>NC_047087.1:324953869-326348794 GCF_902459505.1 Geotrypetes seraphini
CCCAATTTTTATAAGTATCATCAAGCCTATATTTTGCGCCAAGGTATGTATTGGGTCCTCCCAGAGCTCATTGATAATACCCCAGACTGGTTGTGGTTGGAGTGGCGACTCATGTTCCCTTTATGTTTATGTCATGTTCTTAGTATTAAAATGCCTAGATTGTATAAAGATAACAGAATATTTATGGATACATGGAAAACTTTGCGATATGTTAATAATTTAACATCTATTCCAATCTATAAATCAACAAATCAAACTATATGGTTAAACTCCAAGATTCAAATTGGCGGATTTAAGGTCATCTGGAAGCATTGGATGATAGCAGGTATACGGATTTTGGGTGATGTTATTTCAAATGGTAAACTGCTTGACTTTTCACAGTTGAAACATAAATATTGTCTTAATAAATCACAAAGTTTTAGATGGTTGCAATTGAAGCAGGCTATTCAGGAGGGGTTCCCTGAATGGAAAAATCTCAATAATCAGTATAGTCTGGAGTTCTTATGCTTTCAGGTGGACTTCTTGGGACACCAGGCCGCACAGTGGTATAAATTAATAAACTGATTTGTAAATAAAAAAACTAAAAATGGACTAAGAGACATTTGGAGCATTGAGATAAAGCATCAAATTACTGCGTCTCAATGGCCACAAATTTGGTCTTGGAGAATGAGCAGTGGCATACCAAGGGGGAAGCAGAGGGGGGGCGGTCCAACCCGGGTGCAGCCTTAGGGGGGGTGCACAGCCAGCCAGGTCCGGAAAATTCTACCGGGCCGATCAGCCTGCCTCTCCCCGACGTCAATTCTGGCGACGGAGAAAGTTCGGGCCAGCCATTCGCTGCCTAGCTGGGCGGAACTTCCTCTTCGACAGCAGAATTAACATTGGGGAGAGGAATGCTGGTTGGCCCGACACAAGGAAAACGCAGGGAAGGCGAGCTTGGGGCGGCAGCGGCTTTGGGCCATGTTACCCGATGGCGGTGACTTGGGGGGCTGTTCCCCGATGGCAGCGGCAATGGCTTGGGGGAGGGCAGGGAGAAAGAAAGAAAGGGGGCAGGCAGGGAGACAGAAGGGAAACAGAGAAAAAGAAAGGGGATAAAGGCCAGCAGCGTGACGGATTTTAAGAGAAAATGGGATACTCACGTGGGATCTTTAAGGGAGTAAATTCAGGGGAGGGGATACTTGGAATGGGCAGACTTGGTGGGCTATAGCCCTTTTCTGCTGCTTTTTTCTATGTTTCTATGAAGAGAGAAAAAAAGAAAGGGAGGCAGGGAGAAAGAAAGGGCAGAGAGAGAGGAAGAAAAAGTTGGGGGAGGGAATGAGGTCTAGAGGAGAGGAAGCATACAGGCTGAAAGAAGGGAAGAAAGATTGGATGCACAGTCAGAAGAAGAAAGTGCAACCAGAGACTCATGAAATCACCAGCCAACAAGGTAGAAAAAATGATTTTATTTTAAATTTAGTGATCAAAATGTGTCTGAATTTATATATGCTGTCTATATTTTGCACTATGGCCCCCCTTTTACTAAACCACAATAGCGGTTTTTAGCGCAGAGAGCCTATGAGCATCGAGAGCAGCCCTGGGCATTCAGCGCAGCTCCCTGCGCTAAAAACTGCTATTGTGCTTTAGTAAAAATGGAGGGGGGGGTATTTTGTATGGTTGTTACTGAGGTGACAGTGCATAGAGTCATCTGCCTTGACCTCTTTGAAAAAACCCCAGAATAGGAATGATAATTAACATTTTCTCAGCGTACAGTGTGCTTTGTGTTTTTTTTTTAAATTTAATTGTTGATAGATCATTTTGACTTGGTCATTTTAAAAGTAGTTCGCAAGTCCAAAAAATGTGGGCACCCCTGAGCTAGAGCATTGAAGCTGCGTGTTTCTGCCGTAAAGTTCATCTCTGATGCAACCGGAAGTTGCATCAGAGACGGCCTTTATGGCAGCCATATGCAACTACAACGCTCCGGCTGCTATAAGAAGGCAGTTTAGACATCGCCAGCCACAAGGCAGGGAGGTTTGTCGGACTGAGCCTGTTGTCTGGGCCGGGGGGGAGGGGGAAAAAGCGCCACGAAGGTAAGGGGCAGGGAGGGAGAAAGGGAGAAAAGGTGAGGTGGAGAGGAAAACAGGGTAAAACAGAGGGAGGAGAAGGATGCTGAAAGCACATGGGGAAAATAGAGGGAGGAGAAAGGACGCTGAAAGCACATGGGGAAGACAGAGTGGGAAGAAGATGCTGAATGGAAATGGAGAACAGAGAGTGGGGAGAAGATGCTGCAGGAAAATGGGAAAGAGAGAGTGGGGAGAAGACGCTGAAGAGAAATGGGGAAGAGAGAGTTGGGAGAAGACGTTGGCAGAGAAGAAGACAGAGATGCCAGACCAATTTGGAAGGAGGGAGAAAGGGAGAGGCACAGTAACAGAGCAAATGGAAGATGCAGAGAGAAGAGAGACAGTGGATGGAAGGAAGAGAGTAACAAGAAGATGAGGAAAGCAGAAGCCAGAGAAGACAAAGGTAGAACAAAAATTTTCTATTTATTTATTGCTTTAGGAGACATGTGTCACTGTTTCTTTGGTGTTGCATTGTATGCCGAGTCCAGCTTCTTGCTGGTTCAATTTAACCTTTGTCTATGTATTTTTATTTTATCCCCCCCTTTTACAAAACTGTGGAGCATTTTTTAGCGCCAGCCGTGGTGATAGCAGCTCTGATGCTCAGAATTCTATGAGCGTCTGAGCTGTTACCACCGTGGCTAAAATCCACACTACAGTTTTGTAAAAGGGGGCGGGGTTAGTTTGTGATGACATATTGCATACTAGGCGAAGGTGTTCTGTGTTTGAAAGACATGGTTTTCTGTTAGGATTGACGGTGTAGGATTGATCTGCACTGGTCTGGCTTGTTTAGTTTTACAATGGGTGTATTGATGTACTGCTCACTGCAGTTTGTAAGATGCTGCCTTTTCCTAGGTACTCATGTGTGACATGTGGCTTGTTACTAAAAATCATATTTTTCGTATAGATGGGGGGGGGGGATGCCAAAAAATGATGGGTCCCGGGTATCACATATGCTAGGTACGCCACTGAGAATGAGATATAGATGCGGACACCGTACAAGACAAACTTGGTTTTTCCTTTTACATAGAGTATTTTGGACCCCAGTTAGATTACAAAAGTTAGATAGCTCTAAGTCTAATAGATGCTGGCATTGTAATCTGGAAGCAGGGAATTTAGATCACTTAATATTCTATTGTCACTGTATCATGGCATTTTGGAAATCAATTTGGTCTCGAATTAATTGTTTACTAGAAAACCATGTAGCATTATCATATGATACAATCATGTTTGGTATGTCAATAAGAACAAAGAGTCAAATTTCATCAAGTAACAATAAACTTTTATTGATTATGACAGGAGTCGCCATACAACATATCACCAGTAATTGGAAAAATTACAGTAGACTTAACTATACCTTCTGGTTGAATTCATTGTGCCACTTTTACAAAATGGAAAGAACAATTGCCATACAAAGAGGGAACTATAATAATTTAAAAAAGATTTGGGGGCCATTGACAAGTTATTGCAATGATTAGACACCATTTTCCACTGAAAGTACATTTATACATAGGGGGAGGGGGGATGGTATAAAGTTTTATTAAAGGTTTAATCAATAGATAAGAATATACTATTTATACGATATTTTTTGTTTAAAATATTTGAGGGAAGGGTGGGGGGGTATAAATTTATGTATTTACGATGATATTATAAGGAAATTCAAGTGATGTACAGTATACAAGTTTTAACTGATATATTATTGTGTACTTGATGTAAGATGGAAAAATGAATAAAGAATTTGAAAAAAAAAATCATAGCAGTTTTCTGTCATTATCACTGGAGATCCCATGGGTTATTATCCATACATTATTTTTTATCAATACTACATAGACCCTGTTTTTTATCAATATTATAGACCCTGTAGATTATTACAATATGTAACAAATTTTTACATTGGTTTTTGGTCCTTGTAATGTGTACTTTCTTAATTGCCTATGTCACAAAAGTATAACAAATGGCTATCATTCCCCTCAGACTTTGCTTTTGTGACCATAAGAACATAAGAATAGCCTTATTGGGTCAGAACAAAGGTCCATCTAGCCCAGTATACCATCCAGGTCACTAGTACCTGGCAAAAACTCAAATAATAGCAACATTCCATGCTACCAATCAAGGGCAAGCAGTGACTTCCCCCATGTCTGTCTCAATAACCTTTCATAAAACCAGTTATGTTAACTGCTCTAACCAAAACCTCTGGTAACACGTTCCAGAGCTTAACTATTCTCCAAGTGAACAAATATTTCCTCCTATTGGTTTTAAAAGTATTTCCCTGCAACTTCATTGAGTGTCCTAGGGTCTTTCGATCCAATTGAACCTGATCTAAACCACTCAGGATTTTGTAGACTTTAATTATACCTCCCCTCAGCTGTCTCTTTTTCAAACTGAAGAGCTCTAACTTCTTTAGAAACATAGAAACATAGAAAGATGACGGCAGATAAGGGCTATAGCCCATCAAGTCTGCCCACACTATTTACCCACCCTCTTAAGTCTTCTGACCCCCTAAAGTATAATTGTAATTATACTGTCACTCTACTGACCCGCTCATTCAAGTCCTAGTGACCCTATCCCTTGGCATGACCTTGTAGGGATCCCACATAGGTATCCCATTTGTTCTTGAAGTCTGGGATGCTGCGTGCCTCGACCACCTGCACTGGAAGCTTGTTCCAATGCTCGATCACTCTCTCCGTGAAGAAGTACTTCCTGACGTCTCCACGAAACTTCCCTCCCCTGAGTTTGAGCGGATGTCCTCTTGTGGTCGAGGGTCCCCTGAGAAGAAAGATATCATCTTCCACCTCGACCCGTCCCGTGATGTACTTAAATGTCTCAATCATGTCTCCCTTCTCCCTACGCTCTTCGAGAGTGTAGTCTTTCTTTACACAAGAAGAGTTCCATCCCCTTTATCATCTTAGTTGTTCTTCTATGAATCTTTTCTAGTTCCATTATATCTTTTTGAGCTAAGGCGACCAGAACACAATACTTAAGGTGAGGTCGCACCATGGAGCAATACATAGAAACGTTATTGAGACAGACAACTTCAGCACCGAATCCCTATTGACCTCATTGATCTCAAAGGTTCAACAACTTCATTCTCGAAATAAGTTTGCCGTTCTCCTACAATTCAACCTTTCCGCCGCTTTCGACATTGTCCATCACGACATTCTCGTATACCAACTCTCTGAGATAGGTATTAACTCCACAGTCCTTGACTGGTTCTCAAAATTCCTACGTTCTCGTTCTTACGCTGTCAACATGAATGGCACCTCATCCTCCCCCTGGAAACCATTATGTGGAGTCCTGCAAGGTTCACCTCTATCTCCCATCCTTTTCAACATTTACAAGACCTCCCTAAAACTCCTCCACCTATCCCCCTTGAAACTATTTACACTTATGCTGATGACATCCTCGTCCTCCTGGAGACTGATTCGAACCTCACCAACCTTTCTGAGAACATAGCCTCCAGTATAACAAACCTCCAATCCTGGGCCCGTATTGTTCAAATGAAACTAAACGAGTCCAAAACAAGACTCCTTTGGCTTGGTCCAAAACTTAACCAACTACCCTCCTCCTTCTCTCTGCCCTATGGCTCCACTCTGCAGCTTGAGTTCTCAAGCAATGTTCTGGGCATCACTATTGATTCTACATTGTCCTTCAACGACCACCTCAATTCCTTGGTAAAAAAATGCTTTTTCAGCCTTCACATGCTGAAGAAAGTTAGATCCTGTTTCCATCAAAATCACTTTACCGTCCTTGTCCAATCCATCATCCTTTCCAGATTGGACTATTGCAACTCTATCTACTTAAGCCTAACTAAGAAAAACCTTCATAGACTCCAGCGGATTCAGAATGCTGCGGCCAAGCTGATTTTCGCAAAAAGTAAATTTGACCATGTCTCTCCGCTTCTGTCCAAGCTTCACTGCTACTGATAATCACCAGGGTCCACTTCAAATGCACCTGTTTAGCTTTCAAAATCCTACATGGGATCCTCCCTCCATGTATCCCTCTTTCTTGGAACTCCTCAAATCCTAATACCACCAGATCCACCCACAAATTAAAACTATCCTTCCCCTCAGTAAGAGGCATCTCCCATAAAGGAAAACTAGGGACCTCCCTTCCCTTCAGAATCACTGAGCTCTGGAACAACCTTTCCTCCCCTCTACGGAACATGAGCTCCCTCCAACTTTTCCGCAAACATCTGAAGACCTGGCTATTCTCAAAAATCTGATTCTTTTTCCATGTATGACATCCTAAGCCCTCAAACAACTCTTCAGACTTGGTCCTCTAACCCTTCATTGTAGCTCCTTTCTTTCCCATCTCCTGTAAACCTCTACCTTTCATTGTAGTTCCTTTCTATCCCATCTCCTGTAAACCGTGCCGAGCTCTACAAATGTGGAGATGATGCGGTATACAAATTCGACCATGTCTCACCGCTCCTGTCCAAGCTCCACTGGCTTCCGATTATCGCCAGGGTCCACTTTAAATGCACCTGTCTAACTTTCAAAATCCTCCATGGCATCCTCCCTCCCTTCATCCCACTCTCCTGGAACTCCTTAAATCTTAATACCACCAGACCCACTGACAAACTTAAATTATCCTTTCCTTCATTAAAAGGCATTTCCCGCGCAGGAAAACTAGGGACCTCCCTCCCCTTCAGACTCACTGAGCTCTGGAACAACCTTACCTCCCCCCTCCGGACCCTGAGCTCTCTCCAATTCTTCCGCAAGCATCTGAAAACCTGGCTGTTTTCAAAAATGTAATACTTACCCCATCTTTGGCATCGTAAGCCCCCCAATCACCCTTTCTCTATACCCTTTAACCTTCATGGAGTTCTTCTCTCTCTCAACTCCTGTAAACCGTGCCGAGCTCTACGATTGTGGAGATGATGCGGTATATAAACCTAAGGTTTAGTTTAGTTTAGTTTATTTATTTAATCTATTTTCTATACTGTTCTCCCAAGGGAGCTCAGAATGGTCTACATGAATTTATTCAGGTACTCAAGCATTTTTCCCTATCTGTCCTGGTGGGCTCACAATCTATCAAATGTACCTGGGGCAATGGGGGGATTAAGTGACTTGCCCAGGGTCACAAGGAGCAGCATGGGTTTTGAGATGGATAACCTGGACATACAGATGGATAAACTGAACATACTGGCCTCATTTGTGTATGCTGGACACTGCAGACATTTTTAACATATATTTTCCCATAGCCTATACCAGCTTTCCTTTCAAGCTAACCAGATGGCCCAGCCTGTACCTTGCTGTCTGTGAACACATGTATCTTTTGAAATGCTAACCCAGCTGGCCTTTGCTGCAAAGTTCCTGTCTCCATTCCCTGCTGGAAGGATACTTCTCCAAGGTTCTGCTGAGCTGTTATCAGTGCTGTATGACTTCACATATGCAAGGCACCTTGAAAAGCCATAAAACATTTATAACAAGCAACAATCCCTGCAGGATGACGGGGGAGTAGAGAGATGAGGGAGCTTGGTACCAAGACAGCACTTTTAACCAGACTGGACATTTGCTGCCTGTCTCTGAAGCAAGTTATGGGAACCAAGCACAGCTGGGGTGTTGAAAGGTCACCCTTGCCAACTTTCTGCATAAGACTATCTACTAGGTCGCCATCCTGAAGATGTACAGCGGGCAAATGGAACAAATGCCTCTCTACCCTTATCTCCATTTCCCCCCACTATCAAACATTCCGGAAGTTAACCAAAACCTACCTCTTTGACAAATTCCTCTGATCAACCCTCCCTCCTCCCCCTCCCCTCCTGACCTCTCCCCCTAAACCCTTACTACCTCATGCAACACTGCAATCTGTAACGCTGCTGTATCTAACTATAGCAATTGTAACCGTTCTGAACATATAACCTAACTGCCAAAATAACTTCACAGCATATTTATTGCCAAAAAAATGTAAAGGTAACCTGACCGAATTTGTACCATCCAAAATGTAAATCTAACCTTAACGAAATTGTAACATCGCTGTAAATGTACAGTCTCTTCTTCTGTTAACCGCATAGAACTTCCATGGTAATGCGGTATACAAGAATAAAGTTATTATTATTATTATTATTATTACAGCATTGTAAAACCACAAATTAGCATCTACAAGGTGATAAGGATCTCAGAGCTGGAGGAAGAAAGTTCACAATGAATTTTGTTTCTGCTCAGGCCCCTCCTCCTGGGGAGGGAGAAGTTTCAAGTTCAAGTTTATTAGGATTTTATATACCGCCTATCAAGGTTATCTAAGCGGTTTTTTTACAATCAGGTACTCAAGCATTTTCCCTATCTGTCCCGGTGGGCTCACAATCTATCTAACGTACCTGGGGCTGTGGAGAATTAAGTGACTTGCCCAGGGTCACAAGGAGCAGCGCGGGGTTTTGAACCCACAACCCCAGGGTGCTGAGGCTGTAGATCCAACCACTGCACCACACACTCCTCCACAAGTGAGAGAGGCATGGACTGGGGGGAGGAATAGTTAGGTATACATTTTTGTACCAATAGGGAAGTACATGACCAGAGTTCGGGGATGTGCTTTTTGGAACAAAGGAAGAATTTCTCTGTATAAAAAAACATGCACCACAGGTAGAGCCAGAGAGATTTACTTGCTTATGCCAGCTGGTGTGCTAGCCCCCTGTTCGGCATATGGTTGTAAGTTCTACTCTCCATTGCATATTCTGAACTGACAATATATTTCTTCTGCTATGTCTTTGCTGCTGTAATTTTGTAAGTCTTTATACTAACAATAAAAATATTGTCTGTTTTGGAAAATACAATGCCATCTCGTAGTCATTCCAATGAGGTAAACTAAGCAGCATTTACTTTAGTTTGAGCCCACAACCTCAGGGTGCTGAGGCTGTAGCTTTAACCAGTACGCCACACACCCATCCAATCTGCCCATCCGCAATAACCATTCTCTCTAAGAGATCCCAAGTGCCTAGCCCAGGCTTTCTTGAATTCAGAAACAATCTCTGTCTCCACTCTCACTTCCAGGAGACTGTTCCACACATCTACCACCCTTTCTGTAAAAAAGTATTTCCTTAGATGGAGAGGCATTATAACATTCTTATTTACCATCCCTTTTCTAGCATCTTGTTTGCTTTTTTACCTCCCACTGCACATTGAGTGGATGGTTTAAGGGTCCTGTCTATAATGACCCAGATCTTTTTCTTGAGCGCTGACCCCTAGCATCTGGTAACTATGATTTGGGTTATTCTTCCCAATGTTCATCACTGCATTTGTCCCCATTAAATTTCATCTGCCATTTGGACATCCAGTCTTCCAATTTCCTAAAGTCTGCCTGCAATTTTTCATAGTCCACAAGTGTTTTAACAACTTTGAACAGTTTAGTGTCATCTACCGACGTAATCACCTCACTTGTCATTCCAATTCCCAGATCATTTATAAATAAGTTAAATAGCACTGGTCCCAGTACATATCCCCACAGCACTCTACTATTTACCCTCCTCCATTGAGAAAAATGGTAATTTAACCCTACCTTCTGTCCTATAACCAATTCTTAATCCACAACTGAACATTGCATCCTATCCAATGACTCTAATTTTTCAGGAGCCTCTCATGTGGAACTTTGTTAAAAAGCTTTCTAAAAATCTAGATAAGAACATAAGAAATGCCTTCACCGGAACAGACTGTGGTCCATCTTGTCCGGCGATCCGCACACGCGGTGGCCCATTTAGGTACTCCTTTTTATAGACCCGGATTTCCCGTATCCCTCAATATGATTTGTAAGAAGGTGTGCATCCAACTTGCGCTTGAAACTCGGAACAGTAGTCTCCGCCACAACCTCCTCCGGGAGAGCATTCCAAGCGCCAACCACTCGCTGTGTGAAACAGAACTTCCGAACATTTGTCCTAAACCTGCTACCACTCAGTTTCAGGCTATGACCCCTTGTCCGTGTCACCTCCGAAAATGTTAGTAATGCTGTTTCCTGGTCTATTTTATCAAATCCCTTTAATATTTTAAAAGTCTCTATCAAATCCCCTCGCAATCTTCTCTTCTCGAGGGTGAATAGTCCCAGTTTTCTGAGGCGTTCTTCGTAGCTCAAATTTTCCATACCTTTGACTAGTTTCGTGGCTCGCCTCTGCACCCTCTCTAGCAGAATTATATCCTTCTTTAGGTATGGGGACCAGTGTTGGACACAGTATTCCAAGTGAGGTCTGACCATTGCTCTGTAAAGTGGCATTATGACCTCTTCCGATCTGCTCGTGATCCCCTTCTTAATCATGCCCAACATCCTGTTTGCTTTCTTCGCCGCCGCCACACATTGAGCCGAAGGCTTTAGGGTTCTGTCTATCAGTACCCCCAAATCCCTTTCTTGTTCGCATTTGGCTAATGTCACCCCCAGCATCTTATACTCATGCTCTTTGTTTTTCTTTCCTAGATGCATAACCTTGCATTTATCTATGTTAAAATTCATCTGCCACTTTTTCGCCCAAGTTTCCAGCTGGTTTAGATCCTTCTGGAGATCCTCGCAGTCCCCTAGAGAGCCAACTACCTGACATATTTTTGTATCATCTGCAAACTTTGTTACATTGCATGTTGTTTCCTCTTCAAGGTCGTTTATAAAAATATTAAACAAGATAGGCCCAAGAACTGAACCCTGGGGCACGCCGCTGGTCACTCTCTCCCAGTCCGAGAATTGCCTTCTATTCTCGAGCCATTTGCCAATCCATCTGTGCACTTCTCCTCCTATTCCATGGCTCAGTAGTTTTCTCATAAGCCTTGCATGTGGAACCTTGTCACATGCTTTCTGGAAATCCAAGTAAACTATATCCACTGGATTTCCACTATCCAATTGTTTGTTCACCTTCTCAAAGAATTGAAGTAAATTTGTCAGACATGACTTCCCTTTCCTAAAGCCGTGTTGACTAGCCCTTATTAAGTTGTAATCTTCCAAATGTTGTACAATGTTGTCTTTAATTAGTGCTTCGATTATCTTCCCAGGAACTGATATGAGACTCACAGGTCTGTAGTTTCCTGGTTCACCTCTTGATCCTTTTTTGAAAATTGGGATGACATTTGCTATCCTCCAGTCCTCTGGTATTTGCCCGGTTCTAATTGACATGTTAGCTAAGGATTGCAATAGTTCGCCAATTTCAACCTTAAGTTCCTTTAATACTCTCGGGTGAATTCCATCCGGTCCAGGGGATTTATCACTTTTTAGTTTGTCAATCTGAAAGTATATCATGTCCAACTCCACATCTACTGTTTCGAGGCTTTCCTCTATGCCTCCGGTGAATATCTTCCCTGTGTCTGGCATTGTTGTAGTGTCCTCATTTGTGAAGACAGAGGCAAAGAATGCATTTAACTTATCGGCTACTTGTTTGTCATCTTTGATTGACCCTTTCCTTCCTTGGTCATCGAGAGGGCCCACTGCCTCTCTTGCTGGTTTCTTCCCCTTTATATATCTAAAAAAGGGCTTGAAGTTTTTGGCTTCTTGCGCTATCTTTTCTTCATAGACTTTTTTGGCATCTCTTACCACTTTATGACACTTTTTCTGATCGATTTTGTGACAGTTCCAGGCCTCCACTGTTTTTTCCCGTTTCCATTTTTTAAACGAGTTCCTCTTTTCCCTTTCTGCATCCTTAACCTCTTTGGATAACCAAGCTGGTTCTCCTTTATTCTTTTTTCGCCTTCCTTTGGATATCTTTGGTATGTGGATATTCTGTGCTTCTGTGATGGTGTTTTTCAGTAGAGACCATGCTTGCTCAACTGTTTGGATTTTTGCTTTGCCCTTCTTGAGCAGTTTTCTAACCATGGTTCTCATGCTGTCATGTAATTCCCTTTTTTGAAGTTAAAGGTCGTGGCTTTAGTCTTGATTGGTTTCTCCCTTCCGATGCCAATGGTATAATTGATCATATTGTGATCACTTGTCCCCAGCGGGGCCATAACTTCTACATCTGCTGTCTTCCCAGTAATGCCATTTATGACCAAGTCAAGGATTGTGTTTCCTCTTGTCGGTTCTGCTACCATTTGTTCAAGGAAGCAATCTCCTATCAATTCTAGGAATTTTATCTCCCTGCCGCAGCTTGACGTTCCCAAATTCCTGTTTATCCCCAGAAAGTTGAAGTCTCCCATGATCGTTACATTTCCTGATCTAGATCTACGACTAATTTCTTCCATCATTTCTTTGTCTGTTTCCTCATTCTGTCCCGGGGGTCGATAATAGAGGCCAATTTGTGTGTCTGCTTCTTTTTGTCCAGGAATCTTCATCCAGAGGGACTCTAGTTTAACATTAGCTTCTGTTTCTCCATCCCTAACAGACTCTATTTCCTCATGGACGTACATCAACCAATTCACCTTTATCCATATGTTTATTCACACCTTCAAAGGAGTCAAGCAAATTGGTGAGGCAAGATCTCCCTTGGCTGAACCCATGCTGACTCTGTCCCACATCATGTTTGTCTTTATGTTCCACAATTTTATTTTTTATAATTGTTTCCACTATTTTGCCCAGCACTGAAGTCAGGCTTACTAATCTGTAATTTCCCAGATCTCCGCTGGATCCCTTTTTAAAAATTGATTTCATATTGGCCACTCTCCAATATTCAAGTACTACAAGATATAAAAGGATATGCAAAAGTTAGAGGAATGGTCCAATATCTGGCAACTAAAATTCAACGCAAAGAAATGCAGAGTAATGCATTTGAGGTTTAGAAATCGGAAGGAGCTATATGTGCTGGGAGGTGAGAGGCTGATGTGCACAGATGGGGAGAGGGACCTTGGGGTGATAGTGTCTGAAGATCTAAAGGTGAAAAAACAGTTTGAGAAAATGGTGGCTGTTGCCAGAAGGATGCTAGGCTGTATATGCCTTTTTATTACTGCTATTTATGTAACATCTCTGTAAATGTAACAACACTGTAATATGTATCATCGCTGTAAATGTACAGTCTCTTCTATTGTTAACCGCACTGAACTTCCATGGTATTGCGGTATACAAGAATAAAGTTATTATTATTATTATTATTATTATAGAGAGAGGCATGACCAGTAGAAGAAAGAAGGTGTTCATGCCCCAGGTCGATGTTGAAGCTGGAAACCCTGAATATGTATACCCTAGAGCAGTGTCTTTCAAACTTTTTTGAGCTGGGGCCATGGATCGAGGCACCCAGAAGTGTATGGACATCACTTTGATGACATCATATGCATGCGTGACATCATCACGCTGACATCCACACATGCGCAGAGGCCCTCCAGACTGGCCAATCCAAGTCGCAAGTACCTAGCAAAACCCCAAATAGTAGCAGCATTCCATGCTACCATTCCATGTCTGTCTCAACAGCAGACTATGGACTTTTCTTCCAAGAACTTGTCCAAACCTTTTATAAAACCAGCTATATTAACTGCTCTTACCACATCCTCTGGCAATGTGTTCTAGAGTTTAACTATTCTCTGAGTGAAAAAATATTTCCTCCTATTGGGTTTAAAAGTAATACTCTGTAACTTCATCGAGTATCCCCTAGTCTTTGTAAACCTTGATGTAGTAAGAAATCGAGCCATTTGTACCCATTCTACAAGCACTCAGAATTTAGTAGACATAAGAACATAAGAATTGCTGCTGCAGGGTCAGACCAGAGGTCCATAGTGCCCAGTAGTCCATTCACGCGGCGGCCCTTTGGTCAAAGACCAGTGCTCTAAATGAGTCAATCATATCTCCCCTCGGCCATCTCTTTTCCAAGCTGTAAGAGCCCTAACCTCTCTAGTCTTTCCTCATATGAGAGAAGTTCCATCTCCTTTATCATCCTGGTGCATTCTCCTCTCCCTCATCCCCATACCTCAAACTCTTCCCAGAATCGTTCACTCCTTTTGGTACTCACCCTGTCTGCTCTCCCATTTTTGATGGTGATCCAGGTATGGCTGTCATTACTGACCATCACTCTGTATGATGTGACCCAGTCACTCCTGAAAAAGTGAGGAAGACCTGGATTTATTCAGTGCAAAATGAGCTTTATTTCTGCAAAGACAATGCTGCTCATTTATTTTATTTGGTTACTTTTATAACCTGTCTTCCCCAATGAGCTCAGAACGTGTTACAAGGTTGACATACATAATGCAGGTTATAAATTTACATGTGTACAGCACAGTTTGATCGTTGACTCTAACATATACAGAGTCAAGTTTAGCTAAGGTGACCATGCGTCCCGTTTTGACGGGACCATCCCGTTTTCAGACCCCCCTGTCCCGTTGTCCCCACACACAGCTGAAATGTCCCGAAGCTGTGCGCAGGGACAACAGGACAGGCGATCGCTTCCTGTCCCTCCCTGCCACGCAAAAGAAAAAAAAAAAAGCCTTCCTTTCCCCCAATCCTTTGCTGCCTTACCTCCCTGCTACTGCTGCTGCTGCTAATTGCCGACAAGAAGTCTTCTTTCCAATGTCAATTCTGATGTCAGAGAGGACGTGCTGGGCCAGACTTCTTGTCGACGATTAGCAGCAGCAGCAGCAGTAGTAGGGAGGTAAGACAGCAGCGGCGGCGGACTGGGGAAAAGGAAGGAGGGAGGCTTTTTTTTCCCGCGGCAGAGAGGGAAGGAGGTAGGGTTCAGGGTGGGGGTGGGACAAAGTTTCAAGTTTCAAGTTTATTAATGTATTTGATTAATCGCTTATTAAAATTACTAAGCGATGTACAATATCAATAAAGAACAATAAAACGAAACTGACAATATACATAGCGGATACATATTATACATACATGAGTCTACATTTTGCACTATATTTGTCTATTTTTCTATAGTTACTGAGGTGACATTGCATATTTTATAGTCATCTGCCTTGACATCTTTTGAAAAACCCCTAAATATAAATGATAATTAACATTTTCTCTGTGTATAGTATGCTTTGTGTTTTTTAAAAAATTTATGGTTACCATTAAGAATTAATAATATATTACGTATACATGAAAAATGAATGGAAGAAATTGGGGGTGGGATTGGGCGCGTGGCTAGGGTGGGATTGGGGCAGGGGTAGGGCGGGATTGGGGGCAGGACTGACAATTAATAGATGTCCCCTTTTGTTGAAAAAAATAAATGGTCAAGTTAAGTTTAGCATACAATTTGGTCATCTTAAGTTCACATATAAAGAGTGGATATAGTTCAGCATACATTTAGTATACATTTAATTGGGAAGGAGTGTGTAAAACATGTTTTCGTAGAAAGCAGAATTAATCATGCACACAAGCGGATGGTATCATTCAGTGCTGCCAGGAGGGAACTGCTCTCCCACATCTCAGAACTTTGTGGGGCGTTGTGAGCATGTATGGCCCTTCCTGTGTATAGCAATATCCCTAGCTCTTCAGTTAATGTCATAGCTGAAAATAGTTAAGCGTAGCTGATTTTAAGAAAGATATGGACAAGTTCCTGGAGGAAAAGTCCATAGTCTGTTATTGAGAAAGACATGAGGGAAGCCACTGCTTGCCCTGGATCGGTAGCATGGAATGTTGCTACTCCTTGGGTTTTGGCCAAGTACTAGTGACCTGGATTAGACACCTTGAGAACGGGCTACTGGGCTTGATGGACTTGGTCTGACCCAGTAAGGCTATTCTTATGTTCTAGTATGCACCCAAGTCCTTTCAAGAACAATTTGCCCACATCTCAGTTCTTTCGCTTCCAACATATTTGTCAGACTACAAAAGAATTTAAAACACAAGCAGAAGGTCTTAAGCAGCGGTACTATGAAAGGGTTTACCCAAAATCAGCAGTGTTAAAAGCCTATAAATGGGCGCGATATAGCCCACGTGATCAACTGTTAGAATATCACGTTAAGAAAACTAATGACAAGATTCTTTGCATTCTTAAATTCTCTTCAGTAGCACAAAAGCTTGGTAGGAAAATAAAAGATATATGGCCAATGTTACAGACAAAACACTGCTTTCAAGATATGGAGTGTATCATTATCTTTTTTTTTTAACTTGAAAATTTATTGAATTTTTGTAAAATACAAAAAGATAAAAGGGAGTACAGATGATGTAAGAACAACAATGAACAATCATGAGAGTTAATAGTGAAAAAACATTTTCCATTTATAATGGTAAAGGCAAGTATAATATTCAATATTTTACTGTCATAGTACTAACAGGGGGAGGCAGTAAAAGGAGGGTAATGAGACAAGGGAGGAAAAGGAAGAAATAAAAAGGGAAGAGGAAAAGAGTAATGTTGGTAGGAAGGAAAGACTGTCCAAGGAAGAGAGGTTGGAAAAAAAAGGGGGGGATATAAAGGAGGAAAAGAAGGAAAGGGAAGAAAGAGAAAAGGAGACAGTAAGTGAAGAAAGTGAGAAAGATAAACTATAGAGAATTCAGATAAGCCATAAAGGTAGACCATTTAAGATATACCATGGAAGACGAAGGTGTGTAAGTAGAGATCAACATTTCACATTTATGTTGGAGTAGTACAGATTGAAACCAAAAGACTTCCAGTTGTAAAGTATGAGTCTTAATGCTATTATAAGAAGTGTATCGAATAAAGCATGTTGGGTTTGAGGTATATTAAGCATAGGTGCTGCCGATTTCAGGAAAATAGTAGATGGAGAAAGATCAGTATGAATGTTAAAAATCAGTCAAAATATGGACCATACGTCCAACCAGAAGGATTGAAGAAGAGGACATTCATACAGCATATGAAGTAAGGTGCCATGTAGAGACTTGCAGTTCCAACATTTATTTGAAGGAAGAAGACCAGCAATATGAAGCTTTTGGGGTGTCCAATTAGTTCTATGATGCAATAAAAACATAGATTGGGCCAAGTTTGCAGAGGAAATGGTTCTGATGATAGTGGACCATAAGGTCGTCCATTGTCTATCTGATATCTAGTGCCCTATATCTAGTTCCCATACTTTAAGTAGTGAAGCATTTGTGTTCGACTAAGGAGTGGTAAGTAATTTATATAGTTTGGATGCTACATGACCTGTCATGATAAGTAGAGAGTAGTATGAGATCAAAGAAGGGGTTCCAGGTACCATAGAATTTAAGATTTTTGATTTTGTGATTACAGTTGTAAGTTGTAACCACTGGTAGAAAGCAGAGGCTGGGAGGGCAAATTTGTCACATAGTTCTGCAAACGTCAAGAGTTGTAGAGTTGGCGTACAAATGTCAGTAAGGGATCAAATCCCTAATTTAGCCCAAGTAGGCCAGAAGATTGGTGCTTTGTCAATTAGGAATCGTGGATTATGCCAGAGGGAAATTGAGGAAGAAGAACTGACAGGTACTTCCAGCAATTTGCCTAATTCAAGTAGACAAGAAACAGATTGTGAGATGATAAGGTTGATCTCATGAAGTGTCATGTGAGACGTCAACAGCGCAATTAACGAAGGAGAGAAGGTACAGAGGGAGTGTTCAAGTTGTAACCACAGAGGACAATAACTGGACGTCAATGGGAACCAGTGGCTAGATTGTTGCAAAATAAAGGCCTTGTGATAAGACAAAAAGTCAGGTAATAATACTCCTGCTACAGCCTTGGAGGCTTTGAGTTTTTTAAGAGCAATCTTCGGCAGTTTTTGACTCCATATAAAAGATGATATATGCTTGTCTAATGTTTTGTAAAACAAGGCTGGAAATAGCCGTGGGATCATACTAAGGATAAAGTTTATCTTAGGGGCTATAATCATTTTTATAGTTTCAATTCTGCCCCACTAGGAAAGATGAAGAGGATGCCACGAATGTAACAAAGTCTTAAAGTGCTCAATAAGTTTTTCACTATTGTGGTGTATTGTGGCAGGCAAAGTAGTATATAAATCAATTCCCAAATATCTCATACATGAAGGGGACCAGAGAAGACGGAAAAGTTGGGCCAAAGCCGGATGCGAATGTGTGTTAAGTGTTAACACTTCGGTCTTATGTTGGTTGATTTTGTAGCCAGAAAAGAGAGAGAAAGAGCCTATTAAATCAAAAAGGGCAGGTAGAGATTGATCCGGTTTAGTAAGATAAAATAGCACATCATCTGCATATGCCGTTAATTTGTATTCCAGATTATTATAAAGAATACCAGAGATATTTTTACAGGCGTTAACTACTAGGAGAAGGGGTTCAAGAACAATATTAAAAAGATAAGGTAAGAGGGGGGCAACCTTGTCTAATGCCTCTATGCAACATAAAGGAAGGTGATCACGAACAGATTGGAGAAGGTTATCATGCCACTGTACCGGGCCATGGTACGCCCTCACCTGGAATACTGCGTCCTGCAATTGTCACCGTACATTAAGGACACGGTACTACTCAAGGTCCAGAGAAGAGCAACTAAAATGGTTAAGGCGATGGAGTTGTTGTACAGTGAGAGATTAGAGAAACTGGGCCTCTTCTCCCTTAAAAAGAGGAGACATAGGGGACATGATAGAAACATTCAAGATAATGAAGGGAATAGACTTAGTAGATAGAGACAAGTTGTTCACCCTCTCCAAGATAGAGAGAACGAGAGGGCACTCTCTAAAGTTAAAAGGGGATCGATTCCATACAAACATAAGGAAGTCCTTCTTCACCCAGAGAGTGGTAGAAAACTGGAATGCTCTTCCGAAGGCTATTATAGGGGAAAACACCCTCCAGGGATTCAAGATAAAGTTAGACAAGTTCCTACTGAACCAGAGCATACGCAGGTAAAGCTAGTCTCAGTAAGGACACTGGTCTTTGTCCAAAGGGCCACCGCGTGAGCGGACTGCTGGGCACGATAGACCACTGGTCTGTTCCAGCAACGGCAATTCTTATGTTCTTATGTTCTTATCTTCTTAAGTCGCTAAGAGTTATTTGCTATTATGGAGGCCTTAGGAGAGGAATAAAGGATTTTAACATAATTAATACATTGAGGAGGAAAACCAAACCAGTGCATCATTTGAAAGAGATGAGACCATTCAACTCTATCGAATGCTTTTTCGGCATCCAGTGAAAGAGCTATACAGGAATCTTTGGAGGAATGTGCAATAGAAGCAAGATGGAAAAAGAGACGGGAGTTGTCCGTTATAAGCCGTCCTGGCATAAAACCCACTTGATGAGAGGAAATAAGCGAACCTATTAATCGTTGTAGTCTAGTGGATAAGATAGTAGCATATATTTTGTAATCAGCATTAAGTAAAGAAATAGGTCTGTAGTTCGAAATTAGCTGGGGGTCTTTACCAGGTTTTGGTATAACAGTAATAACAGCATCAAGAAAGTGACTGTTTGATACACTTTGCGGATTTAAGGAGTTAAATAAAATTGTAAGTGTATGAGATAGTTTATCATGAAAGAGTTTATAAAATTCTACTGTAATACCATCAGCTCCAGGCGATTTGCCAGAAGATAGATGTTTTATAGCTAAAAGAGTTTCTGATGTGTCAAAGAGGCATTTTAGCTCTTCTATATCTGATGAGTCAAGTTTAGGTGACTGTAAGGTGGCCAGAAATTCCTCAGCACGAGGTGATTGTGGAGTAATTTCAGAGGAGTATAGCTGAGAATAAAAATCATGGAAAGCTTGTGAGATGTCGAAGTGCGAAGAGAGGAGTTTCCCATCTGAAGCTTTAATAGAGGAGATCTGTACTTTAGTTCGTTTTTGTTTAAGATAATTAGCAAGCATTTTGCTACTTTTATTCATCTCCATATAATATTTAGTGGAGGTGGTGAATATATCTTGCTGTGCTGCCATGGTGGCTAATTTATTATAAGAATATTTTAATTTATATATTTGGGGCAGAAGAGTTTTATCATTAGAGAAAAAAATCATGTTAAAGATTCTTGATTCGAAGTTCAAGATTGTGTTGCTCTTTTCTATCCTGCTTTAGTTTGAACACTTGACAAGAAATCAATTCACCTCGTAATGAGACCTTAAAGACCTCCCATATAATTAGAGGATCCAACGAATCAGTGTTATTGAACTGAAAGAATTTGTCGATAAATTTAGAGATCCGCTGTTGAACAGATTCATCGGATAGAAGATGATTGGGTAATCGCCAAAGGGGGACCTAGTCGGGGGCTATAGTATCCCATCTCAGGTCAAGCGATATAGGAGCATGATCAGAGATTACAATAGAGTTGATGGCAGTGGTAAGTAGATTGGGTAGTAGGGAGGAGGAAATAAGAAAATAATCAATTATTGAATAGCTTTTATGAGGAGAGGAAAAATAGATGTAATCCCTGTCATCTGGATGTTGCAATCTCCAGGGTTCTGTTAGTTCATAGTGCTTAAGCAAGGATTTCAAGGTAATATTAGCTTTAGAACGAAACTGGAAGAGTGTCTGTCCAGCCAGGTGTCTAGAGGTAAATTAAAGTCACTGGCTATAATGAGAGGAAGGGTATCAAACTCGGCTATGGTGCAAAACAGTTGAGTAAAAAATTCAGGAGAATCTACATTACGGGCATATACGTTAATAAGGAGAACTTCCTGTGAGAGAATACTTGCCCTAACTATTAACCATCTGCCATCAGTGTCATGTTTAGCTTCCAAAAGTTGAAAGGGGACAGCTTTATGTGACAAAATTGCTACACCATGCTTTCTACCAAGCGCTGGAGCTTCAGCTATATGGGTGAGCCAATTATTAGTACCTAAGTAGAGGGAGAGATTAGAGATAAAAAAAACAATGGAAGGCTTGAGTTTTTTAAGATGAGAAATAATTTTCTTCCTCTTAACTGGATGCCTCAGGCAAGTTTCAAGTTTTATTAAATTTTAATATACCGACCATCAACAAGTATCTAGACGGTTTACAAATTAAGATAGGATAAAACTAATACTAATAACATTAACATTCCAAGATATAAAGGAAAGATTAGAGAATACCTTATTGTCAGCCATAGCAATGCAAGATAGCATTCTTACATATATAGTACTGCAGTCCAAGAAATAGTAAGAAAGAAAGAAAAAGAGAGAGGGGCCTCTGAGGGAAAAAGAGAATGAAAGGTATAAAGAGCAAAAAAAAGCTCAGCCGGATTGTAAAGATTGAGAGAGATAGGAGGAAAAGCAGATAGACAAGAGATGCCTGAAGAGAGGGCATCCTCCTATGGATAAGACATTAGTTAATAAAGCCAGTAATCGAATAGCCAAAGAGCAGTAGAATATAGTGGTAAAAGATATTTCTGACATCAAAGTCAAAATATAAAAGGTGTGATAGAAATTTAACAATTGAGGTCAGACAGAGAGAAAAAAAAAGACATTAATGTAAATACCAGAATATCAATGTTTGAAAACAACTAATATATTCAACTAAGAGACATATATTGCAATCAGAGATATTGGCATCAACGTACAGCAGTTTAATCTTCACATAGTAGGGATAAGTAAAGATGAGACAGAGTATTGGAAAAGAATAATTTAGTCTAAAGCATCAGGGAAATAGACCATGTGATATAAAATTTATAGAATAGGAATACCAATCATATGTTTGATGGAACAGTAAAATTCATTGAAAGTGAATATAAAAGATAAGTTAATATAGGTAGTTAATTAAGTAATAATTAATAGGATAAGTAAAATAAACAGATGTTTTGCTTGCAATCATGTGTAGCACCAAGAGTAATATTTCATCAGATTTAGAGCTGAAAACAAGAATTAATAGAATTTAAAGCAATATTAATAAAAGAGACATTGCAATTATATACAAGACAGTTAATATGTGACTTAATAGAGGAAAACCAGGAGCAATTCATTGTTTTAGTTAAGTATAAAGCAACAGAGGGGTCCAGGCAGTAAGGATCTAGTGAGGGAATTCATTCTGTATAAGAGTTACAGTGTGGGAAGGTGTTATGAAAGTACAATATTAGGCAGTTTAAGGGATAGATAAAGACTAACAAAATCATCAAGTTAAAAAAAACATATCATGTAATTAAAACCAAGTAAAAGAGGGAGAACGAACATAGAATAGATAGATGTAAAACTTCATAATATAGATGGGCATTAAAACAATCAACTTCTATGGTAAAACAATTGATTTCAGAGCATATACTAAGAATAGGCAGTTAAATTCAATATAACTTATACTTATGATTATAAAATGACTTGCAAGGGATAAGACGTAAAGTTTAACATATTAAATAATAAAGAGGAAGAATGAATATAGGCGCGGTCAGGGTGTTTGCGGAATTCATGAGAGGGACAAGTGAGTATAATTCATTGCAAAAGAGGTCAACAGTACACCTTAAGAACAAGTTAGGGAGTAACAGCGGAGATGAAATATCATGAGCAGTGATATGACAGAAAAGCACATACAATTCATTAGGGATATGGGATGGCATTTTGAAAACTCAACAACGTATGATATAAAGAAAGTGCATGAATAACAGAGGTGGAAAAATAATAGGTAATACATCATAAAGGTACAGTCAATTAGAAAGCAAGAGCTCTAATAATAAGAATTAAAATTAATATAGAAAGGCAATATAAATAAAACTGTGATAAAAAATTCAACAAAACTCCACGATCTACAGTCAAACAGCCGAGGAAAGACGGAAGGACATACAGAGGATGAAGGAAAACACAGAAGTAGGGAAACAAAACAGCTATAAACGGAGTGTGATACCGCAAATAAAAAAAGGAGTTAAATAAATAGACAAGTCAGAGAGGAAATATTCAATTCATTATAAGTGTGTATAAGCAATCAAAAATCATAATAATAACATTTTAAAGTGTAACACGAGAAAGCCCTTGTAAGAAAAATGTAGATAAACTTACGATCATAATTAGAACTTAGTAAGACTCTGTAGCCCACAGTTGAGCAATAGGGGAAGGAAGGAAACAGACACAGGACAAAAAGGTAAAAAACCCCAAAAGATACGGGTAAGGAATCGTTCATGATCACAATGCGATAGTCTCTTGATTTTTCTCAGACAAGAGGAGAAGAACAATTAATACGTTAGAGGTGCAAAGAAACAAGAAAGGTAAGTACGGGAAGAAGAGGAGGAGTGCACAGAAAGAAACTATACGGATATCTAGTATTAGGAGAAGTAAGAAGAACAGAATAGCAGTACAATAAATAAGATCCATCAGACAAAGACAAACCGAAAACAGATCAAAAGCCGCTATGGGAAAATGGAGTCATAGCAAGCGTGGGAAAAAGCCAGAGAGCAAAGGGTAGAGGAAAGCATTACAAAATGGTGGCGGATGCACCAGAGATACCTATATGAAACTAACAACTTTAGAGTACATCAAGATCCAAACATAGGGATAAAAATATTTTGTGTAAAAAAGTGAACTCAGTTAGTTGATGAAGACAAAATGTCAACAACAATTGAAGAGAAACGGATCATTTTCAGCTGTCGAGCCTGTTGATAGTGCCAACGGGAACTAGTATGTGAAGAAGAGAAAGTCAGGTTCCCATTCCCTGAGATAGAATTTGATCCAGGTGTGCCTGAAGTAATTCGGGTGAGTCAAATACTTTGGTAGCATTATTGATGGTCACAATCATTAGTGCAGGGTATTGTAATCTATATCGGGCATGCATAGATTTCAGCTTGGATCGCATAGCCAGAAAAGACTTTCTTTTTCTAGCTGTGGTTTGGGCTAAATCAGGAACAATGAAGATCTTCCTTCCATCAATGATCAATCCAGCATGTGTTCTAGCAGTGGTGAGTACATGCAGGGCTTGCTGAAAGCAGAGGAATCGAACAACGATTGGATGTGGGGAAGATTGATTCTGACTCAATCTGGAGGGCACTCGATGAGAGTGTTCAATATCAACAACAGTTTCAGGCTCTAATTATAAAACTTTAGGCAACCATTTCTGTAGGAAGGCTGACATGTCAAATCCCTCAATTCCTTCCTTTAAACCAATGATGCGCAAGTTATTTCTGTGGCTCCGGTTAGCCAGATCCTCCAGGTCCTGTTCAAGTTTTTTAAAACGTTTGTCTATATGGCTCTGAGCCTGTGCTGCTTCCAGTGTTGCAGCGTCAGCACGTGCTTCAAGCTTTTCAATGTGAAGCTGAAAATTGGATAATGAAGTGTTAATCTCAGCCAAGTCATCCTTTAATTCCTTTGTAGTTTCAAAATGGTTAGTTGTCAGTTCCCTGAGAGCACGAAGCTCATCTAATACAATATCACTTGCAGTAGTGGCTTTCTTTTCAGGTGACAATTTCTCAGGAGTCGGTGGATCCGGTTTGGTTCTTTTCAAACCAGCAGATGAGCTAGCAGCCACATCCATTTTACATGGTTTTGACGATGACATTTCCCTTTGTTTGCACAACAGAGAAAAAACTGCTTTCAGATAGATAGGTTCAGTCTGGCTATGAAAATTAGAGGCAAAGGAGGAGAACAAAGTTCAGGCTTCCATCTTGTCTAGAGCTCGGACACGCCCCCCTCCCCCCACCCGGAGTGTATCATTATCTACAAAATCAGAATTTGTTTGACTCTTTATGTAATAATAATAATAACTTTATTCTTCTATACCGCCACAATCTTGCGACTTCTAGGCAGTTTACAATTAAGAGTGCTGGACATTCAGCGAAATACAATAAGTAGATATTTAGAGGAAATACAGAGATCAGAGACCTCAGGAGGCAATAGTATAGAAATACAATTTGCTGAGCGAAAATGTAATATGTACATTTTAGTAGGTAATGTCCGACAGGACCTGTTGGGGATAAATAGCAACGTAAAGTTACGATAAGATGAAGATAACAGATTATATTTATAACAGTGCTGTAAGTTCAGGTGGAATAGGGAGGGGGGAGGGAGAGGGAGAGCGGGTCAATTGTTTAGGTATTTCTGGAACAGGTATGTTTTTAGGCGTTTCTTGAATTCCCTGTATGTAGTGGGCGAAAGCAGTTGGTCTAGGTCTTTGTCCCATAGGGCTGCTTGGTGAGAGAGAAGGTGTTCGTGGTGTTTTTTCATTTTGCAGCTTCTAAGTGGAGGGGAAATGAGTTTTGGGTGTGTGTTTCTCTTGAGTCTGTTATTAGAAAATGCGAAAAGGTCCGTTATGTACTTGGGGGTCAGGCCGTATATTACTTTGAAGCAGAGGCAGGCAAATTTAAACCTTACTCAGGTTTCCGTTGGTAGCCAGTGCAGCTGCCGATAGTAGGTTGTCACGTGGTCGAATTTCTTCAGCCCGAAGATAAGTCTGACCACAGCATTTTGCATTATTTGGAGACGTCTCATATTCTTTTGTGAGATTGCTAGATAGGCGATGTTGCAGTAGTCAAGCTGACTCAGTATGAGGGATTGCACTAGGATTCTGAATATTGACATATTGAAGTATGATTTAATGGTTCTGAGTTTCCAGAGAGTAAGGAAACCTTTTCTGAATAGGGAATCCACTTGTTCCTTCATTGTTAGGCATTGGTCTAGAATAACACCTAGTATTTTCATGGTGGGCTGAATAGGGTAGTTGAGTTTATTGATGCATAGTGGGGTTTTATTGTCAAGCAGGTGAGGGGAGGCAACAAAGAATTTTGTTTTTTCTGGGTTGAGCTTGAGCTTAAAATCTGTCATCCATTGTTCCATCTCATTTATGGCATCGGTTGGCATCCTTTTTCGTATGGATTTTTGTGTCGTTTCACTTTCCGTTGCAATACTAAGAAATGAGTTGCTGATATTGCTTATGTTGCAGCCTTTACTACTATCACATCTTTTCTTTTGCCGGGGGTGGTCTCTATAATTGTCCTTCGTACATACACCACCCCCACCTTCTAGTTTAAATGCCTAGAAAAATATTGTCTAAATTTCTCTGCAAGGTTTCTTTTTCCTGCTGTAGTAATATGTAGCCCATCAGTGCAATATAGCTTCTTGTCCTTCCATGTATTTCCCCATCCTCCTATGTACCTGAAGCCTTCTTGATGACACCAGGCTCTGAGCCATCTATTAAAGTCCTCTGTGTTTTTCACTCTTTGCTCTCCCTTTCCATATGCAGGCAGTATTTCAGAAAAAGCTAAAGTCTTTACAAAAGGTTTCATGTCCTCACCAAGCTCCCGAAAAGCTTTCTGTGCTGCAAGTGTGGAGTTGTTGGCCATGTCATTTGTTCCCAGATGGATAACAACATCAGTGTTAAAATCCTTAGTTTCTTCCTTAATTATAGTCAGTATTTACCTGGAACTTCTGGTAGCCGAGGATCCTGGAAGACACCTCACTATTTTGGTCTCCTCACCCTGTGTTCCAAGGTTAATGCCTCTGATGATGGAATCCCCCAACAGTAATAGTTTTCTGTTTTTGGCTTTTTTATTTGTGCTTAGGGTGCGCTTGTTCTCTTGAGTTACCTTCATTGGTTCCAGTCCCACCTTCCTTCTGTTTTCTTGAGTATCGCAGTGCACTAGTGGAACGAAGGAATTCTGTAGAGGTAATACTAGTGAAGGTGGATGTTTCTGTGTTACATGTCGCAGTCTTCCTGAGCCTACTGTGACCCATTTATTCCTGGGCTGTTTTATTCTTTGAGGTAGAGGTGGTAAGTTGGTGTGATTTTGTGGAGTGATGGAAGCTGCTTTAATTGTATTCAATTCCTGTTTAAGTTTGCAGAGCTCCTCCTTAATACTGACAAGTTGAAGACAGATGGGGCAAGCCTTAAGCCTCCAAATAGTATGTCTTGGAATTAAAACACCACAGTGATTGCATAGAATAAAGGTCATCTTGATTGGTTGTGAAGTGACTTGATTTGAGTAGTACAGTAGGTTAGGGTAAAAACAACATTTAATTGATTATAATTCTTAAAGTTATAAAATATTGTCCTTAACAGGACAGTTATTATCCGAATGCATCCTGGAACAGAAATGTTTTTAATTTTACTTTAAATTGTTTTAAATCAGGTTCGCTGCGGATATAATTCGGCAGTGAGTTCCAGAGAAACTTTCCTTTCCCTCACTAAAAGGTGTTTCCCTTGTAGGAAAACTCGGCTCCTCCCTCCCTTTCAGAATCACTGAGCTCTGGAACAACCTTACCTCCCCTCTCAAGATTCAGAGCTCTCTCCAACTCTTCCGTAAACATCTGAAAACCTGTTTATTCTCAAAAACGTAACTCCTCCTCCCTCTCTGGTCATTTTAGTCCTCTAATTCTTTTCTCCTCTTTTTGCCCCCACTGGAGTTCCTTTCTACCCTAACTCTTGTTAACCGTGTCGAGCTTTACGAATGTAGAGATGATGCGGTATACAAACCTAAGGTTTAGATTAGATTAGATTAGATTAGGAGCAGTAACTGCAAAATTGTTGGAGCGCAAAGTGTTAATCAGTTTTAAAGAGGGTATAATTAAGAGATTCTGAGATGCTGAACGGAGGGTTTTTACTGTGTTATATGGAATTAGGAGTCTATTTATGAAGTCTGGTTGATCATATAGTTTTGTAGTAAATGTTAAAAGAAGAATTTTATAACTGATTCTGTATTCAACTGGTAGCCAATGTGCCTTAATCATAAGCGGTGAAACATGATCATATTTCCTTGCACCACAAATGATCTTTATAGCTGTGTTTTGAACTATCTGCAGTCTTCTGATTTCCTTTTTTGTGATGCCCTTATACAATGTGTTGCAATAGTCTATGTAGGAAATTACCAGAGAATGAATCAGTGTATTCAAGGAAGCTGGTTCTAGTAGTTTAGCAAGGGAGCGTATCATTCTGAGACGATAGAAACACTTCTGAATAACTGTACTAATGTGAAGATGATAAGAAAATTTATTATCAAAGGTAACTCCTAATAGTTTTAAGGAAGGTACAATTTTGATAGGAAGCAAATCTAGTTTCAAAGGGGCTTGAAGAGTTGCTCCATCTTTGAGGGGAAAGATCATGAGTTTGGATTTGCTGATATTGAGAGACAGTTTATTGGAGTCTAACCATGATTTAATCGTCCCTAATTTCTGATTAATGGAAGCTATCTCTTCCGTACTGGTAAGATCGATGGGATGGATAAGTTGCAAGTCGTCCGCATACGCAAATGTGGTAAAACCGATAGATTGGCACACTGTTACAAGGGGTGACAGAAAGATGTTGAAAAGTAGTGGGGACAGAATGGAACCTTGCAGTATTCCATAGCTAGTGGAAAAAGATTCTGAAGAGGAGCCGTTGAAAGCAACCTTTGATGATCTGTCAGTAAAATAGGAAATGAACCAATCCATGATCTGATCGGATAGACCAATTTCGTGGAGTCGCGCTAAAAGCAAGCTATGATCTATGATATCAAACGCAGCTGAAAGGTCTAGAGAGATGAGCAGTACAGATTGGTGATGATCAAGGTGGTATAGTATTTTGGTGGTAAACCCGAACAGAGAGAATTCTGTGGAATGACAGTGACGAAACCGGTTTGGTTGGGATGGAGTACATTAGTTTTCTCGACAAAGTCTGAAATTTGATGAAAAACTATTTTTTCAGTGAGTTTTGCCATGAATGGAGTATTTGCTATGGGACGGTAATTAGTCAGGTCCTGAATGCTAATATTTTGGTCTTTGATGATTGGATAGACTATTGATTGCTTCCAAGTTTTAAGCAAAGATCCGGTTGTTAAACTTGAGTTTACCAAATCTTGGATGTATGGACCAAAAATAGAAAAAAATCGATTTAGTAAGAAGTGAGGAATGACCTCTGTACTAGTCCCTTTTAAGTTGAGTGAAGTGATACATCTTTGCAGTACCTCCATACTAGGAAGGGCGAAATGAGAGCATTTTGAGAAGGATAGATTAATGTGATTATTAAAGTCTGTATGGTCTACTGATTGACCAGAGGTAACCGTAATCGAAAAATTATCTCTAATTTTCTTGACTTTATCGGTGAAGGCTGTAGCAAGGGATTGTGCTGAAGGTGTGAAATTAGGTTTGTTTGTTTCTTTTTTCTTTGTTGTTAATGTTTTAACTATGGCGTATAGAGTGGAGGAAATTTTTGTCTTTTTTATTTGTTTAGTATAGTATTCTTTTTTGGTTCTGTTGATTTCAAATCTGTAGTAAGCGGCGTGTTCCTTGAATTTATTAAGATTGAAAAGTGTTTTATTGTGTCTCCATTTACATTCTAAAGAACGTAATTGTTTTTTTAATAAGTGTAAATTTGCATTAAACCAAGGGTTTTTTTGTTTACGGGGAGGAATCATGATGTTAATTGGTGGCGCTATAAAATTTAAGAGAGTACTAATGGATTGATTCCATACTAAAAATTTTTCTTCCATGGTGAGGCTGGATAGTTGCTCTAAAGAAAGACAGAAGTTGGATGAAATATCTTCAGCTTTTAACTTATTGTAGTTCCCAGTGGTGATTAATTTAGGTTTTAAATTATTCTGGTAATTTGAATTTCGTTGTTGGAAAGAAACTAAGAAGTGATCAGTCCAAGGCACGTGGGTGGTAGCTATTTTATAAAAGTTATTTCTTTGAGATGTGTATATCCTCTTCGGTAAATACAGACGCATAAAATGTGTTCAGTTTGTCGGCAATGGCTTTGTCTTCCTTTAGCACTCCCTTTATTCCATGGTCATCCAAGGGCCCCACCACTTCCTTCACAAGTCATTTCCCTTTGATATATCGACTTGAAGTTTTTCATCTCCTTGGCTATTTTTTTCCTCGTAGTCTCTTTTGGCCCCTCTTACCGCCTTATGGCACCTGCTTTGATGCAGTGTGTGCTTGTTCCAGTTTTTGTCCATTTCTGACCTTTTCCATTCCTTAAACGAAGTCTTCTTGTCTCTGATCGCTTCCTTCACCGCTACAGTGAGCCACGCCAGTTCCTTGTTCTTTGTATATATAGAGTTTGCGCCTCCGTGACTGTGTCCTTAAAAGGGGACCATGCTTGCTCTAGGGTTTTTACAGTGCTTAATTCAAGAGCCAACTTAAGAGCTTTCTTTTTAAAGATGCTTTCAATATCTAATTGAAACGCTAATTGCTCTTTCTATCTGCTCTCTATTTTACCTTTTTAAGTATTTTATTTCCAATACTTTTATGTTTTTCCCATTCCTTTTGCATTTTACCTTAATTGTTCTCTCTTTCCTATCATAAATTGTATTTCTTTCCCTTCTACCCCATTGTTTCCTTGTAATAGTTTTAATTACCTTGTTTTAATTTGTCAGTTTTTAATGATTTTTATATTGTTGTTTTTGTTTACCTTGTATTTTTTGTATATTTTAAAAATTTATGTTATTATTTGTACATTGCTTAGTAATTGTGATAGGCGATTAATCAAATAACTAATAAACTTGAAACTCTTCTTAATCTTTTTCCCCACCATGAGTCTCATCCCTTTGTAATTCCCTTTTCGGAAGTTCAGTGCCGTGGCTGTCGTTCTGGATCAATGTTTTGCCCCCGTGTCCAGGTGAAAGCAGATCATATTGTGATCACTGCTTCCCAGTGTCCCTTCTACTTCTACTCCTTGCCCCGGTCCTCATAGTCCATTTAGAATTAAGTCCATAATCGCATTTCTTCTCGTATTTTCCTCGACACGTTATTCCAAGAAGCAATCGCTTACAGCATCTGGGAACATGGTCTTCCAACCGCAGCCAGAGGTGCCTAGGTTCCAGTCTATCCCTGGATAATTGAAGTCACCTACGATAACTACATTGCCTCCCTTGCAGTTGTGTTTAATCTAATCAGTCATTTCTCCATCAATTTCTTCGGACTGCCCTGAGGGTTGGTAGTAGATGCCAATCTTCATTTCTGTTCCATGCGCTCCTGGAATTTTGATCCATAAAGACTCTAACTTATTTTTCGTTTCTGGCGTGTTCTCTCCGGTAGACTCAATTCCCTCTTTGACGTATAGGGCAATACTCCCACCTTAATGACCCACTCTATCTCTGCAGTACAGCTTGTATTCAGTTAGCACAGTATCCCAGACGTTTTCCTCGTTCAAACATGTTTCCGTGATGCCGATGATGTCAAGTTTATCTTTTTGTGCCATAGCTTCCAATTCCCCCATCTTATTCCTTAGGCTTCTTGCGTTCGTATACATACACTTGAGTTTGTGGCCTGTTACTTTCTTGCACTTCTTTCCCTCTTGTGTCCTTGTCGATCCGTCAGGATTTCTGTCTTGCCTATGATCCCGTGAGTCTTCCCCACTATTTTTATGCATGGTATCCTTTGGAAATACCGGTTCCTGAACCATCGACTCTCTGTCGACTGTCGGCTTTCCCCTTCTTCCTAGTTGAAAAACTTCTCAATTTCTCTCTAGATTTTGCTTGAAGTAGCCTCGTTCCGTCTCATGTGAACCATTGGATGAATAAAAGGACAATTTCATAACAGCTTTTGTTCACCAGTCTCATTAGGACAATTCCGCTACTTATTTTATGTATTTGTGTTTGAGGACGTCCTCCAAAGGTGGCCAGAGCTCCCTTTAATCAAACCTAGTAGTCGCTGGCAGCATACTTGAGCCACTGAGGTGCCAGCATCTGTGGCTTAGTGACACTGATGCTGCCTGCCCAGCTTGGTAAAAGGGGTTTTTGGCCACCTTCAGAGGAAGACTTCAGCTGACGTAGCTTGAGGGTCCTCATCAGCTGGACTATTTATATTTTATATTTACATTAGAGGCTTTTGGCAGAGATCCATTTACAAAGTATGTATTCTTCCCAATTAATATTTCCAAATTAATAAACTTCCCATTTATGAAGCCGTGTTAGGCTTTTTTATTGCCAGCTGGTGCGGTATTAGTTCCAACGCTCATAGAAATATCACCTTAAATTATGGATAAAGTTATACACATAAAAGCCATTTCACTAGCCCCTTGAGGCTTGTGGCGCTGCCGGTGCCCGTGTATACGCTTGGCCCCCGACAGCGCTCAGAACAGCCTGCGTCCTACATGCTTCCAGAGAAGGCTGGAAGACTTGCTGGTCCCACAGTCCAATGAAGAAGCAAAAAGATTCAAAACAGTCAATTTCAAATGAAAATAAAGTCCCACTTTATTGTGGAAATCAATTTTGAACAGGGTTCAGTTCATTCTTTTCCATAAACATAAGAAAAACAGGAAAAAGTAAACTTGAGTTGAAAAAACAAACAACTCACACCTTTCTTGCCGGTGTCACAGGTAAGTCGCTGAGTGCAGTCTTAATCGTTCTGCCTTTGGCAAACAGGCAGTAACAAACTATCACACTTCCTTTATAAATAAAGACAGTGTTGTGTCCAAGCCTAGATTAAAGCTGGCTTAGCCCCAACCAACTTAACAGTAGTTGGTGGGGGAGGGGAGTAGCCGAATCCACTTAATTTACTCTGTAAGAAACAGAATGCCACAAAATGCCCCACAATCCCAACCTAGGATATTATGTGGATTCTTCCCCAATAACTACCTCCCAAACACACAATCACAATTGAAGCTTTTCTTGCTTTCAAAAGCCAAAACATAAACTAAACAGTCCAGCGCAATTAAACCTAAGAAAAAGGTTTCCAGTTCCAGGCACCTTGGAAAGAGCTCAGCACTGCTCCATTACTTCTCACAGGTGCAAACAGGTTCCCCAGAAAGAAGCCCAAAAGATTGCTAGCTTGAGCATACAAAAAAGAAAACAACCAGCAATGGTACTTAGCTCTCTTCCATGGGGCAAGCTTCTGTATTCATGGCAGTTTCTATACAGTCCATGGGCTCTGGTTCAGCTAGCTGGTTGGCCTCAGGGTCAGGGGCTGGATCCACCATCTCAACGTCCTGATAGTGGTGAGGCTCAGGAGAGCAGTCCTGTAAGCCTCCTTCCTGGGCTGGCCCAGGGCAGACTAACTGCTTCCTCCTCAGAGCAGCCTCAAGAGCATTGAGGCGACCACGCCCTGTTCTATGAGGGGGAGGGGCAGCCTGCAGCTTCTGCTTACTTCTCACAGGACTTCTAATCAAGTCCTGCAGCTGGGAGTTAGCTGAGTCAGTAGAATGTTTCTGAGGCTGTTCCCGGCTGTTACCCTCATAGTCCTCACCTCCCCAGGGTTCTGCAAACTGGGAACTAAGAGGCAACTCAGAGCCTAACTTTCTATTATGGTTTGCTCTGTCACACTGGTTAGCCCTTTTAACAGCCAGGCTAGGTTTAGGCATAGCCTTTCCTGGCACAAGCCGAGCTTTAGGGCTAGGGTTGTGACAGGCTCTACAATTTTATGGAAGCCCAGTTTCATGATAAAACACTACATACCTGCCTAAATGGCTTAGGAAATTAAACACCCCCCCATGTACATCCAAACCAAGCAGTTGGGAAGAGGCCAGCGATAAAACTGACCATAGGCTGAGGAGAGACTTCTTGATACCATAAACTCACCAGGAAAGGGGGGGGGGAAAGCTTGAAACATTTCTGCTTTTACAGCTGTCACAGGGACTGGAAGGGTCACTGTTCCCATCACTCAGACAAGGAAGCAAAGAGTCTTTTACAGAAAAGGGAAACAAATGCTTGGAGCTGAAGCTTTTACTTATTGGATCCATGTGGAAGCCATAAAGAGTTCCAGATCTGTGAACATTGGCTATTTTATTCTTAGAACAGAGATTTTCTCCCCCTACAAAAAGTGTGGTGGTGTTTATCACTGTATGAGCCTCGTAAATACCAAAGGTCTGAGAATGCAGTAGCTGGAATGTTTATTCTTCCGTCCACTAAAAAATGCTTTCCTGGCATGTTTTGGAAAAAAAATAACAAAATTTAAATCCATGAGAGTATTTTGTTTCATAATATAAGCCATCCAAACTTTGCTTGAAATGCGATGCATACTGAAGAGCTTAAATATTAAATAACCCACAGACAAAGTATAGAGATCTCTTGAAAAGCCAGGACCCAACTCAAACCAGGCAAATTCTTTTTATTTTGTTGGAAATAATTTTTATTAGACAGAAAATAAGATGAACATACAACTCAGGCCAACATGGCACAAATGGTAGATGGAGATACAGAAACAGAGTCAAAGCAGGCATAATAACGGGGCGGAGGCCTAGTCCCACAGTCCCCCCCCAATACCAGTCCCCATCCAAATACCAAACTAGTAGCAAAGAACAAGTGTCCTTTCAGTGGTCCTATCTGATCCTTGTTTTGGGCTTTGAGGGGGAGATACAGGACCTGGGCTTGGGGATGGAGCATTGGCCTTTCCTCTATATCGCCTTATTGGTGGCTAAGCTGGGGGGTGCTCCGGTTGTGGATGGATGAGTGTGCCCCTGAGGTGCTAGGCTGGCAAAGGTCCCTTGCAGAGGTGGCTCGCTGGGAGCTTTGTGGTGTGCATGGGGGTGTCCCCCTCTCAATGGCTGTATTGTTCTCTTTGGGAGGCGGCCTTGGAGGGGGTTCTCTCCATGTGATGGCTTTCGCCTTCTCTTCTTTCCTTTCCAATCACTCAGGTGGGGGGGGGGGGTTAGTTGTGCGTGAGTGTATGTGTGTATGTGTAGGTGCGTGACTGAGTGTTTCTGTTTAGGGGGCTTTTCCTCCCTTTTTGTTTTAAAACTGGAAAATAGTGAACCAGGCAAATTCAAGTTAAACAATTTTCAAAGGTTCCTCAGATTCACCAGGGAAATTCATCAAAATATGCTCTGCCAATATAGGAGAAATTCAATTGGGTTTGCCACAGATTTCCTACAATTTACACTTATTTTTCTCAGAACCCCAAGATATGATAAACATCTTAGTAAATCAGATCATGAATCTGCACTTTCTGGACCTCATCATGTATTCTTTTCTTGCTTTATTTCCTGCTGAAATGGTTGCTAATTTTACTTTCTTTTCTTTTAAAATGAGCAACTGTTTCAGTAGGAACTAAAGCACTTTAAAGCGTTACAGATCATGAGCGTGTATCAAAGCACTTTAAAGCAGAGTGGAGCGATTTAAAAATTCTGGCCCACAGTTCCTTCCAAATACAATCAGTTAATGGAGACTGCAACAACATATCCCATTTAGTCAGGGAAGCTGGGATTGCAGCGAAACATTTAGAATGCTTAAATTTGTACCAATTAGATGATTGGCCAACTTCTCTGTCTTGCTATTTATTGTGGCTAGAAGACTGTATTGTATTATTTGATGCTTTGTGTTTGATACCGATATATTATCTTATTGTGGTGATGTACTTGAAAGGAGCTGTCACTTATTTTCTTGTTGGGCTTTCTCAGAAGCCTGTTGTTGTTTATTTTATACCTATACAATCAATAAAAATATTTTGAACTAAAAAGCACTTTAAAGCATTGGTGCACTTTTCAAGATAAGTGTAAATGAAACTTTTTTCTGAATTTTTACACTAGTCTGCTGGTTCTGCTATCTGAAATGAGCTGTTAGGCTAATGATTTGCAGTAGAGTATCTAAAGTCTTTAGTAAGTTTTTAAATAATGAAGTAGAGAGAGTTTTTGGATGAATTTTACTGTAGCAATATGAGATTAAATAAAGTAAAATAAAAATTTAGTAAAAGGTAGGTAGGTTGGGTTCAAGCCAGTGATGTAAACAGGAGCAGGTGAAGAGGAATTTCTTCATAAGAAAACCCAAAGTGGGTATAAAGCTACACAATCTGAGGCTTGTAATAGATAAAATATCTTCAGTGTCATTTCTGATTTTACCAGTGGTTTTGAATGCTTGAGATTGTAAGTCAGAGTCATAAAGAAGCTTTGGAGAAGACATGCGTTGAGGGGATTGATGTTTTCAATGACTCCGGTACTGATCTGAGGAAGATTGAGGAAGTATGACGTGAAGCTCTCATTTGGCAGTAGATGTCAGCCTAGCTATCGCTACCATTCAGCATTTTTAGTTGGCATTACTTATGTCAGCGAAGGCCTATGGGAAATTATATCAATCTGACTCTGGCATGTGAATGCAGATAGACCTTGAGAGCAGGGAGACGGTTTTAAGTATCCCTGATATGTTTTAAGTAGCCCTGATTGATATGTGTCAAGTATCCCTTATTGAATCATGACTAGCTAAAAGGTGTTAATGTCTGATTAAGAGGGTGCTTAGGACAATGGGTCCAAGTGCACAGATCAAGCCAGAGACTTAATCCCATCTTCCATGCTTGCAAGTATCACACCCTCCTTTGTCAATTAAATTGACCATTGTCTCAAACAGTTTGCAAGTTCTAAACAGAAAGATACTGGGACATACAATATTTTCTCTATTCAGAATGGGATTCCAAGGTATAAAAGCCTCTTCTCTGCAACACACATCTATCTCTCTTTCTATCTAGCTATCTCTTGGCTTGGCACTCTGGTTCTCTCTTGAGCTCTCTCTATCTCTCTTTCTATCCTTCTCTTTATCTATGGAACACGAAACATCACCCCATCCCCCTTTCTCTCTCTCTACCTTTCCCTGGAACTTCACGCTTTCTTCTGGACTCTGTAAGGCAGGAAAACTGCTTTGCTCTCTGCTTAAGTGTAATGCTCTCTGCTTAATTGTAATGCTTCATGGTAATGCTTCAGAATATTGCTTTTCTGCAAGACTATTTCTATAATATATCCTTTATGCAATCACCTCTGGCTGTGCCTTTTTGATTCTACTTCCTGGTGAAACTTCAGTGAGGGAACTGAATCTGGGACCAGCATTTGTCAGTACGCCTTTTCACTTAACCCCTACCACCTAATATTGGGGGGGTCACTAACAAAACTGACAAGTACGTGATGGAGATCGATGCTTCTTAGACTTCAAACGTTGAGAGGAACACAACGAGCGTCAATGTCTCGATAAAGTAGATCGATGCACTGATGGAAAACTTGTCTGTCGATGTGATGACCAATGTCTAGGAGTGGAGCAGCAAGAGGATTGACGGTGACTGGATGGAGATCATCCTGCAGGAGAGCTGACCAAGGTACCATGTGGCTTCAAGGCAGTATGGATAGTGAAAACAGTAAAGTACACCACAATGGAAATAAGTCTACTTAATCACTCGATTAACAGAACAAAATGACTTGTGTAATTGATTATCAACATATAGCTACAATAATGAGACTGGCATGAGAATCACAGCAAAGATAAGTGCCGGTTTCAGTTTTTTGATTTGCACAAAAGCACTTTGTAACAATCATTTTTGCATAAAGCATTAGCACTTTTTTTCATTGTAATTCAAGCACTGAGCTCGATGAAAGATACCCTTTCCCTGCAGAAGCTGAAAAGAAAATCACTCATCTGAGAGCACAGTAGCTGAAGCATAGAATAACGATTGTTGATAATCAATTACACAAGTCGTTTTGTTCTGTTATTCAAGGCAGTATGCTCAGACCAGGCCAGTACCGAGGGACTCGATGATGGTGCCTGAAGTTTGAAACTATCATCCAGCTCCCTTCTGAAAAACTAATCGAGCTTTTCCTGAAAAGAAAGCACCAATACCTCTAGCTGATCTGCCGGTATCATCGGTGCCATGGCTTGCCTCAGAGAGGGTGACCTTAACAAGGATGCACACCTTGAAGGAGAGGCAAGCTGTAAAAGAGAGTGACGCTGCTTGGTCTGCATCAAGGGACTCAATGCTGATGCGACCTATGAATCTTGATGGGAAGCTGGCAGCTTCTTACCAATATCGATGCAGGAGTCTTCGATGTCGATGGTTGCGAGGTCTTATTGATGTCCATGTCAGCCCAGAACAATTTCTCCTGCTGAAGTTTAGGGCTTTTAATCAAGGGATTCTGCAAGGTGGAACACCGGGCATAGGTTTCCACCCGATGCTCAGGCCCAAGACACTGCAAACGCCAATTGTGCGGGTCGGTGAGAGAAATAGGCCAGACACCTGCAGCACTTTTCAAAACCCGTTAACGATCTAGACATGGATGGAAAGACCATGTCAGCAAGATTAAACTCAATTGCTGAAGAAAAAAAACAAACCCTCGAAGGGCGAAGCTCTTGAAGAAAAAGAGAAAAAGAAAACTCACTTTTCTCTCTCTCTCTCTCTCTTTTTTTTTTTACCAACAAGAAAATATCAACATAAAATATAAAAAAATATGTGAAGCAGGAAGGCAAAAAAGGGCTGAACAGAGTTCAGAAAAACATGACTTCCCTCCACAGAAAACAAAGAACTGAAGTACCATGAGCCTACACCAGGAGGGAAGGCATTCGCGCATGCGTGGTGTGGGCAGTTGCGAAGTTTCTAAAAACTTAAAAAGTGGCGATATACTTTTAAAGCTGTCCATACCAGGGCTCTGTGGAAGATGACACCCATATCTGAGAATATGCTGCCTGCTTGTCCTGGGATAAAATAGGTAAATTGTGGCCTCTGGACACTCATGAGGGGCTATTCAGCATTCAAGAGGGACCAGCTGTTCGATCTGCAGCTTCAATTCCTGCAGAGATTCAGATATTGAATCCACAAGGTGCACGAGCTAAAAGAATCTGCATACTGTGGGGTCCTCCCCCAACTCTCAGGCTCCACACGAGTCTAGATCCTGGAGATCTGTCAGATTCACAGTGCTACCTGGCAAAAGCAGAGGAATGGAAAGAGTGTCTGGCAGCTGGCTCAGTGTAATGAGTTTTGGTGAGGTAAGGAGAGGTAAAGGAAGGTTGTTCAAAGAATTGGATCACTCTGTACATACAGTACATTAGGAAAGGAAAGGGTGAGAGGTCACGTGATGCTGAGCTAGAGAGCAGACATGTATGCCTCGAGCTCCCAAGCCCCTCTCTCTTTATCGGCACTTTGGCCTTGTCATTTTATTTTTCTCCCTGCTCCTGCTTAGTCTCGGCGACGCGCGATCTTACTGGCAGTAGCTCTCAGCACGTAAAACGCTTCGTCGGGAGAAGGAGAAGTTGAAGCCCGTGGATCCCAAGATGGCGGAGGGAGAGGGCCTGGAGGGGATGCTGGTGAGCACTGCATGGCTGCAGGAAATTGTTTCAGAGATGGAGGCCATTAAATCCTCCTTGGATCCGTGTCTTCAATCCATCACTGATAAGCTGGAGGTGGTGGATGGCCATTTGGAGTCTCTGAAGGGAGAGTTTGCGGGGGTGCTGCCAGAGAGTGTCTGCGTTGGAGGATACGGTGGCTCAGGTTACCACTACGCAGACCGACTTGCAATCCCAGGTTCGATCTCTTGAGGATAAGCTGGATGATGTTGAGAATCGCTCCAGATGGGGGAATCTGCGGCTGGTAGGCCTACCGGAATCCATCACCGAAGCGGAACTCCGTGAATTTTTGGAGCACTGGTTGGTTGAGACCTTGGAGTTGCGTTCTGCAGCGGGTCCCCTTCAGATTGAGCGAGCGCACCGGTTTGGGCCTCGGCGTGCCCCTTCTGAAAAACCGCGGGTGGTGATTCTTAAGCTTCTTAATTATGTGCACAAGATGGAGATTCTCTGCACCATCCGCCAGAAGGGGCCTCTTCTGAACGAAAACCACCGCATCCTCTGTTTCCAGGATTATTCCCCTCGGGTCTCTGGTCAACGGCGAGCCTATGCCTCCCTCTGCGCGGATCTGCACCACAAATACATGCAGTTCGCATTGTTATACCCTGCCAAGCTTAAGATCTTTTATGAGGGCAAGCCACACTTCTTTGATACTCTGCAGGACGCCTCGCGATTTGTGGCCCAGATGGCGATCCCATTTACTAGCTCTTCAACCCCATAATGCTAACAGGTTACCTGTTGTGAACTGCTGGCATTTCGAAACTCTGAGCTGGATTCCTGATTTCGTGACTCTTGGGATTGCTGTCTCCTACCACCCATGTTGGACAGCCTGTTGACTATTCTGGTAGTCTAGGGTGGAGGGGGTGTTCCCCCCTTTTTCTTCCCTTGGAGTTTTGGATGGATGGAGCCTTCTGTTCCTGGTCTGGAGGAGTTGTGACCTGCATATGGACCACCGTTTTGAACTTTAGGTTGCTATGCATTGCCTTTGTTTAATTTCCTTTCTTTCTGGGACCCTTTAGTTGAATGAAGGGGTGTTTCGGATGGTGTCTTGCTTGTATGTGTTGAGGATGCTGATGATTGGTTTGGTTGTAGTGGAGCTGTGAGGGTGGGAGCGGGTGTTAATGATGGTTCGTTCCTTTCTATTTCTTGTGCCTTTGGGATTGTTTGGTTGATGGGGTGTATAGACTTGGGGTCTAGATGGTTGTGATCCCTTATGGTGTCTGGTATGGATCAACGGACACCCCTGTCACCTGGATTTGGTTATAGCTGAATGGGGCTTTTTGGCAGGTGGGTGATTGTTGTGAGGGGAGACTCCCTTTTTGCAGCAGTGCTATGCCTTTTCTCCCTTTTTGTAGGGGCTCCTTAGCAAGGTTCTTGGGCTGGGTTGTGGGGGAATGTTGTTTTCTCTGTTTCTTTCTGGTTTGGGGCATAAAGAGGGGGGACTATGGGGGGCTTGAGGCAGCCCTGGGCTGCCCTCTGGGACACCGGTGTTTCGGGGGTGGTATGGGGGCTATCCCTATGGGGGATAGGGGAGTGGGGGGTAGTTGGGAGTGGGGAGGTTGCTGGGGATTAGTTTTTTTCTTTCTGTTTCCTTTTCTGTTTGGTATGGTGTTTTTTTTTTTGTTTGTGTTTCTATTTTTCTATCGGCTTGGAGGTCCAGCTGGGGGGGGGGGGGCTCTTCAGGGGCTCGATGCTTCAGTAGGCATCTTGGGTTGTTGCTCACCGCTTGGATAGAGTTGAGGAATTGGTGGGTCTGTAGGCTGGGACAGCCTCACCATCCTTTTACTCAGTTAATGGGTTGCCTTTTGTTCTGGGTCTTTTTGGATCCTGATGGTTAAATTCATATCTTGGAATGTTAACGGGGTTACCTCACCTGTTAAGAGACAGAAGATATTGCAGATCTTAAATCGACACAGAGCAGATATTGCATTTCTACAGGAGACGCACCTGACCTCTCAGGAACATGAGAAATTCGCTCGCTGGTGGGTGGGGAGGGTGGTGGGTGCGGCCGCTGTACACCGTAAGGCTGGGATATTGATTCTCTTGCGAAGGACCTTGGACGCTTTAGTGCACGGGGTCTATGCGGACCCGCTCGGACGGTTTGTGCTGGCTCATGTTACGTTGGCTAGGACGTACATAAGAACATAACATAAGAATTGCCACTGCTGAGTCAGACCAGTGGTCCATCATACCCAGCAGTCCGCTCACGCGGCGGCCCTCTGGTCTAAGACCAGCACCCTAACTGAGACTAGCCCTACCAGCGCACGTTTTTGTTCAACAGAAACTTGTCTAACTTTGTCTTGAATCCTTGGAGGGTGTTTTCGCCTATAACAGCCTCTGGAAGGGCGTTCCAGCTTTCTACCACTCCCTGGGTGAAGAAGAACTTCCTTACGTTTGTATGGAATCTATCCCCTTTCAACTTTAGAGAGTGCCATCTTGTTCTCCCTACCTTGGAGAGGGTGAACAACCTGTCCTTATCTACTAAGTCTATCCCCTTCAGTACCTTGAATGTTTCGATCATGTCCCCTCTCAATCTCCTCTGTTCGAGAGAGAAGAGGCCCAGTTTCTCTAATCTTTTGCTGTACGGCAGCTCCTCCAGCCCCTTAACCATCTTAGTCGCTCTTCTCTGGACCCTTTCGAGTAGTACCGTGTCCCTCTTCAGGTACAGCGACCAGTGCTGGACGCAGTACTCCAGGTGAGGGCGTACCATGGCCCGGTACAGCGGCATGATAACCTTCTCTGATCTGTTCATGATCCCCTTCTTTATCATTCCTAGCATTCTGTTTGCCCTTTTTGCTGCCGCCGCACATTGTGTGGACGGCTTCATCGACTTGTCGATCAGAACTCCCAAGTCCCTTTCCTGGGAGGTCTCTCCAAGTACCGCCCCAGACATCCTGTATTCTCCTTTGTAATATTTACACGCCGAATGTCTATGATAAAGTATTTTACGCTCGCCTGTTTAAAGCGTTGAGCACGTATTCTGGTGTACCATTGGTGTTGGGGGGTGATTGGTCTTCTCTTCCTTCTTCCTTGCGCTCTAGCTTATTGTTAGGATCTTTACGTGACATCTGGAAGATTTTGGTGTTGAATTTGGGGGGGCAGCCGGGGGTGTCTGACCAGTTGCCTTTGCAGGGGAATCTTTAGTTCTTGCCAGGTAACTCTTCGGCTTCCTTTAGACGTTGGGCCCAAATCGGAATGATTACTTTGGAGCATGTCCTCACCGATGCTGGGACTCTCTGCTCTTGGCCAGCATTTCGACTCCGGACAGGGGTTCAGGAAACGAATTTTTTTGCATATCTACAATTGGACCATTATGTTCATTCCTTGCGGGCGGAGGACTTGCAGCTAGGTCTGGGCGGCCGGCTTCGCTCATTTTTTGCTAGTTTTGCAGATAGGGGGCTTTCTGTTTCGGAGTTGCATAAGGCTCTCTGTTTGTTGGCCCCGCCTCGCTCTTGGGACTCTTTGTGTTCGGTGGGCCCCGGAATTGGGTCTCCTCCTGGCGGACTTGGATGTGGGAGGCCTTATTCGTCGCATTCTGACTATTTCTGTCTCTGCTGAACTTCGGGATTCCAGTTTCGGGTGCTCCATAGGACGTATTTCATGAGGGTTCAGCTCTGGTTTGGCCGACTCGGCTCAATGTGAGAAATGTACTGCTGTCCCTAAATCCTTCTTTCTCGCTTTTTGGAGTTGTCCGGTAGTTCAGTCCTTCTGAAGGAGGGTGATCCGTTTCTTGGAGGCTCTGTTGGGCTGTTCCATTCCTCTCACCCCGGTGGGGTTTCTTTTAGACAAATTTGAGGCTTTTCATTTGTCGCCTGGTATCGGCAATTTATTCCTGCGGAAGGCAGGTTTGGTGGCTAAAAAGGTTATCTTGACCAAGTGGGTGTCAGCTGAACCTCCTGCGTATTGGGCATGGCACAATCGGCTGCATGCTTTGATGTTGCTTGAGAGGGGTCGGGTGCATGCTTCCTTCCATCAGTCCAAGTTTTTTCTGCGGGTCTGGAGGCCTGTCTCCTAGAATTCAGAGTTCGATTCTTAATACTCTGAGGCTTTGAGCTGCTCTGAGCGGTGGGCGTGGGGGCTCGTGATTGCCCCTCCCTGACTATGGACCTCCTTTGTCCTTTTTTTTATTTTATTTATTTATTTTTTTGTAGGGTGTTGGGGAAGGGAGAGGCCTTGCATTTCTTCTCAGGGCTCATCAGAGTACAGGGCTCTGTTTGTACGGTATTTTGGTCTATACTGTCTAGGCCTTTCCAATGGTGTAGGCTTGAAGTTTTGTCTGTTATTAGCCTTGCATAGTGTTGCTTCCCCCCCTTTCTTTTTTTTTGGGGGGAGCTGGTTCTGGTAGGGGGTTGGGCTGGGGAGGGAGTGGGGAGTGAGGGGGGAGTTGGGGGAGTTGTTGTATTTCTCTACACCACCTGTGCCTTTCTTGTGTTTTTCTCTGTTCCGTAAATGTTGATTTCCAGTAACATATCTGTATTTCAATTTATGAGATTATAGACAATTTTCCTGATATATGTTAACGCTTTCAATGACTTTCCTGAACTGTATATGTTCTATGATGTTCCTGTATGTTGTTATTGAAAATTTAATAAACAGTTTGAACTAGGAAAGGAAAGGGTGCCACCACAAATATAACTTGAATAGCTACCAAACTTAGAAATCACTCCAAGCAAAATCTAATTGTGCTATATTCTAAAATCACAAATTTATTCCCAGTAAAACTTATCTGTGTTACCCACTGGAACCAAAATGCTATACTTCAACCATGTACACACCTGCAAAGCAAAAGCTGTTTTACCTCTATGTTATGTTATGGCTATACTGTAAATGCTAAAAGACCTCAAACACCTATGGCACTACTTTTTTATTTTTTCATGTCCTTACTGGGGTGGTGTTTTCATCATTGGTCTTGGTAAAGTGACGTGTGCAAATTAATTTTCTTAATTTTTAATTAATTTTAAACAGGCTCTATATATTATAGACATAGAGAAGGCAAAACATAGAGGGGGTGACAGAGACAAAGCTCTTACACAACGAGAACAACGTTGGATCCACAGACTGAACTCTTTGGAACCGGTGGGATTAAACAACTATATAGAATGGAAGATCTTTATTTGATAGCAGTTCTATTATTTGGGATTCTGTTGGTCTTTTTTTCCTTGATGGGTATTTTTTCCTTTTTTGACCCCACGTTTTATTTTTCATTAAAATTTTTTTGTTACATTTGGGGCTACTAAGTGGGTTCTTTCAGGCATTTTTAGTGAAGTCTTATTATTTAAAGATCTGGCGATTCAGAAAATTTGATACAATTAAGAATTTATAGAATTCAATGTGAGTGCCATTTTTTTAGCCTCAGCTGTGATTGGCTCCTTTGGGAGCATTCTATTTAACAACCAACGCCATTTTGAGAATTTCAGGGCATTGTACAGGCAGATTGCTGTGCTGTTTCTTGCTTTCAGGAAGCAGTTTTTTCACCGGAGTAAGTAGATTCTTGCGGTCAGAGGGTACTTTAGTTCATAGTGGTTAAAGTTTTAGCAAGAGAAGCCGTTTTTCATTAAAAAGTTTTAGGCTCTGATAAAGTCCGTTTTTGAGCCTAAGGCTCTGTTTGGTGAGGAGCTGTTGCAACCTTTTTATATTAACAAGTTAACCCTTCTTTTTGAGTTATTTATAATGATAAGACATTATTACCACAAGGCTTCTTTAATATGTTATCATTAGAAGCCATTTTTTAGCCTGGTGATTTTTCTTTTTCTTGGGATTTTTAATCAGATAAACAGCCAGGTAAAATGAATTTATGGTTAAGTACTATTATTTTTCAGGCACATTCAAATATGTCTTTTAGGAAACTACTAAAAACTGATTTATTTGATAAATTTATAAACTGATGTTTCAGAATTGATAGGTAAATGTTCATTGATTGTATAATTTTTAATGTATGTGAACCACCTAGAACTATTTGATAGGGCAGTATATAAAAATAAAATAATAATTATTATTATTAAGGGCTCCTTTTACTAAGCTGCGATAGCGTTTTTAGCGCATGCAGGATTTTAGCGTGCGCTATACCCGCGCTACACGGCTAGAACTAATGCCAGCTCAATGCTAGCGTTAAGGTCTAGCGCGTGCTAAAACTGCTATCACAGCTTAGTAAAAGGAGCCCTAAGAGTGAAACAGTTGGACAGCCGTCGGGCATAAATATAAGTGCCTTTCCTTTACAGCACTATATGCACTTTATTACTAGATAGAGCCTGTTTAAAATTAATTAAAAATTAAGAAAATTAATTTGCACACGTCACTTTACCAAGACCAATGATGAAAACACCACCCCAGTAAGGGCATGAAAAAATAAAAAAGTTGTGCCTTGGGTGTTTGAGGTCTGGTATTAAGATTCACTCAATATGAGTTTGTTCTCTACTATTTTTGAATTGATTTATTGAACATCTCTGAATTTTTCCTTGCTCATTTGATATACTGTAAATGCTGCAATTTAAACCACCTTATGTCCACCAAGTCAATATTTTCCACTTAAGTTTGTCCTGTTTATACTGTGAATGTACTCTTGTAGCCTGTTCTAGGCTCCTTTGAGAGGACGGGTTAAATAAATAAATAGACCCTGGTCTCTTGGAGCAAGGATCCCAATGACCAGCACCAAGGCCAGTGGAAGGGAAACAGACATGGACTTTTAGCTAAGTATGACCTGATAAAGCTAAATCACAAATTCCGTTGGAAAACCCTCCTCTGCAGTGGAAGCCGACTTCTGCACCACAGATTTGGAAGATATTTGAGGTTTATCGCCGGAGCTGCGCTTGCATTTCACTGAAATGCCGCCAGCACACTCCCCAGGGCCCCCTGATGCCAATTTCATGGCAGTCAGGGAATAAGGTGCTTGAAGATTCTCCCCGAAGGTCAAAGCACCACATTTGAGCAAATCTTACCCCCCTTGCGGGCCACAGCACATGTGGTACACAGCTGTACAACCGACAGTCATCCACTGCAAATGAGGCATGAATCCATCCCATCCTGCCCTGGGTAGGTCATCTATGTGGTTTTCTTTCAAAAATGAAGCTGGCAAGTATGAAAAATAACTTTAAAATCATATCTGGAAAAATCCAAAATGGCCACCTAAGATCCTGGTTTAACTACTACTACTACTATTAATTATTTCTATAGCGCTACCAGACGTCCAGGAAAACCAGAGAACCTTCATAAACAGAGATTTTAGGATTTTAGGGGTAGGGCATGCAGGGAAACCACCTAAAAACCCCTTTATAAAGACCCCCCAAAATCTCTGATTCAAGCTGTTTTCTTGCTCTCACTTAAGCATGTGCTGACAAGAAAAACTGAAACCTTTTAATCACTATGTGAATGAGAGAAACTGCATGCAGAGCTGAACACAGCTTACAGGGAGATCCTTTGCCTCAGTGAACTGCCCCACCGGCCTGACCACCACAGCCGGAGACCTCACCACCCGTGGATACATCACGCAAATGCATGGCAGAGAAACGTAATCTGGCTCCAATCCCGGTCACACCTCCACGGAACCACTCAGCCTGTGTTGCACCCAACTAGTGGACAAACTAGGGGTGAAATAGCTCCCAAGGGAAAGGTCCCAGAGCCCCAATCTGATGTACAGGCTGTCCAGGGAACAGAGCCCCAATCTGATGGGCAGGGCTGTCCAGGGAAACCCCCCCCTCCCCCAGAAGCAGATGTTCTCCAACAGTTTGCAACCTCCTGCAGTCAAGGATGTAGTCACTGGGAACCTCCACAGCACGAGGGTGAAACCACGACCGAAAATTACTGAAATTACTGTAAAATCACAAAAAGAAACACGAGCAGAAAAGATAAGCTGCTACTACCTGGCCTGTAGGAATTAAGACTGGAGTACACAGGAGCATGTTCTGTGGTAAGGTGTGAGGGGGAGGGGGTAAAAGCTTCAAACGTTTTGAGGCTTCCTACAGATTCCTGGCGGGAGGAGTGAAATAACCCACTGGTCTCGGAATAGAATGGGATTGTACAAGAATGTTTTAATATGTATATGAATATACGAGATATCTTTTATGTACAGCTTTATATTTTCTTTCCAGTTCAACAGAAATAATTTAACTTCTCAATTTTTTAAATATAATTTGGCATAATTTTGAAAAATTGTTCGTCATTGCACCCCCCCCACCCCTACCCCAGTCCTAATCAGCTGTTGCTCAGAATACATCATGACTTGCACATCTGCTTTTTTGGCTTAGAACAGGGGTGTCAAACTCAATCACATAAGGGGTTGAAATCTAAAACATAGGCTAAGTCGCGGGCCAAATTTTTTATTAAGATACTTAGTGGTCTTTATATTAAGGTACTCTAACCGATTTAGCACGCACTAATAAAAGGACCCCTTAGTCTTAGTAGAAGTATAGGGTTATAACTTATCCAACCCCACGCCGGCTCTGTAATGTAAACCTGTGATGTAAACAAAATAAATAAAAAAGACTTTTCCTCTCTCTTTTAGGTCCTAGTTCACGCTTGCTAACACCAGCTCTGGCAGGATACACATTTGAAATCTGACATACTGTAATCACAAAACAGAAAATAAAATTATTTTTTCTACCTTTTGTTGTCTGGTCATTCTTCAAATCATGTTGGTCCCAGGCTCTGGTTTCTATTTGTCATCTGATAACTTGCTTGCCAGGGTCTCCTGCCAATTTATCGTTTTCTTCTTTCTCGGTGCTAATCATCCATCTTCCATCTCTGTCCTCTCCTTCCATTTCCCTTCCCTCCCCCGGAGGTCTGGCATCTTTCCTTATTTTTGTCTTCATCTCTGCAGCTGCAGCGATGGACCCCCACCATCCCCAGATCCACCATCTCTCACTTTCTCTTCTCAACTACCCTCCTCTCCAGTATCTCTATCCCCCTCTCCACACCATCCCTTGTGTCCAACTTCTCTCCCTTTCTGTTCCTTCCCTCCCTCCATCCCATTATCTACCATCTGTTCCTGAAGTATCTAGACAGCTAACCCATACATCTCTCTCCTCATTAACGGTTCTCTTGACCTATCAACCACTTGCTTTCACCTCTTTTAAGTTAAATCAATATAAACTGTTATTATTATTATCTACATTACATTACATAAATTCTTATATACCACAGCTACTTTGTGGTTCAGTGCGGTTAACAGCTAAGAGATACTAACTATATGTAATATGATCATAATAAATTAATCAAAATATTTACCAAACAAGTGTGTTTTCAACAATTTTCTAAAGACTAGGTAAGAGGTTGAGATTGATATATAAGTACTAACTTGTTTGTCCAACATAGCTGCCAAATAAGCCAAAGTTTTACTAAGAAACCATTTGTAAACACATCTCTTTACAGATGGAAAATCAAAAAGTCGTATCACATGCAAGTGTTTTCTAGTAGCAAAATTGAAGCAATCTAAAAGATAGCTGGGTAAAAGTCCATTCAAGGCCTTAAAACATACACAACAAAATTTGAAATCTATTCTAGCTTCTATTGCCAACCAATGCAGTCTATAATTATACTGTGACATATGATCTGATCTTTTCAATCTGAAAATCAGTCGTACTGCAGTATTTTGAATGATCTGCAGCCTTTTTATATTTTTCTTAGAAATTGAGAGAGAATATTACAGTAATCCAATATGAATGAGGGACTGTACCAGCAATCTGAATGAGAGAAAATCAAAGAATGGCTTAATTGTTCTTAATTTCCATAACAGGAAGTGAGATTTTTTAACCAGAGAAGTAATATGGAAATCGAAAGACAATTTATGATCAAGGTAGACTCCCAAGATTTTTATAGTCGGCAAGATGGAATAAATAGTGCCGTTTAAATTTATTGAGTCCTTCTTGATCGTATCAGATGGGGACGCAAGAAAATTTTGGTCTTATCTGGGTTAAGTTTCAACCTAAAGTCATCTCTCCCTCTCCTCTGTTTTTAGACCCATTATTTCTTCCCCTCCCCCCTTCAGTCCGGCATATTCACATCTCTTTGGACCCCTTCTTCCCTCCCTCCCTACGTGTATTTCTACCCCCAGTCCCGAAGGCCTGCATGTTTTCCCTCTTCTTCAAGTTTCAAGTTTATTAAAATTTTGATGTAAACGCAATATCAAATATTTTCAATGCATATAACAATAATAATTTTAGGGGACAAGATAAAACAATTTATACCAATACATAGTAACATAGTAGATAATGGCAGATAAAGACCCGAATGGTCCATCCAGTCTACCCAACCTGATTCAATTTAAATTTTTAAATTTTTTTAAATTTAATTAAAAAAAAAAATTATATCAATAAACATACAATTGATATTCATACTAGATAGTGATACATAAGGAAAGAGGGGGTGAACTACAATTATTCTTCCCGGTCTCACCTTCGAGATTTGACCTGCCGTTCCTTCCCATCCCGGCTTCCCGGTCTCATCTTCAAAGCAGCCTGCAGAGGATTGCCGGTCAGCTGTAGTGAACCTAGAAGGCTGCCTTGGCCTCCACAGCACTTTCCCTCTGCTGCGGTCCCGCCCCTCCTCTGACGTACAGGATCTCGGCAGAGGGAACGTGATGCAGAGGTCGATGGCAGCCTGCTAGGTTCTCTACAGTCGACCGGCGATTCTCTGCAGGCTGCTTTGAAGATGAGACCGGGAAGCTGGGATGGAGGGAGGGAAGGACGGCGGGTCAAATTTAATTACCCTGCAGGCCAAATTTGGCCCGAGGGCCTGAGTTAGACACCCCTGGCTTAGAGGGACCATTTGGTATATGTACTGTAACCTTCTCACCCTGTTCCCTCCATGCCCACCACCATCTCCCAGAAGTCTATAATCTAAACTTGGGCTTGTAGAAGGGGCTGTGATGGGAAGGAGATTAGATGTGAGAGAAGGGAGAGGATAATGGGGATATGTACTCACAGCCAGAGGGAATTCCTTCCTTGTGTGATTACTCCGGTAAACTTAGTGAGTCTTTGAGCATCCACTTCAAACCACTGGTGTAGATCGTTCCTGCCAGCACACCAGGCTCCATCATGGAGGTCATTCTCATTTACCCCTGCCTAAAAAAAGAAAGATTCTCCTAGAACCTGGAAACATTTAATTAATTAATTGGCTCATTTTTTTTTTACCTCATCAACTGGCACAAATCAGAAACTTAAAACATTAATAGGTAAATATTATGAGCCAGCAGAAACGTGTCTCATGAAATTTGATTATGAGCTGGTACTGATTCTATAGTGGAGCCTAGGCACATAATTAAAGGCACCCATGATATTAAGCCTGTTTTTGAACTATCGGGCTCATAATCGAAAGAGAAAAACGTCCAAAAACCAGCCTAAGTCGGCACTTGGATGAACATTTCCCAAATACATCCAAGTGACGAAAATAAAAACGAGTTTTGGACGTATTTCTAAACGACCTAGGCCTATATAGTGCCGCTGAATGACCAAAGCTAAATGGGGCGTTTTGGGAGGAGTGTCGAGGGCGGGAGTTGGGCCGGCTTAGACTTAGTTGTACAGCATGAATAACCGAAAGTTATACAGCCCACGATCGACGGAACTTGGACGTTGTGACTTAGACCATGTAAAACATGGTCTAAGTCACAAAAACCCACCTAAACTCGCCAGATAAGCACTGAAAACACATAACACAGACCCCCCACACACTATCCCAGTTATCACTGACCCCCCCCCATAAAAATATTAATCACACCTTTAAAATTCAGCCTCCAGACCATCATCACCTGGCAGCCTGGCATAGGAAAGCCTAGTCGTCCAGCACAGAGGTGGCTTAAGCCGTCTTGGGGGTGGGTTAGGGACTCATGCAGAGGAGGACCAATGCCCATAAGCCCCTGTAATCACTGCATTGATATTTAAACATGTGCACTCCCCCTTACACCCCCAAAACCCTTTTGTACCGGCATATAAGTGGCTCCTGCAGCCATAAGGGCTATTAGGGTGGTAGATAAGTGGGTCTAGGGGATTCTGGAGATGGTTTGGGGGGCTCACCATGACCTATAAGGGAGCTGTAGTGAGGAGAAGACATGGCACCCTTTTTGTGACGTTCACAACAGTGCCCTGTAAGGTACCCCACTATTTAGGTGGCATGTCTGGATGTTCAATCCATCACTTTGCAGACCCCTCCCACGTCCAACAGGGCTTGTTCTAGGCGTTTTTGATTTGGATGAAAAGTTGGACGGAAATGTGGTATAAAGATGGATGATTTAGCGGCTTGGATGATCAGATCGGCAGGACATATAATTAGACGATTTTCGAAACAAAAAAAATTTTGGACGTATTTTTCGAAAATGTGTCCTAGGCTATTTTTTTTACTTTAGACGACTTGCGACTTAGATGCAAACAGACTTAGATGTCCCTTTCAATTATGCCCCTCCACGTGAACTGTCACAAGAAATCCACATTTCCTGGATTTTAAACCTGTCTCTGAACCGTATGTGACTTCCCCACCTCCTTAAAAATGTTACTGCCTTGGGTGGTGGGAAGAAGGATTTTCAGGGTGGTCACTAAACTAACTGATAACATTGTACTTTAGTACCATCTTTGAAAGCTTATTGTTGAGGATGAATGCCATGCCATTTTTCTTGTGTGTCTCATGACCAGAGTTGGCATTCCTCATTTCTGTTTCTAATTCCAGGATCTTGTTTCCCAGACTGTGGGCGTTTACGTACATAGCCCTCCATGTTGTATGTTTGTTACGTCTCAGTGGGGATGTTCCCGCTTGAGCTACTTGGACACCTTTAGCATTATTCGCATGTTTTGTACTTTCCCTAGACCCAGAGTTACAACGTGCAAATATCCCGGACTCTCCAGACCCAGAACTACAGTGTGTTCCTATCCCAGACTCGGAAATGTGTGTACCCTGTGGGGGTATTCCCGCTTGGGCTACTTGAACTCCTTTAGTACAATTTGCAATGTGTGTTCTCTCGCTGGACCCAGAATTACAATGTGTACTCCCCTTAGACCCAGAATTACAATGTGTACTCCCCTTAGACCCAGAATTACAATGTGACCCAGAATTATAATGTGAGCCACTCCAGACTCGAAGTGTGTATACTCACCCCTGACCCAGATCGGTGTTTACTTACCTTAGTCTCAAAAAACTATTGGCAGCTTAGCTCGCCAGGTAGGTTGTTTGTGCCCGTACCCTCCCCCAACTTACCTAGTTTAAAGCCTTGTGTAGTAGGCGGGCTAGACGGTGTCCAAGGACATTCTTTCCTCTTCTGGTCAGGTGTAACCCGTCTGGTCCCTGTAGTCCTTGCAATGCCTCTCCATGGTGCAAGAACCCAAAGTTCATCTCCTTGCACCATCCCTGCAGCCAGTCATTTGCCCTCTGGATGCAATCTTCCCTGGCACTGCCTTTGCCCCTTACTGGGAGGATCAAGGAGAAGACCACCTGCACATCCATCCTCCTCAGCTTCTCACCCAGGGCTCTGAAGTCTTCAGGTATGCTCTCCAGGGTGCTCCTGGCAGTGTCGTTGGTTCCGACGTGGATGAGAATCATGGGGAAGTGGTAACGGGGCTTGATGAGTCTGTCCAGGCAAGCGGTTACATCCCGGATCCTGGCCCCTGGCAAACAACAGACCTCTCTTGATTGCAGGTCTGATCTACAATTTGGACCCTTGGTGCCCCTCAGCAGCGAATCCCCGATGACCACCACTCTGCGCTTCTTAGGGGTGGGCTGATCTGTTGACTCCGGAACTGGAACCGTCTGCTGAACAACTTCCTGTTCCTCATTGTCAGGACCTTCCTGTAGCAGCTGGTATCTGTTCCTCAGGGTGATTTGTGGTGTCCATGTAGAGCCGCCCTGTATATGAGAGAAAGAGACAGAATAAGGTCTTCTGCGTTTTCCTGTGGAGGAAGTCACCAGCTGCCAGGAATCAGCGTCCCCAGCCACTTCCTGTATTCCGACGATTGGTCTCAGGTTTGCAGGTTTGGATGCTTTGGGTGTCTCTAGGATGGTCTTGTCAGGTTCCTGTTCAGCGATCTGAGACAGCTCCTGGATGACTCCGTCGATGAAGGTCTCGTCGTCATGGATACATCTTAAGCGCTGAACCTCCTCTCTCAGGCTCCTCAGCTCTAGCAAAAGGATTTCATCTGGCTGATCCATTCCTTCCGTCTGTGTGGAGACTGTAGACATCTTTGAGGGGATGGCCTCAGTCTGTACAGAGACCTCTGCCCTCCGTCCTGGCTTCCCTTCCATCTGTACGAAGACCATAGCCATCCCCTGGGTACTTTCGGTGACTGGACTGCCTGTCTTGATAGAAATCTTGCTGCTTCTAGTTCTACCTGCCATTTACAAAAGTTGGTGGAGGGTTTTTTTTTTTTAAATATTTGTTAGGATGGGGGCTGTTAGGTGTTGTCAGAAAGTGTTCTGTACTCTTCTTAATTTTCGTACTGTTTTCTTTGGGATACCTAGATAAACGATATTGCAGTAGTCCAGTATTGATAGGACCAGAGACTGCACCAGTAATCTAAAGGATGTAGAGTCAAAGTATTTTTTAATGGTCTTTAATTTCCACAGTGCACAAAAGCATTTCTTCATCATATTCGTGTGAAATATATTTGTGTGGTCAACCATAGTTAGATGTGTGTCTAGTGTGATTCCCAGTATTTTTATAGTTTTAGAAATTGGGTATTTGTGGCCATTTAGATGTAGCGATGTTCTGGTAATTTTGTCCTTTGGGCTTGCCAAGAAGACTTTCGTCGTTTCTGTATTTAGTTTCAGTTTGTAGTTGATTGCCCATTGTTCAATTTCAGTCATTATATGAGAGATGTGATCTACAATAGTGTTCTTCAACCCTTTTACACCTATGGACCGGCGGGAAAAAAAAATTATTTCGTGGACCGGCAAACTACTAGGACTGAAATTTAAAAACCCCGTTTCCGCCCCATCTCTGCGAGCTCGGTCCTCGCAAACCATCTGATCCCATCCGCATAAGCCTCAGTTATGATTGTATACTGAATGTATTTTATTAAAGTATAAAAAGAAACAATATTCTGTACAATTGTCATTTTATAAATATAAATAATACAGAGCAAGGATCAACAAAACCCCTGTCTCCCCTCCCCTTCACATATATACCCTCTACTATCAAGAAAACGGAATAAGCCAAATTATTACAGAATGCTACACAGAAATATCATGCTAACAGAATACTGCAGTCACACATAGCAGGAATAGGGTTAGGGGAGTGTAACTAGGGCAACTGCCCCCCTGGTCAGAGAGAGCCCTTAGCCACTGCCTGGACTTTGCAGTCCCCAGTTATGTCTAACACCAGCTCTAGCAGGATATATATTTCAAATCTGATATATTCTAATCACAAAATAGAAATAAAATTATTTGTTTCTGCCTTTTGTTGTCTCTGGTTTCTGCTTTCATCTTCTTTTTACTCTCTTCCTTCCAGCATCTGCCCTCTCTGTCTCTTCAATCCAGCATCTGCCCCTTCCATCTACTGTCTGACCTCTCCCCCCTTCCATATGGTATTTGTCTTCTTTCTATGCCCCCCTCCTCTTTCCAACCAGCCTATGCCCCTCTCTCCTTTTTACACGATTCAGTCCAGCTTCACTTCTCTCTTCATTTTTGTCTCTCCTACACCAGTTCTAGCATCTTTGTCCCTCTCAATTTCTCTGCTGACCCCCTGCCCATCTCATTCTTGTCTCTCCCCTTCCCCTCCTCTAATCTCCCTGCAAGCTGTTTCCTTCCTTTTTTCTTCTCCCTTCCCTCCTCCCCCTTTCCAGCAGTAACTCTCTTCCCTTTCCTTTCCCTCCTCCCCTCTCAGCAGCATCTCTCCTTCTCCCTCCCTCCAGGTCCATTAGCAGCTGTCCCTTTTTTCTCCTTGCCCAACAGCTTCCCAGACTCCTTTCCCTCCTCCCCTCCCAGCAGCATCTCTCCTTCTCCTTCTCCAGGTCCAGTAGAAACTTTCCCTTTTCCCCCTTGCCCAGCAGCTTCCCAGACTCCTTTTCCTCCTCCCCTCCCACAGCATCTCTCCTTCTCCCTCTCCAGGTCCAGTAGCAGCTGTCCCTTTTTCTCCTTGCCCAGCAGCTTCCCAGACTCCTTTCCCTCCTCCCCTCCCAGCAGCATCTCTCCTTCTCCCTCTCTAGGTCCAGTAGCAGCTGTCCCTTTTTTTTTCACCATGCCCGGCAGCTTCCCAGACTCCTTTCCCTCCTCCCCTCCCAGCAGCATCTCTCCTTCTCCCTCTCCAGGTCCAGTAGCAGCTGTCCCTTTTTCCCCTTGCCCAGCAGCTTCCCAGACTCCGTTCCCTCTTCCCCTCCCAGCAGCATCTCTCCTTCTCCCTCTCCAGGTCCAGTAGCAGCTGTCCCTTTTTCCCCTTGCCCAGCAGCTTCCCAGACTCCTTTCCCTCCTCCCCTCCCAGCAGCATCTCTCCTTCTCCCTCTCTAGGTCCAGTAGCAGCTATCCCTTTTTTTTCACCATGCCCAGCAGCTTCCCAGACTCCTTTCCCTCCTCCCCTCCCAGCAGCATCTCTTCTTCTCCCTCTCCAGGTCCAGTAGCAGCTGTCCCTTTTTCCCCTTGCCCAGCAGCTTCCCAGACTCTTTTCCCTCCTCTCCTCCCAGCAGCATCTCTCCTCCCTCTCCAGGTCCAGTAACAGCTGTCCCTTTTTTTTTTCACCATGCCCAGCAGCTTTCTCCCCTCCCAGCAACTCTCCTTACTTGCCAGCGCTGCGATTCAGTAAGGTAGCCTCGGGTCCTTTGTTGGGTCGCACTGCCTCCGAGGAAAGCGGAAGTTGCATCATCAGAGGCGGTCCAACTCAGCAAAAGCTCCAAGGCTTCCTTCCTAAATCGCTGCGCTTGTAAGGAGAGCCGCTGGGAGGGAAGAAAGCACAGTCTGAGGCTCCCCATTATCTCTCCGGCCCTGTGCTTCTCGATCTTGCTGGTCCTGCGCGGACCGGCAGGAAATTGAAGATGTTGATCTCACCGCTCCTGCGCGGACCGGCAGGAATTTTTTGCGGACCGACACCGGTCCGCGGACCGTCGGTTGAAGAACTGTGATCTAGAATTTCATTTGTTATGCTATTTAAGGGGATTAAAATAGAAATATCATCTACATATATGTAATAGTTTAAATTTAACTTGTGTAATTGATGTTCTAACGATGAGATGTAAATGTTGAATAGTGTAGGCGATAGAGGGGAGCCCTGGTTACCCCCGTGGGTTTTATCCATGGGCTAGAGTAGTTCCCATCACTGGCCACTCGGTATGATCTTTTTGTTAGGAAGTTCTGGAACTAGTTCTTAACTTTTCCCGAAAGCCCCATTGCGTCTAGGCATAGTAGCATTATTTTGAGGTCTACTAGATCAAAAGTGCTACTAAGATCTAGTTGAAGAATCAGAGCACTTTTGCCTCTGCAGAAAAGAACATAAAGGTGATTAAGGATAGAAGCTATAACTGTCTCAGTGATGTAATCTTTTCTAAATCCTGATTGATGTTCACTAAGAATGTTAAATTTGTATAAATAGTTCACTAGGGGGGTCACATGACGCTATGAGTCGCTAGAGACGTGTTCTCGATCGGCTCTGGGACCCTGATCCTCCAAACAAGGCTTTACCTTACTGAATCTGCACCCTGGTCGGGTTCCTAAGTGGCGGATTAGATCGGGAACATATGGAAAGGTACCTGACTCGATCGCAAGAGTCTGCCCACATGCAAGTTGCTCGTACCGAGACGCCACGCTTGAAGCCTGGGAAAACCAAAATGGCGACCGTATCGGGTACAGCAGTGTCTGAGTTCACAGACACGGTGTTGGCTGACATAAAAGCAGCGGTCGCTCAAGTGCTGGGGCCACATTTGGACACACTAACCTCCCAAATGTCCCGAATGGAACATCTGACTGAGACCGCTACCCGCACTACGGAACTGGAACAGCGGGTTTCTAACGCGGAGGACACGGTTAACTCCCATGAGATGGACATTGCGGCCCTGCAGGAAATGGTGCGGCAGCAGGCTGATAAGCTTGATGACCTTGAAAATCGGTCACGCCGCAGCAATTTACGTTTTTTAGGAGTTCCTGAGACTATTCCGAATGCGCACCTGCTTATGGAATTGGAAGGCTGGCTTGAGATGGAGTTCCCGGACACTGTGGCTCCGGGCTCCCTCTGTCTGGAGAGGGCCCACCGTCTAGGTGTGCGGCCTGCACGTGATGCGAGACCACGCGTAGTGATTGCTAAATTCTTAAATTATAGGCACAAGATGGAAATTCTGCGCCAGTACCAGATCCAGAAAGATTCACTGAAACTAAGGGACTCTGTTATCCGTCTCAGTCAAGACTATTCCCTGGCACTTACTGAACGGCGTAAAGCTTTTTGCCCACTTTGCACAAGGCTGGCGGAACTTAAACATCGGTTTTTATTTGTGTACCCAGCCTTATTGAAAATTCAGCACGATGGCATGTGGCACTCTTTCTCGGTAGCCACAGAAGCACAGGATTTCATTAATGTACATCTTGGTTCTTCTAAGGATCCTCCCTGACTTTGCTTTACTTAGCAGGGGTATATTTTCTAGCCAGGGTGGTTTTCTGGATTTAGCCAGTATTGGTTATTTACTTTAAAGCTCAATATCTATATTTACTCTACATTTGCTTAGTAGGATTGGGGTCCCATATGGTGTCTTCACGGACCTCTTTCATATTCCTGTGGGGATATGTTTTTTGAGTTAATTGGGGATAGGGGTGGGGGTTGGGAGGTTAGTTGGGAACAGTCTTTTGATTTGTTTCATTGGGCACTGTTTTTTCTGTGGTTTAAAATGTATTTTTGTCTTCTCTTTTCTACTGTACAGGTTGGGTGTTTTGTGACCTGCACTTGGGTGAGGCTGGGCACCTGGGTGTGGATTTTATCTATAATGCGCTGTATGTATTGTTTGTCTAGGACTCCTGGGTGACAACACACTTCGCATTGTTTCTTGGAATGTTTCTGGTATTACCTCGCCGGTTAAGCGTTCCAAGTTGTTGCAACAATTGAAGCACCATCGAGTTGATTTGGCCTGCTTACAGGAAACTAAATTGACCACTGAGGAGCATAGGAAACTGCAGAGGGGATGGGTGGGATCAGTGTTTTCTGCTTCTTCTGGAGGGAAACGGGCTGGGGTTTGTTTGCTAGTCCGCAAAGGGTTGAAGTGTGCTGTCACTTTATGTCACCAGGACCCGCAGGGTCACAATTTGCTCTTACACGTTTCTCTACAGGGTTCTGAATTTAGATTATTGATTACGTATGGGCCTAATTCCTATTCTCAGAATTACTTTGACTCTCTGGTCTCCCTGGGTCTTCTGGATGCTTCTTTTCCTTTAATAGTGGCGGGGGATCTTAATCAAGTGATGGATGCCTCGCTTGACCGTTCTGCTCCCTCCGCCTCACCTTCGGGTGCTTTAACTAAGGGTGTACCTTTTCTTTGCAAGTCCCTTGGTCTGATTGACCCTTGGCGGCTCCTTCATCCTTTTGAGAGAGATTACACTCACCAGTCTAGGGCACATGGGACTTTTTCTCGTATAGACTATCTCCTGATCTCAGAATCCTTGTTCCCTAGAATCACGGAGGCTGCTATAGGACCACTGGAAGTTTCTGATCACTGTCCTCTTTGGATTGATGCGACCTGGGGTTCTCCTCCTGTGGGGACTTACCGGTGGCGGTTTCCTTCGTACTTACATGACGAGCCTGACTTTTTGGCATATTTACATACCTGTTGGGATGACTTTTTACTCACTAATGGTCAGCATCAATCCACTCCAGATCTTTTTTGGGAAACGGCTAAAGTGGTCCTTCGGGGGGCGATTATATCATACGTTACGGCCCGCCATAAAAGAATATCGCATGACATTATTCGTTTGGAAAAACAGTACTCCCTTTTAAAAGCTAAATTTTTGCAACAACCTACTCGGGTGCATCGGGAAGAGCTTCATTCGACTCAGGTGGCTCTTAATGTTTTATTGCATGATCGGATTAAACGCTCGCTTTTTTATAGAAAATACCGGTTTTATCGTTTTGGTAACAGAAGAGGTAAATTGCTGGCTACCCTGACTAAGAATTGGCAAGATGACCGCTATATTTCCAGAATCCGGGCGGCCAATGCCTCTTATCACACTAGGCCTGCAGAAATTGCGGACGCGTTTTTCCAACACTTTTCTAACTTTTATGCTACCCCTGGTTCTTATACAGGCCCCGATATACTCGATTATTTAGAGGACGCGGGCATGCCCCAGTTCACAGACTTGCAGAGATCAGTTTTGAACAGATCTTTTCAGGGCATGGAGATCCAGAAGGTGATTAAGAACTTACGCTCTTGTACGGCTCCGGGCCCTGATGGGTTTTCGGCTGAGTTCTACAAAATGTTATCTCTGCAGGCGTGTGAACCTCTTATGGGCTATTTTGTGGAGGCGTTGGAGAAAGGTTCGTTTCCCCTTCATGCCAACAAGGCTACTATTACTCTGATCCTGAAGCCGGGCAAACCTAGAGATGATGTGGATTCTTATCGCCCCATATCTCTTATTAATGTGGACTTTAAAATCTTGGCCCGTTTATTGGCGAATCGTCTGACTCCTTTGTTGCCTTCTGTTATATCCTCCGCGCAAGTTGGGTTCGTGCAGGGCAGACATTCAGTAGTGAACGTTCGGAGGGTACTGTTGGCGGCGTCCAGAGCTCAATCCACATCCACCCTGGGTATTTTAGCGAGTCTGGACGCAGCCAAGGCGTTTGATCAGGTTAATTGGCATTACCTATTTCGGGTTCTGGAATATGTAGGGGTGGGGGGATGGTTTTGGTCTTCTCTACGGGCTTCGGTTTTAGTGAATGGGATACTTACTCGTCCTTTTCTAGTTGGACGGGGGACGCGTCAGGGCTGCCCTCTATCACCATTGCTCTTTCTTCTCTATCTGGAACCCCTCCTCCGCACAATTCAGAGAGATGATGTATTGGTTGGGCTGCTGGAAGGTTCTTCTCAACTCCGGGTGTTAGCTTTTGCTGATGATTTACTGCTTACTTTAGCTCATCCACATAGATTTTTGTCACATGCTCTAGAGATTTTGGATGAGTTTCATTTGTTTTCTGGATTGACACTGAACGCCCAGAAATCTCTGGTGCTTCCATTACAACTTTCAGTCCGTGATTCGTGGCCGGGGGTTTTTCCATTGGTTTGGGCCCCTTCCTCCATTCGTTATTTGGGCATTCTTATACCCAGGGATCTGACCACTCTATACTCAATTAACATTCTCCCTATGCTGTCTAAGACTGACCAATATTTGAAGGCTTGGCGGCATTATCCTTTGACTCTGATGGGTAAGATAGCTCTGTATAACATGATGGTCATTCCTAAATGGCTCTATCTTTTACAAACTTTACCTCTTTTTCTTCTGCGCTGTCATTTTCGGCTACACCGTCAATCCCTGCTTCTGTATTTATGGGGGGGCAAACGATCTAGGATTCCTTTTCACGCCTTATCTTTACTTATTGCTCAGGGGGGTCTTGGGTTACTACATTTAGGTCGCCTTAATGTGGCCTGTCAGCTTCGGCATGTGAACGATTGGTTCTGTGGGACTACTCATTTTTCTGCTACAGGGGTGGAATGTTTAGCTTTTGCTCCCTATCATTTTAGTTATTTGATTCATGTGAAGTATATATCACCTAGGGAGCATCATTATGGGGATTTTCTACTCTCTCCCATTAGAAAAATTTGGAAACAACTTTGTACTCAGTTGGCTATTCGATCTGATGTGACTCCCTGTCTCCCTATTACTGGTAATGGGGACTTTCTCCCTGGTATGGGTCTGGATGCACATCCTCGATGATCTGGGAAGGGTCTGTTTTATTTGTATCATGTACGCCAAACTGATGGTTCTATCCAGTCCTTTCAGATGCTATGTGACTCTTCTGCCTTTGGGGCTGGAGACTGGTTTCCTTATAGTCAATTGCAACATTATGTACATTCTCTCCCTGGTTCTGCTCTGACAGAGGGCATACAGGAGAAATTGTCAGAGGCTCTTTGTTTAACTGCACATGTACCCATCCCCCTGCGTTTTCATCACCGTTTTTTGCAGGAGCTGGCTGGAGACTTGGACTATGCCGCGTTATCTGTTAAATGGACTCAAGATTTACATTTCCCCGTCTCTGCTGACATGCTTAAGCGGAGTGTTTCCTTGGGGGTGAAATATTTGGTGTCTGTAGCGGAGAAAGAACAGTATTATAAATTTTTGGTTCGGGCATATTTTACTCCTGTTAGAGCTTTCCACGCCCGCCTTTGCGCTACTGACCAATGTCCCAAGTGTGCAGCACTTAGAGCATCGCTGGGTCATATGTTCTGGCTATGTCCTGGTACACGGGCTTATTGGAAATGTGTGTGTCAGCATCTTACATCTTTCTGGAACTGTACTTGGTTGCCTACGGACACCTTTATTTTCACACTAAAACTGTCCTTACACCCGGTTCGTCCGGGCGCTGCAGCGTTTGCCCGGAAAGCTATAGTTATGGGCATCAAGACTATTCTTCAGTGTTGGTTGTCGCCCAATACCCCGATGGTGTCTCATTGGAGGACTCAGATGATCCAGCTGGCGGGATATGAACGTCTGGCCATTAAGGATATGGATTCTAAATCTGGCTCCTTTTATCTTTGTTGTTGGTTACCATTTTGTTCTACTTTGCAACCCTCTGTACGCAGTAGGCTGTTCAATTAATTGTTGGATGTTGGATTGGCTGTTCCCATGGGTGGGTGGGTGGTGGGTTGGAGGGGTGGGTGTGGGGGGGGAAGTTTTCCTGTCAATTGCTTCTTGTTATACTGTTTCTTTACTATTGTTTGAAATGAATAAACAGATTTAAACATAAATAGTTCACTAGTTCTAAGTTGACCATGTAGCTTAGTGAATAGGGGGATGCTCGCTATGGGCCTGTAATTGGATATCAGAGCTATTGAGTTTTTCTGATCTTTGGGGATAGGTGTGATCAGTATGTGTCCCATTTCCTCGTTTAGTATCCCTCTACTAAGAGTAGTTGTTAACCAAGTAAATAGCTCCTTTTTAAAGTCAGATGGTGCAACTTTCATGATCTTAGAGGGACATTCGTTTAGTAAGCAGTTTGACATGGTATATTTGTTGAACAATATTAGAAATTGATGCCAGTTTGGAAACTCGAAGTGGTCCCAGTGCATGTCTGCTCTGGACTCCTGTTCTTGGAGTCCAGAATGGAATTCTGTGTTGGTTTTGGGTGAAGGTATAGTTGCTTTTAGGCCAGTAATTTTATTTTTAAAGAAACTGGCTAGGGTTTGGGCAGATGGAATGCACTCGTCCTTTTTCAGGATCCGAGTAGTATCTGTTATCGTTTTTACTAGTTTAAACAGCTCTTTACTATTTGTTTTTGAAGTACCTATTTTCTGCGTATAGTGTTTTGAGCGTTTTTCTTTGATCAAAGTTTTGTATTTTTTCATTTTTAGTTTCCAATTTGTCTTGTCTTTTTCTTTCTTTGTTTTTTTCCAGATTCTCTCCAATTTTCTTAGTTCCTATTTGAAAACTAGTAGTTCCAAATCAAACCACTCATTTAACACTCTTTCTTTCTTTTTGTAAGTTTGGTATGGTGCTAATTGGTCTAACACTTCCTTACTGAACTTTCCCCATCTTGTTGGGAAGTCCTGTATTTCCTCCGTTTTGGGATATAATTCGTAATGAGTCCAGAATCCGGTTGGGTTTACAATACCACTTCTGTATTCCAGTAGCCTGTTCTTATGGTGGCCAATCCAGGTCACTAGTACCTGGCCAAAACCCAAAAAGTACCAACATTTCATGCTACCGATCCAGGGCAAGCAGTGGCTTGCCCCATATCTTTCTCAATGGACTTTTCCTTCAATATACAGCTAAGTGACTGTTTCTTGATTGTTTTTGTACAATATTTTTTTGCATTTTGCATCATTGAGTACTTTGTTCCTTATATTTATCTTTCTTATGTTGGGGAGGGGGCATTTTTCTAATTATTGATAGTTCCAGGTTTTTTTTAGCAGAGGGCTATTTCCAACTTTTTTGCTGTGCTGCCTTTTTTTTCTGGTGCTATTAAGCCGATGCTAAGAGTCTGTGTTCCAGAAAAGCATAGTTTAAAGCGGCCTTTAAGCCAATGTCTATGCTTGTTGAGCCTTTGAGGCCTGTTGGGTATTAATTGATTCTTTGTTCGCTCCCTCCCACATTAGGAAAGGTTTTGGTTAAACACACAGAGTGCATAATCAAAAAAAAAGTCTAAGTCTGTTTTGGGCCTAAGTCACTAGTTGTTCAGAGTCGGCAGCATCTAATCAGCTGCTAAACCTACAACGTCGGAAGCCCCAAGAATGTTGGCAGTCAGTTGTTAGGTGCAGGTGATTCAAATGCTGAATGGGAGAAATCAGGCCGCAAGAGTTTCTAAACCCCTGAGGAAGCTTTAATTAGTGAAACGGCTGAGCTCCCATTGGGACAAGCTAAGTACTTTTGCCATTTTCATAGTCTGATTATATGTATTTTTCAGCATCTTCTAGTTAAATAGCCTCTCATTCTTCCTGTTCTGTCTGCTCGTAATCTCGGGGTCATCTTTGACTTCTCTCTCTCCTTCATCGCCCAGCTACAACATATCGCTAAAACCTGCCGCTTCTTCCTCTATAATATTACCAAAATCTGACCCTTCCTCTCTGAGCACACTACCAAAACATAAGAACATAAGAACTGCCATCTCCGGATCAGACCTTCGGTCCATCAAGTCCGGCGATCTGCACACGCCCTCATCACCTCACACTTAGACTAATGCAACTCGCTACGCTGAGGCCTTCCGCTTAGCCATCTCGCTCCCCTCCAATCCATCCAGAATTCGGCTGCACTTCTTATATTCCAGGAGAGCTGCTATACTCACGTTACCCCTCTCCTAAATTCACTTCATTGGCTTCCCATCCCTTTCCAAATACAATTCGAATTGCTCTTACTGACCTATACTCACTATCTCTCTTCACTTATCTCCCCCTATGATTCTTCCCCCCCCCACCATGAGCTCCACTCAGCTGGTAAGTCCCTCCTATCTGTGCCCTTCTCTTCAACTGCCAACTCCAGACTCTGTCCCTTTTGTCTTGCTGCACTATATGATTGGAAAAAGCTGCCTGAATCCTTACAGCGTGCTCTATCTCAGGCAGTGTTCAAGGCCCAGTTAAAAGTCCACCTCTTTTTGAGAGTGCTTTTAACTCCTAGCTCCTCTCACATTTGGGTTCCACATCTCCAACCCTATGTGTCACGTCTGTCTATCCAAGTTAGATTATAAGCTCTTCTGATCAAAATGTAGTGTACACCTTCCAGCACCATAATTAAATTTTTATTTTATCATTGTAGATTATTATCCTATATAATAAAAGGCTAACTCGCGCATGCGCACTCCTATTTGTGTGCTTCCATGATCAGTAGTTCCGTGGCCGCATGAGTGCGCATGCGCGAATCCCCAGCACTTCCCTACACTCGCCGGAAGGACTGGACTGTACGAGTCCCCAGCACAAGCATGTGGCCGACCCAGGATCGTGAGAAGATGCGCCGTGCAAAGTGCTGCACACTACTGGAGGGGGAGGGACATACCGGCACAAACCTCCCGCCAGAGAGGAAGGGCTGAAGCCAGCAACAGCAGCGAATTGTAAACGCTGCTGTTGCCTGAAGTACCCGAGGCAGACGCTTCTCTCCCAGCGAGATGACGCGACAGAGGGACTCAACGGCAGGAGAAAGCCCGAAACAGCCTGTTTAGCTTGCTGCGGCTGCCAACGCTGGAGGGAGGTTTGATATTAAAGTCATCTTGCTGGGAGGGTCGCAGAGTCAGCGGGGGTTGGGCTGGGAGGGGAGAGAAGCGTCTGCATCGGGTGCTTCAGGCAGCAGCAGCATTTACAATTCGCTGCTGTTGCTGGCTTCAGGCCTTCCTCTCTGGCCGGTCCTGCCTACTTCCTGTTTTCATGAAGACAGGACCGGCCAGAGAGAAAGACCTGAAGCCAGCAACAGCAATGAATTGTGAATGCTGTTGCTGACCAATGAAGTAGTTAAATGAGGAAAGGGAGCAGAGGGGAAGGTAAGCCAGACCAAGGGAAAATGAAGGAGGAGATGGAGAGAGGACTTATGGAACAGAGAGAGAGAGGGCGGACACTGGATGGAAAGAGAAGAGAGGGGCAAGACAGAGGGTGAACAGTAGATGGAAGGGGTAGAGAGAGGGAGACACACCGAATGGAAGTGTGGAGGACAGGGGGAGCAGATGTTGGAAGGAAGTGGGGAGGAGAAAGAAAAAAGGCCACATGCAGGATTGAGGGAAAAGGATAGAGTTAGAAATAAAGATAGACAGACAGGGGGCCAGGGAAAGACACAGACAGAAAGAATGACAGCGTCCAAGGAGAGAGAGACAAATTAAAAAAAACAAAAAAGACAGACAGACATCTACTCTAGCACCCGTTAATGTAACGGGCTAAAACACTAGTATTAAATATTATGTATTAGAAATGTATTTTTTTCTTTTCTTTTTTTATCTTTACTATTTACCGTATATACTCGAATGGAGGAAAAATGGTTGACTCGAATATAAGTCGGGCGGCTTAATATTCAAGTGCCCTGTCCTGTCAGGATCTGCACCCAGCACCCTCCCTGTCAAGCACTGCACACAGCCCCCTTCTCTCCCTCCCAGGCTCTCCACCCTGTCCCCCCTCCCTGCCCATCGTACCTTCTCTGCCACTGGAATCTCTGGTGGTCCAGAGGTGTAGCGAGCAGGAGCAAGCTTTCCACTACTACTAACCCAGTCGATCGCTGCTGCGAGTTCCAGCTTCAGCCGCTGAGTGGTACTGAGCAGGAGCATCACCAAGAATTTACAGGAGCCATTCAGGAAGTTGCTTAGCACCGAGCAGCAGCGCCAAAGCGTGCTCCTGCTCAGTACTACTCAGAGGCTGACGCCGGAACTCGCAGCAGCGACCAACTGGGTTAGTAGCGGGGCAGGAGCGCTGAAAACTCACTCCTGCCTGCTACACCTCTGGACCACCAGGAATTCCAGCGGCAGAGGAGGTACGATGGACAGGGCAGGAAGGGGGGGACAGGGTGCAGAGCCTTGCGGCCCAGCGGAAGCCTACAATAAGTCTGGGAGGGGGCAGCTGGGCGCTGGCCAGAATATAAACCGGGATCCCAATTTTTGAGTCAATTTTTTGGCCCCAAAATCCTGGTTTATATTCGATTATATATAGTATATGGAGTTCTTTTCATAATTTTGAATGAATTATATTATTAACTGCTTTGATCCTTTTTTGGCTAGTTGAGCGGTATATAAAGATTTTTGCCACCTCACCGCCCTTCAGCAGCCCGAGAATCTCCCTCCCCCTTACCTTCGTGGCATAAAGAAACTTAAGGGAGGGAAGGCGCGCGGTCACCGATCGCACACGCGGCCCCTTCCCTCCCTCCGGCCAAATCTATCTCCCTCCATCCCTCCCCCTTACCTTCGCGGCACTTTAGAAAAGAAACTGATGCCAGCGAAGCCTGCCTGTGCCGCCCTGCAGTCGTGCATATGTGGGCGGAAGCTTCTCTTCTGACAATTGTCATTTTATAAACACAAATAAAACAGAGCAAGGTTCAACAAAACCCATCTCCCCTCCCTTTCACAAATATCCCCTTCACTATTGTGAAAACTGAACAAACCAAATTATTAAAGAATGCTACATAGAAAAATCAAGCTAACAGAATACTTTAGTCACAATTGGCAAGAATAATGTTAGGGGAGTGCAACTAAGGCAACTGCCCCCTGGTCAGAGAGAGAGCCCTAAGCCAGCTGGAAGCTAAAGAAGCACAGCCTGGACTTTGCGGTCCCCAATTATGTCTATTACCAGCTCTAGCAGGATACATATTTCAAATCTGAAATATTCCAATCACAAAATTTAAAATAAATTTATTTTTTTTCTTTTTGTTGTCTGGTAATTTTATTCTTCAAATTACATTGGTCTCAGGCTTTGGTTTTAGGTTCCTTCTGTCTTCATCGTGGCATGGCTGGCTCCTGAAGGTAAAATAGGCGAAAGAAAAGATGCCGAGTCTGACACTGGCGCAATTTTTTTACCCAGGAGTAAGACTTTTCACCGCTCCCACGGGCTGGTAAAAGATCTTGTCCTCATTCCTGCAGGGTGGTGAAAGGTCTTGTCCTCATTCCTGCAGTAAACCAGTTGCAAATGTCTCCATTCCTGTGGATTTACTGCAGTGACCTGCGGTTTACCGCGGTAAAAAGTCCCAGTGTCATTCTCTATTTGGAAACAAACTGCCAATCTAGATATTTTGAACTATATAGACCAAGTTTTTAAAATTATGAACTGTGTATCAAGTTCCTGTTAGTAAAGTAGGTTAAAGTTAACCACTAAGACTGATGACTGTATATTTGATGAGGGAAGCAAAAGGTGCCCAGGAAAGAGTATCCTTCAGCCTACCGGGATTTAGCCCAGCCCCAGCCTGCACCCAGCTCACTTGAAAACCCATCTCTTTATGATCCCTGGTCCCAAGTATCCTACCTAGGGAGCTTAGCTGGTAGCCCTAAGGGGCAAGCCATAGTTTACATGTATGAAATGTCAGATCGAGATACCTGTTATCTGGATATTAAACCTGTCTCTGAACTGTGTGAAATGTGGATCCCTGTTACCTGGATATTAAGCCTCCCTCTGTGAGCTCCAAGGCCATAGCGTTTCACTGTGGATGCATGTAACTGGAAATCTGTGAGTTTTAAGTTCTCCAATCCCAAAGGAGGGCAATCTATAAAACAAAATGGATTCAGAGATTGAAAATTATACTTTGAATAATTGACATTCAAATCAAAAAATTGTCTGAGTACATGTTATCATCATTATATTTCTCATTTTTCATGTGTCTCATTTCATATTTTTTGCCCTGATCAAGATTTTTTGACTAGGCCTAAATTATTATTAACCATTTACAATTAGCTCAGAACACAGCCAAACTTTTATTCTAAATTTCACTGGCTGTGTGAATAGCTGCATGAATACAGTTTAAGGGCTAGATGCACAAAACTCTCCAATCGTGTACCAACTGGTTTAGCGACCAACGGAATTTGCCAACCCGATTTTCAAAACAGCTCACCGCATGGTTTTCCATGCAGTCATGCATTCTCCGATTCTGGCATGCAAATGAGGTCATTAATATTAAAATGAACATTCCTATCGATGGCCTAACATTGCATGCCAGAATCGGATTGGTAATACCGACCCAAAAAAATAGACAGGTCTAGACCCGCCAGTAAGCACAGTTACTTACTGTAACAGATGTTATCCAGTGACAGTAGGCAGATATTCTCACATGTAGGTGACGTCAACGACCGAGCCCCGGTACGGACAGTTTAAAAGTGCATTGCCACTTTAAGACTTTCAGAAAGTTCACGATAGCCCGCACTGCGCATGTGCGAGTGCCTTCCCGCACAATGTAGGTGCGCGGTCCCTCAGTTCAGTAAGCCAGCTAAGAAGCCAACCCGAGGAGGTAAGTAACTGTGCTTTATCCCAGGATAAGCAGGCAGCATATTCTCACATGTGGGTGACCTCCAAGCTAACAATAATAGGATGGTGGGAGTGTTGGCCTTTAGGAAAATAAATTTTATAATACTGACTGGCCGAAGTGCTCATCCTGTCTGGAGAAAGATTCCAGACAGCAATGCGAGGTGAATGTGTGAACCGAGGACCAGATGGCAGCTTTACATATTTCCTCAATAGGGGTAATCTAAGGAAAGCTACAGAAGCTGCCATAGCTCTGACTTTATGGGCAGTGACACGACTCTCCAGTGGTAGTCCAGCTTGAGTGTAACAGAATGATATGCAAGAAGCCAACCAGTTGGATATCGTTCTCTTGGAAATAGGATGTCCCAACTTGTTAGGATCATAGGAGACGAAAAGTTGAGGAGATGATCTATGCGGCTTTTTATTCTGTTGAGATAGTAGGCCAAAGCCTGCTTGCAATCCAGAGTATGGAAGGCCGCTTCTCCAGAATGAGAGTGAGGCTTAGGGAAAAACACTGGAAGCGCAAATGATTGATTGAGATGAAACTCCATGACCACTTTCGGTAGAAACTTTGGATCTCAATTGAAAACCTATTTTCTAAATACTTGACCAATTAACTTTTTTCATCCCATTTATTATGATTTTCATTAGTAATTTTTTGTAAACCGCGTTGAATTAATGATTATTCAGTCAACAAGCACAATGTTATGTTATGTTATGTTGGATGTATGCGGAGGACCACTTTGTCATGGTGGAATACTGTGAAAGGTGGATCTGCTACTAATGCCTGAAGTTCACTGACTCTCCTTGCAGAAGAGAGTGAGATGAGAAAAACTACTTTCCAGGTAAGGTACTTGAGATGAGCCATCAACATTGGTTCAAATGGAGGCTTCATTAATCTGGAAAGAACAACATTAAGGTCCTATACTATTGGAGGAGGCTTGGGAGATGGTTTTACATTGAAAAGACCTTTCATGAATCTGGAGACCAGAGGGTGAGCAGTGAGAGGTTTACCCGTCACTGGATGATGAAAAGCCGTAATAGTGCTGAGATGGACTCTGATAGATGTAGACTTGAGCCCAGAGACAGACAAATGGAGAAGGTAATCCAGCACCCATGAAGTTGAAATGCATTGTGGATCATAGTGATGGAGAAGACACCGGGAAGAGAAATGAGTCCACTTCTGCTGATAACATTGTTGAATGGCTGGTTTCCTGGAGACTTCTAGAATAAGTCTCACTGGCTGAGAAAGTCGAAGATCAGCAGTATTCAACCCGAGAGATATCAAGCTCTCAGGTGTAGAGACTGAAGGTTGGGATGTAGCAGTGCATCTTGACTCTGTGTAAATAGAGACGGAAATTTCAGTAGAGGAATGGGTTCCCTGGAACTGAGCTCAAGTAGAAGGGAGAACAAAGGTTGTTAGGGCCACTGAGGAGCTATGAGAATCATGGTGGCAGACTCCTCTCGACTTTGAAAAGAGTCTTTAGTATGAGAGGAGTAGGTGGAAATGTGTAGAGAAATTTGCGTGTCCAATCCAGCAGAAATGCATCCGCTTCCAGACGGTGAGAAGAGTAAAGTCTGGAGCAGAATTGGGGCAGTTTGTTGTTGTGGGGAGAGGCAAACAAGCCCACTGAGCAAAGATGGGATGGAGAGCTGCAGAGTTGAGCGTTCATTCATGAGGCTGAAGAATTCTACTGAGCTTGTCCGCTAAGCAAGTCTGTTCCCCTTGAATGTAGACTGCTCTCATGTAGATGTTTCGAGTGGTCGCCCACAGCCAAATCTTTTGAGCTTCCTGGCAAAGGAGGAAAGACCCCGTGCCTCCTTGCTTGTTTATGTAATACATAGTTACCTGATTGTCCGTGCAAAGCAGGAGGACTTGATTATCGATTAGGTGCTGAAAATCTTTGTGAGCATAGAAAATCGACCTGAGTTCAAACAGATTGATGTGAAACTTTCGTTCTCTGGTGGACCAATGACCTTGAGTTTGTAGACCATCCAGATGTGCCCCCCCAGGCATAAGTTGACACATCTGTGGTTAAAACTTTTTGATGAGGAGGCATGTGAAACAGAAGGCCTCTGGAGAGATTGGATGAAATCATCCACCACTGTAGCGATTGTTGAAAAGACTGTGTCACAGATATACGTTGCGAGAGAAGATCTGTCAGTTGGGACCACTGAGAGGTTAGGGCACATTGAGGTGTTCTGAGATGGAACCTCGCTAAGGGAGTCACGTGGACTGTAGATGCCATATAGCCCAGAAGAACCATCATTCACCTGGCTGATATGGATTGGAGCTGGTCCAATTGATGACAAAGTTGAATCAGAGCATCCTGACGATTCTAGAGAAGGAATGCTATCATTTGAGTAGTGTCAAGAATTGCCCCTATAAATTGGAGTCTTTGAGACAGTTGCAGCTGTGACTTGGGGAAGTTGATCTCGAATCCCAAGTGTTGAAGAAACGATATGATGCAACTTGTCGCCAATACAATAGCCTGAGGAGACGGGTCCTTGATGAGCCAGTTGTCCAGATAAGGGAACACCTGGAAACAATGTGATCGTAAGGCCGCTGTTACCACAATCAGGCACTTCGTGAAGTACACCGGGGAATCCCTCTGGGTGAACCTGGACAGGGGAAAAGACAAATGCCTGTATCTTGGTGTTGTATACATACCTCCAAGACAACAAGAAGACATAGAATTAATCGAAGACATTGAGACCATCACTCTGCATGGAGACACGGTACTGTTTGGACTTCAATATGCCTGATGCAGACTGAAACAAACTTTCTGCTACGACAAGCGGCAGCAGAAGGCTACTAACCTCCATAAGGGGAGCACAACTCAAATAGATGGTATTGGAGCCCACTAGGGATCAGGCGATACTGGACCTAGTACTCACCAACAGAGATAGTGTCACAGAGGTTTCAGTAGGCGATATGTTGGCCTCCAGTGACCACAACATGGTATGGTTTCACCTCAGGAAAGATTTCACTAGATAAAACACATCCACAAAGGTCCTAAACTTTAAGGGCACTAACTTCGAAAGCATTAGAGATTTCGTCTATAGGGCGCTGCAAAACCAAGCCACAACAGATAATGTAGAGGTAATGTGGTCAGCTCTGAAATCTACCCTACACGAAGCAACCAACCTCTATATAAAAACAGTGAGTAAACGGCGGAGGAACAATATACCTCAGTGGTTCTCTGCGGAGATCTCGGACCTCGTGAAAAAGAAGAAAAAAGAATTTGTCTCCTGCAAACAATCAGAAGGACTAGAAGCTAAAGAAGACTATCTGGCAAAATCTAGAGCTGTCAAAACAGCAGTCAGAGATGCCAAACTCCGGATGGAAGAGAATCTAGCAAAGAACATTAAAAAAGGGGATAAATCCTTCTTCAGGTATATTAGTGACAGAAAAAAAACACAGATGGGATAGTACGCCTTAGGAAACCAGACGGGAACTAAGTAGAATCGGACTCCGATAAAGCTGAACTACTAAATGAATACTTCTGCTCAGTCTTTACCTGCGAGGTGCCAGGATCGGTCCACAGCTGCAGACAAGGGAAAACTCAGAAGACCCGTTTTGAAATTTTGAGTTTACGACCAGCAGCGTCTACCATGAACTATCAAAGCTCAAAGTGAACAAAGCCATGCGACTGGATAAACTACATCCCAGAGTGCTTAGGGAGTTGAGAGATGTCCTGGCGGAACTGTTATCTGCGCTCTTCAATCTTTCCCTAAGTACAGGAAGAGTCCCATTGGACTGGAAAACAGCTAATGTCATTCCACTCCACAAAAAGAGTTGCAGGACGAAGGCTGCAAATTACAGACCGGTAAGTCTCACATCGATAGTGAGTAAACTTATGGAAACATTAATCAAACACAAATTAGATACGATCCTGAATGATGAGAATCTACGAGATCTCCATCAACATGGATTTACAAAGGGAAGGTCCTGCCAATCCAGTCTAATCAGTTTCTTTGACTGGGTAACAAAAAAGCTAGATATGGGGGAGTCCCTGGACGTCGTGTACTTGGACTTCAGTAAGGCTTTTGATAGTGTCCCACACCGTAGGTTATTGAACAATATGAGTTCGTTGAGATTAGGAGAAACATTGACTGCATGGTTTAAAGACTGGCTCAGAAGTAGACTTCAGAAGGTGGTGGCAAATGGTATTCTCTCTGAAACGTCAGAAGTGATCAGTGGAGTGCCGCAGGGCTCTGTCTTGGGTCCGATCCTATTTAATATCTTTGTAAGGGACCTGGCTCGGGGGCTTCGAGGTAAAATTACATTATTTGCCAATGACACTAAACTATGCAACATATTGGGCAAAAGCATAGTGTCTGACAATATGGCGCAGGACCTACTCTTACTGGAACATTGGTCCACAACTTGGCAACTAAATTTTAATGCCAAAAAGTGTAAGGTCATGCACCATGGCAGCAGAAATCCATGAAGAACTTACACCTTAAATGGTGAGACCTTAGCAAGAACTGCAGCAGAAAGGGACTTAGGAGTGATCATTAGTGAAGATATGAAGACTGCCAATCAAGTGGAGAAAGCTTCATCCAAGGCTAGACAAATGCTGGGTTGTATCCAAAGAAGTTTCGTTAGCCGGAAGCCCAAAGTTGTAATGCTGTTGTACAGGTCCATGGTGAGACCTCATCTGGAATATTGTGTACAATTCTGGAGGCCACATTATCAAAAGGATGTGCTGAGAGTTGAGTCGGTTCAGCGAATGGCCACCAGGATGGTCTCAGGACTCAAGGATCTCCCGTATGAGGAACGTCTGGGTAAATTGCAGCTATACTCACTCGAGGAACGCAGAGAGAGAGGTGACATGATTGAGACATTCAAATATGTTACGGGCCATATTGAGGTAGAAGAAGATATCTTTTTCCTTAAAGGACCTACGGCAACAAGAAGGCATCCGTTGACAATCAGGGGTGGGAGATTTTATAGCGACACTAGGAAGTATTTCTTCACCGAAAGGGTGGTTGATTGTTGGAATGATCTTCCACTGCAGGTAATTGAGGCCAGCAACATGCTAGATTTTAAGAAAAAATGGGATAAGCATGTGGGATCACATCAAGGAAGAACTTAGGGGGAGGGTCATTAGAGTGGGCAGACTTATTGGGCCGGTGGCCCTTTACTGCCGTCATATTCTATGTTTCTAAGATGCCAGACTGAATGGTAGAACCTTGAACTGGTAATGACGTGAAGCCACTTGAAACCAGAGGTACTTGTGGGAAGCCTAGTGAATTGGGATATGAGTGTAGGCTTCCTTGAAATCCAGAGATCATAGCCAATCGTTGTGAGCCAAGAGGGGATACAGAGTGGCCAGAGATAGCATTCAAAATTTTTCTCTGACCAGATATTTGTTGAGAGCGTGGAGGTCCAGAATAGGACGCAGACCTCCCATCTTCAGGGGTACCAGAAAATGTTCTCTGGTACCTCCTCAATGGCTTTGAGGCAAAGAAGGGAGTGAACCTCCTGAAGGAGATGATGGGATTGGTGAGGGATGGAAGCAGACTCTCTTGGAGGATGATCCGGCGGGAGGGCATTGAAATGAGAGAGTAACCCTCCCGAATGATCTTCAAAACCCAAAGATCTGAAGTGATGAGCTCCCAACGATGAATGTAAATCTAAAGATGACCCCCTATTGGCTGAGGGAGAGGATGAAAGATAGGGATATTGGCTATGCTCTCTTGTAGCAGGGAAAAAAGATTGCTGCAATTTAGCAGGAGCAGCTGGTTGGGATTTAGCAGGGCATTGCTGTTGCTGCTTTTGTTTCCATTGTTGTGGCCTGGGTGGAGCAGAGGCCTTAGCAGAGAATCTTCTCTGATAAGAGGAAGCAGACTTGAAAGATCTCAGTGGAACTTGGGCTTGACTAGTGTATCCCAACAAGTTTCGTGGGCTTCTGGGTGGCAGTATCCGCAGAGTCCCCAAAGAGCTCGTCACCCAGGCAAGGAACATTCGCTAGTCAATCCTGGTGGTTAACATCCATATCAAAGACACGTAACCAGGCTAGTCTTCTCATAGCCACCGACATGGACGAAGCTCAAGAAGTCAGCTCAAAAACATCATAAGCTGAACGCACAAGACGACTAGGATTTTTCTAGTCAGTCCCAATGACAAACTCAGGGAGACTACTATTCAACTTAATGGCCAAAACTTTGAAATAGCAGCCAATATTAAAATTTTGGGAGTAACTTTAGACCGTTATTTAACTTTTGAGAATCATACTGACCAAGTGATTTAAAAATGCTTTGCGATCTTATGGAAATTAAGAACTGTAAAAGAGTACTTTGATTTGGCTTCTTTTAGGATATTAGTACAATCCACCATTTTATCTACCTTAGATTATTTTAATATCATATATAATAATAATAATAATAATTTTATTCTTATATACCGCCAAAGCCGTAATAGTTCGAGGCGGTTTTTTAATAAGAAGAGCTGGACAATCAGCGATGATAGGCACAATGTAAAGACAGAGGGTCACGAGTGGTGTTCCGCAGGGGTCGGTACTGGGACCGCTGCTGTTCAATATATTTATAAACGATTTGGAAATAGGGACGAAGTGTGAAGTTATAAAATTTGCGGATGACTCCAAATTCTGCAGCAGAGTTAGGACCACAGAGGAGTACGAAGACCTGCAAAGGGACCTAAGCAAACTGGAAGAGTGGGCAAATAAATGGCAAATGTGCTTTAACATAGAGAAATGCAAGGTCATGCATATAGGGAAAAGGAACCCGATGTTCAGCTACAAAATGGGGGGAGCATTGTTGGGGTTAAGTAATCTTGAAAAAGACTTGGGTGTGCTGGTGGATACAACAATGAAATCATCGGCACAATGTGCAGCGGCCTCAAAGAAAGCAAACAGAATGCTGGGCATCATTAAGAAGGGTATCACAACCAGGACAAAGGAAGTCATCATACTGCTGTACCGTGCGATGGTGCGCCCGCATCTGGAATACTGTGTCCAATATTGGTCGCCGTACCTCAAGAAGGACATGGCGATACTTGAGAGGGTCCAGAGAAGAGCGACGAAAATGATGAAAGGTATGGAAGACTGTTCATACGCTGACAGGCTGGACAAGCTGGGGCTCTTCTCCCTGGAGAAGAAGAGACTTAGAGGAGACATGATAGAAACTTTCAAGATCATGAAGGGCATAGAGAAGGTAGACAAGGATAGATTCTTCAGACTACGGGGAACCACAAGTACGAGAGGGCACTTGGGGAAACTGGAAGGGGACAGGTTTAGAACCAATGCCAGGAGGTTTTTCTTCACTCAGAGGGTTGTGGACACATGGAACGCGCTCCCGTAGGAGGTGATCGGGCAGAGTACACTACTGGGATTCAAAGAGGGATTGGATAGATTCCTGAATGATAGGGGGATTGAGAGGTACAGAGAGAGGTAGATAGGGTATAGAAAGAGTATAGATAGAAAAATAAGGGGGCTATAGGGCTAAATCAAGAAAACCTGACAGGTCATGGACCTGATGGGCCGCCGCAGGTGCGGACTGCTGGGAGGCAACTTCTTATGTTCTTATGTAAGTAGGATAAGAGGAACTGGAACAATCAGCAAACAATCATCAAAAATAGGCACACTGTAAAGTCATCGAATACATGAAGCAGAGTACTGAGAAGGCTTGACAGTTCTTGGTTACAAATCGGTTAGAGAATAAAGAGATAGGGCTTTAAGAGTTCTTAGGTTACAAATTTGTTGTACAAGTTTGTTTTTACTAGTTTTCTAAAACTTAGATAGGATGAGGAGTGCGTAATAATGGTACCCAGCCAATTATTCAGATGATCTGCTTGGAAAGCAAGTGTTCTGTCCAGGTATCTTTTATATCGGCAGGCCTTTATTGTTGGGTGGGTAAAAATATGAACTCTGCGTGTCGGCCTAATGGAACAATCCAAATTGAAATGAGAGACCAAGTAAGTGGGGGCCGAACCAAGAATAGATTTGAAACAAAGACACGCAAATTTGTACAGAACTCTTGCCTCCAGGGGCAGCCAATTAAGTTGTTAATAGGGGGTTATGTGATCCCATTTTTTTATACCAAAAATCAATCGTACTGCCGAGTTTTGAATAATTCGGAGACTATGATTGGTTTTCTTGAAAGACCCCAAATAAATGATGTTGCAGTAGTCGAGCATGCTTAGAATGGAGGATTGCACCAGTAAACGGAATGAAGTTGCATCGAAGAACTTTCTGACGGTTCTTAGTTTCCATAATGTCAAGAAGCCTTTACTAACCAATAGCTCCGTGTGTGCATCTAGAGTAAGGTAACGGTCCAGAGTCACTCTCAGAATTTTTATGGAATTCACAATAGGAAAGTCTTGTCCATTCAAAGAAATTGAAGAATCTTTGAATTTGTCATTCGGACTCGCCAGGAAGAATTTGTTTTTTTCTGGGTTGAGTTTCAATTTGTATTCGGCCATCCATTGTTCAATTTGCTTTTAACTAGATGCCAGATGGTTCTTCGTCTCAGAGGTCAGGTTTGTTAGGGGAAAAGCTATAGTGATGTCATCAGCATAGATGTAAAATTTGACTTTTAAGCTTTGCAGTAATTACCCAATGATGCTAGATAAATGTTAAACAGTGTAGGGGATGGGGGAAACCCTGTGGGATTCCATATGAGTTAACCCAGCTTAAAAATTGTTTGTCACTGTAAACTTGGTGCGATCGTTTACTCAAAGAACCCTGAAACCATTTTAACACATTACCCGAAAGACCAATTGACTCCAGACAGTCAATTAGGATGACATGATCGACTAAGTCGAAGGCATTACAGTGGTACCTTGGTTTACGAGCATAATTTGTTCCAGAAGCATGCTCTTAAACCAAAACACTCGTATATCAAAGCAACTTTTCACATAAGAGTTAGTGTAAACTTGAACAATTCATTCCACATCCCCAAAAACTTAATTACCATTAGGGACGCTTCCACCACTGCCTCTGCCACAGACCCATCCACGTGGCTCCTCCAATTCTCCTCCTCTGCTGCTGTTCGCTGCCTCTCACTGCAGGTGGTGCTGGCTAAGCAAATGCCGCCACCGCCACAGAGCCCGACTGGACACTGTTGGATCTGCCGTTCCCGGATGCTGCCCCCCCGGATGCCACTACCCCTTCTGCTGGGACTCTCAGGTGCTGGCTCACTCCTGCCGGACGCACCCCGACTCCCATGCTCCACCCAAGGCCACCGGTGCTGCTATCGCCTCTTCCCCCCCCTCTCCCCGACTGGCCCTGTCCTTACCCCTGCACCGCCGGGGATAGAAAGTGCCTGCCGCCGGTCTGCTGCTGAGCCTAGAGCATCTGCGCATGCTCAGGCCTTCTGGATCTCACCCTCTCCGAGATTCTTATGAGATCTCAAGTCTCATGAGAATCTCGGTGAGGATGAGATCCAAAAGGCCTTGAGCATGCGATGCTCAAGGCTCAGCAGCAGACTGGCGGCAGGCCCTTTCTAACTCCGGTGGCACATGGGTAAGGACAGGGCCGGTCGGTAGATAGGGAGGAGATGATCGTGAAGGGAGGAAGCAGCGCCGGTGGCCTCGTGGGGAGCAATACTGTTGGTTCCCGCGGTTGGGTCGGGTGGGGGTTCGCAAATCGAGTCAATGCTCGGTTTACGAGTCAAAAGTTTGCTGAGTGTTTTGCTCGTCTTGCAAAACACTCGCAAACCGGGTTACTCGTAAACTGAGGTTTGACTGTACTTAGATCAAATTGCAGGACTAGTGCACTTGTACCCTGACTAAATAGGCTATGGAGGGAATCTAGCAATGAGGCAATAACTGTTTCTGTGCTAAACCCGGAATGAAAACTTGACTGGTTATCATGTAGTATGCTGAATTTATCCAGATAGGTTACTAAGTCCTGGTTAACCAAACCTTCCATCAGCTTTATAAAAAAGGGAATGTTTGCGATCGGTCTGTAGTTCCATGTCAGCTTAATAGATTTCTTGGGATTTTTTACGATCGGAGTGATTACAATCTGGCCTAAGGCCTCGGGGAAAGTACCTGACAGTAGTAGAGAAGTAAGCCAATTATGTAATTTGGCTTTGAAGACAACTGAAGCAACTTTCATAATATTTGGTGGGCAACAGTCTAATTTGCAGTAGGAATCAGCGTATTTTGAATAAAATTTGCAGAATTGTTGCCAAGGTAGGGGTAGTAAAATTATTCCAGGTCATGTCTACCCTAGGTTCATCTAAATGTTGAGCAACTGGGTAGTTCGAATGATTGGCGGTAGCGACCAACAGGATGGATCTCAGGTTGATGATTTTATTGGTAAAAAACTCAGCCTGAGCATCGGCCGATGGTGGGGAGTCTAAGGTAGGGCGGGAGAAGGTCCGTATGTCGTAGAGATTGTTGACTAATTTTAAAAGATTTCTGGTGTTGGTGTTTGGAGAACCAATTTTTTGTGCATAAAACTTAGTACGTTTTATTGTTATTAATTTTTTGTATTCTTTTAATTTTAGTCTCCAATTCTCTCTCCCTTTACTGTCTCCTGATTTCAGCCATTGTCTTTCAAGTTTTCGTAACTCCTGTTTCACTGTTCCTAGCTAGGGTCAGCCAAGAAAACACTATCTAGACTGCGTCTGGTACAAAACGCAGCAGTACGCTTGATCTTTGGCTTGAGAAAGTTTGACCATGTAAGTCCATTCTACTTGCAGCTTCACTGGCTCCCTTTTGAAGTCAGAGTCATTTTTAAATTTGGTTGCATCTGTTTTAAAGCACTCTTTGGTTTATTACCATCATATTTATCTTCTCAATTGAAATTATTCATATCAAATAAGAATACAAGAAATTCTGGTATGTTTATGTACCCTACCCCAAAAGCCTGCCATTTTAAAAGTTTTTTGGATAAGACACTGGCTTTTCAAGCTGGAAAAATAAATTATTGGATGTGCTCCTTGATTGTTCATTCACAATCTTATGATGTATTTAGAAAGTCGATGAAAACTTATCTGTTTGATAAATTTGTACAATAATTTATAAGAACATAAGCAGTGCCTCTGTTGGGTCAGACCAGAGGTCCATCATGCCCAGCAGTCCGCTCACGTGGTGGCCCCTCAGGTCCAGGACCTGTATATCAATCCCCTATCTATACCCTTCTATCCCCTTTTCCTTCAGGAAATTATCTAATCCCTTCTTGAACCCCAATACCGTACTCTGTCCTATCACACCCTCTGGAAGCGCATTCCAGGTGTCCACCACCCTTTGGGTGAAGAAGAACTTCCTAGAATTGGTTTTGAATCTATCCCTTTTTAATTTTACCAAATGCCCTCTTGTTCTTGTAGTTTTTGAAAGTTTGAAGAATCTGTCCTTCTCCACTTTTTCCATGCCTTTCATGACCTTGTAAGTCTCTATCATGTCACCTCTAAGTCTCCGCTTTTCTAGGGAAAAGAGCCCCAGTTTCTCTAATCTTTCAGCATATGAAAGGTTTTCCTTTATCAATCGGGTTGCTCTTTTCTGAACCCTCTCGAGTATCGCCATTTCCTTCTTAAGATACGGCGACCAATATTGGACGCAGTACTCCAGAAGCTGGCGCACCATCGCCCGATACAACGGTAGGATAACTTCTTTCGTTCTAGTTGTAATACCTTTCTTGATAGTACCTAGCATTCTATTCGCCTTCTTAGCAGCCACTGCACACTGTGCTGACAGCTTCGTTGTCTTATCCACTATTTTATTTTATTGTATTTTACTGAATTTGTGTCTTCACTGAAATGTTTCAGTTCTCTTGATGTGAACCACCCAGAACTATTAGTTGGGTGGTATACAAAAAAAATAAATTATTATTATTATTTGCACAACTGCAGGACAGAAGAAACCAGTTGTTGGAAACCTTTGGTTTTGCTAGCATGAATGTATTTCTGGAAAGCCAGGAACTGCTTTACAAGATGCTTCAGATAGCATGAGAAATAAAAGTTGTTAATTGACAACCCTGTTGGTCAACATGGAGTTTTGATAAAGTCTCCTGCCAAATTTATCCATCGTGCGTCTCTCTCTTCCTGGAGGGACAGCCGCATAGACATTCGCCGAAGCAGATTTCTTTAAAGTGGATTCCACCAAGGATTGATGAGGAAGTTGTAGCTTATCAAATCCCAGAAGAGGTATAACTTTATAGAAGGATTCCAGCTTTCTGGAAGCCACGGAACCTAAAGAGGAGACTCTAAGTTCTTGTAAAAAGTCTCCCTCAAAATATCATGAAGAGGTAGTTTGAGTAGCTCCTTAGGCAGTTGATCATAATCAAGAGTTTCTAAGAACTCCTTGCTATGTTTGGAATCCTCCTGTAAAGGAATGGAAAGGTCTCTGCCCATCATTCAGATGAACTTAGAAAAAGAGAGAGATTCTGCAGGTGATGCCTCTGGGGCTGGAGAATGTTTGGGAGAGTCAGATGCCGAGGAAGCTTAACACTTGCTAGCCGATGGAGATAGATCTTGGTCCGAGTCATCAAGGAGGTCCGATTCCAGAAGTAAAGATGGGGACTTCATCTTCGATCGATGTTGATCCGGTATTGAGGTGGAGGGTTGCTTTGTTTTCTTAGACATCTTGCCAGATCGGTGCCGCTCCAGTGTTGAAGGTTCGGACCGCTTCCTCTTTTGAGACATCGTGGTCCGAGTGCCTCGAGGATGATGAACGTCGAGACCAATGTCTAGAGGTGAAACGATGTTTGGAAGCAAAGCTTGCCTCATCAGATCGACATCGAGGAGAGCAGTGTCGGAAGGCAGATCAATGAGAAACTGCCTCCATAGTATGCACCGAGAAAACAACGACGGTGCCGGTAGAATGGTCCTCGGTATGCTCAAGCTGGATTGACACTGGAGAAAACAGAGTTGGGAGCAATTGGTGGAATTGATCCCAGAGCTCCTGTCAAAGCAAAGGCTCCATCTTTTGCTTCAGAGTAAGCACTGGTACAGAAGGCTTAGACACCGGTACCATGGGTGCAGCGACATGTTCCAGTGAGATGGAGACCGATGTCGAGGCACTCCTCGATAAAGGAACAGTATGCTTTTGGGACTTGTGCGAGGTCGGCATGATTTGGCTCAATGCCTTTTTCACCTGCGTCCCTGAAGAGGAAGAGGAAGGCTTCTTAGCCAGCTTGCCCATCTGGATCGTGTACTGTGGCACCAAGGTCGATGACAGTGTCTCCACCGGTGTCGATGATTTTGGAGCCGGTGCCTACGGTGTTGCAGGAATCGATGCTGATTTGTCCTCCATGGTGGCACCGAACAATTTTTCCTGATGCAGGATGCAGTTTTTGATCATTCTTTTCTGTAGATTAGAACAGCGCTTGCACGATTGAACATGGTGCTCGGAACCCAGACACTACAAGCCCCACGAGTGAGGGTCAGTCAGCAAGATAGTACAAGCACAGCAACCACACCTTTTACATCCCGTCAGAGGGTGTGACATTGACTGGAATACCGCCTCAGCTAAGTCGAAATTGATGGCTGAGGATAGAAGGGGAGGCCCTGCCGGGCCAAAACCCGCTGGCAGCAAATAAACAAAGAACTGTATTTTTTTTTTATTTTTTTTTAAATAAAGAAAAAAGAAAAGAAATAATGAAAGAAGAAAAAATATGACTAAACAGTCAACAATCCGCGAGAGAGGGAAGGCAAACGTGACAACAGCCGTTGAAATGTGACTTAGCTCTGCGGAAACTAAGAAACTGAGGGACCGCGCGCCTAAATCGGGCGGGAAGGCACTCACGCATGCGCGATGCAGGCTATCACAAATATTCTGAAAGTCTTAAAGTGGTGATGCACTTTTAAAGCGTCCGTACCGGGGCTCTGTCGCTGACATCACCCATATGTGAGAATATGCTGCCTGCTTGTCCTGGGATAAACTGTGTTACTGAGAGGTCTGCCTATGTTTTTCATTTTTTTTCTATGAGCGCAAATGTAATATCCCCCACCTGACGACCCCCCAGAACCAAAAAATCATCAGGAGGGATACATCTTTACCAACTCCCTCCTGCTGTTGCAAACCACCCTCTCCCCCCCCCCCCCCACCGCCAGGACTCCTCCTATTCCCCACTTTACCAAAAATCAGCAGGAGAGATGCCCACTGTCTCCTGTCATCGGATGCCCCCACGAACCACCCCCACCCCCCCTGTACCTCTAAATTAGGATAACAGCAGGAAGGATGCCCAACTCCCTCCTGCCACCACAACCTCCCCCCTGCAGAACTGACCCCCCTGACAGGATCCTTCCCCTTCCCTACTTTATCAAAAATTAGCAGAAGGGATACCCACTCTCTCCGAAATACCCCCACATCCCCCACCTACTTCTAGATCCACATCTTATGAACATTTTAGAAAACTGTTGAAAATTTTTCTTTTTTTCTAAATTTCAGATCAATTAGATTTCTGTATATTATATTATTCCTGTATTTTTTCATATCATAATCTTTTGTTAACTGCATTTGTTAACACTCATGGCCGTGCGGTCTAGAAATCTGCTATTATGTTATGTTATGTTCTAAATTAGGATAACAGCAGGAGAGATGCCCAGTCCCTTCTGCTCACAGGCCCGCCACTCCAAAATGGCAGGTCTTCCCTTTCCTGGTGCATTCTTGGGTGGGCTCAAATGCCTAAGGCAGAACCAGCATCTTGTTTCCTTAAGGTCTTGTAATCATTATTATTTGATCAGAAGAAATTTGAAAACCTTGCTTTTTCATAAATTTAACCTTTCTTCTGACTAAAAAGGTTAAATTTATTGAAAAATTGTAATTTCCAGATATAATGGTTTAGTTCTTGTTTCATGTAATCCATCCTTGAACTGCTAAAGTATAGGCAGAATACAGGTCTGGTAACATAACTGCCAGGAAAAGACAGATAAATACTCACATTCTCTGACAGCTTCATGCACTCCATTTCCTGGTTCAAGCATATTCTCTGTTTTTTCTGAATTTTTCTTACTCTTATCAGGTTTCTTGTTACTGTTCTTGACTGTAAAATAAACATTTGATATTAATAAGCTTCTGATTTTAGGTTAGAACCAATAAATACCAGGAAAATGGCCCACTTCCCCTAGTTTTCTTTCACTCCTCCTTGTGTCTGCCTTGGATTCTCCACTCAGTTTTTGTACCTTTTTTCCATAGATGACTTCTCATCTATATAAATATATGAATTTCATTCACCTGAGAAGGCACCTAGGAACAGTGGTTATAACTGAAAACACCCATAAACACCAAGAATCCTCAATTAACTGGAAAACAGAACTCCAAATTAAAAATTCATAAATACATAAAAACAGAGGTCCTAATTATAAACAATTTACAGTGTGTATATGTACAGACCTCTAGTGGTTCTACTAGGAAATATGTGACCTTATGCCCTGCAGTACTTTTCAGGATTGTGAGGGCTTTCATTTATCAGTGAGTTAATAGTAGAAGAAAACACTGAAAAGTACAAATATTCAACCCACAGGCAGATTTCTATCCTTGGCTGGCAAAGTCATTGCACCACATTGCCTAGGACTTTGGAAACTAAGCCATTGTGCCACTATTTGCAGACGATACGAAGTTATTTGCAGATGATACGAAGTTATTTAGAGTAGTGAAGACACAGGGGGATTGCGAAGATCTCCAACGTGACAATCAGGCTCGAGGAATGGGCATCGACATGGCAGATGAGGTTCAACATGGATAAGTATAAAGTGATGCATGTAGGTAACAAAAATCTCATGCACGAATACAGGATGTTCGGGGCGGTACTTGGAGAGACCTCCCAGGAAAGAGACTTGGGAGTTATGATCGACAAGTCGATGAAGCCATCCACGCAATGTGCAGCGGCGGCGAAAAGGGTGAACAGAAGGCTAGGAATGATAAAGAAGGGAATCACGAACAGATCAGAGGTTATCATGCCGCTGTACCGGGCCATGGTGTGCCCTCACCTGGAGTACTGCGTCCAGCACTGGTCGCCGTACATGAAGAAGGACACGGTACTACTCGAAAGGGTCCAGAGGAGAGCGACTAAGATGGTTAAGGGGCTGGAGGAGTTGCCATACAGTGAAAGATTAGAGAAACTGGGCCTTTACTCCCTCGAACAGAGGAGATTGAGAGGGGACATGATCGAAACATTCAAGGTACTGAAGGGAATAGACTTAGTAGATAAGGACAGGTTGTTCACCCTCTCCAAGGTAGGGAGAATGAGAGGGCACTCTCTAAAATTGAAAGGGGATAGATGCCATACGAACGTAAGGAAGTTCTTCTTCACCCAGAGAGTGGTAGAAATCTGGAACGCTCTTCTGGAGGCTGTTATAGGGAAAAGCACCCTTCAGGGATTCAAGAAAAGGTTAGATAGGTTCCTGCTGGACCAGAACGTACGCAGGTAAGGCTAGACTCAGATAGGGCACTGGTCTTTGACCTAAAGGCTGCCGCGTGAGCGGACTGCTCTGCATGATGGACCCAGCAGTGGCAAATCTTATGTTCTTATTGAAAATAATGTGCTTTTAGGTGTCTTCTAAAGTTTATGTATGATTCTTCTTTTCTTAAATCTATGGGCAAATTATTCCATAACTGTGGAACTAGATAAAAAAACACCCAATCTCTAGTTGACGCAAGATGTGCCTTCGAGATATGAGGAATGACTACCCTATTGTCATTCAAAGATCATAATAGACGTCTTGGGACATAAATAACACCAAGTTGGAAAGATATGCAGGCTGTAGCTGAAATAATGCTCTATGTGCCAACATCAAGATCTTAAATTTGATCCTAAATTCCATTGGTAACCGATGGAATTTTAAATACAGAGGTGTCACATGATCAAGAATATATGCACGGCCTAATAATCTAATTGCAGTGTTTTGCACTGTTTGTAAACGCTTCAACTGTCCCATCCCAATACCTGCATATACTAAATTACCATAGTCTAACATTGACAGTACAAAGGCATAAATTAACGTATGCAATGATTTCTCATCTAAAAAATCCTAATTTCTGTCTCCAATTCCAGAATTTTATTGCCTAAACTGTGGGCATTAACGTACATAGCCCTCCATACTTTATGTTTGCTAAGTCCCTGTGGAGAATTTCCCGCCTGAGTTAGTGTGACTCGTATAGTATTGTTTTCAATGTGTGTACTTACCTCGGACTCAGAAATAGAGTTGCAACTTATCTCGCCAGGATGGTTCCTTACCGCGCCGGTACGTGAGTGGGTACCCTCCCCCAACTTACCTAGTTTAAAGCCCTACGAAGCAGGTGGGCTAGTCGGTGTCCAAAGACGTTCTTACCCCTTCTGGTCAGGTAGAGTCCGTCTGTCCCTGCAGTACCTCTCTATGGTTTAGGAATCTGAAGTTCATCTCCTTGCACCATCCGTGTAGCCACTCGTTTGTCCTCTAGATACTTTCTTCCCTGGCTCTTCCCTTACCTCTTACCAGGATAGACGACTTAGCGCTCTGGACGATCAAACAGCTGGATGTAGAAGTAGACAATTCTCAAAAAAAAATAAAAATTTTGGACGTATTTTTTGAGAATGGACATTGGACACTGCCGACTTTGGACGACTAGCACCTTAGGCCCAAAACAGACTTAGACAATTTTTTTAATTATGCCGCTCTGTCTTTTTTTTCCCTTTTGAATTCTTCAGTTTTTCTTTTTTCGAGGCCTTCATACCTTTCTTGGCCTCCTGAAAGGCCTACTGCCATCGACTCGTTTTCAGACTCCAGTTTATCCTTAGAACAAGCAGGCAGCATATTCTCACATGTGGGTGATGTCATCCTCAGAATACGAACAGTGAAAAGTGTAGTATCACTTTAAGCTTTTGCAAGCTTTTAGACTGCCTGCACTGTGCCTGCACGAATGCCTTCCCACCTGACGCCAGCTTGCGAGGTCATCAGTTTCTCATTTTCCGCGGAATGAAGATGTCGTATCTCTTGTTACTCCGTCGAGTTGCCTTCCCGTTTATTTTTTTATAAATCTGTATCAATATTTCAAGTTTCTTCTTTATGTTCCCTACTTTTCTTTGAAAACAAGCAAAGAAGAAAAGTAGAAAGGAAAATAAATTTTGGACTATCTTCAAACATCTTCAATTTTTAGCAGCCTTCACATATACTTCCTCTGTGATCATCAATGGATTTTTGACCTTGTTCCTACTCCACCCCAGCTTGCCCTCTCCAACTATATCTGACTCCGGGGCTATAGATTAGAAGAAGACAAACACTATTGATTAATGTCAAAGTTTTTCTTCTCTTGTTTATTTATTTCAGCATATTGGCCTGGAGTTGGACTTCCAGTGACTGGGACTTGTCAGTACCGGTAGACATCGATACCTCCATCTACTTGCATCGGTGGCATATTAGCATCGAGTCTATTTCATGCTCCTTGTGACCCTGGGGAAAGTCATTGCCCCAGATACGTTAGTCAGATTGTGAGTCCACAAATAGGGAGATACACTTCAGTACTCAAATGTAAACTGCTTAAGCCATAAGTCAGTGGTTCCCAAACCTGTCCTGGGGGACCCCAGCCAGTCAGGTTTTCAAGATATCCCTAATGAATATGCATGAGAGAGATTTGCATACCTGTCACTTCCATTATATGCAAATCTCTCTCATGCATATTCATTAGGGATATCTTGAAAACCTGACTGGCTGGGGGTCCCCCAGGACAGGTTTGGGAACCACTGCTATAAGTGGTGTATAAATACAGGAAATGCCACTTAAGTTGCTTAGCAGTTTTTGCAATTCCACTTGTTAATTTGGGCTTCATCAGCTATACCTTGACAAGTAATTCAGTTGTATCTATTTAAGATCAAAGTACAGAGTTGGAAGGGCTTGATGTGCTGTGCAGTAGAAGTCTTAATATATTTGTTGAACATGTACTAAAGTCAGCCATGCCTGATATTCTTCTGTTAGTCTCGTAAAGTGCTAAATTAAACATTGCAGTAGCTGAAGTTTGTTATAATAAGGGATAAAGATTTTCATTCTCTTTATTTAGATTTGTAATATATTAATATGCCCATGCCATATCCCAGAAGGCATTCTGACAAATTGCTATACTGGTTAATGTCCCCCCTATCTTCTTTTGTGATACATTGTCTCACAGATAAGCAGTCGGACCTTCTACTGTGAACCAATGGGATGAGAAATGTTTCTCCCTATATTAGTTTTTCTAGCTGCCTATAAATGTGAAAATCATTGTTACTTTATTATAAAGTATGCTGTGTACTGGGTTCCTTTTCCTAGCTTTGTTCTTGCTGTGCATTTACAGAACCCACTTGCATTTGCTTCTCCTATCTCATTTCTCTTGACAGCTGTGAGTATAGTAGGACTTAAGCACAATAAGGGATACCCAGGCTAGAGAAGAGGTTCCTGAAATAGATATAGTACAGATTGTGGGTACAGCAGTAAACTATTAATGTTCATCTAGGTTTGGGATGAGGATCCCAGCAGTGAGGTACAGTATAGAATGGAGGTTCAGTGGTACAAATAGGGTGAGGATATGGCCCCTGAAGTAGGGTACAGTATAGTACAGTGGTATTAATATTAAATTACATTTGGGAAGGGATCCCTGCAGTAGCCTATGGGTACAGTGGTATTAATATTAAATTTGGAAGAGGTCCCTGCAGTAGGGCACAGAATTGTACAGACAGTTTATTCATGAGTATTATTACTTGGTGGAGGGTGAACATAGTACTTGGATTATGTTCATGCATTATTAGCATTTATTTAGGGTACAGTTCTGATAGGGGCTATATTAGTAGTGGAGTATGATATGGTGTAGCTGTAGATTACCTGTTGCTGGTAAATTCTCATAATTCAGGTTTGGTGCCTTTTCCCTCTTGCTTGTCATCTTGACTGCATTCTTCTGCCTTTCCTTTGTGGCCTGGGGAACCTGGGGGGTCTTTCTTTGTTTTGAAGTATCTGGTGATAGGAACTGTTCTTCTTGTTCCAGATAGGAGTAGTAATTTCCCTGAGTTTGAATCTTTTGCAGGTAATAGCGACGATCCTTAACACGGCCCCTATAGGTGCAGTCCAGCAGTACTGCCAGCATCAGCACCCCAAAAACACTGTAAAGTCCCCAATAATATTTTCCTTTCATTTTCAGATGTCTCTAGACAAGAGCACAGGCAGCGTTCTTCGGCAATGGGTGTCAAGAGAATAACTATCCAGAGACTATAATAATAATAATAAAATATATATATATATAACTTCTATGAGAGTTCCCAGTAGGGAAAGACTGCTAAAAGAGATCCACAGCAAAAGAAAACATCAAAAGAGAGCCAAGAAGAAAGATTTCTATGAAAACAGAGCTGCAAGAGATCCACAAGGGTAAGAAGTACAGTGTAGGAGATTTACAAAAGATCCAAAAGAGGAGAAAAACTGCTGCAAAAAGTCTCGTACAAGAGATCCACAGGCGGAGTGAGACTGCTGCAAGAGTTTCACAGAGAGCGACAGACTACTAGTAAATCCTGTTCAAAAAGCAGCTGCAGGCTGCAGGAATAAACCAAGATCGCCTGCAGGTTTCCTTGGAATGATGTGAATATCCTTCAACAGAGTCCCTTCCTGGGTCCACACAGCCTATTTCTCATTCCTAGAACAGACACTAAAAGTCCTGATATTGTGAGAACTGTTTCTCTGCCCTGGCATGGAAAGCAAGAAATTGTTTCTCTGCCCTGCCTTAACAAATCTTTTATAGCTTTCTGCTTCCAGGAGAGGCAGGGACTGCTACTGTGCTTGCTTTGGACAAGTTTGCTTAAGTTTGACAGCTAAGGAAGTAAAAGAGATCTCAAAAGGCAGAGGATGCACGTGACTGCATAGAGAGGAGGAGCAGGCGGGGAGAGATGCACAAAAGGTGGCAAACAAACTAAAAATAGAAAAGAGAGCAAAAGGGACAGTGGGAAAAAGATTGGCTGAGGAGAGATATGTCTGAAGTCTACAAAATCCTGAGTGGAGTAGAAGGGTACAAGTAGATTGATTTTTCACTCTGTTAAAAATTACAAAGACTAGGGGACACTCGATGAAATTACAGGGAAATACTTTTAAAACTAATAGGAGGAAAAAAATTTCACTCAGAGAACAGTTAAGCTCTGGAACGCATTGCCAGAGGATGTGGTAAGAGTGGATAGCGTAGCTGGTTTTAAGAAAGGTTTGGACATGTTCCTGGAGGAAAAGTCCATAGTCTGTTATTGAGAAAGACACGGGGGTAATCACTGCTTGCCCTGTATCGGTAGCAAGGAATATTGCTACACCTTGGGTTTTGGCCAAGTACTAGTGACCTGGATTGGACACCGTGAGAACGGGCTACTGGCCTTGATGGACCATTGGTCTGACCCAGTAAGGCTATTCTTATGTTTTTAAATCAAAGAGATATCAGAAGGAGAACAACTCCTGCCTCAAGATTGGGAAATTAAACTTCTCACTCTCCTTTTGCCATTTTGAAAATTTATTTGATATTTTGTCTATTAAATGTGTTTTCCTTTCTTTCATTAGTCAGTTTGGGATACATTTTCAACAAATATTCTGTGTGCTTTTAATTAATTGTAATCAAAATAAAGGATAAAGGGTAATGGATTTTGAAATACCACCTTTCTATGGGAACAATCAAAGCGGTCTATATATACTATTTGCAGGTACTATAAGCCAATTTTCAAATACAAATGACCTGCCTAACTTGAATTTAAAAATCTGGTTATTATGCATGTAAATTCATGTATATGCATTTATAGGATGTAAAGTGAGGCATTTAGAACTTTGCTATCCATGAACTACACATCTATATTGATTACACATTCCTGACATGTCTCTTTTTAAGTTAAAAATCTGTGAATTATCAAAGTAATTTCTGGAGGCTGGAAAGCATGCATTATCTACTTTTAACCACATAACAGGTTTGAAAATTTGCAGTCCATATTCAGTATGACACTAATAAGTTGAATATAACTGTATAGAGATTTTCAGTGAGATATACAGTTAATCCCCACTAGATACATGCAGATACAGTGTGGCGCAGTGGTTAAAGCTACAGCCTCAGCACCCTGAGATTGTGGGTTTAAACCCACACTGCTTCCTATAACCCTGGGCAAGTCACTTATTCCCCCGCATTGCCCCAGATACATTAGATAGATTGTGAGCCTGCCAGGATAAGCAGGGAAAATGCTTGAGTACCTGAATAAATTCATGTAAACCATTCTGAGCTCCCCTGGGAGAACGGTATAGAAAATTGAATGAACGAATAAATAAATAAATATCTACTTAACGATGAAGTGAAAGAGGCTTTTAGAGCCAAAATAACCTCCTTTAAAGAATGGGGAAAAGATGCAAATAAGCAAGATCAACACTGGCATAAGAACTGCCACTGCTGGGTCAGACCAGTGGTCCATCGTGCCCAGAAGTCCACTCACGCGGCGGCCCCGCATCCATACAATCCTCAGTACTGCAATATTTAGCTTATTCCTTCCTTATAAATTAAAGTTCTGGCTGCTGAACTAGAACTAGAGAAAGAGATGTTCAGCTGGCAGGGCTGTTTATAAATTTTTATCAACACAACTAGTATACTACTTTACGCTAAAGCAAAAAAAAAAAGAAAAGAAATATAAATTTTTTTTCTACCTTTATTGTCTGGTTTCTGCTTTCCTCATCCACTGTCTGCCTTCTCTCTGCGTCTTCCATTTGCTCTGTTACTGTGCCTCTCCCTTCCATCTCTCCCTCTACCCCCCAATTGGTCTGGCACCCATCTTTCCTCCACTCCCCCCATAGTCTGGCATCTCTGTCTTCTTCCCTTCCAGCGTCTTCTCCCCACTCTCTGATCCCCATTTCCCTTCATCATCTGTTCCTCTCCACCCCACCTTCCCTAGTTCCCTTCAGCGTCTGTTCCTCTCCACCCCACCTTTCCTCCCTTTCTCCCTCCCTGCTCTTTACCTTCATGGCGCTTCACCACCTCCCCTACCCCGCGTAGCCATGGCTCCTGCTGCCAGAGAGGTCAATCTGCATCTGACCCTGGTATCTCATCAAAATCCATATCAAGTTCCCCAGGGGACCCAGCTTGAGCAAGAGACAGTCCAAGGTTGGTCTGCGCTCCTTCCTCCTCCTCCTCATCAAAAACCAACCTGTGCCGTGGGCAACAAAAGATAATGAGAAAGAAGTAAAGAGAAAATAACAGAAAGCGTTCAACAATTTTCATTTAATCATTTTCTGTCTTTACTACATGATTCTCCCCTATGGCTACACAAATTCCTCCTGCATAGACTTCACTGCTATGCAATATTGTGACATAAAATATTCCCTTGTGCTTTCACACCCCACCACCCCCCGCAGCGGAAATACTTCTTAGCCGCTTCCGCAATGCACACTGCGTCCGTCCCCCCTCGGACAACAGGTCCCGGTCCGACTAAACAAAATAAACAGTAAGTCCTACTCACGTGCTCCTCAATTTAAAAGGCAGAAGGAATGTTCTTACTTGCAGCGCACAACTGTGCTGGCAAACCTCCTTGCCCCTTATCTTCGTGGCAGGCGATTTCTAAAATTGCCTTCCTATGAACAGCCGGAGCGTTGAAGTTGCATGTGGTTGGCGGAAAGGTTGTCTCTGATGCAACTTCCGGGTGCGTCAGAGAAGCACAGTTACAGGTGTTATCCAGGGACAATGCACCAAACCACACAGATCTGCTCCTCAACTTTTTGTCTCCTTTGATACAAACAAGTTGGAACATCTAATTTCTAAGCATACCATCTCCAATTGGATGGCTGCTTGTATCTCTTTCTGCTATGCCAGGCTGGACTGCATCTACAGAGTCGAGTCACAGCCCACAAAGTCAGAGCCATGGCGGCTTCAGTAGCTTTCCTCAAATCCATTCCTATTGAGGAAATTTGCAAAGCTGCCACATGGTCCTTGGTTCATACTTTCACCTCTCATTATTGTTTTGGCCAGAAAGTATTACAAAATTTATTCTCCTAAGTTGGCAACACTCCCACCATCCCATTCTGGTTAGCTTGGAGATCACCCACATGTGAGAATAGCATGCCTGCTTGTCCTGGGATAAAGCACAGTTACTTACTGTAACAGGTGTTATCCAGGGTCAGCAGGCAGCTATTCTCACAACCCACCCACCAACCTTGGTTGGCTTCTCTGCTAACTATCTGAACTGAGGAGACGTGCCCTGTGCTGGGTGGGAAGGCACTCGCACATGTGAGTGTGGCAGACTCAAAACTTCTGAGTTTCTACGAGCAAATCTGCTTGCGAGGCTATCCACATGACATCACCCACATGTGAGAATAGGCTGCCTACTTGCCCTGGGATAATGACCTTTATGGCAGCCACACACAAGTTCAACGCTCCAGCTGCTCGTAGGAAGGCAATTTAGAAATCGCCGGCCACGAAGGTAAGAGGCAGGGAGGGAGTAGGGAGATGTTTGGACTGGGCGGCGGCAGCGATCAGTAAGGAGGGAGGGAGCGCGATAGGTGACCCTGCGCATTCCCTCCCTTAACTGCGGGGACAAGGCCATTCACCACTCCAAGGAGCGGTGAATGGCCTTGTCCTGGTAGCCGAGGTGAACACTGTTTTTTCCCCACCCTTTTGGCAGGTTACCCACAGCTAACCGCGGGTAACAGCCACTGTGTCATTCTCTAACCTGGCCCCTTTATTAACATTTTGCCAATCTATCGGTCTTATTGCTTACCTTATGCAGACGACATCCAGGTCATAAAAATTGCTTCATTAGACTAAGGGTGATTCGATCTCTTGCAAAGATTCCGGACCTTCAATCTCTGAACATTCTAATACATTCTCTTATCATATCTAAGCTCGATTACTGTAATACACTGTATAAGGGTATTTGCCAAAAAGATATCCATCGATTACAATTGATACAAAATACTGCCATAAAAATTATCACAAACAGGAAAAAATTTGACCATGTCATTCCCCTATTGAAAAATGCTCATTGGCTACCAATTCCACACCATATCATATATAAAATAGCTATCCTCTCTTACAAATCTCAAAACACTAAAGAACCAGCCTTGGGGGTACCAGCAAGCAGCAAAAGGAATGGCAGCATAACTGCAGAGCTCCAGCGGCTGAGTCTTCACAATCAAATTTCGTCATTTTTCTATCGAATATAATTTGCTGCAAATATAACTAAAAGAATCATTATTAGCATGGCTACTGCTAAAGTTGGGAAACGCCACAAACCCGAGCTACCTTCGCCGAAAAAAATCTAAGGAGGAAGAGAGTTCCTAGAACATCATGGCGGAACTTAAGGCCAGCCACTCCCTTTTAACAGATATGAAGGAAGATTCTATTGAAATCAAAGCAGAACTGACAGAAATGAAAGATTTACTGCAGTTCCAGACTCGTATTGAATCCATAGAGCTATATGAGATAAAAGTGCAGTTTTATTGTTTCATTCGTTTGAATATTATATTGCACTTTGTATTTATTACAAAATTAATAATATAAAATAAATAAATAAATAATATGCAGGAAAGCATATTCAGCTACAGATAAAAAATATCACAACTCGAGAAAGATTTGAAAGAAGCAAACATGAGATCCTGCCGTAACAATGTGCGAATTCTAGGGGTACCAGAGGGCAGAGAAGGCTCAGATAAGATCAAATTCTTAGAATCCTTCAAATCTCAGATCCTGGACCTAAACTTTACTAAAGATCTAGAAATAGAGCGCACTGTGTGCTGGGCCACAAGATCACCAACTCGCGCTATCTCAGGCCAATTGTAGTGCACCTTCTCCGTTACAGCCAAATACCAGAGATAATGACAAGGGCATAAATTAAATCTCCTTTGAAATATGAGGGTTGCAACATTTTATTTGTGCCTGACCTGAGCAAACACACTGTCCATCTCAGGAAACAACTACTGGTGTACTGACCAAAGCTGAGAGATCTCAAGGCAAAATATGGCATGATGTACCCTTCCAGAATGAAGGTCACTATCAACAATAGCATGAAAGACTTCACAGATCCCGCAGTGCTAGCAGAGTATCTGGAAGAGTTGCAGCCATCCAATATTGATGTGGTTTGATTCTCCTTACCTTTCTACAACCAAGTTGAGTATGTAACTTATCGATCCCTACTACGTTCATTCTGATGTTTAAGCCCATTGTTATCATCACAAAGGGCTGATGGGTCTATGCTATCTTACTGCACTAACAATTCAACATTTTAAAGTACAGCTGTTTGCTTACCTGTCATGTTGGCCCGTTGGACTACCTCCTGTTCTGTCATGGATCTTCTCAAGCATGCTTCACAGACATATAAGACCTGTTATTGCTTCCAAAATGTATTGTATATTTGTTGGCTCTGCCAGCTATTACACTCTGCTGAGTTATAATAATAATAATAACAGTTTATTTATATACTGCAAAACCATGAAGTTCTATGCGGTTTACACAATTTAAAATACAATAAAAGCAGAAGGAAATTAGAGAGTAAGAACCAATGGCTAAAAACTCTACAATCTGGTAATTACATAATTTAAAATTTTACAAATTAACTACCTAAGTACTTCAGAAAGAAATGTGTTTTTAGATGTTTTCTAAATTTCCCATAAATTTCAGTAAAAATGAGCAATTGATCTAGATCTTTGCCCCATGCTTCTGCTTGATATGAAAGAAGATGCTGATGATATTTTTTAAGTTTGCATCCTTTAACAGGTGGAAAAGCAAAAATCAAATGTGAGCTTCTTTTATATCTATTAGCTGTACAAGAAAAAAGTTAATTTATATATTTAGGAGTCAGACCAAATAAAACCTTAAAACAAAAGCAACCGAATTTAAATTTCACGCGCGCCTCCATTGGCAACCAATGCAACACCCGATAAAAGGGTGTCACATGATCATATTTTTTTATTGTGTTATTGGTGTTACACCATTATCGTGGCTATATGGTTGCACTGTTGGCCCCTTGAGTAGACCCCATTGTAATTGGCGCCACGTGGTCAGGCCTTGCTTAATGGCGGGGTAGGATCGCATGATGCTGCTGCTGCTACTCTTCTGGTCTATGGTCTACCGATAGTCGAGCCGCATTGCAGACAGTGTGCATTTGAATAAGGTATGAATCTTTCCGACAAATTTTTCAGAGAGGGTAATATAAGTACTCTCAATCAAAACTAGTAAAATATGTGTAGCGACCCACAATCCCTTTGAGGCAAGTCACTGTAGCAATGTCTGTGGCTCTGTGAATAAGGGCTATGTAATACACTAAAGTATGACTGGAAAGATGGAATGAATGACTGACCATGGAGGATTAGATGTATGAATTGAAATCTGGATGAATGTGTAAGTGTGCAAAGGCGCTCTTAGGCAACTTTAATATGTACCTTATTATACCTACTGTGAGATGTCACATTCCTGATTCCTTGCTCTCTGATATTGAGCAGGTACCTTACATGACTTGCTCTTCTTATTGATACCATTTTCCGCAATGTATATTTACTGCTTGTTATGATTAACCTGCTAATTAACTTGTTTCTGTGTCAAAACAATGCACTACAGGTTTTTCGAGTCCATATATGCTTATTTTTCATTAATTCTCAGCTCCATTTAACCTGGTGCCTTATTAATTATTTACACTATTCACGCATATTCCTAATCAATTGAATGGTACTGTCTAGCTGATATACATAGCAATCAATCTCAGATATGTTGTATGTTATACCTATATATAAGAAGTATGACTAAGGTATGAATAATAACAACAGTTTAATAATAATAATAACAGTTTATATACTGCAGGACCGTGAAGTTCTATGTGGTTTACAATGATTAAAAGGTGTTACAAATTGAGTAGAGTTAACAAAGTTAAAAGCTAGTGATTAACAGCTCTAGAAATTAGTTATGATGGAATAAGATTATACAGATCAGTTACCTAAATACTTCAGGAACAGATATGTTTTTAGGTATCTCCTAAATTCCCCATAAGTATTAGTGAGGTATATGGTATATGGGGTATGTAAACTATGCATATTTATCAGTGCTGCGGCATAGACAGAGAAACCCCTATCTTATGATATGTCCTGGTTAGGTGTTTTTTTATTCCCTACATGGGATTGGTATTACTGTCCTTTTATTGTTTATGAACTCTGAAGAACATCCTAAGGTTCTGCTAATATTACTCCTACTGTTAACTATGAATAATCCTTAAAAAAAAGGGGGGAGGTTTTACCAAATTTTGTGTACTGTTATGGAGTGTAGCTTAATGGTATTTAACTATAAAATAAAAAAACACAAAGCACACTGTATGACGAGAAAATGTTAATTATCATTTATATTTGTTTTCAAAGAGGTCAAGGCAGATGACTAAAATATGCAATGTCACCTCAGTACCAACTATAGAAAAATAGCCAAATATAGTGCAGAATATAGACAGCAGATTATAAATTCTCGAAACAGACACAGACGCTCTGTTTGACAAATTCATCTCCTAAACAGAAGCCTCTCCACTCTCAAGGATATATTCCCCATCTTTCACGATGCAATTTAATATCTTCTTTCTATTTCTTATGTAACCCTCATTCTTGCCTCCTGTAATTCGCTGATTGTCCAGCCTTCTTCGAATGTAAACCGCTTAGAAGTCTCTCGACTATGGCAGTATAGAAGAATAAAGTTATTATTATTATTTTGATCACTATATTGAAAATAAAATAATTTTTCCTACCTTTTTACATTACATTACATTACATTAGTGATTTCTATTCCGCCTGTGCCTTGCGGTTCTAAGCGGATTACAATTAGAAGAGATCTGGACATTACCGAGAGAATTACATAACAATGATACAAGTATATTACATGTTATGGTAGAGAATTACAAATTAGAGGATATCTGGAATTTTTCCGATAGAATTACATAGCAAGATTCAGTGATTACAGGATACAGTGGAGAATAACAATATATTCGGGTAATAGAAGAAAGTTACCTTACTTTGAAGGGATAGGTTTATTGGATACCGATGGTAGATGCTTATTTGGGACTCTAATATTTTTGGTAGGTGTGGTTCGAGGAGTTGACTGATGTGTTATTCACGGGGGATAGAGCATGTGCGATTAGGGATGAGATTAGTAAGTAATGACGTGTTTTCTGAATAGAAATGTTTTGATTTCTTTTCGAAACACTTTGATGTCTGTTGTTTTGATCATCAGATTGGTGATGGTGGGGTCAATTTTCACTGCCTGTGTCGCTAGAAGGCTGTCGTAAAGTTTCTTACGTCGGGTACCATTATGAGGGGGGAAGGTGAATAGGTTCTGAGTTCTCCTTGATCTGGGTGCTCGGCTAAAAAGATGCTAGGGAGAACACTGAATTAGAAACAAAGAAACACAGAAACATGAAGGTAGATAAAGACCAAATGGCCCATCCAGTCTACTCATCCACAGCATCCACTATCTCAGTGTCTCTCAAACTTTGTTTAGCTCTGGCACACTAAACAGAGCAAATGTTTTTCACAGCAGGTACTAGACAACTAGCAAATAACATCAGGACAGCAATAGAGCAAGCTTTAAACTAAGCAGAAGGGGAAAGCCAACAGTCGACCTGATGTCGACGGTTCAGATGACAGTATCCCGAGAAGATACTGAGTAGGAAAAATGCTGGGAAGACACAAATGGCATACAACAGGAGTTGGAAAAAAAACAAGGGAGCCAGACGAAGCGAGAGGAGGATAGCAGGAGCATACTACATGGGGAAGGCAAAATGGAACAGGACAAAGGGAAGGAACAAGAGGAGGATAATAGGAACATACCACAAGGGGAAGACAAAAGAGCCAAAAATCAGGAGTCGGTAGGTCAGGAAGGGGACGGAAAGAAAAATGAAACACAAGGGAAAATAACAAGGAAGAGAAAATACCAGGACTTGAACTGCATGTACACTAATGCAAGGAGCCACCTCGTATACATGTAAACTTGAGGCCAGAATTGGATAAGTGCAAGATAGTCCAAAACAGAAGATAAGGAAGAATGCTGAGGCTCCTTATGATGAGAAAAACACCATGTAGAAAATCTAGTCCATTTTTGGTGATAGCATTGTCTAGTTGTAAGCTTTCTAGAACCTTCTAAAACATCTCTTACAGATTGGAGAATTAGAAGTCATGGCCAAAAATGAGAGCCTAGAAATCATAGGGATCACGAAACATGGTGGAACGAGGAAAATAAATGGGACATTGTGCTGCCAGGGTACAAGCTCTACCGAAGAGACAAGACACAACGGAAAGGAGGAGGAATAGCACTATACATTAAGGACACCATTCACTCGACCAGTGTGGACACAGCAGCGATCAATGACCAACTGGAATCACTATGGGTTAAAATACCAGGAATAAACGAAACCTAGATAAAGCACAGTTACTTACCGTAACAGGTGTTATCCAGGGATAGCAGGCAGCTATTCTCACATATAGGGGTGATGTCATCGATGGAGCCCAAATGTGGCGCCTCACAAGCTTAGAAATAGGATGTCCCAACTTATTTGGGTCTAAGGAAACAAAAAGTTGAGGAGCTGTTCTGTGTTGTTAGGTGCGTTCCAAGTAGAAGGCCAAAGCACGTTTACAGTCCAGAGTATGAAGAGCTGATTCTCCAGGGTGAGAATGAGGCTTTGGAAAAAACACTGGAAGTACGATGGATTGGTTGAGATGAAATTCTGAGACCACTTTAGGTAGGAATTTCGGATGAGTATGAAGAACAACTTTGTCATGATGGAACACCATGAATGGTGGGTCAGTAACCAAAGCTTGCAGCTCACTGACTCATTAAGCAGAAGTGAGAGCAATGAGAAACACCACTTTCCAAGTGAGATACTTCAGATGAGCCTTATCAATTGGTTCAAATGGAGGCTTCATGACTTGAGTAAGGACAACATTGAGGCCCCAAACCACAGGAGCCGGTTTGAGAGGAAGTTTGACATTGAAAAGTCCTTTCATGAATCTGGAAACCACCAGATGAGCAGAGAGGGGTTTCCCTTCAATAGGCTGATGGAAAGCCGCAATTGCACTGAGATGGACTCGTATACATGTAAACTTGAGGCCAGAATTGGATAAGTGCAAAAGATAGTCCAAAACAGAAGATAAGGGAGAATGCTTAGGCTCCTAATGATGAGAAAAACACCATGTAGAAAATCTAGTCCATTTTTGGTGATAGCATTGTCTAGTTGTAAGCTTTCTAGAAGCTTCTAAAACATCTCTTACAGATTGAGAAAACTGAAGAGGGGTTATATTAAGAGGTACTAGGCTGTCAGGTGTAGAGATTGCAGGTTGGGATGAAGCAGAGATCCTTGACTCTGTGTAAGCAGAGAAGGAAAAACTGGTAGAAGGTATGGCTCCCTGCTGATGAGTTGAAGTAGAAGAGAGTACCATGGTTGTCTCGGCCACCGAGGATTAGAATCATGGTGGCATGATCATTCTTCAATTTGACCAAAGTCTTGAGAATGAGAGGGAATGGAGGAAATGCGTAGAGGAAAAGATTTGTCCATTCCAGAAGAAAAGCATCTGCCTCAAGGCGGTGAGGAGAGTATATCCTGGAGCAGAACTGAGGCAGTTTGTAGTTGTGGGGAGCTGCAAAGAGGTCTATCTGTGGCGTTCCCCACTGTGAAAAAATGTGATGAAGAGGCTAGGAATGGAGAGTCCATTCGTGAGGTTGCAGTAGACGACTCAAGTTGTCCACCAAGCAATTCTTTGCCCCTTGAATGTAGTCAGCTTTGAGGAAGGTGTTATGGCAGATTGCCCAGTCCCAAACCTCCAGAGCTTCTTGACAAAGGGAGGCAGACCCTGTCCCTCCCTGTTTGTTGACATTATACATGGTGACTTGGTTGTCCGTCCGAACAAGAACTACTGTGTCGTGAAGTAGATGTTGAAAAGCATGAAGAGTTTTGAGGATTGCTCTGAGTTCCAACTGATTGATATGACACTGACGATCCTTACCGGTCCAGAGGCCTTGAGTATGGAGACCATCGAGATGAGCGCCCCAAGCGGTTGAAGAGTCTGTCGTGAGGACCTTCTGATGAGGGGGCATTTGAAAAAGCAAGCCTCTGGAAAGATTGGAAGAGAGCATCCACCAATGGAGAGACTGCTTCAAAGAAGGAGTGACTTTGATGTGTCGAGAGAGAGGATCGCAAACCTGCGTCCATTGAGATGCCAGAGTCCACTGAGGAATTCTGAAGTGAAATCTGGCAAAAGGAATCACGTGTACTGTGGAGGCCTTATGACCTAGGAGTACCATCATGTGTCTCACTGAGATGGAATATCGGGAAGAAACTGTATGACAGAATTGAAATAGAGCTTCCAGACGTTGCTGTGGAAGGAATGCTCCGAGTTGGACTGTGTCCAGAATAGCTCCAATGAATTGTAGAGTCTGTGAGGGTTGAAGATGAGATTTGGGAAAATTGATTTCGAATTCCAAACTTTGGAGGAACCAGGTAGTCTGTTGGGTCACTACAATAACCCCTTGAGACGTGGAATCCTTGATGAGCCAGTCGTCGAGGTAGGGAAACACCTGAAGACCATGATTCCTTAGAGCTGCTGCTACCACTACCAGGCACTTGATGAACACTCTGGGAGACGAGGCCAGGCTGAATGGTAGTACTCTGTATTGATAATGCAGATTCCCCACCCGAAATCTGAGGTACTGATGGGAGGCCGGATGAATGGGAATATGAGTGTAGGCCTCCTTGAGATCCATAAAGCATAACCAGTCGTTCTGCTTGAGAAGGGGATAAAGGGATCCCAGGGACAACATTCAAAACTTTTCTTTGACTAGAAATTTGTTGAGAGCCCTGAGATCCAAAATGGGTCGCAGATCACCCGTCTTCTTCGGAACAAGGAAGTAACGGGAGTAAACCCCCCTGTTTTGCAGCTCCAAGGGAACTGGTTCGATGGCATGGAGACAAAGCAGAGCTTGAGTTTCCTGAAGAGGAAGGGCGGTCTGGGATGGATTGGAAGGATACTCTCTTGGAGGAAGCTCTGGTGGAACCTGAGTGAAATGAAGAGAGTATCCTTCTCTGAGGATGGTAAGCACCCAGAGGTCGGAGGTAATTAATGTCCATCGGTCGTAAAAATGATGGAGACGACCTCCTATAGGGGGAAAATGAGACAGAGTCAGAATGGTGGAGGTTATGCTCTGTTTTAAACAGTCAAAAAGGCTGAGAAGCCTTAGGTGCAGCAGAAGGTTGGGGTTTTTGCTGCTTCTGAGGTTGCTGCTTCTTAAGAGGAGGGCGAGTGTATGGAGCCGGCTTTGGAGCATAATGCCGTTGGTAAAGAAGAGCAGGGCGTGCAGGCTTGGCAGGAGCTGGCTTTGGCTTAGGTCTGGCAATTGAAGCAAAAGATTTCCCATGGTCAGACAATTTCTTGGTGGCTGCCTCGATAGATTCATCAAAGAGGTCATTGCCCTCACAAGGAATGTTAGCTAAGCAGTCTTGAAGATTAGGGTCCATATCGATGGTACAAAGCCAAGCAAGATGACACATAGCCACAGAGCAAGCAGCTGCTCGAACAGACAACTCGAATGCATCATAAGATGACTGGAGAAGATGCAACCGGAGTTGAGAGAAAGAAGCAATAACTTCTTGAAATTCAAAGTGCATTTGAGTATCCAAATAATGCAAGAACTTTGGCAATAAAGAAATCAGAAATTCAAAATAAGTGATGAATTGAAAATTATAATTGAGGACTTTAGAGGACATCATAGCATTTTGATAGATGCGACGTCCGAATTTTCCATAGTCTTCCCTTCCCTTCCAGGAGGAATGGTGGCATAAACCTTGGAAGAATGGGACCTCTTTAAGGAGGACTCGACAAGGAGGGATTGATGAGATAACTGAGTGTTGTCAAATCCTTTGCGATGCACAGTTTTATACCTAGAGTCCAATTTGCCTGGAACAGCTGGTATGGAAAAAGGTGTATCCATACATCGACCAAAAGTCTGATTCAAAAGCTTATGAAGTGGAAGCTTAAGAGACTCTGCCGGAGGTTGAGGAAGATACATGACGTCTAGATACTCCTTAGAGTATTTTGAACCAGTATCTAATTGAAGATTCAAGTCCACAGCCATCTGATGAAGGAAAGACGAGAAAGATAGCTGGTCTGCCAATGCTTTGCCTCGAGAAGGACTCGAGGACGTTGAGGCAGCATGAGTTGAAGATGAAGCTTCGGTATCAAAGGAACCTGGTGACTTGGACGAGACAATCGAAACCGGAATATCCTCGAGGTCCGGCATCGGAGACCTCGAATGAGGCACCGGTGGTCTGGTCGAAGTTGGAGTAGATCGAGGCTTAGAGGACGATGATCTGTCTTGAGAAGACGAACTATGCCTGGAATGATGCCTCGAGGAAGGCCTCGAACGTCAATGAGAACTGTGTCTGGAACCAGATCTTGAGGATCAAGGAGACTTCGCTTCGGAGACGAGAGCAGCCGATGCTATCGGATGAATAGGACTAGATGCTGTAGATCGAAACTCCAGAGACTTGGTGGAGGAACCTCGATGCACTCCCAAAGACTCTGCCCGTGTATAGAATGTGAGGATTCCCGTCGAGGCAATCGCAAAGAATCTGCTCCTTGCTTTACGCACTTGGATGCCAGACCAGACACTCGCAGAGACTCTGCTCCCTGCAAAGAGTGTGTAAGTTCAGACTGGGGCAAAGGAAGCGGCTCGACCTCACGGGAGTCTGCTGAATGCCCAGGCTGGATAAGAGGAACCAGTTTGGGTCCCATGTTAGTAAGGAACTGAATAAACTGCTTCTCTAACATGGTCTGGATAGAATCCGGCAAGGATGAATCCACGTCTGAAACTGGATCACCTGCTTTGGCTGGAGGTTCCTTCGAGGTAGTGTGGGTGTGCTTCGACCTGGGAGTCTTAGACACTTTAATCATCACCGGCGGAACCGACTGAGCTATCTGACCTGAGGAAACAGGGGAAGATACAGCAGATGACGTTGAAGCAAGAGACGCTGCAAACGATGATGATCTGATGAGGTTCAAGATGGAAGCAGTAGGCGCAGAAGGAGCCTCGGTGGGAGTTGAGGCTGAAGACGCCTTCGAAGTCGAGGGATCAGTAGAAGACTCCATCTCGAAGAGTTTGTCCACCAAAATGCAACGACGCTTGAAAGCACGAGGCTGAAGTGTTTGGCAAGGCAGGCACGACCTAGGATGATGTTTCGGCCCAAGGCACTTGAGGCAGCGTCCATGAGGGTCTGTAAGAGAGATCACGTGCTGACAGTTGCTACACCTCTTAAAGCCCGTGGCAGGCCGGGACATAGAAGGAAAGATAGCTGCCACAAAATCGAAGCCCTCGGGCTACGGCCGAGCGGCATGTCCTGGAAAACGAACGGAAGAAGAAAATTTTTTTTTTTTTAAACTAAAATAAGAGAAATAAACTAAAAACAGCGTTTCGTGAGGAAAAAAACACAAACCGTAGTTGAGAGAAGGCACAAAGGAACGAAGTTAAATGCAGAGAGTCAAAGACGGACTTCTCGGCTCCTCAGAAAACTGAGAACTGAGGAGACGCATCCTGTGCTGGGCGGGAAGGTACTCATGCATGCGCGGTGCAGGCAACTCGAAATTTCGAGTTTCTTCAAGCAAGTCTGCTTGTGAGGCTTCCGCATCCGGGCTCCGTCGATGACGTCACCCCTATATGTGAGAATACCTGCCTGCTTGTCCTGGGATAAAGATGGGACTGTACTACCGTCCACCGGGCAAACTGAAGCAAACGATACAGAAATGGAAGCCGAGTTGAGGCGGAATGCAAGAACACTAACACCATAGTTATGGGATATTTCAACTATTCTGGGATAGACTGGAATCTTGGAATTTCATAATGTACAAAGGAAACGGAGTTCCTGGAGGCTGTGCAGGACTGCTTCATGGAACAACTTGTCAAGGAACTAACGAGAGGGCCAGCGATTCTGGATCTAATCCTCAACGGGCTGAAGGGACCTGCAAAGGAAGTGGAAGTAGTGGGACCATTAGGTAACAGTGACCACAACATGATCCAGTTCAAAGTGGAAGTAGGATTACCAAAGGGAAAGAGAACCAATGCAACAATGTTTAACTTCAAGAAAGGGAACTATGATGACATGAGACAAATGGTGAGGAAAAAACTCAAAAACAGCTCCAAGAAAGTGCAAACTGTGGAGCAAGCCTGGTCATTATTCAAAGACATGGTAAACGAGGCGCAAAACCTGTATATACCCAGATTTACAAAAAGGATGTAAAAAGAATCAAACGAAAGACCCGGCATGGATGACCAATGAAGTAAAGATAGTGATAGGAGACAAGAAAAAATCATTTTGGAAGTGGAAAAAGGTCAAAACCTAAGAAAATTGGATAGAGCACAGGAAGCAACAAAAAGAATGTCACCGAGTGGTCGGAAAAGCAAAGAAAGAATACGAAGAGAGACTAACCAAGGAAGCACAAAATTTTAAACCATTCTTCCGATATGTGAAAGGAAAGCAGCCGGCGAGGGAGGAGGTGGGATCTCTGGATGAGGGAGACAGGAAGGGAGTGGTGAAGGAGGAAAAAGAGGTGGCTGACAGACTAAACATGTTCTTCTCTTTGGTTTTTACAAGAGAAGACACATCCAACGTGCCGGAACCGGAAAATATCTTCAAGGGGGATCAAGAGGGAAAATTATCATGCATGGAGATAAGTCTCGAAGACGTACTCAACCAGATAGATAAATTAAAAACTGACAAATCTCCGGGCCCAGAAGGGATCCACCCGAGAATACTGAAAGAGCTCAGGGACGAAACAGCAGAGTTACTATGACAGATTTGTAATCTATCCTTGAAAACAGGGGCAATCCTGGAGGACTGGAGGATAGCAATGTTACACCTATCTTCAAAAAAGGATCGAGAGGTGACCCAGAGAACTACAGACCGGTGAGCCTAACCTCAGTTCCGGGGATGATGGCCGAATCATTAATTAAGGAAAGTATAAATGAGCATTTAGAAAAAAATAATTTGATGAGAACAAGCCAGCATGGTTTCTGTAAAGGAAGATCATGCCAAACGAACCTACTTCATTTCTTTGAGGGGATAAGCGAACAATTGGACAAGGGTGACCCCATAGACATCGTATATCTGGATTTCCAAAAAGCCTTCGACAAGGTACCACATGAGCGTCTACTAAGAAACGGGGTGGTAGGGGACGTGCACAGATGGATCAGGAATTGGCTGGCGGACAGGAAACAGAGGGTAAGAGTAAAGGGACATTACTCTGACTGGAAAGGGGTCACAAGTGTTGGGACCGCTGCTATTCAATATATTCATAAATGACCTGGAAACAGGGACGAAGTGTGAAGTTATAAAATTCGCAGACGACACAAAACTCTCCAGTAGGGTCAGAACTGTTGAGGAATGCAAAGATCTACAAAGAGACCTGAACAAACTGAGCGAGTGGGCAGAAATATGGCAGATGAGCTTCAATGTAGAGAAATGTAAAGTCTTGCATATAGGAAAAGGGAACCCGATGTACAGTAACATGATGGGAGGGAGGGTACTGGGGGATGGCAACCTAGAAAAAGCCTTAGGGGTATTGGTGGATAAAACAATGAAGCCGGCGGCGCAATGTGCAGCGGCCTCAAAGAAAGCGAACAGAATGTTGGGCATTATCAAAAAGGGTATCACTACCAGAACGAAGGAAGTTATCCTACCACTGTACTGAGTGATGGTGCGCCTGCATCTGGAGTACTGCGTCCAATACTGGTCGCCGTACCTTAAGAAGGATATGGCGATACTCAAGAGGGTCCAGAGAAGAGTGACTAGGATGATAAAAGGCATGGAAAATCTTTCGTATGCTGAAAGGCTGGAGAAGCTGGGGCTCTTTACCCTGGAAAAGTGGAGACTTAGAGGGGACATGATAGAGACTTATAAGATCATGAAAGGCATAGAGAAGGTGGAGAGGGACAGATTCTTCAGACTAGCGGGGACAACAAAAACAAGAGGGCATTCAGAAAAATTGAAAGGAGACAGTTTCAAAACGAATGCTAGGAAGTTCTTCTTCACTCAGAAGGTGGTTGACACCTGGACAGAGTACAATATTGGGTTTCAAAAAGGGATTGGATGAGTTCCTGAAGGTGAAGGGGATTGAAAGATACAGATAGAGGATAACTTTACAGGACACTAAATGAATATGTAATACACGTTTTAGGTAAAGGATCACTTACAGGTCATGGACCTGAGGGTCCGCCGCGGGAGCAGACTGCTGGGCACAATGGACTACTGGTCTGACCCGGCAAAGGCAATGCTTATGTTCTTATGCAAAACCAACAAAAAAATAAATTTGAGAGATTTCGGTGGGGGTGGGGGGTTTCCAAGATGGCGCCAGGATAATTGTCCCTTACAATCTTTTTACATTGTACACTGTCTAGACATTTGATTTGATAGACGATATATCAAAAATAAAGAAATAAAGAAACTTGACATAGGTGGTGGCGCCTCCTTCCTTCATTTCTTTTATTTTAAATTTGTTTCCAGTTCTTCCCTTACATCTTTAATTAGTAATTATCTTTTCAACTTTTCGTTTTATTTCTGACTCGCTTTGTGTTACTGACCAAACAGAAATTTAATTTTTATCTTATTACTCAGTGCCTGTCCGTTGATTCTATGGCCCAATGGTTTTAACAGCAGCAAACATCCTACCTACCTTTTGTGGTGGGGTGATCTTTTTCGTTTTGCCTACTGATGTTTGGTGGTGCTGTGGCGGTAGAGAGCTGTGGAAGGATGTTCGTGCTTTTTCTGTGTAGCTTGCCAGCGTGAGAGAGGCGCATCGTGGAGGACATGAGGGATGTGAGTCAACGGAGGATGTGGCATTTAGAGTCTCCCATCATGCCGAGGGCGCAGACACTGTCTCGGGAACAGCCCACTCGTTTGAGGGCCCTGCAGTGATCGGATGGATTAGTGCGAAGGTGATCCGATCTGTTAAGCAGTTGCTAGTCATTTGGGACCCTGCTTGCCTTATGCTGTGGTGATGTGGTGCAATTGTCGGCCATGTCATTGAGCTCCAACATTGGCTGGTGCTCTTCGTCTTTGCTGGTGGTGTGGTTCGGCAGGAATCAGGACAATGGCACTGCTCAGAGATGAGGTGCGGCTCAAGGATTTCTCCCTGCTTCCCCAAGCCAGGCACGAACAAGCACCAGACCCACAAGCCTTCACCTCCGACGTCAATTCTAATGTCGAAGAGGAAGTTCCAGGCAGCGATTGGCTGGCCCAAAACTTCCTCTTGAAGGCTTGTGGGTCCGGCGCTTGTACGCACCCGGCCTGGCTTGGCTCGCAGGCAGGAAGAACAAGAGTGTGAGAGAGATGCTCTGAGGGAAGGAAGCGTGTTATCATTTTGCAGTGTTCTCCCTAGCGTCTTTTAGCCGGGCACTCACCTAAATTAAGACGCTAGGGAGAACACTGTTGAAGTGTAAATGACCAACTAATACTGAATATCGTGCATGTGGTATTGCTCATGTTACTCACTGCTTTGTAGGTGTGACTCATGTAATTGTTAAGTATATATCGTACTGCTTTATAATATTCATTGCTACTCAGGTTCATGGCTACTGACTTTATTTTATATTGTTTCTTGGCCGTTGACTTTATGCTTCTGTACTATGTTCACTTTTGGACAGATGGCCACTATATTTTTGTTATTTATTTAAGTTTTGAAATGCAATAAAGATTATTGAACTAAAAACCCCCACAAAAAACTGGCCTTTATTCACAAACTTCTTATTCCACATGAACCTACAAGAGTCCTAAGATCCCCCTCTCAGCATCTTCTTCACACACTATCCTTGAAAGTCATTAGCACACGTCGGACCACCTCATTCGCTATTTCGGCTCCTACGATCTAGAACTCTTTACCACTTTATATCAGGGTGGAAACAAATTTAGATAAATTTAAGGGAAATCTAAAGTGTTACCTCTTTCAAGATGCATATGATTGTTAAACAGACTTGGATACAGCCAGAGTTGTTCAATAATCCTATTGTAGCTAACCTTTTATTTATTCTTTACTTTTCATTTTGTAGTTCTCCCAACTTCCCTATTGTTTTACGTTGGTGAAGTATTGTTTAGTGGGTATTTACTTGTATATTGTCTCCCCCTTTTTAATACATACTGTAAAACACTTAGAAGTCTTTGATTTGCGTTTTATCAAAATTTTAATAAACTTGAAACTTGAAGCTATATATCATAAGAGGTTCTGACGACTGATGTCTATATAGTTATGATATGTCCAACACAAGTTTAACTGCTCAGAAAGGGAATAAGAAAAATATCATGTATTGATTATTGCAATGCCCTCTATAAAGGCATAACAAAAAAAGAACTAAGACACCTCCAAATTGTACAAAACACCGCAATAAAAATAATATTTAATGCCAAAAAATACGACCACATGTCCCCCCTCTTGCGTAAAGCACACTGGTCGCCTGTAGAACACAGGATTAGTTACAAAATTGTATTACTTACATTTAAGACACGCCAAAGTAACCAACCAGATTTTATCAATAGTCTATTAATTCCCCACTCTCCATCTAAAATACTTCGTTCTATGACACAAAACCTTCTTGCGATTCCATCTCTAAAGCAAATTAGCTCAATAAGATCAAATAACTTTGCAGTGACTGCGCCATCTCTCTGGAATTCTATTCCTAATTACATTTGTGAAGAAGTATCTCTGATTCGTTTTAAAACAAAGTTAAAAACATTTCTTTTTCAAGATGCATTTGATATCTAATTGTCCTTGTAAGGGCTAAACACATGCTGACTGCAGAAGGCATTTTCCTTCCCCTCACTCTCGTTTTTTCCTTAATTGTTCTCTTTTTAAAATATTGTAGTTCTGTAGGGGTGTTTCCTTATTCACACCTGAAGGTTAGGCCTCTCTGACATCATCAAGCCTGATCCATTGTTTGCAAGAAATTTATTTAATTTATTTATTTAGATTTTTATCCCGTCCTCCCAGTAGCTCAGAATGGTTTACAAGTAAACATTCACAATGGAGTGAATTGGACATACAAGATTATACAGTAGATTTAAATACTTGGACATACGAGACTGTGCAGCAGTTTAGATATAGGGACTATACAGCAAATTAAGAACAGTAATTTAAATATAAGTAGTTTAGTTTAGATACAAGTTATTTGAGTATAGGCTGAGAGTGGACTATACAGAAATTTAGGCAGATTAGAATGGAGAAAGAAGGGTAGAGGTGGGGTTTAAGGGGGTTGGGTGTAGACTGAGGATGACCTTTAGTTGAAGAGGAGGGTCTTTACCATTTTCCGGAATGTCATTAGTGAGTTCTGTAGTCTGAGTTGAGGGGGGAGTTGGTTCCAGAGTTGGGGAATGAAGTGGCTGTAGGAGCGTTTGCGGGCGGTTTCTGAGAGGAGGGACCTTCCAGGGGGATGCATAGGCGTATCTCCGTTTCTGAACGGAGGGTGCGGTTGGGGATGTAGATGGGTAGCTTGGATTTTATGTAGGAGGGGGTGGTGGCATAAATTCTTTTGTGTGCTATTGCCAGGGCCTTGAATGCACAGTGTTGGTTAATTGGGAGCCAGTGTTCAGCGCGGAGTGCTGGGGAGATGGGATCATAATAATAATAACTTTATTCTTCTATACCGCCACAATCTTGCGACTTCTAGGCGGTTTACAATCAAGAGTGCTGGACATTCAGCGAAATACAATAAGTAGATATTCAGAGGAAATACAGAGATCAGAGACCTCTGGAGGCAATAGTATAGAAATACAATTTGCTGAGCGAAAATGTAATATGTACATTTTAGTAGGTAATGTCCGACAGGACCTGTTGGGGATAAATAGCAACGTAAAGTTACGATAAGATGAAGATAACAGATTATATTTATAACAGTGCTGTAAGTTCAGGTGGAATAGGGAAGGGGGAGGGAGAGGGAGGTTTAAAAAATCTGAACTTTACAAAGTGAGCAGTGTATTGTACTTTCTACTGGGATTATCCAGCGGGAGTCCTCCAGGGAGCGCTCCGTCCTGCGCCTGGGGCGGGAGCCGAGTTGCCAGCGCTAGGCTTATCCCTGGCCCCGCCATACCCTCCATGTTGTATGTTTGTTACGTCTCAGTGGGGATGTTTCCGCTTGAGCTACTTGAACACCTTTAGCATTAGTCGCACACGTAACGCCCACTTGTTTGCCTTCCCGTCCCTAAAGTGCTGCATCTACAAGAGATTCCTCGACAGATCCCTGGCGTTCCAGGCATGCAAATGGAACAAATGTCTATCCACTCTCATCTCTAATTCTCCCTCCTACCAAACTTTCAGGAAGTCAATCAAAACTTATCTCTTTGACAAATATCTCTGACTCCCGCCCTCCTTGTAACTCTACTTTTAACTATGCCTTGTACCTCCCACCTTCCTGCACCTCTCACCTAACTGCCTTCTCCCTACCTGCACCTCCCACCTACCTGTACCCGACTTCCTAAGTCACGCCGATTGACTTGTTTATAACCTCTCTATCTCCTTCTTGCCTGCTCCTGACTCGCTAAGTTATTTTGATTGATTGACTTATTTGTAAATTTTGCTGTAGATGTACAGTCTCTTGTCATGTAAACCGCTTTGAACTATTCTGGTACTGCGGTATACAAAAATAAAGTTGTTATTATTATTATTAAATACCGTATATATAAAATGACTTAAGTGCCAGGGCTAGCATTGTTTTAAAAAACCATGTTGCCTCCCCATAGATTTTTATTTTTGGATGGTGTTAATATTGGAGAAATCTGAGTTTAGGATTGATCTATTATTAGAGGCTGGTGGATATAATGGTCTACTAGTATAAACCATATCAGGTAGGAGAAGATGGTATAAAAGGACAACCAGAAATCGCAACCTCTTTGCCTATCCGAAGATCACTGATTGCAAATACAGGACCTTTCTGGACAGAACTTTTAAGTTTCAAACTGTTATACAACAATCCTGGCTAGGCAACTTCATTGATAAAGCCAGATCGATCTATGGCGCTTTCCGGAAAGAAATTAAGACCGCTCTGTTCAATAGATTTATTACCTAGTTAGACAACCCTCCTTTTTTAAAGCTAATACTCATCATGTTGATACTGCGTATTCTCTCTAATTGTACCTGTATTCACTGAACGTTCAGTGACTTCCTCACCAACTGTATTCTGAAATTTGCTGGCTATCCAGCCCCCTTCACTGTAACATGTTAATATTATATTGTAACATACAAATATTATAATTCTTACTATTCTGTACTCTATAATCACTGACTGCTCAGTGACATCTTTCCCTATTTGTACACTGTAATTCGCTGATTGTACAGCTCTCTTCACTGTGAACCGCCTAGATGTTGCAAGATTATGGCGGTATAGAAAAATAAAGTTATTATTATTATTATTAAAAGAATTTAATCATAGAGCCCAAGTGTCAAATTCTTTGTATCAAGATGAGGGAAGAGTATGTGTTCATGCTTGTAGATGTCATGAAAGAATGTACAAGAATCACTTCATGATATAGGATTCAGAACAACTAGATTTAATGCTTCTCATCAAAAATTTGCTAATAGGTGAGGAAAGCTTTGTGGTTTCACAATTTGCCCTCAGGGATATTCCTTCATTCATGAAGACAGTCAAAGTAAAAGAGGTGGAGTTGCCATCATATATCAGCTAAGAGGACAATTTAAAAACACATTTCTGAATGTATAGCAGTGCTTTATATAAGGCAATAGGCACCTATGAAATTGTTCATATAATACACACATAAAATTGCATTATGTACAAGCCTATGAATGAGTGACATTACCCAAACTCAGAGGAAGCATTGCTGGGGTGAGGTTTAGAAGCAGCCTAAATATAAGAACAGCCATACAAAGTCAGACCAATGGTCCATCAAGCCCAGTTTCCTGTTTCTAACAGTGGCCAATCCAGGACACAAGTACCTGGCAGAATCCCAAATAGTAGAAACATTCCATGCTACCTACCAATCCAGGGCAAGCAGTGGCTTCTTCTATGTCTGTCTCAGTAGAAGACTATGGACTTTTCCTCCAAACCTTTCTTAAAACCATTTCCACCTTAATTACAATTTGGAATATTCTACCTGTCCACATTAGGATTGGTATTAATTACTTAGGGGGAAATTCTGTATAGGATGCCATTCTCAGTAGCCAACACCAGCCAGATGTCTAACCACCCAGATTCTCTATCCGGCACCTGTGTCACAGATGCCAGTTAGAGAATTGCACCTGATCCCTTGCCATCAGCTGAGCATAGCATGGGAATCTCCGTGCCACGATCAGTTGTGCGGCAGTAGCAGGGAAACCCCCCCCCCCCTGTCTGCGACAGGAGGGATGTCCACTCCCTCCTGGCACCATCCTCATTGATCCCCTGACACTCCCCAACACCCACCTGACACTCTAACATCCATTCTGATACCTCCTGAACACCCCCCCCGTACCTTTAAGATATGGCTGGCAAGAGCAATGCCCACTCCCTCCTGCCAGCAAGCCCACCTCTTCCAAAACTGCAGGTCTTTCCCTTCCTGATGCATTCCGGGATGCACCTGGGAGGGGCCAACTGGAATCTTAGACCTCCAAGTGCATTCTGGGATGCAGTGGGAATGGCCTAACACTTCAACTGACCAGATACCTAAGGCTCCTCCCATGGGAGAGGACTTAGGCATCTAGGCCAATCAGAGCCTTAGGCCCCTTCCCAGTGCATCCCAGAATGCACCAGGAAGGAGAAAACCCATCACTTTAGAAGAAGTGGGCCTCCCGGCAGGAGGAAGTGGGCATCTGGCCATCTCCTAAAGGTATGGGGGGAGGGTTTGGGGGGTTGATGGGGCTTGTGGCAGGAGGGAGTGGGCACCTTCTGTCAATTGGATGTGGGGTATGGGGTGTCAGGAGTGTCAATGGTTTGGGGCATTGGCAGCAGGAATGGGCATCCCTCCTACAGGCTGACTTGCCTGGAAGGGGGAGTCATTAGTTTTCTGCCGCGGCCGCTCAGCTGATTGCGGCAGGGAGATTTATTTGCCAATATCAGTTTAGCTTCCGTGTCTATTTAAAATGTAAAATCTCCAACTTACATCACCTTAATATCTAAACCAGCAATTAATTTCAAAACTGTCAAAAACAAATAGGTTTGTATGTGAACATTCAGACTCGTAACCAAACTCTAGTGAAAATTCACGGAGTCAGTTATACTTGAGACCATCGTAGCTGGTTCACGGTTTCAGCCACCTGCTGTTAATCACTTAAATTACAGAAATGTGCTATGTTCTAACAAATAACACAGCATACTTATCTGCAGGGTGGCATTGCTGATATTAACTAACTGCTCCGGGTACATGCTTAAGTTACAGAGAAACAGAGGCTGTCACCATATCTCCGACCCCCCCAACCTGGATTTTGCGGTTGGCTTCTTCAAGAGGGGGCACTGTGAGAAAAACAAAATACTCATAACCACTTATACAGAGAGCCAAAGCACTGTAAACTCCAAATTAAAAAAACACTATAAACACAGTCTTAATCTCAGTATAAACTTTGGTTGGTCACTGGCTAGAATTGGGTCACACAACTGCAGATCTTAAATACACGGTGTTGTTAAAAGCACATAAAGTCACAGGTAACGTTTTTTAATATCTTCTCCAGCAGGAGCACCGGTTCATCTTTAATTGGCATACCTTAAGCCCCTTTGGGCTTAATAATGAAATTGATTGGTTTCAAATTTAGGATGCCAGTGCTTCGTGTTTCTGCCTTTCAGCGTCATACGTCATGACATTGCTAGGTGCAGGAGGAGCTATTTAACTGCCTGGCCCATGCTCAATTGGGAGCGTCGTCTTGAGCTGTGTTTGTCTGGGTTGGGAGGTTCCCGTTCCGTTAAGTCTAAATGAGAATATATACGAGTTTATACTGAGATTAAGACTGTGTTTAGTGTTTGTTTCATTTGGGTTTTTACAGCATTTTGATTGATTAGACCTATATTGGTCTTGCTGACTTCAGAAGGCTTGAGAGTAGCTTGAGTTTCAACTTGAATTAAGTTAGGTAATGCCGTCGGATGAATTTCTACTTGAATTAAGTTAGGGGATGCCGTTGGATGACAAGGAGAGTGCTTATGTTGGGAAGTTGGTTGCCCCAAATTACTCGGATCTCTGAGATGGAAGTGTCCATAAAGGCGTTGGAGGCGGAGGAATATATAGATGAAGAATTGATTGATAAATTGGGTGAAGGGGGCGGGAATCAGAGAGAAATGAAACACTGAAAGGGAAAAAATGTTAAAGAATTGACGTCGGGGGAAGGCTTGGGGAGGGCCCAATTGCACGTCGCCAGCCCTTCCCTTCCTTTCCTGGAGTTGCAACCACCACCCTTTCCATGAAGAAGAATTTCCTAACATTACTCTTAAGTCTGCCACTCCTCAACTTCAATTTATAGCCTCTTGTTTTGAAAGATATATGCTTCAGTAAAGGTCAGGTTATACTGAAATGTTTTAATGGATCTGTATATTATGAAAAGGTGAAACATGCATTTACCCAGATATTACTGGTTGCTTTTTATGTGATCCACATTGAACTTACAAGGTATTTGCAGGGAAATACTTTTAAAACCAATAGGAGGAAACATTTTTTTCACTCAGAGAATAGTTAAGCTCTGGAACCCATTGCCAGAGGTTATGGTAAGAGCAGATAGCGTAGCTGGTTTTAAGAAAGGTTTGGAAATTTCCTGGAGGAAAAGTCCATAGTCTGTTATTAAGAATGACATGGGGGAAGCCACTGCTTGCCCTGGATTGGTAGCATGGAATATTGCTACTCTTTGAGGATTCCACATGGCATGTTGCACTCTTTGGGGTTCCAGAATCTTGCTTACTCTGAGATAATGGAATGTTTCTACTCTTTGGGTTTTGGCCAGGTACTAATGACCTGGATTGGCCACCATGAGAACGGGCTACTGGGCTTGATGGACCATTGGTCTGACCCAGTATGGCTATTCTTATGTTCTTATGACATTTAATTTAATAATAAAATTAAGATATGTAGAAATAAAACAAAAGCAAAAACAAAGGAAAAAAATAAACCTTATTTCCTTTGTTTTTGGTTTATTTCTACATATTACCTTGAAGAGAAGTTATGAAAGCAGCCCCAATAGAATTTAAAGTGCAATTACTGGAATATCTGGCAGATAGATTGAATGCTGACAAATTTCCCACTACTAATGGACACATAATTACTCGCATTGTTAAAAATCCCAAGGAATCAAAAGCATCAATAACAAATTTCAGGCCGATCACATCCATTCCCTTCTTTATAAAGAAGGTTTGGTTCATTCCCAATTGTTGGAAAACCTGGACCACCATTCCCTTTTGCATGAATCCCAATCAGGTTTCAGACCTTTGTATAGGACCAAGACCATGATTGCTGCTATTTTGGATAAATTTGCATAATTTGTTTAGCAAAGGATTTAGTGCCTTGGTGATGCAGTGTGACATGAGTTCTGCCTTTAACTTTGTCGACCATAATAAATTAATAGAATGTCTTGATGCTATTGCTATTTGAGGCAAAGTGTTAGATTGGTTTCAGGGGTTCCTTACAACACGTACCTATCAAGTTTGTTTTAGCAATAATCTCGGTAGATGGAGTAATTTATGTGGTATCTCTTAGGGATCATCACTATCTCCTCTACTCTTTAATGTCTATATGTCATCATTGGGAAAGACTAATCTCATTTAGGAATAAAGTTGTTCAATTATGTGGATGACATAATGATTATGATTCCTTTTTCAGGATCTCTTTCTCAAGTCACTCACATAGCAGCAGAGGTACTTAGGTTAATGGAACAATGGATGATTGAATTTAGATTAAAACTGAATTCAGAGAAACAAAATTTTTCTTTGCCTCCCTACGTCAAAATTGTGTTGGAACATCTTTGACCATAGATAAGACTAAACTATCCCAGGGATTCCCAAAAGGTCGATCGCGATCGACCAGTAGATCGCCAAGGCAACGTGAGTCAATCGCAGAGCCCATCCCGGACTCCAGTCTGCGATAGACTCGCGTTGCCTTTGCGTTCTATTCTCTCTGCTTCCCCAATACCAGGCCAAGCGCATACAAGCGCCGGACCCACAAGCCTTCCCCCCAACGTCAATTCTGACATCAGAGAGGAAGTTCCAGGCCAGCCAATTGCTGCCTGGCTGGCCCGGAACTTCCTCTCTAACGTCAGAATTGATGTTGGGGGGAAGGCTTGTGGGTCTGGCGCTTGTACGCACCTGGCCTGGTGTCGGGGAAGCAGGAAGACATCGGCGGCGGTGGTTTTGGGGGTGGGCAGGGAGAAAGAAATACAGAAAGAAAGGGGGGCAGAGAGAGAAAAAAAAGAAAGGGGAGGGGGCAGGGAGAGAGGAAGAAAAAGTTGGACTCATGGAGGGACAGAGAGAGATGTTGGTTGGGGAATGGAATGAGGTCTGCAGGAGAGGAAGCATGCAGGAGGCAGAAAGAAGGGAAGAAATATTGGATGCACAATCAGAAGGAAGTGCAACCAGAGACTCATGAAATCACCAGACAACAAAGTAGAAAAATAATTTTATTTTCAATTTAGTGATCAAAATGTGTCCGAATTTATATCTGCTGTCCATATTTTGTACTATGGCCCCCTTTTACTAAACCCCGAAAGTGGTTTTTAGCGCAGAGACCCTATGAGCGTCGGGAGCAGCACGGAGCAATCAGCGCAGCTCCCTGTATTAAAAACCGCTATTGTAAAAGGGGAGGAGGTATATTTGTCTATTTTTGTATAGTTGTTACTGAGGTGACATTGCATATTTTAAAGTCATCTGCCTTGATCTCTTTGGAAAAAAGCCAAATATAAATAATTAACATTTTCTCTGCATATAGTGTGCTTTGTGGGGATTTTTAAATTTTTATTGACTTGTTATTTTAAAAGTAGCTTGCAAGCCAAAAAAGTGTGGGCACCCCTGATCTATCCAATTCACCCAACCATTAAGATCCTGGGTATAATTATGGATAAAGGTCTGACCATGAGGAACCAGGTGGATGCCCTGGTTAGGATGTGTTTTTATACCCTATGAAGGCTTTGATCTATAAGGGCTTACTGTGATACCTCATCATTCAGACTTTTGGTCCAGTCTTTGGTCCTCAGTCAGCTGGATTACTGTATCATCATATATTTGGCAGGCATTCAGAGAAACTTGCAGAGACTACGAATTGTCCAAAATGCAGCAGTCAGACTTAGTTTTAAGTTGAAGTATGATCATGTTATGCCTTTTTTTCAAGAGTTGCATTGTCTGCCAGTGGAGGCTTGGGTAAGGTTCAAGTTTGGCTATATTTGTTATAAAATCATGTTTGGATAACTCCTAATTATCTAACAAATCTGTTTTCCTTCAAATTAATATATCAATTAAAAAGTGAATTAGATCATATATTACTTAATTACATAAAGTACAATAAAATTTAAATTAGAATTAGAGTGCTCAGTGTGATATCTTATTCAAAACCAGCAGGTTTGTAGAATAAAGATGTATTATAGCTACATCATTGCACTCACCTGCCTACCAACCCTTCATCACTTATTAAATCTGGTCTGTCCACGTTGACTTAAGTAAGTGAAACAGTGTAAAAAAGTACTTAGCTGAATCCAGATGAAGATGATTATCAAATGAAAGGTAAGGAGTCCACTATCATTTAGCACGTCTTCTCAAGATGAAAATAGAAGTATGCATACTATTTAACTGTAGCAGGTGCTAGCAATCGTGCAATGAACTACTCCATATTACTGTAGCTGGTTTTGAAGCAGTAACAATATAAAAGTGAGTCCCCAAAACGAAAAAAAACTGCTAGAACTTAACAAAAATCACCATGTAACCAAAACTCCTCAACGTGGAAAGATAAAATGTCCAACATTTCCTCAACACCGATCGTGTTTCACCAAGAATTGCGTCATCAGGAGGAAAAAATGAAAACTAAAAATAGACTAATAAAAACATAAAATAATGCAGTTATCAAAAAGCTAACATATACAAAAAGTGTTGTATAAACTCAAAATATGAATTACCTTCAGATCTCCTAATGGAGGGAACATGCCGCTAGGGAATCTCAACACAGAGAACTGAATCAACATACGACGTATGGACGTATATAAGAACGTCAAATGATCACGTGATATATAACGTCATAATGACATATTATTACTTATAACGGGATACAGATAATTAATAATTATCTAATGGTCCATTCTATTTCTTTGTTAAGACCATTAGGAATTACTGTTTTCCAAGTATAGATTAAACGTTGTTCATGATATATAAGAGTGTGAGAGATATCACCCTGTCTATTGAATTTAAATTGCCTGATTACACAGAACTTCAGATCATTCAATGAATGGCCAGCTGAATACCAGTGATCAGTTAAAGGGGCTTCTGATTTATTAGTATGAATACTGCTCAGATATTCCACTATTCTCAATTTGATAGCCCTCTTAGTTTGACCAATGTATATCTTATTGCATGGACAAAAAAATCCCATATACTACTTGAGAAGTGTTACAATCAGAATAACCTCGTAAATGATATAGTTTGTTCGTATTAGAAACATAGAAACATAGAAATAGATGGCAGATAAGGGCCATGGCCCATCAAGTCTGCCCATTCCATTGACCCTCCCTATCTATCTTTGAGGATAGATCCCACATGTTTGTCCCATTTGGCCTTAAAATCTGGCACGCTTCTGGCCTCAATAACCTGAAGTGGAAGACTATTCCAGCGATCAACCACCCTTTCGGTGAAGAAGAACTTCCTAGTGTCACCGTGCAGTTTCCCGCCCCTGATTTTCCACTGATGTCCCCTTGTTGCCGCGGGACCCTTGAAAAAGAAGATATCCTCTTCCACTTCGATGTGACCCGTGAGGAACTTGAATGTCTCGATCATATCTCCCCTCTCTCTACGTTCCTCGAGTGAGTAGAGCTGCAACTTCCCTAACCGCTCCTCGTATGGGAGCTCCTTGAGTCCCGAGACCATCCTGGTGGCCATTCTCTGGACCGATTCCAGTCTCAGTACATCCTTGCGGTAATGTGGCTTCCAAAATTGCACACAGTACTCCAGGTGCGGTCTCACCATGGATCTATATAGTGGAATAATGACTTCAGGTTTACGGCTGACGAAACTCCTGCGTATGCAACCTATGATTTGCCTTGCTTTGGATGAAGCTTGCTCAACTTGGTTTGCAGACTTCATGCCATCCCTGACAATCACCCCTAAGTCTCTTTCTGCTTCAGTTTTTGTCAAGATCTCGCCATTTAGGGTGTAAATCTTGCATTGATTTCGGCTTCCCAGGTGCATGACTTTGCATTTTTTGGCATTGAAACTGAGTTGCCAGGACCTAGACCAGCGCTCCAGTAGAAGTAGGTCATGCATCATATCATCTGCCATCGAATTATTGTCTGTTGTACTCTTGTTCACTACATTGCTTAGCTTGGCATCATCGGCGAATAATGTTATTCTTCCTCGGAGCCCTTCTGTCAAGTCTCTTATGTAGATGTTGAACAAGATTGGGCCCAGGACGGAGCCCTGTGGCACTCCACTTATCACCTCCGACATTTCGGAGGGGGTGCCATTCACCACCACCCTCTGAAGCCTACCTCCAAGCCAGTTCCCAACCCAATTTGTCAATGTGTTGCCCAAACCTAAAGAACTCATCTTGCTTAGCAACCTGCGGTGTGGTACGCTATCAAATGCCTTGCTGAAATCTAGGTAGACAATGTCCAGGGACTCACCAGCATCCAGCTTCCTCGTCACCCAGTCAAAGAAGCTGATCAGGTTGGATTGGCAGGATCTCCCCTTAGTAAATCCATGTTGGCAGGGATCCCGTAGTTTCTCCTTGTCCATGATTCTATCCAATTGGTGTTTGATTAGGGTTTCCATTAGTTTGCTCACTATCGATGTGAGACTCACTGGTCTGTAATTTGCCATCTCCATCTTGGAGCCTTTCTTGTGGAGTGGGATGACATTAGCTGTCTTCCAGTCCATCGGGACGTTACCTTTACTAAGGGAGAGATTGAAGAGCGCGGACAGCGGTTCCGCTAGGACATCACCGAACTCCCTGAGCACCCTAGGGTGTAGGTTGTCAGGCCCCATTGCCTTGTTGACCTTGATTTTTGACAGCTCGCAATAGACGCTGCTGGGTGTAAACTTGAAATTACTAAACGGGTCAACTGATTTAACCCTTGTCTGTGGCTGAGGGCCGATTCCCGGCGCCTCGCGGGTGAAGACTGAGCAGAAGTATTCATTTAACAGTTGGGCTTTTTCCGAGTCCGTTTCTACATAGTCTCCGTCTGGTTTTCTGAGACGTACTATCCCTCCCGAGTTCTTATTTCTGTCACTGATATACCTAAAGAAAGATTTATCTCCTTTCTGGATGTTCTTTGCTAGAGACTCCTCCATGCGGAATTTGGCCTCCCTAACTGCTGCTTTGACGGCCCTTGACTTGGCCAGATATTTTACTCTAGAGTCCTGTGTCCCTGATTGTTTGTAAGAGATGAATGCTTTTTTCTTCTCTTTGATGATGTCCGAGATCTCCGTAGAGAACCACTGTGGCTTGTTGTTCCTATTCCGTTTGCTTACTGATTTAACATAGCGGGTTGTTGCTTCCTGTATGGTGGCTTTCAGAGTTGACCATATTTCTTCCACGCTGTCAGTGTCTGCTTGGCTTTGTAGCGCCTGGTGAACGAAGTCTCCCATGTCTTGGAAGTTTGTGTCTTTGAATTTGAGAACCTTGGTCATTGAGGTAGATTTCGTGAAACCTTTCCTGAGATTGAACCATATCATATTGTGGTCACTGGAGGCCAAAGTTTCACCCACCGAGACCTCTGTGATACTTTCCTCATTGGTAAGTACTAGGTCCAGTATTGCCTGATCCCTTGTTGGTTCAGATACCAGTTGCCTGAGTTTTGCTCCATTCAAAGAGTTTAATAGCTTCCTGCTGTTGCCGGAAGCAGAGGAAAGTGTGACCCAATCCACATCAGGCATGTTGAAGTCACCTACCAATACTGTGTCACCCCGCAAGGTGATATTCTCTATATCTCCAATTAATTCCTTATCTAGGTCATCTTGATGTCTTGGGGGTCTGTATACTATGCCAAGATACAGGCATTTGTCCTTCCCTCTGGCCAAATTTACCCAAAGGGATTCCCCAGTGTACTGTACATCCGTGATTCTGGTGACCTTAATGTCATCTTTAGTATATAATGCTACACCACCTCCCATTTTACCCTCCCTGTCCCTGCGAAGCAAGTTGTAACCTGGTATGACCATGTCCCACCCGTGGGAGTCTGTGAGCCAGGTCTCAGATATCGCCACTACATCCAGGTCAGCATCCCTCATTTCTGTTTCCAAGTCTAGGATCTTATTTCCCAGACTGTGGGCGTTGACGTACATAGCCCTCCACGTTGTGTGTTTGTTATATCTCAGTGGGGACGATCCCTCTTTATCAACTAGGACCCCATTAGCATTATTTGCATGTCTCTTACACTCCCTAACATTATTCGCCTGTCTCTTACACTCCATAGACCCAGAGCTAAAGCTTGAACCTGTCTCGGATCCCCATGACTATAGTGTGCTCCTATCTCAGGCTCGGTAATGTGTGTACCCTGTGGGGGTATTCCCATTTGGGCTACTCGAGCTCCTTTAGTGCAATTTGCAACGTGTGCACTCTCTCTGGTCCCAGAATTATAATGTGTACCCCCTCTAGACCCAGAATTGCTATGTATCCTCCCCCTAGACCCAAAATTGTAATGAGTCCCAGAAATATAGTATTTACTTAGCTCAGTCTCAAAAGAGTATTGGTAGCTTAGCTCGTCAGGTGGATTGTTTCTGCCTGTACCCTCCCCCAACTTACCTAGTTTAAAGCCCTGTGTAGTAGGCGGGCTAGACGGTGTCCAAGGACGTTCTTCCCCCTCCTGGTCAGGTGTAACCCGTCTGGTCCCAGCAGTCTTTGCAGTGCCTCTCCGTGGTGTAGGAACCCAAAGTTCATCTCCTTGCACCATCCCTGCAGCCAGTCGTTCGCCCTCCGGACTCGATCCTCTCTGGAACTGCCCTTGCCCCTCACTGGGAGGATCGAGGAGAAGACCACCTGCGCATCCATCCTCCTCAGCTTCTCTCCCAGGGCACTGAAGTCTTCAGGTATGCTCTCCGGGGTGCACCTGGCAGTGTCGTTGGTTCCGACGTGGATGAGGATCATAGGGAAGTGATCCTGGGGTTTGATGAGTCTGTCCAGGTTATCGGTTATATCCCGGATCCTGGCCCCCGGCAAACAGCAGACCTCTCTTGATTGCAGATCAGGTCTACAAATTGGTCCCTCGGTGCCCCTTAGCAGTGAATCCCCGATGACCACAACTCTGTGCTTTCTAGGGGCGGGCCGACCTGTTGTCTCTGGAACCGGAACCGTCTGCTCAACCACTTCTTGTACCTCGTTGTCAGGATCCTCCTGTAGCAGATGGTATCTGTTCTTAAGGGGGATATGTGGTGTCGATGTAGAGCTGCCCTGTATGTGAGAGAGAGAAACAGAATGAGGTTTTCTGCGTTTTCCTGTGGAGGAAGTCACCAGCTGCCAGGAATCAGCGTCTCCAGTGACTTCCTGAATTCCGACGGTTGGATTCAAGCCTGAAGTTTTGGAAGCTTTGGGAGTCTCAAGGATGGTCTTGTCAGGCTCTCGTTCGGCGATCTGAGACAGCTCCTGTATTATTCCGTCGATGAAGGTCTCGTCATCACGGATGCTCCTTAAGCGTTGAATCTCCTCTCTCAGGCTCCTCAGCTCTAGCAGAAGGCTTTCATCTGGCTGTTCAGTTGGTTCCGTCTGAGTGGAGACTGAAGACATCTTTGAGGGGATGGCCTCGGTCTGTACAGAGACCTCTGCCCTCTGTCCAGGCTCCCCCTCTGTCTGTACGAAGACCGTAGCCATCCCCTGGGTACTTTCGGCGACTGAGCTGCCTGTCTTGACTGAAGCCTTGCTGCCTCTAGTTCTGCCTGCCATATATAAGGGTTTTTTATTATTGGGTATCTCAATTTGATCAATGGTTAAAGAATGGCAACAGTATTTGCATCTACCACAACTTGTGTGTCCCCTTGGAGTAATATTATCTTGATCAATGAAATTGTTGTTGAAATATTCACCTAAATTTTTATTCCTTTTGTGTGCAAACATAGGAACCTCAGAAAACACTGAATGAAAACTTAATATATTCCAATGTTTGTGTATGATCTTTTGAATATGAGAGGTTTTATTGGAGAAAGGTAAAACACAAGTCATTCTTGAATTAGTTTGATTGGATTTATTCTTAGGCAACAATAGCCAATCACGATTGGCATTTTTGGCTCTCTTATGGGCAATTTTGATACAAGGATGTGCTGGGACTGGAGTCAGTGCAAAGAATGGCCACCCGGATGGTCTCGGGACTCAAGGATCTACCATACGAAAAACGGCTTGACAAATTACAGCTATACTCGCTCGAGGAGCGCAGAGAGAGGGGGGACATGATCGAGACGTTCAAGTATCTTATGGGCCGCATCGAGGCGGAGGAAGATATCTTCTTTTTCAAGGGTCCCACGACAACAAGAGGGCATCCGTTGAAAATCAGGGGCGGGAAACTACGAGGTGACACCAGGAAATTATTTTTCACTGAAAGAGTGGTTGATCGCTGGAATAGTCTTCCACTACAGGTGATTGAGGCCAGCAGCGTGCCTGATTTTAAGGCCAAATGGAATCGGCACATGGGATCTATTCACAGGGCAAAGGTAGGGGAGGGACATTAAGGTGGGCAGACTAGATGGGCCGTGGGCCCTTATCTGCCGTCTATTTCTATGTTTCTATGTTTCAATGATCAGGATACCCCCTGTCGTGGAACCGTTGACCCATAACTACTGCTTGAGATTTATATTCAGCAGGAGAAGAACATAAACGTTTCAATCTAAGAAATTGACTATTCGGGATACTATCTTTGAGTTGTTTTGGATGGAAACTTCTGTAGTGGAGTATAGAGTTCCTATCAGTGCTTTTCCTGTAAATGGTTGAATGGAAATGACCCGATGTTAAAGAAATCTGAATATCTAGAAAACTAATACTGGATCTATCCATGTTAGCACTGAATTGAATATTATGGTCACTCTCATTAAGTTGACTTACAAACTGATTCAATTCCACTACAGAACCTTTCCAAATAAAAATAATATCGTCAATGATCCGCTGAACAGCATTTGCTAACTATCCCCTCCCTTAAAATTATAAATACTCGACGACAGTTGATCTTTTCAGTCACAGCTCCCCAAACCTGGAATTCCCTCCCTAGCCATTTAAGGGAAGAAACTAATATAGAAAAATGTAAAAGTAAACTGAAGACTTTTCTCTTTAAAGATGCCTTCATAAACTAACCTTAAGAGGCTTTTCCAAACCAACCTTTTAGTCTTTGAACTAATTTTATTTTTCTTGTTACAATTTTATTGAAATAATTTTTCTTTTTTTTACTCCCCTTTCCTTGTGTTCACCTTACTTGTTTTTTCAACTTCTACACAAATTGTAACTTTTTCCCATCTCTTCCCTGTGTTTCTAGTCTTGTTAAATTTGTCAATAGTCTTGTTAGTCTTAGTTACTGTATTATCCCCCTTATATTGTAATTTTATCAGTATGTACATCGCTTAGAATTTAGATTAAGCGATTAATCAAATTATTATTAAACTTGAAACTTGAATGAATCTTTTCCAAAATAAAATCTTAGTGAAAAATACAGAACTGTATACATGTTCATCTTCAAACTGGGCCATGAATAAACATGCCACGGCAGGAGCTACAGTTGCTCCCATGGCAACTCCCTTTCGTTGTAAATAATAAAGATTTTCATAAAGAAAATAGTTATTATTGATCACTAATCGAGCCATAAACATCAAAAGATTTAATTTATTGCCCACTTGAGATGATTCAGTCAAATAGCTTTCAATGATTTTCATAGCTGCTTGTTGGGATATGCTGGTGTATAATGAGGGTATGTCTAATGTAACCAACATCAGATCTTCTTCATTAGAAGATGAAATATCTAAATCTTGGATCTGAACCAAAAGATCCATAGAATCTCTGATGTAGGAACGAATAGTCAATACAAACGGCTGTAAATAAAAATCAATGTATTAAGATAAAGATTCTAATAAAGATCCACAACAAGAAACTATGGGCCTGCCTGGCGGGTTATTACAAGATTTGTGTATTTTGGGGAGAAACTTAATCATCGGGACTGAAGGATATTTGCAATACAAGTATTTAAATTCTTTAGAAGATATGATACCATCTGTATTAGCTTGACAGAGTTTAGTATATATGATCCGTTGAAGATCACAAGTGGGATCATTCTCCAATAGTTGGTATACTGTTGCATCAGAGAGTTAACGTCTAGCTTCAGCATGATAAGCCTTCGTGTCCATGATCACAACCCCTCCTCCTTTATCAGCTTGTAAAATTTTTATGGAATTATCTTGTGTCAAAGTATTCAAGGCTGCTCTTTGTACTCGTGTCAAATTGTGATATTGTTTGTGATTGACTGTTTCCATTAATTCAACATCTCTCAACACTAATTTTTCAAAGGCTCCAATCATATTATCTATGGGGCCTGGAGGGATCCAAGAAGATGGAACATGATGAGAGTCAATAAAAGACGGTTCCTCTTGAGATTGTGTTATGGTATGGCCAAAGAATAATCTTAATTTTAATGATCTGAAGAATCTGTGTAACCAGGCACGAGTGTCATAAGAATCATAATAGGTGAACGGAACAAATGATAAACCTAATTGTAGTAATGATATTTCTGAAGATGTTAACATTCTGGAAGAGATATTAAATACCAATGTTAACTATTCTTGCTCGGCTTGCGTGGTTTGAGTTTGTTCTGAGTGCCGGGATCTATCTGTCTTTCTGCTGTAGTTGTTAAACGTAAAAAAGAATCAGGAATGAGTGGTGTGGAAACATTATTGTTGGATTCTGGTCTTGAGACAGCTGATTTCGTCCCATCATTAGATGATTCACTAGAAGAATTAATAAATGTAATATGTTTTCTATTGGGATGATTGCGTCTTGATTTTCTATTTTTATCCATCCATGGATATATATAACCTTTTGTATAGTCAAGTTCATCTCTTTTAAACTTAGCTATTTTCTGTTTACGAATGTCCGTTTGATATATTTCCATAGATTTGAAATGTTCCTGATAATGAATCTCAAAATCCTCAGGACTTTCCACTTTTTTGATGTTTTCTAATTTCTCAAGTAGTTCCAATTCCAGATCTTTAATGATGATATCTAGATTATCGATCGTTAACAACATTAGATCCAAACCACATTGTGTCAATAAGGCATTCCATTTTTCCACATAATGTGGATTATTGAGGAATCTAGGCTCCTTATATAGTCGCATCCCCCTTGGGATCCTTTGAGTATGACAGTATTCCAGTAATGTTGCTGAATGCATCTGTTCCCTAATGAGAGTCTTATGCAGTTTGACTGTATTAGATCAATCATCTGTATTAGTTTCATGTGCACCTATTAGGAGCCGAGTACCACTCATTAATTGGGTAATTCTCTCATTAGATAACCCTGACTTCGTTTTCCATCCAATGGAGGTCATTGTTCTCCTTAACGTATTTGAAACTCAAAATGTATAAATAAATTGGAGAAATAAATTATAATAATAAATTCACCAACCTTATAATATATCAAATAAAGTGAATTAGATCATATATTACTTAATTACATAAAGTACAATAAAATTTAAATTAGAATTAGAGTGCTCAGTGTGATATCTTATTCAAAACCAGCAGGTTTGTAGAATAAAGATGTATTATAGCTACATCATTGCACTCACCTGCCTACCAACCCTTCATCACTTATTAAATCTGGTCTGTCCACGTTGACTTAAGTAAGTGAAACAGTGTAAAAAAGTACTTAGCTGAATCCAGATGAAGATGATTATCAAATGAAAGGTAAGGAGTCCACTATCATTTAGCACGTCTTCTCAAGATGAAAATAGAAGTATGCATACTATTTAACTGCAGCAGGTGCTGGCAATCGTGCAATGAACTACTCCATATTACTGTAGCTGGTTTTGAAGCACTAACAATATAAAAGTGAGTCCCCAAAATGAAAAAAACTGCTAGAACTTAACAAAAATCACCATGTAACCAAAACTCCTCAACGTAGAAAGATAAAATGTCCAACATTTCCTCGACACCGATCATGTTTCACCAAGAATTGCGTCATCAGGAGGAAAAAATGAAAACTAAAAATAGACAAATAAAAACATAAAATAAAGCAGTTATCAAAAAGCTAACATATACAAAAAGTGTCGTATAAACTCAAAATATGAATTACCTTCAGATCTCCTAATGGAGGGAACACGCCGCTAGGGAATCTCAACATAGAGAACTAAATCAACGTACGACGTATGGACGTATATAAGAACGTCAAATGATCACGTGATATATAACGTCATAATGACATATTATTACTTATAACGGGAAACAGATAATTAATAATTCCTTCAAATTAACACACAAGACACTCGCATGCAAACTACTTTTCCATCCGTTAAAGGATATAAACTTAAAACATATAATAATAATAATAATAATAATTTTATTCTTATATACCGCCAAAACCATGAAAGTTCAAGACACTTTACAACAAGATGTGCTGGACAATCAGCAAAGAGTTTACACTATATTGTTATCAAATATAAGTCATGATGATTCAAGGGAGTTTACAATGAAGTGGTCACAATACAAAGTCATCGCATACAAGCTTACAGAAAGGAAAAAAAGGAAAGTTTATAAAAATTCTTAGGTTACAATTCGATTAAACAGATTCGTTTTTTACATATTTTCTAAATTTGAGGTAGGATGAGGAATGCGTGATAATTTTGATTTGTAACAAAGACAGAAAAATTTAAACAGAACTCATGCTTCAAGAGACAGCCAATGAAGTTTTTGATAATAGGGACTTGTGTTCCCATTTTTTCAGCCCAAAAATCAATTGAACTACTGAATTCTGAATAACTCTTGAGTCTTAGGATGGTTTTTTTGAAGGATCCTAGGTAAATGATGTTGCAATAATCGCCTCAATAATAGTTATGCTCAAAACACCTTATACAATCCAATGGGAATTCTGATTCCACTTTCTCAAAACGAGTCAGTGGTGTTGGAATTCTTTATCATTCCCAATACATGGAAAGTACTCAATATGTTTTTTAGAGATAAATGTTTTTAAAGATTTTTTTCTTTTTAAAGATTTTTTCCTACTTTCACATCAATATAACTTATTATAGCTTAAATAGCTTGTATATAGAAAAAGGTTTAAAAGTGCATCACTTAACTTAAATCCTTATCGGTTCCCCTTCCCGACGCGTTTCGGAATTCTTTTTCAAGGTCGGGGGAACTGAAAAGCAACACACACACCATAAGAAATCACACCCAAACAATCTCTAAAACATTTAAGTCTTCTAAGTATTCAACTCACCAAGAGATAAGGTTAATCCTCAACCATACATTTACTGCCACTGTCTAGCAAAAAAGATGGCCACAGCGTTCATTCAGAGCATTAAATAGTCCCACCCCCCTCGTAATACTCAGTATCCTAGCAACCCAAACGATCCAGAGAGAAAGTTCAAAACAAAAGGCCCCTAATTTTTGACATCAGCAATCTACTTGGGCCATCCAATCTGAGGCTTCATTTAACCCGGATGGAGCCATAGTTTGAAGTTGAAACATCCAGCGCAACTCCCGCAGATTTAAAGTGCGCTCAATGTTCCCTCCCTCCCACCCAACAATGATCTTATCTAATATTCTCCATTTCAGATCCTTCAAACCATGTTTACATAATTTCCAGTGTCTAATTAGAGGAGAAGCTTCACAACTTGTGTTCACTCTAGATTTGTGCTCAGTGAGACGGGTCTTAATAGCCCACATACGACCCACATAAAGTTTGGGACATGGGCACTGGATTAAATATATGACATAGTCCGAATTGCAATTGGTGTTATGTCTAACAGTATACTTGGTACCTAAAATGGGATGAGTCCAGGTCTCGCCTGCCAGCACAAACGGGCACCACTGGCACTGACCACAAGGTTCATGACTCCCCTTACTTTTGAATGGAGAGTCCCTGAGAATATAATGCCCTAAACTTTCCCCTAAGTTTTTCCCTCGGCGATAGGAACATATTGGATATTCAACCAAGGTAGGGATGGCAAGTTGGACAATGTGCCAGTGGTTTCGTACCATGCGGGCAATTTCAGGAGCATGGGTGGAAAAGTTCTGAACAAATGTGACTATTTCAGAATCTTCAGTAGATTTATCAATAGTTGGTTTCAACAGCAATTCTCTCTGAGCAAACTTAGCTCTTTTATAAGCCCTCTGGACCACCTCAACCGGGTAACCCCTTTCATAAAAACGTTTTTTCATTACTCTAGCTTGTAGCCTAAACTCATCCAAGGAGTAGCATATTCTTCTCAATCGGAGAAACTGGCTGATAGGGAGGCTTTGTCTCAATCCTTTAGGGTGGAAACTATGGAATCTCAGGAGACTATTCCGATCAGTTGCTTTTCGATAAATGGTTGTAATTAATTCCCCATTCAATTTCATGATTTTTAAATCAAGGAAATTAATTTGATTATGATGGGTAGACATAGTAAACTGAATATTCCTGTCCACTTGATTCAACCAGTCTACAAACTTGATTAAGTCCTCCAAGGAGGATGACCACAAGCAGAAAATGTCATCCAGATAGCGTTTCCAGATCTTCACATGTTCAAAGTGTGTGCTTTTATAGATATAATCTTCTTCCAACTTTGCCATGTACAGGGATGCCAAGGACGGAGCTAACGAGGCTCCCATTGCTATCCCATGCGTTTGGAGAAAGAATTGCTGTTGAAACCAAAAATAGCTCTTAGTTAGAACTAGATTAGCTAGTTCCATTAGAAACGAGGCCGTAATGTTAGATCTTATTTCTTGGCGTTCAAACACCCCCTGTAACAATGACAGAGCCCCCTCAGTGGGTATCATCGTATACAAAGCTGTTACATCGAGGGTAACGAACAGCCATGAAGACTCCACCCCCTTAATCTCTGCTAACATGTCAAGCATGTGGGTGGTGTCTTTAACCCGAGATTTAATTTCCAGAACCTCTTTTTGAAGAAAAATGTCTAAGAACTTAGACAATGGTTCAAGTGGGGAATCCCTCATGGATACGATAGGGCGGCCAGGGGGGTTTTTCAAACTCTTATGTATTTTAGGGAGGAAGTAGATTTTCGGAGTTACATGAAATTTAGGTTCAGGAACATAGCTTCACGGAGAGTAATCATCTTTTCTTTATAGGCCTTGGATATAATTTTAGAGATAGTCCCCTTTAGTTCTCCCACAGGAGAATAATCGAGCATGCTCAAGATGGAAGATTGAACCAATAGGCGGAATGATGCTGCATCAAAGTATTTTCTAATGGTTCTGAGTTTCCATAGTATCGAGAAGCATTTTCTAAACAGTAAATCTGTGTGAACGTTTAGAGTAAGGTGGCGGTCCAGAGTCACTCCCAGAATTTTTATGGAATGGTCAATAGGGAAGACCTGACCATTCAAGGAGATCGATATGTCTTTAATTTTATCGTTTGGGCTTGCCAGGAAAAATTTGGTTTTGTCTGAGTTGAGTTTCAATTTGAATTTGGTCATCCATAATTCGATTTGCTTTAGAATGGATGATAGTTGATTAATTGTCTCAGAAGTCAGGGTAGTAAGGGGAATAACTATCGTGATATCGTCTGCATAGATATAGAATTTAACTTTTAAGTTTTGCAGTAAGTTCCCCGATGAGGCAAGGTAAATGTTGAACAATGTAGGGGATAGAGGAGAGCCCTGCGGGATTCCGCAAGAGTTTACCCAGCTGTAGGAATGTTTATTGTCAATATAGACTTGATATGATCTTTTACTCAAAAAACCCTGGAACCATTTCAACACATTGCCTGAAAGACCAATTGACTCCAGACAGTCAGTCAGAATAACACGATCGACCAAATTGAAGGCACTACTTAAGTCTAATTGCAGAACTTGTGCACTTGTACCTTGACTGCATAAGGTATGAAGGAAATCTAGCAGTGATGCAATGACCGTTTCAGTGTTAAACCCAGATTGAAAACCTGACTGATTGTCTTGTAGTATGCTAAATTTGTCCAAATACGTTACTAATTCTTGGTTGACCAAGCCTTCCATCAGCGTGACGAATAAGGGGGTACTCGCAAAAGGTCTGTAATTTGATGTTAGCTTGATAGATTCCTTAGGATTTTTTACGATCGGTGTGATCAGAATCTGGCCTAGATCCTCAGGGAATGTACCGGTTAGTAATAAGGAGGAAAGCCAATTGTATAGGTTGGCTTTGAAGGTGACTGGAGCGACTTTCGTGTTTGGTGGGCAGCAGTCTAATCTGCAATAGGAATCCACGTATTTCATATAGAGTTTACAGAATTGTTGCCAGGATGGAGTGGTAAAATTGTTCTAGGACATATCTACCCTGGGTTCATCTTTGTATTGGGCAACTGGGTAGTTCAAAATGTTGGTTTTGAAGCCCATTAGCTTGGATCTCAAACTATTGATTTTGTTGTTGAAGAATTCAGCCAGAGCATCTGCAGATGGTGGGGAATCTAGGGTCAAACAGGAAAAGGCCTGTATGTCATAGAGATTTGTTAACTAGTTCAAAGAGATTTCTATTTGTGTTCGGAGAGCCAATTTTTTGGCTGTAAAAGTTAGTGCGTTTCTTTATTATTAGTTTTTTGTATTCTTTTAATTTTAGTCTCCAATTCGATCTCCCTTCACTGTCCCTTGATTTCAACCATTGTCTTTCAAGTTTGCGTAACTCCTGTTTCACATTCACTAACTCGGCGTCATACCAGCTATCCAGATTCTTGTTTCTTTTTTTCCATAATTTAGTGGAGGCCATTTTGTTTAGTATCTGCGTACTCATGTTAGTCCAAGAGTCTGCCGAGAAAGAGTCTGAGTCTGAATTAGAAGTTATGTCGTAGTGTGACCAGAATTCCAAAGGGTTGACCAAACCTCTGCTAGCTACCATTTTATTATTTCTTTTTACCTCCTTGGATTTGGTTGGGGAGCATTTTACTAATTACATAAATGGTGGTCTGACCATAGAGATTCAGTCCAAGTGGCTTGCTTCCAGTAAATCTTGGATTGACTTGTTCTTTGGAGGAAAAGGAAACTAAATCTAGCTGATGGCCTTTTTGGTGGGTCTTTTCAGGGGCTGGCACTAAGAAGTCTAAAGAAGAAATAAAGGATAGTAAATCTTTAGGGTCACCCTGTTCTACCTGTTCTAGATGAATGTTCATATCACCAGTCAGAAGGTTATAGGGTCCTGATATTGAGTTTGTAAGGAGGAATTTGTAGAAAATGTCCTTGGCTGCGGGCCATTTCCTAGGAGGAATGTAGAATAGGGTGATTATTAGACCATCTTCTAATTGATCTGACCAGAGTTTGCAGGAAAGAATTTCAAGGTCTGCAGAGGAGTTTGAAGCTAGGATTGTGGACTTGAAGGACTCTTTTAAGATGATAGCTAGTCCACCCCCCTTTACCCCTGCTTCTAGGTTGAGATATAATTTTAAACCCAGGGGGCAGACATTCGCGTATAATGATGTCGTCATTGCCTTCTATCTTATCAGGCAGCACTCTGGGGTAGATTTAGACCGTCTAACTATGATCTCCAGGAACTATTTAGAATTTAGAAGACATTAAAAACGTACTTGTTTACTAAATATTTGAGCAACTAAGCTATTCCATTCAATTGTAATAAATTTTTCTTTTGTAAACCGCATAGAGCTTTATGGTCCTGCGGTATAAAAGCCGATTGTTATGTTACGAGTAGACTAACACGGCCACACCATTTCACTCAGTCATAAATAATCAAAATCATAGTTACCATATGCTAGGGTCTACCTAGGGCACAGGTGTCAAAGTCGGTCCTCGAGGGCCAGAATCCAGTCGGGTTTTCAGGATTTCCCCAATGAATATGCATGAGATCTATGTGCATGCACTGCTTTCAAAGCATATTCATTGGGGAAATCCTGAAAACCCGACTGGATTACGGCCCTCGAGGAGGGACTTTGACACCCCTGACCTAGGGGGTTAGCGCCCAAGAAAAAGATCTGGTTCAGCAGGAACTTTTCTTGAATCCCTGGAGGGTGCTTTCCCCTATAACAGCCTGGGTGTTATTGTAGATAATACAATGAAACCTTCCACCTAATGTGCAGCAGCAGACAAAAAAACAAACTAGATGCTAGGAATTATTTAAAAAGGGATGGTTAACAAGACTAAGAATGTTATAATGCCTCTTTATCGCTCCATGATGCGACCTCTCCTGGAGTATTGCATTCAATTCTGGTCGCCTTATCTCAATAAAGATATCGCAGAACTAGAAAAGGTTCAAAGAAGAGCAACCAAAATGATAAAGGGGATGGAACTCCTCTCATATGAGGAAAGACTAAAAATGGTATACCTTTTCAGCTTGGAAGAGCCGAATGAGGGGAGATATGATTGAAGTCTACAAAATTCTGAGTAGTGTAGAACAGGTACAAGCAGATTGATTTTTTACTCTGTCAAAAGACTAGGGGCCACTCGAAGTTCTTATGAAATACTTTTAAAACCAATAGGAGGAAATATTTTTTCACTCAGAGAATAGTTAAGCTCTGGAATGAGTTGCCAGAGGATGTGGTAAAACCGGATAATGTAGCTGGTTCTAGAAAAGATTTGGAGAAGTTTCTGGAGGAAAAGTCCATAAACTGCTATCGAGACAGATATAGGGGAATCCACTTCTTTCGCTGGACCGGTGGCATGGAATGCTGTTACTATTTGGGGTTTTGCCAGGTAATTGCGACTTGGATTGGCTTCTGTGAAGATGGGATACTGAGCTAGATGGACCATTGGTCTGATCCAATAAGGTTATTCTTATGTTCTTAAACTGGGTTTTCAGTCTACTTTTAAACAAGATAATGGATGGGATGTGACAGATCAATTCAGATAGTTTATTTCAGGCATAGGAAACAGCTTTCCAGTCATGGTACATGGGCTTGATGTGCCACTGGAGCTTGTGCACATCTGAGAAGCTAAAAGCTATGCTGTTGGTAGTTTCACTACCAACAGGGCCTCCCAAGGTAGACAGGTTTCAGTGGAGATGAAATCTGGCCAGCAGCAGATGGGCAGTGTTGGAGGATCACGTTTGATGCGACAATGGAAACATCAATTTTATACTATGCAGAAGAAAGGTCCAGCAATCTATTTCTCTGTATTCAGCCAAGAAATCTTGATGAGACAAAGAATCAACATACTGTATAGTGCTGGAAGATGGTCCTCTAGGTCAGAAGGCACTCACCATACTACTAGGGAAGAGCTAATCATTTCCCAGAGTATTATCTCAGTGTTTATGAAGTTGAAGGATCAAAGCCACCAGGACATCCTGATGCTGATGTTGCTGGACAGAAAAGGGAAATCAGAAGCTGTAAATATATTCTCAACCTAGGAACATGGAACGCACGAAGCATGAATCAAGGAAAATTTGAAATTGAAAAACTAAATTAATTTGATAGGGATCAGTGAATTCAAATGGACAGGACAGAGCTGTTTTCAATCAAACGAGCATTGGATCTCCTACTCTGGTCATGAAACACACAGGAAAAATGGCGTGACATTCATCCTCAATAATATGCTTTCAAAGGTGGTACTAAAGTACAATGTTATCAGTGATAATCATGTCAATCCATCTGCAGGGAAAGCCAATCAATGTCACCTTTATCCAAGTATATACTCCGACAGACTTAGAAGATGAGGATGTAGAAATGTTCCATGAACAACTTCAAAATGTAATAGATCAAACGCTGAAATAAGATCAATTGATCATTATAGGGGATTTCAATGCAAAAGTAGGAAGTACATCTGAAGATGCAGTGGTTGGAAAGCATGGCATAAGGAGAAAGAAATGAAGCTGGTGATAACTTAGTACAGTTTTGCAAAACCAACCAACCGTCAATCATGAATACGCATTTCCAACAGCATAAATGTCGCCAGTACATATGGACCTCTCCAAATGGCATGTATCAAAATAAAATTGACTACATCTGTATAGGACAAAGATGGAAATCTGCAGTTTTGAACTCAAGGACATGCAAGATCAAGGTGAAGCTTCGTAAGATCATTAGAGACCTCCCAAAATACGATATTGAAAACTTTCAATCAGACTATTAGATAAAACTAAACAGGTTTGCAAAGCTTGATACAGGAGATAGAGAGCCTGAAGAGTTATGAAATGACATCAAAACTGTAATTAGTGATGAAGCTAAAATTCCAACCTCGACTGGGGATGCTTAAAGATGCCAATGGAATGATATTGAATGATCCAGAAAGCATTTTAAAAAATAGAAAGAATATACGGGAAATTTATACAAACAAGGCAAAGAGAATAACACTGGGGAAGCTGAAATGGAAACTGATGCTGAAGAAGAACCAGATATTGTAAAAGAAGTCATAGCAGCAATTAAATCTTTATTGAGAAACAAGTCACCTGGTGTCTATGGTATTCCGATTGAATTAATAAAAGGCTCAGAAGGTGTTATCATGGACCTCACTCAACAGATTTGGAAAGAAAAAACATGGCCAACCAATTGGAGAAGATCACTGTTTATACTTATACCGAAGAAAGGCGACGCCAAGGACTCTAACAACTACAGAACAAGTACATTAATTCCACATGCCAGCAAAATATTGCTGAAGATAATACAACGAAGGCTCCAATCATACATTGAGCAAGAACTATCAAGACATTATTGCCAATGTTAGATGGATATTGGAGAAGCAGAATACCAAAATCCCTATACCTTTGCTTCGACTACAGCAAAACTTTTGACTGAGGATCACAATAACCTATGGAGAACTCAAGAGCAAATAATAATAACAGTTTATATACTGCAGGACCATGAAGTTCTATGCGGTTTACAAAGATTAAAAGATGGTACAAATTGATTGAACTTAACAGAGATGAAAGATAGTGATTAACAGCTCATGGGAACAGTTATTGAAGAGAAAGCGTTGTACAGGTCAGTTGCCTAGATACTTCAGGAACAGATATGTTTTTAGGCGTTTCCTGAATTCCCCTTAGGCGTAAGCAGTTGTTCTAGATCTTTACCCCATAATGCTGAGTTATGTATTTTAGTTGATAGAGAGCCTATATGAAAATCAAGAAGCTGCAATGAGAACTGAATACAGCAACAATGATTGGTTTCCAATAAAACATGGTGACCATGCATCTTATCCCCTTATCTGTTCAACCTGTATAGTGAAACCATCTTCAGAAAAGCACATTTGGAAGAGAGTGTCAGTTTCAAAGTTGTTAGCTGAAATATTAACAACCTGTGCTATGCAGATGATACAACACACTAGCAGCAAAGAAGACATGCTGTATCTACAGAGAAAAGTCAAAGTCATAACATGGGATTACAACTGAACATAAACAAGACGAAGATCATGAATGCGGAAGATGATGAAGATTTTGAGCTTGAAGGTGACTGAAATCCTTTACAACTTCTATTCTATCTTTTGGGACTATATTGTAAGCAAAGAAGCAGTTAGCAGGGAGGAATTACTCCGTAAAATAGCATTTGGTCACTCTTCAATGAAGGCTCTCAACAAAGTATTCAAAGGCAAGGAGATAACAATCCAAACGAAGATTAGACTTGTCCACACACTCATTTTCTCTGAGATCAGTTACAGATGCAAAAGCTGCACACTATGGAAACAAGACAGAAGGAAGATTGACTCATTTGAGCTATGGTGCTGAAGAAGGATTTTAGGCAGTGTTTCAAGTCCTAGTTAAAAGCCCACTTCTTTGAGAGTGCTTTTGACTCCTAACTCCTCTCACCTTGGGAACTGCATCCGCAACCCTATATGTCACGTCTGTCTGTCCAAGTTAGATTATAAGCTCTTCTGAGCAGGGACCGTCTATAAATGTCAAAATGTACACCACTGCTTATGCCTTTCAGCACTATATAAGTGATAAGTAGTAGTAGTAGGCATGCTGTGGACCACCAGAATGACTAACAAATTGATTCTGGAAGAGATCAAACTGGCTATGTCACTCGAAGCCCAAATGATTTGGCAATATCATCAGAAGAGAGAGATCACTGGAGGACATCATGTTTGAGAAGATCGAAGGAACCAGGTGAAGAGGACAACTTGCAATTAGATGGTTGGACATGTTGAAAACAACCATGGGGATGACGCTCGAGGACCTTTCCGGAATAGCACAAAACGGATTTCTTTTTAGATCCGTAATTCATCAATTCGCTAGGCCTTGAACACGAGTCAATGGCACCTAACAACAGGGGGCAGCTAGATGAAAGGAACAAAGTCTGGAATTGGCAGTAAAGGAGAAGGGTATGGATAAAAGCAGCTTATCTGAAGAACGGAGTTCTCAGGGTAGCGACTAGGGAAAGATAACAAGAGGCGAGGTTCTGAGGGGCTGCGGCATGAAAACACTTGTAGGTTAGCAATAGCTGTTTGAACTGTATGTGGAGGCGGAGAGGGAAACAGTGAAGTCATTTGAGAGGGGTAAGATGAGTATAGAGGTTGGCAAAAGTCTGTAGCTGAGTTTTGCACCAAGTGCAGGGGGAGAGACGGTTCAGAGGGAGACCTGATACAAGTATATTTTAGAGGTCTAAAAGTGAAGTTAAGAGGTTGCGGACAAGGGTCTGCATAGTGTGCTCAGAGAGGAAGGGGCGAATTTTGGTGATATTGTAGAGACAGGCTATATTTTACCGCAGCATCTGTTTAGATCCAGAGCGCCAATATGAGTGGCATTATTCCAAGGTTTCAGATTGCTGCTTCAGAGAAAAGTTAAGCATTTGCATTACATTTTACATTCTATTTGAAATTCAAGTAGCGGTTTTTTTCACTTCTCGATTGTTTTGCAGATACATATTAATTGGTCTGCCTTAACCTTGGAATGAGTTGGTGAACAAGTGATTTGGAAAGCGTGTTATGTTGCATGGGAAGTCTTTAGGGGTATACATATTTTTTGACTTGGAAGGTTGCAATGTGCTTATTATTGGCATTGTCAAGATGAAGCAGTCACAGCACTGTAACTGTTAAGTAGTTACAGCTAAGTCTTGCATGAAAGGACACATATATCTTATAAGTTTTCTGTCTCTGTCTGTGCTGGAGGTGCTCAAACACAGACAGTGTTTGTGTTTGTTCTCTTGATGTTCTGGGAAAAGGCCATTTAATCTTGTTAATGAAGTTAGCTGTTTGAGACAATGGAGGTTTGACCCCCCACTGCCATGTACTAGTTGAGAGAGATAAGGGAAGCTTTAACACCTTTAGATTTAGACAATGAAGCACATATCCTGCTCATCCACCCACCCCCCTTTTTCTTGTCCAACTCCCTTTTTCTGTGTTGATTACCACTGACCCTTGTAAAAAAAAAAAATATATATATATATATATATATATAAAAATGGATGTAAACTAATAAAATACAGGCAATCTCTTTAGGACACTGTCTGAGTATCTTTCCTTTCTAAGGGGAATGCCTCCAGATATCTGGACAGATGACAGGGTGTGTGCAGGGCGGTTTTGGGACCAAGAAACGGACCCCGTTCACTTCAGTTGGGGGCTTGTGTCCGGGATGGACTGGACATCACCAATATCTTGTGAGTATTTCTGAATTTTTTCTGTTCTTTAATACTCACTGGTATTGGCGTCCTGTTCCAACCCTTTATTTATTAAGTAAGGCTTTTGTGAAGCCTATTTCTATTGCGCGGAGTTTTTGGGAAGCTCCCGCTGTGAAAATAAGCAGCTGCCGTTCTTTCGGAAAGAACAAAATTAAGTGAAGACTTTTGGGAAGTCTCTCTATTGTGGATTTATAGAAACGCCTGCCCACTCTGTCGCCTGTGTCTTTTGCATGTGCTTTTTCTTTTCTATCGCTTAGATAAGATTTTATAGAGTATAAGATTTTATTGTATATTATTAATGTACCTCGCTTATAAGGTAAGGTAAGCGAAAATTTCTGCATTGTTATATTGTTCTTGTTATGGGTCATAAAGACACTTAGGATTCCCCCCCTCCTAGACAGATGAGACTTATAAGGCTTATGTTGCCCGTGTATGTGGCACTCTCCCTCCAGCTAACATCTCTCTGTGTCACCAGTCCTGAATTTTGATAGCTGTATTCAGTTTAAGATTTTTTCTTCGCAGCTTGTACACAAGAACTGTTTCTTGTTTCCCTCTCAAACGTACAATAGTTTGACTCTGACTCATGTTTTGAGTTCCTTCTTCAGCTGCTACCCTTTTGCCGAAGAAGGAAACTTCTGCCGTTTCTTGTGCTGTGTTTCCGGAAATAAAAAATTCCGTTTTAGGTTTCAGGTTTGTTTGGGGATTTGATATACCGCCTTGTCAAGGTTTAGAGAGATTTTACATGATATATAAAGACAGAGAGTAAAAAGGCATACATTAAAAACAAATTATAATTACTAAAACAGTCAAACACATAGACGAACATTAACTTACCGAAACAAAATGAAAAAGAGTAGAAATACATTTGTGTAATGAAAAAGACAGGGAGAAGGATAAAAACAAAAGGGAGGGAACAAAAAATAAATAATCTAGCACTATGTAGAAAAGATTAAAATGAATAAGAAAAGCAAGGAGCGAAGTTCCATTATAGTCCTTAAAAGGACTATTATACTCCAAATGCGTCTTTAAAAAGAAAGGCCTTCAAGCTACTTTTAAATTTATCAAGTGATGAAATTTCTCTTATATAATTTGGTGCTGAGTTCCAGATGGTAGGGGTCGTAACAGAAAAGATATTAGTACGCATGGTGCCAATGTGTCTTAAAGAGAGAATGGATAACAGGTTTTGATAAGAAGAACGTAATGTGCAATGGGGGGCGTGGGGGATTAATAACCTGTTGATGAAATCAGGTAGACCGGAAGCTATGGTTTTATGTATCAGTAACATTATTTTATAAGTAATTCGATGATCTATGGGAAGCCAATGGGCGTTAATCAAAAGCGGTGTGACATGATCAAATTTTTGAGCTTTTGAAATGATTTTAATGATAGTATTTTGAATAATTTGGAGGCGTTTTATTTCTTTCTTAATGATGCCTTTATATAATGCATTGCTATAGTTTAGACATGAAATGACTAGCGAATGAATAAGAGTATTTAAAGAAGTTTGGTCTAATAAAGTAGAAAGAGATCTAATCATTCGGAGGCGGTAAAAACATTTCTTGATTACTGAACTTATATGATCATGGAACGAGAATTTTCCATCAAGAATAATTCCAAGAAGTTTAATAGAAGTAACTATTTGAACAGGAACAGAGTTTCTTGTAATAGGGACGGAAGAGGAGAAACCATCCTTACCTGGGAAAATCATTATTATTCCCCATTGCCCTGTCAGCCTTCTTGGTCGTGATCTTTTCTTCCCTCTTCTCATCCAGCTCACTACAGCAGTCCTTTGTTACCCCCCTCTGAACTTGATGCCTGGCATCTGGCAGGTGCCCAAAGCCGCCCTTCGGACGGACTTTGGTGCAAAGAGGGGAAACCTTGTATACCAGCTACTAGCTCTCCCTTATTCATTGCCCAATATCATGGCATTGGTCACCGCAGTGCTCGCTCGACATTTCAACTTCTTGCCAGTGATTTTTTCATTCTTAACCTTCGCTCCCTGATACAGACATATATAGCTCGACACCTTACTTACCCCACATCTCCTTTTACACACTTACAGATTGACTTTACTCATATTCCTCATGCCACCGGGACTCGCCAGGATTACGCCCTTGTTATTGTTGACATGTTCTCCCAATGGCCTGAAGTTTTTTCCCACTACAAATGAAACTGCTCAGATTGTGGTGAACATTTTACTTCGCGAAATCATCCCTAGGTGGGGATGTCCCACACACATCAACTCAGATAATGGTCCTGCTTTCACTGCCAGAGTATGCAAAGATTTAGCTATCGCACTCTGCATTGAGTGGAAATTTCATCTCCCATATCACCCACAGAGTTCTGGTATTGTCGAACGCATGAACAGGACTATTAAAGACAAAATCAGGAAAGCCACAGCTGGCACGTTTGTGAATTGGAAAAAAATTCCTTCCTATTGTTTTAGCTGAAATTAGGATGTTGCCAATTTAAAATGTTTTTTTTTCTTTTTCTTAGCTGCAGTTCGGATATATACATTGCCATCCCAGACCAGTTTTGGCACAAAGATATTTCTAGTGTTTTCCAAGGATCCTCTTTATCACTGCAGAGATAAAGACGTTCCAAAGAAGATATTAGCTTTATGCCTTTTCCAAATATGAGATGGTTATGATATGCATTATTTTTATTACTCATGTGTTCATCTTTATTTTGGTTTTCTATAACAATGTGTTTATTTGCAGAGTTAAATTCAGCCCTGCACACTTGACAGATGGAAAAATAGCTTCACGCCTAAAACTTTGTGTTTTATGTTTTGTCTGTGCTATGTGGTCTGTGTTTTGTCTACTTGTTTTAGTTTAGTGGGTACCTCAGGATACGTAACATTGGCCATTTCTAGAGCTCTTTTCCCACCTTTTACTAGCCTAATTGCGCAATGTTCTTTTTACTTATAGCTTTCATATTCTAAATGTTGTAGCTTAGTTAGGGATTATATGTTTAAGAAAAGGTTATACAGTGTTTATTCTATGGTGCTCACTAGATATGAACCATTCAGTATACATTTCTGAATACATTCAGTACAGAATTATGGTCTCTCTGAATTGCCATAATAGTTATATGGAGCACACAGAAACACATCTTTTTGGATTGTCCGATTAAGAACCTTAAGTAACTGAATATTGTCTCTCTTTTGCCATAACTATACCAAGTAAATGCATTAATATTGTCACATGTTGCCACATTCAGTACAGGCAACATGGTTTCTTTCTCGTTTTCTATCTCTTATTTGGATCACACTGGAGTACAGCTGCTGAATGATATCTGGACTCTTTTCAAGCCGGTGTATCCCTCCCTGTATGCACAGACATCATTTAATCCCAAGGGTGAACACCACCAGTTTCCAGTGACTGACAGATCCTGTGCAAACATCATTTCATCCCAAGTGTGCATTTCACCAGTTTAAAGAGACTGTCGGTTTCTGCTGGACTAATTCATCTTCCTGCACCCTGAATGCAAAGTCTTCTCTACCTTCTCACACATGCTGTACACAATGTTTCCTGTTAGCTGTTTCCTGTTCATTGGATCTACGGATTCATGATAGCCACCTTCCTAAGAACGCTCTGCTGTACATTTCAACCTATTTACTGAACAATAGAACCTACTGCACACCTCTGGTAACTAATGATTCTATGGATATTACAAACTTTATTTCATATGCTATACATCCATTACCTCTTGGTATGGGGAATGAGACATTTCAAAAGCTGCTGAACTTTACTGAACTCCATGCATACATTTTACAACTTAAGAAAACCTCCAAAGTGAATCTTATCACTTTTGAAAATGGACAGATTGCACAAACTGTAGAAAATTTGCTCCGAGATGCTCATGTCTCAAGTTTGGGAACTTTTCTTTGAGTATTCGCCCACTGCAAACCACGTATTTAATGTTTAAAATTCACCCTATCATTACCTTAATTATTCTACAAATTTTGCTATGTATTGTTATGATTCTCCTTTGCTATGAAGTGAAACACATGTACATTTCTTTATCCCACAACGTTCTTTCTAGCTTTTAAGACAGGGTTATATATATATTTCCAGTATCTTCTCTGACCCTTGCTAATTTGGCTAATTTAGTTCTAATTTGGTTTTAATATTGCATTGCATACCAGGATCAGACATAAAATATTATCTCATCTCCCATACCCTCTCATGACATCTTGGTACCTTTATGCCTGAACCTCCTGAGAAAGTTTCCTGCATCCCTTATTCACCGTTCATTCGCTCAATGACGGGTAAGATATAGCATACTGACTGTACAACCTAAGACAGAGGTTTGAACTCATAATGGGAACTGTTTATCTTCATAGCTTGGAGATTCTGCAGGACAGGGGACGTGCTGCTATAATGTTGGAGGTAAGCGAGGCATGGAAGGACAAGAAGCTATATTGCACTGATGGGCTACATATTACTACAGCAGGAAAAAGAAACCTTGCAAAGAAATTTAGACAATATTTTTCTAGGCATTTAAACTAGAAGGTGGGGGTGGTGGTGTATGTACGAAGGACAATTATAGAGACCACCCCCGGCAAAAGAAAAGATGTGATAGTAGTAAAGGCTGCAACATAAGCAATATCAGCAACTCATTTCTTAGTATTGCAACAGAAAGTGAAACGACACAAAAATCCATACGAAAAAGGAGATTATCGCTGAAAAAGAGCTGGAAAGCGATGACCACAAATGCTCGCAGTCTAAGCAACAAAGTTCATGATCTGCAAGCCCTGATATTAGAGGCAGATCTAGATATTGTTGCTATCACAGAGATATGGTTCAGTGAATCACATGGATGGGATGCAAACATACCGGGATATAATCTTTTTAGGAAGGACAGAGATGGTCATAAAGGTGGAGGAGTAGCTCTCTATGTAAAGATCAATATCCAAGCGACCGAAATGCAAGGGACCTGGGGAGAGGAAGAAGCGATATGGATTGCTCTGAAAAGAGAAGATGGAACTTCTATCTATGTGGGTGTAGTCTACAGACCTCCGACTCAATCGAAGCAAATTGATAAGGATCTGATTGTGGATATCCAAAAGTTTGGAAGGAAAGAGGAGGTTCTGCTGTTGGGAGATTTCAACCTGCCAGATGCGGACTGGAATGTTCCGTCTGCGGAATCGGAAAGAAGTAGGGAGATTGTGGATGCCTTTCAAGAGGCTCTGCTCAGACAAATGGTGACGGAACCCACAAGGGAAAAAGCGATATTGGATCTGGTCCTCACAAATGGAGAGAGTATCTCTAATGTTCGAGTGGGTGCTCACCTGGGTAGTAGCGATCATCAAAAAGTTTGGTTTGATATAACGGCTAAAGTGGAGAGCGGCCGCACGATACTTAAAGTCCTAGATTTCAAATGTACGGACTTTAATGCAATGGGAAAGTACCTGAAGAAAGAGCTGTTAGGATGGGAGGACATAAGAGAAGTGGAAAGACAGTGGTCTAAGCTGAAAGGAGCGATAAAAATGGCTACGGACCTTTATGTGAAGAAAATCAATAAAAACAAGAGAAAAAGGAAGCCGATATGGTTCTCCAACCTAGTGGCTGAGAAAATAAAGGCGAAAGAGTTGGCGTTCATGAAATATAAAAAAACCCAAGAAGAGGAGAGCAGAAAGGACTACAGGGTGAAACTGAAAGAAGCCAAGAGAGAGATACGTTTGGCGAAGGCACAGGCGGAAGAACAAATGGCTAAAAATGTAAAAAAGGGAGATAAAAATTTTTTCAGATATATTAGTGAAAGGAGGAAGATAAAAAATGGAATTGCTAGGCTAAAAGATGCTGGGAACAAATATGTGGAGAGTGATGAGGATGAAAGCAAATGTGCTAAACAAATACTTCTGTTCTGTGTTCACAGAAGAAAATCCTGGAGAAGGACCGAGATTGTCTGGCAAAGTTACACGAGAAAATGGAGTAGATTCTGCGCCGTTCACGGAGGAGGGTGTTTATGAGCAACTTGAAAAACTGAAGGTGGACAAAGCGATGGGACCAGACGGGATCCATCCCAGGATACTAAGGGAGCTCAGAGAGGTTCTGGCGAGTCCTATTAAAGACTTGTTCAACAAATCTCTGGAGACGGGAGCGATTCCTGGGGATTGGAGGAGAGCGGATGTGGTCCCTATTCATAAAAGTGGTCACAGGGATGAAGCAGGAAACTACAGGCCGGTGAGCCTCACTTCAGTTGTTGGAAAAATAATGGAAGTGTTGCTGAAAGAAAGGATAGTGTATTTCCTTGAATCTAATGGGTTACAGGATCCGAGGCAACATGGCTTTACAAAAGGTAAATCGTGCCAAACGAACCTGATTGAATTTTTTGATTGGGTGACCAGAGAGCTGGATCGAGGACATATGCTAGATGTAATTTACTTGGATTTCAGCAAAGCCTTTGATACAGTTCCTCATAGGAGGCTGTTGAACAAACTTGAAGGGCTGAAGTTAGGACTCAAAGTGGTGAACTGGGTCAGAAACTGGCTGTCGGACAGACGCCAGAGGGTGGTGGTTAATGGAAGTCGCTCGAAGGAAGGAAAGGTGACTAGTGGAGTCCCTCAGGGTTCGGTGCTGGGGCCAATCCTGTTCAATATGTATGTAAGTGACATTGCTGAAGGGTTAGAAGGAAAAGTGCGCCTTTTTGCAGATGATACCAAGATTTGTAACAGAGTAGACACCGAAGAGGGAGTGGAAAATATGAAAAAGGATCTGCAAAAGTTAGAGGAATGGTCTAATGCCTGGCAACTAAAATTCAATGCAAAGAAATGCAGAGTAATGCATTTGGGGATTAATAATAGGAAGGAACCGTATATGCTGGGAGGAGAGAAGCTGATATGCACGGACGGGGAGAGGGACCTTGGGGTGATAGTGTCCGAAGATCTAAAGGCGAAAAAACAGTGTGAGAAGGCAGTGGCTGCTGCCAGAAGGATTCTGGGCTGTATAAAGAGAGGCGTAGTCAGTAGAAGGAAGAAGGTGTTGATGCCCCTGTACAGGTCATTGGTGAGGCCCCACTTGGAGTATTGTGTTCAGTTTTGGAGACTGTATCTGGCGAAAGACGTAAGAAGACTTGAGGCAGTCCAGAGGAGGGCGACGAAAATGATAGGAGGCTTGCGCCAGAAGACGTATGAGGAGAGACTGGAAGCCCTGAATATGTATACCCTAGAGGAAAGGAGAGACAGGGGAGATATGATTCAGACGTTCAAATACTTAAAGGGTATTAACGTAGAACAAAATCTTTTCCAGAGAAAGGAAAATGGTAAAACCAGAGGACATAATTTGAGGTTGAGGGGTGGTAGATTCAGGGGCAATGTTAGGAAATTCTACTTTACGGAGAGGGTGGTGGATGCCTGGAATGCGCTCCCGAGAGAGGTGGTGGAGAGTAAAACTGTGACTGAGTTCAAAGAAGTGTGGGATGAACACAGAAGATTTAGAATCAGAAAATAATATTAAAGATTGAACTAGGCCAGTTACTGGGCAGACTTGTACGGTCTGTGTATGGCCGTTTGGAGGAGGATGGGCAGGGGAGGGCTTCAATGGCTGGGAGGGTGTAGATGGGCTGGAGTAAGTCTTAACAGAGATTTCGGCAGTTGGAACCCAAGCACAGTACCGGGTAAAGCTTTGGATTCTCGCCCAGAAATAGCTAAGAAGAAAAAAAAAAAAAAATTTAAATTGAATCAGGTTGGGCAGACTGGATGGACCATTCGGGTCTTTATCTGCCGTCATCTACTATGTTACTATGTAGATGTTACTATCTGCAAAATGCAGACTGGCTGTTTAAAGAAGGGTACCACAAGCTTGCCTTCATTTCAAAGAATAAAAATAAAAATAAACAAAGTATGGGAGATGTCAGCATAGCTATTGCTAGCAATCAGCATTTTCGGTTGGCATAGCTAATGTCGGCAAGGGCCTATGGAAAATTATATCAATCTGACTCTGGAATGTAGATGCAGATAGACCCTGAGTGCTTAGCTAAAAGGTGTTAATATGTTGATGTCTGATGCTTGGAATGGACATCTTGGGATGTACGGTGGGTCCAGGTGCACAGATAACTAAGATTAATCAGAAACTATTGTCAGAAGCATACTGGAAATTACATTTAACTGCAGCCTATTGTTCTGTCTTGGAATTATAGGTATGTCTCACTGTTGCAGCATCAGATTTTCGCTTTAGGTGATATTTACTGGCTCTTTGGAGACCTTCGGCTCCGTGTTAAACTACCCAGCTAGTGGATAGGCCAGTGCGCTTTAGCTAAGGTTATCATGCCCCTGCATATCCTTTCTGAAGGACACCCTTCCTATTCGCATGGTTCCTCCTCCCCTTTGCGTTGACATAAACGTGATCTCCTTGGTCGTTTTGATCCGCATGTATACATAGATGCTATAGGGGTTCCAAGAGGGGTCCCAGATGAATTCAAGGCCCGAGACCAGGTTAAGGCTGGGTTTGAGTCCCTTATTCCCCTTATTACTATCAATAAGAATGTTGATTGGATTAATTACATTTATCAGCAACGCCTTGTGAATTACTCTACGGACGCCTTGCAAGGTATTGCTGATCAGTTAGGCCCCACTTCTCAGATGGCTTTCCAAAATCGCATGGCCCTGGATATGATCCTTGCAGAGAAGGGGGGGTGTCTGTAAAATTCTCCCGAGTACTTTATCCTGTTGCACCTTTATTCCTGACAATACAGGTCCCACGGGTAAGGTTACTATGGCCATTAAAAAATTAGAAGACCTCTCTGCTGAACTTAAACGTAATTCTGGTTTATTTAATCCTTGGGATCTGAATTTTAGTTGGATGCAGGGGTGGGTGAAAGACCTTCTTATTGTTATAATATTTATTATTATCTACACTCTTGTTGCTTATGTAATTTTTAGACTGTTCCTGTGCTGTTTGACTCATATTACAGCTCCTAAATCCCCTCAAGAGACATATCTAGAATATCTCTCCCTCCACGCTCATGACGTAAGAGGGGATTGAAAGGACACATATATCTTATAAGTTTTCTGTCTGTCTGTGCTGGAGGTGCTCAAACACAGACAGTGTTTGAGTTTGTTCTCTTGATGTTCTGGGAAAAGGCCATTTAATCTTGTTAATGAAGTTAGCTGTTTGAGACAATGGAGGTTCGATCCCCCACTGCCATGTACCGGTTGAGAGAGATAAGGGAAGCTTTAACACCTTTAGATTTAGACAATGAAGCACATATCCTGCTCATCCACCCATCCCCTTTTTCTTGTCCAACCCCCTTTTTCTGTGTTGATTACCAGACCCTTGTAAAAAAAAAATATATCTAATATAATAAAATGCTAGGCCACGCATGCGCACTTGCCTCGCGTGTTCCCTGATCCCTTTTCTGTCGGGATGTGGCAAGACAAGTGCGCATGCGCGCTTATTACCTCACTGACTGAGAGCAGCGAATGCAGGAAGAAGTGGCCAGGTAAACAAAAAAAAAACCAACCGAGCGAGCCGGGCCGCTGAGAAAGCGCGGGAGGCCTGGCCCGGGTAAGGAGCTGGGGCAGTGAGCCTTCCCTGCGGCTGAAATGGAGTCGGGCCACCCTCCGCGACAGACCACAGGAGTCCGAGTCCTTTTCCGCTCACCACCCTTCCCGCGGACCGGACTACCTTGGCGATTCAAGGTTTGTCATCAGGGACGTGCCAGAGTAAATCAGGGCAGTAGAAGGACCCGAAGCAGCGTGTGAAGACTGCTGCACGCGCTGCTTGAATCGTCGGGTAGGTAGTCAGGTCCGTGGGAAGGGAAGGGAAGGGGGGGGCGCAAGGACTCTGGGGAGAATGGCAGACACCGGCCCTGTACTAACTCCCGTGGACAGGGGGAGCAGGAAGGGGTGCTGATGGACAGGGGGGGAGAAATGAAGGGAGGCCTATTGCTGGACAGAGGGACCAGGAAGAGGTGATGATGGACAGGGGGGAAAAAAAGGAAGGGAGGCTTATTGCTTGACAGGAGGAACAGGAAGAGGTGCTGATGGACAGGGGGGAAATGAAGGGAGGCCTACTGCTGGACAGGGGGAGCAGGAAGAGGTGCTGATGGACAGGGGGGCGAAATGAAGGGAGGCCTACTGCTGGACAGAGGGAGCAGGAAGAGGTGATGATGGACGGGGGGAAAGGAATGGAGGCCTATTGTTGGACAGGGGGGGCAGGAAGAGGTGCTGATGGACACGGGGGGGGGGGAAATGAAGGGAGGCCTACTGCTGGACAGAGGGAGCAGGAAGTGGTGATGATGGACATGGGGGAAAAATGAAGGGAGGCTTACTGCTGGACAGGGGGAGCAGGAAGAGGTGCTGATGCACAGGGGGGAGGTAAAACAAAGGGAGAAGGGCTGCTGCTGGATAAGGGGAGCAGTGAAGGGATGGTGGTGGACACAGGGGAGGTAAAAATAAGGGAGAATGGACAGGAAAAAGCAGCTAAGGAGACAAGAGAGAGAAAGAAATAAAGACAGACACACATATATTCTAGCACCCGTTAATGTAACGGGCTATAAAGCTAGTATATATATAAATGGATGTAAACTAATAAAATACAGGCAATCTCTTTAGGACACTGTCTGAGTATCTTTCCTTTCTAAGGGGAATGCCTCCAGATATCTGGACAGATGACAGGGTGTGTGCAGGGCGGTTTCGGGACCAAGAAACGGACCTCGTTCGCTTCAGTGCATATAAGGTAATGTTCAGGGATTGATAGCCTTTCCCTTCTTATTTTTAGGATTTTAGCTATGGGATTAGGTTAAAGGTTTGTATAGTGTATGTTGATTTCAATTTTGTGTTTATTGCAGGACAGAGGGCTGTAATTTGGTTGATTGTGAAAGGAGAACGGGTTTTGACATTAGTCTCCTGATTTTATCATTTTTACTGACCCCCTGAAGAAGCCTAGGGTGAAATGGTTCTGTTGGGATCAGGATTCCTCGTTATAAGCTAAGTCCTTTTTTAATTTTTGAAGTATATTGATTAATTTCAAGAAGTTATGCTTTCTACAGTTTGAAACGATATATTTATATAATATGAAGGGTTTTTTTCAAGACCGATGATTTTGCTGTTTTAAGTGATTTAAAGATAGTCGGGTCTTTTTCCTTCAGATACACAAATCTACAGGTAGTGATATTTTAAAAGACTAAATAAGCGTTTCTTATTTGCTCTACTTTTGTGTTTATCTGTAGAGATAGAAGCGACAGGCTTTACCAGAGATTTCGATAACTGACTGAAATGCTTCGCTCTCAGCGTAGGGCCGATCAGATCATAGTCTGAAAGGAGCTAGGAGCAAGAGAAGGAAACTGTTCTTTACGGAGGGACGCAATGCTCTTCGGCTACAGCTTACGGGGGGAGAAGGAGAGAAAGAGCCAGAGGACGCTTGGGCCGGGCACTCTCCAACTGCGTTGCCACTTGCAAAAAAAAAAAAAAAAAAAAGGGGGGGGGGAGAGGCCGCTGCACTTCTTATAAAGACAAGGGAGCTGGACAGGAAGCGAAAAGGGAAAGGTCTTCCTTTACCAACAGCTCCGCGTTCAAACACTCTTCCCACAAGGAATCAGCAAATCACAATGATGAAAGGCTTCCGCTTCAATCCACTTATGTTACAAAGCGGCGGCCAATCACACAACGGAACTCCCCGCCTGCTCTCCTCTCATTGGCCGCGTCCATCAACTGCACCAATGGGAGCTGCTTCTCCATATAGCCCCGTGCCTGCAAGTCTCGTGCACCTGTCATGGCGGACTGGGCTTTGAGAGCGCGAGGCCTGCGCGGGCTCCTGCTTGACATCAGCGGGGTCCTCTACGACAGCGGGGGAGAGGAAGGACTGGGGAGCGCTATTGCGGGGTCTGTGGAGGCCGTGCGTAGGTCAGTGACGCTTCCGCATAGAGGGCGGAGCTCCTGGGGGCGGTGCCACTACTATGGGGGCCGCGTGCAAGTCAGTGACATTAGTCCCCAGGGTATAATTAATGTGACCATTTATTTTTTTCATCAAAACGGGACATCTATTAATATTCAGTCCCGCCCTAGCCCCGCCCCCAACTTCTTCCATTCATTTTTCATGTACACACAATATCTTATTATTTCATAATGGTAACCATCAAATTTTTTTAAAACCACAAAGCACCTTATATGCAGAGAAAATGTTAATTATTTATATTTGGGGGGTTTTCAATGATGTCACCTCAGTAACTATAGAAAAATAGACAAATATAGTGCAAAATATAAACAGCAGATATAAATTCTCAAAAGTGACACATTTTGATCACTAAATTGAAAATAAAATCATTTTTCCTAACTTTGCTCTCTAGTGATTTCACTTCTCTGGTTGCGTTTCCCTCTGACTGTGCATCCTATCTTTCATTTCTTTCTGCACTCAGGCCCAACAATTGTCCCTTTCTATTCCCTCCCTCCTTCCTTCCTATGTCCTTAGTGCCCCCAGTACCTTCCTATGTCCTTAGTGTCCTCAGCACCTCCTTCCTATGTCCTTAGTGCCCCCAGTGCCTCCTTCCTATGTCCTTTGTGCCCCCAGATCCAATCTCAGTTCTCCTTTGTACCAGGTCTCCCTTTCTCTCTCTCCCTCCTCTGTTATGATCTTGCCTCTCTCTGCTCTTCCTCAGGGGCTCTCCCCCCTCTGTCTGCACCTCTCAAAGTCCTGCTTCTGGCTCCTGTCTTTCCCCTTTGGTCCAGGCCTTTATCTCTCTAGTCTTTCTTCTACTTACAACACCCCCCTTCTCTGCTGTTTTCTCTCCTTCATCCCTCCTTCCTATGTCCCCTCACTGCTTCCAGCCTTTGTCCCACCCCCTCCCAAAAAGCCTGCCGGCCTACCTCCCCAAAGCCAGCCTGCCGGCCTACCTCCCCCAAAACCTGCCTACCTCCCTCCCCCAGAGCCAGCCAGCCTGCCTGCCTACCTCCTCCCCCCCCCCCCCCCCCCCCCCACCGCGGAAAATAAAAGCCTCCCTCCAGGCCCGATTTAGGTCCACCGCTGCTACTCCTCTGCTGCAAACTGCTGGAACCCGGAAGCCTTCTTTCTGACGTCAATTCTGACATTGGAGAGGATGTTCTGGGCCAGCCAGGCAGCGATTGGCTGGCCCGGAACGTCCTCTCCGATATCAGAATTGACGTCGTAAAGAGGGCTTCTGGGTTTGAGTAGTGGCAGCAGTGGAGCAGCGGCGGTGGACCTAAATCGGGCCTGGAAGGAGGCTTTTTTTTTTTTTTTGGTGCGGCAGAGGAGGGACAGGAAGCGATCGCCTGTCCCGTTGTCCCCACACACAGCTTCCAGACGCTGTCTCTGAAAACGGGACATTTTGGGCGTCCTGAAGCTGTGTGTGGGGACAAAGGGACAGGGGATCCGAAAACGGGACTGTACCGTTCAAAACGGGACGTATGGTTACCTTAGGTATAATGCTAGGAGAGACGTGGCTACTGCAGTGCCATTGTGGGGGCTGCGTGCAAGTCAGAGACATTAGTCCCCAGGATATAAAGCTAAGAGGGACGGGCCTGCTGGAGTGCCATTGTGGGGGTTGTGTGCAAGTCAGGGACATTAGTCCCCAGCATATAAAGCTAGGAGAGACGGGGCTGCTGGAGTGCCATTTGGGGGGCTGTGTGCAAGTTAGTGATGTTAGTCCCCAGGATACAGTGCTAGGAGGGACGGGGCTGGTGGAATGCCATTGTGGGAGCTGTGTGCAAGTTAGTGACATTAGTCCCCAGGATACAATGCAGAGAATAGCATTCTCGGAGATCCTGCCAGTACCCAGGGCTGATGAGAAGAGGCAGATGGAGCTTCAAGCAGTCAACGCGTGGATGCGGTGCTGGTGTGAGGAAGAAGGATTCCACTTTGTGTGCAACTGGACGACGTTCTGGGGGAAGAGCAAGCTATACAAGAAGGACGGACTCCACCTCAGCAGAGACGGAATAAGGCTACTTACAAGCAACATCAAGAGAGAAGTTGAGAAGTTTTTAAACTAGGAAGAAGGGGAAAGCCGACAGTCGACCGATAGAGAGAGTCGATGGTTCGGGAACCAGTATACCCGGAGGATACCATGCAAGAAGATAAAGGGAAAGACTCACCAGATCATAACATAGTAACATAGTAGATGACGGCAGATAAAGACCCGAATGGTCCATCCAGTCTGCCCAACCTGATTCAATTTAATTTTTTTTTTTTTCTTCTTAGCTATTTCTGGGCAAGAATCCAAAGCTTTACCTGGTACTATGCTTGGGTTCCAACTGCCGAAATCTCTGTTAAGACTTACTCCAGCCCATCTACACCCTCCCAGCCTCCCCTGCCCATCCTCCACCAAACGGCCATACACAGACACAGACCGTGCAAGTCTGCCCAGTAACTGGCCTAGTTCAATATTTAATATTATTTTCTGATTCTAAATCTTCTGTGTTCATCCCACGCTTCTTTGAACTCAGTCACAGTTTTACTCTCCACCACCTCTCTCGGGAGCGCATTCCAGGCTTCCACCACCCTCTCCGTAAAGTAGAATTTCCTAACATTGCCCCTGAATCTACCACCCCTCAACCTCAAATTATGTCCTCTGGTTTTTCCATTTTCCTTTCTCTGGAAAAGATTTTGTTCTACGTTAATACCCTTTAAGTATTTGAACGTCTGAATCATATCTCCCCTGTCTCTCCTTTCCTCTAGGGTATACATATTCAGGGCTTCCAGTCTCTCCTCATACGTCTTCTAGCGCAAGCCTCCTATCATTTTTGTCGCCCTCCTCTGGACCGCCTCAAGTCTTCTTACGTCTTTCGCCAGATACGGTCTCCAAAACTGAACACAATACTCCAAGTGGGGCCTCACCAATGACCTGTACAGGGGCATCAACACCTTCTTCCTTCTACTGACTACGCCTCTCTTTATACAGCCCAGAATCCTTCTGGCAGCAGCCACTGCCTTGTCACACTGTTTTTTCGCCTTTAGATCTTCGGACACTATCACCCCAAGGTTCCTCTCCCCGTCCGTGCATATCAGCTTCTCTCCTCCCAGCATATACGGTTCCTTCCTATTATTAATCCCCAAATGCATTACTCTGCATTTCTTTGCATTGAATTTTAGTTGCCAGGCATTAGACCATTCCTCTAACTTTTGCAGATCCTTTTTCATATTCTCCACTCCCTCTTCGGTGTCTACTCTGTTACAAATCTTGATATCATCTGCAAAAAGGCACACTTTTCCTTCTAACCCTTCAGCAATGTCACTCACAAACATGTTGAACAGGATTGGCCCCAGCACCGAACCCTGAGGGACTCCACTACTCACCTTTCCTTCCTTCAAGCGACTTCCATTAACCACCACCCTCTGGCGTCTGTCCGACAGCCAGTTTCTGACCCAGTTCACCACTTTGGGTCCTAACTTCAGCCCTTCAAGTTTGTTCAACAACCTCCTATGAGGAACTGTATCAAAGGCTTTGCTGAAATCCAAGTAAATTACATCTAGCATATGTCCTCGATCCAGCTCTCTGGTCACCCAATCAAAAAATTCAATCAGGTTCGTTTGGCACGATTTACCTTTTGTAAAGTCATGTTGCCTCGGATCCTGTAACCCATTAAATTCAAGGAAATACACTATCCTTTCTTTCAGCAACACTTCCATTATTTTTCCAACAACTGAAGTGAGGCTCACCGGCCTGTAGTTTCCTGCTACATCCCTGTGACCACTTTTATGAATAGGGACCACATCCGCTCTCCTCCAATCCCCAGGAATCACTCCCGTCTCCAGAGATTTGTTGAACAAGTCTTTAATAGGACTCGCCAGAACCTCTCTGAGCTCCCTTAGTATCATAAGAACATAAGAACATAAGCAGTGCCTCCGCCGGGTCAGACCATAGGTCCATCCCGCCCAGCAGTCCGCTCCCGCGGCGGCCCGAACAGGTCACGGCCTGTCTGAGTCACCAGAAGGGGCCCCCTTGCCACCTTGGTTTCCCATTGAGTCCTATCTTCCCATCGAAGTCCTAACCCTCCGGTCTTGCACATCCATGACCTGGTTGGATTTCTATACTTATTTCCTGGTTAGCTTTCTATACCTGTGTTACATCCCAGAACCTCTCTCAGTATCCCACGATCCCCCTATCCCTCAGGAATCCGTCCAATTCCTGTTTGAACCCTTGTACCGTACTCTGCCTTATCACTTCCTCTGGTAGTGCATTCCAAGTGTCCACGACCCTTTGGGTGAAAAAAAACTTCCTTGCATTTGTTCTGAACCTATCTCCCTTCAGTTTCTCCGAATGCCCCCTCGTGCCTGTTGACCCCTTCAGCCTGAAGAATCTGTCCCTATCCACCCTCTCTATGCCCCTCATGATCTTGAAGGTCTCTATCATATCTCCCCTGAGCCTCCTCTTTTCCAGAGAGAAGAGCCCCAGCCTATCCAACCTATCGGCGTATGGGCAGTGTTCCAGCCCTCTTACCAGTTTCGTTGCTCTCCTTTGGACTCTCTCAAGTACCGCCATATCCTTCTTGAGGTACGGCGACCAATATTGAACGCAGTATTCCAGATGCGGACGCACCATCGCTCGATACAATGGCATGATGACTTCCCGCGTCCTGGTTGTTATGCCCCTCTTTATGATGCCCAGCATCCTGTTGGCTTTCGAGGCTGCTGCGCACTGTGCAGATGGCTTCAGTGATGCATCCACCAGCACACCCAAGTCTCTCTCAAGACTGCTGTCTCCCAACGATGCCCCCCCCCCCAATTTGTAGTCGAACAACGGGTTCTTTTTCCCTATATGCATGACCTTGCATTTTTCCACGTTAAATCGCATTTGCCATTTGTTTGCCCAGTCTTCCAGCTTGTCCAGGTCCCTTTGTAGGTCCTCACACTCCTCCCTGGACCTAACTCTGCCGCACAGTTTGGTATCGTCTGCAAATTTTATAACCTCGCACTTTGCCTCCTTTTCCAGGTCATTGATAAATATGTTGAAGAGTAACGGCCCCAGCACCGATCCCTGTGGCACACCGCTCGTGACTCCCCGCCAGTCAGAGTATTGTCCCTTTACTCCAACCCTCTGCAGTCTACCCGACAACCAGTGCTCGATCCATCTGTGCACATCCCCTCCCACCCCGTGGTTCCACAGCTTCCTAAGCAGCCTTTCATGTGGCACCTTGTCGAAAGCCTTTTGAAAATCAAGGTAAATGATGTCTATAGGTTCCCCATTGTCCACCCGACTGCTTATTCCCTCAAAGAAGTACAGAAGGTTCGTTAAGCATGACCTTCCCTTACAGAATCCATGCTGGCTTGTTCTCAGTAGGCCATATCTCTCGATGTGCTCGCAAATACCATCCTTGATCATAGCTTCCACCATCTTCCCTATAATTGAAGTCAGGCTCACCGGCCTGTAGTTTCCGGGGTCACCCCTCGATCCCTTCTTGAAGATAGGTGTGACATTCGCCAATTTCCAGTCCTCTGGTACCTCTCCAGTTTTCAAGGATAGGTTGCAAACATGCTGGATTGTGCCCGCTATTTCTTGTCTTAGTTCTTTCAGAACCCTTGGGTGGATCCCGTCCGGGCCCGGCGATTTGCCGCATTTTAACCTGTCTATCTGTTTGAGGACATCCTCCTTGCTTACCTCTATGTGTTCTAATTTTTCAGCCTGTTCCCCACTCATGAGCTCCTCTGAGTTCGGTATATTAGATGTGTCTTCTCTCGTGAAAACCGACGAGAAGAACGTGTTCAACCTCTCAGCTACCTCTTTATCCTCCTTAATCACTCCCTTCCTATCCCCATCGTCCAACGGCCCCACCTCCTCTCTCACTGGTCGCTTCCCTTTTACGTAACTGAAGAATGCCTTGAAGTTTTTCGCCTCCCTGGCCAGCCCCTCTTCGTATTTCCCTTTTGCTTTTCTAACCTCTCGGTGGCATTCCTTTTGGCATTTCCTGTGCGCCTGGTGATTTTCCTCCATTGGATCCTTTTTCCATCTCCGGAAGGACACTTTCTTGTCGTTTATTGCCCTCTTTACTTCTGTTGAGATCCAAACCGGGTCCTTTGACCGCTTGTTCTTGCCGCCTTTCCTGAAAATTGGGACGTACATTCTTTGTGCTTCCTGCAGGGTGTCCCTGAATAGGGTCCAGGCACTTCCTACAGTCTCCATCCTAAGGATGTTTTTGAGCTTCCTCTTCACCATTTCCCTCATAGCAACATAGTTTCCTTTCCTGAAGTTGAGCGCAGTTGTTGCGGTCCTCCTTACTGTGGGTGTCCCCCTTTCTAATGTGAATCGGATCGCGTTGTGGTCACTGTTGCCTAGTGGTCCTCCCACTTCTACCCCTCTTGCAGGACCCCCTAATCCGTTTAGGATCCCGTCTGGTCCCATCGCTTTGTCCACCTTCAGTTTTTCAAGTTGCTCATAAACACCCTCCTCCGTGAACGGCGCAGAATCTACTCCATTTTCTCGTGTAACTTTGCCAGACAATCTCGGTCCTTCTCCAGGATTTTCTTCTGTGAACACAGAACAGAAGTATTTGTTTAGCACATTTGCTTTCTCCTCATCACTCTCCACATATTTGTTCCCAGCATCTTTTAGCCTAGCAATTCCATTTTTTATCTTCCTCTTTCACTAATATATCTGAAAAAATTTTTATCTCCCTTTTTTACATTTTTAGCCATTTGTTCTTCCGCCTGTGCCTTCGCCAAACGTATCTCTCTCTTGGCTTCTTTCAGTTTCACCCTGTAGTCCTTTCTGCTCTCCTCTTCTTGGGTTTTTTTTATATTTCATGAACGCCAACTCTTTCGCCTTTATTTTCTCAGCCACTAGGTTGGAGAACCATATCGGCTTCCTTTTTCTCTTGTTTTTATTGATTTTCTTCACATAAAGGTCCGTAGCCATTTTTATCGCTCCTTTCAACTTAGACCACTTTCTTTCCACTTCTCTTATGTCCTCCCGTCCTAACAGCTCTTTCTTCAGGTACTTTCCCATTGCATTAAAGTCCGTACGTTTGAAATCTAGGACTTTAAGTATCGTGCGACCGCTCTCCACTTTAGCCGTTATATCAAACCAAACCATTTGATGATCGCTACTACCCAGGTGAGCACCCACTTGAACATTAGAGATACTCTCTCCATTTGTGAGGACCAGATCCAATATCGCTTTTTCCCTTGTGGGTTCCGTCACCATTTGTCTGAGCAGAGCCTCTTGAAAGGCATCCACAATCTCCCTACTTCTTTCCGATTCCGCAGACGGAACATTCCAGTCCGCATCACAGGCAAGACAGATCAAAAAGGACACAAGAGGGAAGGAAATGCAAGAAAGGAACAGGTCGCAAACTCAAGTGTATATACACGAACGCAAGGAGCCTTAGAAATAAGATGGGTGAATTAGAAGCTATGGCACAAAAAAATAACATTGACATCATAGGCATCAGGGAAAGATGGTGGACTGAAGAAAATGTCTGGGACACTGTGCTACCGGGATACAAACTATACCGCAGAGACAGAGTGGCTCAAAAAGGTGGGGGCATCGCTATATATGTCAAAGATGGAATTGAATCTACTGGAGAGAACACGCCACAACTGAAGGATAAGTTAGTCTCTATGGGTCAAAATTCCAGGAACAAATGGCCTGGAAATGAAGATCGGCATCTACTACCGACCCCAGGGCAGTCCGAAGAAATTGATGGAGAAATGACGGATGAGATTAAACACAACTGCAAGGCAGGCAACGCAGTTATCTTGGGTGACTTCAACTATCTGGGAATAGACAAATCTAGGCACCTCTGGCTGCGTTAGAGAGACCAAGTTCTTGGATGCTATAGGCGATTGCTTCCTGGAACAACTTGTCAAGGAAAATTCTAGAGGAAATGCAATTCTGGACTTTATTCCAAATGGCTTGCGAGGACAGGCACAAGATGTAGAAGTAGAAGGGACGCTAGGAAACAGCGATCACAATATGATCCGCTTCGATCTGGATGCAGGGGAGAAACATCGGTACAAAATGACAGCCATGGCACTGAACTTCTGAAAAGGGAATTACGAAGGGATGAGACTCATGGTAGGGAAGAAGATTAAGAAGAGGATAAGCACTGTAAAAACGCTAGAGCTGAAGGAGTCTGGGACTGGTTTTCCTAAGTGTTGAACTAAGTTTTCTCTTTAATAAAATGCTGAATTATGTTTAGCTGCAGACCTAACTTATCTCATGTTCTAGCCTGCCTGTACTGGGTGTTAGCTTGGACATTCTAACTTCTTATGGTTATCTCAGCATAAACGACATGTAACAGAAAGACTGCAGAGTTAGATAAGTGACTTGCTAGTGACCTGCTAGTGTGAGCTGAGGACCAATGATTGTTAAGAAAAGTAACACGTGAAAAGTTTTTTCTAGAATTCCGTTGTATAGCCAGAAGAATGTATAAATATCTCTGTAACGTCCTGTTTTCGGCACTTCTGAAGCCAGCTTGGAGCTCGGGAGTCGCATACATATGCTAATAAACTATCTGTGCTTTCTTCAAGTCTCAAGGTTTTTTGGCTGCCCAAAGTGACCTTTCAGAGCAAGCTTGGTCACTTTTTAAGAATACAGTCACCGAGGTGCAAAATATATATACACCACGTAACAACAAGGGATCAAAGAGGAAAAAGAACAAAGAACTGACATGGCTCACTGTAGAGGTGAAGGAAGCGATCAGAGACAAGAAAACTTCATTTAAGGAATGGAAAAGGTCAAAAATGGACGAAAACTGGAACAAGCACAAACAATATCAACGCAGGTGCCATAAGGCGGTAAAAGGGGCCAAAAGAGACTACAAGGAAAAAATAGTCAAGGAGGCGAAGATCTTCGAGCCGTTCTTTCGGGAAAATGACCCATGAAGGAAGCGGTGGGACCGTTGGATGACCATGGAATAAAAGGAGCACTAAAGGAGGACAAAGCAATCCTCAACAAACTGAACACATTTTTTGCGTCTGTATTTACAGAAGAAGATTTACACAGCATACCGGAACCCATCAGGCTATATGCTGAAAACGAAAAAGGGAAGCTGACAGGATTGACGGTCAGTCTAGAGGCAGTGTGTAGGCAGATTGATAGGCTTAAGAATGATAAATTCCCGGGACCGGATGGCATCCATCCGAGGGTCATCAAGGAACTGAAAGGGACCATAGCTGAACTGCTTCAACTAATAGCCAATCTGTCAATCAAATCAGGAAAGATTCCGGAAGACTGGAAGGATGCAAATGTTACGCAGATATTCAAGAAAGGTTCGAGGGGAGATCTGGGAAACTACAAACTGGTACCGGGAAAGATGGTAGTCGCTGATGAAGGACCGCATCATTTATCACCTTGACAGACACGAGCTGATGAGGACCAGTCAGCATGGTTTTAGCAAAGGCAGATCGTGTTTGACAAACTTGCTGTACTTCTTTGAGGGAGTAAACAGACAGATAGACAAGGGCGATCCGGTCGACATTATATATCTGGATTTTCAGAAGGCGTTTGACAAGGTTCCGCATGAATGACTACTTCGGAAAATTACGACTCATGGAATTGAGGGTGACATACTCACGTGGAAGAAAAACTGGCTAGGGCATAGGAAACAGAGAGTGGGGGTAAATGGACAATATTCGGACAGGAAGAGCGTCACCAGTGGGGTGACGTAGGGCTCGGTGCTTGGACCCGTGCTCTTCAACATCTTTATAAACAATCCGGACATTGGTACGATGAGTGAGGTGATTAAATTTGCGGACGATACGAAGTTATTCAGAGTAGTGAAGACACGGGGATTGCAAAGAATTGCAACATGACATAAACAGGCTCAAGGAATGGGCATCAACATGGCAGATGAGGTTCAATGTGGATAAGTGTAAAGTGATGCATTTAGGTAACAAAAATCTCATGCACAAATACAGGATGTCCGGGGCGGTACTTGAAGAGACTTCCCAGGAAAGAGACTTGGGTTATGATCGACAAGTCGATGAAGCCGTCCACGCAATGTGCGTCAGTAGCGACAAGGGCGAACAGATTGCTAGGAATGATAAAGAAGAGAATCATGAACAGATTAGAGAAGGTTATCATGCCGCTGTACCAGGCCATGGTGCGCCCTCACCTGGAGTACTGCATCCAGCACTGGGTGCTGTACATGAAGGACACGGTACTACTCGAAAGAGTCCAGAGAAGAGCGACTAAGATGGTTAAGGGGCTGGAGGAGTTGTTGTACAGATAAAGGTTAGAGAAACTGGGCCTTTTCTCCCTCGAACAGAGGAGGTTGAGAGGGGACATGATCGAAACATTCAATGTACTGAAGGGAAAAGGTTGTTCACCCTCTCCAAGGTAGAGAGAACAAGAGGGTACTCTCTAAAGTTAAAAGGGGATAGATTCCGTACGAACATAAGGAAGTTCTTCACCCAGAGAGTGGTAGAGAACTGGAATGCTCTTCCGAAGTCTGTCATAGGGGATAACATCCTCCAGGTATTCAAGACAAAGTTAGATAATTTCTTGCTGAACCAGAGCGTACTCAGGTAAGACTAGTCTCTGTTAGGGCCTTAGGCCAAAAGGGGACTTAGACTTTTTTTTTATTATGCCCCTTCACGTATATTAATATTAGACCTTTAGTATGTGTCAAGTTAGGATAAAAACTTGTATTGTAAACAATACAATTGTATTGTAAACAATACAATTGTATTGTAAACAATACAATTGTAAACAATTAGGGCAAATTGTAATCTGTTAACTGTATATTACGTATGTTTAACGTATGTTCTGAGCTCTTTGGGGAAACAGGATAGGAAACAAATTAATCCCCTCTTTTACTAACGCATAGCGCAGGTTTTAGCACCGGAATTCTATGAGCATCGGAGCAGTTACTGCCATTGCCGGCACTAAAATCCACGCTATGCGTTAATAAAAGAGGGGGTAAATAAATAAAAGGGTCACTCATGGAAGATAAGGCCATAGCAGAGACGTTAAATGAATTCTATCCGGTCTTCACCGTGAAAGATGTGGGGGAGATACCCGTGCCAGAAATGGTATTCAGTACTGATGAGCCAGAGAAACTGAAACCAACATCTGTGACACTGGAAGATGTAATGGGGCAATTTTACAAACTGAAGAGAAGCAAATTGTGTAGACTGGATGGTATACATCCCAGAGTATTGACAGAATTTAAAAATGAACTTGCAGAGCTATTGTTAGTGATTTGTAAATTATCTTTAAAATCCAACATGGTACTGGAAGACTGGAGGGTGGCCAACATGTCACTGATTTTTAAAAAGGATTACAGAGGTAATCCAGGGAATTATAGACCAGTGAATCTGACATTGATGCCAGGTAAAATGGTACAGACTATTATAAAGAACAAAGTGACACAGCTGACAAAGAAGCTGATAAAGGCAGAATTGCTTAACAGATATTCTGTTCTGTGTTCATGGTTCAAGATCCGGGAGCAGGACCGCAGAAGACAAATGCGTATAGGAATGGTGAAGTAGTAGACCCTGATCAATTTTCAGATGGGCAGACTAGATGGGGCAGACATTGTAGGGAAGGGGAAAGATACAGAGAGGAAGGACATATTGATTGAAGGGAGGGGAAATAGAGGGAGAAGAGGCTTTAGAGAAGGAGGGAGACATAGGCCTTGATGGAAGGGGGTGAGACAGGAGGGAGATGATAGAAGGGAGAAGTGAAAGAGGAGATGTATAGAAAGGGGAGAGGGGGGAAGAGTATGGTACTGGGGGGAAGAGAAAAGGGAAATACTGATAGAAGGGTAGAGAGAGAGAGTGAAGGCACTGGATGGAAAGGGGGAGAGGAGGCAGATGCTGTACAGAATGGGGCACATGCAGGAAGGAAGAGGGGAGAGAAAGGAGCAGAGTTTGGGGGTTAGAGACAGAAAGAAAGGAGATGATGGGGAAAGAAAGGGGAGATATAGTGGGCAAACGCTTTTTAGAAGGGGAGAGAAAGTGGACAGAATTAATGAAAGCCTGGCAATAAGGGGGATTATGTCAAATAGGAGAGCCAGGATGAGGGAAATAATGAAAAGCTGTAACTAGACCATAAAAAAAGAGGGAAATTGAAGACTAGACAGTTAGAATGAGTTAAATTTGGACATAGAGGTAGAAAAATAAATTGAAGAAAGCCAAAGGGAAAAGGAGGAGAGAAAAATTCTGGCAAAAGATTTAAGACAGGGGTGCCCAAAACATCGATCACGATCTACCGGTTGATCGCAAAGGCAATGCCGGTAGATCGCTGAGCCAGTCTTCTCCCTAGTGTATTTAGCATCTTTTAGCCGGGCACTCTGCCCAGCTAATTTAGGTAAGCGCCCAGCTGTCTTACTCAGATGACATGCTTCCCCCTCAGCGTCCTCCGTTCTTCACTCTGGACCTATCACAGATGAAAGTTAATTACGGCAGCCTGCAGAGCAAACATAGCAGGCTGCAGTTGGTCTCTGTAGCACGTTCCCTCTGCTGCGGTCCCGCCCCTGACATTACAGGAGGTGCGGGACCGCAGCAGAGAGAACATGCTACAGAGGCCAACGGCAGCCTGCTACATTTGCTCTGCAGGCTGCCATAATTAACTTTCAGCTGTGGTAGTTAGGCCCAGAGGGAAGAATGGAGACGAGGACAGTTTGAAGATAAACTGAGAGAGTAAGTCTGAACCCTCATCCATCCTCTTGTTGAAACATAGCATTTAGGGAAGTACTCCTCCCAGTAAGGCCCCCAGAGTGCCTTCCCAGCTGCCTGTGGCATCCGTTTGCTGAGCACTTTAAAATGTATTCATTTTAAGTTTGCTACTGTTTTGTCTAGTTTCAGAGGCATAAAGGGGAATTAGCTGAAGTTGCAATCAAGAGGTAAGGCTGTGCCCATAGCGAGGGCCCCGGTGGGATGGGGGTTGCCTTAGAGATGATGGATTGGGGGGGGGAGACAAAAGGACCTTAAGGAGGGGAGGGGGAAAGCAGCTTTGAACCAAAAGCCAGGGGGAAGACAGATCCTGGACTAGTAGAGTGGTTAGAGAGGGGAAACACCCTGAACCAGGAAAGAGAGGTGCCAGGCTCTGGGGAGGGGGAAGGCAGAGTGAGAGAGACAAAGACCTTGACCAAAGGTGGGAGGACTCAAAATGTTAGCAGAAGGAAAATAGAGAGAAGGAGAAACCTGAAACAAAGGGGAGGCAGAAGAGAGGGGGCAGATGTTGGGATATGGAAGGTGCAGACAGAGGAGGAGAGACCCTGAGGAAGAACAGAGAGATGCATTATCATAACAGAGGAGAGAGAGAGAAAGGGAGACATGTTGCCAATAGGGGTGGAGGAGAGAGGAAGAAAAGTTGGACTCCCAGAGGGTCAGAGAGAGATGTTGGTTAGGGAATGGAACGAGGTCTGGAGGACAGAAGAGGTGCACACAATATATATAATAAATAAATATGGGGGGGGGGGTCTTTTACTAAGGCGCGCTAACTGATTTAGCTCATGCTAAATGCTAATGCGTCTAAAGAATATAATGGGCGCATTAGCACTTAGCGCTCGCTAAATCGGCTAGCGCGCCTTAGTAAAAGAGGGGGTATATGTTTAGTGTTTTTATTCTTGGTAGATCATTTTGACTTAAGAACATAAGAAGTTGCCTCCACTGGGTCAGACCAGATGTCCATCTCGCCCAGCGGTCCGCTCCCGCGGCGGCCCATCAGGTCCGCGACCTGTGAAGTGGTTTCTGACCACTTCTATAACCTACCTCAAGTTCTATCTGTACCCCTCTATCCCCTTTTCCTCCAGGAACCTATCCAAACCCTCCTTGAACCCCTGTACAGATTTCTGGCCTATCACATCCTCCGGAAGCGCGTTCCATGTGTCCACCACCCTCTGGGTAAAAAAGAACTTCCTAGCATTTGTTCTAAACCTGTCCCCCTTCAATTTCTCCGAGTGACCCCTAGTGTTTGTGGCTCCCCTCAGTTTGAAGAATCTGTCCTTATTCACTTTCTCTATGCCCTTTAGAATTTTGAAGGTTTCTATCATGTCCCCTCTAAGTCTCCTTTTCTCCAGGGAGAACAGCCCCAGCATTTTTAACCTGTCAGCGTATGAAAAATTTTCCATACCTTTTATCAGTTTAGTCGCCCTCCTCTGCACTCCCTCTAGTACCGCCATGTCCTTCTTGAGGTACGGCGACCAGTATTGAACACAGTACTCCAGGTGCGGGCGCACCATTGCGCGATACAGTGGCATGATGACTTCTTTCGTCCTGGTTGTGATACCTTTTTTGATGATGCCCAGCATTCTGTTTGCTTTCTTTGAGGCTGTCGCACACTGTGCCGATGGTTTCAGTGATGTGTCGACCATCACCCCCAGGTCCCTCTCAAGGTTACTCACCCCTAGCAGTGTTCCCCCCATTTTGTAGCTGAACATCGGGTTCTTTTTCCCTACATGCATGACCTTGCATTTCTCTACGTTAAAACTCATTTGCCACTTTTTTGCCCAGTCTTCCAGTCTCGTTATGTCCCTTTGCAAGGTCTTCACAGTCTTCCATGTTTCTAACCCTGCTGCAGAGTTTGGTGTCATCAGCAAATTTGATAACCTCACATTTTGTCCCCGTCTCCAGATCGTTAATAAATATATTGAACAGTAGAGGTCCCAGCACCGACCCCTGTGGAACTCTGCTCGTGACCCATTGCCAGTCTGAGTATTGGCCTTTTACTCCAACCCTCTGTTTCCTGCCTGCCAACCAGTGTTTGATCCATCGGTGGATATCCCCTTGCACCCCGTGGTTCCACAGCTTTTTAAGTAGCCGTTCGTGAGATACCTTGTCGAAGGCTTTTTGGAAGTCAAGGTAAATGATGTCTATGGATTCCCCCTTATCCATCTGGCTGTTTATTCCCTCAAAGAAGTACAGCAAGTTCGTGAGGCATGACCTTCCCTGGCAGAAGCCATGCTGGCTCGCCTTCAGTTGTCCATTGTTTTCTATGTGTTCGCAGATTGTGTCCTTTACCATTGCTTCATAGAAACATAGAAACATAGAAAGATGATGGCAGAAAAGGGCCACAGCCCATCAAGTCTGCCCACTCTATTGACCCACCCCATTGAGTGCTAGTGACCCAGTTCCTTAACTTGGCCCTCGTAGGGATCCCACGTGTATGTCCCATTTATTCTTAAAATCAAGCACGCTGGTGGCCTTGATCACCTGCACCGGAAGTTTGTTCCAGTGATCTACCACCCTTTCCGTGAAGAAATACTTCCTTGTGTCACCACTAAATTTCCCCCCTCTGAGTTTGAGGGGGTGCCCCCTTGTGACCGAGGGTCCCTTGGGAAAGAATATATCGTTTTCCATCTCGACGCGACCAGTGACGTACTTAAATGTCTCAATCATGTCGCCCCGTTCTCTGCGCTCCTCCAGGGTATAGAGCTGCAGTTTGCCCAGTCTTTCTTCGTATGAGAGACCCTTGAGTCCGGCGACCATCCTGGTGGCCATCCGCTGGACCGATTCAGCTCGAAGCACGTCTTTCCGGTAATGTGGCCTCCAGAATTGCACACAGTATTCCAGATGAGGTCTCACCATGGTTCTGTAGAGTGGCATTATGACTTCAGGTTTGCGGCTGACAAAGCTTTGATTGATACATCCAATCATTTGCCTTGCCTTAGATGAGGCCTTCTCTACTTGTTTAGCAGCTTTCATGTCTGCACTGATGATTACCCCCAAGTCCCGTTCCTCTGACGTTCTAGCTAGCGTTTCTCCATTCAAGGAGTATGTTCTGCATGGATTTCCGCTGCCGAGATGCATGACCTTACATTTATTAGCGTTGAAGCCCAGCCCAGCTTCCATCATCTTTCCCGGAACCGAGGTCAAGCTCACAGGCCTGTAGTTTCCCGGGTCACCCCTTGATCCCTTTTTAAAGATGGGCGTGACATTTGCTATTTTCCAGTCCTCTGGGATCTCCCCTGTTTTTAGGGAGAGGTTACATATTTGGCGAAGTGTCTCTGCTATTTCGTTTCTCAGTTCTTTTAGCACCCTTGGGTGGATGCCGTCCGGGCCCGGTGATTTGTCACTCTTTAGTCTGTCTATCTGCCTGAAGACATCCTCTTTGCTTACCTCTAGTTGTACCAGACTTTCGTCGTGTTCTTCGCTTATAATCACCTCGGGTTCTGGGATATTGGATGTGTCCTCTCTGGTGAAGACTGACGAGAAGAATTTGTTTAACCTGTCAGCTATCTCTTTTTCCTCCTTTATCGCTCCTTTCCTGTCTCCGTCGTCCAGTGGTCCCACTTCCTCTCTGGCTGGTTGTTTCCCTTTCACATACCTGAAGAAGGGTTTGAAGTTTCTTGCTTCTCCTGCCAGTCTTTCCTCATATTCTCTCTTTGCTTTCTTGACCTCTTGATGGCATTCTTTCTGGTGTCTTTTGTGCTCTTCCTGGTTTTCCTTTGTTGGTTCCTTTTTCCATTTCTTGAAGAATGATTTCTTGTTGCTTATCGCCTTTTTAACTGCAGTAGTTATCTATGCTGGGTTTCTAGTATTTTGCACCCTTTCCTAAACCTTGGGACGTACAGGTCTTGCGCCTCGAGCACTGTGCCTTTAAGCAGTGTCCAGGCTTCCTTTACGGTCTTCACTTTCCCTGAGCTGTTGCTGAGTTTTTTTCCTACCATTTTCCTCATGTCTTTGTAGTTTCCTTTTCTGAAGTTGAGTGCTGTCGTTGTGGTTCTTTTCACCTTTGATGTTCCCATGTTTAATTTGTACTGGATCATGTTGTGATCGCGGTTCCCTAATGGTGCAATTACCACCACTTCCTTTGCGGGTCCTTCTAGCCCGTTGAGGATTAGGTCTAGAGTGGCATCCCCTCGCGTTGGTTCCGTGACCAGCTGCTCCATGAAACAGTCCCTTATTGCCTCTAGGAATTTAGTTTCTCTTGTGCAATTTGAGAGCCCAATGTCCCAGTCTATTCCCGGATAGTTGAAATCCCCCATAACCACTACCCTTCCACTTTTGCACACCTGCCTCAGTTCGGCCTCCAGGTCCAGGTCGTTTGCTTCTGGTTGTCCTGGTGGGCGATAGTACAGTCCCAATTTGATGTCAGCTCCTTCCCCTCCTGTCAGCTTAACCCATAGTGACTCCAGACTGTCTGCCCTTATTATTGTTTCTGTTCTGGATGAAGGAATGGAGTCCTTTATATACAGTGCTATTCCTCCCCCCTTCTTGTGTGCCCTGTCCCTCCTGTAGAGTTTGTACCCTGGCAGGGCCACATCCCATTTGTTGTCCTCTGACCACCATGTCTCTGTGATTCCTATTATGTCTAGGTCCTTATTTCTGGCTATAACTTCTAGCTCCCCCATTTTAGTCCTTAGGCTCCTAGCATTTGTATATAGGCAGTTTAAGTCCCAGTTTGTTACCTTTTCTTTTGGATCTACTCTTGATTTGATGCCCTTGCTGGTCTCCTCACGGGCTGCCTCCTCACGGTCTGCCTCCTGTGGTGTGTCTATCCTGTCCTCTGCCCGCTTCTTTGTTCTTTGATAGCCCTCTGGTTCCGGCTGTTTCCTCCTTGTCTTGCTCTTTTGCTCTGATTTCCTCTCGGGTCCCTGTACTGCATCTTTGGGTTTATGTCCATAAAGTGTCCATTTTGTCTCTAGTCCACTATCGCCCTTTCCTGTTTCAGTATCCTTGTTCGATACTGTGGTCCGATGTGTCGAGGTCAGATCGACTGTCGGCTTTCCCCTTGTTATCAGTTTAAAGTCATGTCTATGCAGGTCTGGAAGTTTCGTGCCAGCATCCTCGTCCCAGCCGTGCTCAAATGCAGTCCGTCTCTCCTGTAGAGCTTGTTTTTCCCCAGGAAGGTTGACCAGTTCTGTACAAAGAGGAAACCCTCCTCATCACACCATCACCTCAGCCATCCATTTGTTGCTTGCAGCTCGGTCTGCCTCCTCGCATCTGCCCTTGGTACTGGCAGGATCTCTGAAAAGGCTATCTTCCCTGTCCTCAGCTTCAGCTTCCTCCCCAGGATCTTAAACTGCTCGGTCAGTGTAGTCATGTTGAAATTTCTTCTGCTGACGTCATTGGTTCCGACGTGGATTATCACTGCTGTTTCCTCTGTCTCAGCTCCCTCCATAATTCTCTCGATTCTGTCGGAGTGTCCTTTGTCCTCGCCCCTGGGAGACATGTCACTAGGCGATCCGCTCTGCCTCCTGCTATGTGACTGTCCACCTCTCTCAGGATTGAGTCTCCCACCACGATAGCAGATTTTCCTCTCCTCAGCTTCCTTCTGGGTCTCATGTCTGTGTCGATGATTGGGTCCTCCAATCCTTCTTTCTCCTGATTGGTTTCTCCGCAAGGTTCCTCTCCCTCGGCTCCTGGTGGGTCCTGGTGGGTCCTGGAGGCTCCTGGTTGGTCCTGTCCTCCATCCGTTTGTTCCCTTCTGAAGAGCGGGTGATCCTGTGTTTCTACCATCCTGCAGGCCTCCTCGATGAATCTTTCGAGCTCTCTGACCTGTTCGTTGATGTGGTTTTCTCTGTTGGTGTCCTCAGTTGGTTCAAATTCCCTTGGTTCCTCTATGGAGCGGAGTCCCTCTAGCTCTTGTACTTTGATCTGCAGTCTCCCGACCTCCTTCCTTAGGCTAGCCAGTTCCTGACATCGACTGCACATGTAGGCCTGCCTCCCAGAAGGGAGGTATTCATACATGTGACAGTCAATGCAGTATACTGGAAAGCTTCGCTGGCCTTCTGCTGCCTCCATTTTTCCTTCCTTGTGATTTAAAGTTGTGAGCTGGAGTATGCCCGACGTGCAGCTAGGTCATTTTAAAAGTAGCTCGCAAGCCCAAAAAGTGTGGACACCCCTGATTTAAAACAAAGGAAAGCAGAAGTAAATGGCCAGAAAACAAAGGTAGAAAAAAATAATTTTATTTTTTATTCAGGATAAAGTAGTGTGGTTCCTGTGTTTATAAAGATTAATAAATAGAAAATAGAATTAAGATATTTTTTATTGGACTAATTTTAATATATTTTTGACCAATTGCCAGAGACTAAAACCTTTTTTCTCAGGTTAAGACAGCTTATTGTCTTTATCTGGGGAAGGAGGTGTTGGCCTCTGAGAGCAAACTGAAAAAAATGTTTTAAGTCCTTTCAATAAAATACCATCTTATTTTCTATTTTTTAAATTTATATTTTTAATTCTTAATTTGTAATATACAGTGTGTATAATACCATCAAGATAATGTAAAGGAAAATTTTTGCTCACAAGAACTCAGTCTTTAGAGGGAACATTGCTCCCTAGCATGCCCTGATGGAAAAAAAACAAAACGTATCACTAGTTGTAATGATTGCACATTTAAAAAAACAAAACATTATTTCCTTAAACGCTAGCAGACTGCAGCATAAAATTCCTAATTCAATGTGTGAGGGTCAATTGAAAAGTTTGCAGCCTGACCAAGAAAGAGCAAGATTAGTATCACGATTCTATAGTTGTCCGACCATAATAAAATTCCTTCATTTCAAGGGAAAATCGCCAACCGAAATTAAATCTTAGACACAGTGTATGGTGATGCGTTTCCTTCATTTTCAACGGTAAAAGCATGAGCTGCTGAGTTTAAACGTGGCCAGACAAGCATTGTTGATGAAAGTTCTGGTCGTCCAAAAACACCAATAACTGACGAAATGGGCGGAGAAATGGCAGATGAAGTTTAATGTGGAAAAGTGCAAAGTAATGCATTTAGCTGAAAGAACAAGGAACACGAGTATAGAATGTCAGGTGGAACTCTAGGTAAGAGCGAACAAGAAAAGGACCTGGGTGTACTGATAGATAGGACCCTGAAATCGTCGGCACAATGCGCAGCAGCGGCAAAGAAAGCAAATAGAATGTTAGGCATGATAAAGAAAGGAATCACGAGTAGATCGGAGAAAGTTATAATGCCGCTTTATAGGGCAATGGTCAGACCACACTTGGAATACTGTGTCCAACATTGGTCTCCCAATCTAGAGAAGGATATAAAACTGCTGGAGAGGGTGCAGAGACGAGCAACGAAGCTATTAAAAGGTATGGAGAACTTGGAATATGAGGAACGACTTAAGAGACTGGGATTGCTCTCCCTTGAGAAAAGGAGACTGCGAGGGGATATGATCGAGACTTTCAAAATACTGAAAGGAATTGACAAAATAGAGCAGGAAAAAAAATTATTTACAATGTCCAATGTTACATGGTCAAGAGGACATGGACTGAAGCTAAGGGGGGGGACAAGTCCAGGACAAATATCAGGAAGTTCTGCTTCACGCAACAAGTGGTTGACATCTGGAATGCTCTCCCAGAGGAGGTTATTGCGGAATCCACTGTTCTAGGATTTAAAAGCAAACTAGATGCACATCTTCTTACGAGAGACATAGAGGGATATGGGTGACTAAAATTACGCCAGGTGTACACCTGGTGGGGTCTCCGCGTGTGTGGATCGCCAGACTTGATGGACCGAAGGTCTGATCCAGAGATGGCAGTTCTTATGTTCTTAAATGGTTGATAAAGTTCACTGAATATTGATGGAAGATCACCGATTGATCCTAAACCTCCCTTTTAGAAAACCGCGCAAGAAGTTTTTAGTGCTGGCTAGCGTGCTGAATGTTCTGTGCTGTTCCGAAGCTCACTGGAACTCTATGACCATCGGAGCAGCACAGAGCATTCAGCATGCCGGCAGACACTAAAAACCTCTTGCACGGTTTTGGAAAAGGAGGGGTAAATGAAATAGCAGAAGCTGCTAGCATTTCATCAGTATTTCAACATTTTTATAAATGATCTGGACATAGGTACGACGAGTGACATGATTAAATTTGCGGACAATGCAAAGTTGTTCAGAGTAGTGAAGACACAGGGGGATTGCGAAGATCTGCAACGTGACATAATCAGGTTCAAGGAATGGGCAGATGAGGTTCAACATGGATAAGTGTAAAGTGATGCATGTCAGTAACAAAAATCTCATGCACGAATACAGGATGTCTGGGGCGGTACTTGGAGAGACCTCCCAAGAAAGAGGTCTGATCGACAAGTCGATGAAGCCATCCACGCAATGTGCGGTGGTAGCGAAAAGGGCGAACAGAATGCTAGAAATGATTAAGAAGGGGATCATGAACAGATCGGAGAAGGTTATCATGCCGCTATACTGGGCCATGGTGCGCCCTCACCTGGAGTAATAATAATAATAATAATAAATAACAGTTTATATACCGCAGTACCGTTAAGTTCTATGCGGTTTACAAAAGATTAGTGAAGTACAAGTTGAGAGAACTTAAGGGAAGGGAGAACAAGTGGGGGAAATGACCAGAAAACCGTTAAGGAGGGGAAAGGGAGGAACGGGTCAACAATCTAGGTACTTCAGGAACAGGTGAGTTTTGAGGTGTTTCCTGAACACCTCGTAAGTGGTGGGCGAGAGGAGTAGTTCTAGTTCTTTACCCCATAAAGCTGCTTGATGTGAGAGAAGTTGTCCATCACTGGTCGCTGTACATGAAGAAGGACATGATGCTACTTGAAAGGGCCCAGAGAAGGGTGACTAAAATGGTTAAGGGGCTGGAAGAGTTGCCATATAGTGAAAGATTAGAGAAACTGGGCCTTTTCTCCCTCGAACAGATTGAGAGGGGACATGATCGAAACATTCAAGATACTGAAGGGAAATAGACTTAGTGGATAGGGACAGGTTATTCACCCTCTCCAAGATAGGGAGAACGAGAGGGCACTCTCTAAAGTTGAAAGGGGATAGATTCCGTACAAACGTAAAGAAGTTCTTCTTCATCCAGAGTGGTAGAGAACTGGACCGCTCTTCCGGAGTCTGTCATGGGGAAAACACCCTCCCAGGGATTCAAGACAAAGTTAGACAAGTTCCTGCTGAACCGGAACGTACTCAGGTAAGGCTGGTCTCAGTTAGGGTGCTGGTCTTTGACCTGAGGGCCGTCGTGTGAATGGACTGCTGGGCAAGATGGACCACTGGTCTGACCCAGCAGCGGCAGTTCTTATGATCAGAATGTGTTTGCACCATCCTACACAAATATTTAGGCATGTGGAAATTGTGTGCACAATGGGTGCCATGTTTGCTAACCATCGACCAAAAACAAGTTCGATTGGGTTTTAAGCACAATGAGAATGACTTTTTGCAGTGTTTTGTGACTATGGATGAGACAAAGATTCATCACTATACTTCTGAGATAAAACAACAATCTAAATAATGGACTACAAGAGATGAACCTCCAAAGAAAGCAAAAAATGGCTCCACCAACTAGAAAGTTGATGATGACCATCTTTTGGGATTTCTACGGAATAATTTTTATTGATTATCTGGAAAAGGGAAATCCATTAATGGCAAATAATATGCTGGCTTATGTTTAAGTGTTGAAATCAAGATGAAATGTCTTAATTTGGCTAAGAAGAAAGTTCTCTTCCACCAGGACAATGCACATCAAAAATTATAATGGGAATTAATTCCCCTTTCACCAAACACTCTGGATTTGCTCCGTACAACTTCTTTCTGTTTCCGAACCTGAAAAAATGGCTGTCTAGGAAGAAATTTTCTTTGGATTCTGCAGTATTAGATACTGTAAATAGCTATTTTTCCAGTTTAGACATTTCGTATTTTACTGAAGGCATGAAAGGTCTGGAAAAACATTGGAACAGATGTATTGAGTTAAAGGAGACTATGTTGAAAATAAATTTAATCCCCCCCCCCAAAAAAAAATGTTGTTTTCTTGATTGGGCTGGAAATTTTACAATTGACCCTTGCTGTTGCCTGAAGAAGGGCGGTGTATTAAAAAAAATTAAACCATATATTCACATAGTTTAATAACCTTACGCTTTTTTTAATAGGATCAAGCAATCAGGACTTAAGCTGCGATTTTGCACTAATGAAACGCAGGCAACACGAACTAAGTTTGTGCAGAAGCTGCAGCAACTGGGCTTTGATATGAGCGAGAAGGAAGTGATTGCACCAGCCCCTGCAGCATGCCAGATTCTGCAAGAGCGAGGACTGCATCCATATCTAGTGGTGCATGATGGTCAGTACGTTTTTAATTCTGCAAGATTTATCTTAGCTGTTGGTTCTATCACTGATTGAATAATTAATAATAATTTAATTTTTATATACTGCCCTACCACATAGTTCTAGGCGGTTCACATACAGTAAAAATTATACAATCAATGAATAAAATGCAATTCACTAAGAAAACAATATATAAAATAAAATTTACTAAAATTACATTGAAATCCACTCAAATATGCAAACTATGTAAAACTAAATGGGGCTCATAATCGAAAGAGAAAAACGTCCAAAAACTGGCCTGTCAGCACTTGGACGAACATTTCTCAAAAACGTCCAAGCGCCGATAATAAAACCGGGTTTTGGATGTATTTAAAAACGACCTAGGCCTTCATAGTGCCGCTCAACATCCAAAGCTAAACGGGGCGTTTTGGGAGGCGTGTCGAGGGCGGGAGTTGGACGGGATGTGGGCCGGCTTAGCGAAAGTTTAACAACAGATAAGCACTGCAAACACATAACACAGACCCCCACACACTACCCCAGTGATCACCAACCCCACCCCCACCCCTATAAAAATTTTATTCACAACTTTAAATTTCAGCCTCCAGACCATTATCACCTGGCCACCTGGCATAGGAAAGCCTAGTCGTCCAGCCCAGAGGCAGCTTAAATCGTCTTGGGGGTGGGTTAGGGACCCATAGAGAGGAGGACCCATGCCCATAAGCCCCTGTAATCACTGCATTGATACTGAAATATGTGCACTGCCCTATACACCCCCAAAACCCTTTTGTACTGGCATATAAGTGGCTCCTGCAGCCATAAGGGCTATTGGGGTGGTAGATAAGTGGGTCTAAGGGATTCTGGAGGTGGTTTTGGGGGCTCACCATGACCTATAAGGGAACCGTAGGGAGGAGAAGACATGGCACCCTTTTTGTAAAGTTCACAGCAGTGCCCTGTAAGGTATCCCACTATTTAGGTGGCATGTCTGGGTGTACAGTCCATCACTTTGCAGACCCATGTCCAACAGGGCTTGTTCTAGGCGTTTTGGACTTGGACGGAAAGTTGGACAGAAATGTGGTATAAAGATAGACGATTTAGTGGCTTGGACGATCAGATCGGCAGGACGTATAATTAGACGATTTTTGAAAGTAAAAAAAAAGTTGGACGTTGAAACGGTTCTGGTCCCAATATTGCCTCACACACATACTCTGTCATATCTGGTACAGATGCATCTGGGGGTACCTCCCTAGAAAGAACAGACCATGTCATGTTCCAGGAGATGTCTGTTTATTATGAGTCCTTCATTCATTTATATAGCATTATACATGGGTTAGTTTTTTTCAGCATATGACCGTAGGAAAAACCATATTTGGTAACAGGATACATAAAAGTAACAAAACTGTAGGAAAGACCATATTTGGTAACAGGATACATTAGAGCAAACATAAGAGGACATGCACAGATGGGTCAAAAATTGGCTGGCGGACAGGAAGCAGAAGGTAAGAGTTAAGGGACACTACTCTGACTGGAAAGGGGTCACGAGTGGTGTCCCACAGGGGTCAGTGCTGGGACCGTTGCTGTTCAATATATTCATTAATGACATGGAAACAGGGACAAAGTGTGAAGTTATAAAATTTGCGGATGACACAAAACTCTCCAGTAGGGTCAGAACTGTTGAGGAATGCAAGGATCTACAAATTGACCTGAACAAGCTGGGTGAATGGGCAAAAAGATGGCAGATGAGCTTCAATGTAGAGAAATGTAAAGTCTTGCACATAGGGAAAGGGAATCCAATGTACAGCTATACGATGGGAGGGAGGGTATTGGGGGAAGGCAACCTTGACAAAAGACTTGGGGGTATTGGTGGACACAACAATGAAGCCATCGGCACAATGTGCAGCGGCCTCAAAAAAGAAGGATATGGTGATGCTCGAGAGGGTCCAGAGAAGAGCAACAAAAATGATTAAGGGCATGGAAAACCTTGCATATACCGAAAGGCTGGAGAAGCTGGGGCTCTTTACCCTGGAAAAGTGGAGACTTAGAGGGGACATGATAGAGACCTATAAAATCATGAAAGGTATAGAGAAGGTGGAGAGGGACAGATTCTTCAGGCTAGCGGGGACATCAAAAACAAGAGGGCATTCAGAAAAACTGAAAGGAGACAGATTCAAGACGAATGCTAGGAAGTACTTCTTCACTCAGAGGGTGGTGGACACCTGGAATGCGCTTCCAGGAGAGGTGGTAAGATAGAGTACAATAATGGGTTTCAAAAAGGGTCTGGATGATTTCTTGAAGGAGAAAGGGATTACAGGATATAGATAGAGGGGTACTATACAGGGTACTTCAGGATTAGGGCATAAACAATTCAGGTGGTGGGAACTTACAGGTCAAGGACCTCGAGGGCCGCTGCGGGAGTGGGGTGCTGGGCACGATGGACCCCTGGTATGACCCGGCAGAGGCAATACTTATGTTCTTAAGGGGGGGGTTTTAGTGGGAAGTTTCCATCTAAGGTCTAGCAATGTTTTTTATCTCTCTAAAGCACAAGATGTAAGACACAGAGAGAAAATGGCCTTGTAATTTCTTGGCACATACAACCTGTTTTTCAGCAGTTCAATCAGGAATAGAAAACTTCTACAAGGAATGTATGCAAGGATTATATGGGCCTCTTCAGACGTATCTTTCGAAAATGTGTCTTAGGCTCTTTTTAACTTTGGACGACTTGCTATATGAACGTAAACAGACTTAGATGTCCCTTTCGATTATGCCCCTCCACGCATTTACCAGTCAGAATTCTAAAACCTCAGTTTACAAATTTGTCAAATAAATCAGTTTTTAGCAGTTTCCTAACATAAGAAGAAGTTGCCCCCGCTGAGTCAGACCAGAGGTCCATCTTGCTCAGCGGTCCGCTCCCGCGGCGGCCCATCAGGCCTAGTGCCTGAACAGTGGTCCCTGATTAATTTTGTAACCTACCTCTAATCCCATCCCTATAATCTACCTTTACTCTTATCTGTACCCCTCAATTCCTTTGTCTTCCAAGTACCTATCCAAAGCTTCTTTGAACCCCTGTAGCGTGCTCCTGTTTATCACATCCTCTGGTAGCACGTTCCATGTATCCACCACCCTCTGTGTGAAAAAGAACTTCCTGGCGTTTGTTCTAAACCTCTCCCCTTTCAATTTCTCTGAGTGCCCCCTTGTACTTATTGATCCCCTTAATTTGAAAAATCTGTCCCTGTCTATTTTTTCTATGCCCTTCATGATCTTGAAGGTTTCTATCATGTCTCCTCTAAGTCTCCGCTTTTCCAGGGAGAAAAGCCCTAGCTTTTTCAGTCTGTCAGTATATGAGAGGTCCTCCATGCCCTTTATTAGCTTAGTTGCTCTTCTCTGGACCCTCTCAAGTACCTCCATGTCCTTCTTGAGGTACGGCGACCAGAACTGAACACAGTACTCCAGGTGCGGGCGCACCATAGCACGATACAGTGGCAGGATGACTTCCTTTGTCCTGGTCGTGATACCCTTCTTAATGATACCCAACATTCTGTTTGCTTTCCTTGAGGCCGTGGCACACTGCGCCGACGCCTTCAATGTTGTGTCTACCATCACTCCCAGGTCTCTTTCAAGGTCGCTCACCCCTAGCGCTGATCCCCCCCATTTTGTAAGTGAACATTGGGTTTTTTTTCCCTATATGCATGACCTTGCATTTCCCTATGTTGAAACTCATTTGCCACTTTTTGGCCCATTTTTCCAGTGTTGTCAGATCTTTTTGGAGATCTTCGCAGTCCTCCATGTTATTGACCTTGCGATATAGTTTGGTGTCATCCGTAAATTTAATAACCTCGCATTTTGTTCCTGCTTCCAGGTCGTTAATGAATATATTGAATAGGAGCGGTCCCAGCACCGACCCCTGTGGAACTCCGCTCGTGACCCATTGCCAGTCTGAGTAATGTCCCTTTACTCCAACCCTCTGTTTCCTGTCCGCCAGCCAGTTTTTGATCCATCGGTGGACCTCCCCTTGCACCCCATGGTTCCATTGCTTCCTTAGTAGTCTTTCGTGTGGCACCTTGTCGAAGGCTTTTTGGAAGTCAAGGTAAATGATATCTATGGATTCCCCTTTATCCACCTGGCTGGTTACCCCCTCAAAGAAGTATAATAAGTTCGTGAGGCATGACCTGCCCTTGCAGAAGCCATGCTGGCTCGACTTTAGCTGCCCATAGTTGTCAATGTGTTCCCAGATGCTGTCTTTAATCAGTGCTTCCATCATCTTTCCCGGGACCGAGGTCAAGCTCACCGGCCTGTAGTTTCCTGGGTCTCCCCTTGAGCCTTTCTTGAAGATGGGCGTGACATTTGCTATTTTCCAGTCTTCCGGAATCTCTCCAGTTTTTAGGGATAGGTTGCATATTTGTCGAAGTGGCTCAGCTATTTCGTTCCTTAGTTCCTTAAGTACCCTTGGGTGAATGCCATCCGGACCTGGCGATTTGTCGCTCTTTAGCCTGTCTATCTGCCTGAGGACATCCACCTTGCTCACCTCTAGCTGGACCAGATTTTCATCCTGCTCTCCTTTTACGATCTCCTCGGGCTCCGGAATGTTGGTTGTGTCCTCCCTCGTGAAAACTGACGTGAAGAACATATTTAGCCTGTCAGCTATCTCCTTTTCCTCTTTTACCACTCCCTTTCTGTCCCTATCATCCAAGGGTCCCACTTCCTCCCTTGCTGGTTGCTTCCCCTTAACGTACCTGAAGAATGATTTGAAGTTTGTTGCTTCGCCTGCCAGTCTCTCTTCATATTCTTTTTTTGCTTTCCTAACCACTCGATGACACTCCTTTTGGTGTTTTTTGTGTCCTAAAGGACATATATGAATGAGCCTGAGAAATAATGGTTCTTAACCATGAGTTCATTTTACCTGCCTGAAAACCGAGCAATTTATCGAAAAATCTCTTGTAACGACAAGACTTGATAGTCGGGTGGACAAATAAATATTGCCCTCGAGTAATAATAATAATAATTTATTTCTTATATACCACCAAAGCCATAGTAGTTTGAGGTGGTTTACAGCGAAGAAGGGCTGGACAATCAGCGAAAAGTTACAATGGTACAATCAGAGAAACTATGTGCCAGAGAAAATGGTACAATCAGGGAAAATGGTACAATCAGCGAAAATGGTACAATCGGCGAAAGATGGAGCAATCAGAGAAATAGGTACAATCAGAGCAAAAAAGTATAGTAAAGAAGGTCAGGACAATCTGCATAAAGGATAAATCTAAGAATGTAGGTATAACAAAGGGGGTTCATACAGTGGATATAGGCATTTAGGTTGTAAATCTGGTAAATAGATTAGATTTTAGTAGTTTCCTAAAGTTTAGGTAGGATGAGGCGCGTGAGATGATGTGGGCCAGCCAGTTATTGAGCTGACCTGCTTGAAAGGCGAGAGTAATCCTATTAGGTTTGTATTTCTCGAAGTATGAGGACAAATAAATAGGCGCCATACCAAACACTATAAAACATATACAACTGAACTTAAACAATATTCTAGCCTCAAAAGACAACCAGTGCAATTGTTGGTAAGATGGGGTAACATGGTCATATTTTTTAAGACCAAAGATTTAACAGACCGCCATGTTCTGGATAAGTCTCAATCTCTTTTGAAGCTTTTTATGAGATCTCACATATATTATATTACAATAATTCAGAACAGATGGCAAATGAGGTTCAACTGGATAAGTGTAAAGTGATGCATGTAGGTAACAAAAATCTCATGCATGAATACAGGATGTCTGGGGCGGTACTTGGAGAGATTTCCCAGGAAAGAGACTTGGGAGTTTTGATCGACAAGTCGATGAAGCCGTCTGCGCAATGTGTGGTGGTGGCGAAAAGGGTGAACAGAATGCTAGGAATGATTAAGAAGGGGATCACGAACAGATCAGAGAAGGTTATCATGCCGCTGTACCGGGCCATGGTGCGCCCTCACCTGGACTACTGCGTCCAGCACTGATCGCCGTACATGAAGAAGGACATGATGCGACTAAGATGGTTAAGGGGCTGGAGGAGTTGCCGTATAGTGAAAGATTAGAGAAATTGGGCCTTCCCTAGCAACAGCAGCAGATGAATCCAGAGACCAATGGGATAGCTCACATCTACCAGCAGGCGGAGATAGAGAAACTGATTAACAGGTGGTCCTATTGGCTGGCACTCCTCCTGTTTATCCAGTATTCTCTATCTCCCAGCAGGACAAGGTCGCTATTCAACTAGCTCCTGAATTCTGGCTGTGACTGGAACTTTATTTTCTCCTGTTGAGGTTTCTCTTCAGTGAGACTGCCATTCTGTTTCTCCTGTTGAGGTTTCTCTTCAGTGAGCTGGCAATGCTATTTCTCCTGTTGAGATTTTCTCTTCAGTGAGACAGGGGTGTCCGGCTGAACGGTGCCGGCTTTAGGGGTTACACCTGGGCCCCCCCAGGTCCCTGCCTCACCCTTCCTCCAGTGATAGAGGGTCTGACTGGGTCTCAATTTTTTTCTTCTTTCCCTTCTCTGTAAAAAAAAAAAAAAAAAGAGACCACAGTTCTTCCATTCTGCTCGGTTACTGCAGGACGTCCTTGTACGTGGTGAACGTGTTGTCGGGGGAGCAGCTGACTTAGGAGAGGAGAGAGAAATCACGCGCATGCTCTTTCAGGATGGCCAGTTTAGATGGGAGCCGGGAGAGCGCTGACAGACGGCAGAGGCATCGCCGAAGCAGGAGGGTAGCCGCATGGGGACCCCGAGGCAAGGAAGGCACCACTTTGGAATCGCTGTGCAGCACCCGCAGGCAAGTACTCATCCCTGGGCCACCATTGTTGAGTGCTCGTTTATTGGGGCAGTGCTCGGTTTACGAGACAAAAGTTTGCTGAGTATTTTGCTCGTCTTGCAAAACACTCGCAAATCGGTGCACTCATAAACCGAGGTACCACTGTATATATATATATACATATATATACCGCTGATTCTTCTGCTCCCCCCACCCGGTCCGCCACCGCTGCCCGCTGCTACTTTTGCCCACCGCAATAGCCGCAGGAAAGGCATGTCCAGGCGCCGGCCCAGAAGCCGCCTCCCTGACGTCAATTCTGACGTCGGAGAGTAAGTTCCTGGCAAGTCAGGCAGCGATTGGCTGGCCTGGAACTTCCTCTCCGATGTCAGAATTGACGTCGGGAGAATGCTTCTGGGCCGGCGCCTGGACATGCCTTTCCAGTTGTTGTTGCGGTGGCGGGCGGGGAAGCAGGGAGAGAGCCCATTCTTCTCCCTCCTCAAGCTTGCTGCCGCCGTAAAGCAGATCTGCGGCGTCGAAGAACAAAAGAGGAAGGAGGAAGGGCTGCGGCGCCCCCACTGAGAGAGAGGGAATTTTAAGTGGAAAAGTTTTCTGGTGGAGTAGGATGGTCAATTCCTTTTACTTTCATTTGTAAAAAGTCCCAATCCAATCCTTAGATTTATATACCTAAGGGTCATCTCCAATACCAGGTGCCCGACTCAGTTTACATGATGAATTTTATATGTGGTAAAGGCCTTCCTCTGAAAAAAAAAACCCACCTGCAGTACACGGCCATTAATACAGCTTTCTCCAACCCAGGCTTTGAGATGGCGGGAAATGTGTGTCTACGAAGGGGAATGGTGGGAAGACCTCAAGCTTGTTCAGTGTCACAAGTGAAGAGTCGATTAGGGACGGTTTAAAGAAAAGGGGAAGTGAGAGGGGAAACAATGGGGGAGAGCAACTAGGCCAGAAACGGCTGCAGCATCCCCTTACACAAAAGCTGCCTGCTGCAACCGTCTCCCTAGCGACGGCGGGACACACGCCAAGTGCGGAGTCAGCACCTCGCAGCCTCAGGTGCCAGGCGCGCAGCCAGCCTGTGCCAACATGAACAGGTGAGAGACGGGGGGGGGAGGGGCGTGAGAAAGCGCATCTGTCCGACGTTATCCTGACCCCAGCGCAGCTCGCGCCCCAAGAAGAGGGACTCGGGAGAGTGACATCACATCCTGCCCCTTGCTGTGTGTGAACGTGTGAAGCCCGGCTGTCAAGTGCGCACTGTCCCTCTGTAGCCGGTGGTGGGATCCACGCTGTTCTCAGCGATTGCTTGTCCTGTTGTCTCCACACACAGCTTCGGGACGCCATCTCTGAAAATGAGATATTTTGGTGTCCCGAAGCTGTGCGTGGGAACAACGGGACAGGAGATTTGAAAAAGGGACAGTCCCGTTCAAAACGTGATGTATGGTCACAGTGTCTAAAAACAGGGTTTTGAAGGTTTCTGAGTGTTTCCCTGTGTTCCCCTACCTTAAAAATCCTAAATTTGCTGGGGGGGGTTTGTGTTTGGAAAGTTTGGGGTTTTTTTAGCGATTTTATGCATGAAAATCTTGATGGTGGCCATCTTGGATTTTTCACAATCTTTTTTTCCAAAAGTTCCCTGCACTTCCAAAACTTCATTTTTTTGCCTTAAAACTGGTTGGGAAGGAGTACTTGGACTTTTCTACTCCAAATCTATGCCAGGATAGTGCTAAGTTTGCACCTCAGGAGCATCCTTGTGCCACATGCCACCGGAGAGGTGACAAAAGGGGCAGCTAGCCCGTTGGAGTGGCTAGCTCTGTTTTTGGGGCCTGGAAATATTGACTGTTCCATGTGTAAGGACGCAGTTGCCTTGTGTGACAGGGACACCGCACTGCGTTCTCCTGACATCGAAATGCAGGAAGCTGAACTTGTTCTAAAGCTTCAGAGTCCTATCCCTGTGTCAGTTTTCAAAGCGAGAATAGTGCAGCCTAGAAAAGTTAAGCAGACTTGGGCTGCACCTTTTTCTTATTCTGCCTCTTTAAGGAGAGACAGAGAATTAACTTGGCTGGAAGCCAGGAAACCTCCGGTGTGCTCACCTAATTGGGGGGGTGGAGGGGCAGGGGCAGGAAATGTCTGAGCCCTTATCCTCCAGCAGAGCTGAGCTAGATGAGAGCTGGGACGAGACCTGGGAGCTAATGGACACGTAACGGCTGTGACTGAGATTCCCCTGCAGGAGATTCAAGCATGCTGGATGGAGAACAGATGGCGTGGGAAAACGAATGGACTGTAAGACAGTTTGTAAGCAGGTCAGAATCTCCCAGCTAGAATGAAACTTTTGCTGTAGAGAATGACACGGTGACAAAGTTCATCACCGTTCCCATCTCTGCGAATAGTTTTCTGGTGGGAAACCATCTCAATGTCATTATTCAAAGAGAGAGGGAAGAATCGAGAGTATGAATGGGCTCAACCAACAGACCTGTAAGCCTTGCATTGAAGAATGTTGGTGTAGAAGGACTGAGGTTGAGATTGACATGTAAGAATGACACAGGATTGTTTCGGGGACGGAGATGAATTTTGTCACCGTGTCATTCTCTAGTTTGCTGCATTGTATATTTTTCTGGGGGGGGGGGGGATTGTGCTGAGCTGAAACCTGAGCTCACAGCACTGAATTGGAGCCGTTTGAAAGTGCTCAGCTGGACATTATGAAAGCCAAAATAAAGGCTTTACTTTGTTTGGGACATTAAAGAAAGCTTCCTGAATGTATTTTTTCCTTTTGTTCTCTCTTATGAAGTGGACTGTAGTTGAGAGAGAGAGAGACGGAGAAACCTAGGGGTTTAAAATGAACATGTTTGTTTCACTGGGCCTAAGAAAGAACAGGGAAAGGGGCTGTATTATTTTTGTGTTAATTACACCCTGCCTAATTCTTGGGTTGGGACAGGCTTCCAAAGAACAGGGTTTCAGCCTACCCAGTCCAGGCAAGTGGCACTCAGGCCCAATGTTAATTGGACCAGCAAGGGCCTAGTTTTCTCATGACAAAGATTTTCATCCACTATTGATTAGATCTATATCTTATAAACATTATCGAAAACTTCTGAAGACTTCTCTCTTTTCCAAATTTCTGACTAACTAAATCTTCATCCCATCAACATTGTATTTCCTCTTAGCATAATTTTTTGTTAACCGCATTGAACTCACAGTTATGCTGTCTAGAAATCTGTTATTATGTTATGTTTTCTGGGTTAAACCGCTGTTAAATTTAGGTTCACAGTCCCTGCTAAAGGAAGCAGGTTGGGGAAAGTTTTGTGTAGTAGGTTTTTTTTTTGGTGCCTCAGGCACAGAGGAGGGGAGAGACCGAGAAGCCAGTGTTTCTCTTGATGCCCAAAGAAAAGCTGCATGTATTGTTTGGACTAAGCTCATGAATTTTGGTTCCTGACAAACTAAAGTGGATTTTTGTTTGAGCTTCAAAATAAAGTGGAACTTTTCATTTATACCTCAGTTAAGACTGTGAGTGTGAAAATCCTGGCAACCTTAAAGCCAAGTCCACCGTGCGCTTGGGAAGCACGGCATCTTAGGCTCTAGGCATAAATCACTCCAACAACTGCTCAGTCAGACAGGGCTCCAGCTGGCTGTGAGGAGTCACACTTGCAACCCAAGAAATGCGATGAAGAGTCATCACAGGGTGACTAAACGTTCCCTAGTTCGGATGCCTTCTCTGACTTTCAGATATTTTTGAGGAAAGCCTTTCATGAGAGCCATGCTTCTCTGCGCAGTCCCCCTGCACCTCGGACTTGTCTCCTCACAGCATAGCCTCACAAGGCATGTTGACTTCCCAGTCTGTCACTGTCCAGAACTTGGGAGACCTCTTTCCAGGAGACACAGATGATGATGATCATTTTGATGAGCTCTTATTTTCTGGGGTGCTCCTCCTATAGCAGAGGAACAGGGAATGTATGCAGGCTCTTTATATCAAGCTTTGGCTTTAGAACCAAGGGATGATCCCATGGTTCTGCATATATTTAAGTCTTCTGCCTTGCCGGATTTTATTTCAGAGTCTCTGTGTGAGTTGGATTTAGTCACTCAGCTGGCTCCTTCTACTTCTCCCTTTTATGTGGCATGAGAGCTCAGTCCTCAGTATTTCCTTGGCATTTTGATATTAACATCTTGATCTCGGAGTGGTGGGACTCTCCGGAAGGAGCTCTCAAGGTAGCAAGAGCCTTATCCCAGTTGTAAATGGTACAGGAGTGTCAGCAGCTTTTTAGTCAGCCTAAAGTGGATTCCTTGGTTGCACCTCCCTAATGAGCAAAGGCAATGTGGTGCTCAAGGACATGCAGGACCACTGAGTGGATAACTTTTGAGGCAGTGGCTTTGGGAGTTAAAGCTGCCTTGGTAGCATCCTTTGTCACAAACGCTTGTCTGTCCGGACTTCACACTTTGGAGAGTGAGGGTGATGAATCTCCTCCTCAACTTCTTTTATCTGGTGTGGACTATGTAGCTGATGCCCTGTACGATATTATTCGTGTCCTGGGTAAAGCATCAGCTTATTCGATTTCTGCTTGCAGAATGATCTGGATCAGACAATGGGCAGGTGATTCCACCTCTAAAGCTACTCTTTCTAGACTCCGTTTTAAAGGTTTCCTAGAACCTGTAGGTTGGAATACAGGTAAATGGACCTCCTGATTAACATGAAATGATGAAACCACCTTTGGCAAAAAAGAAGGAACAGTACACAGAGAGACATCAGACTCTGAGATTTTAAGGAAAGGCTCTCTACAAGAAAGAGTCTGGAGCTCTGAGACTCAGCTGAGGTTACTGCTACCAGAAAAACTTCCTTTAGTGTCAAGTCCAAGAGGTTACACTTTTTCCAGAGGCTCGAATGGAGCATTGGTAAGGCCCTTGAGAACCATGTTAAGATCCCTTGAAGGGAATGGTGGTGGTGTAGTGCGGAGAGCATCTTTCAGAAATCTGGCGATGTCTGGATGAGATGCTAGCAAAGGTCCTGAGCTCTGAAACAAGAGAGCCCAGTGACTTGGACCTGAAGCAAAGTCACAGTGAGGCCTCTCATGAGGAACTTTGTCAAAAGCTTTCTGAAAATCTAAATACACTACATCAATCTGCTCACCTTTATCCACATGTTTATTACACCTTCAAAGAAGTCAAGCAAATTGGTGAGGCAAGATTTCCCTCGGCTGAACCCTTGCTGACTCTGACTCATTAAACAATGTTTGTCTACGTGTTCCACAATTTTATTTTTTATAATTGTTTCCACCATTTTGCCACACTGAAGTCAGGCTTACCGGTCTGTAATTTCCCAGATCTCCCCTGGAACCCTTTTTAAAAATTGGCGTAACATTGGCCACCCTCCAATCTTCAGGTACTACAGATGATTTTAGTGACAGGTTACAGATCACTAACAGCAGGTCAGCAATTTCATGTATGAGTTCTTTTAGTACCCTGGGATGTATACCACCCGGTCCAGGTGATTTATCATTTTTTAACTTGTTGATTTGGCTTAGTACAGCTTCCAGATTCACTGAGATTTCTTTCAGTTCCTCCACATCATCACCCTTGAAAACCATTTCCAGTTCTTACATCTTCTTCTGTAAAGACCGAAGCAAATAATTCATTCAGTATTTCCGCTATGGTCTTATCCTCCCCTGAGCGCTCCTTTTACTCCTTGATCGTCCAGTGGTCTCACGAGTTCCTTCACTGGTTTTCTGCTTTTGATGTACCTAAAAAAATTGTTAACAGTTTTTGCCTCTTTGGTAAGTTTCTTTTCATATTCTTTCCTAGCTTTCTTTATCAATGCTTTGCATTTTAATTGCCAGTGCTTGTGTCGTCTCTTATTGTCTTCATTCGGATCCTTTTTCCATTCTTTAAAGGATGTTTTTTTGGTTCTGCCTCTTTTAAGTCACCTTTTAACCATGCCAGCTCTTGTTTCCTTCTCTTTACACTTTTGCTAATATGTGGAATACATCTGGTCTGTGCTTCCAAAATAGTATTTTTAAATAACATCCATGCCTGTCCTAACCTTTGCAACTGATCCTTTTAGCTTTTTTTAACCATTTTCCTCATTTTCCTCATTTTATCATAGTCTCCCTTTCGAAAATATAATGCCTCTATATTAGATTTCTTTTGCAACATCAGTCCCAGTATTAGCCCAAATTTGATCAAGCGGACCCAACATAGTTAAGAATAATTTATCCCTTAAACTCCCTTACTAAGTGAGCAGAGTATTTTAAATCAAATAAAGTCCCTGAGCTTACCTATTTAACTTTAGGTCTCCCTTTTCTCAAGTCTGATAGCAATATCCCAGCAAAGTCTTACCAGTGAAGATTTCTCTGTCTCTGGAAGTCCTCTCACAGCTATAGTATAAACGTGCATGTGTTCAATTTCTATGGCTTAGAAGGTTGCCAGCTGATTTCAAATGTTTCCTACAGGTTTTTATTATAAAGATATAGAGACCCTTGCATATCTGAATGTGAATTTGATACAATATGTACCTTTATATCATCACACATAAAGACATTATGGGGCAGATTCTGTATAGCATACCAGACTCAGAAGCCGCCTAAAAAGTAGCTGAGAATCACACACCGGCATCCTATACAGAATCACATTTGCCCTGCCATCAGCTGATGTTGGCAAGGAGATCCCAGTGCTGCAATTAGCTGAGCGGCTGTGGCAGGGAAACATCCCCCCCCCCTCATGAAGTCTCCAGGAGGGATATCCACTTCCTCCCGCCACAACCCCCTCCCCCTCCTCCCCCCCCGCTCAGATTCTTAAGTCCCCTCCCATAGGAGTCTTAGGCATCTGAGCCTTGGGCCCCTCCCCGATGCATCCCAGAATGCACCAAGAAGGGGAAGCCCCACCATTTTGGTGTGGTGGGCTTGCTGGCTGGAGGGTGTAAGTATCCCTCCGACTGTAATTTCTACAAAGAGGTATGGAGAGGGGGGGTCTGGAAAGGGGGATGTCACCGGTTGGGGGGTCTGGGAGGGTGTCGCTGTTTTGGGGGGTTTCAGAAGTTCAGGGGGAAGTGTTCCGGCAGTGGGCATATCTCCTGCTGGGGGACTTTGCAGGGGGGGGGTTGGGATTCCAGTGAGAGGGAGTGGGCATCCCTCCAGGGGAATTCTCAGGGAGGTGCTGGGGGAATTCTCAGAGAGGTTTGGGGGTTCCGGTGGGAAGGAGTGGGCATCCCTCCTGCTGGGGGACTTCATCGGTATGGGATTTCCGGCCGCAGCTGCTCAGCTAATTGCAGCACTGGGATCTCCTTGCTTCCTTGCTGCCATCAGCTCAGCGGCTGCGTCTATTCAGGCATTTGTTGTGGCCCTAGAGAGATACCTAGGGCCGCTTAAGCTCACCCACGTGAAACCACACCCACGCCCAACGCGAGAGGATGCCATTCTGGATCTAATCCTCAACGGGCTAGAGGGACCCGCAAAGGAAGTGGTGGTACTAGCACCATTAGGAAACAGCGACCACAACATGATCCAATACAAATTAAACATAGGAACATCAAAGGCGAAAAGAACCACGACGACAGCACTCAACTTCAGAAAAGGAAACTACGAGGACATGAGGAAAATGGTGGGAAAAAAGCTCAACAACAGCTCAGGAAAGATGAAGACGGTAGAGGAAGCCTGGACACTGCTTAAAGGCACAGTGCTCGAGGCACAAGACCTGTACGTCCCAAGGTTTAGGAAAGGGTGCAAAATAAATCGAACTAGAAACCCAGCGTGGATAACAAATGCAGTTAAAAAGGCGATAGGTGACAAGAAATCATCCTTCAAGAAATGGAAAAAGGAACCAACAAAGGAAAACCAGGAAGAGCACAAAAGACACCAGAAAGAATGCCATCGAGAGGTCAGGAAAGCAAAGAGTGAATATGAGGAAAAACTGGCAGGAGAAGCAAGAAACTTCAAACCCTTCTTCAGGTATGTGAAAGGGACACAACCAGCCAGAGAGGAAGTGGGACCACTGGACGACGGAGACAGGAAAGGAGTGATAAAGGAGGAAAAAGAGATACCCTGTTTCCCCGAATATATGACACTGTCTTATATTTTTAAAAACTCCAAAATATGCACAAGGTCTTATTTTCAGGGGGATGTCTTATTTTTCCATGAAGAAGAATACAGTACACATTTATTGCTGAAAAAAAGACATTTATTACCTGTATATGGTACAGGTCATCACAAACCAGAAAAGCTGTATCACAAACCAGAAAAAACTGTATCACAAACCAGAAAAACGTTTAAGGCCCTGATTCTCCAAAAGTGCGTCCCGATTTTAGGCAGCTGTAGACGTCCTACAGCTGTCTAATCAGCCAATCGGGATGCACGTTTAAAAAAAAAAAATGCTCCCCAGGCAGGCCGCCCGGGAGAGGCGTCCTATACTAAACGCCGATTCTGTAACCGGCGTCTTTAGAGAATCGGGTTAAATTAGACGCGGCCGCTATACTTATGGCAGCAAGGGATCTCCCTGCTGCAATATGTATAGCGGCCGCAGTTGTTGCGGCCGCCTGTCCCATCACCGACAGGAGAATGCCTAACTCCTCCTGTCGGAACCCCGGACCCCCCCTCCCCCCCCCAAACTCATAATCGCCGACAGGAGGATGCCCAACTCCTCCTGTCGGAACCCCGGAACCCCCTCCCCCCCAAACTCGTAATCGCCGACAGGAGGATGCCCAACTCCTCCTGTCGGAACCCCCGGAACCCCCCCCCCCCCAAACTCGTAATCGCCGACAGGAGGATGCCCAACTCCTCCTGCCGGAAAGCCCAACGACCCCCCGCCCCAACTAATCTCCCTCCCCCAACTAACCTTTCAATGTTGATCAGCTGGACGGGTCTTGCTGCCGTCCAGCCAACGGGTCTGCCTCGTGGAAATGAGACGGCACGCCCGTTCCCGGCCCATCCCCGCTAAATCTAAGGCCTGATTGGCCCAGGCTAGGCACCTTGGCCAATCAGGCCTTAGGATTAGTGGGGATGGGCCCCGCTATGACTAAGGCCTGATTGGTCCAGGCTTCTACAGCCTGGGCCAATCAGGCCTTAGATTTAGCGGGGATGGGCCGGGAAGGGGCGTGCCGTCTCATTTCCACGAGGCAGACCCGTCGGCTGGACGGCAGCAAGACCCGTCCAGCTGACCAACATTGAAAGATTAGTTGGGGCGGGGGGTCGTTGGGCTTTCCGGCAGGAGGAGTTGGGCATCCTCCTGTTGGCGATTACGAGTTTGGGGGGGAGGGGGCTCGGGGTTCCGACAGGAGGAGTTAGGCATTCTCCTGTCGGTGATGGGACAGGCGGCCGCAACAACCGCGGCCACTATACATATTGCAGCAGGGAGATCCCTTGCTGCCATAAGTATAGCGGCCGCGTCTAATTTAACCCGATTCTCTAAAGACGCCGGTTACAGAATCGGCGTTTAGTATAGGACGCCTCTCCCGGGCGGCCTGCCTGGGGAGCATTTTTTTTTTTTTTTTAAACGTGCATCCCGATTGGCTGATTAGACAGCTGTAGGACGTCTACAGCTGCCTAAAATCGGGACGCACTTTTGGAGAATCAGGGCCTCGGTGTACAGAGGCTGTTCCTGGGCTTGTTTTCCTGGACAGTGGAAGCAGGAAGTTGTGTGACCACGCATACGGTACTGTACCAGTACTCTGGATCGCCAAGACATGCTTGCCAAATAGTGCCTTATTTTCGGGGGGGGGGGGCCTTATATTTCCCAGGTGGGGAAAAAAAGGGGGGTGTCTTACTAAAGGAGGAGGTCCTATAATGGGGGAAACATGGTAGCTGACAGGTTAAACAAATTCTTCTCGTCAGTCTTCACCAGAAAGGACACATCCAACATCCCAGAGCCCGAGGAGATTATAACCGGAGACCATGATGAAAGGCTGGTACAACTAGAGGTAAGCAAAGAGGATGTCCTCAGACAGATAGACAGACTGAAGAGCGACAAATCACCGGGCCCAGACGGTATCCACCCAAGGATACTAAAAGAACTGAGAAACGAAATAGCAGAAATACTTTGCCAAATATGTAACCTCTCCATAAAAACTGGGGAGATCCCTGAGGACTGGAAAATAGCAAATGTCACGCCCATCTTTAAGAAGGGATCAAGGGGTGACCCGGGAAACTGCAGGCCTGTGAGCTTGACCTCAGTTCCGGGAAAGATGATGGAAGCACTGGTTAAAGACACAATCTGCGAACACATAGAAAACAATGGACAACTGAAGGCGAGCCAGCATGGCTTCTGCAGGGGAAGGTCATGCCTCATGAACTTGCTGTACTTCTTTGAGGGAATAAACAGCCAGATGGATAAGGGGGAATCCATAGACATCATTTACCTTGACTTCCAAAAAGCCTTCGACAAGGTACCTCACAAACGGCTACTTAAAAAGCTGTGGAACAACGGGGTGCAAGGAGATATCTACAGATGGATCAAACACTGGTTGACAGGCAGGAAACAGAGGGTTGGAGTAAAGGGCCAATACTCAGATTGGCAACAGGTCACGAGCGGAGTTCCACAGGGGTCGGTGCTGGGACCTCTCCTGTTCAACATATTTATTAATGACCTGGAGACGGGGACGAAATGTGAGGTTATCAAATTTGCTGATGACACCAAACTCTGCAGCAGGGTTAGAAGCACGAAAGACTGTGAAGACCTGCAAAGGGACCTAACGAGACTGGAAGAATGGGCAAAAAAGTGGCAAATGAGTTTTAACGTAGAGAAATGCAAGGTCATGTATATAGGGAAAAAGAACCCGATGTTCAGCTACAAAATGGGGGGAATAATGCTAGGGGTGAGCAACCTTGAAAGAGACCTGGGGGTGATGGTGGACACAACATTGAAACCTTCGGCGCAGTGTGCGACAGCCTCAAAGAAAGCAAACAGAATGCTAGGCATCATCAAAAAGGGTATCACAACCAGGACGAAGGAAGTCATCATGCCGCTGTATCGCGCAATGGTGCGCCCGCACCTGGAGTATTGTGTCCAGTACTGGTCGCCGTACCTCAAGAAGGACATGGTGGTACTTGAGGGGGTCCAGAGAAGAGCGACTAAACTGATAAGGGGTATGGAAAATTTTGCATACGCTGACAGGTTGAAAATGCTGGGGCTGTTCTCCCTGGAGAAGAGGAGACTTAGAGGGGACATGATAGAAACCTTCAAAATTCTAAAGGGCATAGAGAAAGTGAATAAGAACAGATTCTTCAAACTGAGGGGAGCCACAAACATAAGAACATAAGCGTTGCCTCTGCCGGGTCAGACCAGGGGTCCATCGTGCCCGGCAGTCCGCTCCCGCGGCGGCCCTCCAGGTCCATGACCTGAAAGTGTTCCCTACCTAACCTGAAATATCCATACCCTATTCGCTCAATGTCCTGTACGGTAAACCTCTATCTGTACCCTATTATCCCCTTCGCTTCCAGGAAGTCATCCAGTCCCTTTTTGAACCCCAGAATTGTACTCTGTCTTATTACCTCTCCGGGAAGCGCGTTCCAGGTGTCCACCACCCTCTGAGTGAAGAAGAACCTCCTTGCATTCGTTATGAATCTGTCTCCTCTCAGTTTTTCTGAATGACCTCTTGTTTTAGTTGTCCCTGCTAGTCTAAAGAATCTGTCCCTCTCCACCTTCTCTATGCCTTTCATGATTTTATAAGTTTCTATCATGTCCCCTCTCAGTCTCCGCTTCTCCAGGGTAAAGAGCCCCAGCCTGTCTAACCGTTCGGCATATGAAAGGTTCTCCATACCCTTTATCATCCTTGTTGCCCTCCTCTGGACCCTTTCGAGTATTGCCATGTCCTTCTTGAGGTATGGCGACCAGTATTGGACACAGTATTCCAGATGTGGGCGCACCATTGCTCGATACAGTGGCAGGATAACTTCTTTTGTTCTGGTAGTGATACCTTTTTTGATAATGCCCAACATTCTGTTCGCTTTTTTTGAGGCCGCTGCACATTGTGCCGCCGGCTTCATTGTGTTATCTACCAATACCCACAGATCTTTTTCCTGGCTGCCTTTCCCGAGTACCCTCCCTCCCATTGTATAGCTGTACATGGAGTTCCCCTTCCCTATGTGCAAGACCTTACATTTCTCCACATTGAAGCTCATCTGCCATTTTTTTGCCCACTCACTCAATTTGTTCAGGTCGCTTTGCAATTCTTTGCATTCCTCAACAGTTCTGGCCCTGCTGGAGAGTTTTGTGTCATCCGCGAACTTGATAACTTCGCACTTTGTCCCCGTTTCTAGATCATTAATAAATATATTGAACAGCAATGGTCCCAGCACTGACCCTTGCGGAACACCACTTGTGACCCCTATCCAGTCAGAGTAGTGCCCCTTTACTCCTACCCTCTGTTTCCTGTCCGCCAGCCAATTTTTGATCCATCGGTACACGTCCCCTTCCACCCCGTGACTCCACAGTTTCTTCAGTAAGCACTAGGGGTCACTCGGAGAAATTGAAAGGGGACAGGTTTAGAACAAATGCTAGGAAGTTCTTTTTTACCCAGAGGGTGGTGGACACATGGAACGCGCTTCCAGAGGATGCGATAGGCCAGAGCACTTTACAGGGGTTCAAGGAAGGTTTGGATAGGTTCCTGGAGGATAAGGGGATTGAGGGGTACAGATAGAACTAGAGGTAGGTCATAGAAGGGGTCAGAAACCACTTCACAGGTCATAGACCTGATGGGCCACCGCGGGAGCAGACCGCTGGGCGAGATGGACCTCTGGTCTGACCCAGTGGAGGAAACTTCTTATGTTCTTATGTTCTTAAGTGTCCCAATGCATCTCCCTCAACCATGACAAATGCCTACAGTGTAGGCGACTTGCCTCCTAGTTTTTGTTTTAGAATACATGCGTCCCGATTGGCTGGTTAGACAGCAGTAGGACACCTACTACCACCTACAATCGGGACACTATTTATAGATTCAGCCCCTATTTCTTTTCCGTATTGTAGACAAATTAAGTTCTATTAACTAATTTTGGAAAAAGTAAGGTAGATAAACCTAGTCAACAGAATTTAATTTGTGTCCAGTATGGAATAGAAATACATGTAATGACTTAATATGTGCTGCTATAAAGGTACATTTTATATTTTTGGAAAATACTAGTACTAGGGGCCATACAATGAAGCTGCTAAGTAGTAAATTTAAAACACTGGAGAAAATATTTCTTCAATCTAAGTGTAATTAAACTATGGAATTCGTTGCCAGAAAATGTGGCAAAAGCAGTTAGTTTAGCAGGGTTTTAAAAAATTTGGATAATTTCCTAAAAGAAAAGTCAATAAACCATTATTAAGATGGACTTGGCCATTGGTAATAGGAGAGTGGGCTTTTCTGATGTTGGAAAAGGGGATCTAGCTGGAAGTTTGTAATTATGGTTTATTGTTTTTAACCTGTAAATCTTTTATTTTCAGCACTTGTTCCTGAATTTGATTCAGTTGATAAGTCAAACCCAAATTGTGTGGTTCTTGGTGATGCTGCTAACAATTTCTCCTATGAAAATCTTAACAGAGCATTCCAAATTCTAATTGGATTAGAAACTCCAATTCTTTTCTCCCTAGGAAAAGGGTAAGTTATCAAATGTATATACCATATTTTCACGCATATAACGCACGCGTTATACACGATTTTACAAACCGTGCATAACCTTGCGCGTTGTACAAAATTTTTTTTATATAGTTCCCACCCACCCCCGACGTCCGATTCACCCCCCCGCAGGACCGCTCGCACCCCCACCCCGAAGGACTGCTCGCACCCCCACAGCCTCCCAACCTCCCCCCCCCATCATGTAGAAGCTCCTACTGGTGTCCTGCTGCTTCCTCTTGGCGGTCCCGGCCCTTCTGTGAGCCCTGCGCCTGCGCTGCTTCCTCTTCCGGCGGTCCCGCCCTTTCTCTGACGTCAAGCCCTTTTGCCCCGCCGACTCCCCGACACGATCGGGGCAAGAGGGAGCTCAAGCCCTCTTGCCCTTCCGACTCCCCGACACGATCGGGGCAAAAGGGAGCCCAAGCCCTTTTCCCCGCCGACTCCCCAACAATATTGGGCCAGGAGGGAGCACAAGCCCTCCTGGCCCTGGCGACCCCTCCCCACTAGTTGTTCGGGCCAGGAGGGAGCCCAAACCCTCCTGGCCACGGCGACCCCCTACCCCCACCCCCGCACTACATTACGGGCAGGAGGGATCCCAGGCCCTCCTGCCCTCGACGCAAACCCCCCTCCCCCCAACGACCGCCCCCCCCCCAAGAACCTCCGACCGCCCCCCCAGCCGACCCGCGACCCCCCTGGCCGACCCCCACGACACCCCCACCCCCCCTTCCCCGTACCTTTGTGTAATTGGCCGGACAGACGGGAGCCAAATCCGCCTGTCCGGCAGGCAGCCAACGACGGAATGAGGCCGGATTGGCCCATCCGTCCCAAAGCTCCGCTTACTGGTGGGGCCTAAGGCGCCTGGGCCAATCAGAATAGGCCCGGGAGCCTTAGGTCCCTCCTGGGGTGGGGCCTCGGGCACATGGTCTTGAGGCTAACTTAGGTAAAGCCATAAGTCCTCACTTTAAATATATAGAAGGGAAACTAATTGAACAAACAAAAGAGATAAAAGAACTTCAAAATGATATGCATTTGTCAAAAGTGACTTGCGGGAAAATGGAACAGGACTTGATATCTTTTAAAAATGTTCAAGAGACATTAATTAAAGATAATACAAATCTTAGGAGAAAAATTGAATCTTTGGAAAACAATGCTCGTGGTAATAACCTAAGATTGATTAATTTCCCAAGGGTCGCTATGGTGTCCCCTAGAGAAATGGTTAAACGATACTTAAAAGAAATACTGGGAGTTACGGAGGAGTGTCTACCTCCATTCTCTCAGGTTTATTATTTGCCTACAAAAAATCAAGTTCATCAACATGTGACTAACAACCAAGAGGTATTAGATGTTTCAACTTTACTTGAATGTATGTTCAGTACGTATTGTTGAATATAGTTATTAGCAGGGACTCATTCAAACTGCATACAACAGAAGCATTGACGTCACATAGAAAATATAGAAAATCAAAACAATAATAATAAACTTTACTTGAGACATCAGATAAAGAATTGGCAACTCCAGCGACATTAATTCTAACAGTGGCTCTTCAGCCAGATAAGGCATGGATTTTGAGACTATTCTTTAAAAACAGACAAAAAGAATTCTATGGACTTAAAATCCAGATGTTTCCCGATCTCTCACGTGAAACGCAGAAGCGCCGACGTGAATTTCTTCTTTTGAAGCCAGGTGTTCTAGCTTTAGGGGATACTTTTTATTTAAGACAACCTTGTAAGTGTATAGTGAATCACCGTCAGATTAAGTATGTTTTCTATGAACCTTTTCAGTTAACTAATTTCTTGGTATCATCTCGTCTGAAGGAAGAACATCATTAGCTCTTTAGATTAATATAGGCATTAGCCCTCAGCTCTATAGTATTATATTAGTGATTATTTTCTTAATATTCTCGCATTTTGTTAATCTTGGATCCTAATGTAGGACTTGAGTAAAGTTAGCATATATATTTTTTCTTTTCTTTAGTTTTAATGTTAATCTGATGGAATATGTTCATATGTTAAACTTCTTTCTGTACAAGTTAATATGCTTGATATAACTTTGAAAATGATAAATAAATAAAAAAAACAAAAAATAAAGTCTGATGACAGACAGGTTAGTGGTAGCACTACAGTAATGTCGTCAGCGTAAATGTAAAAGTTGAGTTTTAGGCTTTGTAGCAAGTGTCCCAATGTGATAAGGTAGATGTTAAATAGGGTCGGAGATAGCGGGGAGCCCTGGGGCTCAGTTTTTCCAGCTGAAGGAGAGTTTGTCTTCTTTGAATACATGATAGGATCTGAACTCGAGGAATTCCTGGAACCAGTTGTAAGCATTTTCTGTGATGCCTAAGGATTCTAAACAGTTCATTAAGATGGTGTGATCTACTAGGTCGAAGGCAGAACTTAGGTCCAGTTGTAGAATCATTGCACTGGTACCTTGACTGAGAAGGGAATGTAGGTGGTTTAGGAGTGAGGCCATAATTGTTTCGGTGCTGAAGCCGGGTCTGAAACCTGATTGGTTGTTCTGCAGAAGGTTGAATTTGTCTATGTAGGTATTTAGTTCAGTGTTTACTAGGCCTTCCATTAATTTAGCAGCAAGAGGAATGTTTGCGACAGGTCTAAAATTGGCTATGTTATTGGATGTTTCTTTGGTGTTCTTTTTAATAGAAGTTATTACAATTTGACCCAAGTCCTTTGGAAACTTGCCAATGGATAGTTGTAGGTTGATCCAGTCTAGTAGTTTGGCTTTGAAGTTGATAGGGGCCGCTTTCATCACATTTGGGGGGCAGGGGTCCAGTCTGCAGTATGATTTGGCGTACTTGTGGTAGAGCTTATTGAATGTTTGCTAGTCAATCTCTTTGATGTTGGACCAACTCATGTCGGCCTTAGATGCATCTGGGTCGTGGGGGTCGTGGCATTTCCATTAATTTGCTTACCACAGAAGTCAGACTTACTGGCCTGTAATTTCCTTCTTCTTCCTTACTTCCACTTTTGTGTAAAAGAACCACATCTGCCCTTCTCCAGTCCTCCGGTACCACTCCCGACTTTAGAGAAGCATTGAAAAGGTCAGTCAGCAGAACTTCCCTAAGTTCCTTCAGCACCCTCGGATGTACACCATCCGGCCCCATCGCTTTGTCTACCTTTAATTTAGCTAACTCCTCACGAACACATTCCTCTGAAAATTGATCAGGGTCTAAACTACTCCATCTCTATTCGCATTTGTCTTCTGCGATCCCGCTCTTGTCGCTTCAGCCATGAACACAGAACAGAAATATTTGTTATGCAATTCAGCCTTTATCTTGTAGAGTAAAGCTGGATCCTTTGGTTTTATTTTATGTTTATGCTGCGCAGTCCCCAGTACCCCAGGATTTTCATAATTTCTAAAACAAGTAGTTTTATTGGGGGGAAAACCCCAATGTTGTTGTATTGGCTGCACACAGGAGTATCTTCTTTTCAGCTGTGGAAAATGCAAATAATGGCCTTGTGAAAGATGGAACGCACCCATGTACGAGAGATCAACTCTCAGCATGGACGACAGTTTCGACAAACTTGGATTGTTTTTTGGGACTCCTTTTCTCCATCAACTAGGAGTCATCTGTTGAACTTTTACATTTCCTTTATTTTTATTTTTTGTTACCTGGTGTACTGTTTCTCTGCAGATGGGATGGGATGGGTGGGAGGTGGGAGGGATTAGTTAAATGTCTTTCTGAAAATTGAGCTTTATTTTTCTTCATGTACCTTTTTGGTTTGTCAGTAAGTATGATTTAAACATAAAAGGTTTGGACAAGTTCTTGAAGGAAAAGTCCATAGTCTGCTATTGAGACAGACATGAGGGAAGCCAGTGCTTGCTCTGCTACTGTTTGGTATTCTACCAGGTACTTGTGATCTGGCTTGGCCACTGTTAGAAACAGGATACTGTGATAGATGGACCATTGGCTCTTCTTATACATAATCTGATCATAGAGTTGTGAAGTGCTTTGATCTGTGATGTAGTAATGATGGGACATCAAGAATAAATAATTTCATTTACATGCAGAGAGGTAGGAAGGAATTCCTGAGCCATGCGCTACGTGCTTTCCACACTTGTTATAATCAGTGTCTTGACTGATGTATTGTTGACTTTGCAAAGCTTGCTACCATCTTTCTTCCCATTAATAGTTTATAGTTTGCTCATTTACTGTACCGCCTATACTGATGAAACAGGCGAAAGTGTTAAACAGTGTACAATAAAAGAATCTCAATAGTCGAAGAGGTGACACAGCAAGACAAATCACAGTCCTGCCATCAACATCAAATATAACCATACAGAAATCCAGATCTTTCTAATCAAAATCCAACCCGCATATCAGTTAAATATAGTAATCCACGGTTAAAAGATATTTAGCAACCGTTCTATCTAACAATATTCGGCCTAATAAGTGCCAGAAAAATTTTTAGTTTTAGCTCCCTTTACTTAATTATCTTTCTTATAAAAATAAATAAATAAAAAAGCATGTATTAATTGGCACCCAGGTGTTAAATAAACTAGGAGGATGGTATATCATATAGTATGAACAGTTGTTTCATAACATAAATTATCCCAAGTCCACATTCTGTCTGATTTGCTGCAAATAATCATAGCATTACCTCCATCTCATTCCTTATATATTACATCCTAAAAAAGTTTGTGTGTATGTATTGTATATATTAATATTTAATTAAGTTAATCTGAATTCATGTTCCCAAAATAATGGTGAGACAAATTTTTCATAAAGTTCTAAAAACAGCAACACTTATCTCATATGGCAAACCACCAACCCATCATTGGTTCTGTTATCATATATGCAATACAGACATACAAACTTTTTTAGGATGTAATATATAAGGAATGAGATGGAGGTAATGCTATGATTATTTGCAGCAAATCAGACAGAATGTGGACTTGGGATAACGTATGTTATGAAACAACTGTTCATACTATATGATATACCATCTTCCTAGTTTATTTAACACCTGGGTGCCAATTAATACATGCTTTTTTATTTATTTATTTTTTAATAGAAAGATAATTAAGACAATGTGGACTTGGGATAACGTATGTTATGAGAGGTCCTATGCACTGACAACTGTTCTTACCATATGATATACCATCCTCTTAGTTTATTTAATACTTGGGTGCCAATTAATACATTCTTTTTTTTAAAAAAAAAAAAGAAAGATAAATAAGTAAAGGGAGCTAGAACTAAAAATTTTGCTGGCACTTATTAGGCCGAATATTGTTAGATAGAACGGTTGCTAAATATCCTTTAACCCTTGATTACTATGGTCAACATAAAATACACTAGAAAAATGGTCAGTGGGTTCTAGATTTATGTGTATTAAGTGTTTGCTGTTGTGTATTAATTATTAAACACTTTCGTATCAACCTGTTCATTTTTAGACGTTATTACAAAGAAACGGATGGTCTGAAATTGGATGTTGGAGTCTATATGAAGGCTTTAGAGGTATGTTAGTGATAGATAAACCAGGCCACACAGAATATGATATTAAATGACCATAAGACTCATTTGATCTAGTTCATTTTGGACTGCAGAGACTATGGCGGTATAGAAAAATAAAGTTATTATTATTATTATTATTTCTGTGACCATATGGTAACACAGGTCAGTTTTCAAAGGGATCCAGCCAGCTACATAAGGATTTGAAGGGTAATTTTGTAATTGGTCACCCTACTTGTGTGGCAGGTATGTGCATAATGTAGATCAGTTTTCAAAAGGAAAATAATGTACATGCATACTTTCTCTTCGACAATTAGTCCCCAAAATACATTCATGCTCATTTACACCTACAAGTTTCAAGTTGATAGAAACATAGAAAGATGACGGCAGAAAAGGGCTATAGCCCATCAAGTCTGCCCACCCTACTGACCCACCCCCTTTAGTCTATGCCCTAATAACCCAATTCCTTAACTTAACCTTCGTAGGGATCCAACATAGGCATCCCATTTGTTCTTAAAGTCTGATACGCTGCTTGCCTCGATCACCTGCACTGGAAGCTTGTGCCAATGATCCACCATTCTCTCCGTGAAAAAAATACTTTCTGGAGTCGCCATGAAATTTCCCGCCCTTGAGTTTGAGCGGATGTACTCTTGTGGCCGAGGGTCCTTTGAGAAAGAAAATGTCATTTTCTACCTCGACACGTCCTGTGATGTACTTAAATGTCTCAATCATGTCTCCCCTCTCCCTACATTCTTCGAGAGTGTAGAGTTGTAATTTGTTCAGCCTCTCTTCGTACGAGAGACCCTTGAGGCCTGTAATCATCCTGGTGGCCATCCGCTGAACCGATTCAATTCTGCGCACATCCTTACGGTAATGTGGCCTCCAGAATTGTACACAGTATTCCAGATGAGGTCTCACCATGGCCCTGTACAATGGCATTATGACTTCAGGCTTCCGGCTGATGAAACTTCTATTAATACAACCCATCATCCGCCTTGTTTGGATGAAGCCTTCTCCACTTGATTGGCAGTTTTCATGTCTGCACTGATGATTACTCCTAAATCCTAGTTAAAGTTTTTCCATTCAAGGAGTACGTCCTGCATGGATTACCGCTTCCGAGGTGCATGACCTTGCACTTCTTAGCGTTGAAGCCTAATTGCCAGGTTGAGGACCAACTTTCCAAAGTAAGCAGGTACTGCTCCATATTATTTTTTAAATTGCAATCACCCACTATATTACATAGTTTGGCGTCGTCAGCGAATAATGTTATTTTACCTCGAGGCCCCTGAGTCAGATCCCCTATGAATAAGTTTAAAAGGAGTGGACCCAGGACTGAGTCCTGTGGCACTCCGCTGGTCACCTCCTATGTTTTAGAGGGGGTACCGTTGACTATCACTCTCTGAAGTCTGCCACTTAGCCAATCCTTGATCCATGCTGTTATTTTCTCTCCTAACTCCATCGATTTCATCTTGCTTAGCAACCTGCGGTGTGGGACGCTGTCAAAAGCTTTACTGAAGTCCAGGTACACGACGTCCAAAGATTCTCCCAAGTCCAGCTTTCTTGTTACCCAATCAAAGAAGCTTATGAGATTGGATTGGCAGGACCTACCCTTGGTGAAACCATGTTGACTGGGATCCCGAAGATTCCCCTCATTCAAGACCATGTCCAATTTGCATTTAATTAGTGTTTCCATGAGTTTACACACTATTGATGTGAGACTCACCGGTCTGTAATTCGCAGCCTCTGCCCTGCAGCCCTTTTTGTGCAGAGGAAGAACATTAGCTGTTTTCCAATTTATACAAAGTATTAAAAAGCGTTTAAAAATATAAAATAGAGGGAACAAATTCACAGTTACAGTACAGACATAACATGATACATAAGGGCAGATGGGGAAGATACATTGCTTAAAATAAAAGAAAGGGGAGGCAAAATACAAGAGGAATAAAGGGAATCTTTAATGCAAGGCCTGATGTCTGAGATTTTTGAATAAGGAGAGCTAAGTATAGATCTCAAAAGCATCTCTGAAAAGAAATGTTTTGAGATTAGATTTAAAGTTGTTGAGATTATTTTCTTGTCTCAAGGTCAGTGGTATGATATTCTACAATGTGGGTGCAGTTACTGAAAAGATTATTTTACATGTTGTATCATAAAATAACTGACGAACTGAAGGAACTGCAAGGAGATATTGTTGGGAAGAGCGTAGTGCCCTATGTGAATCATAAGGGATCAGCAATCTGGCTATGAATGAGGGAATATGATTCGATTGGGCTTTGAAGGCAAGAAGTAGTATTTTAAAAGTAATCCTATAGGAAATAGGTAACCAGTGAGCTTTTCTGAGGAGAGGGGTAACATGATCAAATTTCTTAGCGTTAAAGATGACTTTCATGGCAGTGTTTTGAATGGCTTGTAATCTCCTGATCTCTTTTTGAGTAATGCCCTGGTAAAGGGAATTACAGTTTCAAGTTTCAAGTTTTTATTAATGCTTGATAAATCACTTATTTAATTTCCTAAGCGATGTACAGTTCAAATTAAAAAGTGGGCAGTGAATACAATCACATAAATTAAAACTTACTAAGTAAGACACACATGAGTTATGAGGGGTAGGAGGAGAAAGTTACAATTTCTTTGCAGAGTTATCTAGGGTTGAAATTACTAATGAATGGATAAGAATGTTGATCGAATTAGAGTTGAGTAGTGACCTGAAGGATCTAATCATTTTTAGTTTAAAGAAATATTTTTGCACCACTGAACTGATTTGAGATTTAAAGGATAATGTGTTATTAAGGATCACTCCTAGAATTTTTGTTTGGTACAAAGTGAATTGGGATTGAAGAGATACATATTGGAGATGCAAGGATTTCATTTTGATTGTGCGAGAAAAGCATACATTTAGTTTTTGATATATTGAGGGAAAGAAGATTTTGGCTGAGCCAGTCATACACAAGATGTACCGTATTTTTCGCTCCCTTAGACGCACCTGACCATAAGAAGCACCCTAGATTTAGAGGCAGAAAACAAGAAAAAAAACATTCTGAACCAAATTCTCCCTGCCAGGCTCTGTACCCTGTCCCCCTCTCCCTGCCAGGATCTATACCCTGTCCTCCCTCTGGTGGTCTAGTGACAGGACAGGGCAGGCAAGCTTTATGGCTGGCAGGCAGGGACAGAGCAGGCAGGCAGGTAGGTCTCGCCCCCCACAGGCAGGCAGCAGGCAGGCCCTGACCTCTCCCTCCTCCCTCCCAATTTTTAATTTGGCAGGGCAGGTAGGCCCCGGTCTCTCCCTCCCTCCCCCCCAAGCAGGCAGGCCCCGGCCTCGCCCTCCTCCCTCCCTATTTTTAATTCGGCAGGGCAGGCCCCAGCCCTCTTCCCCCCTCTCCTGCCGCCCACCTTTTAAAAATTTTTTTACTTTAGGCGCCCTCCTTCGCTGGATGCAGCGCCCTTCCTCGCTGAGAGCGGCACACAAGGCTGGTTGGCACACAAGGCCTGGTCCCCACTGCTTCCCCCAAGAATGGCTGACTCCTCTTCTTGCGGCATAGCAGCATACCAGGTTGCCTGCCTGGTGCTTGGAAATGGTGCAGGATCAGGCAGGCAGCCTGGTGTGCCACTAAGCCGCAAGAGAACAAAAAAGGAGGCAGCTTCGTCAGCTGTCAGTTCTCGGGGGAAGTGGCGGGGACCAGGCAGCCAGCCAGCCAGCCTTATGCGGCACTCTCAGCAAGGGAGGGCACCGTGTCCAGCGAGGGAGGATGGCAGCATTAAAATAAGGTAACGAGGGGGGGCGCTTTGGGTATTCACTCCATAAAATGCACCTTTATTTCCACCACATTTTAGGGGGGAAAAAGTGCGTCTAATGGAAAGAAAAATATGGTAATTTTTGATTAATTTCCATGATTTCAGCTTAATTGTGGCCCTGGATTGGATCGACTAATTGGATATCATCCACATAAGCATAAACTGTGAATCCAACAGATTGAGCGATGGTTAACAAGGGTGCAAGAAATAGGTTAAATAATATGTCCCCATCACTGCCCTGTCCCCAGCCCACCGTCTCCTTCACCGCCCCGTCACCGCCATCCCCTTCACCGCCATCCCCTTCACCGCCCCGTCACCGTCACTACCATCCCATTCACCGCCCCTCCCCGGAGAATCCATACAAGTCTCAGTACTGCAATATTTACCGTAGCTTATTCCTTCCTTATAAATCAAAGTCCTGGCTGCTGAACTAGAGAAAGAGATGTTCAGCTGGCAGGGCTTTGTTTATAAATCTTTATCAAGTTTATCAAGTTTATTAACACAATTTGATAAATCGCCTATTATAATCACTAAGCGATGTACATAACAAAAAATATATCAAGTAAAAAGGGGTTGACATTTTAACATAAGAACATTTAACTTGAACAAACATACAGTGGGAAAGAAAAGATAAAAGTTACAATTTTTGTTTGGGGTAGAATAAGGAAATAACAGTAGGTAAGGGAAGTAATAACCTCAGCAATATTAAATTTATTATACTTTAAACATTAAAAGCATCTCTAAATAAATAAGATTTTAAAAGTTTTTTAACAACATAACTAATATACTACTTTATCCTAAAGCAAAAAAAAAAGAAATTTTTTTTTTCTACCTTTGTTGTCTGGTTTCTGCTTTCCTCATCTTCTCATTCAATTCCTTCCATCCACTGTGTGTCTTCTCTCTGCGTCTTCCATTTGCTCTGTTACTGTGCCTCTCCCTTCACCCCAACCCCCCCAATTGGTCTGGCACCCATCTTCTTCCCTCCACTCCCCCATAGTCTTGCATCTGTCTTCTTCCCTTCCAGCGTCTTCTCCCCACTCTATCTTCCACATTTCCCTTCAGCGTCTGTTCCTCTCCACCCTCCTTCAACGTCTGTTCTATTCCTTTCCACCACTACCCTTCCCTCCCTCCTTCACCTTCTGTTCCTTTCTACCACCCTTCAGCTCCCCTCGCACGGACTAGCTATCTATCTCCCTCCCTCTTACCTTCGTGGTGCGTTACAATGCAATTTGTGCAAGTCGCTGGAGCCTGCGAGCTCGGTCCTCGTCCCATCTCGCTTCTGTGTTCCTATTTTCCCCATTTCTAATATCTCCCTTATGTATCTGGCATTGCTTCCCCCCCTGTGTTCATATACCATCCCCATGGCATGTATGTCCCTTTATGTTGTTGTTCCTATGCCCCCTTGCACATAATTTCTCCCCATGTATGTCGCCTTTATGTCTCTGTCCCTATGCCCCATGCACATAATTTCCTCCCCATGTATGTCCCCTTTATGTCTCTGTCTCTATGCTTCCATGCACATAATTTTCCCTCTGTTTCTGTTACCTTCCTGTGTCCAGATTTCCCCTCTCTTCCTCTTCCACACCAATGTGTCTTGCTTCTTTCCCTCTTTCCCCTCCCCCTCCCCCTGCTTCCAGCATCTGGCTCACCTGCCTGCCCTCCCCTTTCTTTCCTGCTATGGGTTTCTTTCTCTCCCTCTTCATCCCCTTGGCCCATAATCTCTTTCCCTTTCACTCCCTCCTTTCTAGTGTGAGCCAGGAACACACGCGATCGCGCGGTCCAGCAGCCTCCTCCCGCCCGATCGCAGTGTTTCGCCATCTCCCTCCCTCCATCTTACCTTAGATGCTGAGTTTGCCAACTTTCTTTTTCGCCCAGCCGCACGCTTTCAAAAAACCGCGCATGCGCGGCTGCTCCAGTTGTTCAGTCTTCTCCTCTGACGCAACCAGAAACAGGAAGTTGCAGGAAAGGAGAAGATTGAACAACTGGAGCAGCCGCGCGTGCGTGGCTTTTTGAAAGCATGCGGTTGGGTGAAAAAGAAAGTCGGCAAACTCGGCATCTAAGGTGAGGTGGAGGGAGGGAGATGGCGGAACACTGCGATCGGGCGGGAGAGGACTGCTGGATCACGCGATCCGTGATTGCCTCACTCCAGAGACAAGACCATTCACCGCTCCACGGGGCGGTGAATGGCCTTGTCCCCGTAGCGACCACTATTTTTTCTCTCCCCGTTTCTGCGGGTTACCCGCGGCTACTCACGGCTAGCTGAGGGTAATAACCACCTTGTCATTCTCTACTTCAAGCCACAGGGAATAAAAGCTGACACAAAAAGGGTTAACAGAGGGGGGGTGCCTGAGAGAGCTAGGTTGCAGTTCCTCCAGGATACCTAGCAAGAGAAGAATAAATTATTAGAGCCAGCTAGGGATAAATTAGCTATTGTTGAAAGGAGGCAGCTCAGAATACTGAGGCAGAATGAGCTAGACCAGAGATTCAGGCTCCTACATCACTTCATTGCAGGAATTCTCCTTTAAAGGGAAACCAGGTTGGCAAAGATACGGTTCCCAAACCCAGGTTGTTGAAGCAAAGGCTGGCGGAGGGTAGTGATTCAGAGGCTGTCCCAGAAAGCTGTTTGATGAAGAATGTGCAATGGAGATAGACAGTTTTCCTGCCACGAGTGAAACAGAGTTTGATATGGAGTGTGTCTCTAAAGTGGAGGAGAGTGTATATGAAGATATGAGTGAGTGGAATCCCTGTAATGAATAAGTTAATGCTTTTGAAGTTTCTGAAGAAGTTGGTTTTAAGTTGTGCAAGTGGTATGAATAGGGGTCAAGGGAACCTTTGGGAAAGAGGATTGGATTAGCTTTAGCTTAACAAGTGTGCATAGCCTATCTGGAATAAGCAGTCCTTATTTTGATTATTGGAAGCACTTTATAGGGGGAATGGGGGGGGAGGATTAAAACCAGCTTATTTATAAGGGAGGAACGTTCCCCTGCTCTCTGGCCAGACATTAAACAGGTCAGAGGTGCCAGTGGTGTAGGGAGGGGGAGGGGCACGTTCCTCAAGTTTATTTAAAATTTGATTTGGTCACAATATCGTGTTCCAATGCGATTTACAAATATAAAAACAGGGTTTTAGTAAAAGCACATATACTTTAAGAGGGTGGTTGACACATGGAACGCGCTTCCGGAGGTTGTGATAGGCCAGAGCACTTTACAGGGGTTCAAGGAAGGTTTAGATAGGTTCCTAAAGGATAAGGGGATTGAGGGGTACAGATAGAAGTAGAGGTAGGTTATAGGAATAGTCAGGGAACACTTCACAGGTCATAGGCCTGAAGGGCCGCCGCAGGAGCGGACCGCTGGGCGCGATGGACCTCTGGTCTTACCCAATAGAGGCAACTTTTTATGTTCTTATGAAACTGGAGGAAAACATATTGCGATCAAATCAAAGTTTAAATAAACTTGAGGAACGTTCCCTGCACGGTGCCAGACATTAAACAGGTCAGAGGTGCCAGTGGTATAGTAAGGGAAGAGGGCGGAGGGGTCTGCCCCGGGCGCCATCTTCCTCGTGGTGCTGGCAACCCTCCTCCTCTTCTCCCCCTTCCTACTTCTTCCCCTGATGCACGCGTGCCCCTTCCCTCGTACCTTTTTTAACTTAAGCACAAGCAGCCGCCCCCTCATACTGCTTCAGGAGAGATGAATTTGGCGACATGCTTCCAGCCACCAATGCTACCACTATCCATGCATGCTTACTTCATGTGCAAACGGAGCGTGCTTTTGGATTGCCAACATTGGCGATTGGAAACACACCAGCAAATTCATCCTTCCTGAAGTACGGATTGGACAGTGAGGAGGGGCAGGACTGTGGCAGAGGAAACAGAGCTGAAGCAGCGCAAAGATCGCTGGCATCGCGATCTTGTTGTAGGCTGCTTCCCCAGGTAAATGATGCGAGGAGGCCAGGGGGATGAGCAGTCCGTGGTGGTGGTGGAGGGGGGAGGGGCGAGCAAGCGGTCCTTCGAGGTGGTGGGGGGCGAGTGGCCCTTCAGGGGGGGCAACAGGCTTTCAGGGTGGGGCGGGCAGGCAGGCCTTCAGGGGGGGGAGACAGGCCTTCAGGGGCACATGCCTTCAAGGGGGGACAGGCCTTCAAGGGGGGGACAGGCCTTCAAGGGGAACAGGCAGGCAGGCCTTCAAGGAGAGGGGGGGACAATCCTTCAGGGGTGGGATGCAGACCTTTAAGGGGGGACAGGCCTTCAGGGGAGGGGGGGCCCTGGTGTAGAAATACACAGAGCGAAGGGGGAGGGGTTCAAAGAGACGTGCATATGCCGGACTTTGAGTGGGAAGAAATAATGGGTCTGAAAATATTGGAGAGGAAGAGAGATGATGGACCATGGGTTTTAGGGAGGGAGAGAAGTTGGACATAAGAGATGGTGTGGAGGGGGGATAGAGTGAATCTTTTCAGTTGGCAGGGTTTTGACATCCCTGTCAGCCATTGAATCAATGCTGCAGTTTTGGAGGGTGTTGTGAGTCCCAAGTGGGAGGGGGTGAGGCTCAGACCACAAGCCCCCCCCTCCCCCCCCCGTGGCTATGCCACTAGGAAGTAACACAATAGCTACTTTCCTAAGTAGCTTTCCTAAGTTAACCTGTTAGCTGTGTACCACGGGAGAATATCAGTAATACCTGAATGCTTCAGCACTGGAGAGTGTCATGGCAGCAGAGCACACTTTGGTTAAGTGCTGCTGAATATCTGTATGATGTAAAGCAGCAGAAGCTCCTCCTGCCTTTTAAACAACTTTGAATATTGTTTGACTCTTAAAATTATAATGTATAAATGCTTAAGGAGACAACCCCCTAATTATAGGCTCCTTTTACTAAATGTTTCTACTGCAGGTCGGCGAGGTCAATGCTCTGACAGCATAGGAATTGTCATGAGCACCGGAGCATTTATCTTGCGGCTCTCAGTAGAAACTTATGTTGCTATGATTATACGTATGTTGATTTTCTGGTCTCTCTCTTGTGAGAGGCCTTCTTATGGAAATATACTTTTATGTATTGGAAATTAATTTCAATTTTCTAAGTGCTGTACTGCCTGTAGTTTGGCTTTTTAGAATTCTGATTGTGTCTATGTGTGTTTATTTCTATATTTTAATCTTTAATTCTAAATTTGTAAGGCACTCTGCCAAAGTGTAGGTTCTGCGTACAGAGCAATTGCAGTGCAGCTTGCTATAATTTCCAGGCTGTATCTCCAAAAGATGTGTTATTGGTGCTTCGGCATCTGTTATAATATCTACAGTATTGCTTTTTCTTCAATACCTTTCTTCTAGTATGCCTGTGATATTGAAGCTGAGGTTATAGGAAAGCCATCAAAAGCATTTTTTCTCTCAGCTTTGGCAGACATGAATGTGGAGCCACATGAGGTAAGATTTCTTTCACTGTATTAATCCAATACCATAATTTTCACTCTATAAGACGCACTTTTTCCCCCCAAAAAAGTGGGTGGAAATAAGGGTGCGTCTTTTATGGAGCGAATACTAACTAACCCCACCCTCCCCTACCTTCATTTCTCCAGCAGTACGGGCGGTCCAGCGCTGTAGGGCAGGTAGCTTTCAGCCTCCTGCCCTTCTCTTCCCGAGTGGCAGCGGCAGAGCGGCAAGCAGGCAGGTGCGAGTTTCTCGCTTCCTGCCTTGTCCTGCGCCACTCTGTGAGTAAGCGAGCTTGTGCACACGAAGTGACACTGCCTCCTTACCTCCATCCTCAAACTGCTCCTTAAAATACTGGGCCGGCTCCACGAGTGCGGCCACAACTAACCACTTTATGCCGCAGGGACGAGCTGTCAGTCCATGACAGCACCGTCGCCATGGCCAGGGCTCTGGGCTGGAACGTGGCGGTTTTGAAAGAGGAGTGGGATTCTTTCTATGTGGAAGCACCAGCTGTTAAGAGCACTGCGCAGCTCCTGGTGCTGACCCCAGACTCAAGCCTCCAACAGATAGCTGCTTCCCATTGGATCCGGCCGCTGGCAGGTCTCGCGCGGAGCAGCCAATGGGTGCTGACCATGCATTGGGCAGCACCTGAGGGGGAGTCAGGAGAGGCAAGGTAGAAGGAGGAGAGAATCAGAGAACAGAGACAAGGCAGGAGGAGGAGAGAAGCAGAGAGAGAGGACAAAGAGGAGGGGATAGTGAAGGAGGATGAGAACAGAAAAGAAAAGGAAGGCATAGGAGGAGCATTAGAGAGGGAGAAGAGAGGGCAGTTTGCCTGCCTGAGAAACTCCCTAACCCCTTACTTGTCCTGTTTGTCCATTGATTAGTTTGTAAGCTCTAATGAGCAGGAACTGTCTCTTGCATTTTTTTTAATGTGCAGCGCTGCAGCGCTATAGAAATGATAAGTAGTAATAGAAAGAGAATATCAGAGATAAGAAGGGCAGCAAGAAGGAGCGCATCAGAGAGCCTGACAGGGAGGGGGACAGGGTGCAGAGCCTGGTAAGGAATGTGGGGTTGGGTGCAGAGCTTGGCAGGGAGAATTTGGTTCAGAATGTTTTTTTTTCTTTTTTTCCTCCTCTAATTCTTGGGTGCGTCTTATGGTCAGGTGCGTCTCATGGCGCGAAAAATATAGTAACTATTTCTTGTACAATCCCCCTTTATTCCGGGACCAGTGGGTTTTATAGATCCCTTGCCACCAGGCACTGTAGAAAGCTTCAGATGATTGAAGTCTTAACTCCTCCCTCTGCTAGCATATCCTGGAGCATGCCCCTTGGACCCTAGTCTTGCTTTCTGCATGCCAGCCTGTAGGAGCTTATCTCTTCGGCTTGTGTTTTCTTTTGCTAATTTTCATTATTTTTTTAAGTATTTCCTTCACGGGTTTGCCCTCATGCTTTGGAGGTTCCCTGCAGGAATATCCTTGTGGCAGGAGATTGCAGACTGTTGGAGAAAATCTGTTTCGGGGGGGGGGGGGGGGGGTTGGTTCCCAGCATGGCAGTAAGCCCCCTGGTCAGCCTACAGGACAGATCGGGGCTCTGGGATTGGGAGCTAGCTCACCCCAGGTTCATTCACTAGTGGATGTAGCGCAGACTGAGCGGTTCTGTGGAGTCGGATTGCGTGCCTCCACCAGGTGGTTGTGCGACGTATCCAAGGGTGGTGGAGGTCATCGGCCGTGGTGGTCGGGCCAGTGGGGGCAGTCAGAAGACTTGAAATCCAGTTTTACAGCTTCCTGAGGCATTGCCTGCACTTTCTCCCATTCAGCACAATGGAACAGTGAGTAACAGACTGACAGCTTGTTTTAGTGATTTGGGGGTTCTTAAAAAGGGGGTTTTGGGTGGTTTCCCCACATGACCTACCCCTTCCCATCTCTAAAATTCCAAAATTGCCATTTTCTGGAGATTCCTATTCCTTTCCTGGGCGATTTTATTACAAAATTGGCACCCGTGACATCTTAGATTTTTCCTGATTTGAATAAAACTATAATTTTTTTATAGTTAGGAGCTTCGTTTTTCCTCCAAACTTCATAGATGGTCTTCCTAGGTTGGGATGGAATGGATTCATGCCTCGTTTGCAGCAGATGGCTGTTCTGTGTGCACTGTGGGCCACGAGGGTTGTTAAGTTTGCATGGATGTGGTGCCTTCTGCCTCAGGGGAGACCCTCCTTGAGCCTTCTGCCCCAATTTCCATGAAAATCCTGTCTGGGGGCCCTCAGGACAGTACTGACGGCATATATGTGAAATGCAAGTGCGGTTCCGGAGAAAAACTTCATAAGTCTTCCAGCCACTCTGAATCTGCGGGAGGTCTTTTCTCCCGGTATTTGTGAATATGTTCTCTCAGTAATACTTCATTAAGAACTCCATGCCTGTGCTCACCCTAAAGACATCTGGGCTGTCCGTTGGGATTATGCCTCCGCTGGACCCGAGTCTTTCACTTTGTTCCCTGGCGGGGACTCTGGAGAAAAAATGGGCGATGCCTGCGATTGCATTGGGCACTTTCTCGATCCCTCTGCTTTCGCAGGGAGGTTTGGCAGCATCCACAGATGTGGCAAATTTGGTGGAGCTCCGCAATCAGGATCCGTGTAGGTCCTGGGACCTGGTTGATGATCCCCAAGTACGCAAGTACTTCAAACCTGCTCGTCTGGAGGACCTCATCACAGAATCTCTGCAGGAATTAAAACTGCAGCCGGATCAGCTGGTCGAGGAGGAATGTTCTTTCATGAGTGATCAGAGGCCGCTAACTACCTCTTTTCCTGATAACCCTGATGTGGTTCGTATCCTGTCAGAGTTTTGGGATAACCATGAGGGTCTACCCAAAAAAAAAAAAATCTCAGGAAGGACATAAAAACTTCCTAAAACTAATGAATTATGCCCTATTGGAAACCATAGGAGGGACCTACCTAGACTCTACCAGGTCTACCCACTGCACTCATACAAAGACCCACTCATTCACTTAACACACAAAAAAAGGAAAAAAGTGAAGAAAAAGCCATCTTCTTTGTTAGGCTAAGGTAGATAGAGTTGCAGTAGTCTAGTCTGGAAAGGATGGTGGATTGGACAAGGACGGCAAAGTGTTTTTGATGGAAACAGGATCTCATTTTTCTCAGCATGTGAAGGCTGAAGAAACATTTTTTTACTAGGGAGTTGAGGTGGTCGTTGAAGGAAAGTGTAGAGTCAATGATGACTCCCAGAACTTTACTAGAATATTCAAGATGCAGAGTGAGGCCAGAGGACAGTGGGATGGAGGTGGGCAGTTGGTCCAATTTGGGGCCAAGCCAGATAAGTTTTGTTTTAGATTCGTTCAGTTTCATCTGCACAGTGTGGGCCCAGGATTGAAGGTTCGATATACATGAGGATATGTTCGCTGAGAGGTTGCTGAGGTTCCGGTCGGTCTCGAGGAGGACAAAGATATCGTCTGCGTAAGTGTAGAGTGTTTCAAGGGGGGAGAGATGGAGGAGTTTAAGGAAGGACATATAAATGTTGAAGAGGATAGGAGAGAGAGATGAGCCTTGCGGGACTCCACAGATCGGGTTCCAGGGGGAGGAAGAAGTGCCCTTCATGTTGACTATGTAGGAGCGGGAGCGTAAGAACTTCGAGAACCAGTCAAGGACTGTGGAGTTTATGCCTATCTCGGTGAGTTGGTAAATTAGAATATCATGATGGATGACATCAAAAGCTGCAGAGAGGTCGAATTGAAGAAGGACAGCGAACTTGTTGCGAGAATGGAGATATTGAACTTTTGAGATTAAGGAGGTCAGAAGGGATTCGGTGCTGAAATTGGGATGGAAGCCGTATTGGTAGGGTTGAAGAATGGTGAATTTCTCAAGGTAGGAAGATAGTTGAGTGGATATGATGGACTCTAGCATTTTGGTAAGAAGGGGAATGTTAGCTATTGGACGGTAGCTGGATGGTGTAGAGGGGTCAAGCTCAGAATTTTCAGTAGTGGGGTTAAGGAAATATGGCCCATTTCTGGGGAGAAGAGACCCAAATGGAGGGCGGAGTTTATGAGAATGGTAAGAGATGAGATGGCCTGAGGGGGAGTGTTCTCGTAGAGGTAGGAGGGGAAAGAATCCAAGGTACAGTTGCAGGATTTCAATTTGAGGCAGAGATTATAGACCAGGGATTTGGAAACAGGTTCGAAGGAAGACCAGGATCTGTCTGCTGGGATAGGGTAGGAGTCTGTTGGGATAGGGTTGGGGTCAATTGGAATCAGAGATTTGTAGGAGATTGCAGGTGGGAAGGAACGCCTCAAGGTGGAGACTTTATCGTTGAAGAACTTTGCTAGAGAATCGGCTGAGGGGGAGGAGGGAAGTATGGAGTCATTTTTGGAGGTTAAGGAATGCCAGATGTTAAATAATGTGCTACTCTGATTGTTGGATTTGGAGATTTTGTCACCGTAGAAGTTTTTCCTTGCTTTTTTTAGAACAGTATTATAGATTTTAATGTTGACCCTCCAGGAGAGTCTGTCTGTAGGGGATTTAGATTTTTTCCATTTTCGTTCCAGAGCATGGCATTTCTGTTTCAGTTCTCTGTAGTATGGGAGGTACCAAGGGGCCTTATGGGAGTAGGAAATGGTTTTAGTGGAGAGAGGGGCGAGGGAATGGAAGGTGGACTCGGAGAGGGCGACCCAATTTTGCCAGTTAGATTCTGGTTCTGCAGGTTTAGAGATGGGGGAAAATTTGTCGAGAAAATTGATCCAGAACAGATTGCTCGAGATTTTTTTACGGAAGGTAATAGAATTAGAGGTGCAGGATGGGGGCCCGAAATGTGACATGAAAATGGGGAGACAGAAGGCCCCTAGGTAGTGGTCGGACCAGGGGACACTTAGCTGCAGACGGTGTCCAGGCTGTCTTCCATGCATTCAAAAAGTGCAAGCCTGCCTGGCCCTACAGCCACTCTTTCCAATAGGGCATAATTCATTAGTTTTAGGATAACCATGAGGGTCCCCTGAAATGCACTCAGGCCATGGGGAAGCTTTATCTCATGGCGGTCGGTTTTACCAAGCGCTTTGCTTCTCTGAAGCTGTGGCTCAGGTCACCAAGCGTGCATCTCTCCCTTCTGTCAGAGGAGTGGTCCTGAAGGATGTTCAGGACAGGTGTGTGGATTTCATCCTTAAACACTTTGTTGCATGGGCGTGGCACTCCAAACTACGCCATGACCCTGATACTGTGGTGCTGCGTGATTTAGACTTTCTCATCTCCAGGGTGGATTATATAGTATGGCTGATGCCTTATATCCAAAACAAAAAAAGTCTTAAGAACTATATCTCACAGACCTCAGTGGTACCACTTGTATGAATCAAACTTTAAGCACACAAGCACCAAGGTCTCATAAATACTTTAAATATTTTTAAGTTATTTTTTTACTTTAAATAGTTTCATATAGAAAAATACTTATAGAGTAAAAAGATACTCATCTTGGTCTACGCGGATGGGGGTAAGCACTCCGACATAGAACTATATTTCGTCCGCAAAGGCTGTATCAAGGAATTCCCCCTAAAAATGTGTATAATATAGCAACAGTGTTAATAGCAAGTTTATAATATTTTAAGTATTTTTACTAAGTAATTTTATTAGAAAAGTTCCCTTAAGTCAACAGACTCGTGCTTCCTGTGTTCGTCGGTTTTAACAAGGAAACATGACCGCAGCGTTCTTTCATTATATACCCACAGTCTTTTAACGTGATGACATCACTCTTAACGTAACCCAGCCCCCTGACCGACTTATCAGCTGACACACTTCCCTTTATTAAATCAATGTCATCCATTCGATTTCAGCATTTAACCCCATTGGTTTAACTGAATTTAAAACATAAATCCATTTTTGTTCTTTAAAGTTCAGTCTCTCTTTATAGTTTCCACCCTCCCACCCAACATGAATCTGGTATATGATCCTCCATTTCAAATCCACAATTTTATGTTTTTTCTTCCACCAATGTTGTGCAAGGGGGGGCTTCTATATTACCCGTCTTAATTCTAGATTTATGCTCTGTAAGTTGGATGTTCATTTTCCGACTCGTCCTTCCCACATAAATTAGCTGACAAGGGCATTTAATCATATATATCACTAAAGCACTACAGCAGGAGGTGTTAGAGGTAGCATGATATATTTTATCAGTATCAGGGTGTTTCCATCCAGGTCCCGCTAAAGTTTGATCGCACCATTGACATTGTCCACAGGCGGAATGATTAAACATAATACCGCCATTAAGATATTTAATTTCAAATCGATGGGTAAGAATATAACATAAGAACATAAGCAATGCCTCTGCTGGGTCAGACCTGAGGTCTATCGTGCTCAGCAGTCCGCTCACACAGCGGCCCAACAGGTCCAGGACCTGTGCAGTAATCCTCTATCTATACCCCTCTATCCCCTTTTCCAGCAGGAAATTGTCCAATCCTTTCTTGAACCCCAGTACTGTTCTCTGCCCTATTACGCCCTTTGGAAGCGCATTCCAGGTGTCCACCACACGTTGGGTAAAGAAGAACTTCCTAGCATTCGTTTTGAATCTGTCCCCTTTCAACTTTTCCGAATGCTCTCTTGTTCTTTTATTTTTTGAAAGTTTGAATAATCTGTCCCTCTCTACTCTCTCTATGCCCATCATCCGACCCCTCTTATATGATGGAATAGGATTTGCTTGGAATTGAGAGCTAAGCTGCAATATGGGCCAATGATGTTTTATTGTAGCAAAAAAAGCAGTACTTAACGGCATAAACGGGAGAACACAGATAAAGCAATCATATTGTGTTTCTATATTCTTCTCTTGTAACAATAGAGGTCTTTGGGCAAACTTGGCACACAGGTATGCTTTACGAACAGCTTTTCTTTGATACCCTCTTTCATGAAAATGTCTACTAAACAGTATAGAAACATAGAGTATGCAGTGGCGTACCAAGGGGGGGGGGCGATCTGCCCCGGGTGCAAGTCCTGAGGGGGTGCTCTCAATCCGGTTCCCCCCCCTGCATCCAGTTCAGCCCCCGACGTCCGGGTGTCGCGTTTGAATTCCCTCCCCACCCCCCTGGCCTCCTCGCACCATTTACCTGGGGAAACAGCCTGCAGCAAGATCGCAATGCCAGCGATCTTTGCACTGCTTCGGCTCTGTTTCCTCCACCGCGGTCCCGCCCCTCCTCTGACATCTTTATTTTATTTACACCACAACGCCAATATGGTTAGGAGAAGCCAAAGGGGGGTGAAAAAGCTATAAAATAAACCCACCAGGATGTTTGAAAAAAACACCCAAATGGGCAGGAAAATCGAATCGATAAACCAATTCAATAGGCTGAATCGAATCGAAATTTTTTTTTCCTGAATCTGGCAGCACTAGTTTGCGCTACTGTCTTAGACTTTAGGACCTGGGATTGGGGAGAGATGGCATCCTCAGTACTTTATAATGCAAGTGAAATGAGGATTTGGTCAGACTTTTGAAGGGTCTGCAAAAGAAAAATATTGTATAGGCCGGGGACATGAGACAGCAGGAAATGGGAACTTTTCTTCCTTCTATTTTTGTGAATGGAAAGGCTGAGGATGTCAGAGAGTTCAGTTAAAATATGTGCTTTATAAGAAAATATAATAATGTGTTTTATAAAGTTTATAGCATTGCTGGCCTACCCGGTGAGGTGTTCCTAGTGGTGGTGGCGGCAGCAGCAGCAGCGTGTCAATGTGTTGAGAGGAAGAGGTGGTCTGGGAAATTCTGCTGAGCAAACTCCGGGCCCATTTCTACCCCCTAGTTAGTCCACTCCACTCAACTGGTTCACACACTGAGTGGGTCTTTGGGAGTTGTTCCTGGGTAGTTGTTTTCGGATCTCTTCCAGTGGTTTGTCAGTATCTCCTTCTGGTCCAAGGAAGGAAACTTTGTTAACCTTAGCATTGACCTACAGATTATGTTTGTAACAGCGCTGCTTGTGTGGCATTAGGCTATGTAGTTATCGAAAAAAAACAAAAAAACAGACCTTTGCACATTTTTGCACTATATGGTAGATGTATGAGGAGATTCACATTTCCTGCACAGCTAAGTCCATGTGAAGTTACCTTGTGCTGTATTTGACATCTAGCAAGGTCTCTGTTTGGAAGGAAAGATCTAAACTTAAAAATGAAGTGGCCAAAAGTTATGGTAAAAGCAGATAGTGTAGCTGGTTTTAAGAAAGATTTGAACAAATTCCTGGAGGAAAAGTCCATAGTCTAATCTAATCTAATCTAAACCTTAAGTTTATATACCGCATCATCTCCATGAGTATGGAGCTCGACACGGTTTACAAGAACTTAAAATAGTAGGTAGAGAGGAAGAAAAAAGGATTACATGAACTTATGTGAAGAAGGGGGGGGAAAGGGGGGGAAGGATAGAGTTACAATTAGTCTGTTATTAAGACATGGGGGATGTGTCTGCTTGCCCTGGATCGGTAGCATGGAATGTTGCTACTCTTTGGGTTTTGACCAGGTATTAGTGACCTGGATTGGCTACCATGAGAATGGGCTACTGGGCATGATGGACCATTGGTCTGACCCAGTTAGGCTATTCTTATGTTATGTTCTCATCTGTAGGGGCCTTTGTTTTCACTTCTTATTTTAATGTATTTTTTTTCTGGGAACTTATCAGTGTTTTTTATAATGGGAACAAAAATGGAAGAAAATTAATGTGTGTGGAATGGGGGGGGGATAACTAATTTCTTCAGCTAAATAATTCAATCCACCTCAACCAGACATAGGAGAACTCACGCACCATTCACACACCCTTCAACCAAAAACATCAAAAGAAAAAAAACTGTTCGACAACCTCCTAGCCATTCGAGCTGTAACACTTGACCCCCAACTCTACAACCTATTGACCTCGACCACAGACTACAAAACTTTCAAAAAAGAAATAAAAACCCTTCTATTCAAAAAACACATAAAACCGAACTAACACAATCAGAACTGTCCCAAGCATCACCTGCAACTACTCCATATGTACTTCTGATGTCATGACAATTCAGACATAATTTATATTATGTTATGTTTGGAATAATGGTTACATATATGAGGTTCAATAAAAGAAAATTTTCACTGCCTGTTTCTATTCTGACCATTTATTCTGTTTCATGGTCATTACAAAAAATATTTTTTTACATGGGGGGGGGGTCAAAAAATGATGGGCCCCGGGTGTCACATACCCTAGGTACGCCACTGAGAGTATGACGGCAGAAAAGGGCCGACAGCCCAACAAGTCTACCCACTCAAGAACCCTCCCTCCTCGAGAATCCATCTTTTAAGCATTCCTCTGGAGCGACCCCACCAGACGGTCCCTTGAAGTCGAGCTTGGTACTGGCCTCAACTACCTGACGTGGAAGACCATTCCATCGATCAATTACCCTTCGGTGAAGAAGTATTTCCTGGTGTCCCCATGAAATCTTCCCCCCCTGAGTTTTAGCGGGTGCCCTCTTGTCGCCGTGGGACCCGTAGGATAAAAGATTTCTTCCTCCACCTCAATGCGGCCCGTGACGTATTTGAATGTTTCTATCATGTCCCCCCTTTCTCTGCGCTCTTCGAGAGAATATAAACGCAGCCTGTTCAGACGTTCTTTGTATGGGAGATCCTTGAGTCCTGAAACCATCCTAGTGGCCATTCGCTGAATCGACTCCATTCTTTTCAAATCCTTTTGATAATGTGGCCTCCAAAACTGAACGCAGTACTCCAGGTGAGGTCTCACCATGGATCTGTATAACGGCAGTATAACTTCAGGCTTTCAGCTGATAAAGCTTCTTCTAATGCATCCCAGCATTTGTCTAGCCTTTGCTGATGCTTTCTCCACCTGATTGGCAACTTTCATATCATCCCGAATGATTACTCCCAAGTCCCGTTCTGCTGCAGTTTTTGTTAGGTTTTCACCATTCAGGGGGTACGTTCTGCATGGATTTCCGTTAACAAGGTGCATTACCTTACATATTTTGGCATTAAAATTCAGTTGCCAAGTACTGGACCATTGTTCTAGTAAAAGTAGGTCCTGTTCCATGGTGCCGGGCTGGTTGCGCCGTTAGATTCTGCCGCGCTGCCCACAACGTTGCATAGTTTAGCGTCATTAGCGAATAATGTAATTTTGCCTCAAAGTCCCTGAGGCAGATCCCTTACAAAGATATTGAATAGTACTGGGCCCAAGACCGAGCCCTGCGGTACTCCACTGGTCACTTCCGACGTGTTTGAGGGAGTACCGTTCACCATCACCCTTTGAAGTTGCTGTTAAGCCAGTCTTCTACCCATGCTGTTAGTGTTTCTCCAAGGCCCATCGCGTTCATCTTGTTCAATAACCTCCGGTGTGGGACACTATCAAAAGCCTTACTGAAGTCTAAATACACGATGTCCAGGGACTCTCCCTTATCCAGTTTTTTTGTCACCCAGTCAAAGAAGTTTATCAGATTGGATTTAAAAGACCTCCCCTTAGTAAAGCCATGTTGGTGGGGATCCCTTAGTCTTTCGTCATCCAGAAACGTGTCCAATCTGTTTTTGATCAACATTTCCATAAGTTTACATACTATTGATGTGAGACTCACTGGTCTGTAATTTTCGGCCTCTGACCTGCATCCATTTTATGGAGTGGAATAACGGCAGTTTTCCAGTCCAAGGGAACTTTTCCCTTGCTTAGGGAAAGATTAAAAAGCTCAGCTAACGGTTCTGCTAGGACATCTCTCAATTCCTGAAGTACTCTGGGGTGTAGATTATCTGGGCCCATAGCTTTGTTCACTTTTAGCTTTGATAGCTCGTGGTAGACATTGCCCGCGGTAAATGCAAAGTCCCGGAATGGGTCCTCCGAGCACCCCTTTGTCTGTAGCTGAGATCCGGATCCTGGTGCTTTGTGGGTGAAGACTGAGCAAAAGTAGTTATTGAGTAGTTCTGCTTTGTCTACGTCCGAGTCCACGAAGTTACCATCAGGTTTTTTAGGCGCACAATACCGCTTGAGTTCTTCTTCCTGTCGCTAACGTACTTGAAAAAGGATTTATCCCCTTTTTTAACCTGTCTTGCTATATTTTCCTCCATCCGGAGTTTGGCCTCCCTGACTGCCATCTTAACATTTCTAGATTTTGCCAGATAGGTTTCTTTAGCTTCCGGCCTTTGCGATTGCTTGTAAGTTATGAATGCTTTCTTCTTTTGCTTTACTAGTTCTGAGATCCATGCAAGATCTACACCCTAAATGGCGAGATCCTGACAAGAACTGTAGCAGAAAGAGACTTGGGAGTGATTGTCAGGGAAGACATGAAGTCGGCAAACCAAGTGGAGCAAGCTTCATCCAAAGCAAGGCAAATCATAGGTTGCATACGCAGGAGTTTCATCAGCCGTAAACCTGAAGTCATTATGCCACTATATAGATCCATGGTGAGACCGCACCTGGAGTACTGTGTGCAATTCTGGAGGCCGCATTACCGCAAGGATGTGCTGAGACTGGAGTCGGTCCAGAGAATGGCCACCAGGATGGTCTCGGGACTCAGGGAGCTCCCGTACGAGGAGCGGTTGGGGAATTTGCAGCTCTACTCACTCGAGGAGCGTCGAGAGAGGGGAGATATGATCGAGACATTCAAATATCTCACGGGCCGCATCAAGGTGGAAGAAAACATCTTCTTCAAGGGTCCCGCGGCAACAAGGGGGCATTCGTGGAAAATCAGGGGCGGGAAACTGCACAGTGACACTAGGAAGTTCTTCTTCACTGAAAGGGTGGTTGATCGCTGGAATAGTCTTCCACTTCGGGTTATTGAGGCCACCAGTGTGGCGGATTTTAAGGCCAGATGGGATAGACATGTGGGATCTATCCGCAAAGATAGATAGCGAGGATCACTGGAGTGGGCAGACTTGATGGGCCGTGGCCCTTATCTGCCGTCTATTTCTATGTTTCTATGTTTCTATGAGATCTCCACAGAGAACCACTGTGGTCTATTTTTTCTGCACCTTTTGCTTGCAGATTTTATGTAAATGTTGGTTGCTTCTTGCAGGGTGGATTTCAGAGCAGACCATAGTGCCTCCACACTGTCCGTCGTACTATGGTTTTGCAGCGCTTTTTAGACATAGTCCCCCATGCACTGAAAGTCAGTTCCTTTAAAATTTAGGACCTTAGTCAAGGTATTTGACCTAGTGGTTCCTTTCTTTAGGTGGAACCACACCGTATTGTGGTCGCTGGAGGCCAAAGCTTCTCCCACCAACACCTCTGTGACACTGTCCCCGTTGGTGAGCAGCAGGTCCAGGATCGCCTGATCCCTGGTGGGTTCAAACACCATCTGTTTGAGGTGTGCTCTTCGCATAGAGGTTAGTAGCCTTTTGCTGCCACTGGTTGTGGCAGAAAGTTTGTTCCAGTTCACATCAGGCATATTGAAATCTCCCAACAGCACCGTCTCACCTCGCAGTGTGATGGTCTCAATGTCTTCAATTAGTTCTTGATCTACATTGTCCTTTTGTCTTGCTGGTCTATACACAACACCAAGATACAGGCATTTGTTGTTGCCCCTGGCAAGGTTCACCCAGAGGGATTCTCCTGTATACTTTATGTCTGTGATTTTAGTAACTTTGATGTCCTCTCTAATGTAAAGATATGATTAAATGTGCTTGTCAGCAAATTTATGTGGGAAGGACGAGTCGAAAAATGAACATCTAACTTACAGAGCATAAATATAGGATTAATACAGGTAACATAGAAGCCCCCCTTGTACAACATTGGTAGGAGAAAAAACATAAAATTGTGGATATGAGACCGATGACGATCTTGGTGCTTGTATGCTTAAAGTTTGATTCATACAAGTGGCACTGCTAAGGTCTGTGAGACATAGTTCTTAAGACTTTTTTTGTTTTGGGTCTTAAGTATATAGCATTGCTGCAAGTATAAAGCCTGCTCTGACTTGTGATGCCTTATATGACATATTAAAAGTTTTCGTCAAGCTTGGCGCTTATTCAGTATCTGCCTAGAGGATGCTGTGGAAGTTGCCCTTTAAGGGACAGCTTCTATTCGGCCAGGATCTGGATGACCTCATGGCAAGTGTACAAGACTGCAACTGAGGTTATGGGTTCAAACCCATGCTGCTCCTTGTGACCCCGGGCAAGTCACTTAAACCCCCAGTTGCCCCAGGTACATTAGCTAGACCATTTTTTTGGCCCCAAAATATCGGTTTATATGGTATATTATTTAATTATTTAGGATTTGCAGTCATCATGCGCACATTGTAATGTAATGCCTTGCAGTCAGGCTTATTTATGCAATAATCCAGGTGAGGTCGCACTATGGAGTGATAGAGAGACATTATAACATTCTTAGTCTTGTTAACCATCCCTTTGTTAATAAATTCCTAGCATCTTGTTTGCTTCTTTGGTCGCTGCCGGACATTGGGCAGAAGGTTTCATCGTATTGTCTACGATGACACCCAGATACTTTTCTTGGGTGCTAACCCACAAGGTAGACCCTAGCATCCGGTAACTGTGATTTGGGTCATTCTTCATAATGTGCATCACTTTGCATTTCTCCATATTAAATTTCACCTGCCACTTGGAAGCCCAGTCTTCCAATTTCCTATGGTCTGCCTGCAATTTTTCACAATCTGCATGCAGTATGTAGGAGAGGAAAATGATCTTAGCCGTTTTAAAAGTAACTTAAAGAGTTTCCTTTTTAAAGATGCTTTTAATTTTTAAATTATGTTCAAATTTTATACTAGTTTCCCTTCAGGTGTCTACTTTTCCCTCCCTAATGTTCTTTCCATCTATGATTCTTTTCTGTACTTTAAAGCATTGAATTGTAGTTCTATCCCTCCTTACCTTGTGTATTGGTTAGTCTGTAAGTCTGTCGGTCTAACCCATTATTTTTACATTTTAAATGGTATGTCTAAATATATGTTTATATTTTTATTACTGTTGTAACTCGCTTAGTAACTCTAAATAAGTGACTCATCAAATTAAAATAAAACTTGAAACTTGATTTTAACAACTTTGAACAGTTTATGTCATTTGCAAATTTAATCACCTCACTCATCGTTCCAATTTCAAGATCATTTAAAAATAAGTTAAATAGCACCGGTCCCAGTACAAATCCCTGCGTCACTCCACTGTTTACTTTCCTCCATCTCATTTTCAATGGTCTCCAAGAGGATAGGTTTTTGGGATGTCCCTAATGAATATGCATGGGACAGATTTGCATAAACAGTATGCAAGTCAAGTTCATGCATATTTGTTTGGGATATCTTGAAAACGAGTACTAGAGTTATACACTTTGTGGTTTAGGCACTCTTTAGTGCAGTGTTCTTCAACCGCCGGTCCATGGACCAGTGCCGGTCTGCAGAAATTTTCTGCTGGTCCGCAGAGCCTGCACGTCCATCGGGCAGAAGACAGTGTTCTTCAGCCACCAGTCCACGGTGCAATCAACACAGTATCTTCAGGCCAGCTCCCTGAGTGCTGCACTGCACAAAGCCATGGGCAGAGGCTCCTACGTTTGTCCTGCGCCTGAACCAGAAGCCTTCTCTCTGACGTCGCAACATCAGAGGAAAGGCTTACAGATGAGGCACGGGACGCACGTGAGGAGCCACTGCCCACAGCTTTGTGCAACACAGCACTCAGGGAGCTGGTCTGAACACACCGCATTGATCGCACTGTGGACTGGCCCAAAGATAACACTGGGTGGCACAGCATAGAGGGAGAGAGACAACAACATTAGGAGGAATGCTTTTATTTTTTTATTTAGTGACTGATTTACATCTGCTATCTGACCAAGAAGAAATGCATTTGTTTCTTTTCCTCTGGGGTTGTACTGCTTGCAGAGTCTTGCATCTTGGGGTTTTTAAGGACACAGTCACCGAGGCGCAAAATCTATATATACCTTGTATCGGTAAGGGATCCAAGAGGAAAAAGAACAAGAACCGGCGTGGCTCACTGTAATGGTGAAAGAAGCGTTCAGAGACAAGAAGACTTTGTTTAAGGAATGGAAAAGGTCAAAAATGGATGAAAACTGGAAAAAGCACAAACAGCATCAAAGAACATAAGAATTGCTGCTGATGGGTCAGACCAGTGATCCATCGTGCCCAGCAATCCGCTCACGCAGCGGCCTTCTGGTCAAAGACCAGCACTCTAACTGAGACTAGCCCTACCTATGTACGTTCCAGTTCAGCAGGAACTTGTCTAACTTTGTCTTGAATCCCTGGAGTGTGTTTTCCCCTATGACAGACAGGTGCCATAAGGTGGTAAGAGGGCCATAAGTGGTAAGCTAAACTAAACCTTAAGTTTATATATCGCATCCTCTCCATGAATATAGAGCTCGGCACGGTTTACAAGAGCTTAATAAAGGAAAAGAATAGCACATTTGAGTTTCGTGGATTGAGTATAGGGGGGGGGGGGGAGGAGAGCGTTACGTTTTTGTGAAAAGACTGGTTTTCAGGTGCTTTCGGAATAGTTGGGGCCAAAAGAGACTATGAGGAAAAAATAGCCAAGGAGTTGAAAAACTTCAAGCTGTTCTTTCGAAGGAAGCGGATGACCATGGAATAAAGGGAGTGCTAAAGGAGGACAAAGCCATCGCTCACAAACCAAACACATTTTTTGCATCTGTGTGTACCGAAAAGGATATACACAACATAACAGAAGCCGACAGGCTATAAGCGGGAAACGAAGACGGGAAACTGACAGGGTTGATGGTCAGTTTAGAAGAAATATGCAAGCAAATTGATAGGCTTAAAAATGATAAATACCTGGGTCTGGATGGCATCCATCCAAGGGTAATCAAGGAACTGAAAGGGATTATAGCTGAACTGCTTCAACTAATAGCCAATATGTCGATCAAACTGGGAAGGATTCTGGAAGACTGGAAGGTGGCGAATGTTACGCCGATCTTCAAGAAAGGTTCGAGGGGTGATCCGAGAAACTACAGACTGGTAAGTCTGACCTCGGTACCGGGAAAGATGGTAGATGCACTGATAAAGATCCGCATCATTGAGCATCTTGATGGACACAATCTGATGAGGACCCAACCGGCACGGCTTCAGCAAAGGAAGATCTTGCTTGATGAACTTGCTGCACTTCTTTGAGGGAGTAAGCAGGCAGATAGACAAGGGTGACCCGGTTGACATTGTATAACTGGATTTTCAGAAGGCGTTCGACAAGGTTCCGCATGAATGACTACTTTGAAAAATTGCGAGCCATGGAATCGAGGGTGAAATACTCAAGTGGATTAAAAACTGGCTGGTGGATAGGAAACAGAGAGTGGGGGTAAATGGACAATACTCAGACTGGAAAAGCGTCACCAGTGGAGTGCCGCAGGGTTCAGTGCTTGGACCCGTGCTCTTCAATATATATATAAACAATCTGGAAATTGGTACGACGAGTGAGGTGATTAAATTTGCAGGCAATACTAAATTATTCAGAGCAGTGAAGACGCAGGAAGATCGCGAAGATCTGCAATGTGACATAAATATGCTTGAGAAATGGGCCGCGACATAGCAAATGAGGTTCAACGTAGATAAGTGTAAGGTGATGCATGTCGGTAACAAAAATCTTATACACGAATACAGGATGTCCGGGGCATTACTTGGAGAGACCCCCCAGGAAAGAGACTTGGGAGTGCTGGTCGACAGGTTGATGAAGCCATCCGCGCAATGGGCGGCGGCGAAAAGGGCGTGTAGGATACTAGGAATAATTAAGAAGGGGATCACGAATAGATCGGAGAAGGTTATCATGCCGCTGTACCCGGCCATGGTACGCCCTCACCTGGAATACTGCGGCCAGCACTGGTCACCATACATGAAGAAGGACACGGTACTACTCGAAAGAGTCCAGAGAAGAGCGACTAAAATGGTTAAGGGACTGGAGGAGTTGCCGTACAGCAAGATATTAGAGAAACTGGGTCTTTTCTCCCTTGAAAAGAGGAGACTGAGAGGGGACATGATTGAAACACTCAAGATACGGAAGGGAATAGACTTAGTAAATAAAGACAGGTTGTTCACCCTCTCCAAGGTAGGGAGAACTCGAGGGCGCACTCTGAAGTTGAAAGGGGATAGATCTGTACAAACATAAGGAAGTTCTTCTTCACCCAGAGAGTGGTGGAAAACTAGAATGCTCTTCTGGAGGCTGTTATAGGGGGAAACACCCTCCAGGGATTCAAGACAAAGTTAGACAAGTTCCTGCTGAATCTGAATGTGCCAGGTAGGGCTGGTCTCAGTTAGGACACTGGTCTTTGATTTAGGGGCCGCCGCGGGAGCGAACTGCTGGGTACGATGGACCACTGGTCTAACCCAGCAGCGGCAATTCTTAGTTTTTGGTCCTGCATTTGCATGGAGTTATCTGTTTTCTGATAGGAATGAATGTTGAAAAGCAGACAGTGTGCTTTGAGTATTTTAATTTTGTTGTTAATACGATTATATTGTGTATGTGTATATATGAAAAATGAATGGAAAAAATGGTGTTACAATTAGTACTATTATGGGGGCGGGGTCTGGGGCCGAGATTGGGTGGAGATGGGCACAACTTAGCCCAATGTTCTTCAACTGCCGGTCCATAGTGTGACACATGAGGTTTTAGGAGTTTTGAATATGATACATAAGCTGATATGCAGTCCTCACTTTCGCAAGCTTTGCCAATGCTGGATTCTCTATAGATAAGATTTATTTATCTGTTAGGGGCTTTTGCAGCCAGAAGAATAGGAGGAACTTCAGCAATTATTCATCATATATTTCTCAGGCACTGATGATTGGAGATGATATCGTGAATGATGTAGGAGGTGCCCAGCAGTGTGGTATTGGAGCGCTGCTAGTTCGGACAGGGAAGTTCCGGTGAGTGCTTCATGTGGTTAAGGTCTTGCCTAAGATTAACCAGCTGAGGTGACTGTTGAATCCTGTATATTTTCTGTATAGATGCTCTATAATGCAATGCTATAAACAGCTTATTTTGTGTAACAGAATGTTTCTACATGGCTGCTGAAACCTCATCAGTGGCTATGATGCATTCAACTTCTTGAACCCACTGTATCACTACTGCCTTTCTATAGCCCGGGTTGGTAATGTTGCTCTTTGTGCAGGAGTTTCCTGTCTACTTCCTGGAGATTGCTTACTGTTGTAAGAGACTCTCATAGAAAACTGCAAGCTGAAAAAGTGCACACTTGTGGGTTTTCCCCACTTGCAAATTCATACATATCCGTATGGGGAACTTGGTGGGAAAAGACATAATAAACATATGATAGAGTGTAATGCATTAGCGTAATCCAAGTGAGAAATGATCAAAGCTTGCACTAAAATAGCAGATTGGCTCTTATAAAAATAAGGATGAATTGTCTTCAGTTGTTTTAACTGAAAAAAGAAAGAGAACAGAAGATAAAGCTCTTTAAATGCAAGAATGAAATATTGGGACACACACAGTACACACTGTAAAGTCTGTACCCTGAGACACGCAAAAATAAGTATCACCTATTTGTACCCCCATGGGAGTGGCTGCAGAATTTTGCTTATACCTGGGGCAGTGAAGCAAAACTCTTCTTCCTGGGGACTGGAACTACAGGCTGCAGTTGCATGCAGTGCTGGTACTGGTGTGTTCCAATGATGTTTATCAGGTGTGATGAATCAGAAAAAAAATCTCTAACCTCAGCCTGCAACCTGGATGTTGTGACTAACGTGACCACCAGAATGTCTTTGGTTGGTATTCTGGGTTGACCTGACCAGGAGTATTTGTCCTGATTGCCAACAGGGACATGAGCATGCAAATGGCTCTCTTTAGAACAAGCATAATTCCATTTGGTTTTAATTGTAGCAAAGGTCTCTGTATTGTGAAGCATCAGGCATTGCAGGTTTGATGCCATGTATTCATAATATCATAGACCAGTGAATCTCAACCAGTGTGTCAGCAAGAAATCGCAACTATTTCACCAAACAGCAAGTCTGTGTCTTTTGCCAAAATACCTGTACTTGCAAACTGGGGAGACTAGAGATCCAGAGGTAGATGCACAAAGGTCCCGGTACTGCCTGGAAACTACTGGGTGACAGAGCGATTCGAACTTACTGGGTGATGCTCAACACACGAGAGCATGCAAATTATATGCACGCTGTTTCTGTTGAGCATTGGCAGTAAAAGGGGGAGGATCGCTTAGCTCAGTGGGCTGATGTGATCGCCGGAGCTCTGAAGAGGACAAAAACTAAAATAAAACTTCCAATTAAAGCTGAAGTCTTTCCTATGGGTAGTTCAGAAGTCTTTTTTTTTTTTGTCACTGCAATTTTGGACGCAGCTGATGTGTTTTGTGTGCATGTTGTCCAGTGCCTGTGGCCACTTAAATTCAAGGATGCAGCTGAAAGGCATGGGACACACACACATAAACAGCTCCTAAATTGAAGCAAAAATGCTTCTTTCTTAGCTACCGACAGCTCCAGACCTACCAGAAAATGTTGACCGCTGAAAGGTAGCCATTCCTTGCTGTGCATTATACAGCATGCTCATTTTAATAATGAGCTCCTTGTAATGCAAGCTAGCCTGGCTGCAACTAGTCTTATGTGCACGGTAAACTTTTGAGCATCTGCCCCTTAATACTACCAATTAATATTTCTAATACACTATTAAACATGTGCAACGCTGTATATCAAAACACAGAAGAGACAGACTCTGCTCAAAAGAGCTTATAATCTAGTCAAGATAGACAAACGACAAGAAGGTGCATCTATACACAGTGCTCAGGTGGGAGAATCACAGAGGGAATGATAATACAGATATTGACATTTAGCAGATGGGTTGGAGTTTGGAATTGAAAGCAACTTCAAAGAGTCTGGATTTGACTATTGCCAGAGATGGAGCTTGATGTACCGAGTCAAGCAGTTTGTTCTATGCATACGGTGCAGCAAAGTAGACGGCACAGAGTTTGGAGTAGGCTGTAGAGGAGAAGGGTACAAATAAGAGAGACTTGCCCAATGAGCAGAATGCCCGGGAGAGATGTGGAGAGAAATGAAAGAGGAGATATACTGAGGTGCTGCGGAGCAAATACACTTATAGGTCAGTAAGAGGAGTTTGAACTGTATGCGGAAATGGATAGGAAGCCAATGAAGTAACTTGAGGAGATGGGTAATGTGGACATAGTGACATAAGAACATAAGAATAGCTTTACTGGGTCAGACCAATGGTCCATCAAGCCCAGTATCCCGTTCACACAATGGTCACTAGTACCTGGCCAAAACCCAAGGAGTAGCAATATTCCATGCTACCGATCCAAGGCTTCCCTCATGTCTTTCTCAATAACAGACTATGGACTTTTCCTCCAGGAAATTGTCCAAATGTTTCTTAAAACCAGATACGCTATCCGCTCTTACCACAACTTCGGGCAATGCGTTCCAGAGGTTAACTATTCTCTGAGTGGAAAAAAAAATGTCCTCCTCTTCATTTTATAGTAAATAATTTTTTATTGGAACAGACAAAAACACAAGTACCAAGATTCAGCCCAACAAGCAGTGCTCCAAAGAAAACAATGCTCCAAACCAATCAATAAATCCCCCCCTCCTCCCCCCCCCACAGACTGGAGTCCCCAAAAATACAAAATGGAAAAGAACAACACAGGTAAATAGCTATAGACACAGTCAGCAGTTCAAAACTCTACTGCGTGCAGCAGGAGTCAAGGTGTTCCAAAAACTTTCCCAGGTAGCCGTAAATCGCTCCCCCCGTACTGTAGAAAGATCAGGCACCTCATTGCGCTCCCAAGTCAGCAACAAAATCATTTGAGAGCTCCACAGACAGATTATAGGGGCATCAGTGTCCAGCCATTTTAGGAATATACATTTCAGGGCACATAAAATAGACCACCGCAGAAAGGCCTTCAGGCCACGGATGGCAAGAGGGAGAAATACAAACAGAAGGAGAGGCTGAGGTCGTATAGTCACATTCCAAAGAGTCCCTATAAAAGTAAAAGGTTGTGTCCAAAAGGCTTGAACATCAGGGCAAGACCACAGCATATGTCCCAGAGCAGCAATCAAGTGACCATATTTATCACACATAGTTGAGGACCGAAATTTAGCACAAAAGGCTCTATAAGGTGATACATAAAGTCGAAATAACAACTTAAATTGCATTTCCCAAAAGTATATATATTTTCTTAAGGCCGGCAACCGGGCCACTGCGCCAGATAGGGTGTCTTCTGGAATCACTATATTCAAATCCAGAGACCACACCTCCTGGAGGTGAACATAGTCCGGCAAAGGGGTTGCATCCTTCAGATGTCTAAGATGAAACTTAAGTGGGACTTTCATCTGAGAGCCAAAAGTGTAATTCCTGTCGAGCAGATTGTAAGTTGTTCTTGTTCAAAGTATTTACATAATGCGCAGTCTGCATATATGCAAATCTGTCTACGGCCGTTAGACCATGAGACTGGCATAGTGTGTGAAAGGGCTGCATGGAACCATCATCCTGCACCAGATGAAATAAAAGGGACAACCCCCTTGCCGCCCACTGTCGGAACCTGGAACTTCCCATACCTGGAGTAAAATTTCTATTGCCACACAAAGGTAAAAGGGGGGACTCACATGCACTAATACCATGAAACTTACACACCCATTTCCACACCTTTTGCAAAGGGAGTCCAAAAATCTTAAGTCACAGATCTGAAGAAGAAGTAGAAGGAACAGAATGAAAGTAAGCACTGAAGTACTCCTACTGAAACGCACTAATTCTAAGGAGGTATTAGAAAAAACAGACGTACCCCGGAAATAATCATTGATATGGCGCATACCGCAACCAATAGTGAGGTGTCGGAGGTTGAGTAAACCCAATCTCCCTTTATAAGAAGGGCGTGCCACCTGGGAGTAAGGTAAGCGAGCTTGACGACCCCTCCACAAAAATCGCCGAACTAGGCGGTAGTTTCATCCCAACCCAACAAATAGAGGGGGAGAACCTGAAAGGTATAAAGCCAAGTGGGGATTACAATCATGTTAAGAAGCGCCACCCACCCCAAAAGGGAAAGAGGGTAATCCTGCCACAGTCGCAATTTCCTCCTCTTCATTTTAAAATTGTAAAAGTATTTCCCTGTAACTTCATTGAGTGTCCCATAGTCTTTGTAATTTTTGATGCAGTGAAAAATCGATCCACTTGTACCCGTTCCACCCTACTCAGGATTTTGTAGACTTCTGTCATATCTCCCCTTAGCCATCTCTTTTCCAAGCTGAAGAGCCCTAACCGTTTTAGTCTTTCCTCATACGAGAGGAGTTCCAAACCCTTTATCATCTTGATCGTTCTTCTTTGAACCTTTTCTAGTGCCACTATATCTTTCTTGAGATAAGGTGACCAGAACTGAACGCAATACTCCAAGCGAGGTCACACCATGGAGCGATATAGAGGTATTATAGTAACATAGTAAATGATGGCAGATAAAGATCTGAACAGTCCATCCAGTCTGCCCATTAGGTATACCCATTAAAAATACATGATTAAATTAACTTGTCTCTTCTTTGATATTTTTAGGTCATAGACTGTAAAGTCCCCTAGTATTGTCCTAGGTTCCAAATGCTGAGGTTGCCATCCAAGCTCACTCCAGCCTATCCAACCATCCTGTTTGCAGGATATCTAACATAAAGTCTGGACAGTAACATTGTCATGTTCCAAGTTAGTGGAGTTCCCATTGATGCCTTCCCAAGCCCAGTCCTACAACAAATCATCACATATGGGACACAGACCGTGGAAGTCTGTCCAGTACCGGCCTTGGCTCTTTAATTTGCATTCTTCATTTTCTAATTAGAGATCCTCTATGTTTATCCCACACTATTTTGAATTCCATCACCATTTTCCTCACCACCACTTCCCTCGGAAGAGCATTCTAGGCACCTACCACCCTCTCCGTGAAAAAGAATTTCCTAACATTGCTCCCGAGTCTTCCTCCTTTCAACCTCAAATTATGCCCTCTAGTTTTACATTTTCTCTTCTATAGAAAAGATTTGGTTCTATATTAATACCTTTCACATTTTTAAACGTTTGTATCATATCTCCCCTGTCCCTCCTCCAGAGTATACATATTTAGGCCTTCCAGTCTCTTCTCATAATTCTTTTGGTTCAAACCCCTTACCATTTTCGTAGTCTTCCTCTGGACCGCTTCAAGTCTTTTTATGTCCTTCACCAGATACGACCTCCAAAACTGAACAAAATACTCGAAGTGCAGCCTCACCAATGACCTATACATTCTTAGTCTTGTTAACCATCTCTTTTTTAATAATTCCTAGCATCTTGTTTGCTTTTTTGGCCGCAAACACCCAAGTCCTTTTCTTGGGCGCTAACCCCGAAGGTGGACCCTAGCATTCGGGATGCATCAGGGATTCCAGAAAAGGTTAGATAAGTTCCTGCTGGACCAGAATATATGCAGGTAAGGCTAGAATCAATTAGGGTACTGGTCTTTGACCTAAGGGCCACTGCATGAGCGGACTGCTGGGCACGATGGACCACTGGTCTGATCCAGCAGCGGCAAATCTTATGTTCTAACTGATTTGGGTTATTCTTCCCAATGTGCATCACTTTGCATTTGTCCATATTAAATTTCATCTGCCACTTGGATGCCCAGTCTTCCAATTTCCTAAGGTCTGCCTGCAATTTTTCACAATCTGCATGAGTTTTAACAACTTACAGTTTATTGTCATTGCAAATTTAATCACCTCACTCATCGTTCCAATTTCCAGATCATTTATAAATAAGTTAAATAGCACTGGTCCCAGTACAGACCCCTGCGGCACTCCACTGTTTACTTTCCTCCATTGAGAAAAATGACCATTTAACCCTACCTTCTGTTTTCTGTTCTATAACCAGTTCCTAATTTATTATTTATTTATTTATTTAGATTTTTATCCCGTCCTCCCAGTAGCTCAGAACGGTCTACAAGCAAACATTCACAGTGGAGTACATTTGGGCAATACAAAGACTATACAGTAGTTTAAATACAAGGACTACACAATAATTTAAGTGCAGGTTAAAAATGGGACTGTACAGCAATTTAAATAGACGTTTCGAATGGAGAAGCGAGGGTAGAGGGGAGGGGGACTTAAGGGGGGTAAGGCGTAGCATGTGGTTGAATTTTAGTTGAAGAGGAGGGTCTTTACCGCTTTGCCACCTATCCCATGACTTTACTTTTCTCAGGAGCCTTTCATGAGGAACTTTGTCAAAAGCTTTCTGAAAATCTAGATTCACTATATCAATCGGCTCACCTTTATCCACATGTTTATTCACACCTTCAAAGAAGTCAAGCAAATTGGTGAGGCAAGATCTCCCTCGGCTGAACCCATGCTGACTCCATCTCTTTAAATCATGTTTGTCTATGTGTTCCACAATTATTTTTATAATTGTTTCCACCATTTTGCCCAGTTGCCTGGTTAAAAGACAGAAAACAGAGAGTAGGTTTAAATGATCAATATTCTCAATTGAGAAGGTAAATAGTGGGGGTTTCCCAGGGGTCTGTGTTAGGACCGCTGCTTTTTAACATATTTATCAATGATCTAGAGATGGGAATAACTAATGAGATAATTAAATTTGCTGATGACACCAAGTAATTCAAATTTGTTAAATTGCAAGAGGATTATGAAAAATTGCAAAAGGACCTTGAGAGATTAAGAGACTTGAGTGTCAAAATGGCAGATGATGTTTAATGTAAGCAAGTGCAAAGAAATGCATGTGGGAAAGAGGAACCTGAACTATACGTGCAATTTTTCACAATCCTCTTGCGATTTAACAACTTTGAACAACTTTGTGTCATCAGCAAATTCACCCTCCCCCCAGCTTTATGAAGCCACTTTAGGGTTTTTAATCGCAGCCTGCAACTCTGATGTGGCTTCATAAAAGGGGGGGGGAGGGGGGTTAATTATCTCACAAATTATTCCCATCTCTAGATCACTGATAAATATGTTAACAAACAGCAGGAATGGTGTGGACTGCACCAGGCGCCATCTTGGTTGGGCTGCTGGCATTTGCCTCCCCCCACGCCATGCTCGTACCTTCCCTTCTACCCTCTTTGTACTTATTTAAATCTTCACCAGCATGAGCAAATTCTCTGGCCTGCTGCTTGCGCCAGCCTGGCTCCCCTCTGAAATCACTTCTGGGTCATGGGGCCAGGAAGTGACATCAGAGGGAAAGCCAACGCCAGTGCAAGTAGCAGGCCAGAAAAGCTGCTCACGCTGACGAAGATTAAAAAAGATATGGGGTAAGGGAAGACATGTGGTGTAGGGGCAGAGAAGAGGGCACAGGGGGCACTCTTACTGCGCCACCGCTATCTCCATCCTTCCACCTTTCTGGCTCCCTGTATGGTTTCTGCTTTCCAGATTCTTTCTCCTTCTGTTGACAACTTAGCCTGTTCATTTCCTTCCAGACCTTCCTTGCTAAGCAAAAGAATCACTAGAAAGCACTGAATATGTTGTACCATTAATGGCCTTGTTGACATTGGAATAACAGGAATAAGGTTATCAGATTTTCTGTTTGGAAAATCCAGACCCCATGTCCGCTGAGTTCCACCCATTCCCACCCCCTGCTGCCTGTTCTCGTCAGGCAGGAGGGCATTGGCCAATGCGACATCATCGCATGGCATGCACGCATGCCCTCCTGCCCAGACAAAGTGTCGGGTTTTGAAAAGCCGTCCAGACCCACGGACATGTCCTCAAGAGGAGGGCATGTCTGGGGAAATCCAGACATCTGGTAACCCTAAACAGAAACACTTTGATTATTAGGCAGGGAAATGGACTAGAATTCCCCTTAAAAATAATTTGCACATGAAATGGCTCTGGAATGTGTTTGGTCAGAAAAGTTTATGGCACGTATAAGATCCAATCATTGGTTAATATGATCTTCAGAGGAATTGTCATTTCTTTGTCATCTTTGTATAACTTCTTTAAAATCATTCAGCATTGAAATAACCACAAGCTCTGCTACCCCTCTTTGGCATGTCTGCCCTGTCAGGCTTTGAGGTTATTAAGTTATGCAGAGAAGGTATACTTTTGGACAGTAGTATTACAGTATTTACATTTGCCAAACTCTTAGAATACTCATTCACAGGTGAAAATAAATTCTCCCCTCTTCTCTTATCTGTAGTGCCAGCTACCCTAGAAAAACTCTCAACCTCTGTATCAGGAATACTACTACTACTGTTAACTATGAGTCACGAAGGAGACAACACATAAAAAAACAACGATCACTAAAAAAACTAACTTACTCCCACATCTGTCCAATCGATCCGACCAACTACCAAAACCTACATGGCTCCTACTTAAATATAAGATCCATGAGGAACAAGTCCATACTAATTAAGGACTGGCTGAAAGAAACCAACCCTGACTTCGCCCTATTTACAGAAACATGGCTATTATCCGACAACGATATTATTATCCAAGACTGCCTTCCCCCAGGCTTCAAAATTTTATCGCTAGCTAGGACCTGGGGTAGGGGGGGAGGCCTAGCCATAATTTTTAAAGACAACCTACACTGCTCTATTCTAAACTCAAAATCCACTCCCAACCTCGAAATTCTTTCAGTCTCACTATCATCCAAATCCCTAACAGCTGCTTTAACAACAACTCTGTTTTATGTTCCACCAAAAAAATGGAACCTTGCCAAGGATGACTTCTTCGAATTCTTACTAACTAACTCTCTATCTTGCCCTTACAACCTACTATGTGGAGATATTAATATCCACCTTGAAAAAATAGACCAACCTGAAACCACAGAACTCTGGTCACTCATCTCTTCACTAGGGTACCTCAAACCCCCCCCAGTTAAAACCCATCAAAAAGGCCATCAGCTAGATCTTGTTTCTTTCTCTTCTCGAGAGCTACCTCACCCCAAAATAATCTGGAAACAAGAACACTGGACCGACTCACTATGGTCGGATCATAGCCTCTGCAATTTTGAACTTGATTGCCAACTAAAAACTATGAGTCCAACAAATTATATCCCAAACACAAGAAATAAAAAATTCCATACCAGCAGAGGTAAGATAAATCCTGTAGAATTCTGGTCTCACTATGAGATCATATCAGAACAAAACAAACAAACCGATCAATTCATGAACTCCTGGATTACTGATAGCACCAATATCCTAAATAAAATGGCCCCCATCAAAACCCGCAGAAAGAGAGTTAAAAACCTAGAGGGCTGGTTTGACACAGAACTGCTAATGCTAAAGAGAGACCTAAGAAAATCGGAAAGGCTTTGGCTAAAATCAGGAACGCAAGAGCACAGAACCGCCTGGAGATTAAAAGTAAAAACCTACAAAAATCGATCCAAAGAAAAACGCAAAAACTTCTATGCCCTCAAAATTGGCGACATCTCAACCAACAGCAACAAGCTTTTTAAGCTGGTAAATGATCTATACAATATAGAAACATTTATCAACACACCCGAAGAGCCCACTCTAACAGCAAACAGCTTGGCGGATTTCTTCACCTCCAAAATACAAAAACTAAGATCCTCTCTTACCGACCCAACCAAGCCCCACTGGTGTTACCCCATTCTACTAGACTCAGGCGATTCCAGAGCTGACCTGTACTGGAACACATTCTCACCCATAGACTGGCAAACTTTTAATAAACACTACAATAAGTATGCCAACTCCTACTGCAGACTGGACACCTGCCCCCCTAATGTCATGAAATCGGCCCCAGTCCATTTTAAGGCCAAAATGCTGACTTGGATCAACTCTCTACTATCCTCGGGGAAGTTCCCAGTAGAACAAGGGCACATTACGATTACACCAATTAAGAAAAATACTAAAGAGCCTTCTAACATGGCTTCCAACTTTAGACCTATCGCCAATATCCCCCTGGTTACCAAAATAGCAGAAGGGATAGTAAACACCGAACTCACCACATACTTAGAAAAACACAATATCTTGCACGACAATCAATCCGGCTTCCGGTCAGGTCACAGTACCGAAACAATTTTAGCTTCCCTGCTCGACTACCTTCATCAACTATTCAGCCAAGGCTCTTGTGCTCTAATATTGCAACTCGATCTAAGTAGCGCATTTGACTTGGTTGACCACGACACTCTACTAGACTGTCTGACTTCTATTGGAATCTCAGGTCATGTTCTCAATTGGTTCCATGGATTCCTGACAACAAGAACCTACAAGGTGTTCAAGGACGATACTACCTCCTACAGCTGGGACAACCCTTGTGGAGTCCCACAAGGCTCCCCCCTGTCCCCCACCCTATTTAACATCTACCTTGTCTCCCTAGGAAATCTCCTACAAAGCTTAAAGCTCAAATTTTTCATCTACGCTGACGACATCACAATAATCATTCCGCTCTCTTACTTTACCTCAGAGTTTCTAAACTCGCTATCCTTCACCCTAAATCAGATCGAACTTTGGATGTCAGCATTTAGACTAAAGCTAAACCCAGAAAAAACTAAACTCCTCTTAGTATCCCCAAACGACAAAATTAAGGAAACTACGATAACCATCAATGGACTTGACTACTGTATTGAACAATCATTAAAAATATTAGGAGTCACTTTAGACAAGCATCTCACTCTGGAGAAACACACTGACCTAGTGTTTAAAAAAAGCATCTCGGTACTCTGGAAACTCCGCACCATTAAAAAATACTTTGATGACACCTCCTTTCGTCTGCTGGTCCAATCTTCCATTCTTGGTGTCCTAGACTACTGTAACATCATTTATCTAGGCGCCTTCAAGAAAATCACCAGGAAACTGAGACTGGTCCAAAATACTGCCATCCGCCTTATCTTTGGCCTGAAGAAATGGGAACACATATCCCCTTTCTACAACAAGTTGCACTGGCTGCCATTCGAATCCAGAGTTCTATTTAAGTTTTCTTGCATCTGCTACAAAACCGTATCTGGTATGTCACCAGCCTATCTTTACCCCCACTTCAACCTGAACTATAATAAGAAGAGCTCCCGCAGATCAACTTTGTTCGCTTTTCCCTCACTGAAATCGTGCCATCAGATTCTTCGAACGAACCTTCTCTTTTCAAGCGGCCAAACTAAATTCATGGCTCGCCCAAATCATACTTGACTGCTCTTCATACCCCCCCTTCAGAAAAAAGCTCAAAACTCTACTTTTTAACGGACCAAATCCCTAACGCTCCCCTCTTCCGCCATAACGTTTCCCCTTCTCCACCTCAGAAAACAGATCAAACCCTTCTTTGCAACAGACCTATCCCTTAACGCCCCCTTCCCCCATCTCCCCCCCCCCCCCTCTCCTCTTCCTCTTTTTCCGCCCCCCCCCTTTTTTTCCCAGCTAATATGCTTGGTTCCCCCCCTCTCTTAAACTTAATTGTATCCTACTACAGCACACTCTGTATGTACCCGTATTTGGCCCTTCCCTCACCTAAATTGTTATTGTAAACGAGTTTGACCCTACGATTGCTTTGTTATGTTTCCTCTTTTTCTAATCGCACTGTATGTAATTCATCTATCTGTTGTGAACCGCCTTGAACTCCCTGGGTATGGCGGTATACAAAATAAAATATTATTATTATTATTATTATCTCTGCTCGAATGAATTCAAAGTCTAATCAATCAAGACAGGCAAACTGGAAACCAGGGCATGAGTTACAGTTAGCGGGAGATGGTCCCGCTGGCTAAGGTGATGAGCACAGGATAGTGGGGAGTAAGTTTATGAACTAAAGGCAATCTCAAAAAAGGTGTGTTTTCATATACTGTCACATGCAGAGAGATTGGGGGTACTATTAAAGCTTTCTGCCTCTGATACAATCTCAGTATCCATGTCGGAGGTCATCAACAAAGGAGAGAGGGTTTCCCTTTAAAGTATGTCCCATCTCTTCACAATTCAATTCATTCTGCCTTGCCTGCAGACATTTGACAGGGTGCTTAAAGGACCCTAGATTTACATAAAAGTGTATGAACTCATTCACCTGCTCTTTGAGCCTGTCAGGCATTTTTTTCTTTGATTGTAAGGTACAATGAACACAATTCCCTGGCCTGAAGATATAGAGTCTTTCCCCTTACTGGAACAGAAATTCCAATTCGTATTTGGATGTGGCCATGATTTATGGGCATAACTTGGTAATAGAGATAAGAACTGCAGCTGGCTAGTGTAAGTAACACTTTCAGTAAATCCAGACACCGTTGCTAGGAGGCTGTACCTCAAGGCACTAAGTAGAGAATTTCTGATAAATTCTGGTTAGCCCCTCCAAGTCTCTTTGGACAAGCACTAATTTATCTTGTGCAAGTTACAGCACACTACTACAGATCAAGCAACTTGGTGACAATGCTACATATGTTTTGTTTGGCTGTTTTGCTTGGCTCTTTGGTATCATGTAAACCAATGTTCTTTAACCTTTTTACACCTATGGACCGGCGGAAATAAAATAATTATTTCATGGACCGGCAAACTACTAAGGCTGAAATTTTAAAACCCATCTCCACCCTGTCCCCGCGAGCTCAGTCCCCACAAACCATTTGATCCCATCCGCACAAGCCTCAAATAGTTATGATTTTATATTGAACGTATTTTATTAAAGTATAAAAAGAAACAATATTTTGTACAATTGTCATTTTATAAATACAAATAATACAGGGCAAGGATCAACAAAACCCCTGTCTCCCCTCCCCTTCACATATATCCCCTCTATTATCAAGAGTGCACGGTGCTGAACTTCCGAAAAGGGAATTACAAAGGAATGAGACTCATGGTGGTGACGAAGATTAAGACAAGCATAAGCACTGTAAAGATGCAAGAACAAGCATGGTCCCTTTTTAAGGACATAGTCACCGAGGCACAAAATCTATATATACTGTGTATCGACAAGGGATCCAAGAGAAAAAGAACAAGGAACCGGCGTGGCTTACTGTAGCGGTGAAGGAAGCGATCAGAGACAAGAAGACTTTGTTTAAAGAATGGAAAAGGTCGAAAACTGGAAAAAGCACAAACAGCATCAAAGCAGGTGCCATAAGGCGGTAAGAGGGGCCAAAAGAGATTATGAGGAAAATATAGCCAAGGAGGCGAAAAACTTCAAGCCATTTTTTCGATATATTAAGGGAAAACGACCTGCGAAGGAAGCGATGGGGCCGTTGGATGACCATGGAATAAAGGGAGTCCTAAAGGAGGACAAAGCCATCGACGACAAATTGAACACATTTTTTACATCTGTATTTCCGAAGAGGATATACACAACATACTGGAAGCCAACAGGCTATACACGGGAAACGAAGACGGGAAACTGACAGGGTTGACAGTTAGTCTAGAAGAGGTATGCTGGCAGATTGATAGGCTTAAAAATGATAAACCTCCAGGACCGGATGGCATCAAGGAGGGTAATCAAGGAACTGAAAGGGGTTATAGCTGAACTGCTTCAACTAATAACCAATCTGTCGATCAAATCAGGAAGGATTACGGAAGACTGGAAAGTGGCGAATGTTACATCGATCTTCAAGAAAGGTTCGAGGAAAGATCCAGGAAACTACAGGCCGGCGAGTCTAACCTCGGTACCGGGAAAGATGGTAGAGGTGCTGATAAAGGACCACATCATTGACCACCTTGACGGACACAATCTGACGAGGACCAGCCAACACGGCTTCAGCAAAGGAAGATCTTACTTGACAAACTTGCTGCAATTCTTCGAGGGTGTTAATAGGCAGATAGACAAAGGTGACCCAGTCGACATTGTATATCTGGATTTTCAGAAGGTGTTTGACAAGGTCCCGCATGAACGACTACTTTGAAAAATTGTGAGCCATGGATTGAGGGTGAAATACTCAAGTGGATCAAAAACTGGTTGGCGGATAGAGAACAGAGGGTAAATGGACAATACTCGGACTGGAAAAGCATCACCAGTGGAGTGCCGCAGGGTTCGGTGCTTGGGCCCATGCTCTTCAACATATTTATACATGACCTGGAAATTGGTACGACGAGTGTGGTGATTAAATTTGCAGACGATACGAAGTTATTCAGAGTAGTGAAGACGCAGGAGGATTGCGATGAACAGCAACAGGACATAAACATGCTCGAGAAATGGGTCGTGACATGGCAAATGAAGTTTAATGTGGATAAGTGTAAGGTGATGCATGTCGGTAACAAAAATCTTGTACACGAATACAGGATGTCTGGTGCAGTACTCGGAGAGACCTCCCAGGAAAGACATTTTGGAGTTCTGGTTGACAAGTCGAAAAGGGCGAACAGAATGCTTGGAATGATTAAGATCACAAACAGATCGGAGAAGGTTATCATACTGCTGTACCGGGCCATGGTGCAACCCCACCTGGAATACTGCGTCCAGCACTGGTCGCCACACTTGAAGAAGGACACGGTACAACTCGAAAGGGTCCAGAGAAGAGGAACTAAAATGGTTAAGGTGCTGGAGGAGTTTTCGTACAGTGAAAGATTAGAGAAACTGACACTCTTCTCCCTTGAAAAGAGGAGACTGAGAGGGGACATGATCAAAACATTCAAGATAATGAAGGGAATAACACTTAGTAGATAAAGACAGGTTGCTCACCCTCTTCAAGGTAGGGAGAACGAGTGGGCACTCTCTAAAGTTAAAAGGGGATAGATTCCGTACAAACATAAGGAAGTTCTTGTTCACCCAGAGAGTGGTGGAAAACTGGAACTCTCTTCCGGAGGATGTCATAGGGGAAAACATCCTCCAGGGATTCAAGACAAAGTTAGACAATTTCCTGCTAGACCAGCACATACGCAGTTAAGGCTAGACTGAGTTAGGGCTCTGGTCCTTTACGTAAAGGCCGCCACGAAAGTGGACTGCTGGGCACGATGGACCACTGGTCTGACCCAGCAGCAACAATTCTTATGTTCTTTTACGCAGCGAAGGCAGGAGTCCCAGTGAAGGCAGAAGGCATATGCATCAGGAGTCCCAGCATACGTGACGGCAACAGGAAGTTGTAAGTTAGCTGATGCCGGTACTGGAGCCTCTCTTCCTGCCCAGTGTGCAGTTTGTGGAGGGGACCCGAATCCTTCACGGACCGGCAGAAAACTTGTGTGGACCGGCAATTGAAGAACACTGATGTAAACAGATTAGTCTCAAGAACCAACTGCTGTTCTGCCTAAAAGATGGATTGCGCATAGGGATCCAAAACCTAAGAAGCTGTCTCAGCCAGGTATCTATTAGCATACAATGAAAGCAATGCATGCAAATAGATCCATGCATATTCATTGGGGACATCCTGAAAACCCGACTGGATTGCGGCCCTCGAGGAAGGACTTTGACACCCCTGCTGTACGGTCTCTTGCTCTAAGTTTAAGCCCAGACTAATGTCCTGAACTGATAGGCTACATCTTACTACGGCAGGAAAAAGAATTGATGAGAAATTTAGACAATATGTTTCTAGGTGTTTAAACTAGAAAGTAGGGGTTGCATATGTACGAAGGACAATTATGAGGCTACCCCCAGCAAAAGACAAGTTGTGATGGTAGTAAAGATTGTACCATAAACAATATTAGCAACTCACTTCTTAGCAATGCAACAGGAAGTGAAATGAAACAAAAAATTATACAAAAGATTGAGATTACCACTGAAAAATAGCTGGAAAGCAATGACCACAAATGCTCGCAGTCTAAGCAACAATATATTGTAACGTTCGGTTTGCGAGCCCTTAGCGAATAGATTTTCCTCCGGCCCGATGCACTAAAGTGTTTAGCGATCCCCTCCCGATCCATGCATGCAAATGAGGGAAATGGCATTCAAATTTGGGAGGGCAGCGATTCACTAAACACTTTAGCTAACGCCGATTGGGCTTGCCGATCAGAAAAGAAGTGACTGCTGAAGATCAGTCGCTTCTATCCTGGCCGACTTTCCTGCCCTTTAAAACCACGGACTCACAATGCTTTTTAGCAGAGCAAGCCCGTGGTTTTAAATCCGCCGCTGCTGCCATCGGGCCCGACATTGCCCAACAACCCATCCCCGCAAATATGGCAAGAGGGATGCCAACTCCCTCCTGCCATCGTGAAACTGCCATCGGCCCACCCCTCCCCGTACCTTACTCGGGTTCTTTAAAATTATGGCAGGAGGGTTCCCACTCCCTCCTGCCATATTTACAACTACTAATCCCCCCTCTCAACAAGTACCCCTAACCCCCCAAAAATTTACCCCACAGCCGCATTGAAAAAATTATGGCAGGAGGGTACCCACTCCCTCCTGCCATCGGTCCCACCCAAAAATGAATGTAACGGCAGGAGGGATGCCAACTCCCTGATGCCACCCCACCCTCTGACACCCTCTCCCCACCCCCCCTCCCCGTACCTTTAACGGAGCAGGAGGGGTGCTCAATCCCTCCTGCTCCAATGCCTTCCACAACAAGTCTGAGGTCTTAGGCCATGCCCAGGTGCATCGTGTGATGCACGAGGTGGGACCTAAGGCCCTGATTGGCTGAGGCACCTCAGGTTCCTCCCTTGGGGTAGGGCCTAAGGCCTCAGACTCATCGTGGAGCAGGAGGGATTGAGCATCCCTCCAGCTCCGTTAAAGGTATGGGGAGGGGGTGGGGAGGGAGCGTCCGGGAGTTGGCATCCCTCCTGCCATTACGTTAGTTTTTGGTTGGGACTGATGGCAGGAGGGAGTGGGAAGTTTCAAGTTTGTTTATTTTTGATATACCGTCTATCAAAACAAGTGTCTAAACGGTGTACAATATAAAAAGATTGTAGAAAACAATTAAAATGGGTAAATAAAAACAATATTTTATCAGATATTAAAAAACACTAGACGAATTCACATTAACGTACATGAAACAAAAGGGAAGTTGGGGAGGGAGAAGTTGTTTAAAATACATCGAATTAAAATTAATTTTTAAAAAAAGGAAGGTAAAAGGGGAGTGGCAAAACATTAGGAAGGGGATCACTTCAGAAGAAGCTATGGCGATACTCGAAGAAGATATGGCGATACTCGAGAGGGTCCAGAGAAGAGCAATAAAAATGATAAAGGGCATGGAAAACCTCTCGTATGCTGAGAGGCTGGAGAAGTTGGGGCTCTTTTCCCTGGAAAAGAGGAGACTTAGAGGGGATATGATAGAAACTTATAAGATCATGAAGGGTATGGTGAAGGTAGAGAGAGACAGATTCTTCAGACTGGCGGGGGCAACAAAAACTAGAGGGCACTCAAAAAAATTGAGGGGAGATAGATTTAGAACAAATGCTAGGAAGTTCTTCTTCACCCAGAGGGTGGTGGACACCTGGAATGCACTTCCAGAGGAGGTGGTTGAGCAGAGTACGATTTTGGGTTTCAAAAAGGGATTGGACGAGTTCCTGAAGGGAAAGGGGATCCAGGGGTATAATTAGAGGGTTACTATACAATACAAAACGCCCTTGAGTAATAGATCACTACAGGTCCTTGACCTGGGGGGCCGCCGCGGGAGCGGACTGCTGGGCGTGATGGACCTATGGTCTGACTCGGCAGAGGCAATGCTTATGTTCTTATGTTTCAGGGCTTCACAGAAATTAGAGGTTTGAGAAGCGAAAGCTGGTACTAAAGAGTAAAGGCATCTTTAAAGAGAAAAGTTTTGAGTTTGGTTTTAAATTTTTCAACCCTCCTGCCATAATTTTTTTCAAAATGGCTGAAGGGCAAATTTGGGGGGGGGGGGGTTCGGGGAGGGAGGGGGGTTAAGGGCACTTGTTGGGGGGGGGGTTAGTAGCTGTAGATATGGCAGGAGGGAATAGGAACCCTCCTGCCATAATTTTTTTTAATGCGGCTGTGGGGCAAATTTTTTGGGGGTTCGGGGCAATTGTTGGGAGGGGGTTTCATTTTTTTTTTTTTTTTTTAAATCGGGCAAATATTTTGCATGTTTAAAACACGTAAAATATCAGCCCGATTTAAAAAAAAAATTTTAAAAGCCAGCAGAAGCCCTGACAGTAGTGACAGGAGGCTGTTTCTCCTGTCACTACTATCAGGGCTTTAGCGATCCGTGCAGTCGGTTGGGGACGTGCCTCCAATCGCCCCCATTTGCATGCAGAATGTTGGTGAATTGGTCGACCTGCCTCCAATCGCACATGGATCAGAGGGTTAGTAAATCTAGCCCAAAGTTCATGATCTGCAAGCCCTAATGTTATGTTGCTTGCTATCACAGAGACATGGTTCAGTGAATCCCATGAATGGGATGCAAACATACCGGGATATAATTTTTTTAGGAAGGACAGAGATGGTCAAAAAGGTGGAGGAGTAGCTCTCTATGTAAAGATCGATATCCAAGCGACTGAAATTCAAGGGACCTGGGGAGAAGAAAAGCGATATGGATCGCTCTGAAAAGAGAAGATGGAATTTCTATCTATATGGGTGTAGTCTACAGACCTCTGACTCAATCTCAGCAAATTGATAAAGATATGATTGCAGATATCCAAAGGATTGGAAATAAAGAGAAGGTGCTGCTGTTGGGTTCCATCTGCCGACTCGGAAAGAAGTAGGCAGATTGTGGATACCTTTCAAGAGGCTCTGCTCAGACAAATGGTGACGGAACCCATGAGGGAAAAAGCAATATTAGATCTGGTCCTCACAAATGGGGAGAGTATCTCTAATATTTGAGTGGGAGCCCACTTGGGAAGCAGCGATCATCAAACAATTTGGTTTGATATAACAGCTAAGGTGGAGAGTGGCAACACAAAACTCAAAGTCCTAGATTTCAAACATATGGACTTAAGTAAAATGGGAGAGTACCTGAAGAAAGCTGTTAGGATGGGAGGACATAAGAGAAGTGGAAAAAAAGTGGTCTAAGCTGAAAGGAGCAATAAAAATGGCTACTGACCTTTATGTGAAGAAAATAAATAAAAACAAGAGAAAAAGGAAACCAATATGGTTCTCCAAACTAATGGCGGAGAAATTAAAGGCAAAAGAATTGGCATTCATGAAATATTACAAAACCCAAGGAGTACAGAAAGGACTACCAAGTGAAACTGAAAGAAGTCAACTGAAAAAGATATGTCTGGCAAAAACGCAAGTGGAAGAGCAAATGATTTAAAATGTAAAAAAGGGAGGCAAACATTTTTTCAGATATATTAGTGAAAGGAGGAAGATGAAAAAATGGAATTGCAAAACTAAAAGATGCTATAAACCGATATGTGGAGAGTGATGAGGAAAAAGCAAACATGCTAAACAAATACTTCTGTGTTCAAGGAAGAAAATCCTGGAGAAGGACCGAGATTGTCTGGCAAAGTTACACATGAAAATGGAGTAGATTCCACACCGTTTATGGAGGAAAGTGTTTATGAATAACTTAAAAAATTGAAGGTGCACAAAGCAATGGGATCCGAAGATATTGAGGGAGCTCAGAGAAGTTCTGGCTGGTCCTGTTAAAGATTTGTTCAACAAATCTCTGGAGACAGGAGTGGTTCCTGGTTTATTAGCACAACCACCCACCCCCTCCCTCCCTCACTAACAAGGATTTTCAAACACACAATCAACAGAAGAAAAAAAAAAACAGCAAGAACAATTTTCAACATGCATTCAAAGTGTCCCACTTTGCTTTAGAAAAAAAGCCAAAACCCACAGTTCTTTGGAATCAGAGCAAGGCTCAGACTTCTCAGTCCAATTCCCCTCTGAACAGAGTCCAACAAAATAAAAATGTCCCACTTTTGACTTCCTTTTTAGTTTCCTGGTATGTAGCACAAAACAGGATTTAAACCAGGAAGAAGTTCACTTTAGGTGCTGTTCCTTTTCTTAATTCCAAACTGGAACACACGGCTCTGGAGGAGCCCAGCTGCACCAACAGCCGAAACAAAACGTTTCACAAAAATGCTTCTCTCCCCCTTCTGACCTTAGCAAGGCAGGGTTTTGTGCCAGGTCACAACACAAGCCCTCTCAGGGTGGTGGAGCTAATACCTGCTGGTATTTTGGATGAGTTGCATTTTGTGAATCAGAATGGTGTTGATTCCCATGTAGATGGAGTTGCAGTAATGCAATTGTGGTAGTATCATCAGTTGTACAACTAAGGCAAAGTGGTGTTGGTGAAAGTATGGTCTGATTAGTCTTAGGTGTCTCATATTATAGAGCGATTTCTTTTGGAGACATAGTAAGTGTGGAGTCTAGGATGCAACCTAGGATTTTGGAGGATTCTTCTACAGGGAGGGTCTTGCCTGATCGAAGAGTGATGCTTGTTGGTGCCATCTGTTGGGATATGTGGAAGTATAGAACTTTGGTTTTGGTTGTGTTTAATTTTAGTTTGTTGGTAGTCGCCCAGATTTGGATTCTTTCAATACTATGTGAGACTTTGTGGTGATGTCCGAGTGATTGTTGGTTATGGGAATAAGGAGAAAGATGTCATCTGCGTAGGATAATATGCTCTTGTCTTCAAACTTGATGTTACCGAAAGAGCTCATGAAGAGATTGAATAGGATGTGGGAGAGTGGGGAGCCCTGTGGCACGCCACAGAAGGCTTTCCAGGGGTTGTAGATCTCTCCGTTCAGTTTGACAGGAAATCTGAGAACCATCTTAGCACTGTGCCCGTTATGCCAATTTCTAACAGTTTTGTTAGTAGTAGGTGGTGGTCTACTGAATCAAAGGCTGCTGAGATGTCAAATTGGAGGAGTATTGCTTGACTTCCTGTACTGAGTAGTTGTTTGGTTTTTATGATCAAGATGAGGAGGACTAAGACTTGTGTTTGTAGTTTACTTATTGTAACCCGCTTTTATGAAATTGTAAATCGCTTAGTAATTTGAATAACTGATCCATCAAATATAAATAAAAACCTGAAAAACCAGGAGAAATTCTGTGCTGTGCTGCTAATGAATTGGGATGGGTGGAGGCATGAGTGCTGTTCAATGTAGGTTGTGAGTTGTTTGCACACGTGAGTCTCGATGATTTTTGTCAGGATGGGTATGCCTGTAATGGGTCTATAGTTTGAGGCTGAGGAGAGATCTGCCTTTGGTGATTTCGGTATAGGGATGAGTGCTATTTTACCCATTGTTTCTGGCAAGTGGCCTTGATTTAGGGTGTTATTTAGGAGGTTGGTAATCCAGCGATCTGTTCAGGAACATTAGTGAGGAGATAAGAAAGACAATTGTCTAGGGGGCTGCAGCGCATGGACAATTTGGATAGTAGTTTTTTTGTGTCTGGGATGGACAGGTTGGAGAATGAAGTTGAGATTTGATCTGCTTTGGCAGGTTCAGTGAGGAGTTGAGACGGATCGAGGGTGTGTGTTCCGGTGGTGAGAGCTTTGGTTACCTCAGACTGAATATTTATGATCTTGTTGAGAAAGAAATCTGCTAGTTCCTGAGCTATGATGTTGGTGGGGTGTCCAGTGGATTCTTGTTTTGGTGGGGTTATGAGTTGTCGCACCAGGTGAAATAGCTTTTTATTGTCCAATGTTTTGGTACCTAATTTGCTGGCATAGTAATTTTTCTTGGTCTCTGCTATGTTGGATTTGTGTTTGTTTAATGCCTTATGCCATCGTATTCTGAGTTCTTGTGTGCCACTTTTCCGCAATTTCCTTTCCAGTCACCTGCATAGTTGTTTGTCGGATCTCAGTGATTAGGTGAACCAGGGGGAATTATGATTTTGTTTTGTGGGGAAGGAGGGGGGTAAGAGTATTTAAAGTGTTGGTGATGGTTTGGTTCCATCTTGTTAGCATAGTCGTAGAGTAATCTGAAGGGGGTCCTAAGGTATTCTCAACTATGTTCCAGAAGAGGTCTGGTCTTGTCTTTCCTCTAACATAAGAACATAAGCATAAGAACATAAGCAATGCCTCCGCTGGGTCAGACCTGAGGTCCATCGTGCCCAGCAGTCCGCTCATGCAGTGGCCCAACAGGTTCAGGACCTGTGCAGTAATCTCTATCTATACTATACCCCTCTATCCCCTTTTCCAGCAGGAAATTGTCCAATCCTTTCTTAAACCCCAGTACCGTACTCTGCCCTATTACGTTCTCTGGAAGCGCATTCCAGGTATCCACCACACGTTAGGTAAAGAAGAACTTCCTAGCATTCGTTTTGAATCTGTTCCCTTTCAACTTTTCCGAATGCCCTCTAGTTCTTTTATTTTTTGAAAGTTTGAAGAATCTGTCCCTCTCTACTCTCTCTATGCCCTTCATGATCTTTAAGTCTCTATCATATCCCCTCTAAGTCTCTTCTTCTCCAGGGAAAAGAGACCCAGTTTCTCCAATCTCTCAGCATATGAAAGGTTTTCCATCCCTTTTATCAGACGTCGCTCTCTGAACCTTCTCGAGTAATGCCATATCCTTCTTAAGGTACGGCGACCAGTACTGGATGCAGTCCTCCAGATGCGGTCGCACCATCGTCCTATACAACGGCAGGATAACTTATTTTGTTCTGGTTATAATACCCTTCTTGATTATGCCTAGCATTCTGTTTGCCATCTTAGTGGCCGCTGCGCACTGTGCCGCCGGCTTCATTGTCATGTCCACCATTACCCCCAAGTCCCTTTCTTGGGTACTCTCATTCAATAACATCCCTCCCATCGTATAGTTGTACCTCAGGTTTCTGCTTCCCACTTTTAATACTTTACATGTCTCATTCAATTTGTAGAATCTTTCTAATTCATTGTAAACCGCATAGAACTTCATGGTCCTGCGCTATATAAACTGTTATTATTATTATTACATTTCTCAATGTTGAACTTCATCTGCCATCTTGTCGCCCATTTCCCTATTTTGTTCAAGTCCCTTTGCAATTCTTCGCAGTCCTCTTTAGTCCGAGCTCCACTAAATAGTTTGGTGTCGTCCGCAAATTTTATTATCTCACACTTCGTCCCTGTTTCTAGATCATTAATGAATATATTAAATAGCAGCGGTCCGAGCACCGAGCCCTGTGGAACACCACTCATGACCCTCTTCCAGTCTGAGTAGTGGCCCTTCACTCCTACCCGCCAACCAGTTTCTGATCCATCTATGTACGTCTCCTTCCACTCCATGGTTCTTCAGTTTCCGCAGTAGACGTTCATGAGTCACCTTGTCAAAGGCTTTTTGGAAATCTAAGTACAGTGGTACCTCGCATAACGGACGCCTCGCACAGCGAACGCTGCGCATAACGAACTTTTTGTCTTGCTCCCTATAATGAACTTCGTTTCACACAACGAAGTCGCCCGAGGGGCCCGGGGGGGGGGGGGGGGCGGAACTACTCTCGCTGCTTCCTAATGTGAGCCGGGAACAGCAGCACCCTCCTGTCTGAATGCAGTGTTCCATCATCTCCCTCCACCTTACCTTAGATGCCGAGTTTTCCGGCTTTCTTTTTCGGCCAGCCACACACTTTCAAAGAGCAGCACATGCGCGCATGCTCTGTTGTTCAATCTTCTCCTCTGACGCAACCGGAAACCGGAAGTTGCAGGAGAGGAGAACATTGATCAACTTCAGCAGCTGCGCGTGCACAGCTTTTTGAAAGCGTGCGGCTGGGTGAAAAAGAAAGCTGGCAAACTCTGCATATAAGGTGAGGTGGAGGGAGGGAAATGTAGGGCTGCAGAACGAATTATTTTGTTTTACATGTATTCTTATGGGAAAACAGGGCTGCAGAACGAATTATTTTGTTTTACATGTATTCTTATGGGAAAACGCGTTTCACACAACGAACGTTTCACATAACAAACTTGCTCCTGGAACGGATTAAGTTCGTTGTGTGAGGCACCACTGTATATGATGTCTATGGGGTCTCCTCTGTCCATCCGTTAGTTAATTCCTTCGAAGAAGTGCAATAAGTTAGTTAAGCACGATCTCCCCTTGCAGAAACCATGTTGACTGCTTATCAGAAGTTCGTTTCTTTCAAAATGTTCATCGATGTTTTCTTTTATCAGTGCTTCCACCATTTTCCCTGGAACCGAGGTCAGACTCGCCAGTCTGTAGTTTCCCAGGTCACCTCTTGATCCCTTTTTAAAGATGGGCGTAACGTTGGCTATCTTCCAATCCTCCGGGATCACGCCTGTTTTCAGGGATAGGTTGCAAATTTGCTGCAGTAGTCCCGCTATCTCCTCCTTTAATTCCTTCAGAACCCTTCCGTCCGGACCCGGGGATTTGTCAGTTTTTAGTTTTTATATCTGCCTGCACACATCTTCAAGGCTCACTTCTACGGATGTTAATTTTTCTGCTTGATTTCCATTGAAGAATTGCTCAGATTCCGGTATGTTGATTGTGTCTTCGTTTGTAAATACAGACGAAAAGAACATGTTAAGTCTTTCCGCAACTTCATTCTCCTTTACCACTCCCTTCCTGTCTCCGTCGTCCAGCGGTCCCACCTCCTCCCTAGCCGGCTGCTTCCCTTTAACATATCTAAAGAACGGTTTGAAATTTCGTGCTTCCCTGGCTAGCCTCTCTTCATACTCTCTTTTGGCATTTTGAACCACACGGTGACATTCTTTTTGATACTTCCTGTGCTCTTTCCAGTTCCCCTCAGTTTTGTCCTTTTTCCATTTCCTGAATGAAATTTTCTTCAAGTTTATTAGGATTTTTTATAAACCGCCTATCAAGGTTATCTAAGCGGTTTTTACAATCAGGTACTCAAGCATTTTCCCTCTCTGTCCCGGTGGGCTCACAATCTAGCTAACGTACCTGGGGCTATGGAGGACTGAGTGACTTGCCCAGGGTCACAAGGAGCAGCGCGGGGTTTGAACCCACAACCCCAGGGTGCTGAGGCTGTAGATCCAACCACTGCGCCACACACTCCTCCACACTCCTTCTTATTGCCTATCGCTTCCTTCACTATTGTAGTTATCCACGCTGGATCTTTTGTTCAACTCTTTTTGCACCCCTTTCTGAATCTGGGGATATACAGGTTTTGCGCCTCATTCACCGTGTCCTTGAAAAAAGACCAGGCATGTTCTACCATTTGCCATTTTTTGGAAGTGTTCCTAAGTTTCTTCCTTACCATTTCCCTCATTGCTTGGTAGTTTCCTTTCCTGAAGTTAAAAGTTGTCGCTATGATTCTCTTTCCTTTCGGTATTCCTACCTCAACCTTGAACTTGATCATATTATGATCTCTGTTTCCCAACGGTCCCACTACTTCCTCTTCCTTTGCAGGTCCCCTTAACCCATTTAGGATTAGATCCAGAGTGGCATTTCCTCTCGTTGGTTCTCTAACAAGCTGCTCCATGAAGCAATCTTGTGTAGCCTCCAGGAATTCTGTCTCCCTATCACATCTTGAGCTTCCAAGACTCCAGTCTGTCCTGAGGTAGTTGAAGTCTCCCATAATGACTAGTTTTATTTCCTTGTTGACTTTGTTGTTCATGTTTGCTGTTGTGAAGTTTAGGCAAAAGTTTAGTAGGTAATGGTCTGTCCATGACACCGGAGTCCATTTGACATTGGTAATAAGATTGGAGGGGGCAGAAGCAAGTATGTCAAGGGTGTGTCCTTTCTCATGTGTGGGGCCCGAAGGTAAGACTGTGGTTTTGCAATCTTCAAGCAGTGTTTTGAGTTTGGAGACATCTTTGTTCTCTGTGGATTTGAGAGGAAGGTTGATATCTCCGAGGATGAGCAGTTTGGTGTAATGGCATGCCAGGTTCGTTATTATTTCAGTTAATTTGGGGACAGCGTTTGAAGGACTTGGGAGGTCTGTATATTAGTAGGATTACAATGTTGCTTTGTGTGGAGTTGGGCAAGTCTTCAAGTTTGCAAGCAAGGTATTCTAGTTCTGGGTAGGTTGCAGAGTCTAATTCCGTGATGATATAAAAGCTTTTATATATTATTGCTAGGCCGCCTCCTCTCTTGTGCTTCCTTGGGAATTGAATGGTCCACCAAGTCAAACGTGCTACTCAGATCAAATTGGAGGACCAATGCAGCGCTGCCCCTACTAAATAAACTATTAAGGTAATCTTGTAGTGTGGCTAGAACTGTCTCTGTACTAAAATTGGATCTAAAGCCTGATTGAGACTGGAACAATGGTCTAATACTTGGTCTAATACTTGGCAACTGAGTTTTAATGCCAAAAAGTGTAAGGTTATGCACCGTGGTAGTGGTAACCCCTGCAGAACATACACCCTGAATGGTGAAAACTTTTTTTTTTTTTTTAATTTATCAATTTTTATTAGAATTTTATAATGAATACAAAACAATATAATCACCACAAGTATACCACTGCAGATTACTGCATTCCCTCAATATAGCATACAAATTAAGCATTTCACTATTATATCCTAATCCCACAACCCATCATATGATAAAATAAAAAGAATACCAGAAAAACAAAAAAATACATCATCAAAATAAACACTATGTGGAAGTCCCATTGTTGTTTCTTCAAAGAGACTCCCAAACAACCACCCTGCCCCTCCCCCCCAAACCCCACCTCCCCCTCTACAAAAAGAAACAATCAAATACAATGAAATATGTTGTCCCATGTCCGCTTCTGATGTTCATAATAACCATAATGCTTAGCAGCAATGCATTCCATCTGGGCAAGTCGGGAGGCAGGCGAAGAGGAGCTGAGAGAGGAGAAAAGAAGGTAGAAGGAAGGAATCGGAGAAGCAGGGCAGGCGAGAGTGAGGGGCAGAGGCGAGAGCTAGCTCCGCCCACCCCTCTGACGTCAGCCAGGCACCGATCCGAAGCTCCCCCTTAAAAGGGGAGGAGCCAACGGCGCGATAACACCAGAGCCCAGTTAGCAGGGCAGGCAGAAGCAAGTCGGGAGGCAGGCGAAGAGGAGCTGAGAGAGGAGAAAAGAAGGTAGAAGGAAGGAATCGGAGAAGCAGGGCAGGCGAGAGTGAGGGGCAGAGGCGAGAGCTAGCTCCGCCCACCCCTCTGACGTCAGCCAGGCACCGATCCGAAGCTCCCCCTTAAAAGGGGAGGAGCCAACGGCGCGATAAGACCAGAGCCCAGTTAGCAGGGCAGGCAGAAGCAAGTTGGGAGGCAGGCGAAGAGGAGCTGAGAGAGGAGAAAAGAAGGTAGAAGGAAGGAATCGGAGAAGCAGGGCAGGCGAGAGTGAGGGGCAGAGGCGAGAGCTAGCTCCGCCCACCCCTCTGACGTCAGCCAGGCACCGATCCGAAGCTCCCCCTTAAAAGGGGAGGAGCCAACGGCGCGATAACACCAGAGCCCAGTTAGCAGGGCAGGCAGAAGCAAGTCGGGAGGCAGGCGAAGAGGAGCTGAGAGAGGAGAAAAGAAGGTAGAAGGAAGGAATCGGAGAAGCAGGGCAGGCGAGAGTGAGGGGCAGAGGCGAGAGCTAGCTCCGCCCACCCCTCTGACGTCAGCCAGGCACCGATCCGAAGCTCCCCCTTAAAAGGGGAGGAGCCAACGGCGCCCAGCCGTTCGGCGCGCGGCGAAGGCGAGCGGTAAAGGCGCTCGCCTTAGCGAGAGCGCCTTTGCGAAGGGCCTTGCAAGGGACGAGTATCTACTATCAAGAACACCGAGGAGGACTGAACGGTAAGGAAGCGACAAACACAGAAGGTAAGGAAGAGACAGACGCCAAGGGAATAAACCCACACATACAATCAAGGTGAGGTAGAGCGGAGACAGCACACACAAAAGTGAGAGCAAGGCAAGCAACATAAGGAAGCAGCAGGCAAGGGACACAAGCACACACGAGGGAAGCAAGAAATGGAAGCCCAAGGAAGTCAGAAGGTGAGCTTTCCGGTCTTCTGTATCGGCTGCAATATGTATGACTACCTCCCTTCGGGGATCCAGGCATACATTTGCAATCGATGCATGGAGATGGATAGCTTGAAATGTCAGGTAAGACTATTGGAAGGAACAGTGATGGAACTCGAAGACAGAATCCGAGCACAGGAGAAGATTCTAGTGGAGTACAGCCCAAACGACGAGGTCAAGGAACTAGAAATATTCATAGAGGAAGCTCATCAGCACCATGTAGAGATCCCAGGGCTGGAAAACTGTACTCAGGAAACCCATGTGAGGAGAGAAGACACCCATGCAAACACAGAAGAAACCGAAGACGAGGTAGGAGACAACCGCACACCAGGAGGAATAGTGAGAGCACAGGAAGACATCCCCCCACCCAAAGAACAGGAAACAATTTCAAGAGTATCATTGGAGGAAGAAGACTGGCCCTACTCCAAGGACGTGGACCTACGCCCCCCAAGGAACTCCCGAATAAAGAAGATGGGGATCATCGTAGGCGACTCCATTATACGACATGTGGACAGCCACACCGCAGGAGGAAGAGAGGACAGAGTTGTCACCTGTCTGCCTGGAGCAAGAGTGAAGGATGTGACCAACAGGATCTCCAGGATCATAGATGGCGCAGGGGGAGAGGACACCGCTGTGCTTATCCACGTGGGAACAAATGATGTGAGCGGGCGGAAGTATGACAGGGAAGAGCTGAAGGGCCAGCTCCGCTCACTCGGAAGACAACTGAAGATCAGGGAGGTGAAGGTGGCCTTCTCTGAGATCCTCCCAGTACCAAGAGCAGATGGAAAGAGACAAGGGGAATTGCAAGTAATCAACGCCTGGATGAGACGATGGTGCGAAGAAGAAGGCTTCGACTTCGTGCGCAACTGGACGGCGTTCTGGGGAAAAAGCAAGTACTACAGAAGGGACGGACTACACCTCAACAAGGAAGGAGCAAGAGTTTTGGCAGGCAACATGAAGAAGGCAATCGAGAAGGCTTTAAACTGAAAGATAGGGGAAAGCCGACAGTCGACCACCGGTCGATGGCACGGATAGCGGGATGCCCCAACGAAGAAGCCAAGGACTACTACTCCTACACAAGAGAAGACGACCTCACATCCAATAAGGGAGAAAAAGCAGGAAGGGACAACTCAGACACAGGAGGGGACGACCACACAGCAAACAAGGGTGATAACACAGGAGCAGTAAAGGATACCGTAATTGAAACTATAGGGACGGCAAAGAGTAGAAGGTCCAAAAAGGTAACACGAAGGGAACTTAGATGTATGTATACGAATGCTAGAAGTCTAGGTAACAAAATGGGGGAACTAGAGACAATAGCAAGACATGACATATTGGATATCATTGGCATAACAGAAACATGGTGGAATGAAGAAAACAAATGGGACACAGTACTACAAGGATACAAACTGTATAGAAGAGATCGAGTAGGGCAGAAAGGTGGAGGTATTGCTCTATATGTTAAGGAGGGAATAGATTCTGTTGAAATGGTTACAACAGAAATGAAAGAGAAGCTTGAGTCACTCTGGATCAAAATTCCTGGTCAATATGGCGCAGATACGAAAATTGGCCTTTACTATCGTCCCCCAGGACAGGCGGAGGAAACTGACTCAGAAATGATGGAGGAAATCAAACAAGAATGCAAGACAGGAAATGTAATTATATTGGGAGACTTCAATTTCCCAGGGATAGACTGGAAACTAGCAACCTCCAACTGCGGCAAGGAGGCCAAGTTCCTGGAGGTGCTAGGAGATTGCTTCCTGGAACAAATGGTAAAAGAGCCGACAAGAGGCAACGCCACCTTGGATTTGGTCCTAAATGGCCTCACGGGACCGATAACAGAAGTGGAAGTCGTGGTTCCACTGGGAACGAGTGATCACAATGTAATCAACTTTAAACTTGACATCGGGAAAGGGAAACATGCCAAAACTTTAACCACCACCTTAAACTTTAAAAAGGGTAAATACGATCGCATGAGAGCCATGGTAGAAAAACGACTCGAGAAGATGGTGGACAAACTTGAAACGGTAGATCAGGCATGGTCCCTACTGAAAAATACTATCACAGAAGCACAAGATCTCTACATTCCAAGGATTTCCAAAGATCGGAGAACAAAGAGCAAAAGAGAACCGGCATGGCTTACCATACAGGTGAAGGAAGCCATAAAAGAAAAGAAGGACTCTTTCAAAAAATGGAAATGCATAAAGACAACCGAAGCCTGGAACAAACATAAAGATGATCAGAAGAAATGTCACAAGGCGGTGAGGGATGCCAAACAGGAGTATGAGGAAAAAAATAGCCCAGGAGGCCAAAAACTTCAAGCCCTTCTTTAGATACGTGAAAGGGAAAAAACCTGCAAAAGAGGCAGTGGGACCCCTGGACGACCAGGGAAGAAAAGGGTACATCAAGGAAGATAAACAAATCGCAGACAAACTAAATTCCTTCTTTGCGTCCGTCTTTACGAAGGAGGACACCTCAACAATACCTGAAGCGGAGAAAGTGTTTGCAGGAGAAATAGAAGACAGCCTCACCACAGTTGAAGTGGACTTAGACCAGATATACTATCAGATCGACAAACTTAAAAGTGACAAATCCCCTGGACCGGATGGAATTCACCCGAGAGTCTTAAAGGAATTGAAGGTTGAAATCGGAGAGTTATTGCAAAAACTTGCAAACCTGACAATCAGAACTGGACAGATACCGGACGACTGGAGGATAGCGAACGTCACGCCAATTTTTAAAAAAGGATCGAGAGGGGAACCGGGCAACTATAGGCCTGTGAGTCTTACGTCTGTCCCCGGCAAGATGGTTGAAGCACTGATCAAGGATAGCATAGTCTGGCACTTGGACGCACACGACTTGATGAAACCCAGTCAACATGGATTCAGGAAAGGGAAATCATGTTTGACGAATTTACTCCAATTTTTTGAGACTGTGAACGAGCAAATTGATAGTGGGAAGCCGGTGGACATAATATACTTGGACTTCCAGAAAGCGTTCGACAAAGTTCCACATGAAAGACTTCTCGGGAAACTACAAAGCCATGGCATAGAGGGGGATATACAAAGGTGGATAGGCAAATGGCTGGAAAACCGAAAGCAGAGAGTGGGCATAAATGGGAAGTTCTCCGACTGGGAGAAAGTGACTAGTGGTGTACCACAGGGCTCGGTACTTGGGCCGATCCTTTTTAATATTTATATCAATGACCTGGAGGAAGGAACAACCAGTGAGATCATCAAGTTTGCAGATGATACAAAACTATGCCGGGCAATCAGATCGCAGGAGGATAGAGAGGAACTCCAGAGCGACTTGTGTCGGTTAGAAACATGGGCGGAGAAATGGCAGATGAAGTTCAATGTGGAGAAATGCAAGGTAATGCATTTAGGCAATAAGAATGCGGAATACGAGTATACAATGTCAGGTGCAACTCTGGGGAAGAGTGAACAAGAAAAGGACCTGGGTGTACTGATAGATAGGACCCTGAAGCCGTCGGCACAATGCGCGGCAGCGGCGAAGAAGGCAAATAGAATGTTGGGCATGATAAAGAAAGGAATCTCGAGTAGATCGGAGAAAGTTATAATGCCGCTTTATAGGGCAATGGTCAGACCACACTTGGAATACTGCGTCCAACATTGGTCTCCCTACCTAAAGAAGGATATAAAACTGCTGGAGAGGGTGCAGAGACGAGCAACAAAACTGGTGAAGGGTATGGAGAAACTGGAATACGAGGATAGACTTATAACACTAGGATTGTTCTCCCTAGAGAAAAGGAGACTGCGTGGGGATATGATCGAGACCTTCAAAATACTGAAAGGAATCGACAAAATAGAGCAGAGAAGATTATTTACATTGTCCAATTTGACACGGACTAGAGGACATGAAATGAAGCTAAGGGGGGACAGGTTCAGGACTAATGTCAGGAAGTTCTGCTTCACTCAGAGAGTGGTTGACGCCTGGAATGCCCTCTCAGAGGAGATTATTGCGGAATCGACCGTCCTAGGCTTCAAGAGCAAACTAGATGCATATTTCCTTAAGAGAGGCATATAAAGATATGATGGACTATAAATTACGCCAGGGTACACCTGGCAGGGCCTCCGCGTGCGCGGATCGCCGGACTTGATGGACCAAAGGTCTGATCCGGAGATGGCAGTTCTTATGTTCTTATGTTCTTATGTTCTTATGGGCAAGTTTTCGTAGTTTTTCCAACCACTCTGCCTCTGGTGGAGCAACTAATTTCTTCCAATACTGCGCTATCAAACATTTAGCCGCTGCCAATCCCATTCGAACCAGTTTTGTCTGCCAAGGAGCATCTCTAACATTATGCAACCCTAGCAGACACACCTGGGGTAAAAGCTGTATCGGATCCTGAATCCACAATGTCAAAGAGCGAGTAACAAGCACCCAAAATTTCTGAATCACCTCACACTCCCACCAAATATGCAAAAAAGAGCCACCTGAATGGTGAAAACTTAACAAGAACTGTCATAGAACGGGACCTGGGTGTAATCATTAGTAAAGATATGAAAACTGCCAATCAAGTGGAGAGAGCTTCAGCCAAGGCTAGACAAATGCTGAGTTGCATCCAAAGAAGTTTTGTCAGCCGAAAGCCTGAAGTTATAATGCAGTTGTACAGGTTCATGATGATACCTCATCTGGAGTACTTTGTTCAGTTTTGGAGGCCACATTATCTAAAGGATGTGAAGAGAATGGAATCGGTTCAGCGAATGGTCACTAAGATGGTCTCAGGATTCAAAGATCTCCCATATAAAGAACGTCTAAGCAGGCTGCGGTTATATTCTCTCGAAGAACGCAGAGAGAGGGGAGACATAATAGAGACATTCAAATATCTTACAGGCCGTAATGAGGTGGAAGAAGATATCTTTTTCCCTACGGGTCCCACGGCAACAAGAGGGCATCCACTCAAACTCAAAGGTGGGAGACTTCATGGTGACATCAGAAAATACTTCTTCACCGAAAGGGTGGTTGATCGCTGGAATGGTCTTCCACGTCAGGTAGTTGAAGCCAGTAACGTGCTCGACTTCAAGGGACGATGTGGGTTCGCTCCGGGGAAATGCTTAGGGGGAGAGTTCTTTTAGAGGGAGGGTTCTTTGAGTGGGCAGACTTGTTGGGCCGACGGCCCTTTTCTGCCGTCATACTCTATGTTTCTGCCGTCATACTCTATGTTTGTTGAAGTTGGACCAGTCCCTTCCTGATCTTTACAAAAATTCCCTTGCCTCTTCTAATTGTATATTACTTGGGGATCTAAACCTTCACCTTGAATCTTTAAACGATCACTCAGTGTCAGAGTTATTAACTTTTTTGGAAAGCTTAGTAACATAGTAAATAAAACATAGAAACATAGAAGATGACGGCAGAAAAGGGCTACAGCCATCAAGTCTGCCCACTCTGCTTACCCACCCCCTGTCTATGCCCTAATGACCCAATTTCCTTACCTTGACCCTCGTAGGGATCCCACATGGGTATCCCATTTATTCTTAAAGTCTGGCATGCTGTCTGCCTCGATCACCTGCATTGGAAGCTTGTTCCAATGATCAACCACTCTCTCTGTGAAGAAATACTTTCTGGTGTCGCCATGAAATTTTCCGCCCCTGAGTTTGAGTGGGTGCCCTCTTGTGGCCGAGGGTCCCTTGAGAAAAAAAATATCATCTTCCACTTCGACACGTCCCGTGAGGTACTTAAATGTTTCTATCATATCTCCCCTCTCCCTACGTTCCTCAAGAGTGTAGAGCTGCAATTTGTTCAGTCTCTCTTCGTACGAGAGACCCTTGAGCCCCGAGATCATCCTGGTGGCCGTCCGTTGAACCGATTCAATTCTGCGCACATCTTTACTGTAATGTGGCCTTCAGAATTGCACACAGTACTCCAGATGAGGTCTCACCATGGCCCTGTACAACGGCATTATGACTTCAGGCTTTCGGCTGACGAAACTGCTATTGATACAACCCAATATCTGCCTTGCCTTAGATGAAGCCTTCTCCACTTGATTGGCAGTTTTCATGTCTGCACTGATGATTACTCCTAAATCTCGTTCTGCTGAAGTCCTAGTTAAAGTTTCTCCTTTCAAGAAGTACGCCTGCATGGATTTCCGCTTCCGAGGTACATGACCTTACATTTCTTAGCATTGAAGCCTAGACCCAAATGGTCCATTCCAGTCTGCCAGAAACCCAGAGCCCTGCCCTGTAGTGTGCTTAGGTTTCATTTTAGAATTTTATATTTTTAGCATTGTAAACCAACCAGATACATATTGATGGTTGGTATATCAAATTATAAATAAACTTGGATCTACTGGAGTCTCCATCAAAGCTCACTCCAGCCCATCTTAACCATCCCAGCCCATCTTAATCATCCCAGCCAGATTATTATTGGTTATCTTTTAGCTCCACACATGTAAAAGGCCATCATATTGACTTAGAGCTAGATTCATTAAACTTATCTTTCCGATCCATGGGCAAGTCTTCCCGGGCGACTGATTCACTATGCCGCCTCATGCAAATTATTGCGATTGGAGGCACACCCCACACCGACCCTAGAGTGATCCTGACGCATGTGCAGACCATCTCCTTTGCCCATAGATGGTCTGCGCATGTTCTCCATGGCATAAACTTTGCTTTGATTAGCTAGTAGGTACATATGGAGAAACTAAGGAGAACATATAATTGGGTATATAATCATAAAAATACTTTATGTACGAAGGACCAATATGTTAAGAGGCAGTGCAGTGAAAATGTATAAACAGAGGAGTAACATGGCCTCTATCTGGCATCCCTCAGTTTAACGGCAATATTTTGTAACGTCTGTAGATATTACAGACTATTAAACAATCCAGCATATATCAAATTCTGTCTCATCTAGCAGATATTTTAACCCTCTTATCTGAGGATTTAAGGAGGAGGCCTATAGCTTAAAAAGAGGCCCGTGGTTTTAATCCACGGGTTTAAAGTGGGGCAGCAGAACAGAACATGCCGTAGTGCAGCCCCGCTTTAAACCTGTGGGTTAAAACCACGGACTCGCACTGCAGGGTGGCTGAGAGCAGGAGAGTCGGGGTGGCAGAGAGCAAACAGTCCAATTCTGGTGCTAAAGGTATGGGTTGTAATATCAGTAATCTCATTTCTCCCAGTCTTGAGCCACTACACTTGCTGGTAGAGAACAGTGAAATCCTAGGAGTCCAGTGCTGCTACTGGAACACCTTATTAGTGAAAAGAGGAGAGTCGGGGCGGCAGAGAGCAGGATAGTCAGCAGGGTCGTGAGCGACTAGTCCTCGCTTCTTTTTGGATCGGCCAGCCCATTTGGTGTTCCTTCTTCTTTTCAGTGAATCACTGCCTTCCTACTTTGCATGCCATCTCCCCTCATTTGCATGTGTAGATCGGAACAGGCAGGAGGTTAGTGAATCGAGTCGGGAAACGCTCACAAAGTGAATCTAGCCCTTAGTTGCTACTTCCTCTCATGGACCCTCTTCACTCTCCTATATCTACCTCAGATGGCATCTGGCACTAATCATTGTTATCAGACCACTTTGTATTCAAATTCAAATTTAACTGGCTCAGATCTAGGACCAAAAAATCTATTCTAATGTATACTATACTATCCAGAGGACAAATTGATGAGTCTAATCCTAAGGGGAACGGTTGGTTTAGTTACGATAATAAATTTACCTATCATTCTACTGACGACTTCTATGTTGACTGGGACTCCTTCAGCATTCTTACTCTAAATCAACTTGCACCGAAACGGCTCAGACTCAAATGCCAAAGAAATCAGATAAATGGTTTGACACTGAGCCACTTTCACTGAAGCGTCAAGTATGCTGCCTAGAACGAGCATGTACCAAGAACAAAAGTGGAAGCACTAAATCAGAATGGAGCGAAACATCCAGAGCTTATAAGTACCTTCTAAAAGAGAAATGCAAAGCTTATTATTCCTCTTGCATAAATAAACATAGCCTGGACAGAAGAGAACTATTTAAAATAGTCAACAGTTTATGTGATACCTTGCCTTTCACCAATCTTTCAAATGATATCCCGTCCTTTGCTAATGACCTTGCTCTTCACTTCCAATCAAAAATTCAGTCTTTTAGAGCATCTTTGAATGCAAGCCAAACCCCTGCCCTTTTCAATGCCTTAAACTCGAAATTTCCAGCATCTCGAACTGACATGTCCTAGAGCTCTTTTATCAACCCTACCTGGACTCAATTCACTTATCTAAGAAATATGTTTAAACTTACTCACCTATTGATCCTTGTCCTTCTGCTCTAATATCCAAAGCAACTCATAAGTTTATGACTGACCTCTACTTCTTTCACTCAACAAAGGTATATTTCCACCTAACAAAGGACATATCATTATCCATCCAATCATAAAAGACAAAAAAAAGTCACTTTCCCAACCTAGCAATTATAGACCAATTGCTTATATCCTACTTTTTGTAAAACTAATGGAGGGAGGGGTACAAATCCAATTAATTAATCATCTGGACCATTTTCAACTTCTTCATGATTTTCAGTGAGGCTTCAGAAAATCTTTTAGTACGGAAATGGTTATTGCATCTCTTCTTAACGGACCTATACAAGATACTCAGCAAAAGCCAGAATGCTCTTATCCTCTTTTGATCTTGTGGATCATGACTTATTGCTATAACGTCTGGACGCCTTTGGTCTAACAGGAAAAATATTAAACTGGTTTAGAGGCTTCTTAAAGTCCTGAAGTCAATTTGATGTCCCTCAAGGCTCTTCGCTGTCTCCCTTGCTCTTCAATGTCTATCTCTCATCCTTAGAAGGCCAGTTCAGCAATCTTAATATCTCTTACTACAGCTATATTGATGACATCACCATCATTCTTCCAATCACTAGCTTGACACCCCCTGAACTGCATTTACTTGACAACATCCTTAATACAATGGAAAACTGGATGTCCAGCTACAAGCTAAAGCTAAACACAGAGAAATCTACATTCTTTTAGCTATGGCCTTTCACTCTCCGATTAATTCCATAACCTTAAGAGGTATCAATTATCCCATCTCTACAACTATAAGAATCTTGGGAGTGCACTTAGACAGACAAATGTCCATGTCTACTCACATCAACCTAGTCATTCGAAAAGAATTCAGCGCACTCTGGAAGCTCAAATCAATAAGGAAATATTCTGACCAAGCATCGTTCATCTTCCTAGTCCAATCATTAGTCATAAATTACATTACATTACATTATATTAGGGATTTCTATTCTGCCATTACCTTGCAGTTCAAGGCGGATTACAAAAGAATTATCCAAGATGTATTACAACAAGAACTTACAAAAAAAAAAAATTGGTCATTTTCAAAAAGAGTGAGAAATGGGTAAGGTTATTTGTTTGGGGTAGTTGGCTTTAGTGAGAGATGGAGTTTGAGACTTGCGGTATTATTTCTTTTTTCAGAGTTTTCTTGAAGAGTATGGTCTTTATTTCTTTTCTAAAAGTCTTGTAGTCGAGGGATGCCGTCAGTAGATTGGCGATTTGGTTGTCCAGCTTGGCTGCTTGAGTGGCCAGGAGGCCATCATATAGTTTTTTCCATTTGACCTCCTTAATTGGGGGGTATGAGAATGGGGTGTGAGTTTTCCTATGTCTGGTTGCGGTGTTGTGGATGAGGCGGTTATTCAGGTAGTTTGGACTGTCTCCGTATAAAGTCTTAAATAGTAGGCAGTAGAATTTAAATTGTATTCTTGCTGGGATCGGAAGCCCGTGCGATTGGAGATATGCTTCTGTAATGTGATCATGTTTCTTTAATGAGTAGATGAGTCTTAGTGCTGTGTTTTGGATAGTTTGTAGTTGTTTTGTTATGGTTGTAGGGCATGGGAGGTAGAGGATGTTACAGTAGTCAAGTAGGCCTAGTATTAAGGACTGAACTATGAGCTGGAATTGAGTTTTCTCGAAGAATTTCCGAACTTGTCTTAAGTTTCTCATGACTAAGAATGACTTTTGTATTGTTTTATTGATTTGCGGTTGCATGGTGCAGCATCTGTCGATAGTTATTCTTAGCAGTTTTAGGGTGGTTTGTATGGGGTAGTTGATTGCGTTGATTTCAATGTTGGTTATGGTTGGTATTTTGTTGTTTTTTAGGAGGATGAATTTCGTTTTATCTGGGTTCAATTTCAGTTTGTGATCTTTCATCCAGGTTGCTATTGATTTTAGTGTTTGGTATATTGTGTTCGTCATGGAGAGTTCAGGTTGATCGAAGGGTATGAGAATGGTAATGTCATCAGCATAGCTGTAGGAGGTTACGAAAAACCCACGAAAAAGGACACAAACTAGACTTAATCACCTTCTCCCACAAAGAAACAAAAGATCCCAAAATACAATACTACCCAGGACCCTGGGAAAAATGCGTCTGGTCAGACCACTTCATTGGCAAGTTCAATCTACACTGGCTAAAACAGAACACACAACAAAAACGCAAAAACGTCAATACGAACACAATAACCAGCCGGGGCATTATTAACCCAACAGAATTCTGGACCCACTATGAATTACATCCCATAACTAATGATAATCAGGATTTCCCTACAAGATGGGAAACTTACAGCAAAGAACTCCTAGACCAAATAGCACCATATAAAACATACAAAAAGAAAAATAGACCACCAAACGAATGGTTTGACTGTGAACTATTAACCACCAAACAGGAACTAAGAAAATTGGAGAGAATCTGGCAAAAAACAAACAATGAGTTAGACAAGACAAACTGGAAACAAAAAATGAAAACATACAAAAATCTGATCAAAGAAAAACGCACTAAGCATTATGCAAAAAAAATTGGTACTTCAAAAATAAACAGCAAGGAATTGTTCAAACTAGTAAAAACAATAACCGATACAACACAAATACTGAAAAAGGACAATGAACCCACTCCATCGGCACAAACCCTAGCCAACTTCTTTCAAAATAAAACCGCTAACTTAAGAGCAACTCTACCCACTACCATAACAAATGCTCTTCAATACCTCGAACCTCACGACCAAGACACCAGAGTAGACATGATATGGGACCACCTCGAATATCCAAATTGGCATCAATTCCTAAATCTCTTCAACAAATACACCAAATCTAACTGTCTACTTGATGCATGTCCCCCTAAAATCATGACAGTTGCCCCTCTAGAATTTAAAAAGGAACTATTTGAATGGCTAACATCCGCCTTCACAAGCGGAACACTAAACAAAAAATTGGGACACATACTAATCACTCCAATCCCCAAAGATCAGAAAACCTCTTCTGCTCTGACATCCAATTTCAGACCCATAGCAAACATTCCCCTTTTCACAAAGTTACAAGAAGGATTGGTCAACCTTCAACTAGTAAACTACCTGGACAAATTTAACATCCTTAGTGAACACCAATCAGGATTCAGGAAAGGATACAACACAGAAACTGTCTTAGCCTCCCTACTAAACCACCTTTATGATCTCTTTAGCAAAGGCAAAAGCGCACTAATTCTACAATTAGACCTCAGCAGCGCGTTCGACCTGGTAGACCATGAAATCATGCTACTGTGCCTTGAAATAATGGGAATTTCTGGAAAGGCAAAGAAATGGTTCCAAGAATTTCTATCAAACAGATCCTACCAAGTAATCAGCAATGGAAATTATTCCAAACCATGGAAAAACCCATCAGGCGTGCCTCAAGGTTCCCCCCTATCGCCCACACTTTTCAACATCTATATCGCCTCCTTAGGCCACCTCCTACAAAAACTAAACTTAATACACTACATTTACGCAGACGACATATCCATCCTAATCCCCTTAAATGACATCACAAAAGAAATTGTAGACAATCTCTCAAACGTAATGACCGAAATCGATAAATGGACCACCAATTTCAAACTAAAATTAAACGCAGAAAAAACAAAAGTCTTTCTGGCTAGTCCTAATGACAAAATTACGAGAACATCGATAAAAATAAACAATCACGAATACCCAATTTCTAATAACATAAAAATACTTGGTATCACCCTAGACACACACCTAACTATGACTGACCACACAAACTCACTAGTGAAAAAATGTTTTTACACGCTATGGAAACTAAGGACCATAAAAAAATACTTTGACCCAACATCATTCAGGTTACTGGTACAGGCACTGATCTTATCCATTCTTGACTACTGCAACATCATCTACCTGGGCATCCCACAAAAAACAATAAAAAAACTGAGATTAATACAAAACACCGCCGTTCGACTAATCTTCGGACTAAGAAAAAACGACCACATCAGCCCCTACTATAAAAAGCTGCACTGGCTTCCAATTGAAGCGCAAATACTATTCAAATTTGCTTGCACCTGTTTCAAGCAAGTCTGGGGACTAGCACCTTCATACCTACAAACTCACTTCATCCTACACAACCCCACACGAGCGACCAGAAACAAAAACATATTTGCATACCCAAAGATTACGGGCTGCAGATACAAATCATTCCTGGATAGAACCTTTAAGTTCCAAGCGAACAGACAGCAAGTTTGGCTGAAAAACTACATAAACGAACCCAACCTGTCTTACAGTGCATTCCGCAAATCGATCAAAACCGCCCTATTCGAAAAAATTCACGGACTAAAATCGTCCCCTCCCGCACTAGGACTCCCCTCCCTTTAAACGCCTTTCTTTCTTTCTCAAGATGCCCCTCATGTACTCAGATATTCGCTATCCATAGTACTCCAATTCAAATGGAAGTTCTAAAGAAATACTCAGTTACTCATTACCCATTGAACCCCAATCTGTAACTTTCCCCTCTTCACTACTGTATTATATTTAGACTCATTGTACGATACTGTATTAGACTTATGTATGGTGTTGTCTTTAGACTTATTGTATTGTATTATATTTAGACTCGTTGTATTATATTGTACTGTGTTGTATACACTCATTGTATTGTATTGTATTGTATTGTTTTGTCTTGTATTGTATGTTGACTTATTGTATTGTATTGTGACCTTGTTATTCGCTGAATGTCCAGCCTTCTTACAGTGTGAACCGCCTAGAAGTCACCTGACTATGGCGGTATAGAAAAATAAAGTTATTATTATTATTATTATTATTATAGTTATGCCTTGTTTGTCCAGGTGAGAGCTGAGGGAGGCTGTATAGAGATTGAAGAGAGTCGGGGATAGAGGGGATCCTTGGGGAACTCCGCAGGGGTTTGATCAAGGTTCAGATTTTTGTTTGTCTGATTTTACTCTATAGGTTCTTGATTTAAGGAATCCTTCAAACCATGTGTATACTTTATCTGTGATACCTATTGTATCCAGGATTTGTAGTAGAATGTTATGGTCCACCAAGTCGAATGCAGCGGTAAGGTCTAGTTGTATGAGCATCATTTTTTTTTCCTGTGCTGAGATGTTGTCTGGCTGTGTCCAAGAGAGATCCTAGTAGTGTTTCCGTGCTGAAGTTGTTTCTAAAGCCGGATTAACATTATTAGAGTAACATTATTTACTTGGCTGTACTCCACAAACACTTCCAGAAGCTAAGCATTATCCAAAACACCACTGTCAGGCTAATATTCAACTTGAAAAAATCTATCCACATAACTCCTTAATATCACAAACTTCACTGGCTGAAAATTGAAAACCAAGTATTATTCAAACTAGGCTGTCTCTTTTACAAAACTCTTAATGGATTATTACCCTTCTACCTTATCAACCAAATTTCCTTCTCCAGACCTGGTCGAACCACCAGACATCAATCATTATTTACCTTTCCATCAGTTAAAGGTTCTACCCACAGCAGCTTCAAAAGATCTGAAATAGAGTCAATTAGTCCACTCCTCTACCTCTTATATGCATTTTGGTAAACTCTTAAAAACACTCCTCTTCCCAAATTAACTGATCCTAATTTTAAATAACTTTTCCCTTATTACTGAGAAAACTCCAACTCCTTATTCCACCCTTACATTTCCTTTGTTTTAAGTTTCTAATTCGTTATATTTGATGTTAAATTATTGTCTTTCTGTTGCCATGTTTTCTCCTTTAAACTACTTTGAACACGATGTTTCCGTATGCTGATGACGTGTAATTGATATATCCTATTGATCTGAATAATCCTGATGAGATATCCATCATTAACCAAAAGCTTGAAAAAATTAAATCCTGGCTAGATTCTAATATGTTGTCCCTCAACATTGACAAATCAAAAGTAATGATCTTTCCAATCAAAGAAGGATTAAATATACAGGCGCCCTTAAAATTTAATTCTCTCCCCATCAAAACCGTATCTTCTTTAAAACTACTAGGAGTCGCATTTGATACTATTTTATTTATTTATTTAAAAATTTATATACTGCATAAAAACTATGCGATTTACAAAATTATTTGCATACATATTAAAAATACTAAAACATGTTTCAACAGAACAAACACATTAAAACATTAACTACAGTATCATTATTAAAACCTTTTTCCAAATTCATCCTACAAGATGGAAAGACAAAATCACAGGACGGTATGGCTTCAACAGCAAATAACATTAGCACATGAAGGCATTGACAAATAATTGTGTTTTCAACATTTTCTTAAGAGTTAAGTCTCCCATCACAGAATCGCAGAATACCAGGCAGCGCATTCCAAAGCTTGGCACCTGCTACAGACAGCATTTCTGCCCCAATCTTAACATGAAAGACTAACATCTTACCCTTCAAATTCTACTTCATACCATTTTCAGATCTCAAACATTTTCTAGGTTGATTTCAAAAAAACTCCTTTAGTTGCTTTCACCGTTTAAGAATGATTAGATCTCTTTCCAAACTACTAGAACCCACCTCTCTGAATATCTTGATCCATTCGCTCGTTATCTCTTGTATAGACTACTATAATGCCCTCTTTAAAAGCATAACAAAAAAAGAAATTCAGCGCCTTCACATAAAGCAAAATACGGCAGAAAAACTTATATTCGGTGCAAAAAAATATGATCATGTTACCCCCCTCTTACACAAAGTCCCCCTTCTAACATTCAAAGCCCGTTTAAGCAATCAGCCCGAGTTCATCGATAGATTACTCATTCCCAGTGGCATACCTAGCATATGTGACACCCGGGGCCCATCATTTTTTTTACACCCCCACATCTGTACGAAAAACATGATTTTTAGTAGCAAGCCACATGTCACACATGAGTACCTAGGAAAAGGCAGCATCTTACATACTGCAGTGAGCAGTACAATATCAATACACCCATTGTAAAACTAAACAAGCCAGACTAGTACAGATCAATCCTGCAGTCAAGCCTAACAAAAAACCATGTCTTTCGAACACACAGAACACAGAAAACACCTTCGCCTAGTATGGAATATGTAATCACAAACTAACCCCTCCCTCTTTTACAAAACTGTAGTGTGGATTTTAGCCACGGTGGTAACAGCTCTGACGCTCATAGAATTCTGAGCATCAGAGCTGCTTCCACCACGGCTGGCGCTAAAAAACGCTCCACAGTTTTGTAAAAGGGGGGATAAAATAGAAATACATAGACAAAGGTTAAATTGAACCAGTAAGAAGCTGGACTCTGCATACAGTGCACCAGAGAAACCGTGACATATGTCTCCTAAAGCAATAAATAAATATAAATTTTTTTTCTACCTTTGTCTTCTGTGGTTTATGCTTTCCTCATCTTCTTGTAATTCTCTTCCTTCCATCCACTGTCTGCTGTCTCTCTTCCCCTATATGGCATCTTCTCTCCTTCTATGCCCCTTCCAGAAACTGTATGCCTCCCCCTTCCATCTCTAATTTCACCCCCATTGGTCTGGCATCTCTCTTCTCCTTCCCTCTCCCACACCTTTCCTCTGCAATCTCTTTCCCTTATTTTCCTTTTCAATTTATTTTCTGCATCTGTCTAGATTACATTCTTACTTCCCTCTCATCAATGTCATTTTTTACTGTCTACCTAAAGCTTTCCACCTCTTTCCCTCACCCCTCCAGTGTTTCCCTAACTCAATCCTTTTCTCCCCATCATGTGCCCTCCTTTTATTTATCCCCTCTTTCCATCATGTACCCTCTTTCTCCAACCCTTCGATCTAGTACCTTCTCTCTTTGTCCACTTCCATCCAGCGTCTGCTCCCCTTTTTCTCTCCTCCCATTTCTTCCTGCATTTGCTCCCTTATCTCTCCCATCTGCACTTCCATCCAGCATAGGCTCCCCACTACCATCCAATGTCTGCCCTTTCTCTTGCCATCCACCCCTCTTCAATCAGCATCTGCCCCCTTTCTTTCCCTCCAATATCCTTCCCCCTTATGTCTCTCCCCTTTCTCTGTACATCAATTCTATCAGCACCACCCTTTCATACCACCCTGCCCCCTTTCTTTCCCTCCACCACTCTTCCATTCCAGCAATCCTGCTCCTTTCTCTCCCTTCATGCACCAAGGTCCCACAATGACTGTAGCTGCAGGCTGCCACTCCACCCCACTCCGACGTACTTGCTCTGGAGCGGACTCAGCAGCCGCATGCAGGAAGGTCCTGCGATGACTTGTCTGCTGGCTCTGCTCCGGCAGACGCAGGGAGTTGTGACAAAGTCTCGCAATGACTGCGTCTGCCAGATGCACCCCCTTCGACGTAACTTACTTCTTCCAGAGCAGAGCCGGCAGACAAGTCATCGTGGGACCTTCCTGCACCTCAGCGCGGCTGCCGACTGTGCTGCAGAGAAAGTAAGTCAGAGGTAACGTGTACATTTATTTTTTTCATCAAAAGGGGACATCTATTAATTGTGTATCCTTTCTTTCATTTCTTTCTTTCTGCACTCAGGCCCAACAATTGTCCCTTTCTATTCCCTCCCTCCTTCCTTCTCATGTCCTTAGTGCCCCCAGTGCCTCCTTCCCGTGTCCATGGTGCCCCCAGTGCCTCCTTCCTGTGTCCTTGGTGCCACAGTGCCTCCTTCCTGTGTCCATGGTGCCCCCAGTGCCTCCTTCCTGTGTCCATAGTGCCCTCAGTGCCTCCTTCCCATGTCCATGGTGCCCCCAGTGCCTCCTTCCTGTGTCCATAGTGCCCCCAGTGCCTCCTTCCCGTGTCCTTAGTGTCCCCAGTGCCTCCTTATGTCCCCCCCACTGCCTTCCATATTTTGTCCACCCCCAAAGCCAGCCTGCCTGTCTGCCTACCTATCTCCCTCCCTCCCTGCTGCGCTAAAGCCAGCCAGCTTGCCTGCCTACATCCTGCCCTCCCTGCCGTGGAAAAAAGAAAAAAAAAGCGCCTCTCCCCTTCCTTTCTCCCGGTCCGCGCCTGCAATCTTACCTCCCCCCGCCGACAAGAAGTCTTTCCGACGTTAATTCTGACGTTGGAGAGGACGTTCCGGGCCAGCCAATCACTGCCTGGCTGGCCCGGAACGTCCTTTTGGAAAGACTTCTTGTCGGCGGGGGGAGGTAAGATTGCAGCGGCGCGGGCTGGGGGATAGGAAGGGCAGGAGGACTCGGACCTGGCCGGCTGTGCACCCCCCCAAGCCGTGCACCCGGGGCGGGTTACCCCCCCTCTTGGTACGCCACTGCTCATTCCTTATACTCCAACTAAATCTTTTCGTTTCTTAACCCAACATTTTCTAACTATTCCATCCCTAAAACATATCAACACCATGAGATCAAACATTTTTTCAGTGACGGCACCCACCCTTTGGAATTCTATACCAAACTATCTGCATGAAGAAACTTCCCTAGGTCACTTCAAGGCAAAGCTAAAAACGTTTTTATTCCTTGATGCTTATGACACATAACGGCCCTTGTAAGGGCTAACTAAGTCACACTGTTTATCTGCAGTCTTACCCCACCCTTTTGTACTTCCCATACTTGTTTTCATTTCTTTGCACTTTGTAGTTCTCCTCCTTCTTCCTCTTGTTTTCAGTCTGTCTGTATTGTGAGTCTTCATCTTTACTCATTTTCCCAATTGATGATATGCAAAATATTGTATTGTTTTTAACCTTGCTCTATGTTTTGTTGAATGTTGTACAAATGTTATTATTATTGTACACCGCTTAGAAACATGATTAAGCAGTATAAGAAATTCTAAATAAACTTGGAAACTTGGAAGTGGCTTGCCCAGGTTCACAAGGTGCTGCTGTGGAACTTGAACCCAGTTCCCCAGGATCTCAGTCCACTGCACTAACCATTAGGCTACTCCTCCATACTCTGTCATACTTAGGCAATAGTGTTGCCTCACTGAGATTTGGTATAGATGTGAAGGTGCTCACTCAGTAAGACTTGAGAAGAAAATGTATTCCAAGTTTATCCAAGTTTCCAAGTTTATTAAATAGCTTGATTTATCGCCTAATCAAAATTCTAGGCGATGTACAAATTGTTCACAAATATAGGTAACATATCATTCGGACATACAATAATTTGGGTAAGAAAAGTAAACTTACTTATACAGATATCAATACATTTAGGTTGAAAATTTCTACGTATAATAGTAAAACAAAAGGGAAGTTATTTAATGGTTACATTAATTGTTAAATTCAATAATTCAAGGGAAGTACATTAGGAAGGGAGACAATAACGATTGACGAAGAAAATTAGATTGGCAGTGAAGAAGAGTTTTAATCAGTAAAAGCATCTGTAAATAAAAAACTTTTAAGTTTGATCTTAAATTTGTCCAAGTTTTTTCTTGTCTTAAGTAGAGTGGGAGACCATTCCAGGACTGAGGAGCTGTTATTGAAAAGATTGTATTGTGCCTTGTGTTAATAACTTTTAACAAGGGGATAGCTAATAAATGTTGATCTTGTGATCTAAGAGATCTAGAAGTAGTATAAGGTATTAAGACTCTAAAAATAAAGGCAGGAGTTTTGAATTCTAAAGCTTTAAAGGTAAGCAAGCATTGTTTATATATAATGCGATGAGCTACTGGGAGCCAGTGTGCCTCCTTGAGAAGTGGTGAAACATGATCAAATTTTTTGGCTTTATAAATAATTTTAATGGAGGCGTTCTGAATTATTTGTAAACGCCTGAGCTCTTTTTGTGGCAAACCTATAAATAAGGCATTACAGTAATCAATTTTAGAGATTACAAGGGAATGAAGTAAGATGTTCAAGGATTGTGCGCATAAAAATTTTGACACAGATCGAATTTGGCGGAGTCTGTAAAAAGTAGATTTAACCACTTGGCTTATATGATCGTGGAATGATAATTTATTATCAAATATTACTCCTAGAATCCTGATATTTTTAGTCATCTGCAGAGAAATGCCTTTAATAGAGATAGGAAAGAGAAGTGTTTCACAATCTTTCCATGGAAAGAGCATAACATTAGTTTTCTGAATATTTAAAGCTAGTTTATTAGTTTCTAGCCAATAATGTATTTGATCCAGTTTATCGTTTATTACTGCTATTTCTTGAGGATTTTTGGTATTGATTGGATGTAATAGTTGTATATCGTCTGCGTAAGCAAATACTGTAAATCCAATAGATTGACACAATGTCATCAGAGGAGCAAGGAAAATATTAAATAAAATAGGAGAAAGTATTGATCCTTGGGGGATTCCATAAGGCAGTGAATAACTGTTTGAGGTGGCATCATTAAAAGAGACATTCAATGAACGGTTATCGAAGTAAGACTGGAACCAAAGCAGAACTTGATCAGTTAAACCAATTGATTGAAGCCTATTTATTAAGAGCCTATGATCAATAGTGTCAAAGGCAGACGATAGATCAAGAAAAATCAAAATTACGGATGTATGGTGATCTAAATGATATAATATTGATGTTGTCATACCAATTAAAGAATGTTCAGTAGAATGATTTTGTCTAAATCCGGTTTGATTTAGATGTAGTACATTGGTTTTTTCAATGTATTCAGATATTTGGTTAAAAACGATTTTTTCAGTTATTTTAGCTAAGTACGGAATATTAGCAATTGGCCTGTAATTAGTTTTTATATCGGAACCAGTTTTTTGATCTTTAAGAACTGGGCGTATAGTGGATTTTTTCCAAGCTAGTGGTACTTTACTTTGTTGTAAACTAATGTTGATTAGAATATGTATGTAGGGACCAAATATTGAAAAGTATTTCTTGAGGATAGTAGGGGGAATTGATTCAGTGAATATTCCTTTATGATTGATGGTTTTAATAATCATTTCTAAGTCTTTAAGACTGGGAATGTTAAAGTGAGAACATTTTGAAGTGAGTGATGAATTAAATTCTTGATCTGATGTAGTTATAGATTGTTGTTTTAATGTGAAGTTATTTCTGATTTGTTTAATTTTATCAACGAAACAGTCTGCTAACTCTTGTGCAGTCGGAAGTCCCTCCCCCTCATCAATTGTCTTGCTGAATTGTTTAATTTGTTCCCCTTGGCCTAATTCTTCTTTGGCATGGGGAATATATAGTGTTGATGTACATTGATTCTTACTTAAAAGTGACCTCGTGGGCATGGAGGAGTTCTCTTATTTGTACATCCTCTTTTTCAAGATCTTTAAAAGACCAGTCTACAATTCCAAAGCTGTACAAAAGTGTGGGAATTGCCAGCTGATTAATGGCTTGTATCTTATTTCCATCACGTTAATGCACTCTTAAATATCAATTTTATTCTAATATTCTTTTCTCTCAATGATTTATGATTGTCTTTTTTCTTACATGATGTCACATTGTGTCTTTCCTTTGTAGGCCCAGTGATGAGCAGCATCCAAAAGTAAAAGCTGATGGCTATGTTGCAAACTTGGCAGAAGCTGTTGATATTCTCCTGGAGCAATTACAGCAATGAAAATTTAGCATACTTATACCAGTAAAGCCATGACAAAAGTACATTGATGTAACATTAATAGACTTTTAACTATGAGATCTTAATACAGTAGACTCTGTTAACCAGAACTCTCAAGCAACCAGAAAAAAAAATTAACAGAAACTGTAATACTTTAAATAAAAATGAAAATAAAATCAATTTCCAGTGCAATAGGTGAGATATTCTAAAGACAATAGGGTTATTTCCCCATTTGCGCATGCTACAAAAGGAATCTACTCCGGATTTTTCACTCTGCCTCCAGTGTACTTCACAGATCAGTTTAGTACCCTCTACAGTCTTTCCTTCTGCATGCATGTCTGCAGCTGTGTGTGTTCTGCTTTCCTCATTTTATTGTTTTCAATTCGATGTAGTTCTGTCTCTTTTGTGGGTATTTTCATGTTTAAAGTGAATTTGAAGCTCTTCCTGCTTGAGAATTCATAGACTTCGGTCTGTAGCTGACAGGCAGATCCCTTTTCGGGTACCTGTTTGCCAGTCTGCTTAGTTTTCCTTGGAGCTCAGGGCCGTCCATGAAGTAGTCTCACCTTCTGTTAAGCAGGGGTCAAGCGTAGACTGTTAGGCACGCTTAGGGGGCTCAGCGGTGTTCTGCAGCATACCAGCTGCGTTTTGCACCTCCGCACGTCCTGGTGAGAGTCCATTGGTCTGCGGAGGTGAAGGCATAGTCAGACAGTGGAGTCTGACTGGCAGCCCGAAGATCATTTTGGAAAGAGCACATTAGTTGCAGCACAGTATCTCAGGTCACAGTGAGTAAATCAGAGCTGACAGGTCTCAGAGAGTTCAGGGAAAGTTTGAATCGAGAAGTTTTTCTTTGTTTCTTCGTATTCCCCCTCATCAAAAATCCTAAAATCGTGGTTTGTGCCGGCGGCCATCTTGGATTTTTAGCAATCTTTTTTTTTTCTCCCTTCTTCAAAATGTTTTTTGCCCAGAAACCTGCTAGGTTGGAGTCCTCAGGGTCTCCTCTTGTGAATTCATGTAAAGTTTGCGCAGATTTGGCGCAGGGCGATGGCTAACAGCTCTGCTCATTTCTTGAAGGGGGCTCTTCGGGTCCGGCCGCCCATTAAGAATCCTTTCCCAGCCTGGGACCTTAACTTGGTGCTGTCTGGCCTTGCCAGAGTTCCCTTTGAGCCTCTTCGGGATGCTTCCCTTTTGGATTTAATGCTCAAGACTGTTTTTCTGGTCACCATCACTCTGCCCATAAGGTTTCCGAACTGCAGGCATTGTCTTGTAGAGACCCTTTTCTCCGTATTTCGGAGGCGGGGGTTTCTTTGAGGATGGTTCCTTCCTTTTTGCCGAAGGCTGTTTTGGTTTTCCATGTCAATCAGGAAGTGTGTTTGCCTACCTTTCAGTTGACAGGTTCCAAAACACAAGATTGCCTGTTGAAGAAACTGGATGTGCACAGGGTTCTCCTGCGTTATTTGGAAATCACTAACGAGTTTCACCTCTCTGACCATTTGTTTGTGCTGACTCATTGGATTAAGCGGGGTGCTCCCACTTCTGAGGCCACGATTTCCAAATGGATCCATAGAGCCATTTTGTCAGCCTACATTCTTGCTGGGAAAGTGTCTCCTGTTTCCATCAAGGCGCATTCTACCAGGAGTGTGGCTTCTTCGTGAGCTGAAGCTAAATCTGTTCCTCCTGAAGAGATTTTGCAGGACAGCAACATTGTCTTCGATTCACACATTTGCCAAGTTCTACAGAGTGGATATCTTGCTAATAGGTGATTTTAACATGCCGGATTTTGATTGGGGTATCTCTATTGCAGGGTCTTCTAGAAGTAGCCACCCTGCAAATTCCATCAGAATGAATCATGCAAAATACCACCCATTATGTAGCCACACTTCTCAAGAGTGCTGTAAGCAAAATCGGCGGCTGCATGCCACGGGCGATGTAAGTCAAAGAAATTGTCATTTGAATCCATCGAGTGATCGAAAACATAAGAATTGCCGCTGTTGGGTCAGACCAGTGGTCCATTGTGCTCAGCAGTCTGCTCCTGCAGTGGCCCTTAGGTCAAAGACCAGTGCCCTAACTGAGTCTAGCCTCACTTGCGTACGTTCTGGTTTAGCAGAAACTTGTCTAACTTTGTCTTGAATCCCTGGAGGGTGTTTTCCCCTATAACAGTCTCCAGAAGAGCATTCCAGTTTTCCACCACTCTCTGGGTGAAGAAGAACTTCCTTATGTTTATACGGAATCTATCCCCTTTTAACTTTAGAGAATGCCCTCTCGTTCTCCCTACTTTGGAGAGGGTGAACAACCTGTCTTTATCTACTAAGTCTATTCCCTTCATTATCTTGAATGTTTTGATCATGTCCCCTCTCAGTCTCCTCTTTTCAAGGAAGAGGCCCAGTTTCTCTAATCTCTCACTGTATGACAACTCCTCCAGCCCCTTAACCATTTTGGTTGCTCTTCTCTGGACCCTTTCGAGTAGTACTGTGTCCTTCTTCAAGTACGGCGACCAGTGCTGGACGCAGTATTCCAGGTGGGGACATACCATGGCCCGGTACAGCAGCATGATAACCTTCTCTGATCTGTTCGTGATCCCCTTCTTAATCATTCCTAGCATTCTGTTCACCCTTTTCGCTGCCGCCACACATTGCGCGGACGGCTTCATCGATTTGTCGACCAGTACTCCCAAATCTCTTTCCTGGGGGGGTCTCTCTGAGTATTACACTGGACATCCTGTACTTGTGAATAAGATTTTTGTTACCGACATGGTAAGGCGCAGCAGTGAGAACAAAAAAGTGATCAGACAGCCTAGAATTCAAATCGTCCTTTGCAAATAAAAGAGTAAGATCCTCCGGACTTCTGATTTGTGGAATATCTGATCTTCGTGCTCCGAACCTGTAATATGAAATGCAAGCAGTTTAACCTCCTGATTGACTCAGAAAGCTGAGACCACTGTCAACCATAAGGAAGGTACAGTACGGAGGAAAACACCAGCATCTGTAATACAGATTAGGAAAAAAGGTTCTCTGCACAAAATAGCAGAAAAATCAAATACACTGTGCTGAGACAATGGTGACCAGAAAAACCATCATAAATGTCAGGACCAGAAATACATCCTATAGTGGTTCAAAGGGAGCCTCATCAAGGCCCTGTAAAATGATGTCAAGAGTCCTCAAAGGAAAAAGAAGACACAAGGGAGCACAAGGACAAAGCGTCCCCCTCATATACCTGGTCAGATCTGAAAGAGCAGTAAGCGAACTAGCTCCTCTGTGTGCTGGAAAACACGTAAAGCCTGCAACCTGAACTTTCAGGGAGGCCACTGACAGTCTTCTGACTAAATCCTCCTGAAGGAAAACCAGGACTACCTAACTGGGAGCCTGCTCTGGCTCCACCTAATTCCTAGCACCCCCCCTGTGAGAAAAGCCTACCGGTCTTTGGCAGAAGAAGCCAATGTAGAGGGTACTTCAAAAGCAAAAGTCAAAATAACTACCTCCAAATAACCACTCATCAAGGCTGAGCACTCAAGAGCCAATGCTGTAAGACCAAACGCCAAGGGTTCTCCATGGACATTGGTCCCTAACGGATATCGATAAAAGGAACTGGAGCTTCATGTCCCGCTAAAGATGTACGAGAAATAGATACTATGGGCGGCGAGGCCAATCCAGAGCCACTAAAGACACCCAGATGGGATGTCGCTGTCCAGCAGATGACCCAACCAACCAGAAGCCCCAGAAGAAACATACAGGAACCCATAAGCCAGCCTGGGCCAAAACAGGCAACCAGCCCTAGCTTCCGCGCTGTTTTGTTGACAGAAAAGGCACCCCCCTTCAAGAACTCTGCTAAAGCCAACAAGATCCACCGGGACTATTCCCAGCTTTTGTAAGAGCAGACGGAACAGCTCCAGCAAGAGGAACATGCTCCTGAGACCAGGAACTGGCGGCTGAGAAAGACTGCCGGAATATTGTTGACTCCGGCCCCATGAGACACCAAGACAGATGAAGCTCTTCTGCCCAGCAAGTCGTCGATGTTTCTGGCCCAAGAGAGAGAGCAGTAGAGCACCCTCATGAAGTATATACACCACTGCGGTGGCATCAAAAACTTGCACCGCCAGTCTTTCTGAAGGGGCTGGAGAGTGAGTAGCACCAGCCGAATTTTTGAAGCTCCAGACGAAAGGTCAATCAACTTTGCGGACCAGGAGTCCACTACCCCTGAATGGAATGGGCCCCACAAGCCCGCAACCCAACAGGCTGGCATCCATGCTAAGAATTATCCACTTGGAAATCCGAAGAAGCCAACCCTGGTCAAAAGCCACCCTGAAACCATCAGCTTAAATTGCTTCTATCTAGCTCAGTTCACGAGTGGCCTCTAAAGGTGGAAAAACTCAGCAGAGATCATCAAGAGATGAGGGACTCCTTTCAAGGGCGTATGGTCGCTCTGGCCCAGTGAATCACCTCCAAGGAGGCTGCCCTAGACCCCCAGAACCTGCAGATAAACCCAGGCCGAGAGAGCCGGACAATCCAAGAGAATTCTATTGATGAAGGTTACGTCTACTCGCCCCAAGAAGAAACACACAACCCCATCTAGAGACAAAGAGAAGCCCTAGAAAATCCAAGCACTGGGAGGATGCCTTGTGTCTCTTCCTGAACTTGCCCACACCTACAGCAGAGACACTACCATCTCCACCATGCCTTCAAACACCCAATGAAACGGAGTCCGGAGCACCCATCTCCCAGGTAGGGTAGACATGAACTCCACTGGTGGAAAGCCATCTGAACTACAATCACTTTGACAAAAGTGCAAGAGCCATCGCAAGGCCAAGGGGCTGAGCTGCGAACTGGAAATGCTATTGCAGAATGAAATATGGAGGTAAACCTCTGGGAGATCCAAGGACATGAAGAAAGACACGGTACTACTCGAAAGGGTCCAGAGAAGAGCGACTAAGATGGTTAAGGGGCTGGAGGAGTTACCGTACAGTGAGAGATTAGAGAAACTGGGCCTCTTCTCCCTTGAAAAGAGGAGACAGAGAGGGGACATGATTGAAACATTCAAAATACTGAAGGGAATAGACTTAGTAGATAAAGACAGACTGTTCACACTCCAAGGTAGGGAGAACGAGAGGGCATTCTCTAAAGTTGAAAGGGGATAGATTCCGTACAAACGTAAGGAAGTTCTTCACCCAGAGAGTGGTGGAGAGCTGGAACGCTCTTCCGGGGTCTGTTGTAGGGGAAAACACCCTCCAGGGTTTCAAGACTAAGCTGGACAAGTTCCTGCTAAACCAGGACGTACACAGGTGAGGCTGGACTCATTTTAAAGCACTGGTCTTTGACCCGGGGGCCGCCGCATGAGCGGACTGCTGGGCACGATGAACCAATTCTTATGTTCTTACTAGAAATTCCCCTGGAGACAGCACCTAGAACAGTTTATTGTTTATTTTATTAATTTGATGAATCGCCTATCCATAATTTACTAAGCGATTTACAATAAGATATATAAGCATTTTAAAAAACATACAAATAATGTTAAGTAAAAGGTAAAAAACAGACGAAAACAAGAACACATAATGATAAAAGGGGAAAAGTTACATCATAAATGTTTTGAAAAGAAGAAAGGGAACATTCAAGGAAAAAACATAAGGAGGGATGACTTAACTACAGTAATTAAAAGTATTTATGTTAAAGACTAAAAGCATCTTTAAAAAGGAAAGTTTTTAATTTATTTTTAAAGAGACTGAGTTCCTTTTCATCTCTTATGTATTGTGGCAAAGAGTTCCAAGTCTGGGGGGCCACAATTGAGAACATGTCATGACGTCTGGTACCTCCTTGTGCTAAAGATCGAAGAGTGCGTGATAAATTATATGGGATAAGCATCCGATTTATAAATGATGGTTCATTTGTGGATAGAGTTTTAAACACCAGCAACAAAATTTTATACGTGATGCGATGAGTAATGAGGAGCCAATGCAACTCGATCAAGTAAGGAGTAACATGGTCATACTTTTTACCATTGTGTAAAAGTTTGACTGCAATATTTTGAATTATTTGTAAACGTTTTTTTTCTTTTTGTATAATGTTGATTAGTAACGCATTACAATAGTCAAGCTTTGTTATAATCAGTGAGTGTATTAAAATATTTAAAGATTTAGGTTCAAGAAATTTAGAAATTGAACGGATCATTCGCAATCGGTAGAGGCAAGATTTGATAGTGTTACTAATATGTTCGTGATAGGAAAAATTTTCGTCAATCATAACCCCAAGTATTTTTAATGAAGAAACTAAATCTATATGAATGTTATTAATGATAAAAGGAGTAGCTAGCTTTATTCCTTGTTTCCATTCGGAAAAGGGGAATTCGCAAGAAGTGGGTGACCGACTGTAGAACCAGAATATGTCTCTAAATCTCCAAGCCCTTCTGGCACAAAGAAGTATAAAGAGCATCTGCCTAAGCCCCCATTTATGGACTGGAACAGGTTCAAGCATCCCGAAGACTAAGAGGTGCTGCAGAATATCGCATACCCTGGATTCTTGTCGACTTGCTGGAGTCCAGAAACCAAGCCGGAAGCAGGCAAGGTAGAATTAACAAGTGTCTGATGAAAGTTGAGTCCACGCCTGACAAAACAGTAGAAGACAGCCCTGCAAGTGAGGAAGCCATGCCTGCCCCAGGTGACATTGCCACTTTCTTCTTTTTTCTGTGTGTGTGGTGTAGTCACTGCACAGGAATCTGAGGATGCCTAGAATCAGAACCGTGGTAATGGAGGTGTAGCCCTAGGAATGTCTCTAGGAGGAAAAATCTGAATATCCCCGACACCTCTCTCCCGATGGCCAGCAAAACTGGTTCACAGGGAGCAACATAGGGCAGTATTCACCACACCTGAGGTCATCCTGACAAGAATCCGGCCATTGAAAGGACAGCCACTGAAGGCCTCACACTTAGACTACTGCAATGTACTTAACTCGGGCCTTCTGCGTACCTGTCTCTCACCTCTTCAACCCATTCAAAATTCCGCACGACTCATATTCTATGAGAGCCGCTATTCTCACATTACCCCTCTCCTCAAGTTGCTTCATTGGCTCCCCGTCCATTTTCCGAATACAGTTTAAACTCCTCTTGCTGACTTACATGTACATGCATTCTGAAGCCCAATATCTTTCCTCACTTATCTCTCCCTATGCTCCCCCCCCCGTGATCTCCGCTTATCGGGCAAGCCCCTCTTATCTGTACCCTTCTCTTCCACTGCCAACTCCAGACTCCATCTCTTCTTTCTTGTGGCTCCCTATGAATGAATGAATACGTCATGCTCCATCCCTAGCAGTGTTCAAATCCAAGCTAAAGGCCTATTTTTTTGAAACTGCTTTCAACTCTTAACACCCACTCACTGCTGTCAGATACCTATACCCACTGTATCATTTCCTCTACCATAATCTCCCAACCCTGTAATGTCCTGCCTAAATTAGATTGTAAGCTCTTCAGAGCAGGGATTGTCTATTGTATGTTAAAATGTACAGCGCTGCGTACGCCTTTTCAGTGCTATAGAAATAATAGTACTAGTAGCAGCGTCCTCATCCAAAGACAGCTCCAAAGAGTTCGGCGCTTAGACTCTGTATCAGTAAAACATGTACTAGGACTCGAATGAGATTATAAAGGTCACCTGGCACCACAGCCACACCAACCTGCACCAGTGGAGGACAGGCATGCACCACCACAGAGAATGCATTGCGCAGGCCTGAATGACAGGCACACGCCATAAATGAAGTGGCCACCAACACTTGGTTACCTGAGGATGCTAGAAAAAATATTTTGTATCATAACAGCTTCCTGTGTTCCTGAGAGTCCTGAACTTAACCCTCCCCCCCATCACTAGGGAGGGCTGTGCACTGGAAAGCCATGGCAGAATGTTCAGACCTGCCAAAAAGCAGGATTCAGGAAATAAAGCATAGATATAGCTTCAGCAGATTGGAAAAAGCTGTCCGGGGATCACATTGTTCTGAAACCAGACTCTGAAGCTGTGGATAGAATGGAAAAGGCACAGAACGGACCAAGACCGAAGCCGGGAAAGTGGAAAATCCAAATGGAGGCCAAGGAGACCAGTCTCAGCAAAGGAATCAGCCGGATCCAATTAAATACAGTGGCAGGAGACAGAAGAAACACAAAATCTGCATGTTAACTACTGCAATCGAAATCTGGCACGGCCAGACAAGAGAGCTCCCGAAAGGAAGCTTTGCCACAGATGCCATAGACAAAAAAAAACCCCTTGACCGTCCACCAACTGCATCAAATGAGTAGGGTCTGAGGATACGTCGTTCAGCGGAGCTGAATAAAATCCAGTGAAGAGGCTCACTCTGCAATCACGGCAGGGCACTATTGAGGTACATGCGGCATGTCAAAAAGTCCCCAGACTTGGAACGCCGGCGAACTGCACCAGACTCCAGTACAGCCCCTGGGTGAGATTTTCTTTGGAAGGCACAGACTCAGGCCAGCTCCCCAGCCCAAGAGGACACAGAGGAGGCAAAGTCTGAAGCTCCGCCCTCCCCCCCGGCACGCATTTCAAAATTGCCCATCCGGCTTAATCAATGTCCACATCCAATAGATTAAGGGCTAGGAAGTCCATCCCAATAGATTCTGAGTCAAATCAAGGGACTTTTGAAGCTGAATTTAAACTTAGAAAAAAAGATTTATTTTAAAATCCAAGATGACCACCATGATGAATCCATGCCAAAAACAGAAAAAATAAATTCCAAAAATAAAAAATAGCTATTTGGGATCTGGGGGATCTGAACCCTACCCTCAGAAACTGTGAAAAATGAAGTTTAAAGCAAGTTACAAGCCACCTCAGAAGTTCCCATAAGAAATAATAGAGGTTCTCTCAGTCTCTGCAGTGCCTTTACCTGTGAGATTATTAAAGCCATTATAAAAGTTCTTTCTGTCTCAGAAACAGCTCTGAATTTGGACTGCCAGCTGGCCAGAGACCAACAAAACACCCTCCGCCCCACGGATCCTCTGCCACGCAGTCGGGGGCAGGAAAGGCAGCCTGCGCCTTGAAACTCGGGTGGATTTCTGTCCAGATGCACACAGCCTATGACAGAGTCACCGGCCTGCAAACTCCATGGCAAACAGCAGGCTGGCTTCACAGATCTACCAGAGTTTCTCTGTGAAGCTGTAGTCCAACAATGCAGGACTGTGACCTTTTCTCTGACAGTGGATCACCAAGGAGGGGACTCAAGGCACTGAAGCCACCGAGAAATTAAGTTTAAACAAAAAAAAGAAAGAAACAGAAGTAGAGCAAAAGACTTCAACTCATAGATTGTAGAAATTGAAACTGATTCTAACATTAGAGGGTGTGCAGCATATGTTCAGAAAAAATGTAGATTTCTGCTATACCCGGACTCTGGGTTGAGATTGAACACCTAGGGCACAAATGTCAAACAGAAGGCCCGCAGGCCGAATCCGGCACACCTGAACGTTTTATGCAGCCATGGTGCGATGTAGCTTTTTCCTCATTGCCGCCCCCGGGTGTTTTACCTTCTGTCTGGCTTCATCCTCCTCAATATCACAGTCATTTGTGCACAAAGCCACAGGCGGCGGCTCCTCGAGTGTCCATCACCTCATCTGAAAGCCTTCCCTCTGACATTGCAACGTCAGAGAGAAGGCTTCCAGTTCAGGCGCAGGACACACGTAGGAGCCACCACCCACGGCTTTATACAGAGAAATGAATGTGGCAGTGAGAAGGGAGCTTACCAGAAGGTAAACACTCACTGGAGGGAGGCACCTAGTTGAGTCACAGAATGGAGGGAGAGGGGCATATTGGGACTCGAGAAAGAGGGAGCAGAAACTTCATACAAATGATAGAAGGAAGGAGGGAGGGGCATGAACTTGGGACATAGAATGAAGGGAAGGAGAGAAGGGAGCATGAGCCATAGAATGGAAAAATTGAATGAGGGAAAGAGATGCTGAGGTGGAGGGAATAGAAAGGGAGAATTGGGTGTCAGAAAGGGTGCACATGAGGAGATGAAAAAAAGAGAATTCTTGGGCAGAGAGAGAGAGGGGGAAGGAGAGAGAATTATTGGACATGGTGATGGAAGAGGAGGTAGAGATGCATGGGGAAAAGAGACATATCAGACCACTGGAATGGGAAGGAGAGAGAGATACCAGACCACAGAATGGAAGGGGAGATGCCAGGCTGCAGGGAGGAGAGATGCAGAAAGGAGAGGAGAGATGTTAGACCTCGGGAAGAGGGAGGGAAGGATAGAGAGATACCAGACCATGGGAGAGGAGAGAGATGCCAGACCATATGAGGGGGGGGGGAAGACATAATTGACTATGGGGGAGGGTTGAGATGGTGCACAGGGATGGAGAAGGGGAGGCAGAGGGAGAAGATGGTGCACAGCAATGGGTGCAGCAAGGAAGAGATAAGAAGAAACGCTTCTTATGGATAGATGGGAATAGAGAAGAAAGAAGGAGGAGATGACATATGGATAGATGGGAAGGGAAGACATGAAAAGTAGATAGATTTTGAGAAGAAAATTGAATGCTAAAAGTTAACGCTAAAGATGGATGTATGGCAGAAAGTGAAGGAGAGAAAAACAGCAAATGAATAAGGTGGCCCTGGATGCACAGTTAAGAGCACAGACAGAAGAAAGTGCAAACAGAGACTGGGAAAAGATGGTTTGAAAACCAAAATCACCAGACAACAAATGTAGGGGAAATTATTTTATTTTCAATTTAGTGATTGAAGTGTCAATTTTGAGAATTTACATCTGCTGTCTATATTGTGCACTGTTCAGGAAGAAATACATTTGTTTTTATTTCTCTGGAGTCTTGAATCTTAGGGTTTCATTTGTATATATTAGTTTGTGGTCCCATATTTACATAGTGGTTATCTGTGTTCTGGAATTAGTGAATGTTGAAAAGCATACAATGTGCTTTGTGTAGTTTAATTTTGTGGTTAACCATTATGTGTTAATAAGATTATATTGTGTGTATGAATGGAAAAAAATGTGTTATAATTAGTACTGTTATGGGGGCAGGGTCTGGCCCATGACTTAGCTTGTGGTTTAGATCAGTATTCTTCAATCGCCGGTCCGCAGCCGGAACGTGCCTCGGGCCTGAGGAGATCAATGCACAAAGCTGTGGGTGGCGGCTCCTACATGCGTCCTGCCCTTCTCTCTGACATCATAACGTCAGAGGGAAGGCTTTTGGATGATGTGCGGGATGCACAAGGAGCCGCCGCACGTGTCTTTGTGCACTGATCTCAGGCCCGAGGCACATTTCAGCCGCGGACCGGCAATGAGGAAGAGGGGAAGTGAGGAAGAGCCACAGGGATAGGAGAGGAAATCAGATCTTTATTCAGGCTTCTCTCTTTCTAAGGCGCAAATAGTGGTGGTAAATCTTAGCTCTGCAGCAGCCGCAGGCACTGAGGAAGAGGGAGCCGGCCACGGGCAGCATAAAACAGCCAGGTGGGAGTGCTGGTATGTTTCTTGCAGAGCCAGGTGGGAGCGCTAGTATGTTTCTTGCAGAGGGGAAGAAAGACAACTGACTTTCTCAAGGCGTTGTTTGTAAACACGAGAGTGCAGGACACCCAGCCTCACCCAACTGCTGTGATGAAGGGATGGCATGTGGAGGGAGGGAGACAACAAAGGTAGGGAAATTATTTTATTTTCAATTTAGTGATTGAATTGTGTCAATTTTGAGAATTTTCATCTGCTGTCTGTATTTTGCACTATTCAGGAAGAAATGTATTTGTTTCTTTTTCTCTGGGGTTGTACTGCGTGCAGAGTCTTGAATCTTAGGGTTTCGTTTGAATATATTAGTAATTTTAGTTTGCAGAGGGGTAATCTGTTCTGGTAGGAATGAATGTTGAGAAGCATACAGTGTGCTTTGTGTAGTTTTAATTTTGTGGTTAACCATTGTGTTGTTAAGATTATATTGTGTGTGTATATATGAAAAATGAATAGAAAAAATAGTGTTACAATTAGTACCATTAGGGGGGCGGGGTCTGGCCTACGCATTGGCCCAATGCTCTTCAAGCACCGGTCCGCAAAATAATTCTTTTATTTCTGCCAGTCCATAGGTGTAAAAATGTTGAAGAGCACTAGTTTAGATTTCAGCCCCTTAATGTGATTGAGTTCGACACTCCTGTCCTAGGACATGGAATCCAGAAAGGCTGTAACAGAACTTTGGATGTGCAAATTTGAGTGTCCCTTTAAGAATCCAGGGGTAAGTGTATACTGTATAGTTGTGTGCCCAACTTTACAGAATTAGGGAGTAAGTGACCAACATACCTGTTCTTATCACCTACAATTAAAATTTCATGTAATAAGCTGCAGCCTGAATGTTTAACTGTCACAGTTGCCTTTGACAGATCTGAAGCTATTTGTTCAACAGCTGCATAACAGGGCGCTTTAACTTTTAAGTATATTAAAAAAAAATTTGGAACACTTAAAAGAAAAACATCAAAACCAACTTGAGACATAAATAAGACATATTGAAAAGCAGAAGCACAGGTTCTGAATAAAGACAAAGTTTGCAAATGCGCATGCATTTGGAGTAAAAACAGTACTCCCAGTTTGAATTGCCTGTCTTGTAAGGATGCAGATCAAGAAACCTAGTCTCAGTGAGAAGGCAGCTAAATCTGAAGGAATATGTGCACGACAGTCTCCTAAACAAAGCACATTGCTACGATTGGGGCTCAGAATATTTGCACATCGATCTGTTAGTAACCAGTTTCCTCGTGTTCATTTTTCTGCTGGGTCCGATCTACAAGGAAGCAAAGGTGTGAAAAGTTTAGTAAAATCAGACGTGAAGAACTGAGCAATTCTCAATGATCTGCCCTTATTATTGGGGGGGGGGGGGGTGGAGTGAGGCACGGGCGAATCTCTGCCGTGTGCTTTTTGTGCATTGGACTGCACGAGAGTCCGAGCGATTAGTGGTCCGGATCAAAGAAACCTCAGCTTAGAAGAGCGGCCGAGCCAGAGACGGCGCGAGATGCCGGAAGTAGACGTCACTTGAAGCTCAGCTTCCGCTTGTCCCGAAATCGCCAGAATGAGCGCTGAGATGCGACCGACTCGGCTTCCTCCAGCGGAACCAGCTTTCCTCCCCTCTCGACTCGGCACCAAGGCCTAGTGAGTGTTGGAGGTCGCGAGCACTGCGCACGAGGCAGGCGGAAGTCGCGTGGCGCGCAAGCTTTCCGTCCTCGCGACTCGGACACATGCCATAGCCTTCTTGGGCGCTTCGCATTTACTTTCTCATCTACATTTCCACTAGGGTTAAAAAAGGAGGACAGATTGAGGCATCTGGCTCTAGCGAATGACACGGGGACAAATTTTCCCCGTTCCCGCGGGAACTCATTTCCCGTCCCGTTCCTGCCAGCTCCGTCTTCATCTGCACAAACTTTAAAATCATAAGTCCAGGCTTGTGCGGTTAAGGCAGAGCTTACAGGAATTTGGCCCCGTATCATGCTCTAGAAGCGCCGAGGACGGATTGAGGCTTCCAGCTTTAACAATGGAAGGACAGTGGAACCTTGATTTACGAGCATAATTCGTTCCAGAAGTATGCTCCTAAACCAAATTGTTCCTGTATCAAAGCGAGTTTCCCCATAGGAAGTAAGGGAAACTCACTTTCATTCGTTCCACCTCCTCCTCCCCCCCCCCAGGCTACTGGCGCTGCTCCATCCCCTCCCCCTTGAGGCCACCAACGCTGCTCCATACCCCCCACCATGCGATCCAGCATCCCCCCCCCCCCAAGCACCGCAATGACATCGCTTACCCCGATTGGGCACCAGCACCAATGCATAGTGCTTGAAGATCCTCCCTCTTCTGGGCTGGGCAGTGTGACGGAGATCCTGCCTCTTCCCTGTGCTGGGCTGGACTGGGCTTTGAGCATTTGCGCATGCTCAAAGCCTTCTGGTCTCGCTCTCTCCAAGATTTAGAATCTCGGAGAGAATGAGACCAGAAGGCTTTGAGCATGTGCAAATGCTCAAAGCCCTGTCCAGCACAGGGAAGATGGAGGATCTCCGTCGCATCGCCCAGCCCAGCCCAGCCCAGGTCAGAAGCACCAGCACCAATGCACAGGAGGTGCCGGTGCCCGAAGATCCTCCATCTTCGGGCACCGGCACCTCCTGTGCATTGGTGCTGGTGCCGGTGCCCAATCGGAGTAAGCGATGCCGTTGCGGTGCTCGGGGGGATGTAGGATCGCGGGGGGGGGAGACACGATGCGAACGGGGGGATGCCGGATCGCTGGGGGGGATGCTCATAAACCGAGTCAAACTCGGTTTCCGAGGTGCCGATTTTGCAAATGTTTTGCTCGTCTTGCTAAACACTCGCAAACTGGTGCACTTGTAAACCAAGGTTTGACTGTACAAAGTTAACCAGATGTTTCAATCTGTCCTCCATTTTATGACGCCATATGATAACCCTAGTTGACAGAGGACCCTAGAATCTCTCATCCAGGAAAGATAACCTGACCATTTATTTTTTTCATCAAAACAGGACATCTATTAATTGTCAATCCCGCCCCCCCCATGTCTTCCATTCATTTTTTCATGTACACATAATATCTTATTAATTCATAATGGTAACCATGAATTTAAAAAAACCCCACAAAGCACACTATATGCAGAGAAAAGGTTAATTATCATTTATATTTAGGGGTTTTTCAAAGATGTCAAGGCAGATGACTTTAAAATATGCAATGTCACCTCAGTAACTATAGAAAAATAGACAAATATAGTGCAAAATATAGACAGCAGATATAAATTCTTAAAACTGACACATTTTGATCACTAAATTGAAAATAAAATCATTTTTCTTACCTTTGCTGTCTGATGATTTCATGAGTCTCTGGTTGCGTTTCCTTCTGACTGTGCATCCTTTCTTTCAGCACTCAGGCCCAACAATTGTCCCTTTCTAGTCCCTCCCTCTTTCCTTCCTATGTTCTTAGTGCCCCTCCTGTGTCCTTAGTGCCCCTAGTTCCTCCTTCCCATATCCTATGTCCCCCTCATTGCCTTCCAGCCTGTCCTACCCCCCTCCCCCTAAGCCTACCTATCTGCCATGCCAAAGCCTGCCTGCCTACCTACCTCCCTGCCATGCTAAAGCCTACCTCCCTCCCTGCTGCGCCGATTCAACCCCCCCCCCCTCCCCAGGTCTGTCGCAGCCGCTGCTTCTTGCCGCCCAGAAGCCTTCTTCCCGACGTCAATTCTGACATTGGAGAGGAAGCTCCGGGCCAGCCAATTTCTGCCTGGCTGGCCCAGAACTTCCTCTCTGATGTCAGAATTGACGTTGGGAAGAAAGCTTCTGGGCGGCAAGAAGCAGCAGCTGCGGCAGACTGGGGGGGGTTGAATCGGCGCTGGAGGGAGGGAGGTAGGCTTTAGCGCGGCAGGGAGGGGAAGCGATTTCCGGTCCATTGTCCCCGTGCACTGCTTCAGGACGCTGTCCCTGAAAACGGGACATTTCGGTGTCCCGAAGCAGTGGGTCTGGACAACAAGACGGTCCCATTGAAAACAGGACGTATGGTCACCTTAAGGAAAGAAGGATATTCCCGAGTCCAGTACCAAATGAGATGCTAACATATTAGAGTAGGGAGTTTCCAACTGAAATCAAATAGTCTCTGAAAAATGGGATGCTCTTGTACTAATTAAAAGGGAAAGGACAAGCAAGGAGTGCCCAGCCATACTCTTATCATATGTATAGTAAGAATAAATTGCTTACCTGGCACCAAGAAGGAGATTATATCACTGAACAATCTCCACATGTCTGATTCTAAGTCTCAGGATACCAGCCCTGGAAGACAGAAATTCACAAAGCAGATTCTCCGTCCGGCTTGCCAGACTTTCTGCTGTATCTATAGTTACAATACCAATTTTATTAAACATACCGTATAAATGGTGTTCGAATTATAATATTACACTTAATTATCTCATCTACTACCGTGTTTCCCCACCAAAATAAGATAGTGTCATATTAATTTTGGGTCCAAAAAATGCATTAGAGTTTATTTTCGGAGGATGTCATATTTTTTTCATGTACAACAATCATCTCTCCCTCTCTTCCCCCCCAATTCTTCCTCTTTCTCCCCCTCTGCCATGTACAGCATCTTTCCTCCCCTCTCACACATCCCCTTGTGCAGCATCTTTCTATCCCTCCCTCCCATCCCCCTGTGCACAGAACCCCACCGACCCTCCTACTGTGAGACCGACATTCCTCCATTCTGAGGCCTCCAAAAACAGCGGCAGAGGGAAGGCCGACGGGGAAGGCCATGAAGCAGATCGTTCAGAGTGCTGCCACAGCTGCTGCTGTTTTTGGAGGCCTTGGAGGTACGGTATGTCAGTCTCATGGTTTGAGGGTCGGTGGGGTTTTGCAGAAGGATGGGGAGGGAGGGATAGAAAGATGCTGCACATGGAGGGTGGGGGGGGTGGGGAGAAAGTGCTGCCACTGGCAAATCGGGTAGCACTAGTGTCAGAGATGGAGTCAGGGAGTGTCAGGGACATTCAGGAGGGGCTTCAGGGGTCGATCTTAACTAGGGCTTATTTTTACGATAGGGCTTTTCTTAGGAGCTATGGCTTATTTTGGGGGAAACATGGTATATAAACAACATAACACTCCATTTGTATACCGCAAACACCTCACAGTTCTATGCAGTTAAGATAAAAAGAACTGTGTATTCACATAAAATTACAAAATATCAATAGAAACATACATTACTTCCACATTATTCCCCCCCCAAATTGCTTAAATAAATGAGTTTTTAACATTTTCCTATAATGATTATAAGATAAGATGAAATTGCGTCTGTAGTACCTGAAGATTGGAGGGTGGCCAATATTATGCAGATTTTTTAAAAGGGTTCCATGGAGATCCGGGAAATTACAGATCGGTAAGCCTGACTTCAGTACCGGGCAAAATGATGGAAACAATTATAAAAAATAAAATTGTAGAACATGTAGACAAACATGATTTAATGAGACACAGCATGGGTTCAGCCGAGGGAGATCTTTTCTCACCAATTTGCTTGACTTCTTTGAAGGTGTGAATAAACATGTGGATAAAGGTGAGCTGGTTGATATAGTGTATCTATCTAGATTTTCAGAAAGCTTTTGACAAAGTTCCTCATGAGAGGCTCCTGAGACAGTTAAAGAGTCATGGGATAGGTGGCAAAGATCAGTTGTGGATTAGGAATTGGTTATTGGATAGAAAACAGAGGATAAAGTTAAATGGTAATTTTTCTCAATGGAGGAAAATAGACAGTGCAGTGGCACAGGAATCTGTAATGGAACCGGTGCTATTTAACTTATTTATAAATGATCTGGACATTTGAAAGGACAAGTGAGGTGATTAAATTTGCAGATGATGCTAAACGGTTCAAAGTTATTAAAATGCATGCGGATTGTGAAACATTTCAGGCAGACCTTAGGAAATTGGAAGACTAGACGTCTAGGTGGCAGATGAAATTTAATGTGGACAAATGCAAAGTGATGCATATTGGGAAGAATAACCCAAATCACAGTTACCGGATGCTAGGGTCCACCTTGGTGGTTAGTGCCCAAGAAAGGGATTTCCTTATCTTTTTTCTTTTTGTTTCTCAATCCGTATAGAGGTCTAATTAAGAGTTAAAAGATGTTGTTCAATTCTATTATCTAACCCAAGCTTATGTTTACTAATATATAATTATAGCAATTATTGCTAATTTTGTTTAATATTACCTTTGAGTTAGGGACTTTTACTTTATTTCTACACTCTGATTTTCTGTAACAAGAGGATTCTTGTGTATTTGTTTGAAAAAACAAATAATAATAAAAAAGGAGGATTGCGAAGATCTACAACGTGACATAAACACGCTCAAAAAATGGGCCGCATCATGGAAAATGAGGGTCAACATGGATAAGTGTAAGATGATTCATATTGGTAACAAAAATCTTATACACGAATGCAGGATGTCAGGGGCGGTACTTGGAAAGACCCCCCAGGAAAGAGACTTGGGAGTACTGGTCGACAAGTTGATGAAGCCATCTGCGCAATGTGCGGTGTCGGCGAAAAGGGCAAACAGAATGCTAGGAATGATTAAGAAGGGGATCACGAACAGATCGGAGAAGGTTATCATTTCACTGTACCAGGCCATGGTACGCCCTTACCTGGAATACTGCGGCTAACACTGGTCACAGTACATGAAGAAGGACATGGTAATACTCGAAAGGGTCCAGAGAAGAGCAACTAAAATGGTTAAGGTGCTGGAGAAGTTGCCGTATAGCGAGAGAGTAGAGAAACTGTGCCTCTTCTCCCTTCAAAAGAGGAGACTGAGAGGGGACATGATCGAAACATTCAAGATACTGAAGAGAATAGACTTAGTAGATAAAGACAAGTTGTTCACCCTCTCCAAGGTAGGGGGAGAACGAGAGGGCTCTCTCTAAAGTTAAAAGGGGATAGATTCCATATAAACGTAAGGAAGTTCTTCACCCAGAGAGTAGTGGAAAACTGGAACACTCTTCCGGAGACTGTTATAGGAGAAAACACCCTCCAGGGATTCAAGACAAAGTTAAACAAGTTCCTGCTGAACCGGAACGTATGCAGGTAGGGCTGGTTTCAGGGCACTGGTCTTTGACCTAGGGGCCGCCACAGGAACGGACTGCTGGGCACGATGGACCACTGGTCTGACCCAGCAGCGGCAATTCTTATGTTCCTATGTCAGTCAGCAGAGCTTCCAGAACTTCCCTAAGTTCCTTCAGCACCCTCAGATGTACACCATCCGGCCCCATCGATTTGTCTAGCTTTATTTTAGCTAGCTCCTCATGAACACAACCCTCTGAAAATCGATCCGTGTCTATTACTCGTCCATCCCTATTCACGTTTGTCTCTCGCTCCTGGTACTTCAACCGTGAACACAGAACAGAAATATCGGTTAAACAATTCGGCCTTTTCTTTATCAGCTTCTACATATTCCTCCCTTCACCTTTGAGTCTCACAATGCCACTTTTGCACTTCTTATCACTAATATATCGAAAAAAAATGTCTTGTTTCCCCATTTTACCATTTCAGCTATTTTTTAATTTCATTTGCTTCTTTGCTTTCCTGACTACATGACCATCCTCTCTTAACTTTTCCAGATATTTTTGACTGTCTTCCTCTTTCTGTGATTTTTTTATAGTTTATGAAAGCTAACCTCTTATTCCTTACCTTCTCAGTTACTACTTTTGAGAACCAAAGTGGCCTTCTTTTCCTCTTACTTTTACTTACTTGTTACCCTTACAATCGCTCCTTTCAGTTTTTCCCACAGCATTTCCACTCCTTCCAGATGTTCCCATCCAGACAATAATTCCTTGACGTAAACCCCCATCTGAACAAAGTTAGTTTTTTAAAAGTCAAGAACCTTTGCTTTTGGATGAGTCCTCTCTATACCCATCCTAATATTAAACCGTACCATGCAGTGATCACTGGATGCCAGATGATCACCCACTGTAACCTCAGAAACACTTTTCCCATTTGTAAGCACTAAGTAGGTATCCACATTCCCTGCCTGCTAAAATTCCCTCTTCATAATTGTATCCTGATATCCGCTGGTGTCCGACTATTTTCAATTGTAAGATGTAAAATAGTTAATTTCTTATAATTCAACCTATGTATAATTTTCCTTTCAACTACCTTGTATTCATCTACTGTAATTTGCTGATTGTACAGCTCTTCTTCTTTGTGAACCGCCTAGAAGTCGCAAGATTGTGGCGGTATAGAAAAATTAAGTTATTATTATTATTATTATAATGAAGTCTAGTATGACCCCATCCTGTGTGGGTTCTATTACCAACTGCTGGAACAGTTCTCCTTGTAGAAAATCCAGAATCTCCCTACTTCTAAAAGACACCGCAATAGGGATACCCCAATCAACATCCGGCAAGTTAAAATCACCTATTAGTAATACTTCCACGTTTTCACATATATTCTGAATGTCTACTATTAAATCTCTACTTCTGTCTATGAAAGAGGCCTGTATATAATAATAATAATAATAATTTATTTCTTGTATACCGCTATACTAAAAGTTCGATGCGGTTCACAACAAAGGATACATACAGCCAATATTTAAAATGCAGTGCTTCAGCACTGAGTCCCTCCTAGTTTCCCTAATTTCAAAGGTTCAACAACCACATTCTCGTTACAAATTCGCTGTTCTTTTACAATTCGATCTCTGCAGCTTTCAATGTCATCCACCATGACATACTACTTTATCAACTTTCCGAGATAGGAATTGACTCCTCTGTCCTAAAGTGGTTCTCAAACTTCCTTCGCTCTCGCTCCTACACTGTCAACACAAATGGCACCTTGTCCGTACCTTGAACACCATCTTGCGGTGTCCCTCAGGGATCACCCCTATCCCCTATTCTCTTTAACATTTACATGTTCTCCCTGAAGCTCCTCCAACTTTCTCCCCTTGAAACAATCTACACATACGCTGATGACATCCTTGTCCTCCTTGAAACAGACCAGAACCTCACCAACCTCCACGAGAACATTACATCTTGCATAATGAGACTCCACTCCTGGTCCCTCTCGGTACAGATGAAACTAAATGAATCAAAAACAAAATTACTCTGGCTTGGCCCAAAGTTAGAACACCTGCCCACCATCTTCGCACTACCCACAGGCGCTGCTCTGCACCTTGAGTTCTCAAGTAAGGTTCTTAGCATCACTATTGATTCTTCTCTCTCCCTCAACGACCACCTCAACTCCTTGGCAAAATCATGCTTTTTCAGCCTCCACATGCTGAGGAAAGTAAGATCCTACTTTTGCCAAAAACATTTCGCCGTCCTCGTCCAATCCATCATCCTCTCCAAACTTGACTACTGCAATCCCATTTTCTTATGCCTAACAAAAAAAAGTCTTCAAAGACTCCAGCTTATCCAGAATACTACAGCCAAGTTGATCTTTGCAAAACGCAAATCTGACCATGTCTCCCCACTCCTGTCCAATCTTCGCTGGCTCCCAGTGATTTCCAGAATCCATTTCAAATGCTCCTGCCTGGCTTTTAAGATCATTCACGGCATCCTTCCTCCCCTAATCATAGAAACATAGAAACATAGAAATAGACGGCAGATAAGGGCCCACGGCCCATCTAGTCTGCCCACCTTAATGTCCCTCCCCTACCTTTGCCCTGTGAATAGATCCCATGTGCCGATCCCATTTGGCCTTAAAATCAGGCACGCTGCTGGCCTCAATCACCTGTAGTGGAAGACTATTCCAGCGATCAACCACTCTTTCAGTGAAAAAGAATTTCCTGGTGTCACCTCGTAGTTTCCCGCCCCTGATTTTCAACGGATGCCCTCTTGTTGTTGTGGGACCCTTGAAAAAGAAGATATCTTCCTCCGCCTCGATGCAGCCCGTAAGATACTTGAACGTCTCGATCATGTCCCCCCTCTCTCTGCGCTCCTCGAGCGAGTAGAGCTGTAATTTGTCAAGCCGTTTTTCGTATGGTAGATCCTTGAGTCCCGAGACCATCCGGGTGGCCATTCTTTGCACTGACTCCAGTCTCAGCACATCCTTGCGATAATGCGGCCTCCAGAATTGCACACAGTATTCCAGGTGGGGCCTCACCATGGATCTATACAATGGCATAATGACTTCCGCCTTACGACTGACGAAACCCCTTCGTATGCAGCCCATGATTTGTCTTGCCTTGGACGAAGCCTGCTCCACTTGATTGGCAGACTTCATGTCCTCACTGACGATTACCCCCAAGTCTCGTTCTGCTACCGTTTTTGCTAGGATCTCGCCATTAAGGGTATAAGACTTGCATGGATTCTGGCTGTCCAGGTGCATAACTTTGCATTTTTTGGCATTGAAGTTGAGTTGCCATGTCCTAGACCATCGCTCCAGTAGGAGTAGGTCGTGCATCATGTTGTCGGGCACTGAATCTTCGTCTGTTGTGCATTTGCCCACTACATTACGCAGTTTGGCGTCATCGGCGAATAATGTTATCCTTTAACTCCTCGAGTCCTGACTCCACCAGACCCGCCCAAAGATATAAACTATCCTTCCCCTCTCTACGCGGTATTCTCTATGCAGGTAAACTGAGAAAATCTATTCTCTTCAAAATCACAGGCCTCTGGAACGACCTTACTATCCCGTTGCGGAACCTGGGCTCTCTCCAACTATTCCGCAAGCAACTGAAAACTTGGCTCTTCTCTAACTTGTAATTCTATTTTCCCCCTTACTCTTCCATTCTATATATAAGCTCATGTAAACCTTTTCCTTTCTCTTCTTATATTTTAAGTTCTTGTAAACCGTGCCGAGCTCCACTTCTGTGGAGAGGATGCGGTATATAAACTTAAGGTTTAGTTTAGTTTAGAATAAACAATTGGTATCTAATGCAACATAAAAACAATCAGTAAAAAGGATACATCAGATAAAATCAATAAAAGTTAAGACAGTAGCTCAATTAGCAAGTAAAAAGCTGTTAAAAATCATAATAGATTTGATAATAACATGACTAAGAGGAAAACATATCAAACAGGCGTGTTTTTAGTAATCTAATTTAGAAAACTCTTTCCAGTGAAAGAGTATTGATTTAATAGTTATCATTACTAGGTTTTTCAATAATTGAGTTTTATAAGTATCTAACCCAGCATCTATTCCAGTAATGCCCGATATAACTATTCGATAAGATAAAGGTTCTGACATAGAAAGTATCTTAGAAATAGTTGACCAAACTTTATCCCAATAATCAATCATGTAAGGACCTGTTGAACAACATATTCTCCCAAATGCCCACTGCCAGTTTACATGATCAACAAGCATTCCTCTGTTTACTATCTATTTTAGATATTTTTTAATGGTGTCCATAAAGCTTTGTGCATAAGAAAAAAGATAGATTGCATTATACTAGTCAAATGTAAGGATGATGTAATTGACATCCAAATCTTTTCCCATTGTGTTTCTTCCAACTGGAAGCCTAAATCATGTTCCCAAGTACTTTGCAGGCCCTGTGGTCGTTCACAAGCAGTCAACTGTAAGTTATTTTTTTTTTAACAGTCAGCTCTTGGCTACAGGACCATGTGATCAGTCTTGCTATTGTGTTACTCAATTATGCACATTATCAAATGTGATATAAAAGAAGCTATAAATGTAATAGTCTGAAAGCTAGTTCCGGAGTATATAGACAGGAGATGAGGGCCATTTACACTCCCAGGCACACATATTAACTTTGTTATCATTTTCTTATTAATAAATCTGATATTAAATCATTATATTACAGTCTTTGAGTCTAATCAATTTGTAACTGCAGGCTTAGAATTTTCTCCCTTAGGAGAGGATGCTCAGCCTGGATAGATCCCTCCTGCCCCACTGACCAGATTAAGCAGCTGCCTGGTCACAGTCTACAGGTTGCCCACCCTGCTTTAGTGCAGTTGGTAAACCCATCTCTGCTCAGCCTTTAGTTCACTTTATGCGGGGCTTTCTTCTATTGAAATCTCCCATTAAGCCTTCTACAATGTTATGGGACTTCAATGCCATTTTAACCCATCCGATGAAGTCTTCTTTTGAGCCACAGGATACCTGTCTTGGGAATTACCTGACTTGGAAGGTCCTATTTTTGATGGCAACTACTTCAGCTCATAGTCCTGTGCACTTATGTTAAGGTTCTTACTAAGGTAATGCATATTAACCAGTCAATCATTCTATCAATTTTTCCCCAAGACCTCATGCTCATAAAGGTGAAAGTGCACTGCACAGATTAGACTACAAAAGAGCCTTAGGTCTCTATCTGGGATGGATTAAAGCTCCTAGAAATTCCATAGAAAATACAAACAGGATGGGGACTGCCATTGGCAAATGCATTGTTTCAAACTGGCTGTCAAACTATATTTCTTTACTTATGCCAAACTGTGCTGACTCTAGAAGGTCATGTCACAGCTGATAATGTTAGAGATTTGGCTGCTCAGTAACCCACTTGAGATCAGCTTTCATAGAGGAAATTTGCAGCGCTGTAACATTCACATCCTATTACTGTATGGAATAAGACTTCCAGTATGTCAGGTCGTCATTCAGAATCCCTTTGAGGTCTGGGATTCAGTTCCATCCTTTTAGCACATCTATTTTCTATTCCAGACTGCATTCCATATAATTTAGCAAACATGAACGTGTAACATTTTATTTTATCACTGTTCATTAATCCTTGCCTGTTGCAAGGTATTCTGCATATTCTATAAGCTAATAATGATAAATAATAATAATAACAGTTTATATACCACAGTACCATGAAGTTCTATGTGGTTTACAATAATTTAAAAGGTACAGATTGAGTAGTGCTAGTGGAGTTGAGATTTGGCTAGGACCCTTATAATTATGGCAGGCAGGAAAATATGTGGTGGAGGATTAGCTGTTATTTTTCATGACTCATTAATACTTAGTGATGAACGTGCCTCAGTTAATTCTTCCATTGAGATCTTACAATTCACCCTAAGAGCAAAACCAAAATTGGATGTTCTGCTAATCTATCTTCTACCGCCTATTAATTCTGAAAACCTTTCTTTACTACAATCCCTGCTATTTGATTTTGGATCTTCTTCTACTAATTCCTTGATTTTAGGAGATTTCAATATACATTTGATTTGAACAATACTTATACCAAAGACATTTCTACCCATATTAATCAGATGGACTTTTGTACACTCATAACTCAACCCACACATCAAGCATGTCATACTATCGATATGGCCATAACATCATCAGCTTCAAAAGATAACTACGTTATAGGATCTTCTCTACCAGTTCCTTGGTCAGATCACCACCTAATTTCAATAACCTATCAGTCTTCTACTATTAAAACTACGGCAGTTAGTAAAACAATAAAATATAGAGACTTTAACAAGCTATCATCTAATCTAATTGCTGCAAATTTTCAATTCAATTTTTTGGACCCTGAGTCTAACTCTTTAAATGACCTTCTATCTTTATGGAAGGATTCCACTAAACTCTTATTAGACAAATTAGCACCAATACAAACTAAATGTATCTCGGCCCGAAAATGCTCTAATCCTTGGTTTTCAGCAGAACTTGCTTTAATTAAAAAACAACTGAGGTCTTTGGAGCGTCGTTGGAGAAAAGACAATAATCGATTTAACTTAGAAAAATTTAAAGTACACTCTAATATCTATAAGGAAAAAATAAATCAAGCTAAAAAGAAATATTACTCAGACCAAATTTTAAAAGCCAAAAATGTTTCTACACTATACAATATTCTAAAATCGGCGACTCCCGCTTCCAAAAAACTAGATCAATCTTCTAACCATCTACCGACTGCACAAGAGCTTGCAACTTGTTTTATGGATAAAGTTAAAAACATTAGGGAAAACTTTAGTAAAAATGGATTGACGATGATTGAACAAGATGCCGTAGAATCTTCGTCATTACTATCTGCAAAATGAGCGCAATTTCATCTTCCTTTTATTGAAGAACTTGAATCTCTGATCAAAACGATTAATACAAAGAGTATGCAGACTGAGTCAATCCCCCCTTTTATTCTTAAACGGTACTTTGATATTTTTGGACCCTCAATACTTTTCTGATCAATGAAAGCTTTCAGCACAGCATTATGCCCAGGGATTGGAAAACTTCCATTATTTTCCCTATTGTTAAAGATCACAAAATAAGTATCGAAGAGAAATCAAATTACAGGCCAATTTCAAATATTCCATTTTTGGCAAAACTTACAGAGAAAATAGTATTCAACCAAATATCAAATTTTATAGAACAAACAAATATTTTACACCCAAATCAAACAGGTTTTCGGCAACACCACTCTACTGAACATTCTTTGATTGGTATGACATCATCTATACTCTACCACTTGGATCATCATTCTTCTGTTCTCTTGATTTCGATTGACCTTTCGGCAGCTTTTGATACGATTGATAACAATCTCTTATTGAACAGACTACAATCCATCGGCATTACGGAGCAAGTCCTACTTTGGTTTAGATCTTATTTGGAAAATCGTTCTTCAATAGTTTCCTTTAATGATTCTACCTCTGCTAGTTTATCAGTTACATATGGTATTCCACAAGGCTCTATCCTGTCCCCACTTTTGTTTAATATATTTCTTGTTCCTCTTATGACTCTTTTCCAATCTATTGGCTTCTCCGTATTTGCCTTTGCAGATGATATACAACTTTTGCATCCTCTGGACCCTAATAGTTCATCCAAAATTTCAGCTATCAGTGAGAAATTAAATCAGATTCATTTATGGCTTGATAATAATAGATTATCCCTAAATATCAATAAAACAAATATCTTGCTCTTCCCTTGGAAAGACAATCATAAGCTCGCTGTTCCAATTTCCATCCAAGGGGTTACTCTTAAGCAGATAAATAAGATTCAAATTTTAGGTGTGATATTAGATGAAAATCTAACTTATCATGACCACGTTAGTTATGTGGTTAAAGCTACCTTTTAAAGACTTCGCCAAATTTTTATTTCCAAAATCATTGAATATATTAATTCATTCAATGATTATCTTAAAAATTGATTATTGTAATGCATTATTCAAGGGAATGGCTCAAAAAGAAATTAGAAGATTACAGATAATCCAGAATGCCTCTATCAAATTAATTATGGGAGCAAAGAAGTTTGACCATGTAACTCCTTTACTTCAAAATGCGCATTGGCTTCCGGTCTCCCATCGTATTCAATACAAATTATCTTTACTTACATTTAAATCTCTATTATATAAAACTCCAGCTTTTATTTATAAAGCATTGATACCTTATAATTCTCCCAAATTTCTGAGATCAAACGTCCAACTCTTGTTGGTCATGCCCTCTCTTAAAATTATCAATACTCGTAGGCAATTTATTTTTACTGTTACGGCGCCTCAGACTTGGAATTCACTCCCGCTATACTTAAGAGAGGAGAAGAATTTGGAAAAATTTAAGAGCCAACTTAAGAGCTTTCTTTTTAAAGATGCGTTCAATACTTAATTGAAATGTTAATTTGCTCTTTTGTTTACTTTTATCTTACCTATTTATTTGTCTTTCCATTCCTGTTGTGTTTAACCTTTAATTGTTGACTCTTTCCTTTCCAAGATTGTATTTCTATCCTACCTTCCCTATTGTATTCATGTCTTAACTTAATTAGTATTTTTTTGTAACTTATCCCCTTGTTAATTATGTAGGTCTATTTTATGTATATTTTAGATAATGTATTTTACCAATTTGTACATCGCTTAGAATTTAGAATAGGCGATTAATCAAATAATAAATAAACTTGAAACTTGATGTCAACATGAGTTGTGCAAAGTTCTAAGCAAACGTTTTAAGCAAACTTTAGTATTCCTGTGTGGCTGTGTCAGATGACATCACCCACACTTGCTATAGGTAAGTAACTCTCAAATTTTAAAGGTCCATATGGTTGCATGTCATTGATCTTCATTGATCTTGAATGAGCAATTCTGCTAACCACTTTCTCTCTCCTTTATAGCTGGGATGACGCTTATAAAAGAGAACTAGAAACATTCCAGGACTGTGGGGACTATGGTGAGGTCTGGTAGGTACAGCCAAGTAGGATCTTAGCTTATGCAGTCTCTATGTCTTGGGGAATTTATAGGAAGTAAGATGGGGTTTGTTTTTGCTACATTCTGTATCATCATAATTTGGAAGCTTCCGCCTCCATCTACAGCAACATCAATAGTGAATAATTCCAGCTCACAAGTACCTGGCAGAAACTCAAATAGTACAGTACTCCCCTGATATTCGCTGGGGTTCCGTTCCAGGAACCCCCGCAAATCGTGAAAAACCGCGAATACGGTTTTTTAGTGGGGGAGACTGGAGAGGGCAGCGGGAGAGGCAGGAGAGGGCAGCTGGAGCGCCAGCGAGTGCAGAAAATCACTCGTTGTATGCTCTGACCGCCTCTTCCTGCGCTAAGTCGGGCCTTACCAATGAGGAGCTGTGTGTCAAAGCAGCTCCTGATTGGATAAGGCCCAACTTAGTGCAGGAAGAGGTGGTCGGAGCATACAGCGAGTGATTTCCTGCACTCGCCGGCGCTCCGGCTGCTCTCTCCTGCCTCTCCCGCTGCCCTCTCCTTGTCGGTGGTTCGCGGTCGGAAAATACCGCAAATGACCGGGACCACGAACCACCGACCGTGAACGACCGGGGGAACACTGTATATATCCTTGAAGTTAGGGTTCATTAAAGTGTTTTACTTAGAGCAGCGGTTCTCAACCTGTGGGTCGTGACCCCTTTGGGGTCGAACAGCCCTTTCACAGGGGTCGCCTAAGACCATCGGAAAACACATATTTCCGATGATCTTAGGCAGTGTACTTCAACAACCGGTCCGCAGAAATTTTTTGCCTGTCCATAGGCCCAAGACAGCATTCCTCAGCCGCCGGTCTACAGTGTGATCAATGCAGCGTCTTTGAGCCAGCTCCCTGAGTGCTGTAGTGCACAAAGCCATGGGAAAAGGCTCCTACGCGCAGCCTGCGCCTGAACCGGAAGCCTTCTCTCCAATGTTGCAACGTCAGAGGGAAGGCTTCCAGATGAAGCACGGGATGCGCGCGAGAAGAGCCGCTGCCCACAGCTTTGTGCAATGCAGCACTCAAGGAGCTGGCCCGAAGACGCTGCGTTGATCGCACAGTGGATCGGCCCAAAGATAACACCGGGGGGCAGGCCAGAAGGCAAGGCACATGGAGGGAGAGATACAACAACGGTAGGGGAAATGCTTTTATTTTTTTTATTTAGTGATTGATTTGTCTGTTCAGTAAGAAGTGCATTTGTTTCTTTTCCTCTGGGGTTGTACTGCTTATAGAGTCTTGCATCTTAGGGTTTGTTTGTAAATATTAGGGCTTTTAGTTTTTGGTCCTGCATTTGCATGGAGTTATCTGTTTTCTGGTAGGAATGAATGTTAAAAATCATACAGTGTACTTTGTGTATTTTAATTTTGTGGTTAACCATTATGTGGTGCTGATACAATTATATTGGGTGTATATATGAAAAATGAATGGAAAAATGGTGTTACAATTAGTACTGTTATGGGGGCAAGGTCTGGGGCAGAGATTGAGTGGAGATGGGCACGACTTAGCCCAGTGTTCTTCAACTGCCGGTCCACAAAATAATTATTTTATTTCCGCCAGTCCATAGGTGTCAAAAGGTTGAAGAACACTGGTCTTAGGAACCGAGACACCGCTCCTCTATCCATCTCCAGGCGTGTCCGCCCACATACATTTATTTGTAATTAGAAATAAACATTTCACAATATATAATTACATATTGTTTTTGTGATTAATCACCATGCTTTAATTATGTTCAGTTTGTAACAATGAAAATACATCCTGCATATCAGATATTTACATTACGATTCATAACAGTAGCAAAATTACAGTTATGAAGTAGCAATGAAAATAATTTTATGGTTGGGGTCACCACAACATGAGGAACTGTACTAAATGGTCGCGGCATTAGGAAGGTTGAAACCCACTGACTTAGAGGCTCGTCTAAACTCTAGGGGTTCACTGCCTTTTACACAGCGAGTTCCACTTTCCTTGGGCTCCAAGCTGTGCCTTCCCCAATCAATGATTTAGCAAATAAAATACATTTATAGTTTAACCCTGCACCCACAGAAGAAAGCATATTCATGCAGTAAAATGCTGTCATACACCAACCATACAAACACCCCTAAGCAGAGGCCCTCTTACATACTAAGTCATGGGACTTTTTCTTCCATCTTGCTATCAGTCTCTCTCTTTCCCTTGTACCGTCTCATACTTCCTTCTCATTGATGTCCCCCACTCTTCTCTTTATACCAGGTTCCTTTTTCCTGTTTTGTTGTAATTTCTGTCACTTTCCCTTCTTTCTGTGTTCCAGTCTGCCTCTGCTCTCACTCTTACCAGATATTCTCTGTCTCGATTAAACCACACACTTGCTCTCTCTTCCTTGTGCCTATGTCCTTCTCTTCTTTTTTCCATCTGCCACTTCAGCTACTCTCTGACTCACTACTGCACTTGGTGATACCTATCACCCAAGGAAATGATACACCGGCAGACATGATCTGGAGCTCCTTTCAAGATTTAGAGTGGAACAATTACAACAGACTATATAACAAATACTCTAAATCCTATTGCATTCTGGACTCATGCCCCCCAGAAATCATGAAAGCGGCACCTTTAGTATTTAAACTATCGTTGATGCATTATTTGGCTCATAACCTAAAAACCGGGAAGTTCCTCTCTAATAATGGTCACATAATAATAACCCCAATTCTAAAAAATCGAAAAGAATCTTCAGCTATAATATCCAACTACAGACCAGTAGCATCCATTCCGGTTATTGTAAAAATTATGGAGGGATTGGTACACACCCAACTGATGGATTATCTGGATCAGTTCTCTCTCCTACATGAAATTCAATACGGTTTTAGACAGTTATTCAGTACTGAGACAGTAATTGCGGCTATTTTAGACAATCTGCGCCTACTGTTTAATAAGGGCCTTAATGCCCTGGTTATGCAATTCGATATGAGTTCTGCCTTTGATCTAGTAGACCACGGGAAACTGCTGCAATGCCTAGACGCCATTGGTATCAGGGACAAGGTGCTGAATTGGTTCCATGGCTTTCTTATGTCCCGCACTTGTCAAGTACGTTTTAATTATGAACTTACAGATACCTGGAGCAATCCATCCGGTGTGCCACAAGGGTCTCCGCTATCTCCATTGCTTTTCAACGTCTACATGTCCTCACTAGGCACGCAGCTAACCCAGTTAGGGATAAAACTATTTAGTTATGCAGATGATTTTACGATCATCATCCCATTCGTTAATTCTATCTCTGAAACTATTCCTAAAGCTTCAGAAGCCATAAACGTGATGGAGCACTGGATGACAACCTTTAGGCTCAAACTTAATTCAGAAAAGACAACTTTCTTCGTTGCTTCGCCACATCCACTTGACACCAAATCACCACTATGTATCAATAATCTTAATTACCCTATCCAACCTACCATAAAGATACTAGGTGTAACTTTGGATCAGTGCCTAACCATGAGAGACCAGGTGGACTCCTTGATCAGAAAGAGATTTTTCACTCTCTGGAAACTCAGATCCATTAAAGCTTGTTTTGATACAGCGGCATTCAGAACCCTAGTCCAATCCCTCGTACTGAGTCTACTTGACTACTGTAACATCGCCTGTTTAGCAATTTCCCAAAAGAACATGCAGCGTTTACAATTGATGCAAAATGCAGCGGTCAGACTGATCTTTGGGCTGAGGAAGTTTGACCACGTGACACCCTACTACCGGCAGCTGCTTTGGCTGCCAACGGAGGCACGCGTAAAGTTTAAATTTGCCTGCTTCTGCTTCAAAGCACTACACGGACTTGCCCCTAAATATATAACTGACCTTTTCGTCTTCTCAGCCAACAGACACAAGAGAAGCTCACATTCCAACTTTGTTTCCCCCCCAGTGAGAGGTTGTAAACTGAAAAAACACCATGAACATCTTCTCTCGCACCAAGCAGCATCATGGGGTAAAGACCTAGAACAATTGCTTTCGCCCACTACTTATGAAGAATTTAGGAAACGTCTGAAAACACACCTGTTCTCTCTCCCCTCTATAGCAATTAACTTGTTCTATTGATCACTCTCTCCTCAAAAATGGATTTCCTGTCCTATTAATAATAATAATAATAATAACTTTATTCTTATATACCGCCACAATCTTGCGAATTCTAGGCGGTTCACAATGAAGAAAAACTGTACAGACAGCGAATTACAGAGTATAGCATTGAACATCTTGTGATAGTACAAGGAAAATTACAGGGTTAGTGAATTACACAGTTTCACAGTGAGTAACTTTATACAATCGGCGGAAATTGAGAGCATAAGTAGGATAGGAGAAAGGAGATTGCGCGGTCCATGAGTTACAAGGTGCAAGACTGAAAAGATGATAAAGATAACTTAAGAATGTTGATGAGGAACTAATTTGTTTTCATGGTGCATTAACGGAGGACGGGCACCAGTGGGGGGGAAGTCTGGTTAGGTTATGAATTTCTTAAACAGGGTGGTTTTTAATTCTTTCCTAAAGACACTATAGGATTCTCTGGCAGCATCGGTGAAGTAGCCTAGCCAAGTATGCAGTCTACCTGCTTGGAATTTGAATGTTCTGTCTAAGAAGGTACGATATCTACAGCCTGTGATATTTGGGTAGGTAAAGAGGTTACGGTTTCTGGTAGGTCTGGTAGAGGAGTGGAATTCAAAGTGAGGTAGTAGGTAGCTGGGGGCCAGTCCCCAGATTAGTTTGTAGCAGAGGCAGGAGAATTTGAACAGAATTCTTGCTTCAATTGGTAACCAATGAAGGAGTTTGTAGAATGGACTAACGTGATCGCTTTTCTTTAGTCCGAATATTAAGCGGATGGCCGTATTTTGAACTATTCTCAGTTTTCTCACATTTTTTTTAGGTATCCCCAAGTAGACAATGTTGCAGTAATCCAGGGTGGATAAAATCAGTGACTGAACCAATATTCTGAAGGATAGCGGGTCGAAGTATTTTTTTATGGTTTTCAGTTTCCAAAGGATGAAAAAGCATTTTTTGGTCACTGAGTTTATATGATCGGTCATAGACAAGTGGGTGTCCAGGGTGACTCCCAGTATTTTTATGGTTTTTAGTATTGGGTGATCATGGCCATTTACATGTATTGTAGTTGCGGAGATTTTTTCGTTTGGGCTAGCAAGGAAAATCTTTGTCTTTTCTGCGTTTAGTTTCAGTTTGAAGTTTAAAGTCCATTTTTCTATTTCGGTCATGATGGAGGAGATTTGTTTTGAGTTGGCTGAGGTCACATTTGTTATTGGTATTAATATGGAGATGTCGTCTGCGTATATGTAATAAGTTAGGTTAAGCCTTTGTAATAGGTGACCTAGGGAGGAGATGTATATATTGAACAGGGTGAGAGATAGGGGGGAGCCTTGTGGGACTCCCGAAGGGCTTTTTCAGGGTTTAGAGTAAGTTCCTTCATGGACCACTTGATAAGACCGTTTGGTTAGGAATCCTTGGAACCAGGTCCATACTCTTCCTGATAGTCCCATTTCGTCTAGGCACCTAAGCATTGTTTTGTGGTCCACGAGATCGAAGGCGCTGGAACCTTGATTGAAAAGGTCGTATAGGTGGTTAAGGAGAGAGCCTAGGACTGTCTCAGTACTGAATCCTTTTCTGAACCCTGATTGGTGGTCATTTAGGAGAGAGAACTTATCTAAGTGATTTACCAATTCCAAGTTGACCAGCCCTTCCAGCATTTTGGTGAAGAAGGGGGTGCTCGCTATGGGTCTGTAGTTGGATGCCATTGTGAGTGAGATCTTCTGGTCTTTGGGTATGGGTGTGATTAGGATGTGTCCCATATTTTCCAGATAAGTTCCGTTATTGAGAGAGTATGTTGCCCAGTTAAATAGATCCCTTTTAAATTCTGGTATTGCATCTTGCATGATCTGAGACGGACATTCATCTAGTAGACAATTTGATTTGGAGTATTTGTTGAAGAGTGCAAGGAAGTTGTTCCAATCTGGGGGCTCGAAGTGATTCCAGCTCATGTCGCCACTGGACTCACTATTCTGCGATTTGAGATTGAGTTCGAGATTGGGTGGAGGAGGGGGTATTGAGGCTCTTAAGTCGGTGATTTTTTTCCTAAAGTGGTTGGCTAGGGTGGTGACCGCTGGGATTTGATCATGATGGTTCTGTAATATCTGTGTGGTGTCTGTTATTTTGTTTACTAGTTTGAATAGTTCTTTGCTGTTTGTGTTGGCTGCTCCTATTTTCTGTGCATAACAGTTATAACGCTTTTCTTTGATCAGATTTTTGTAATTTTTCATTTTTTGTTTCCATTTAATTTTATCTTCCACTTTGTCGGTTTTTTGCCATATTCTTTCCAGTTTTCTGAGATCTTGTTTGAGTGCTAATAATTCGGCATCATACCATTCTTTTGATGCCCTTGTGTTCTTTTTGTATGATTGAAGAGGAGCTATTTGATTGAGTGTGTCTTTTGTGAATTTATCCCATCTAGTGGGGAAATCTTGCTCTTCCTCTAGTTTGGGGTGTAGTTCATAATGGGTCCAGAATTCTTTTGGATTGATGATGCTTCTGCTGGTGACTGTTTTTTTCAAACTGGTTTTGTTTATATGTTTTTCTGTTGAGTGTTTCTTTTGCCAACATAATTCAAAATTATAGGTATAGTGATCTGACCATATGCTTTTAACCCAGTTTCCTATATGGTATTGTATTTTTTGTGCGTCGGGGTCTTTGTGGGAAAAAGTGATGATGTCCAGTTGGTGTCCCTTTTCATGTGTTTACTCTTTGTCAGGAATTCCAAAGCCCAGGGTATTTAGGAACAAGTCGATTTCTCTCACTTCCGGTTTTTCCCTTTGCTCTAGGTGAACATTTATGTTTCCCAGAAGTATGTTATATGGGCCTTTTATGGTATTGGACGAAAGGAATTCAAAGAATTCTTCTTTTGCACTTGACCATTTTTTGGGGGGATGTAGAATAGTGTAGCTATTAGATATTCTTCCAGTTCAGGGTTGGTGATCTTACAGGTGATGATTTCCATTTCTTCTGTGATTTTTGAGTCCATTCTGGTGAAGTCAAAGTAGCATTTAAGTATTATCGCTAGTCCCCCTCCTCTTTTCCAGCTTCTAGTTATTGGGACGATTTTGTAGCCCTGCGGTAGCATTTCCTTCATTATGACGTCTGTGTCTGAGATCATCCATGTTTCAGTTAGGAATATGATATCCGGGTTCTTATGTTCAATCCAATCATGTATGATGTGTGCCTTATTTCTCACTGACCGGGCGTTCAGATAGTATCCCTTGAAGTTCCTATATTGTTTGGGAGTGGGGGTTTCAATATGTTTCAGTTGTTTTAAGTTTTTTTTGAATTTGGTCTTGTTTCTGTGTTGTTTGGATGCTTTGTGTATGGTGTTGATTGCGGGGATTTGAAAAGGGCCATTAACCCTCTTTCTTCCTCCCCTCTTAAAGTCAATCAATTTGTATTTTTGCTTAATCTTTGTAAACCGCATAGAACTTCACGGTATTTCGGTATATAAGATGTTATTATTATTATTCAGGTAAGTATTGTACTTAAACCAAAAATAATAATAAAGACCAAACACATAGCTAATTCTTCAGGCTTTTCTTGCACAGAAAGAAAGCACAAGAAGAAAGAAAAAAAAAAAAAAAACACTAATTGCTTCACAGTTACTCACTTCCTTTCATTCAATGCCCATGCATTCTGTCTGGCTATCATAGGGCCAGTAGCTTGTACCTCCATTCCTTCCACACAGTCAGTGATGTGGAAGTCTGAGGTAGGGAAGATTTCTTCCACTTCCTGCATAGGCCAATCTGAAACTGTTGGCTCTGCTGCTTGGCTCCACGGCTCCTGCACTGCCTTCGGCTGTGAGAGTGACTCTCCCTGGTCACTCGCTCCTCCTCCTCCTGCTTGCATCAGTCTGCTCTTAAGCAGCTCAGAGCCAATCCCCTTCAGCCTGTAGTGGGGGATGGGCTTTGGTTCTAAAGCAGCCTTTCTCAGCCTGGGTTTTCTCAGTGCAGCTACATTCCTTCTGGCTTCTCTAGCTGTCCTATAGCCCGGAGGTTGCTGTTGCCAGTCTGCCTGCCTCTGTTCCATACCATTATTGCTCTGATTATAGGGGCAAGAGAGGTCAGCCTCAAGTTGACCCCCAGAATCAACCTGGTCAGCTCTTCTGCACCAGATCTTACCAGAGTCAAAACTAGAGCTGGTGCTGGGTTTGTCACAACACCTGGAATGTGCTTCCAGAGGGTGTGATAGGACAGAGTACGGTTTGGGGGTTCAAGAAGGGATTAGATTATTTCCTGAAGGAAAAGGGTATAGAAGGGTATAGATAGAGGATTACTATACAGGTCCTGGACCTGATGGGCTGCCGCGTGAGCGGACTGCTGGGCGTGATAGACCTCTGGTCTGAACCAGCATAGGCAATGCTTATGTTCTTAATCCACCTATCCCATGACTCTTTAATTGTCTCAGGAGCTTCTCATGAAGAACTTTATCAAAAGCTTTCTGAAAATCTAGATACACTGCGTCTGGCTCACCTTTATCCGCATGTTTATCCACACCTTCAAAGAAACATAGAAACATGATGTCAGATAAAGGCCAAATGGCCCATCTAGTTTGCCCATCTGCAGTAACCAAGCAAATTGGTAAGGCAAGATCTCCCTCGGCTGAACCCATGCTGACTCTGTCTCATTAAATCATGTTTCTCTACTTATACCACAATTTTATTTTTTAGAATTGTTTCCACCATTTTGCCTGGCACTGAAGTCAGGCTTACTGGTCTGTAATTTCCCGGATCTCCCCTAGAACTCTTTTTAAAAATTGGCGTAATATTGGCCACCCTTCAATCTTCAGGTACCACATACAATTTTAGCGACAGGTTACAGATCACTAACAGCAGGTCAGCCTCTTAATAACCTCTTTCACTTCACCTTTTAACCACACCGGCTCTCATTTCCTCTTCTTTGCACCTTTGCTGATACCTGGAATACATCTGCTCTGGGCTTTCTCAGTAGTATTTTAAATAACATGTACGCCTGGTTTACAGTCCTAACCTTTGCAACTGATCCTTTTAGCTTCTTTTTAACTATTTTCCTCATTTTATCATAGTTGCCCTTTTGAAAATTAAACGCCTCTACAGTAAATTTATTTTGCGATGTCACTCCCAATATCGGCTTAAATTTGATCACGTTATGATCACTGTTTCCCAGCTCACCTTTTATCCACATGTTTGATGCAGTAGACCACTCTCTCTTACTTCTCATATTAAATGAATTTGAAGTACAGGGTGTGGTACTACAGTGATTTTCACAGTTCTTAAAAAATAGAACTTATGAAATTTGGAAAGATGACAAGAGATCCCAACAATGGAAGGCCAACTGAAGTGTTCCACAAGGCTCACCCCTATCGCCTGTGCTATTTAACATTTATCTACAAGCACTGGGAAATAACCTACTCTTGATCCAGGATCTTCTCTTAAGCAGATGATATCTTCATTCTTTGTATAGCTAAAGAATCCTTCAATAGTACTGTGAAAGGGTGAAGTTCTTCTCACAAGCCAGCAGAGGGAGCCTGAGCAGTGGAGTGTGTGGAGCTCATTTGCATAAGATCTTGCAAAGGCTGCCAGGAGCTGTCCACTCATCCTGAGTGAAATAGGTTGCTGAAAAGGACACTTCCAGTGCAGTAAGCTGAGAAAGGGAGGAGCTTCTTCAGGAGCCTGGGTGACCTGTGGGAGGAGGAATGTTGGCTTCAGCCTAACTCCTAGTAAGCTCAATACTGGCCAATGCTGACAGGGGCTCCGGTGCAGTACAGGAGCTGCCTGGTGCTGACAGGGGGCATGGTGCAGCAGAGAGAGCTTGGATGAACTGGAACAACCTCAAGCTTGACGACCAGCAGAGGACCCAGTGAGAGAGTGTCTGAGGGACCCAGAGAGTCCTCAGATGGAAAGTGCCTCAGGGACCTGTCCTCAGGGAATGACCGGTGACCAGAGGGTCTGAGGAGAGACCAGAATACCAGTGGAGCCCTAGCTGTCTATGGCTGGGACTAGTGAGGAAGACTGGTGGTGACCAGATGTTGAGTAAAGTAGCCAGAGGGCCCAGTATAGCTAGGTGACCAGGAAAGTACCCCAGACTTGACAACCAACAGAGGGACCAGTGGGGACTCGAAAGGCCAGGGAGCAAGGGACCAGTGGTGGCCCCACAAACAGCTGGAAGAGCTGTGGAGAGTTTGAGGTACAAGGGCTGAGGAAACTGGTGAGCAACTGGCAGAGGGACAAGACCCCCTAGGAAGCAGCCTGTTAATCAGAGAGGTGCCCAAGAGTGAGTGACCGGTGGTGACCAGAAGTACTGGTAAAGAGGTGGCCCAAGAGACCAGGGAGGTCATTTGGGTTGAGAACAGTGCCTGGAAGAACGGTGTACAAGAATGAAGACCAGAAGCATCTGGGAAATGGAAAGGTGACGAGTAATAAATACTCTGCCCGATCACATGATCACAAGCACCCTAAATTACCTGAAAAATACTGTTAATGACCTAAGTGTATGGACAATGAGAAACTTCCTCAAACTAAAAAAATCTAAAACACAAATATTATGGTTCAGAGACAACTAGCACAGAGCTGGAACTGCCACAGGTGAGAGTCTAAAGATATAAAATTCCTCCAAAGTATTGGGTGTTAACACTAGTCTTAAACTAAACCTTCAACACACATATCACCTCTCTAGTAAAAAAAAAATTCTATCTTAAGATGAGACAACTGAGGACAATTAGACCAATCCTGACTGAGACCAGTTTCAGGACAGTAACATAATCTGTCCTAATACCTTACCTGGACTATTGCAACTCATTATAATGTGGTATTACGGAGGGGCGTGACAAGATGGCGGCGGTGTGAGAGTCGCAGCGAAGCGGAGTAGGAAGCACTTGATGATTGCAGGCGCCTTCTTTACCTGATACTGTGTTTTTTTCCTGCCGCTTAGATGCTGCACTTGAAGAGGAAGGGGGTGATAAGGGCCGTTCCTTCGCTGGCCCTTTCTTCGACACCCATCCAGCAAACCGTCGACCACTTCTTTGCGGCTCTGCCGACGGCAACCCAAGTTCCTGGAGGAAGTGACCCGGCTTTGGGGGAAGGCGGTGGAGAGCCTTCTCCCCTTTCGGGGATTGAAATATCCTTGTCCCCTCTGGATCCATCTATTCCCGTGTGTCCAGCTTCTGCCGGGGCTCAGCTGCGGGAGAACCATGACCCCAGAAGGGAATCCATGGGGCTGCCCGGTGAGGGCGCTGAACCAGCAAATGCAGGAAAGCTGAAGGAATTAACAACAACATCAACATCTACACCAACGGAGGCTTCCTTAGGAGATATTTGGTTGCTCCTACAACGGCTGGAGGTTTCTATGGTCAACAGACATTAACTCTAAGATTGATACTTTAACTAAAACTATTGACTCAGTTAAATTGGATTTCATAAGCCAAAACAAACAGATACAGGAAGATATACAGCAACTTCAAATGTTTAAAATAGCAACAATTAAAGATAATTCCTCTATACATAGAAAACTAGAGCAATTTGAAAATTATAAATAGAGATTGAATCTTCGTATTTTGAACTTCCCAATTTCACCTGGTATTCCGCCTATTGATTTCTTCAAAAGATATTTAATTGAGAATTTTGGAATTTCTTCTGAAAATATTCCTCCTTTAAACAAGATTTACTATTTGCCGAATAAAAAGATTCCTCAGAGAAATATGGAGAAAAACAATGGACGAGAGGAACAGATTGATTTTGCTAATGTTACTGCTCTTCTAGAACAAACTTTGAATCCAGATACTGAGAGAACTATGTTTCTAATATCTTTTGTTTTTTGAGCAAGACTTAAACATGATCTTAAGATTATATTTTAAAAATTCTCAAAAACTATTTGGAGCACAACGTATCTGGATTTATCCAGATGTTTCCAAAGTGACTCAAGAGCGAAGGAAAGATTTTCTTTCCTTACGCCAAGAAACTCTTAAATTGGGAGCCACATACCTATTAGCTTATCCCTGTAAATGTTTGATGAGGTATTTGGGAACCAAGTATGTTTTTTTCTTTCCAGACCATTTGAAGGAGTTCCTAAGAGTCAAAAAGATCACCAAGGATTGATTTAGAATGGAATATAATTAGAAGGTAGCAGTGCCTCACTAAGCCTTTTCCTTTGAACTAAATTCTTAATTTATGTCTCCAATATTATTTGATTATCACACCCCCTTTTATTGTGGTCTAAGGAAGGGATAATGTTCTATTTGAATATGTTTTTTTTCTTTCAATAATTGGTAAGATTGTTTATTTCTCTGTGTTGCATGGAACAAGATTACTCTTGTGAATTGTAGTTAAAACTTAAATAAAGAATTAAAAAAAAAAAATAATAATAATGTGGTATTACAAAAAAAGAACGCAAGAGACTAAAGCACACCACAAGACTAATTCTCAAAAGGAATCGATAAGAGAGGACAAGTCCACTATTAGAACAATTGCACTGGCTGCCAGATGAGAGAGAATCCAGTTGAAGATAGCCTGCATGATCCACAGAGTGATCTATGGAAAAAACTCAGAGAGATTAACTTCTGATATTAAAGTCCCACACTCCTTCTTCAATTCACTTGTATTCCAATGCTTCAAACAATCCTTTCCTTCACCTCAACAAGTACTGAGGAACAAGATGTTTGAGGCTACCTTTGAATACCAAGGTCCCCTGATTTGGAACAAATTGCCAACACACCTAAGACAACCCACCACCTACCTTGACTTTAGGAAGAAACTTAAGATATATTTCTTCTCCCTTTAGCCACTCTCTTATCCTCCACCCCTTCCTCCTAACAACCACCTCTCATTCTAACAATGTAACCTCCAAAACTTGATCTAAATCTTATTGTAAACCGCATAGATTCCGTGCAGAAAATTGTGGTATATAAGACACTATATTGTATTGTATGTTTATTCAAATCTTCAAATAAATGAAGTAGATTGGTGAGGCAAAACTTCTCTTGGCTGAACCCTTGCTGACTCTGATCCAATAAACCTTGTTTGTGCATGTGTTCCATAATTTAATTCTTTATAATAGTTTCCACTATCTTGCACAGATCAATTGTCCTTGGCCTTCTGAAGGAGCCAGCTGGTTTTCAACTCAGTGATCACAGGTTCAAGGTTGACTTGTGCTTCATGGCTATTAATATTAGAAAAAAAAATGTTAAATTTTGTTTGTAAATTTGTACAACAATTTTAAGTGCATGATTCATATCATGGATGCATATTACTGAACTATATTGCTGTTCATTTGTTTCAGATCTGCTTTGTCAACTGTACACTAGCAAATCGTAGGACTATACTACCTATTCCCTAATGATAAAGCCACTTAACTATCAGTGTTATAATCTGCTATTAGAAAGGAATACAACCCACTTGTCTGGCAGGATTCAAGGAAAGGGAATTAAGACTAGTTGTTGCCTTGGATGACACCAGTACATCTGCAAGGTATATTCCCATGGAAAGCTCTTGATTGTCTGAGAATCTGGAAATGTGCCCACTGGTTCACACATCTATCCTGCTATCATTAGAGAATATCTGCTGTAGTTAATTAACTTTGCTTTCTCTTTCCTTGTATTTCTTTTGCTGTTGGTCACTGATAGGTTTGGAGAAGAGAGCATGAGTCGATTAATTAGATGGCTGAAGAAGCAGAAGATTCCACTGGATACCTCAATTCTAGACATTGGAAGTGGAAATGGCATGTTCCTTGTTGAACTGGTCAGTAGCTTTAACTATGGAAGGATCTAGAAGCTAGCTACTTATAAAAATCAATTTCTGGACAATAAATATAGTTGAAGACCTCTCTTTGCTGAGTAATAAACAATTAAGATGTACTTTCCTGCCATTTCTATGAGACAGTTATTTCTTGGTCTCTAATAAAAGATGATAGTTGGAACATTTGTTGAGAGGATTATTTGATTGTTTTGGTTTAGGTCTAATAGTCACCTCCTTCCATCTTTTAGACATAATACCTGTTGAAAGACTGTGTATAATCATGTTGTGGATGTATGAGCCAAAGATCGTGAAGTAGCGTTTCATATATATATATATATATATATATATATATATAAGTTCATGTAAACCTTTTATTTCCTTCTCTTTCATATTTTAAGTTCTTGTAAACCGTGCCGAGCACCACATCCGTGGAGATGATGCGGTATATAAACTTAAGGTTTAGTTTAGTTAGTTAGTTTTAAGAGTGATGGAGGGAAAGAGTCTTGGGCATTTCCTGTTAATTTTAGATGATATGGAGGATCTCCGAGAGAGAAGGTGTTTTAAAAAATCAGATAGGGTGCTGAGTAGAATACAGGATGGTTTCAGTACAAATGAGGAGATTGAGTAGAGGATGGGGGCCTTAGATTATTCTGAGTGATGATTATTTTGGTTTCAAAATAGTTTTCTAGCTCTTGAGAAAAGGAGCTTGAAACAGTGCTTAGTTGCTGTTTTTCTTGAGCGTGGGATGAACACACAGGATCTAGAATCAGAAAATAATAGTAAATATGGAAGAACTAAGGCCATTTATAGACCTCCAAGACAACTGGAAGACAAAGACTCCGAATTAATTGAAGACATAGAGAATATCACTCTACGGGGAGACGCTGTTCTGCTATTGGACTTCAACATGCCTGACGCAGATTGGAACTCATACTTAGCAACAACCAGCGGCAGCAGGAGACTGTTAACATCCATAAAGAGAGCACGACTCAAACAAATGGTATTGGAACTCACTAGGGCCCAGACGATCCTGGACCTGGTACTCACCAACGACCACAACATGGTGTGGTTCTACCTCAGGAAAGGTTTCCCTAGATCAAACATGAAAACAAAAGTACTCAACTTCCGAGGCACTGACTTCGAATGCATGGGAGATTTCGTCCACCGGACACTGCAGAACCAAGCTACGACCGATGATGTGGAAGCTATATGGTCATCCCTGAAATCTACCATACATGAAGCGATAAGCCTCTACATTAAATCAGTACACAAACGGCCGAGAAACAACAAACCCCAATGGTACTCCGCAGAAATCTCTCACCTCGTCAAGGAGAAGAAAAAGCATTTATTTCCTACAAACGAACGGAGACTAGGGAAGCTAAACTAGAACATAGGGCGAGGTCTGCAGGGGTCAAAACGGCAGTCAGGGAGGCCAAACTTCGAGTCTTTACAAAGATGTGATAGTAGTAAAGGCTGCAATATAAGCAATATCAGCAACTCATTTCTTAGTATTGCAACGGAAAGTGAAACGACACAAAAATCCATACGAAAAAGGAGATTATCGCTGAAAAATAGCTGGAAAGCGATGACCACAAATGCTCGCAGTCTAAGCAATCGCAGCAAATTGATAAGGATCTGATTGTGGATATCCAAAAGTTTGGAAGGAAAGAGGAGGTTCTGCTGTTGGGAGATTTCAACCTGCCGGATGCGGACTGGAATGTTCCGTCTGCGGAATCGGAAAGAAGTAGGGAGATTGTGGATGCCTTTCAAGAGGCTCTGCTCAGACAAATGGTGACGGAACCCACAAGGGAAAAAGCGATATTGGATCTGGTCCTCACAAATGGAGAGAGTATCTCTAATGTTCGAGTGGGTGCTCACCTGGGTAGTAGCGATCATCAAACGGTTTGGTTTGATATAACGGCTAAAGTGGAGAGCGGCCGCACGATACTTAAAGTCCTAGATTTCAAACGTACGGACTTTAATGCAATGGGAAAGTACCTGAAGAAAGAGCTGTTAGGATGGGAGGACATAAGAAGTGGAAAGACAGTGGTCTAAGTTGAAAGGAGCGATAAAAATGGCTATGGACCTTTATGTGAAGAAAATCAATAAAAACAAGAGAAAAAGGAAGCCGATATGGTTCTCCAACCTAGTGGCTGAGAAAATAAAGGCGAAAGAGTTGGCGTTCATGAAATATAAAAAAACCCAAGAAGAGGAGAGCAGAAAGGACTACAGGGTGAAACTGAAAGAAGCCAAGAGAGAGATACGTTTGGCGAAGGCACAGGCGGAAGAACAAATGGCTAAAAATGTAAAAAAAGGGAGATAAAAATTTTTTCAGATATATTAGTGAAAGGAGGAAGATAAAAAATGGAATTGCTAGGCTAAAAGATGCTGGGAACAAATATGTGGAGAGTGATGAGGAGAAAGCAAATGTGCTAAACAAATACTTCTGTTCTGTGTTCACAGAAGAAAATCCTGGAGAAGGACCGAGATTGTCTGGCAAAGTTACACGAGAAAATGGAGTAGATTCTGCGCCGTTCACGGAGGAGGGTGTTTATGAGCAACTTGAAAAACTGAAGGTGGACAAAGCGATGGGACCAGACGGGATCCATCCCAGGATACTAAGGGAGCTCAGAGAGGTTCTGGCGAGTCCTATTAAAGACTTGTTCAACAAATCTCTGGAGACGGGAGTGATTCCTGGGGATTGGAGGAGAGCGGATGTGGTCCCTATTCATAAAAGTGGTCACAGGGATGAAGCAGGAAACTACAGGCCGGTGAGCCTCACTTCAGTTGTTGGAAAAATAATGGAAGTGTTGCTGAAAGAAAGGATAGTGTATTTCCTTGAATCTAATGGGTTACAGGATCCGAGGCAACATGGCTTTACAAAAGGTAAATCGTGCCAAACGAACCTGATTGTATTTTTTGATTGGGTGACCAGAGAGCTGGATCGAGGACATATGCTAGATGTAATTTACTTGGATTTCAGCAAAGCCTTTGATACAGTTCCTCATAGGAGGCTGTTGAACAAACTTGAAGGGCTGAAGTTAGGACCCAAAGTGGTGAACTGGGTCAGAAACTGGCTGTCGGACAGACGCCAGAGGGTGGTGGTTAATGGAAGTCGCTCGAAGGAAGGAAAGGTGACTAGTGGAGTCCCTCAGGGTTCGGTGCTGGGGCCAATCCTGTTCAATATGTATGTAAGTGACATTGCTGAAGGGTTAGAAGGAAAAGTGTGCCTTTTTGCAGATGATACCAAGATTTGTAACAGAGTAGACACCGAAGAGGGAGTGGAAAATATGAAAAAGGATCTGCAAAAGTTAGAGGAATGGTCTAATGCCTGGCAACTAAAATTCAATGCAAAGAAATGCAGAGTAATGCATTTGGGGATTAATAATAGGAAGGAACCGTATATGCTGGGAGGAGAGAAGCTGATATGCACGGACGGGGAGAGGGACCTTGGGGTGATAGGGTCCGAAGATCTAAAGGCGAAAAAACAGTGTGACAAGGCAGTGGCTGCTGCCAGAAGGATTCTGGGCTGTATAAAGAGAGGCGTAGTCAGTAGAAGGAAGAAGGTGTTGATGCCCCTGTACAGGTCATTGGTGAGGCCCCACTTGGAGTATTGTGTTCAGTTTTGGAGACCGTATCTGGCGAAAGACGTAAGAAGACTTGAGGCGGCCCAGAGGAGGGCGACGAAAATGATAGGAGGCTTGCGCCAGAAGACGTATGAGGAGAGACTGGAAGCCCTGAATATGTATACCCTAGAGGAAAGGAGAGACAGGGGAGATATGATTCAGACGTTCAAATACTTAAAGGGTATTAACGTAGAACAAAATCTTTTCCAGAGAAAGGAAAATGGTAAAACCAGAGGACATAATTTGAGGTTGAGGGGTGGTAGATTCAGGGGCAATGTTAGGAAATTCTACTTTACGGAGAGGGTGGTGGATGCCTGGAATGCGCTCCCGAGAGAGGTGGTGGAGAGTAAAACTGTGACTGAGTTCAAAGAAGCGTGGGATGAACACAGAAGATTTAGAATCAGAAAATAATATTAAAGATTGAACTAGGCCAGTTACTGGGCAGACTTGTACGGTCTGCGTCTATGTATGGCCGTTTGGAGGAGGATGGGCAGGGGAGGGCTTCAATGGCTGGGAGGGTGTAGATGGGCTGGAGTAAGTCTTAACAGAGATTTCGGCAGTTGGAACCCAAGCACAGTACCGGGTAAAGCTTTGGATTCTCCCCCAGAAATAGCTAAGAAGAAAAAAAAAAAATTTAAATTGAATCAGGTTGGGCAGACTGGATGGACCATTCGGGTCTTTATCTGCCGTCATCTACTATGTTACTATGGAAGAGACTCTGGCAAAGAACATGAAGAAAGGGGACAAATCCTTCTTCAGGTATATTAGTGATAGGAAAAAGAACTCAGACGGAATAGTACGCCTTAGAAAACCAGATGGGAACTGCGCAGAATCAGATTCCGATAAAGCAGAACTACTGAATGAATACTTCTGCTCGGTCTTCACCTGCGAGGCACCGGGGCACGGTCCGCAGTTGCAGGCAAGGCCCAGCGTGGAAGACCCATTTCAGAATTTCGAGTCCACACCTGGTGACATCTACTACGAACTGGCAAGACTCAAGGTGAACAAAGCCATGGGACCGGACAATCTACACCCCAGAGTGCTCAGTGAGCTGCGTGATGTCCTGGCAGAACTGCTATCAGAACTCTTCAATCTTGAGGAGAGTCCCCATAGACTGGAAAACAGCTAACGTCGTTCCACTGCTCAAAAAGGGTTGCAGGGCAGAGGCTGCAAACTACAGACCGGTGAGTCTCACATCAGTAGTATGCAAACTCATGGAAACACTAATCAAACGTAAATTAGACGCAATCTTGGATGAGGGGAATCTACGGGATCCCAGTCAACACGGATTCACCAAGGGTAGGTCCTGCCAATCCAATCTCATCAGCTTCTTTGACTGGGTAACAAAACAGCTAGACTTGGGAGAATCCGTGGACGTTGTATACCTAGACTTCAGCAAAACTTTCGATAGTGTCCCGCATCGCAGGCTGTTGAGCAAGATGAAATTGATGGGGCTGGGAGAAACACTAACTACATGGGTCAATGACTGGCTGAGTGGCAAACTTCAGAGGGTGGTAGTTAACGGTACCCTCTCTAAAACATCGGAGGTGACCAGTGGAGTACCGCAGGGCTCAGTCTTGGGCCGCTCCTTTTCAACATATTCATAGGGGAACTAACTCAGGGGCTTCAAGGTAAGATAACGTTATTCGCTGATGACGCCAAACTATGCAATATAGTGAGAGATGGCAATTCTCCCGATAGTATGACACAGGACCTACATTTGTTGGAGCTTTGGTCCTCGACCTGGCAGCAGGGCTTCAACGCTAAGAAATGCAAGATCATGCACCTCAGCAGCAGAAATCTGTGCAGAACTTACACCTTGAATGGTGAGACCTTAGGTAGAACTTCAACAGAATGAAACTTGGGAGTGATCATCAGCGCAGACATGAAAACTGCTGATCATGTGGAGAAGGCTTCATCTAAGGTAAGACAGTTGTTAGGTTGCATCCGCAGGAGTTTCGTCAGCCGGAAGCCTGAAGTCATAATGCCATTATACAGAACCATGGTGAGACCTCATTTGGAATACTGTGTGCAATTCTGAAGGCCACACTACCGAAAAGATGTGCTGAGAGTAGAGTCGGTGCAACGGATGGCCACCAGGATGGTCTCGGGGCTCAAGGATCTATCGTATGAGGAAAGGCTGAAAAATTTGCGGCTGTACTCACTCGAGGAACGTAGGGAGAGAGGAGACATGATCAAGACGTTTAAGTATATTACCGGCCGTATCGAGATGGAAGAAGAGATTCTCTTTCTCAAAGGACCCTCAGCCACAAGAGGGCATCCGCTCAAACTCAGGGGCAGGAAATTTCATGGCGACACCAGGAAATATTTCTTCACCGAGAGAGTGGTTGATCCTTGGAACGAGCTCTTGGTGCAGGTGATCGAGGCAAACAGTGTGCAAGAATTTAAGAGCAAATGGGATGCCCATGTGGGATCCCTTAGAGGATTAAGCCAAGGGAACCTCTCACCTGGAGTGGGATCCCTAGGATAGTAGACTTGGGGGTGGGTCAGTAGAGTAGGCAGACCTGATGGGCTATGGCCCTTATCTGCCGTCATCTTCTATGTTTCTATGCCTCATAGTGTTGGACACGGTTGCACTGTCAACCACGATGCATAGCTTAGCGTCATCGGCGAATAGTGTAATTTTACCTCGAAGTCCCTGAGGCAGGTCCCATACAAAGATATTAACATAGAAACATAGAAACATAGAAATAGACGGCAGATAAGGGCCAAGGCCCATCTAGTCTGCCCGCCCTAATGTCCCTCCCCTACCTTCGCCCTGTGAATAGATCCCTCCCCTACCTTCGCCCTGTGAATAGATCCCATGTGACGATCCCATTAAACGGTATCGGACCCAAGACCAAGCCCTGCGGCACTCCACTGATCACAGCCGATGTTTCTGAGGGGGTACCATTTACCACTACCCTCTGAAGTCTACCACTGAGCCAGTCTTTAACCCATGCAGTCAAAGTTTCTCCTAATCCCATCGCTTTTATCTTGTTTAATAACCTACGGTGTGGGACACTATCAAAAGCTTTACTGAAGTCTAAATACACGACATCCAGGGATTCCCCCCTGTCCAGTTGTTTCGTTACCCAGTCAAAGAAGCTTATCAGATTGGATTTACAAGACCTTCCCTTCGTGAATCCATGCTGCTGAGGGTCCCTCAGCTTCTCGTCATCTAGAATCATATCCAATCTGTTTTTAATCAACGTTTCTATAAGTTTACACACTATTGATGTGAGATTCACCAGTCTGTAATTTTCAGCCTCTGACCTGCATCCCTTTTTGTGGAACGGAATGACGTTAGCAGTTTTCCAGTCCAAGGAAACTTTTCCCTTGTTTAGGGAAAGATTGAAAAGCTCAGATAACGGCTCTGCCAGGACATCTCTCAGTTCTCGAAGTACTCTGGGGTGCAGATTATCCAGCCCCATTGCTTTGTTCACTTTTAGCCTCGATTGCTCATAGTATACATAGCTTGCAGTAAATTCAAAATCCCGGAATGGTCCTCCGAGCACACCCTTGTTTGCGGCTGCGGTCCAAATCCTGGCGCCTCACAGGTAAAGACCGAGCAGAAGTATCCATTGAGTAGTTCGTTTTTGTCTGAGTCTGATTCTACATAGTTAGTGTCAGGTTTCCTTAGGCGCACAATCCCGTTTGTATTCCTTTTTCTGTCACTAACATACCTGAAAAAGGATTTATCCTGCCTAGCTATATTCTCTTCCATCCGGAGTTTGGCATTCCTGACTGCTGTTTTAACAGTTCTAGATTTCACCAGATAGGCTTGTTTAGCTTCTTTAGCTTCCGGTCGTTTTTTGTAGGTTACAAATGCTCTTTTCTTCTGCTTAACTAGTTCCGAGATCTCTGCTGAGAACCATTGGGGTCTCTTATTTCTCTGTCGTTTACTCACAGTCTTTATGTAGAGGTTGGTTGCTTCCTGTAGGGTAGATTTCAGAGCCGACCACATTACCTCCACACTGTCCGTTGTGTCCCGGTTTTGCAGTGCCTCATAGACATAATCTGCCATACTCTGAAAGTTAGCCCCCTTAAAGTTAAGGACCTTTGTCGATGTGTTTAACCTAGTGACTCCCTTCCTGTTGTGGTCACTGGAAGCCAATGCCTCACCTACTGAAACCTTTGTGACACTGTCACCATTGGTGAGCAACAGGTCCAGGATCACCTGATCCCTGGTGGGCCAGTACCATCTGTTTGAAGTGTGATCCTCGTATGGAGGCTAGTAGCCTCCTGCTGACACTGGTCGTAGCGGAAAGTTTGTTCCAGTCTACATCAGGCATATTGAAGTCCCCCAACAGCACAGTGTCTCCACGCAGAGTGATGATCTCAATGTCTTCGATTAGTTCTTTGTCTATGTTGTCTTGGAGGTCTATATACTACACCAAGATACAGACATTTGTTGTTGCCTCTGGCAAGGTTCACCCAGAGTGATTCCTCTGTATACTTGACGTCTATGATCCTGGTAGCTTTGATATCATCTCTGATGTATAGTGCTATCCTTCCTCCGGTTTTGCCTTCTCTGTCTCGAAGGAGCAAGTTATATCCTGGTATAGCCATATCCCAGTCATGGGATTCTGAGAACCAGGTTTCCGTTATCGCTACCACATCCAGGTTGGTATTTCTCATTTCTGTTTCCAATTCCAGAATTTTATTGCCCAAACTACGTGCATTAACATACATAGCCTTCCATTCTCCATGATTGTCCGGTTTGCATGGAGATTTTCCCGTTCGAGTTAGTTTGTCCCCCTCAGTACTGTCTTTGACGCAGATACTTACCTCAGACTCTAAGATGGAGTTATTTACCTTATGAGGATGAGAGTGGGTCCCCTCCCCCAGTTTTCCTAGTTTAAAGCCTTCCGAAGTAGGTGAGCCAGATGTCGTCCAAAGACGTTCTTCCCTCTTCTAGTCAGGTGTAGCCCGTCTGATCCCTGTAGTCCTTGAAGTACCTCTCCGTGATCTAAGAAGCTGAAGTTCATCTCTTTGCACCATCCGCGTAGCCACTCATTGGTCCTCTGGATACGTTCTTCCCTAGCTCTCCCCTTGTCTCTCACTGGGAGGATGGAGGAGAAGACCACCTGTGCTTCCATCTGCTTCAGCTTCTCACCCAGGGTTCTAAAGTCTTCAGGTATCTTCTCTGGGGAGTTCTTGGCGGTGTTGTTCGTCCCAACGTGGATAAGAAGCATCGGGAAGTAGTCTTGGGGCTTGATCAGTCTTCCTAAGCAGGTGGTGACATCTCGGATCCTAGCTCCTGGCAGGCAGCAAACTTCTCTTGATTGTGGATCTGGTCTACAAACTGGTCCTTTGGTACTCCGCAGCAGGGAGTCTCCGATGACAACCACCCTGCGCTTCTTGGGGGGGGGGTGCTGATCTGTATCTTCTGGAGCTGGGGTCTCTGCTGCTGCTGGAGCTGGGGTCTTGCTCTGGGTCTCAAGATCACACTCATGGATATCCTCTTGAGTTCTGCTGGCAGGTATAACCTGTAGCATCTGGAATCTGTTTCTCAAGGTGATCTCTGGGGTCGATGTAAGGCAGCTGTGCTTGCTTGAAGAAGAAGGGGACTGCCTTCTGTGTTTGCTAGCAGAGGTGACTAGCTGCCAGGTGTCAATGTCTCTTCTTCTTGTACCCCAACCGTCACTTCCAATGTTGTATGCCTGGTTGGTTCGGGGGTCTCGAAGGTGGTCCTGTCTTCATGTGCTTGCTCAGAGACTTGGGACAGCTCTTAGAGGACTTCATCGATTAACGTCTCATTTTCCCGGATACTTCTCAGGCGTATCACTTCTTCCCTCAGTCTCACCAGCTCTTGCAGGATGTCTCCATCAGGTTGCTGCTCAGTGACCTCTTCTGTCTGCACAGCAACTGAAGTCTTCAGCTGGGGTACAGCTTCGGTCTTCACAGAAACTTCTGTCATTCGTCGGGGGTTCTCCTCAGTCTGCACGGAGACTATGGTCTTCCTCTGGATCTCTTCGGTAACCGGAACACTGGTTCTGATTGCAGTCTTGGTGCTTCTGGTCTTCCCTGCCATTCTTGATCTTATCTTATCACTAATCTTATCTTATTACTTATCTTATCTTGTTAACTCTTGTCTGCCTGCTAGCTGGATATCTGTGAGTTAGCTGGCCTACCTTCTAGCTCAGGGGTGTCAAAGTCCCTCCTCGAGGGCCGCAATCCAGTCGGGTTTTCAGGATTTCCCCAATGAATATGCATGAGATCTATTAGCATACAATGAAAGCAGTGCATGCAAATAGATCTCATGCATATTCATTGGGGAAATCCTGAAAACCCGACTGGATTGCGGCCCTCGAGGAGGGACTTTGACACCCCTGTTCTAGCTGGTAAACTAGAAAGTTGCTAGTTGGGTGGCTGTGTGTTAACTGGTTGGCCTGCCTGCCTGCTAGCTTGTTTAGCCTGGAGGTGTGGGGTTTGTGTCTCTACTGGGTGCTTGCTGTTGTTGGCTGTGAGCTAGCTGGTCTGACTGTCTGGTAGCTTGTAAAGTTAGTTGTTTGTTAGCTGTAGAGTTAGATGTATGGTCTGCCTGCTAACTTGTAAAGTTAGTCAGATTTTTGGTCCTTACCTTGCTGCTTCCACGATATCCTGGTGTAAGAGACTCGGCCCTTCTTAAGGTCCTTCGCCGAACGGCTGCGGGCTATTGGCTCGACTCTACTTATGGAGGAGCCCTGGTCAATCTTGCTGACGCGGTGGGGGTGGGCGGAGCTACTCTAACCGCTGCCCCGATGCTGGTTTCGCCTGCTCCTGCACTTCTCTCACAGGCCGCTTCTCCGGCGCTGCTCCTTCTCTCCTCACATGCCGCTTCTTCTTCTGCTGTTCGGCACTGCCGTGGGCCATTGGCTCGACTCAACTTATGGAGGAGCCCTGGTCGATCTTGTTGATGCGGTGGGGGTGGGCGGAGCTAATCTCGCCGCTGCCCCGATGCTGGTTTCGCCTGCTCCTGCGCTCCTTCTCTCACAAGCCGCTTCTCTTGCTCTTCGGCGCTGCTCCTTCTCTCCTCACATGCCGCTTCTTCTGTTCTTCGGTGCTGCCGCAGGCCGTTGGCTCCGCCTCTACTTATGGAGGATCCCTGGTCGATCTTGCTGATGCGGTGGGGGTGGGCAGAGCTACTCTCGCCGCTGCCCCAATGCTGGTTTCGCCTGCTCCTGCGCTCCTCTCACAGGCCACTTCTCCTGCTCTTTGGTGCTGCTCCTTCTCTCCTCACACGCTGCTTCTTCTTCTGCTCTTCGGTGCTGCCGCAGGCCGTTGGCTCGATTCTACTTATGGAGGAGCCCTAGTCGATCTTGCTGACGCAGTGGTGGTGGGCGGAGCTACTCTCGCCGCTGCCCCGATGCTGGTTTCGCCTGCTCCTGCGCTCCTTCTCTCACACACCGCTTCTTCTTCTGCTTCTCATTCCGTACCCCACTCATACCCCACTCAAAACTCTTTGCTCAATCACACATAACTTCATCACTATCCCATTTCTAAAACATATTAATATGATGCGATCTAATATCTTCTTCATTACCGCACCCTCCCTCTGGAACTCCATACTGAATTACTTACAAAAAGAAACAATTCTAAATCAGTTCAAATCAAAACTAAAATCATTCCTGTTTACCGATGCATTTGGACTAAAATTGTCCTTACAAGGATAAAATGAATCCCATCTACTATGGTATTTCCCCACTTCATGTTTGTCCCTTTTTTGTTTCCTTTCCTCTCATTGTATTTCTATCCCACTTCCCTTTTGTCAGCGTTCATCTTGTTTCAATTGCTTGTTGTATTAACTCTTCCTAGTGATGTCCCACCTTACTAATTTTGTAACCTTGTTTTAACTATAAATGTATTTTGTATAATCCTTTTTTACTGATGTATACCGCCTAGAAGTATGATTAGGCGGTATAAAAATGTTTAAAATAAACTTGAAACTTAAGTGGCACTGCATTTGTGGACTGTACCAGGGTTTCATGGATGATGTCACCCATATGTAAGAATATCAGCCTGCTGTCCCTGGATAACACTTGTTTACAGGTAAGTAACTGTGCTTTGCCTACAAAATAAATTAGAATGACACTCCCTTCAAAACCTAAACTCAAGGATCAAAATCAAAATTTGCATCATTGACATTTTTATCATTTAAAATTTTTCTTTTTGACAGCCAGTTTCCACACTTCTATTTTTACTCTTTCCTCTCCTTAACATAAGAACATATGAAATGCCGCTGCTGGGTCAGACTAGTGGTCCATCCTGCCCAGCAGTCCGCGGTCCTCAGGTAAAAGACCAGTGCTCTAAATGAGTCCAGCCTCACCTGCGTACATTCCAGTTTATCAGGAACTTGTCCAACATTGTCTTGAAAACCTGGAGGGTGTTTTCCCCCTATAATAGACTCCGGAAGAACGTTCCAGCTTTCCACCAATCTCTGGATGAAGAAAATTTTTTTACGTTTGTACGGAATCTATCCCCTTTCAACTTTAGAGAGTGCCCTCTCGTTCTCCCTACCTTGGAGAGGGTGAACAGTCTGTCTTTCTCTACTAAGTCTATTCCCTTCAGTATTTTGAACATTTTGATCAAGTCCCCTCTTAGTCTCCTCTTTTCAAGGGAGAAGAGGCCCAGTTTCTCCAATCTCTCACTGTACGGCAACTCCTCCATCCCCTTAACCATTTTAGTCGCTCTTCTCTGGACCCTTTCGAGTAGTACCTTGTCCTTCTTCAAGTATGGTAACCAGTGCTGGATACAGTATTCCAGGTGAGGGCATACCATGACTGGGTACAGTGACATGATGATCCTCTCCGATCTGTTCGTGATCCCCTTCTTAATCATTCCTAGCATTCTGTTTGCCCTTTTTGCCGCCGCTGCACATTGTGCAAACGGCTTCATTGACTTGTCGATCAGAACTCCCAAGTCTCTTTCCTGGGAGGTCTCTCCAAGTACTGCCCCGGACATCCTGTATTCGTGCATGAGGTTTTTGTTCCTGACATGCATCACTTTACACTTATCCACGTTGAACCTCATTTGCCATGTTGATGCCCATTTCTCAAGCTTGATTATATCATTTTGCAAATCTTCACAATCCCCCTGTGTCTTCACTACTCTGAATAACTTCGTATCGTCTGCAAATTTAATCACCTCACTCGTCGTACCAACGTCCAGATTGTTTATAAAGATGTTGAAGAGCACAGGTCCAAGCACCGAGCCCTGTGGCACCCCACTGGTGACGCTCTTCCAGTCAGTATTGTCCATTTACGCCCACTCTCTGTTTCCTATGTTCCAGCCAGTTTTTAATCCACGTGAGTATTTCACCCTCGATTCCATGACTCAAAATTTTCTGAAGTAGTCGTTCATGCGGAACCTTGTCGAACACCTTCTGAAAATCCAGATATACAATGTCGACTGGGTCACCCTTGTCTATCTGCCTGTTTACTCCCTTGAAAAAGTGCAGCAAGTTCATCAGACAAAATCTGCCTTTGCTAAAACCGTGCTGGCTGGTCCTCATCAGACCGTGTCCGTCAAGATGATCAATGATGCGGTCCTTTATCAGCGCCTCTACGATCTTTCCCAGTACCGAGGTTAGACTCACCAGTCTATAGTTTCCCGGATCTCCCTCAAACGTTTTGAAGATCGGTGTAACATTTGCCAACTTTCAGTCTTCCGGAATCTTTCCCGATTTGATCGACAGGTTGGCTACTAGTTGAAGCAGTTCACCTATAGTCCCTTTCAGTTCTTTGATGAACCTCGGATGGATGCCACCCGGTCCTGGGGATTTATCGTTCTTTAGCCTATCAATCTGCCTGTATACCTCTTCTAGACTGACCGTCAGCCCTGTCAGTTTCCCGTCTTTGTTTCCAGCATAGAGCCTGGTGGGTTCCGGTATGTTGCATATATCTTCTTCGGTAAATACAGACGCAAAAAATGTGTTCAGTTTGTCGGCGATTTCTTTATCTTCTTGTAGCACTCCCTTTATACCACGGTCATCCATCGGACCCACCGCTTCCTTCACGGGTCGTTTCCCCTTAATGTATCGAAAAAATGGCTTGAAGTTTTTCGCCTCCTTGGCTATTTTTTCCTCGTAGTCTCTTTTGGCCCCTTTTACCGTCTTACGGCACCTGCGTTGATGTTGTTTGTGCTTATTCCAGTTTTCGTTCGTTTTTGACCTTTTCCATTCCTTAAATGAAGTTTTCTTGTCTCTGATCGTTTCCTTCACCTCTACAGTGAGCCACGCCGGTTCTTTGTTCTTTTTCCTCTTGGATCCTTTGTTGATACGCGGTATATGTAGATTTTGCACCTCGGTAACTGTGTCCTTAAAAAGGGACCAAGCTTGCTCTAGTGTTTTTACAGTGTTTATCCTCTTCTTAATCTTCTTCCCCACCATGAATCTCATAAGAACATAAGAAGTTGCCTCTGCTGAGGCAGACCCTAGGTCCATCCTGCTCAGCAGTCCGCTCCCGCGGCGGCCCATCAGGCCCATTGCCTGAGCAATGGTCTATACCTATCTATACCCCTCAATCCCTTTTTCTTCCAGGAATCTATCCAAACCTTCTTTGAAACCATTTAATGTTTTCTTGTCTACAACAGCCTCTGGAAGCGCGTTCCATGTATCCACCACCCTCTGAGTGAAAAAGAACTTCCTAGCGTTTGTTCTAAACCTGTCCCCTTTCAATTTCTCCGAGTGCCCCCTTGTACTTGTGGCGCCCCTTAATTTGAAAAATCTGCCCCTGTCTACTTTTTCTATGCCCTTCAGGATCTTGAAGGTTTCTATCATGTCTCCTCTGTCTTCGCTTCTCCAGGGAGAAAAGTCCCAACTGCTTCAATCTTTCGGTATATGGGAGATTTTCCATTCCCTTTATCAGTCTAGTTGCTCTTCTTTGTACTCCCTCAAGTACCACCATGTCTTTCTTGAGGTACGGTGACCAGTACTGGACGCAGTACTCCAGATGCGGCCGCACCATTGCACGATACAGCGGCATGATGACTTCTTTTGTCCTGGTTGTAATACCCTTCTTAATGATACCCAACATTCTGTTTGCTTTCCTTGAGGCCGTGGCGCATTGCGCCGATGCCTTCAGTGTTGCATCTACCATCACTCCCAGGTCTCTCTCCAGGTTGCTGACCCCTAGTGTTGTTCCCCCCATTTTGTATGTGAACATCGGGTTCTTTTTCCCCACATGCATGACCTTGCATTTCCCCACGTTGAAGCTCATCTGCCATTTTTCGGCCCACTTTTCCAGCTGTGTTAGATCCTTTTGAAGATCTTCGCAGTCTTCCCTGGTTTGAGCCCTGCTGTATAGTTTGGTGTTATCTGCAAATTTAATGACCTCACACTTGGTTCCCGCCTCTAGGTCGTTTATGTAGATATTGAACAGGAGCGGTCCTAGCACCGACCCCTGCGGAACTCCGCTCGTGACCTCTTTCCAGTCAGAGTAGTGGCCCTTTATGCCAACCCTCTGTTTCCTGTTTGCCAGCCAGATTTTGATCCATCGGTGGACCTCCCCTTGTACCCCGTGGTTCCATATCTTTTTAAGCAGTCTCTCGTGTGGCACCTTGTCGAAGGCTTTTTGGAAGTCAAGGTAAATGATGTCTATAGATTCCCCTTTATCCATCTGGCTGCTCACCCCCTCAAAGAAGTACAATAAGTTAGTGAGGCATGACCTACCCTTGCAGAAGCCGTGTTGACTCGGTTTTAGCTGCCCGTTTTTTTCGATGTGCTCACAGATGCTGTCTTTAATCAGTGCCTCCATCATCTTTCCCGGGACTGAGGTCAGGCTCACCGGCCTGTAGTTTCCCGGGTCTCCTCTTGCGCCCTTCTTGAAGATGGGTGTGACATTTGCTATTTTCCAGTCCTCCGGGATCTCTCCGGTTTTTAAGGATAGGTTGGTCTTGGGCCCGATCCTGTTCAATATCTTCATAAGTGACTTGACAGAAGGGCTCCGAGGTAAAATAACACTATTCGCCGATGACGCCAAGCTAAGCAATGTAGTGGGCAAAAGCACAACGGACAAAAACTCAATGCCCGACATGATGCACGATCTACTCCTACTGGAGCGCTGGTCTAGGACCTGGCAACTCAGTTTCAATGCCAAAAAATGCAAAGTTATGCACTTGGGTAGCCAAAATCCATGCAGGACTTATACCCTTAATGGTGAGATCCTAACAAGAACAGTAGCAGAGCGAGACTTAGGGGTGATCGTCAGTGAGGACATGAAAGCTGCCAATCAAGTGGAGAAGGCTTCATCTAAGGCAAGACAAATCATGGGCTGCATACGCAGGGGTTTCGTCAGCCGTAAGCCGGAGGTCATTATGCCATTGTATAGATCCATGGTGAGGCCCCACCTGGAGTACTGTGTGCAATTTTGGAGGCCGCATTATCGCAAGGACGTGCTGAGGATGGAGTCGGTCCAGAGAATGGCCACTAGGATGGTCTCGGGACTCAAGGATCTCCCGTACGAGGAACGGCTGGAAAAATTGCAGCTATACTCACTCGAGGAGCGCAGAGAGAGGGGAGACATGATCGAGACGTTCAAATATCTCACAGGCAGAGTCAAGACAGAGGAAGATATCTTCTTTTTCAGGGGTCCCACGGCAACAAGAGGTCATCCGTGGAAAATCAGAGGCGGGAAACTGCGAGGTGACACCAGGAAGTTCTTTTTTACTGAAAGGGTGGTTGATCGCTGGAATAGTCTTCCACTTCAGGTGATTGAGGCCAGCTGCGTGCCTGATTTTAAGGCCAAATGGGATCGACACGTGGGATCTATTCACAAGGTAAAGGTAGGGGAGGGTCATTAGGGTGGGCAGACTGGATGGGCCGTGGCCCTTATCTGCCGTCAATTTCTATGTTTCTATGTTTCTATGTTTCTATGTTTCTATGTTTCTATGTTTCTATGGTTGCATATCTGTCGAAATGGCTCCGCTATTTCGTTTTTTAGCTCCTTGAGTACCCTTGGATGGATGCCGTCCGGACCTGGCGATTTGTCGCTCTTTAGTCTGTCAATCTGCTTGAGTACATCCTCTTGGCTTACTTCTAAATCGACCAGCTTATCGTCTTGGTCTCCTATAACGATCTCCTCGGGTTCTGGAATGTTGGTTATATTTTCCATCGTGAAGACTGACGTGGAGAACTCGTTTAACCTGTCAGCTATCTCTTTCTCTCCTTTTACTACTCCCTTTCTGTCACCATCGTCCAATGGTCCCACTTCTTCTCTCGTCGGTTGCTTCCCCTTGACGTATCTGAAGAACGACTTGAAGTTTGTTGCTTCCTCTGCCAGTCTCTCTTCGTATTCTCTTTTTGCTTTTCTAACCATTCGGTGACACTCCTTCTGGTGTTCTTTGTGCACTTTTTGGTTCTCCTCTGTTTGGTCTTTTTTCCATTTTCTGAACGATGCCTTCTTGTCACTTATCGCCTTCTTCACTGCATTTGTTATCCACACTGGATTTTTCGTTCTATTTTTTTTGCACCCTTTTCTGAACTTGGGGATGCATAGGTTTTGCGCTTCGTGCACAGTCTCCTTGAGTAAGGTCCAGGCTTTTTCTACGGATTCCGTCTTCCCTATGTTGCTTTTGAGTTTCTTTCCCACTAATTTCCTCATGGCATCATAATTTCCTTTTTTGAAGTTGAGTGCCGTCGTTGTGGTTCTTTTCCCCTTTGATGATCCAATTTCAAGGCTGCACTGGATCATGTTGTGATCGCTGTTACCTAGCGGGGGTAATACCGCCACCTCCTTTGCTGGCCCTCCTAGTCCGTTGAAGATTAGGTCAAGAGTGGCATCGCCCCGTGTTGGTTCCGTGACCAGTTGCTCCATGAAACAGTCCCTCGTGACCTCTATGAATTTGGTCTCTCTTGCGCAGTTTGAGTGCCCAATACTCCAGTCTATCCCAGGATAGTTGAAGTCCCCCATCACCACCACATTTCCGCTTCTGCATACCTGCCTCAGTTCAGCTTCCAGCTCCTGGTCGATTTCTTCCGGTTGTCCAGGTGGGCGGTAGTACAGACCCAATTTAATGTCTGCCCCTGCTCCTCCCTGTAGTTTAACCCATAGTGATTCCAAGCCATCCGCCCGTACTGTTGTTTCCATCCTGGCTGATGGTATGGAGTCTTTTATGTACAGCGCTATTCCTCCACCCTTTTTATGTGTCCTGTCTCTCCTGTACAGTTTGTACCCTGGTATGGCCACATCCCATTGATTTTCCTCTGTCCACCACGTTTCTGTGACTCCAATTATGTCTAGGTCCTTATTGCTGGCAGTGATTTCCAGTTCTCCCATTTTGGCCCTCAGGCTCCTAGCATTTGTGTATAGGCAGTTTAAGACCCAGTTTTTTGTCCTCTCATTTTGTTTCCCTCGTGCTTTGGTACTCTTGCAGTTTTCTTCATGGTTTACCAGCCCCTGAGCTTTGTCCTCCTCCTGCTGTGTGTGTGTGACGTCCTCTGCCTGCTTCCCCTGCACCTCCTGCTCTCCTAATTCTCACTCAGTCCTGGGCTCTTTTTCGCAATGTCTTTGTCCCTCTGGCTCTTGTTGTTCTGTATTGGTGCCTCTTACCAGGTCCATTTGTGCCCTCGATCCCTGCAAAGCGTCTTTAGGTCCCTTTTCAAAACATATACACTCAGTCCCGAGTCCTCCTTTACAATGTCCCAGTTCAGTATCCTTGTCAGGTACTGATGTCCGATGTGTCGAGGTCAGGTCGACTATCGGCTTTCCCCTTCTCCTCAGTTTAAAGCCAAGTCTATGACGTTCTGGACGTTGCGTGCCAGCATCCTCGTCCCAGCTGTGCTAAGGTGCAGTCCATCTCGTCTGTAGAGCTTGTTCTTCCCCAAGAAAGTAGTCCAGTTCCTAACAAAGTGGAAACCCTCCTCCTCGCACCATCTCCTCAGCCAAACGTTAATTGATTGTAGTTCGCTCTGTCTCTTTGTGTCCGCTCTCGGTATTGGCAGGATCTCTGAGAAGGCTATCTTCCTTGTTCTTAGTCTCAGTTTCCTCCCCAGGGTCCTGTACTGGTCAGTTAGTGTAGTCCCGTTGAAGTTTCTCCTGCTGATGTCGTTGGTTCCGATGTGGATCACTACTGCTGTCTCCTCCGTCTCGGCTCCCTCCAGGATCCTCTCGATATTGTCGATGATGTCCTTTGTTCTTGCCCCCGGGAGACATGTTACCAGTCTGTCCTCTCTCCCTCCGGCTATATGACTGTCTACTCCTCTCAGGATTGAGTCCCCAACCACGATAGCCGATCTCCCCTTCTTCAACTGTCTCTCTGGTCTCAGATCTGTGTCATATGTGCAGTCCAATTGTCCGTCCTCTGGGCTCTGCTGTGTCTCCGCCCCTGGTCTCAGGTCTGTGTCATCTGTGCGGTCTGCTAGTCCTTTCTCCTGGCTCTGATGGATCTCCTCCTCCTCTGTCTGCCCAGGTCCTCCGCAAGGTCCTAGTTCCATGATGTCTGGTGGTTCCTGCCGTCCAACTGTCGGTTCTCTCCTGGTGTGTTGGTGGTCCTGTGTTGCCACCATCCTGCAGGCCTCCTCAATGAATTTCTCGAGCTCCCTAACTTGTTCCGCGATGTGGCTCTCTCTGGCGGTGTCCTCGTTTGTCCAACACTGTTCTTCCATGGTGCACAGTCCCTCCAGTTCTTGTACTCGAACCCGCAGTCTCCCGACCTCCTTCTTCAGGCCATCCAGTTCCTGACATCGATTGCATATGTATGCCTGCCTCCCGGAGGGGAGGTAGTCATACATATGACACTCGATGCAGAAAACTGGGTAGCTCCCCTGGGTTCCTGTAGCCTCCATTCCTGCAGCCTCAGTGAATAGGGAGTGGTGCCTGGTGTGCAGTTAGCTGGTGTTCTGGAGTCTTTGGCTGTCTTTGCTCGACCCTTCTCGAGGCCCTTCGCAAAGGCGCTCTCGCTAAGGCGAGTGCCTTTGCCGCTCGCCTTCGCCGCGCGCCGAACGGCCGTGCGCCATTGGCTCCCTTCCTGTTAAGGGGGAGTCGGGGCTGACGCTGATGATGTGGAGGGGGTGGGCGGAGCTTTCTCTCGCCGCTACCCGCTCCTCTCTGCCTCCGCTGGCCCTGTTAAAAAGAAAAAGAAGAACAAAGCAAACAATCCTCCGGCTTCGCTCTCCTGCCTCCGCTCCTCACAACGCGGCCTTCACCCTGGCTCCCTTCCTGTTAAGGGGGAGTCGGGGCTGACGCTGATGACATGGAGGGGGTGGGCGGAGCTTTCTCTCACCGCTACCCGCTCCTCTCTGCCATCCCTTTGTAATTTCCCTTGCGGAAGTTCAGCGCCGCGGCCGTCGTTCTGGACCGGTGTTTCTCCCCTGCGTCCAGGTTGAAGTGAATCATATTGTGATCGCTGCTTCCCAGCATCCCCTCTACTTCTACACCTTGTGCTGGTCCTCGCAGTCCATTCAGAATTAAGTCCAGAATTGCATTTCCTTCTAAACCTAAACTCAAGGATCAAGACCAAAATTTGCATCAGTGACATTTTTATCGTTTAAAAATCTTTCTTGTTGACAGCCAGTTTCCACACTTCTATTTTTACTCTTTCCCTTCCTTCGAAACCTAAACTCAAGCTCAAGACCAAAATTTGCATCATTGACATTTTTATCGTTTAAAAATCTTTCTTTTTGACAGCCAGTTTCCACACTTCTATTTTTACTCTTTCCCTTCCTTGTTGTTCTAACCCTATATGTATTTCTTTTGCAATTACTTTCGTAGTTCTTCCCCTTTCCCTTCCTGTGCCGATCCAGTATTGTACATCTGTATGAATTTGTTTTATGTATGTTATTGTCCCCCCATTTTAGAATTGTAATCGCATAGAAATTTTGATAAGCGTGTGTATCAAATTTTAAATAAAACTTGAAACTCCAGTTATGCTTGAGGTGAGAGGCTTTTATTCTGTGTCCCTTTAGAGAGGTGAATGGATGTTGCCTGAAAACCTCTGTAACCCTACATTTAGATTTAATTACATCTTTTTGCAAGCACAAACTTAGGGTAATCCTGTTAAGAACTTGTCTTTTTTTGAGTGAAATAGTAGCCTAGTGGTTAGAGCTGAACCAGGGAAACCAGAGCTGCAATCTCAATGATTCGCCATGTGATCCTGGGCAAGGCATTTGCCTCAGAGAAATACTACAAAAACTGCACTTGAATGGAACTCACTCTGAGCTACTGATGAAAACTAAGTATGAGAGAAATCCAAATAAATGGTTTCATGTGACCAACCTGAGGTTGTGAGTTCGGACCCACACTGCTCCCTGTGACCCTGGGCAAGTCACTCCTTAGTCCTAGAATAAGCAGCATAAAATCTCATTTGTTACCTGGGCAAGTCACTTAATCCCTCCATTGGCCCAGGTACATTAGATAGATTGTGAACCCACCGGGACAGACAGGGAAACTTGCTTGAGTACCTAAATGTAAATCGCATAGGTTATAAGTGGTATATAATGTGATATGGAGAGAGAGCCCTGTCATGCTGGAAGAAACCCTGCAGTGCTCTAGAACTACCCCTAAACCTGCTCCTAGAAGCAGGCAGGTTAGGGAAAATGCCCTGCAGAATGTATCCCCAGTGAAAGGCAGCCCAAAAATGACCCGATTATACTTGCCTAGTTCCAGTGTAGGGAAGGCTAAAAGCAAAGAACTATAAGTCCCAGCAGGCACAAGGCCAGGGATAGCAAAACCCACAAAGGGATTAGCTCCTGCAATCAGCTCTGCTGGGGGCAGGGCTAGTCAGCAGGGAAGCTATCCAGGCTCATTAGTAAAGCACCAGAGAATCACAGGTGTTCCTAGAGACAATCAGGGCTAGAGAAAAGGGTGTGGTCTCCAGGCCAGAGGGCAACCACCAACCTTCAGCCTGCCTGAACCTATGGAAAGAGGCAGATCAGTGCAATCCAGGGGACAGAAGCCAGCATTTCCCATAGGCAACAGGGAGAAATGCTCAGGACTGAAGCTTGTAAGCACTCTTCTGAAGGTAACCATACTTTTGATATTGAAATGCCAGAAGAAACATGCACACTTGATTACGAAATGGAACCTAATAGCTCCTGTTTACCTGAAGCCATGATTATTGAGTAAAAGCTTGGGGAAACTATATGCTTTGCTGATAAGGTGGAACTGCCTCACAAACCCTGAGGATAGAGGAGTGAAGAATCACTGCTTCTAATTAAATTAAGGGAAGTAGAGAATGACATGGGGAAAAAATTTGTCCCTGTCCCCGTCCCCATGACTACTGTCTCCACAGCATCCATACAAGCCTCAGTACTGCAATATTTAGCTTATTCCTTCCTTATAAATCAAAGTTCTGCCTGCTGAACTAGAGAAAGGTGAGCGATGGAGGGAAGCTTACAACTTGCTGCTCTTCCTTGCTTCGGGCCTTCCTCGTTGCTGGGTCCTGCCTTCACAGAAACAGAAAACAGGCAGGACCCAGCAGCGAGGAAGGCCCGAAGCAAGTTGTAAGCTTCCCTCTGTCGCTGACCTGTCTCCCTTAGCTTCTCTCGGTCGCTGACCTGTCTCCCTTAGCTTCTCTCCATCGCTGATCTGTCTCCCTTAGCTTCCCTCCATCGCTGCCCATAGCGAACTCATGCTCCGGGGCTCGAACGTGTGCGTGTAACTTCCGGTCTCGAAGGGAAGCCGGCATGCACACCTTAGAGCCCCGAAACGAGTTCGCTACGGGCTAAGGCAGCAAATCTCCAAGCTGGTGAGAGGTGTTTTTTTTTTTATGTTGAGCAGCAGCAGCAGGATTCGCGATGGATGGCAGCCGGGCGGTCATCTAAATTAGCTGGGCGGAGGGAGAATACTGTTGATGGTAATATTTCTAATTCCTGGCAACCTCCTTGCGGGGTTCCTCAGGGCTCTCCACTTTCACCAATTCTATTTAATCTTTATTTGACAACCATGCTGTCAGCATGGGAAACGCGCTTTACTTATGTGGATGACATTTTTATTCTGATCGAGATTGACTCAAATATTGCCAACTTAACTTTTAAAATTTCTAAACTTCAAACTTGGGTTGTCTGTCCAGATGAAGCTAAATGCAGCCAAAACTAAACTTCTGTGGTTAGGCCCAAAATTGGATTATCTTGCTTCCACTGTACTTCTGGACTCTGGAGCCTCCCTACAAATTGAGTTATCCTCCAAGATATTAGGAATACTTTTCGATTCTTCCCTTACCTTTAAGGATCAAATAAACTCTCTGGTTAAGAAATGTTTTTTCAGTTTACAAATGCTGAGGAAGGTCAGATCTCTTTTTCATCAACGTCATGTTTCTGTCTTGGTCCAATCAATTATACTATTTCGGTTAGATTATTAAGAACATAAGAATTTGCCGCTGCTGGGTCAGACCAGTGGTCCATCGTGCCCAGCTGTCCGCTCCTACAGTGGCCCCCAGGTCAAAGACCAGTGCCCTGAGACCAGCCCTACCTGCTTACGTACCAGTTCAACAGGAACCCGTCCAACTTTGTCTTAAATCTCTAGAGGGTGTTTTCCCCTATAACAGCCTCCGGAAGAGCTTTCCAGTTTTCCACCACTCTCTGGGTGAAGAAGAACTTCCTTACGTTTGTATGGAATCTATCTCTTTATAACTTTAGAGTGCCTTTGTTGTTGTGTTTGCTGCTCACTGGTGTGAATGCAGTTTCTCCTGTTTGTTTCTCTGGTTAACCAATCTGAAATATAAATGACATTCGCATTTATAGATGTAATTTCAGAAACCGAACAAGTATATAAAAATCTGTATATCTTCTGCATAGTCGTACATTATAAATTGGATTGATTTTGCTAGGGTTAAAAGTGATGCAAAGTAGATATTGAATAATAAAGGTGATAAGACTGATCCTAGAGAAAAACCTGATTCTAAAAGATTGGATGTAGATTTTGATTTTGATCAGAAAAACCTTCCTTGTATTAATAGCAGTTTGTTTCATGTGCTTGTGTAGTTAGTGTTATTTTAACCTCTGGTTTACTAGCAGATATTCATGTACTTGTAATGCTATTTTACCCTCTAATTTACAAACAGAACCGGATCAGTAAACCAACATCTTTCAAAAACCAGCAGTTATTTATCTGGCTCTCAGTTCAAATCCAGATCATACCATCCCAGGAAGAGAGAGAAAATTCTCAGCAGAAATCTGATTTGCAGTTCAAATCACTCTCTGTTACAGCAGGAAAATTCTGTTTTTTTCTATAAAATCGGCAATTACTTATCTGGCTCTTGGCAGAAAATTCAGATCTAGTTTAAAGGTAAGATACAATGGTACAGCACTGCAAAAGGTATATAACTGCAGAGCAATGCAGACTGGCAGATAAATGACAGCATAAAAGGAAACTGCATGGTAGAAAGTGGAACAAGCTGTCCAAATCCCTACAGCAGGCTCAGTCTCAGGCAGTTCAAGGCCCAGTTAAAAGCCCACTTCTTTGAGAGTGCTTTTGACTCCTAACTCCTCTCACCTGGGATATTGCATCCCCAACCCTATATGTCATGTCTGTCTATCCAAGTTAGATTGTAAGCTCTGCCGAGCAGGGACCATCTATAAATGTATAAAGAAGCACCAAGCGAAACAGAACGTCCATAGAACCAGGCATATGAGCGCTGGTTTTGTAGAAGAAACAGAATTTTCTGCCAAGAGCCAGATAAGTAATTGTTGACCACTGTTGGAAACAGGACGCTGGCCTAGATGGACCCTTGGTCTGAACCAGTAGGGCAACTCTTAGGTTCTGAAATATAGCTGGAGAGATTCTCTTCCCAGCTTAAATGTTAAGGAATGTTAAAAGCTGTCATTGACTAAGACTGCAGATCTTTATTAAGCTAACTCACCAAGATTCTTTCCTTTTGAAGGCAAAAGCTGGATACATTAATCTTGCTGGAATAGATTATTGCCCAGCTGCCATTGAACTCGCAGAACGAATACTGGAAAAAGAAGGATTTTCCCATTCCATCCGGCTGCAGGTAAGAAAATAGTTGGGATGGAGCCCTAGGATATTAGGCGGCAGGTAAGGGGATTCAGAGAATAAAGTTATGTAGGTAACAGGATCCAGAGAAAACTCCACACTGTGTCCTTAAGAGCTTAAAATATATTTAATTATTCTTAAATTTGATATAATACCTATCATGGAATCACTAGGCGGTTTATTTACTATAGTTTTGGATGAGTACATAGTCTTACCACAGTATAATTGTTTTAATTTCAGCAATTATTTGCCACAGTTGTTAGCTGACAGTTCAAAATTTATTGATTTTTTTATTGTAATTGTGATGTTACTATATTTTGGCACTTATTTTTAAAACATATGGATGTTCATATGCTTGGAATGTATAAATACTGTAAATCAGGTATTTAAAAATACCATCATGGAAGCCCAGACCAGATGTATCCTCCATATTAGCAAAAGTGAAAAGAAGAAATGAGAGCCAGCATGGTTAAAAAGTGAAATAAAAGAGGCTATTAGAGAAAATAAAAACATCCTTTAAAAACTGGAAAAAGGATCTGAATGAAGAAAACAAGAATAGACACCAGCACTGGCAAGTTAGATGCAAAGCATTGATAAGGAAAGCTAAGAAATAATATGAAGAGAAACTTACCAAAGAGGCAAAAATGCATAACAATTTCTTTAGGTACATCAGAAGCAGAAAACCAGCACTCAGGGAGGATAAGGGCATAGCAGAGAGACTGAATGAATTATTTGCTTCGGTCTTTACGGAATAGAAGATGTAAGAGATCTACCAGAACTGGAAATGGTATTCAAGGGTGATGATGCGGAGGAGCTGGTGTGTAGGTTATTGAAGATCTCACCTAGGTGTACGCCTTGCCTGCCTATATGGGGTAATGGAGACTTTACGCCTGGCCTGGATTCTCCATTGTTTCAGCGTTGGCCACTTGGTGGCCTTCAATATGTTTCTCAAGCAGTGACATTAGCAGACCTGCCTCTTTCGTTCGCAGAGCTTCAACTGACATTTCACCTACTCCCTGCGGATTGGTTGGCCTATAGAGAACTCCAGCACTATTTGATGGTCTTGTCTCCGGGTGTGTTGAAAGAGGACATTCAGGAACAGCTTCAGGAGGCGATTTGTCTTACGGCTCAGGATCCGATACCTCTGAGGTTTTATCACAAGTTCTTACAAGAGATCACACACATCTGGTCCAGTGTAAGAATCTGGAGATGCATAGAATGCCTCAAAGTAACGGTAAAAGCCAGCAGAGATATCCTCCGGAGATGTCAAAATCGTACCCGGGCTCTCATGAATCATAGAAATGTATCGCGACCCCCTCCAACTCCTAGTGATGGATGCTAACAGCTTCCCCGCCCTATTACCATATTTATAAAATTTTAATTTACAATAAAACAATAATTTTTTCATACGTTCATGGATGAGGGAGTTGAGCGCCACTAGTACTGTCTGGTAAGCCTCCCTATTCGCGGCCTTGGGGCAGCGCAATAATACACCCTTCAATCCTACCAATTGACGTTCCAAAGCCACTATACGATTTGCTATACGTCGAGTATGAGTGGCTACATAAGCTATGATGTCCCCACGTAAGACTGCCTTAGCCGCGTCCCAGAATAAAACAGGTTGTTCGAAATGCTGAGAATTAAAGTGACAATATTCTTCCCACTTACCCAACAAACACTTTTGAAAATGAGCATCATGCTGTAAATAGGAGGGAAATCTCCATCCAGTCCCCGGACCCCTAGGCCCACCCACTGCAACATCAAGCCAGATCATATTATGATCAGATACTTCCAAGGGGCCTATTGTGGCCTCAGTAACCCGAGAAAACAAGGACTCCGATAGTAAAATATAGTCTATCCTCGAAAAGGACCCATGGACCCGGGACTGGTGCGTATAATCCCTCTCAGTAGGATGAAGCAACCTCCATGGATCAACCAATCCAAGAGCGCTACAGAGATATGGGATCCCTCTCTTCCGCCTCGAAGATGACACCCCTGAGGGACCAGAACGATCTAGGGCAGGATCAGAAACCTGATTCAAGTCGCCAGCTATGAATAAAGGGCAGTCCGAATCTAACAAACAAATATTAACCAGATTCTGAAAATAGGCATGTTGATAGGTATTAGGGCCATATCCCACCAAAAGACGAAAGGGGCCACCGAGTCCCACCACCTTCACCAGTAAATAGCGACCCTGTGTATCCCACCGTTGAACCTGAATATCACATGCCAAGCCTCTTCGAATAAGAATAGCTACCCCTGCCTTTTTCCCCAGGGAGGAGGCATAGTGCAAGTCCCCAACCCAACCCCTCTGAAGCTTTTTATGTTCCTGGTCGGTAAGCCGAGTCTCCTGGAGACATGCAATATCCACATGGTGATGTTTCAACTGAGATAGTATCTTGGTGCGCTTAGCAGGGGACGCGATTCCCGATATGTTCCAAGAAATTAGTCGCAGGGTACGATCACCCACAGTACACCCCACTACTGACCCAAAAGCACTTCAACCACCAAAGAACTATAGTCTCCGGGCGCCCAGCCTCACCCCAAGACCCAGTACACTCAAACCATACAGTCCAAACACTCAACCCCACAAAAGCATACACCAAAAACAAAACAATAAGCAAAACAAGGTACAATAATAGTGCCGCTGCCACTTTCCCCAAACTAAACCCCCCCCGATCCCAACAATCATCCCCATATATCCTTACCATGAAAGATAAAAACAGGTCACAACAAGACACCAAACCCAGGGCCACCCCAGTCAACAGTTAGCAAGAGCCCCATAATGTCAGACAGGACCAATAACCCCTCAGCACAAGAAATCTAGAAAAGCCATTAACTAAAGCATAAACAAGGCCAAACAGTGAGAACAAGCAGTCAAGCGACCCCAGTGGAAGGGCCATGAATGGTCTTTATAAATGCATCCGCAGCCTCCGGGGACTGGAATGATTTCCAGACACCATTATGTTGGATCCTCAACACAGCTGGATAATTAAATTGAAACCTCTGTTTAAGCTCCACAAGCTTGGAGCATAATGGATAGTAAGGCTTCCTCTTTTCTTGTAAAGCAACTGAAAAATCCTGGCTGATGCGGACAGGCGCTCCATTATATTTTAGCACATCACGTTTAGCCCTATATTGTTGTAACAGTTCCACCTTATGACGAAAATTCAATAATTTTAAAATAACTACCCTCGGGCGCGTTTCCAAGCCCGCTCGGGATCCCAGGCGGTGAGCCCGTTCCAATCGCAGTGGGCCCAAAGAGGGAGGTAAAGGCAGTTCCTCTTGGAGCCAGCGCTCCAAAACATCCAGCAAAAGCCTGTCAGCAGTGGTTTCCGGAATACTCATAACGCGCAAGTTGGAGCGGCGCGAGCGATTTTCCAGGTCGTCAAGTTTCTCCATTTGGGCATGCAATTGGGCCTGGAGCACTGTCAAAGCAGTCGCCTGGGACTCCAACGAGTCCTCAAGTGTAGAGACACGCTGCTCCAACTCCGCTGTACGCGCCGCTGCCGCAGACAAAATACTCTCAATATTAGATATCTGAGAGGAAATTTGTTCCATTTTCGGCCCCAGGACTTGTGCGATCGCCTCCTTGATATCACCCAAAGCGGTCTCAGTAAGATGTGTGACCGCAGCTGCGGGCCTTGCCGCCATCTTGGTCTCAGAAGGCCGCACATGCTCGCGATCTTTTCGAGCGGTTTTAGAGATCATGAAGTCCTGGGAGCGAGTGATATATTTGTCCATAAAGTAAGAAGCCTGTTAATGCACAGCTCAAGCGTCGGGGAGCTAAATGGTCCCGTAAGTAAGTGAAAGTTAGCAGGGCAGCCCCGGAGCAAACAAGGAGTCGACCTCGCTCATTCATGGCATCACGTGACCTCACAAATAGATTTTTAAGGGGTCTCATAGTCTGGTATCTGGGATCCACAGCCTGTGGAGTAAGATGACAATAGATATGTGCAGCTAGCATCTGGTGTGAAACCTGAGCAGTGGTAGTTCTTACAAGAGTTACACAACAAGGGAGGCAGCATGGAACTAGCAAAAAGGTCAGACAAAGGATACCAAGAAAATTAAAATAGGTCTAAGAGCTCCAAAGTTAGGAAACCAGGAAGTGAACCAGTCTGGTTGGACACCATTCCAAGTTTGGACGGGGACATGTGCAACATCTTTCATCCCATCAGTACTATCTTTCACTACCTGCCCTACCTCATCGATATGCAGGCAACAGTTTGACAAATTGAATTTACCACAGACACCACCTTCAGCAGCCAATAAATAATCCAAGGCTAATCTGTTCTGGTAAATAGCATTTCTGAGCTGGTCATCATGAGCTGCTAAAATGTTTAGGGCAAGAGAAGTAGCATTAGTAATGGTCTCAACTACTGCCTGAAGTCTGATAAGTCTATTCAGAATGTAAATAGGGGTACGGTATCCCCACATGCCATCAGCAGCCCAAGTAGCAGGCCCATAATAACTGATGATATGAGAAGGGGGCCTGTCGTTATCCTTCCACTCACCTATCTGTAATCCTTTAGTAACATCTACAGCACGTTTATTCCTGTTACGAGATTGGTATACCTGAAAACCTAAACCGGTCCCATGTTCAAGTGGAAGTAGAAAGAAACTGGGTCTAATAATGCCTAGAGTACATGATCCTTCCCAGGTTTTGGGTAGCCAGGCATATGCTTTATTTTCACATATCCAGTAAAGGCCATCAGGGGCTGGCCAATTCACTTGCGCAGAAGGATCTTTAAAAAGGTTAGAGTATTGAGAGTGGCGTAAAAGTAAGAAAAAGGTATCATTAAAGGGTCAGGTATCATCGAGCCAAGTGGCCCAAGTAGAATTATTCCAGGTAAAGGTACGCGTAAAGGCGGACCACCCTGTTTTAAAAGCCCCTGATTTTTGAGATCTTACAAGACAATAATCAGGGACAAATAAAGTTTTCAGAATCCACGGGGAGCCTGCCGTTAGGGGGGGAGTTCTGGTAAAATTTACTACAAAGGAAGAGGTTTTTGTATACTTCCTGTGCCTCCCACGGCCAATGTTCTCCCATGTGAGTTCCTCCACAAACGTAACACTCTGTTACATTCAGGGTAGTAGCTATGGTTTCAGTTAAGGTAAGGAATAGGTTGCTTGCAGATGTGCCATACTCAACATTATGTTCTATTTCTTCCATGTAGTGTATTTTATGGAAAGAAGCAGTTTGAGTAAGTTCAATCCCTACCACCAAAAAAGATCTCAAGTGCCTCCAACGGGTCCAAAATGCAGCTATCCGCCTCCTACACAGCCTCAACTACCATGATCCCATCTCCCCAGCACTCCGCACTGAACACTGGCTCCCAATTAACCAACACTGTGCATTCAAGGCCCTGGCAATAGCACACAAAAGAATTTATGCCACCACCCCCTCCTACATAAAATCCAAGCTACCCATCTACATCCCCACCCTCCGTTCAGAAACGGAGATACGCCTATGCATCCCCCCGGAAGGTCCCTCCTCTCAGAAACCGCCCGCAAACGCTCCTACAGCCACTTCATTCCCCAACTCTGGAACCAACTCCCCCCTCAACTCAGACTACAGAACTCACTAATGACATTCCGGAAAATGGTAAAGACCCTCCTCTTCAACTAAAGGTCACCCTCAGTCTACACCCAACCCCTTAAACCCCACCTCTACCCTTCTTTCTCCATTCTAATCTTCTGCCTAAATTTCTGTATAGTCCACTCTCAGCCTATACTCAAATAACTTGTATCTAAACTAAACTACTTATATTTAAATTACTGTTCCTAATTTGCTGTATAGTCCCTATATCTAAACTGCTGCACAGTCTCGTATGTCCAAGTATTTAAATCTACTGTATAATCTTGTATGTCCAATTCACTCCATTGTGAATGTTTACTTGTAAACTGTTCTGAGCTACTGGGAGGACGGGATAAAAATCTAAATAAATAAATAATGCCAATATTCCCCCACCTTGCATCCGCTTCAGTCTTTCCCTCTGTTCCCTCTCCACCACCATATCCAACTCAATAAACAATTAATCTGTGGAATTTCTTTTCAAATTATCCACCCATGCCATGCCCCTAACACAAAAGGCACTTAAACCATAGCAGAACCAAGTCTGATTTCTACTTTGGGCAAGACACTTAACCCTCCATTGCCCCAGATATAAAACTCAGAGAATAGTTATGCTCTGGAACGCGTTGCCAGAGAATGTGTTAAGAGTGGAAAGCAGAGCTGGTTTTAAGAAAGGTTTGGACAAGTTCCTGGAGGAAAGACATGGGGGAAGCCACTGCTTGTCCTGTATTGGTAGCATGGAATATTGCTATACCTTGGGTTTTGGCCAGGTACTAGTGACCTGGATTGGCCACCGTAAGAACGGGTTACTGGGCTTGATGGACCATTGGTCTGACCCAGTAGGGCTATTCTTATGTTCCACTAACGACAGAGAAAGTACCTGTATGTAATATAAGTGTGCAAACCACTTCAGCTGCAATGTAGTGCAAAGCTCTGTTTCTAGTAGTACTAAGTCGACTCCGAACAGTCACAAAACATCATGTCCCCCTTACTTGTCTGAACTGCAGTCGCTCCTCCTTCGGTCCTCAGCCCCCAGCAGCACTCCCACAATGAATGGATGGCGCAAGCAGCAACCCACATGCTGCATGTGGCTGACCCAGAAGCCTTCTCTCCGAAGTCAACTCTAACATCGGAAAGAAGGCTTCTGGGTCAGTCATTTACATGCAGCGCTTGAATTGTTGTGTGTGCCGCCCATCGCAAGGTGCGCTGCTGAAGACTGAAGGAGCGAGTGCAGCTCCAATAAGATTATCGGAGAGGGTTGGGGGGTAGGAACGCGAGATCCCAGGCAGTGACGGATAGATGGTGGGAATTGATAGCCAGGCTGCATACCCCCAACAGGTGGCCCGTGTACCCCAGGTTGAGAAACACTGATGTAGTGTATCTAGATTTTCAGAAAGCTTTCGATAAAGTTCCTCATGAGAAGCTTCTGAGAAAATTAAAGAGTCATGAGATAGGAGGCAAAGTTCAATAGTGGATTAGGAATTGGTTATCAGATAGAAAACAGAGGATAGGGATAAATGGTTATTTTTCTCAATGGAGGAAAGTAAACAGTGGAGTGCCGCAGGGATCTGAACTGGGACTGGTGCTATTTAACTTATTTGTAAATGATCTGGAAATTGGAACGACGAGTGAGATGATTAAATTTGCAGATGACACTAAACTGTGCAAAGTTGTTAAAACGCATGCGGATTGTGAAACATTGCAGGCAGACCTTAGGAAATTAGAAGACTGTGCGTCGTTAAGGGGGCGTGGCTTGGGAGTGCACGAGGATGGTCGGGTAGGGCAGAGGCTCTGTACATACAGACATTAATGACATAAAATACTGAAATAAAATTTTCATTTTAATGGAAGAAACGAAGGAAAATACAACGTGATGGCTTCAGGAAAACAAAACAAGTCTGAAATGGGGATTTCTAATACCGGCAGTGTTAAGAGATCTAAGCCAGAGCTGGCAACACCCTCAAAGTGTCCGTTGTCAAGAGAGAAAAGTGACATTGATTTCTGGAAAGAAATACAAGAGATAAAAGAAATTCTTCTAAAAAACGCCAAAAAGCTGGATAAAATACAGGAAGAAGTAATGACTTTAAATAAAAGAACAGAAGTGCTGGAGATTAAAACAACAAAAATGGAAATGAGAATGGACAGTTTTGAAGCAGAAAAAAGGCAATATAAACTGGACAGAGAAAAAATCTTTACACTCACCAGGGAAGTCGAGGATTGCCAGAATCGCATGAGACGGAGTAATTTGAGACTTTTGGGCGTACCGGAAGGGGTGGAGAAAAATAATCCGGTTTCATTTGTGGAAAATTTTTTGATGAAAGTCCTGCCCCTCAAATCCAGTTACCCGATAGAAGTTGAACGTGCACATCGCATACCAATGAAAAGACTGGATACTTTAAAAGGTCCTCGCCCCATACTTTTCAAGTTGCTAAGACACCAGCAAGTTTTAGAGGTGTTAAGAATGGCTAAAGAACATGCAAATTTAAAATGTCAGGATGCCAAAGTCCACATCGTTCCTGATTTCGCTAAAACAACGGCAGATAAAAGGAAAAAATTTCTAGACATGAGGCCGAAGTTAAGAGACATCGGAGCTAGATTTGGCCTGATATACCCTGCGATTATGAAAATAACTATTGACAACAAAACTATGAGCTTTGATGAACCTGTGAAGTTGGAAATGTTTTTAAATCAAAGGGAGCAGCCGATGTCAATTTAATTTGACTTATTTACTTCCTGGAGTTGGAGTTGATTCTTCTTGGTTTTTATTTGATTTTATTTGTTATTCATCTTTAATATATTTGAGAATCTGCTACCTGCAGTTTGGCTCTGTTTATTTTGAATGGAAACTGTGAAATGGATTGCTGATGAAAAAGGCATTTTGTTTCTCTGTGAGCACTTAATATCTCTTTCTCAAAGGATGACTTTAAAGTTGAAATGAATTGTTCCTTACATATCTTACATATCTTAATAAGATATGTAAGATACATATCTTAATAAGATATTAGATATTAATAAGATATGTAATATTAATAAGATATGTAATATGTAATATTAATAAGATATGTAATATTAGATATTACATATCTTAATAAGATATTAGAATATCTGATATATGTTATTACAATATATTCATGAAGATAAGATATTAATATACAGAGCTTATAGTGGCAGATTTAGATCATAGGTTATGATGAGTTAATGGAGGTTTTGATAAAAATTCAGTACAAAAGATTTCAGTTAGCAAAGATTTTCAAGGGACTCTAGTTTAAGGTTTAGTAGGCTTCTTTGAGAATATTTAAGGGGAATATATGTATTTAAAAATAAATAATAACAATAATTAAAAAAAAAAGGAAAATATATTATTAATGCTTAATTTTCATTTATAGGTTTCTTACAAGTCTGATACTTTTCGCAGACATATAGAGTTTTACATTCTTTTTTATCATTTATAATGTGAGTGGAAGATCTTTATTTAGTTTCTTATTTTGATTTTTTAATATTTTGAGAATATTACATAAATTATTTATAAAAATACATATGATTATTACATACAATATTGTTTTATAATTGAAGTCTGTATAGAGCTTTTGGTTTAGCTTTACTTGGTCTTGTATGTGCAGTTCCAGGTTTTATCAGCCAATATTAAGGGTGGGAGAGGGAGGGATGGGAGGGGGGTTAAAGGGATTTGATAATTGGGGTAGGGATGTTGGATTGGGAGATATAAATGAAGGTGGTGTTTATTCATTTCAAATGATTTCAGTTTTTTGTTCAGATATAATAATTGGAAGAACTTTTGTAAAAATTATTTGGATTGATGGAGATTAAAATTTTTTCACTCAATGTTAATGGCCTTAATCACCCAGTAAAGAGAAAAAAAATGTTAGCATTTTTAAAAAGGCAACAGGCTGATGTGTATTATATTCAAGAGACACATTTATCAGTGGTTGAATCCAAAAAGCTAGAAGATAATTGGGTGAAACACTGTTTTTTCGCTCCCGCAATAGGGAAAAAGGCAGGAGTGGCTATATTAGTGAACACAAAATGTTTAGCTTCATTTAAAATGATAGATTTTGATCCTTTAGGGAGATGGATACGAGCGGAAATGAGAATGGGAAATAATACTTTGACTTTATTAAATATCTATGCCCCGAACTCGAATCAAAATGATTTTTTTATTAATATACAAAAATTAATACTCCCACTGGCTGCTTCTAATTTAATAGTAGCTGGAGATTTTAATGCTGTTATGGATCCTTTTTTGGATAAAAAAACCAAGCAAAAATATAAAATCATTAGGGTTAGATAATTTGGTGAATACTTGTAATTTGAAAGATATATGGCGTATTCTTCATTTTAATGATCAGGAGTTCTCTTTTTGCTCACCAGTTCATAAATCTTTTTCAAGAATTGATTACATATTGGTATCAAATTCCATAGTGCAACAAGTGACACACGCTTCCATTGATCCAATTATTTTGTCTGATCATGGAGGAGTGTGGATTACACTTACACTAGATAATAATGAATACAATAGATCATTATGGAGGTTTGATAATACATTGGTTTCAGATTCAACTTTTCTTGAAGAAATTAAGTTAAAAATTTTGGAATTTTTCCAAATAAATACCTCAGCAGATATTAATGCGGAAATCTTATGGGATGCATTTAAAGCTACTATAAGAGGTAATATTATTTCTTATTCTTCGTATATTAAAAAACAACTTATTAAACAATTTTCAGATTTGGAAAAAGAAATTAAATTGCTGGAATCCAAATTAATAGATGATTGGAATCATGAAAATTTGCAAACTTTATTAAAGGCTAAAGGCAAATATAATGAAATTTCTTCAAAAATGGCAAGGAAAGATTTGTTTTCTCTGCAAATCTTGTATTATGGAAAATCTAATAAGGCAGGAAGTTTACTTGCAAATTATCTTAAAGCAAAAAAGAGAAGAATAAAAATAAGTGCAATAAAAGATGAGAAAGGAAATATGCATAATCAAACTAATAACATTTTAAATCAATTTTTGGCTTTTTACAAAGAGTTGTATTCTTCCGAGTCTTCTATTGATAAAGTTCAAAAAGGTATGGAATTTTTAAATCTTCTTGAGGGTCCAAAGCTTCCTGATCATATAAAAAGAAGTTTAGAAGAACCTATATCATTAAAAGAATTAGAAACAGCATTGAAGTCTCTTAGAGTTGGATCCGCTCCAGGTGGGGATGGTTTTACTGTGGAATTCTATAAAACATTTCAAAATTCTTTATTACCCTATTTACTAAATTTATATCAGTTTCAACTTAATAAAGGTTGTATTAAAAGTACTATGGCAGAATCTATGGTGATTGTTTTGCCAAAGCCAAATAAAGATCCCACTATGGTTTCAAATTACAGGCCAATATCATTAATTAATGTTGATGGAAAATTAATGGCTAAAACACTGTCATTAAGATTGGCAAAGGCTCTTCCTTACATAATTGATGTACATCAAACAGGTTTCATTGCTAACAAACATTCTTCTAACAATACAAGATTGACATTTCATACATTAAATTTAACTAAAATGATGAATGAACCAGCTTTTGCTCTTTCATTAGATGCAGAAAAAGCTTTTGATAGGGTAGAATGGTCATTCATGTATCAGACTTTGGATTGGTTTGGTGTGGGTCCTGGTTTTGTTCAAATGATTAAAACTTTGTATAGCTCCCCTATGGCAAGATTATAAATTAATAATAATTTATCTGAGAGTTTTAAATTACATAGAGGAGTTAGACAAGGATGTCCATTATCTCCTTTGCTGTTTGATATTGTTTTAGAACCCTTATTGATAGCTATTAATCAGACAAAGGGGATACAGGGTATTCCCTTGAAAGAATGGGAATACAAATTATGATATTTTATTATATTTGCGCAATCCAGGTTCAACTATACCATGTTTGTTAGAATTGATTGAAAGATTTGGAATGTTTTCAGGATATAAAATCAATTGGAATAAATCTGAAATTCTTTCGCTTAATGTGCATTGCATAAAATCTATGTTTGATTCATTTCCTTTTGTATGGAAAGAGGATGGATTAAAATATTTAGGAATTTGGATTAAAAATTCAATAGAAGATACAGTAAAAGAAAATGAAAAACTTTTATTAAAAAAGGTTTCGGAATTATGTGAACAATGGAACCCATTACATATATCTTGGTGGGGAAGAGTTCAAACCATAAAAATGATGATATTGCCTGTGGTTTGCTATCAAATGTGTATGATTCCGGTATTTTTTCAGAACTCTTTTTATAAAAAATTGAATGCAATAATTATTAAGTTTGTTTGGCTTGGCAAAACACCTAGAATTGCTTTGGTATCTTTACAGAAATCAATTAAGGAGGGTGGGGTAAATTTCCCAAATTTCTATAGGTATCATCAGGCCTATATTTTACGTCAAGGTATGTATTGGGTCCTCCCAGATCTCATTGAATACACTCCAGATTGGTTATACTTGGAATGGCGACTCCTGTCTCCTTTACATCTTTGTCACATTCTAAGTTTCCAAGTTTCCAAGTTTATTAGTTTTTAATATCCCGATCATAAAACAAATATCTGACCAGTTAGCAGTAGAATTTAAAAAAAAGGAGAAACTAGAAAGAGATAATAGTAAGTGCACGAAAGTGAATAAATTAAATGTAAATGACATATACAGACATACTGGAAAGTGAGGATAAAATGGGGGGATGGGAAAAGTTACATAATTTAGAAGAAATGAGATAGAGGGGAAGGGATGGAACGAGAAGGGTAGGGGTGCATGGTTGATGAGAATAAGGCTAAGAGTGATGTAGAAAAAAAAAAAAAAAAGAAATAATGGTTAAATTATGATTTATCATAGGCATCTTGAAATAGGAAAGTTTTAAGCTCAGTCTTGAATTTGAGTAATTGAGGTTCGTCGCGAAGGAACTGAGGAAGGGAGTTCCATAATGTGGGAGCTGTTATTGCAAAGTTGGTTTTACGAGTATAATAGGATTCTTTTAAAGATGGAATAAAAAGGAGTTTTTGGTCGGTTGATCTTAAAGAACGGGGGGAACTTTGAGGAATTAGTAGTTTGTCAAGAAATAAAGGCTTATGAGATAGTCTGATTTTGAAGGAGAGCAGGATAATTTTATAGATAATGCGATGGGTGATAGGGAGCCAATGAGCTTCTTTGAGAAGAGGAGTGACGTGTTCAAATTTTCCTTTTTTGTAAACAAGTTTTATTGCTGTATTTTGTATAAGTTGTAGTCGGCGAAGATCTTTTTGGGGTAATCCTTTAAAGAGAGAGTTACAGTAGTCTAAGTGGGAAATGACTAGGGAGTGAATAAGAATGTTAATTGAATCGGTATCTAAAATAGAACTGAGTGAACGGATAATTCGTAATTTAAAGAAACAAGTTTTTATGACTGAACTTATGTGATCTCGAAATGTAAGCTCTCTATCGAGAATAACACCTAATAATTTTACTTTGGTAACCATTTGTAGTGGTAAAGAATTGATAGAAATTATACCTAATAAAGATTCAGATGTTTTAATGGGAAGAAGGAGACCGCAAGATTTGTCAATATTAAGTGAGAGTTTATTTGAAAAGAGCCAGTCGCTTATAGTGTCTAATTTATTGTTTAAATCTTTTATATCTGAGATGTTTGATGTATTGATTGGATAAAGAAGTTGTATATCGTCTGCATAAGCGAAAGTTGTGAAACCTATTGATTGAGCTAAAGAGAGAAGAGGGGATAGAAAGATATTAAACAATAACGGAGATAGAATGGAACCTTGAGGTACTCCGAAAGTTTGTGATACCATTGAAGAAGTTTGGTTTTTTACATGTACTTTAGAACTACGTTCATGAAAGTAAGATATGAACCAAGTGAGAGCATGACCTGTAATACCGCAATCTTGTAGTCTAGATAAAAGAAGGGAATGGTCTATAGTATCAAAGGCTGAGGATAGGTCGAGGGAAATTAGTATGACAGATTTGAGATGGTCATGATAATATTGGATAGTTGAGATAAGGCCTAGTAATGATAATTCAGTTGAATATGAGACTCGAAAGCCAGTTTGATATGGATGAAGAGCATTAGTTTGGTCAAAAAATTCGGACAGTTGAGAATAAATGATTTTTTCAGTGAGTTTAGTAATTACAGGTAGGTTGGCGATTGGACGATAATTGTTGGGCAAAGAAGGATCTGAGTTATATTGTTTAAGTTTTGGAAAAACAAGAGCTGTCTTCCAAGCTGCGGGGATGTGGCAATCGGAGAAGGACTTAGAAATCATTTCCAGTAGGTAAGGGCCAAAAAAGGAGAAAAATTTTTTAAGAAGTATTGGGGGAATACTTTCCAAAGAGTTATTAGGAGAGTTTATAGATTGTAGAATAGAAAATAGTTGAGTTAGAGAAGGCATTTTAAAATTGGTGAAAGTGCTGAATGGAAGTTGAGTTGAATCATTATTAGTTTGAGCGGAGAAGACAGGCAGAGAAGGTCCGAGGTGGGTTCTTATAGTTTTAATTTTGGTATCAAAGAATTGAGATAATTCCTCGGCAGATGGTGAGGTCGAAGCTGGTAGGGTAGGTTTTTTTTTTGAGTATTTTGAAAGAGACTGGGCGATACTGAAGAGAGTAGAAGAATTACGAGTAGATGAAATAAGTTTAGAGTAATAATCTTTTTTGGTCTGTTGAATAGTTTTTTTTATAATGAAAGGCTTTTTCTTTAAAGAGAAGGAGATGACTATTAGTGTGTGTTTTACGCCATTTATTTTCGGCAGATCGAAGTTGTCGGCGGAGAAGGACCAAATTTTCGTTGAACCAGGGTTGGTGTTTCTTTGAAGTTTGATTAGAGATGAGAGTATTTAGTTTTTCAGATTTAGGTGCAAGAGAATCTAATAGGGATTTTGTAGTTGTTTCCCAGATAGAAAATTGTTCGGTGATAGGAAGGGAAGTAAAATCTTTGAGATTTAAATCAAAGGAAGACTGGATGGCTGGGAGTGTTATGTTGTTTATGTTGCGATTGAAAGGGGCATAATTTGTTTGTTGGGTGTGGTTTAAATGTGTTGGAGAGTCTAATTGCCAGATAATTAGAGTATGATCTGACCACGGTATAGAGAGGAAGTCGAAATTGTGAAAAAGATGATTAATGGTAGTAGGACATAAGATCATGTCAAGAGTATTTCCGGCAGAATGGGTTGGTGTATAGATGAGGGGCAATAATGATAAATCAGCGAACAGGGTTAAGAGTTCAGAGGTGTTATAGTGATTAGGAGAGTTAAAATGGATATTAAAGTCTCCGAGAATTATAGATTCAGGATAGGTGATATTAAAGTCGGATATAGTAGAAATAAGAGAAGAGAGTGAAGTTTTGGTTATTGGTGGGGGTAAGTAGATAAGAAGAAAATTAAGGGGAGAGGAAAATTTAATAGAGAATTGGAGAGATTCAATGGGAGAATGAGAAAAAAGATTAGTAGGATTTACCTGAAGAGGGATAGAGGAGTGGTATAGAACTGCTAATCCTCCTCCTTTTTTGTTTGTGCGGGGTTGAAAGATAGCTTTGTAATTGCGTGGACAGGCTTGAGTGATGTAAGCTTCCTCTCCCTGGGTTAACCAGATTTCGGTAATACATAGGATTTGAAGATTATATTGGATGATGATGTCATGGACTAGATGGTATTTGTTTTTTATGGAGCGTACATTTATTAGGCCAGAATTAAGTATGGAGGAGGAATCAGGTTGATTGAGACAAAGGTTAAATGGAGAATGAGTTGGTATAGAAATGTAGTTTCTTGGATAAGGTGTGGATAGATTTTTATGGATTGTAGTCTTAGAAGGTCGGCGGCCCCAGATTGTGGGGATAGAAGACATAGTACTAGTAGTGGAAAGTAGTTGGACAGGGGAAACGATTTGCATGAAATGATTTATCACAAAAAAGAGGATGTATAGATAGCGTAGAAACAAAGAGTTCTATATAGAGAGGGACAAGTAAATGAGGGTTTAGTAGAATGGAAGTTATAGAGGTAAGAGGGTAGAAAAAGAAGAAGCCGCATGAAGGAGCGCATAAAGGAGCAGAACCTGCTCCTTAGGTGCGCTCCTTTGGCGTGCGCCGCAAAGCAGGGGGATTTGTAGGGGAGGCTACCGGAGAGTAAAAGTGGGCGGAGTCGTCGGGGCCGCCGCTTTGCGGCGGCAGTCCTTTGGATGAACAAGAGGGCCTGTTGGAAGCAAAGAGGACAGACATTAGAAGAATACAAGTAAATATACAGTAATAATATAAAGGAAATATAAAGTGATTAGCGAGGGACAGTGAAAATGTGCAAGGCAGGAGATAGGAGCTCTAACGCTAGTGAAACAGATAATAAAAAATTTTAAATTAAAATTAACTGATATAATTGATAAAAAAAAAAAACAGGTAATAGAAATAAAAATCAAAGATAACCGATAAGACAATTACCTAAATACCTCAGTATCAAGATGCCCAGATTGTATAAAGAAAATAAACTTTTATTAGATACATGGAAAACTCTAAGATATGTAAGTAATTTAACTGAAATTCCTATTAGTAAATCAACAAATCAATCTATATGGCTAAACTCCAAGATTCAGATTGGCGGAACTAAGATTGTCTGGAGGCATTGGTTAAATGCAGGAATACGAACTTTAAATGATGTTATTTCAAATGGAAAATGCTTGAGTTTACACAATTGCAAAATAAATTTGGACTGAATAAATCACAATTTTATAAATGGTTGCAATTGAAGCAGGCCATTCAGGCAGGGTTCCCTGAATGGAAAACTTTAAATTTTCAATACAGCATGGAATTTTTATGCTTCCAGGCAGATTTTCTGGGTCACCAGGCCGCACAGTGGTATAAAGTTATTAGTGAATTGGTTAATAAAAAACCTAAAAATGGTCTTAGGGATATTTGGAGCATTGAGATTAATCATCAAATTTTGGCATCTCAATGACCACAAATTTGGTCTTGGAGAATAAGATGTACACTGTCAGCATCTATGAGACAAACTTGGTTTTTTCTTTTGCATAGAGCATTTTGGACCCCTGTTAGATTACAAAAATTAAATAGTTCAATGTCTAATAGATGCTGGCATTGTAAGCTTGAAGTAGGGACTTTGGATCATCTTTTATTTTTCTGTCCCTATATATTAGCCTTTTGGAATTCGATCTGGGATCAAATAAATTCTTTATTAGATAATCCTGTAGCATTAACTTATGATACTGTGATATTTGGCATATCTATGAGGAAAAAGAGTCAGATATCGGCAAGTAATAACAAACTTTTATTGATTATGACAGGAGTTGCCATGCAACATATTACTACAAATTGGAAAGATCACACAAGACTTAATTTTAATTTCTGGTGGAATTCACTATGTCACATATATACAATGGAACGTTCAATAGCAATACAAAATGGAAATTATAAAAGGTTTAATGAATATGGGGGCCATTGACATTGTTTTGTAATGAATAAACACCATTTTCTTAACATTATTTATGATTGGAAGGGAAAGGGGAGGGTTTATATAAATGAAAAAAAAATAAAAATGTAAAAAAGAAATATGACAAAGATTGATTCAATTAAATAATTGTATGGAAAGGGAGGAGGGAAGAAGGGTTTAGATATATATACATTTGTTATGATCTTGATAGATTTATCAAGTGATGTTAGTAAATCTATGTATTACTTATATTGTGCACTTGTTGAAAGTTTAAAAATGAATAAAGAATTATAAAAAAAAAAAAAGAAGACTGTGCGTCCAGGTGGCAGATTAAGTTTGATGTGGACAAATGCAAAGTGATGCATATTGGGAAGAATAACCCGAATCACAGTTACTGGATGCTAGGGTCCACCTTGGGGGTTAGCACCTAAGAAAGGGATCCGAGTGTCATTGTAGACAATATGATGAAACCTTCAACCCAATGTGTGGCGGCTGCCAAAAAAACAAACAAGATGCTAGGAATTATTAAAAAAGGGATTATTAACAAGACTAAGGATATTATATAATGCCTCTGTATCATTCCATGGTGTTATGTCACCTGGAGTATTGCTTTCAATTCTTGTCTCCTTATCTGCTGTCATCTTTCTATGTTTCTATCTCAAGAAAGATATAGCGGCACTAGAAAAGTTTCAAGAAGAGTGACCAAGATGATAAAGGGGATGGAACTCCTCTCGTATGAGGAAAGACTAAAAAGGTTAGGGCTCCTCAGCTTGGAAAAGAGACAGCTGAGGGGAGATATGATTGAAGTCTACAAAATCCTGAGTGGTGTAGAATGGGTACAAGTAGATTGATTTTTTACTCCATCAAAAATTACAAAGACTAGGGTCACTCAAAGTTACAGGGAAATACTTTTAAAACCAATAGGAAGAAATTTTTTTTCATTCAGTGGATAGTAAAGCTCTGGAACACGTTGCCAGAGGTTGTGGTAAAAGTGGATAGTGTAGCTGGTTTTAAGAAAAGTTTGGACAAATTCCTGAGGAAAAGTCCATAGTCTGTTGTTAAGACATGGGGGAAGCCTCTGCTTGTCCTGGAGCGGTAGCATGGAATGTTGCTACTCTTTGGATTTTGGCCAGGTACTAGTGACTTATGTTGGCCACCGTGAGAACGGGCTACTGGGCTTAATGGACCATTGGTCTGCCCAGTAAGGCTATTCTTATGTACTCCTGTTCAAAGTTGGACTGTAGCCCCATCACCTCTCTAAGGGTATTTCCACGCGTACTGGCTTATATGCAAATGAGGCTTTTTTCCCTTGGCTTCCTGGGAAAGCCTATACCCAGCAGGTTCTAGCATATTGTTCTTCTTTGGGTCTGTTTTCTGGGGGATGACAGGTGTACCTCATAACACTTGCATTTTGTGGGATTCCCATAGACCATCTCAGAGCATCAGCTGCTTGAAGTTCTGGAACGCTGGATTTCAGCCACTTTTCCATCTGCCAGCTTGATTGGGCCTATTTGTTTGGAGTGTGCCCAATGCCTCGACTAGTGTCAAGAGGGAAAGGTGCATCCCAGAGCCAGTCATTGCTATATACACACAGAAAGTGTGCTCCTATATAGTTATAGGAAGACATACTCTAGGAGGAATATGTCGTTTGATTTTTTTCAGGACTACTCGGTGGCACTTACAAAGTGTTGAAGGGCCTTTACCCCAGTGTGCTCGATATTGAGTACGAGATATTTTGTTTTATGCTAATCTACCCAGCTTTGCTAAAAATTTATAAGGGGGGGGGCAATGGACCACATTTGACAATTCTTTTTTTGGATTGTCTCTTTTTTTTGGATTACAACAATCATCACCTTTTATTCATCACATTTGGATCTTTCATGACTATTTCTTTATTATTGGACACATTGGAGGACTGTTATCCTTGAATCTTTACCTGGATAGATGGTTTTGTTGGAGGCCCACTTAGGCGTTAAAACATGGCCTAGCATTTAACCTCGTGCTGCAACGAGGAGTATCACTTGAGTCCAGTTTTGGAATGTTATTGGTTTTTAGGACACGGAAGGAGGGTGAAGTTGTTATGGGTTTTGTGGTATGTTTCTGATTTGGAAGAGGTGGGAATCCTATCCTTGGGTGAGGAATTTCATATATGTGTTCTATTTGCTCTTACATATTTCCTGTATTGTGTCATGAGCCAGCGTAGTATACAAATTTTATCTTGGAATGTTTCTAGGATCTCGTCTCCTGTTAGGCACAGTAAAATTTTAACTCACTTGAAGCATCATAAAGCAGACATAGTTTGCTTGCGTGAGATGAGATGAGATTGACAAATGAAAAGCCTCGAAAGTTGAGGAGAGACTGGGTGGGAGAGGTTTATTTCTCTTCTACTATTCATAAGCATTGTAGAGTTACAAGACACTACCAGGCACCATTAAGTGCATCCTGACTAATGATTATAGCTGCTATTTATTAGTACATGTCAATGTGCATTATCTACTCACAAAAAATATTCCAGCATATATCCACTACTGTAGAGGAGTGAAGCACAAGATAGGATATGTATTTATAAATGGAGAAAGGACCTCAGTTTCTTCCAGGGAAAGGAAAATTCACCTGGAGGACCTCTATGTCTGCCGTATTCAACTTCAAGCAGCATAGGAAAAAACATCCCTGGTCAAAAACTCCATTATAAAATAATATCTGAAAAAACTGTTAATATACAGTCCAGAAAATCACAAATCACTTATCTCTTCGATTCACTGTCCTCCAGGTGGGAATTGAATCCAAACAGTTCAATCGATTTCACCACATTAACTTTCTTCTAAACGTGGGAAAAGATATATTTGAGACTCCCGACAGGCCCTGTTTCGCTATTAGAACGCTGCATCAGGGGAGGTCTCTAAAACGATACAATATCACCATATAAGTATTCTTCAAGACATTTCAATGCACTAAAAAGAGTAACACACAGCTACTTACATTGAAATATTGAGCTACCGCTTCACAGATTCTCTTGGAAGAAATGGCGGCCCGGCGTTCCAGATAGGGTTTAAAACGGAAGGTCATGCTGGTCATTGAACCAATCATCATAGAGGGGCGTAACTTCGTAGAAAAAATTTTTTTTTAAAAAAGGCACGCCATTCTATTTTGGTGTTTAAACCTGTAGGTATGCATGATTTTAATTTAAACACCCATTTTTGTTCACATTGTCGTAGAAATGTTCGAAAGTCACCACCTTTTTTCGAGGGAGATAGCTTTTCAATAATCCAGCATTGCATTTCTGTAAAGGAATGATTGTGGTCTAAACAATGCTGTACCATTGGTGCCTCTGATTTTCTACAGCTTAAGCAAGATCTATGCTCGATTACACGGGTCTTGAACACACGGGAAGTTTGTCCTATATAAATTTTCTTACAGGGGCATTGAATTGCATAGATAACTCCCCTAGAGTCACATGTCGTAGAAGTTTTAAGTTTATACACTTTCTGGTCTACTGGGTTAATAAAGTGATCACAGTCTAACGTGATTTGGCATATCGAGCAGTGCCCACAGTGGACATGTCCAACCCTCTCATCACCATTCGTTGCTATAAGGGGATCCAAAGTCCCTCTGCTCGTTGGACAGATGGTTTCTTGTAAGTTTCTATTACGAGAGTAAGCTGTCAATACTTTAATATCTCTAAAGCAAGGATGAACAGCTAAGCAGTTCCAATATTTCTTAACAACATTCCCAAATTTTCTTGCTTGTTGGGAATGACGTAGAACACAGACTAATTGATCTTGTTCTGGTTCAGATTCTGTATATTGCAGTAAGTATTCTCTATGGTTGTACAACGCTCTATTATATGATGATTTAATGCATCGCTCAGGATAACCACGATCCACTAATTTTTTGCCTAAAATGTGCGCTTGTTCTTTAAATTCATGTTTAGTTGAACATAATCTACGGTAGCGCAAAAACTGCGAATTAGGCAAACTCTCTTTGAGGTGCTGAGGGTGGGAGCTAGAGAATTCTAGGAATGTATTCCTATCAGTTTCTTTCCGGTGTACTGAAGTATGAAAAAAGCCCTCTTTAATCTCAACACGTACATCCAAGAAAGAGATACATCGCAAATCAAAGGATAACGTGAATTTAATTGTAGGTAAGCATGTATTCAAAAGATCTATAAACTTTTGTAGTTTCACGAGAGAGTCTTCCCAGATGATAAAGATGTCGTCTATATATCGACACCAAAGGGATACTTTAGAAAAAAATGTCGAATTATATACAAATCTCTCCTCAAAATCCAACATAAAAAGATTAGCCAGAGAGGGAGCACATGTTGCACCCATTGCCGTCCCATGCAGTTGTTGATAAAAAATATCTTGGAACATAAAATAATTTTTCTTGAGTGAAATGGTTAATAACTGGATCAAAAATTCAGTACGTCCCCATCAAGTACCAACTGAATTTTTGATCCAGTTATTAACCATTTCACTCAAGAAAAATTATTTTATGTTCCAAGATATTTTTTATCAACAACTGCATGGGACGGCAATGGGTGCAACATGTGCTCCCTCTCTGGCTAATCTTTTTATGTTGGATTTTGAGGAGAGATTTGTATATAATTCGACATTTTTTTCTAAAGTATCCCTTTGGTGTCGATATATAGACGACATCTTTATCATCTGGGAAGACTCTCTCGTGAAACTACAAAAGTTTATAGATCTTTTGAATACATGCTTACCTACAATTAAATTCACGTTATCCTTTGATTTGCGATGTATCTCTTTCTTGGATGTACGTGTTGAGATTAAAGAGGGCTTTTTTCATACTTCAGTACACCGGAAAGAAACTGATAGGAATACATTCCTAGAATTCTCTAGCTCCCACCCTCAGCACCTCAAAGAGAGTTTGCCTAATTCGCAGTTTTTGCGCTACCGTAGATTATGTTCAACTAAACATGAATTTAAAGAACAAGCGCACATTTTAGGCAAAAAATTAGTGGATCGTGGTTATCCTGAGCGATGCATTAAATCATCATATAATAGAGCGTTGTACAACCATAGAGAATACTTACTGCAATATACAGAATCTGAACCAGAACAAGATCAATTAGTCTGTGTTCTACGTCATTCCCAACAAGCAAGAAAATTTGGGAATGTTGTTAAGAAATATTGGAACTGCTTAGCTGTTCATCCTTGCTTTAGAGATATTAAAGTATTGACAGCTTACTCTCGTAATAGAAACTTACAAGAAACCATCTGTCCAACGAGCAGAGGGACTTTGGATCCCCTTATAGCAACGAATGGTGATGAGAGGGTTGGACATGTCCACTGTGGGCACTGCTCGATATGCCAAATCACGTTAGACTGTGATCACTTTATTAACCCAGTAGACCAGAAAGTGTATAAACTTAAAACTTCTACGACATGTGACTCTAGGGGAGTTATCTATGCAATTCAATGCCCCTGTAAGAAAATTTATATAGGACAAACTTCCCGTGTGTTCAAGACCCGTGTAATCGAGCATAGATCTTGCTTAAGCTGTAGAAAATCAGAGGCACCAATGGTACAGCATTGTTTAGACCACAATCATTCCTTTACAGAAATGCAATGCTGGATTATTGAAAAGCTATCTCCCTCGAAAAAAGGTGGTGACTTTCGAACATTTCTACGACAATGTGAACAAAAATGGGTGTTTAAATTAAAATCATGCATACCTACAGGTTTAAACACCAAAATAGAATGGCGTGCCTTTTTTAAAAAAAAATTTTTTCTACGAAGTTACGCCCCTCTATGATGATTGGTTCAATGACCAGCATGACCTTCCGTTTTAAACCCTATCTGGAACGCCGGGCCGCCATTTCTTCCAAGAGAATCTGTGAAGCGGTAGCTCAATATTTCAATGTAAGTAGCTGTGTGTTACTCTTTTTAGTGCATTGAAATGTCTTGAAGAATACTTATATGGTGATATTGTATCGTTTTAGAGACCTCCCCTGATGCAGCGTTCTAATAGCGAAACAGGGCCTGTCGGGAGTCTCAAATATATCTTTTCCCACGTTTAGAAGAAAGTTAATGTGGTGAAATCGATTGAACTGTTTGGATTCAATTCCCACCTGGAGGACAGTGAATCGAAGAGATAAGTGATTTGTGATTTTCTGGACTGTATATTAACAGTTTTTTCAGATATTATTTTATAATGGAGTTTTTGACCAGGGATGTTTTTTCCTATGCTGCTTGAAGTTGAATACAGCAGACATAGAGGTCCTCCAGGTGAATTTTCCTTTCCCTGGAAGAAACTGAGGTCCTTTCTCCATTTATAAATACATATCCTATCTTGTGCTTCACTTCTCTACAGTAGTGGATATATGCTGGAATATTTTTTGTGAGTATTTATTATATTCCTCTTGCAGTTTTGGATTATAATGTGCATTATCTGCAATTTCATTTGGTAGTGCCTTATACCCCTGATGTTTATGAACATACTTTCTTTTGCCATTTGATGAAGATGTGCCTAGATAGGATGGACATACACTTGGTAGTAGCTGGAGACTTTAACCAAATTTTGGTTCCTCAGATTGATTGATTACCTGACAAACATATGGATGTGAGCAAGGGTTTACCATATTTATGTGCTTTCTTGGGTCTGGTGAATCCTTGGTGTTTGTTGCACCCGAGAGAAAGAGATTATACACACCTTTCCCCAGCCCATGGCACCTTCTCTAGAATAGGTTGCATTTCATCTACTAAACAAATTTTTCTAGAATAGTCACCGCTAAAATTGGTCCCATGGAGATTTCAGACCATACACTTTGTGACATTTCCGCTCCACGAGACGGTCATGTCAGAGCAAAACCCCGGTCTCAAGTTCTTACTCGAGACCAGGCTCTCTCTGAAAAGGATCAGCAAGAAGATCCTGAAAGCCTAGCTGCCTATCCTGAGCCTTCTAACCTAGAGCAGTGCCCAGAATATAGGATAACTCCACGGACCAGGAAAACCTCCAGCCACACTAAGAGATTTAAGCAAGTTCCCAGTGATATTCTGCCCTGCAGCCTGAGGGGGAGCCCAAGAACATACAAGCTAGGCACACAGACACCCAGTGTAGGGCGTGCCTCTAGGCCTTTTAAGCAGCTCTCCAAAGCATTAGAGGAGGCTGCCCAAGAGAGTCTGGCAGAGAGAGTTCTCCGGGCCAGGAAAAGGCCAGACCTCACTCCAGAGCCAATGGAGTGTGAGGCTTCAATACCCCTGGAACCAGCAGAGCAGCTGGACACCCCAGAAAGCATGGACCTGGATGAAGTGGGTATGCCGGAGTCCGTTATGGGAGAAGCCATGGATGTGAGCTTGACAACTTGCCACTAAACACTGCAGGTACGGAGCTGCACAGGAATAATAGTGGAGAAGAGTTTGGAAGAACTAAATTTTGATTGTTTGTGAGGTACAAACAAGCTTAGAGCAGGGCTGCACCAGCTTGATTGTTTTGCTACACTGCAGCTGTGCAGAAGCTCAAGGGGAACTACAGGACTGTGAGCTAATTAGGGCTGACACTTTAAGAGCCTGCAGTAAGGTTTTAGTTTTGTCTTTTGGTTCCTGCTTAAAGTTTACTTTATAACCCCAAATGCAAATACCTGGTGAAGAAACTGGACTGTGTTGATTGGCAAGCCCAGGACTCAAGCTCACGGCTTGATAATTTCTTAAGAGAGACTACTTGTGCTGTGTTTTTTTTTAAGTGACTGTGGGGCAAAGTAGAGAAAGCACTAAGACCTGGACTGGAATTATACTTGACAGAAAGCTTGCTGTGCTTTCACCGGACCGGGTGAAAGTTAAAAGGATTTCAATTTTTTTTTTTTTTCCTTTTTGTTTTTCTTTCTTTGCCCTGTTTTGGAGAAGCCAGGAAACTTGAACTGTAATAACTGCTTATATGATTTCTAGTTGGTGTGTTAAGTGACTAATTCAACTTTACACATTATGTTTGGTTCAACTTGACTCACGGTGCTTTATTTTTGGGGCAAAGCCCGGATAGTGAGACACCAGTGAGGTCTCCCCCTTTGGGAGCCGCGTCAAGAGTGTACTACCCCTATCGGGGGGGGGGGGGTCTTCTTAACCGTACCAAGACCCCGGTAGGTGACAACTTATTTGAGTAAATCTAATCAGGCTCTAGGCAACTTGAGGAAGGGAAAGGGAAGTGCAGAACACCGATACAGAGATTGGAGATTTCCTTCGTATTTGCATGATGACCCCAAATAAGGATTAATGGGATGATTTTGCATCTTTTAATTCTCAACATGCAGATGACCTGTTTTTGTTTTGGGAGACATAATTTCTTATGTTAACGTGAACAAAATGTATTTATCAAGGGATCGTTACACTGGAATATCAATATAAACTTAGTAAACAGTGTTAAATAAAAATCCCTAAGGCAGCTTTGAAAGAATTGCTGTTGGCCACACAAGTAACGCTAAATTCCCATGCCCCATAAGCATACTAAACAGTTGCACTGTATGACACTTACCTTGCAAACGTCCTCCTCATGTGCCTCAGTACATGTATTGCTGACTCATGTGGGGGCAATGTGCTCAGCTTCAGTGACGGGCAATCACTATACATTCCTAGGGTCACCTGCTTGTGAAATTGCCATGATGCCTTTTCCCCATGGTCCCCATGTGCAGGAAAGGCCAGACCATGTCTCAAACCCCATATGCTACCCTAAGCCAGGTCATTGGTGAGGCCCCACTTGGAGTATTGTGTTCAGTTTTGGAGACCGTATCTGGCGAAAGACGTAAGAAGACATGAGGCGGTCCAGAGGAGGGCGATGAAAATGATAGGAGGCTTGCGCCAGAAGACGTATGAGGAGAGACTGGAAGCCCTGAATATGTATACCCTAGAGGAAAGGAGAGACAGGGGAGATATGATTCAGACGTTCAAATACTTAAAGGGTATTAACGTAGAACAAAATCTTTTCCAGAGAAAGGAAAATGGTAAAACCAGAGGACATAATTTGAGGTTGAGGGGTGGTAGATTCAGGGGCAATGTTAGGAAGTTCTACTTTACGGAGAGGGTGGTGGATGCCTGGAATGCGCTCCCGAGAGAGGTGGTGGAGAGTAAAACTGTGACTGAGTTCAAAGAAGCATGGGATGAACACAGAAGATTTAGAATCAGAAAATAATATTAAAGATTGAACTAGGCCAGTTACTGGGCAGACTTGTACGGTCTGCGTCTGTGTATGGCCGTTTGGAGGAGGATGGGCAGGGGAGGGCTTCAATGGCTGGGAGGTTGTAGATGGGCTGGAGTAAGTCTTAACAGAGATTTCGGCAGTTGGAACCCAAGCACAGTACCGGGTAAAGCTTTGGATTCTTGCCCAGAAATAGCTAAAAAGAAAAAAAAAAAAAAAAAAAATTTAAATTGAATCAGGTTGGGCAGACTGGATGGACCATTCGGGTCTTTATCTGCCGTCATCTACTATGTTACTATGTTAATTTCATGTTTGAGTTTTTTTCAGTATCCTCCGGTGTTGCCCATCTGATTTATTACTCTTTAACTTGTCAATTCAGCAGCCTTCGACACAGTGGACATGAGAATTCTGTTAGATAAATTGTGGATAGAAAGTGTGGCTGGTGATTGTGGAAGTAAGCTCTCCCCAGTGATGTATGTGAGAAAAGGAGTGCCACGGAGAGAGGGGAGTGTGTGCTGCCTGAGGAGAGCAGGTGTTTGGCGGTGTCGGCGCTTCCTTGCAACCTACCCTGGATTGCTCCTCACTGACATCATCTTGTGGGGCAGTCAATGGTAATAAAAACTCACCGCTTCCTGTGGCTCGGCTTCGGGGTGTGACCTCCTTGTGAGCCCCTTTGGGGCTTTGGTGGAGCAAGAGATAAGGTTGGGCTTTTTTTTTCTTTATTACCTTGTATTTTCTTGAACATGGGAAAGCGTAAGGCAGGGGTGTCCAACCCACGGGCTGCATACGGCCCTGTGAAGTATTTTGTGCGGCCCCACTCGAGGGTCGAGGGTAATGCGGTGTTTTCCTCTGCCGCCCCCGGGTGTTTACCGTCTTGCTGGCTCCCTCCTCCGTCTTGCTGCAGCGTTTGCTCAAAGCCGCGGGCAGCAGATCCTATGTGCCTCTTGTGGCTGACCCGGAAGTGTTCCCTCTGACATCGCGACGTCGGAGGGAACACTTCCAGATCAGCTGCTGGAGGCACGTGGAAGCCACTGCCTGCCATTTTGAAGAAGCGAGCCTGCTGGCTGGAGAGGGTAGGCTGGAGGTGGGTTGTTGGGAGGGCAGAGGACCCCAAAGGTGGGAAGGAGTGAGCATCCCTTCTGCTGTCCTTCTATTTAAAGGTGCAGGGGTGTTGAGGGGTTTCAGGAGGCGAGGACACCAGCATCATCAGGGGCATCGAATGGCCTGTTGGGGGAAATCAGTGGGAGGGAGGAGTCAGGGGTCTTAAAAAAAAAAAAAAAAAAAAAATTGGGGGGGGGGGATCATCTGAGCTGTCAAGCCTTATTTTCCTGTCATTGCCTGAGCCAATCAGCGCTCAGGCACTGACTGAAAAGTAAAGCTACTACAGCTCAGACCCTGCCGGAAACTTTGCCCACAAATGTGCAGAATGAGGTTAGAGAATTACCCAGCAATGATAGGGAATCACCCAGCGTGCGCCTTTAAATATTAATGAGCCCATTTTACTATTATAAGCCCATTTTAATATTAATCGCCTCATTATATTGCATTTGTATGGCAGAGACTTTTAGGAAGCTTGGAAAAGACCATGGTGAACCATTCTGATAACTGGCCCGTAAAAACTGCCCTGCTACACCAGTTGAAATCGGTTTAGCGACCATCATTAAGGGCACGGTAACTTTTGAGAATCCGGCCCTTAGTAAGTTTGCAGTCAGAACTTTACAGTGTCTGGAAGTGAGGGGGGTGGGAGTGTTCACTGGGGTGTAGGCTTTGTTGCTGGGAGGCTTTTCCAGTCTATTATTAGAGCTATCTTCATCTATAGCTCTCCTTCCCAACTTAATCCATTTTACCCTCTCCACTGATCTCATTGAAAACCAAATTAAAAAGTGATCTGACCAATCTGTAACCCACCATGAACTTTGAGAAATTTTAAGATAAAACCATAAAGTATAACACAGAATTATTCAATCTAAGAACATAAGCGCATATTTAGAATTCTATAAAATTATTTTAATAACCCTCTTGATGAAAGCCCTTTGATGTTTGTAGCATTCATTCTGCTTTCATTGATATGTTGTGGGTTTTAAAAAAATATAGGTTGAAGACTTCTTGAATCCGTCCAGTGATCTCTCAGGATTTGGTATTGGTTTTGACAAAGGAACGTTTGATGCTGTGAGTCTGGATCCTGAGAATGCAGTGGAGAAGAGAGAGCAGTTTGTTATGTCTCTGACACATTTGCTGAAACCTGAAGGATTTTTTATAATAACTTCTTGCAATTGGACCAAAGAGGAGCTGCTCCATCACTTTAGAGAAGGTAAAATGACTTTAACGAACTGTTTGTCTCAAGCTCTTCCCACTCTCACTTCACTTCATTTCTGCCTTGCTCTTTCTCTCATCCTTTTGGTAAGAGTCTCTGTTTTTCCTCACTATTAAGTCTCCCTCTCTTTATATCACTTCTTCTTTCTTTCTCTGGATAATACTCCTCCTCTCCCTGAAACAATATAAGAACATAAGAATTGCCGCTGCTGGGTCAGACCAATGGTTCATCGTGACCAGCAGTCTGCTCACTCGGCGGCCCTTAGGTCAAAGATCAGTGCCCTATTAGAGTCTAACCTTACTTGCATATGTTATGTTCCAGTAGGAACTTATCCATCCTTGTCTTGAATCCCTGAAGGGTGTTTTCCCCTATAACAACCTCCAGAGGAGCATTCCAGGTTTCTACCTCTCTCTGGGTGAAGAAAAACTTCCTTACGTTTGTACGGAATCTTTTCCCTTCTAACTTCAGCGAGTGCCCTCCCGTTCTCTTCACCTTTGGAGAGGGTGAAAAGTCTCTCTTTCTCTACTAAGTCAGTTCTTTCTAATCTTCTTCCTCACCATGGCTCTCATCCCTTCGTAGTTCCCTTTTCATACATGAAAAAGGACATAGTACTACTGGAAAGGGTCCAGAGAAGTGCAACAAAAATGGTTAAGGGACTGGGGGAGTTGCCGTACAACAAGAGGCTAGAGAAACTGGGCCTCTTCTCCCTTGAAAAGAGAAGACTGAGAGGAGACATGATCGAAACATTCAAGATATTGAAGGGAATTGACTTAGTAGAGACAGAGAGATTGTTCACCCTCTCAAAGGTGAAGAGAACAAAAAGGCACTCGCTAAATTTAGAAGGGAAAAGATTCCGTACAAGCGTAAGGAAGTTCTTCTTCACCCAGAGAGTGGTGGAGGTCTGAAACACTGTTCTGGAGGCTGTTACAGGGGAAAGCACCCTTCTGGGATTCAATACAAGGTTGGAAAAGTTCCTAGTGGAATAGAACTTATGCAAGTAAGGCTAGACTCAAACAGGGCACTGGTCTTTGACCTAAGGGCCGCCGCATGAGCGGACTGCTGGGCACGATGGACCACTGGTCTGACCCAGCAGCGGCAAATCTTATGTTCGTCCTACCCTGTCTTTCCTGAACAGATTATAGCCTGGTATAACTACATCCTAGTCATGGTTCTCCATGAACCAAGTCTCTGTGATCACCACTATATCTAACTCATCTTCTTCCATCACAGCTTCTAGATCCAGAATCTTGTTTCCCATACTTCGAGCATTAGTACATACTGCTTTCCAGACATTGCCCCCTTTTCTCATCCGTGTAGAAGTATTCAGTGATTTACTTACCTGAGGGTTTTGATCACCCTGCCCCATCACTTCTAGTTTAAAACCCTCTTTTGTAGATTAGCCAGCCTGCTGCCGAAGACATTTCTTCCCTTCTGTGATAGATGCACACCATCCTTACTCAGCAGCCCTTGAAAAATCATCCCACGGTCCAGGTAGCCAAAACACTCTCGATGACACCATCCACGTAGCCACACTTTCTTCTCCAGAATGCAAGCATCTCTGCCCTGGCCTTTACTTTCGACAGGGAGGATGGATGAAAATACAACCTGCGCATCTGACTGCTTCTCCTTCTCTTCCAGAGCCACAAAGTTGCTTTTGATACGTTCGCAGGGGTACCTGGCAGTATCGTTAGTGTCAATGTGGATGAGCAGCATCGGATAAATAGTCATCAGGCTTGATGAGTCTTGGCAAGCTCTCTGTAACATCTTGGATTTTGGCACCAGTCAGACAGCATACCTCTCGTGACATCATGTCTGGTCTGTCATGGATGCTTCTGTATCCCTCAGAAGGTAATCGCCAACTACCACTACCTTTTGCCTCCTAGTGGTCATGGATCCAGTAATTTTTGGGATTTCAAGCTTTGGTCCTTCCTCTCCTTGGGAAGCTCTCATCTCCTCCACTTCTAGGACAGCATTCCGTTTCTTCAGTTCAAGGGCAGGGAGAGTCACGGTACCAATCTTGCAGTGTTATGTAATCTGAGTCCAGCTGTCTTCCCTCAGCACAGCCTCTTCTTCCCCACTGCTGAGGTTTTCTGGATCCAAGCACAACCAGGCCTCCAGTTCCTGTACTGCTTTTTCCTCCAAGAAGACCAATGATGCCAAGTCCAGAGCAGTCCCTCTCAAAATAGGGGGACAGATCTCGGTCTTTCTGCATGCCTGGGCCCAGATATCCTAAGACCGATGGGCTCTGGAAACCATCCCGAGTGGTTACCAGCTGGAATTTGCCTGGCCCTTAACAGACTAGTTTGTGGACTCCCCAGCAGGGCAACCAGAAAAAGCAGTCCTACTGCAGTCAAGCAGCCAATCAGGATGCACATTTGTTTGTTTTTTAACTCAGGTGAGGAAGGACGCCCACATTGTAGGCATCTTTCGCGGGTCTAAGGAAACGCATAGTAGTGCTGCCCGATTCAGGAAAAAAAATTTCGATTTGATTCAGCCTATTGAATCGATTTTTCGATTCGATTTTCCTGCCCAATTGGGTGGGGATTATTATTATTATTTTTTTTTTTTTTTTTAAACATCCTGGTAGGTTTATTTTATAGCCTCTTCACCCCTTTTATGGCCTCTTCACCCCCTTTGCCTTCTCCTAAACACACTGGCGTTGTGGTATAAACAAACAAAAAAGACTTTTCCTCTATCTGTTAAATCCTAGCTCACGTTTGCGGTCTATGGTCCCTTTCTCAGCTCTGGCAGGATACACATTTCAAATCTGACATTGTAATCACAAAACAGAAAATAAAATTATTTTTTCTACCTTTTGTTGTCTGGTCATTATTCAAATCTTGTTGGTCCCAGGCTCTGGTTCTCTTCTGATAACTTGCTTGCCAGGGTCTCCTTCTTTCTTCTTGCTAACCATCCATCTTCTATCTCTGTCCTCCCCTTCCATTTCCCTTCCCTCCCCTGGAGGTCTGGCATCTTTCCTTTTTTCATCTCCATCCACAGATCCACTTTTTCTCAACTACCCTTTCATCCAGCATCTCTCCCTCCTTCCCCACCACCTAAAGTCCACCATCTCTCCCTTTCTATTCCCAACTACCCTCCTATCCAATGTCTCTATCCCCCCCTCTAAACCATCCCTTGTGTCCAACTTCTCTCCCTTTCTGTTCCTTCCCTCCCTAAATCCCATTGTCCACCATCTCTCTCCCTCTCCTCTGTTTTTAGACCCATTATTTATTCTCCCCCCCAAGTCCGGCATATGTACATCTCTTTGAACTCCCCCTTCCCTCCCTCCGTGTACTTCTACACCAGGGGCTCCCCCTCTCCTGAAGGCCTGAACCATCCCCCCCCCCCGGAAGGCCTGCGTGTTTCTCATTTACCTAATATCAGCAGCCTGCAGAGAAGATTGATGATGCTAGCGATCTTTGCAAACTGCCATAGGCCTTTGGAGCTGTTTCCTCGCCGCAATACTGCCTCTGACGTCAGAGGAGGGACGGAACCGCAGCAGAGGAAACAGCTCCGAAGACCTATGGCAGCTTGCAGAGATCGCTAGCACTGGCGATCTTCTCTGCAGGCTGCTGATATTAGGTAAATGGATGCATGGGAGACCAGGGGGGGAAGCCAGACACCAGTGGGAGGTCAGGGGAGAAGCCGGACACCAGCACTTCCTGATTGACCCCCCCCCTCGCCCTCTAAAGCAGGTGTGGCAGTGGCTAGCTAGCAAGAGGCAGCACTGCCACTCCTGCTTTAGGGGGGCGAGAGGGGAGGGTCAGTTACCGAATCGGGCAGCCAATTTCTTTTTGTTTGTTTGTTTGTTTCAAATCGATTCACCCGAAGTGAATCGGTGAACTGATTTGAATTGTAAATCGGGCAGCACTAACGCATAGGGACACTTAAGCATGCCCAAGGTGAGGTGTAAGCATGGTTTTGCTTGGAAGTGGCCTTGGGTGTGTTTAAGCAGTCCATTGTTGGGACCTCTTATTTCCCTTTCTCACTTCGTAAGTCTATTTCATAAAAATTCTGAGGCAGTATAAAGAAAAAAAACAAAGGAAATAAGGTGATACCTTTTTTATTGGACTAACTCAATGCATTTTATGATGAGCATTGAGTTAGTCCAATAAAAAGGGTATCACCTTATTTCCTTTTGGGTTTTTGTTTTATTTCTTTATACTACCTTGAAAAGTGGACTAACATGGCCACCACACCATTTCACCCAAAATTTCTCAAACCATGTATGCCTAATTCATTCAACTTTAGAAGTAGTAGAGAGTGGTCTACTATGTTAAATGCAGAAGAAATGGCAAACAACAACACAGATTGTCTACCCCTGCATAAATATGATTTTGCCTTTGATGTCTATTTAAGCATGAATGATTCTGTGACATGGAATACTGCTACTATTTGGGTTTTTGCTAGGTACTTTGCATTGCATTAGTGATTTATATTCTGCCTTAGCCTTGTAGTTCTAGGCGGATTACAAAAGATATAAATTGGACATTACCAGAAGAGGTACAGGATAAAGTACAAGTTGCAGGAACCGAGAAAAATGCAATGCTGAGTTGTGTTAATTAGAGGCATGGTGATAAATTTCAGTTTTGTATTACGTTGTCTTGACAAATTTTCTGAATAGTAGAGTTTTTATTTTCCTTTGGAGAGTTTTGTAGTCTGGTGTTATTAGCAGGTTGGAGAGATGATGGTCAAGTTTCGCTGCTTGAGTTGCTAGTAGACAGTCGTATATTTTTTTTGCACAGTGTCCTTGAATGAAGGATGAGCAAAAGGTGTCTGAGTTTTTCATAGTCTGGTTGAGTTGTTCCGGATGAGGAGTTCGTTCAGATATGTGGAGGCAGCACCATTTAGGGCTTTGTGTAGTAGACAATAAAATTTAAATAATATTCATGCTTGCATTGGGAGTCAGTGTGAGTCTAGGTATGCAGTGGTGATGTGGTCATATCTGCTTAGTGAGTAGATTAGTCTGAGGGCTGTGTTTTGAACAGTCTGTAATTGTTTTATCATGCCAGCGGGGCATGGTAGGTAGAAGATATTGTAGTAGTCTAGAATACCCAGGAATAGGGACTGGGCTAGCAGTTGGAATTGTTCCGGCAGCAGCAGGAGGCTATTAAACTCTATGAAGGGAGCAAGACTCAGGCAACTGGTGTGTTGGAACCAACAAGGGATCAGGCAATACTGGACCTGATACTTACCAATGGAGAAAGTGTCACAGAGGTCTCGGTGGGCGACACATTGGCCTCCAGTGACCACAACATGGTATGGTTCAATCTCAGGAAAGGTTTCACTAAATCTACCACACTGACCAAGGTCCTCAAATTCAAGAACACAAACTTCAAAGAAATGGGAGATTTTGTTCACCAGGCGCTACAAAGCCAAGCAGAAACCGATAACGTGGAAGAAATGTGATTGACTTTGAAAGCCACCATACAAGAAGCAACAAACCGCTATGTTAAATCAGTAAGTAAACGGCGAAGGAACAATAAGCCACAGTGGTTCTCTGCGGAGATTTCGGACCTCATCAAGGAGAAGAAAAAAGCATTCATCTCTTACAAACAATCAGGGAAACAGGACTCTAGGGAAGTCTATCTGGCCAAGTCAAAAGCCATCAAAACAGCAGTTAGGGAGGCCAAATTCCGCATGGAGGAGTCTCTAGCAAAGAACATCCAGAAAGAAGATAAATCCTTCTTCAGGTATATCAGTGACAGAAATAAGAACTCAGGCGGGATAGTACGTCTTAGGAAACCAGACGGAGACTATGTAGAAGCGGACTCGGAAAAAGCCCAACTGTTAAATGAATACTTCTGCTCAGTCTTCACCCGCGAAGCACCAGGACTCGGCCCTCAGCTACAGACAAGGGTTGACGCAGAATACCCGTTTAGTAATTTCGAGTTTACACCCAGCGGTGTCTACTGCGAGCTGTCAAAACTTAAGGTTAACAAGGCAATGGGGCCTGACAACCTACACCCCAGGGTGCTCAGGGAGTTGTGTGATGTCTTGGCGGAACCGCTATCCGCGCTCTTCAATCTCTCCTTTAGTACGGGTAACGTCCCGTTGGACTGGAAGATGGCTAACGTCATTCCACTCCACAAGAAAGGCTCCAAGATGGAGACAGCAAACTACAGACCGGTGAGTCTCACATCAATAATGTGCAAACTAATGGAAACTCTAATCAAACGCCAATTGGATACGATCCTGAACGAGGAGAATCTACGAGATCCCCGTCAGCATGGATTTACTAAGGGGAGATCTTGCCAATCCAACCTGATCAGCTTCTTTGACTGGGTGACGAGGAAGCTGGTTTTTGGGGAGTCCCTGGACATCGTATACCTGGACTTCAGTAAAGCATTCGATAGCGTACCACACCGCAGGTTGCTGAGCAAGATGAGTTCTATAGGATTGGGCGACACATTGACGAAATGGGTTGGGAACTGGCTTGGAGGTAGGCTTCAGAGGGTAGTGGTGAACGGCACCCCCTCCGAAATGACGGAGGTAATCAGTGGAGTGCCGCAGGGCTCGGTCCTGGGCCCGATCCTATTCAACATCTTTATAAGAGACTTGGCAGAAGGGCTGCGAGGTAAAATAACATTATTCGCCGATGACGCCAAACTAAGTAATGTAGTGGGCAAAAGCACAACAGACATTAATTCAATGTCCGACAACATAATGCACGACCTACTCCTACTGGAGCGCTGGTCTAGGTCCTGGCATCTCAGCTTCAATGCCAAAAAATGCAAAGTCATGCACCTGGACAGCCATAATCCATGCAAGACTTACACCCTTAATGGCGAGATCCTAACAAGAACTGAAGCAGAACGAGACTTAGGGGTGATCGTCAGTGAGAACATGAAGACTGCCAATCAAGTGGAGCAAGCTTCATCCAAGGCAAGGCAAATCATAGGTTGCATACGCAGGAGTTTCGTCAGCCGTAAGCCTGAAGTCATTATGCCATTGTATAGATCCATGGTGAGGCCCCAACTGGAATACTGTGTGCAATTCTGGAGGCCGCATTACCGTAAGGATGTGCTGAGACTGGAGTCGGTCCAGAGAATGGCCACCCGGATGGTCTCGGGACTCAAGGATCTCTCGTACGAGGAACGGCTGGATAAGTTGCAGCTGTACTCACTCGAGGAACGCAGAGAGAGGGGTGACATGATCGAGACATTCAAGTATCTCACGGGCCGCATCGAGGTGGAAGAAGATATCTTCTTTTTCAAGGGTCCCGCGGCAACAAGGGGGCATCCGTGGAAAATCAGGGGCGGGAAACTGCACGGGGACACCAGGAAATTCTTTTTCACTGAAAGGGTGGTTGATCGCTGGAATAGTCTTCCACTTCATACGAAGTGAAGTGCTGCATACGAAGGGGTTTCGTCAGTCGTAAGGCGGAAGTCATTATGCCATTGTATAGATCCATGGTGAGGCCCCACCTGGAATACTGTGTGCAATTCTGGAGGTCGCATTATCGCAAGGATGTGCTGAGACTGGAGTCAGTGCAAAGAATGGCCACCCGGATGGTCTCGGGACTCAAGGATCTACCATACGAAAAACGGCTTGACAAATTACAGCTATACTCGCTCGAGGAGCGCAGAGAGAGGGGGGACATGATCGAGACGTTCAAGTATCTTACGGGCCGCATCGAGGCGGAGGAAGATATCTTCTTTTTCAAGGGTCCCACGACAACAAGAGGGCATCCGTTGAAAATCAGGAGCGGGAAACTACGAGGTGACACCAGGAAATTCTTTTTCACTGAAAGAGTGGTTGATCGCTGGAATAGTCTTCCACTACAGGTGATTGAGGCCAGCAGCGTGCCTGATTTTAAGGCCAAATGTGATCGGCACATGAGATCTATTCACAGGGCAAAGGTAGGGGAGGGGACATTAAGGTGGGCAGACTAGATGGGCCGTGGGCCCTTATCTGCCGTCTATTTCTATGTTTCTATGTTTCAGGTTATTGAGGCCAGCAGCGTGCCTGATTTTAAGGCCAAATGGGATAGACACATGGGATCTATTCACAGAGAAAGGTAGGGGAGGGTCATTGGGGTGGGCAGACTAGATGGGCCGTGGCCCTTATCTGCCGTCTATTTCTATGTTTCTATGTAAAAAATTTGCTGTAGGTTGCGCATTACTGCAAATGATTGCTGGATGGTCTTGTTTATTTGTGGTTGCATGTGACTTGGATTGGCCTCCATGAAGATGGGATACTGGGCTAGATGGACCACTGGTCTGATCCAGTAAGGCTATTCTTATGTTCTTACTATGTGACTCCCTGAAACTGTGTTGTGAACTGTTAAAATCCATCAGTCAGGTTTAAGAAGTCTGACAGTTATATATTGACACAGAATTCTAACAGTTTTGCAGGCCATGGTATTCCTGCTACTGGCCTAAAACTTTCAACTCTGGATAGGTCTAATCCCAATGCCTTAGGTATAGGGGTTGGGGCAATGGCAGATATTGTTTTAGGATACATACCTCGACCCAAGAATATGTGAACAAAATTTGTCAGCCACTGTAGAAATCCCAGAGGTGCCTGCTCTAGCATGTTGACTGGGCAGATATTCAAACTACAGAATTTTTTTGTCTCCTCAGAAATCTGAGATCTCAAGAGGTAACGGGAGAATTCATTACAATTTCTGTCGGCTGGTATCCCTTTTTCTTTACTGATATATACAGTATCCATCTCAATACTGTCGAGCAAGGAGTGTGTAAATATCTCTCTAACTATCCTGATATTTTCCTGAAAGTAGTTTGCCAGATTGATTTCATCAGTTTCGTGTAAGGTAGTATTGGATGTTATATCTTTAGTAGAGATTAAAGATGTGAAAATCTTAAAAAGTCTCTTGGAAGAGATCTGCTGGGGGGCCTTTGTGGACTACACTATCTCATGGCTGTTATCAGACTCCCTTCAGCACAGACACCAACCTTCCAAGGCAGCACTGGGGGCTCTTTGTGAGCAACAGTGCCCTGGGGCCTCTCCGTCTAACTCTGACTATCTGTTGAAGACTACACGCTTATGGACCTTAGGCAATTGCTGTTTTTATATTAGCAAGATGATGTGTTGATTTTTTGGGATTGCGTGGGTCCTGTCTATAGGGTTCCTCTTTTATAGTTGTAATCATAGTGAGAACAAAAAAGGAGTGGGGGAGGGACACAAAGTCAAACCGCTTTGAGGACAATCAATTTATTAAAACAACATATTTCATGTTTTTAGGCTAGGGTAGCCTTCCTCAGGGGTGTATAAAATAGAAGCCCAGTAGATGGTGCCAGATTACTACTAATCAAATGAGTTGCTCTCAAAGTCTGCTAAATGGCACAGTAGCAAAATAAACGCTGTGCCGATGCTGAAAAGAATGCTGCAGAATCCAAAGTATCCCTTTTCATATCCTGTACGTGGGGTTGTGATTTTTTTCCTTTGTATTGTACCTCTCTCCCTGATGTCCCTCTTGCCAGCCACCCCCAGAACACACATAGTTTTTGAAAAATAAATACGAGTGAAACCCAGTGATTGATTTTGATTGTATTTAAAATTCACAAACATATTACCAACTGAACTTGGGTGCTCGCACCTGCTTGGATTTAACCACAGACTGCACCACCTCCTCCGTCTCCTCCATATGCTGTTTGATGCCAAATAAATGGAAACAGAAATGTCTGTTACATGATTGTGTTGCAAAACCAAGTCCCAAAGAGGTTATACCTAAGAACCTACCCCCAACCACAGCATGCATGAGTCTCCCCACACCGCACGCATGTGCTAGGTGATGTTGCAAAACGGAAAGAAAACATACCAAAAACACAACAATCATCAAGCACAGCCCCCCAACCCCCACTCCATGCATCCATTGATATTGCCATGAAACAGAGAGCAAACAATTAAAATAAAAAAACACCCAGACACCTTAACATTGACCCATGCTATCATACTCGCCATACCAAAAAATAACCAACCAATTCAAGATACACAGCTCAACGGAAAAATGTAAATGCTGCCTAATTGTTCGCCTGTTTTCTTTTCCTACAGCCCAAGCAGCAGGAAAATCTCAACTGGTGGTCTTTTTAAATTGCTTTTATAACCATGATTCTATATGGCCTATGCCATCAACGTGCAGCTATGATGTATGCATATGATTCGCCATGATAAGGCATGCCTTTGACTGACGCATTTACGTAGTAATCCTTGGTGCATGCATACATTTGTGCCCGTATCAAGTGGACTTTTCTGCCCATGTGTCAGTCGCTTTCACAATGAACAATTGGACAGGATTATGGCAAACCTCCGTGATACTCAGTTGCATGCAACCTTCTTGGAATATCAATCGCCGTTTCAGAATCAGCAACCCGCATGGTCTTAACGACCGTTTTTAGTGCATCTAGCTCTGAGTGGGCTATCAAGTTATCGTAGTATACTTTTTTAGCTTCTGTTGTGGCTAGCTTGTATTATTCTATTTCCCTTCTCCAGGTAGTATAGTGCTCCTGTGTTTGGTGTTTCTTCCAGAGTCTTTGTAGCCTTCTTATTTTGGTTCTTAAGGCTATTAGCGATTCTAAAAATCTAATCGAAGCCAGTATTTTCTGAGTCGCACTATGCCTAAATATGTTCAAGGCAAAAACCATGGGTTATTTTCTGTTTTAATTTTACACATCTGGTTGGAGCAATCTTATCTAAAACGGATGTTGTAAGGTCATGCCAGGAGGTTAAGGCCTTATCTACATCTTTGCCTAGTGGTCCATAATTGGGTTCCAGAATTTGTCTGTTGGGATCTTGCCATGCCTTACCTTAGATGTGTCTACTGAAGTTTCTGATATATGTGTTACAGGCAGCTTTAGGAAGAAATTTAAAAAGGTAGTGGAAATTTAAAAAGGTAATAGAAAAGATCAAAACGGACAAAAACTGGAATAAGCACAAACAACATCAACGCAGGTGCCATAAGGCAGTAAAAGGGCCAAAAGAGACTACGAGGAAAAAATAGCCAAGGAGGCGAAAAACTTCAAGCCGTTCTTTTGATACATTAAAGGGAAACGACCCACGAAGGAAACGGTGGGATCGTTGGATGACCATGGAATAAAGAGAGTGCTAAAGGAGGACAAAGCAAACGCCGACACACTGAACACGTTTTTTGCATCTGTATTTACTGAAGAGGATATTCACAGCATACCGGAACCCATCAGGTTACATGCTGGAAGTGAAAACGGGAAACTGACAGGGTTAACAGTCAGTCTAGAAGAGGTATGCAGGCAGAATGATAGGCTTAAGAGTGATAAATTCCTGGGACCACTGCTCAGGGAAGAGATAGGCAACGTCGAAGAAGGCAGGCAGTAGTGAGGAGGAGACCAGCCTCGGGGAAGCGGCGAGAGTTCGCTCCCCCCCCCCCCCCCACTGCGTCAGAGGCAGCGCCGGACTCCCCCTTAAAGGGGAGGAGCCAGCGCAGCACATGCGGTGCTAAAGAGAGGAGAGAAGACGAGCAGCGTACCTGCAGTACACTGCTCAGGGAGGAGATAGGCAACGTCGAAGAAGGTAGGCAGTAGCGAGGAGGAGACTAGGCTCGGGGAAGCGGCGAGAGTTCGCTCCGCCCCCCCCCCCACTGCGTCAGAGGCAGCGCCAGACTCCCCCTTAAAGGGGAGGAGCCAACGGCGCCCGGCAAATGCGCGCGGCAAAGGCGCTCGCCTTAGCGAGAGTGCCTTTGCGAAGGGCCTCAAGAAGGGCCAAGTTACTACACCCAGGAGCGCCAGAGAAAGACTGAAGGGTACAGAAGAAGCAGGCGCAGAAGGAACGAACACACAAGCAACAGTAAGGTAAGGTAGAGCAAACATAGCACACACAAGAAGAAGGCAATAAGGCAAGAAGCAGGCGCAGAAAGAAGCAGGCTCACAAGGTACAAACACACAAACAAAGTATAGTAAGGTAGAGCGAAGGCAGCACACAAAAGAAGAAGGCGTAGAAGGAAGCAGGCACACAAGGAACACGTAATCTTAAGTGTTATCTTAAAGTAGGAACGACTATGGAAGCAGAGGGAAACCAGAAGATGAGCTTTCAAGTGTTCTGCATCGACTGTCATATGTATGACTACCTCCCCTCGGGGAGACAGTCGTATGTATGTGGTCGGTGTCAGGAGTTGGAAAGCTTGAAGAAGGAAGTCAAGCGACTAGAGGACAAGATACAGGAGCTAGCAGGACTTTACACCATGGAGGACCCAATCAGGACAGCTGAAGACTTCATGAGCGAGAGACACATTTTGGAGGAAGTCAGGGAACTCGAGAAATTCATTGAGGAAGCATACAAGAGGAGGGTGGAAGAGAACGAACTTCAGATGAAAGAAGAAGTTACACCAACATCGAAGGGAGAACAAGAAACAGAAGACCTCAAAGAAGACACCCCCGGAGGAAAAACGCACGAGGGAGAGAAATTGGCCAGTCGATGCCCAGAAGAAGAAAGAGTGAAGCACACCGAGGACATTGACCTGAGACCAAAGCAAACATTGAAGAAGGGAAAATCAGCGATCCTAGTGGGGGACTCGATCCTGAGGCATGTGGACAGCCACATAGCAGGAGGGAGAGAGGACCGACTGGTGACCTGCCTCCCGGGAGCGAGAACCAAGGACATCATGGACAAAATTGGAAAGATCCTGGAAGGAGCGGAGACGGAAGAGACCACAGTAATGATCCACATCGGGACAAATGATGTCATCAGGAGAGACTACAAAAGAAACACGCTGATAGAACAGTTCAAGATTCTAGGAAGGAAGCTGAAGATGAGGACCCAGAAGATAGCGTTCTCAGAGATCTTACCGGTACCGAGGGCAGATGTGAAAAGGCAAGAGGAACTACAATCAATAAATATGTGGATGAGGAGATGGTGCAAGGAAAAAGGATTCCACTTCGTGAGGAACTGGACGACGTTCTGGGGCAAGAGCAAGCTCTACAGGAGAGATGGATTGCACCTGAGCGCGGCGGGAACTAGACTTCTAGCAAACAACGTCAAGAGAGGAATAGAACAGGCTTTAAACTAAGAAGGGGAAAGCCGACAGTCAACCAAGCGTCGATGATACAGAAAAAGGTATCCCGTGAAGATACTAAGGGGAAAAAAGGCTGGGATGAAACAGGGGACAAATTACAGGAGTCGACTAATAAAGAAGAGGAGGTTAGAAAGATTGTAGCCAAAGAGAAGAATCCAAAGACCGAAGCACAGGGAAAGGAAATGAAGGCAACAAAATTCCAGGACCTAAATTGCATATATACAAATGCAAGGAGCCTAAGAAACAAAATGGGAGAATTTGAAGCCATGGCCATTGCAGAGGACCTAGACATCATTGGAATCTGTGAAACATGGTGGAATGAGGAAAGCAGATGGGATACAGCACTGCCGTGGTACAAGCTCTATCGCCAAGACAGATCAGGACAGAAAGGCGGTGGAATAGCACTATACATAAAAGAAAGCATACAATCGACAAGAATGGACACAGCAGAGACGGCCAACAAGCTAGAATCGCTAAGGGTTAAAATACCAGGAAGAAAAGGGCCTGAAATAAAGATAGGCCTATACTATCGTCCACCTGGACAAACCGAAGATATCGATGAAGAAATGGAAGCCGAGATGAAGCGAGAATGCAAAAGCGGTAACACAGTTATTATGGGAGACTTCAACTACCCTGGGATAGACTGGAGTCTTGGAAGCTCAAGATGCGCTAGGGAGGCAGAATTTCTGGAGACTCTACAAGATTGCTTCATGGAGCAGCTTGTTAGAGAACCGACGAAAGGAAATGCCACTCTGGATCTAATCCTAAATGGGCTAAGGGAACCTGCAAAGGAAGTGGAAGTAGTGGGACCGTTGGGAAACAGCGATCATAATATGATCAAGTTCAAGGTGGAAATAGGAATACTGAAAGGAAAGAGAACCATAGCGACAACTTTTAACTTCAGGAAGGGAAACTACGAAGCAATGAGAGGAATGGTAAAGAAGAAACTTAGGAACACTTCCAAAAAATGGCAGACGGTAGAACATGATGAATACAACAGATAAAGGAACAAAGATAATACTTTAAATACCTTATGAACCTAAAGTGGTGCTCAGAAACCAAGTTGGAATGTAAGAACTCAAAACTGGGGAAGAACCCCTAGAGAGCTTCTTATGATATCTATCATTGCACCAGTGGATAATGTAAAGGTATTGTGAAATACTTATAAAGTTTGTTCATAACTTATGGTATGTCCATGAATATAATAATCCAAAATAGCTTCAAGAAAAAATAGCTAAACAGCTTAATGAGTGAACTTAGCTTGAATGTTCAACCCGCGATGGTTCAGCTGGGTTCTGACGCGTTTCGCCGGTATGGCTTCATCAGAGAACCCGCCAAGCTAAAGATGAACAAAAATTCAAAGCCAGTCCTAGAAAATGAAAAAAGAACGTGATGCATGAAATTATTGTTGCTAAAATATACATATCATGATACTGAATTAACAACAAAGCTCACGACGTTACCGGAGGGGTACCTGTGCTTAGAACAATGATTTTCAATTTCCTGTGACGTAAGCACTCAGCTGAGCACTCGGTATTTATGCAGGAAAAAATGTCAATCACCTAGTGGAGGAACGCCCACCACTCCACCTCCTTGTTAAGACCAGAAGGAGACACTGTCTGCCAGTGAAAAATGAAACTCTGTTCTTGTTTCCATAGCCAAGCTTGTGAATTACCCCCTCTACTGTGATGAGCCACCTCCAAAACTACAAATTGTAGATCCTGTAATTGATGTGAAAAAGATAACCAATGCTGGACTAAAGGGGCATTAATATCACCCCTTCGGATTTTACTGAGATGTTCAATAATGCGGGTCTTAATACTTCTGGTGGTATGTCCTATATATAGCTTGTTACATGGACAAAAAATCATGTACACAACTCCTTGAGTGTTACAATCCGTGCGTTGCTGTAAGATATGCTTCTTCTTTGGTAAGCGAGGGTGTTGAATGATGGTAGTTTCAAAAGCATGCATACAAACAGTACAATGTCCACATTTGAAGTGGCCCTTGGATGATGTTTCAATGTTGTCCACTTTACTGACAAAGTGAGAGGTGGATAAGGTGTCTCTCAAATTTCTACCTCTAGAGTAAGCGAAGAGGGGGGCTGTTCGAGACATGCGTGCGTCTGGAGAATGTGCCAATGAGTGTAAATAATCTTTTTGATGTTGAATGCTTGATATGAATAAGGCAACGTACATACCATTCGAGGTTCCGGTTGGTCAGGGGTATGGTTCAATAAATAAGGGCGATGAGCATATAAAGCCCGTTTGTAGGCTTTTTTAATGATACCATGAGGGTACCCTCGATCTTTGAAACGCTGCCACATGTCTCCAGAACGGTTTTTATATTCTTCTGTGGTACTACACAGACGCCTAAGTCTCAGAAACTGACCAACTGGTAAATTATCTCTCAAATGACGTGGATGATAGCTGTCATAGTGAAGCAGAGCATTCCTATCAGTTTTCTTGCGGTGTATGGAAGTGTCAAAAACCCCTTGATTGATGGTGATGTTAATGTCTAAAAACGCAATCTGGGTGTAAGAAGTACATGAGGTGAATTGTAAGTGCGGATTACATGCATTAAGCCAATGTAAAAACTGGTGAAAAGCTTCAAAAGTGTTGGTCCATATCATAAACACGTCATCAATATAGCGCCTCCATATGAAAATGTCAGATACGTATGTAGAAGAGTAAATATGTGTATCTTCAAAGTCAGTGACGTAAAGGCATGCTAAAGATGGGGCCATGGTTGCCCCCATTGCAGTACCTTTTATTTGCAAAAAAAATTCAGTGTCGAACATGAAATAATTGTACTGCAAGGTGATGCTAGCAATGGTGACTAGAAAGTCTACTCTGGCTGCAGGTAACTGTAAAGTTTCAAGGTATTTCTTCACAGTCTCAATTGCACTGGACTGCGGAATGTTGGTGTATAAAGCTTGAATGTCTAGAGTAACTAAAAGGGCTCCCTGAGGTATAGAATGAGCCTCCTGGAGCCAAGCAAGCATGCTAGTGGTATCCTTGACGTATGACTTCGCGGTGGACACTAAAGGTTTAAGATACTGATCCACAAAATTAGACAGGGGCTCCAATACAGAGCCAATGCCTGAATCAATGGGGCGTCCAGGAGGATTGGTGGCATGCTTGTGTATTTTAGGGACGAAATATATCACAGGGATGACCGGATAATTTTGGTGAAGATAACGATATTCCTTCTCGGTGATGGTCCCATTCTCTAATGCCTGTAAAAGGACATGCTGAATGAGATCAGCTATGTCCACAGTGGGGTCACCGGGCAAGGGCTGGTAGTAACAAGAGTCATTCAGTTGTCTGCGGGCTTCAGCAACATAAGAAGACGAATCAAGAACAACTAAACCTCCACCCTTGTCAGCTGACCGTATAATGATGTCAGAATCTTGAGCCAAATCACGTAACGCTCGGGTCATCTCAAGGGACATATTTTGTCTGATGTAAGACTGCTGTGTTTCTAAAGTAATAATATCATGTTCAACCAAATTATAAAACACCTGTAAGTGCGGATCCAAGTTCCCTGGAGGGTTCCAGGTTGACGGTCTATGAAGGCCCGTAAGCTCCGGGTCACTGGGTTTATCTTGGAAAAATAATTTTAAATTACATTTCCTGATGAGTTTATATAAACTTATTCTAGTATCCAATGGATTGTAATTCGTAAAAGGAACGAATGACAACCCCTTGGATAGAACTGACAATTCACTGGCAGTGAGCCTCCTACTTGATAAATTGAACACGTTGTTAATCCCTGTCAAGGCTTCGGTGGTCGTCTCCCTTTGGTAGTCCGGGGGCCTCCTTGTTTGTGGGAGGCTGTCCCTTGAAAATTTACAGAAGCGGAACGAGTTTGTATCGGACCTGACACTGTTGAGCTGCTAGAATCAGTGCTGGAATCATCCCCTCCTGACCCACTCGATGTATGCGCATACGTAGGTTTCCTAGACTGACGGGAACGTTTATTGCGATCCATCCAGGGGTACACATATCCCCGGATGTAATCGCCCTCGTCCCGTTTAAATTTACCTATTTTAGTTTTTTTAATGTCTGCTTTGAAAGCCTCCATTTCTTTCTTCAAATGGATTATTATATTCATGGACATACCATAAGTTATAAACAAACTTTATAAGTTATGAACAAACTTTATAAGTATTTCACAATACCTTTACATTATCCACTGGTGCAATGATAGATATCATAAGAAGCTCTCTAGGGGTTCTTCCCCAGTTTTGAGTTCTTACATTCCAACTTGGTTTCTGAGCACCACTTTAGGTTCATAAGGTATTTAAAGTATTATCTTTGTTCCTTTATCTGTTGTATTCAGCATTCTGGACTTTCAGGAACATTTTTTTGACCTAATTCCCCAGCTGTTTATATTGAAGACGGTAGAACATGCCTGGTCCTTTTTCAAGGACATGGTGAGAGAGGCGCAAAATCTGTATATCCCCAGATTCAGAAAAGGGTGCATCAAGAGTCGAACAAAAGACCCGGCGTGGATAACTAAAATATTGAAGGAAGCGATAGGCAATAAGAAAAATTCATTCAGAAAATGGAAAAAGGACAAATCTGAGAGAAACTGGAAAGAGCACAGGAAGTATCAAAAAGAATGTCACCGTGTGGTTCGAAAAGCCAAGAAAGAGTATGAGGAGAGTCTAGCTAGGGAAGCACGAAATTTCAAGCCGTTCTTTAGATATGTTAAAGGGAAACAGCCGGCTAGAGAGGAGGTGGGACCACTGGATGATGGAGACCGGAAGGGAGCGGTGAAGGAAGAAAAAGAGGTCGTAGAAAGAAGGACAAGGACAAGAAAAAAGCATTTCTTTCATACAAACGCACCGGGGAGAAAGAAGCTAACATTGAATACAAAACAAGGTCTGCGGCGGTAAAAACAGCAGTCAGGGAGGCCAAACTTCGAGTGGAAGAAACTCTAGCAAAGAACATTAAGAAAGGGGACAAATCCTTCTTCAGGTATATTAGTGACAGGCAGAAGAACACAAACGGGATAGTACGTCTTAGAACAGCAGATGGGATTTATGTGGAAACAGATTCCGAAAAAGCCAAACTACTGAACGATTACTTCTGCTCAGTCTTTACCAGCGAGGCACCTGGACACGGGCCACAGCTGGAAGCAAAGCCAAGCAAGGAAGACCCATTTCAGAATTTTGGGTTCTCACCAGCTGATGTTTACAGCGAACTGTCAAGACTCAAGGTGAGCAAAGCCATGGGACCAGACAAATTGCACCCACGAGTACTCAGGGAGCTGTGCGATGTCCTGGCGGAACCATTAACCATGCTCTTCAATCTCTCCCTAAGTACAGGGAGAGTCCCCCTGGACTGGAAAACAGCTAACGTCGTTCCTCTGCACAAAAAGGGTTGCAGAGCGGAGGCTGCAAATTACAGACCAGTGAGTCTCACATCAATAGTGTGTAAACTCATGGAAACATTGCTTAAATGTAAATTAGACACGATTTTGGATGAGGGGAATCTAAGGGATCCTAGTCAACATGGATTCACTAGGGGTAGGTCATGCCAATCCAATCTTATCAGCTTCTTTGATTGGGTAACAGGAAAGCTGGACTCGGGAGAGTCTCTGGACATAGTGTACTTAGATTTCAGTAAAGCTTTCGACAGCGTCCCACACCGTAGACTATTAAACAAGATGAAATCTATGGGGTTAGGTGAGACACTAATTGCATGGGTCAAAGATTGGCTGAGTGGAAGACGTCAGAGGGTGGTGGTCAACGGCACCCTCTCTGAGACATCGGAGGTGACCAGCGGAGTGCCACAAGGCTCGGTCCTGGGTCCACTCCTTTTTAACATATTCATAAGAGACTTGACCCAAGGGCTTCAGGGTAAAGTAACTCTATTCGCTGATGACGCCAAACTATGTAATATAGTAAGTGAAAGCAATCTGCAGGATAGTATGACGCAGGATCTGCTTACGTTGGAAAACTGGTCCTCGACATGGCAGCTGGGCTTCAACGCTAAGAAATGTAAGGTTATGCATCTCGGTAGCAGAAATCCATGCAAACCTTACACCTTAAATGGAGAAACACTAGCTAGGACTTCAGAAGAAAGAGACTTGGGAGTAATCATCAGTGCAGACATGAAGGCCGCCAAACAAGTAGAGAAGGCCTCATCCAAAGCAAGGCAACTTATGGGATGTATCAATAGAAGCTTCGTTAGCCGCAAATCTGAAGTCATAATGCCACTGTACAGAACCATGGTGAGACCTCATCTGGAGTACTGTGTGCAATTCTGGAGGCCACATTACCGTAAAGACGTGCTTAGAGTTGAGTCGGTTCAGCGGATGGCCACTAGGATGATCTCGGGGCTCAAGGGTCTCTCGTACGAAGAAAGACTAAACAAATTGCAGCTCTACACTCTAGAGGAGCGCAGGGAGAGGGGGGACATGATTGAGACATTTAAATACATCACGGGACGTGTCGAGGTGGAAGAAGACATCTTCTTTCTCAGGGGACCCTCGGTCACAAGGGGGCATCCATTCAAACTCAGAGGAGGGAAATTCGATAGTGACATAAGGAAGTATTTCTTCACAGAAAGGGTTGTAGATCACTGGAACAAGCTTCCAGAGCAGGTGATCAAGGCCACCAGCGTTATTGACTTTAAGAATAAATGGGATGCCCTAGTAGGATCCTTACGAGGGTCGAGTTAAGGAACTAGGTCATTAGTACTCAGACTTAATGGGGTGGGTCAGTAGAGTGGGCAGACTTGATGGGCTATAGCCCTTTTCTGCCGTCATCTTTCTATGTTTCTATGTTTCTATGTAACATGTTCTTTTTGTCTGTATTTAGAAACGAAGACACAAAACTATGGCAAAACTAGCTGAGAGTCTCGTTTTCGAACAAATATCTGACTTTGTTGAATCCACGAATGTTCTTCACCCTTTTCAAACTGGATTCAGAAAATTCCACAACACTGAATATACCATGTTAGGATTAATCAACAACATTCACTATTTCCTTGAACACCATAGATCTGTGGTTCTAATTTCTTTAGACTTAACCGCCGCTTTCGACACCATTGACCACAACCTGTTAATTAATCGACTTGAATCTATTGGAATCATTGATCAAACTCTTGAATGGTTTAATTCTTTTTTGTCTAACCGTTCTTCCTTCATTAGATTCAACAATAGTATTTCCAAAAGCTACTCATTAGAATATGGTATTCCACAAGGTTCAAAACTATCTCCTCTTCTATTTAATATATTCCTCGCACCTCTTCTAAACATAACACAATCTCTAGGTTTCACAGCTTTTGTCTATGCAGATGATATTCAGCTCATTCATCCTTTGGATCCAGAAAGCACCGATGATATTGTAGCAATTAACAATAAACTGGCAACAATAAAAAATTGGTTAACTATAAATAAATTATCTTTAAACATTAACAAAACAAAAACGATGCTTTTTCCTTGGAAAAAAGATTTAACCTTGAGTTCTCCAATTTCGATCAACAACACCAATTTAGAACAGGTCACTTCTTTAAAAATTTTGGGAGTTACTATCGACGATAAGTTCTCTTATCATGAGCATATAAACAATATAGTTAGATCTTGTTTCTATAAACTTCGCTTGATTCGATCACTAACTAAATTCTTAGAACCAGAAGCAATCAACATTCTCATTCATTCCCTCGTTATGACTAAACTAGACTATTGCAATTCTCTCCTCTTTAATACAACTTTAAAAGAAAAAAGAAGGCTGCAGCTCATACAAAACACAGCCGTGAAACTAATTCACAAAAAAAAAAAATACGATCACGTTACTCCGCTGTTGGTTAAATCTCATTGGCTTCCTATAAGCCATAGATTCACTTTTAAATTGTTGCTTTTAGTGTTCAAAGCCTTAAATTACAACGAACCCCAATTCATTAACAGATGGCTTATTCCTTATAGTACGACACGCTCACTTCGTTCTTCTTCAACTAATCTTCTTACAGTTCCTTCTATTAAAATGATAGGAACCAGAAGACAGGATATGTTCTCAGTTAATGCCCCTCAATCATGGAATCTTCTACCCCAACACATCAGAGAACTAAAAGACCTAACTCAATTTAAAAAAATGCTAAAAACTTTTCTTTTCAAAGATGCGTATGGTTATTATGAGCAGTAAAAATTGGACATTCTTATTTACATTTTCGGTTTTTCTCTTTTTTAAAAAAACAAAAAAAAAAAAAAAAAAAAAATAACAGCCATCTTTTACCCACCTTTTGTTTTTTCCTTTTATGTTTATTCCTCTCCTCTATCAAAATTGTAACTATTTCCCTATTTATCCTCACATGTCTTCTATGTTTTACCCTCACATTATTGTGAATATAGGTTTTTTTGAGTAGTTTGCAAAGTATGTTTCTTGTCTACACAACAAATTTGTTTTTTATGTCATTTTTAATATTGTACTTGTTTCATTTATTAATACATGTTATTTTTATTGTACATCGCCTAGCAAATTTATAGGCAATTCATCAAGACTTAATAAACTTGAAACTTGAAACTTGACAACCAACATACCGGAACCTGAACAAATCTTCAATGGAAATCAAGCTCAAAAGTTAACATCCATGGAAGTGAGCCTTGATGATGTGCGCAGGCAGATAGAAAAACTAAAAACTGACAAATCCCCCGGTCCGGATGGAATCCATCCAAGGGTTCTGAAGGAACTAAAGGAAGAAATAGCAGAACTACTACCGCAAATTTGCAACCTATCTCTGAAAACAGGTGTGATCACGGAGGACTGGAAGATAGCCAACGTTACGCCCATCTTTATAAAGGGATTAAGAGGTGACCCGGGAAACTACAGACCAGTGAGTCTGACCTCGGTTCCGGGGAAAATGGCGGAAGCACTGATAAAAGAAAACATCGATGAACATTTTGAAAAAAATGAACTTCTGATAACCAGCCAACATGGTTTCTGCAGGGGGAGATCGTGCCTGACTAACTTATTGCACTTCTTCGAGGGAATTAACAAACAGATGGACGGAGGAGACCCCATAGACATCATATACCTAGATTTCCAGAAAGCCTTTGACAAGGTGCCTCATGAACGTCTACTCCAGAAACTGAAGAACCATGGGGTGGACGGAGACGTGCATAGATGGATCAGAAACTGGTTAGAGGGTAGGAAACAGAGGGTAGGGGTGAAGGGCCACTACTCAGACTGGAGAAAGGTCACGAGTGGTGTTCCGCAGGGCTCGGTGCTCGGGCCGCTGCTTTTTAATATATTCATAAATGATCTAGAAACAGGGACGAAGTGTGAGATAATAAAATTTGCGTAAGACACCAAACTATTTAGTGGAGCTCGGACAAAGGAGGACTGCGAAGAATTGCAAAGGGACTTGGCAGAGAGATGGCAGATGAAGTTCAATGTTGAGAAGTGTAAAGTATTGCATGTGGGAAGCAGAAACCCGAGGTACAATTATACGATGGGAGGGATGTTATTGACTGAGAGTACCCAAGAAAGGGACTTGGGGGTAATGGTGGACATGACAATGAAGCCGACGGCACAGTGCGCAGCGGCCGCTAAGAGAGCGAATAGAATACTAGGTATAATCAAGAAGGGTATTAAAACCAGAATGAAAGAAGTTATCCTGCCGCTGTACCGGGCAATGGTGCGTCCGCATCTTGAGTACTGCGTCCAGTATTGGTAGCCGTACCTTAAGAAGGATATGGTGTTACTCGAGAGAGTTCAGAGGAGAGCGACACGGCTGATTAAGGGGATGGAAAGCCTTTCATACGCTGAGAGATTGGAAAAACTGGGACTCTTTTCCCTGGAGAAGAGAAGACTTAGAGGGGATATGATAGAGACTTACAAGATCATGAAGGGCATGGAAAGAGTAGAGAGAGACAGATTCTTCAAACTTTCATAAAATAAAAAAACAAGAGGGCATTCGGAAAAGTTGAAAGGGGACAGATTCAAAACGAATGCTAGGAAGATTTTCTTTACATAACGTGTGGTGGACACCTGGAATGCACTTCCAGAGGACGTTATAGGGCAGAGTACGGTTCTGGGGTTTAAGAAAGGATTGGACAAATTCCTGCTGGAAAAAGGGGATAGAGGAATATAGATAGAGGTTTACTGCACAGGTCCTGGACCTGTTGGGCCGCCGCGTGAGCGGACTGCTGGGCGCGATGAACCTCAGGTCTGACCCAGCGGAGGCATTTCTTATGTTCTTATGTTCTTAACTGAAAGGGACCATAGCTGAACTACTTCAACTAATAGCCATTCTGTCAATCGAATCGGGAAAGATTCCGGAGGACTGGAAGGTGGCGGAATGTTACGCCGATCTTCAAAAAAGGTTTGAGGGGAGACCCAGGAAACTACAGACCAGTGAGTCTGACCTCGGTATCGGGAAAAATGGTAGAAGCACTGATAAAGGACCGCATCATTGATCACCATGATGGACATGGTCTGATGAGGATCAGCCAGCACGGTTTCAGCAAAGGCAGATCTTGTTTGACAAACTTGCTGCACTTCTTCGAGGGAGTAAACAGGCAGAAGACAAGGGTGACCCGGTCGACATTGTATATCTGGACTTTCAGCGGGAGACAGCGTATCCAGATTGTTCCCGAAGAGAGGCAGCGTGGGAGCGCTGCTCCGCCCCTCTCCCTGACCGAAAGGGAACATCTAAAAGAGCACAGCAGCCAGCCGGGCCCCCTTTCAGGCCACCAGCGGGAGACAGCGTATCCAGATTGTTCCCGAAGAGAGGCAGCGTGGGAGCCCTGCTCCGCCCCTCTCCCTGACCGAAAGGGAACATCTAAAAGAGCACAGCAGCCAGCCGGGCCCCCTTTCAGGCCACCAGCGGGAGACAGCGTATCCAGATTGTTCCCGAAGAGAGGCAGCGTGGGAGCCCTGCTCCGCCCCTCTCCCTGACCGAAAGGGAACATCTAAAAGAGCACAGCAGCCAGCCGGGCCCCCTTTCAGGCCACCAGCGGGAGACAGCGTATCCAGATTGTTCCCGAAGAGAGGCAGCGTGGGAGCCCTGCTCCGCCCCTCTCCCTGACCGAAAGGGAACATCTAAAAGAGCACAGCAGCCAGCTGGGCCCCCTTTCAGGCCACCAGCGGGAGACAGCGTATCCAGATTGTTCCCGAAGAGAGGCAGCGTGGGAGCCCTGCTCCGCCCCTCTCCCTGACCGAAAGGGAACATCTAAAAGAACACAGCAGCCAGCCTGGCCCCCTTTCAGGCCACCAGCGGGAGACAGCGTATTCAGATTGTTCCCAAAGAGAGGCAGCGTGGGAGCCCTGCTCCGCCCCTCTCCCTGACCGAAAGGGAACATTTAAAAGAGCACAGCAGCCAGCCGGGCCCCCTTTCAGGACACCAGCGGGAGACAGCGTATCCAGATTGTTCCCGAAGAGAGGCAGCGTGGGAGCCCTGCTCCGCCCCTCTCCCTGACCGAAAGGGAACATTTAAAAGAGCACAGCAGCCAGCCGGGCCCCCTTTCAGGCCACCAGCGGGAGACAGCGTATCCAGATTGTTCCCGAAGAGAGGCAGCGTGGGAGCCCTGCTCCGCCCCTCTCCCTGACCGAAAGGGAACATTTAAAAGAGCACAGCGCCTTAGTGCGCGCCTTTGTGAAGCGCCTGCAGTGACGACAGTTGGATTCTGAAGCTAACAAAATAACAGGCTCCAATCAGAAGGAGCACACCAGCACTTTACGAGAGCGATGGAGGACCCAGGATCCCAGAGGTACTTTCCGGTATACTGCACAGAGTGCAATATGTACGACTACCTCCCCTTGGGAAGGCGGGAGTACATATGCAGTCGGTGTCAGGAACTGGAAAGCCTGAGGATGGAGGTCGGCAGATTGAGGGTCAGGGTCCAGGAACTGGAGGGACTGTGCACCACAGAGGAGACGAGCTGGTCAACCCAGAACACAGACGGAGCAGGCCCCATTGTGGGCCAGGTGAGGGACCTCGAGAGATTCATCGAGGAGGCCTATAGGAAGGTGGAGGAACGGGACCAGCAGCTGCACAGACGGATGTCGGCAGACGAGACCCAGGATCCACAAGGCGACACCGGGGAAGGACCTAGCAGAGGAACCACGCAAGAGGAGGAGACCTCGACTCACCGGGACCCCGAGGGAGAGACACCGCACTACACCAAGGACACGGACCTGAGGCAGAGGAGGTTGCTGAGGAAAGGGAAGTCTACTATTGTGGTGGGAGACTCGATCTTGAGAGAGGTAGACAGTCACGTAGCAGGAGGAAGGGAGGACCGGCTAGTGACTTGTCTCCCAGGGGCCAAGACACGAGACATCACTGATAGGATCGAGAGGATCCTGGACGGAGCAGAGACAGAGGAGAATGCGGTAATAATCCACGTCGGAACGAATGATGTGAGCCGGAGGAACTTCAGCATGGCCAAACTGACTGACCAGTTCAGGGTCCTGGGACGAAAGCTGAAGCGGAGCACAAGGATGATAGCATTCTCGGAGATCCTGCCTGTACCGAGAGCAGATGCAAAGAGGCAGGCAGACCTCCAGGCTGTGAATGCATGGTTGAGGAGATGGTGCCAGGAGGAGGGCTTCCACTTTGTGAGGAACTGGACGTCCTTCTGGCGAAAGAGCAAGCTCTACCGGCGGGACGGCCTGCACCTGAGCACAGCGGGAACTAGACTACTGGCAGCCAATGTGAGGAAGGAGATCGAGAGGGCTTTAAACTGAGGAGAGGGGGAAAGCCGACAGCTGATCTGATGTTGACGCTTCGGACAACAGTATCCAGAACAGATGCTGAACGGGCTGACTGCAGGGAGGAAGCAGAGGGACCGGAGGATCTTATGATCAGACAGCGAGGGAAACATCAGGTAAAGGGAGCTTGCTGGGAGAAGACTAAGGGGCATGGAGACACAGGGGGACTGGGTGGCATGAGGGCGAAAGCTGAGGGCAATATAGAGGTACCACAAGGCGAGGGGGATCAAACAGAGGCTCAAGGGATGATAGCCCAGGAGGGGGCCGGTAGGGCTAGAAAACCCAGAGGAAAAGCGGGGAAGTGGGGTGGCGGGAATGTGGGGAAGCTGAAAGCTAAGAGGGTAAAGGCTGAGGGCAAAGCAGAAGCACAGGGAACGGGAGAACTGCCCGAAATCCAAGGGCAGATGGCCCAGGTAAATGCAGAGGTGGAGGAAAAACGACGGGACCTACGGGACCTGCAGTGCTTATACGCAAATGCAAGAAGCCTCATGGCCAAGATGGGTGAACTAGAAGTCGTGGCCAAGGGGGAGGACCTAGATATAATTGGAATTGCAGAAACCTGGTGGACAGAGGAAAATCAATGGGATGTGGCGCTGCTGGGGTACAAGCTCTACAGGAGGGACAGGACCCACAAGAAGGGGGGAGACATAGCACTATATATAAAGGACTCTATCCACTCGGTCGGGATGGATATGGCAACGAAGGCTGAGGGGCTGGAATCGCTATGGGTCAAATTGCCGGGAAACAAGGGTGCAGGCATAAAACTGGGGCTGTACTATCGCCCACCTGGTACGCCAGAAGGAGTCGGACACGACTTGGAAGCGAAACTGAAACAGGAATGCAGGACTGGAAGTGTAACAGTGATGGTGGACTTCAACTACCCGGGAATAGACTGGAGTACGGGTCACTCCAACTGCACTAGGGAAACAGGATTTGTAGAAGCTGTGAGGGACTGCTTCATGGAGCAACTAGTCAAAGAACCGACGTGAGGGGGTGCTACTCTTGACCTCATCCTAAACGGATTAGGGGAGCCTGCAAGAGGGGTAGAAGTGGGAAGACCACTAGGCAACAGTGATCACAACGCGATCAGATTCACATTAGAAAGGGGGACACCCATAGTAAGGAGGATCGCAACAACTGCGCTCAACTTCAAGAAAGGGAACTATGTTGCTATGAGGGAAATGGTGGGGAGGAAGCTCAAAAACATCTTTAGGATGGAGACTGTGGGAAGCGCCTGGACCCTATTCAGGGACACCCTGCAGGAAGCACAAAAAATGTACGTCCCCAGTTTCAGGAAAGGCTGCAAGAACAAGCGATCAAAGGACCCGGTTTGGATGTCAACTGAAGTAAAGAGGGCAATAAATGACAAAAAAGTATCCTTCCGGAGATGGAAAAAGGACCCAACAGAGGAAAATCACCAGGCGCACAGAAAATGCCAAAAGGAATGCCACCGAGAGGTTAGAAAAGCGAAAGGGGAATATGAAGAGGGGCTGGCCAGGGAGGCGAAAAACTTCAAGGCATTCTTCAGTTACGTAAAGGGGAAGCGACCAGCGAGAGAGGAGGTGGGGCCGTTGGACGATGGGGATAGGAAGGGAGTGATTAAGGAGGATAAAGAGGTAGCTGAAAGGTTGAACACGTTCTTCTCGTCGGTTTTCACGAGCAAAGACACATCTAATATACCGGACTCAGAGGAGCTCATGAGTGGGGAACAAGACGAAAAATTGGAGCACATAGAGGTAAGTAAGGAGGATGTCCTCAAACAGATAGACAGGTTAAAATGTGGTAAATCACCGGGCCCGGACGGGATCCACCCAAGGGTTCTGAAGGAACTAAGACAAGAAATAGCGGGCACAATCCAGCATGTTTGCAACCTATCCTTGAAAACTGGTGAGGTACCAGAGGACTGGAAATTGGCGAATGTCACACCTATATTCAAGAAGGGATCGAGGGGTGACCCCGGGAACTACATGTCGGTGAGCCTGACTTCAATTATAGGGAAGATGGTGGAAGCTATGATCAAGGACGGCATTTGCGAGCACATCGAGAGGAATGGCCTACTGAGAACAAGCCAGCACGGATTCTGTAAGGGAAGATCGTGCCTAACGAACCTTCTGTACTTCTTTGAGGGAATAAGCAGTCGGGTGGACAATGGGGAACCCATAGACATCATTTACCTCGATTTTCAAAAGGCTTTCGACAAGGTGCCACATGAAAGGCTGCTTAGGAAGCTGTGGAACCACGGGGTGGGAGGGGATGTCCACAGATGGATCAAGTACTGGTTGTCGGGTAGACTGCAGAGGGTCGGAGTGAAGGACCAATATTCTGACTGGCGGGGAGTCACAAGCGGTGTGCCACAGGGATCGGTGCTGGGGCCGTTACTCTTCAACATATTTATCAATGACCTGGAAAAGGAGGCAAAGTGCGAGGTTATAAAATTTGAAGACGATACCAAATTGTGCGGCAGAGTTAGGTCCAGGGAGGAGTGTGAGGACCTGCAAAGGGACCTGGACAAGCTGGAAGACTGGGCAAAGAAATGGCAAATGCGCTTTAACGTGGAAAAATGCAAGGTCATGCATATAGGGAAAAAGAACCCGTTGTTCAACTACAAATTGGGGGGGGCATTGTTGGGAGACAGCAGACTTGAGAGAGACTTGGGTGTGCTGGTGGATGCATCACTGAAGCCATCTGCACAGTGCACACCAGCCTCGAAAAAGCCAACAGGATGTTGGGCATCATAAAGAGGGGCATAACAACCAGGATGCGGGAAGTCATCATGCCATTGTATCGAGCGATGGTGCGTCCACATCTGGAATACTGCGTTCAGTATTGGTCGCCGCACCTCAAGAAGGACATGGCGGTACTTGAGAGAGTCCAAAGGAGAGCAACGAAACTGGTAAAAGGGCTGGAACACTGCCCATACGCCGAGAGGTTGGATAGGCTGGGGCTCTTCTCTCTGGAAAAAAGGAGGCTCAGGGGAGATATGATAGAGACCTTCAAGATCATGAGGGGCATAGAGAGGGTGGATAGGGACAGATTCTTCAGACTGAAGGGGACAACAAGTACGAGGGGGCATTCGGAGAAACTGAAGGGAGATAGGTTCAAAACAAATGCAAGGAAGTTTTTTTTCACCCAAAGGGTCGTGGACACTTGGAATGCGCTACCGGAGGAAGTGATCAGGCAGAGTACGGTACAGGGATTCAAACAGGGATTGGACGGATTCCTGAGAGATAAAGGGATCGTGGGATACTGAAGGAGGAGCTGGGATGTAACACAAGTATAGAAAGCTAACCAGGTAATAAGTATAGAAACCCAACCAGGTCGTGCATGTGCAAGACCGGAGGGTTAGGACTTCGATGGGAAGATAGGACTTCAATGAGAAACCAAGGTGGCAAGGGAGCCCCTTCTGGTGATTCAGACAGGTCGTGACCTGTTTGGGCCGCCGCGGGAGCGGACTGACGGGCAGGATGGACCTATGGTCTGACCCGGCGGAGGCACTGCTTATGTTCTTATGTTCTTATGTCAAGGTTAGAAACATAGAAATATAGAAGATGGCAGAAAAGGGCTACAGCCCATTAAGTTTGCCCACTCTGCTTACCCACCCCCTGTCTATGCCCTAATGACCCAATTTTCTTATCTTGACCCTCGTAGGGATCCCACATGGGTATCCCATTTATTCTTAAAGTCTGGCACGCTGTCTGCCTCGATCACCTGCACTGGAAGCTTGTTCCAATGATCAACTACTCTCTCTGTGAAGAAATACTTTCTGGTGTCGCCATGAAATTTTTCGCCCCTGAGTTTGAGCGGGTGCCCTCTTGTGGCCGAGGGTCCATTGAGAAAGAAAATATCATCTTCCACTTCGACATGTCCCGTGAGGTACTTAAATGTTTCGATCATGTCTCCCCTCTCCCTACGTTCCTCAAGAGTGTAGAACTGCAATTTGTTCAGTCTCTCTTCATACGAGAGACCTTTGAGCCCTGAGATCATCCTGGTGGCCATCCGCTGAACCGATTCAATTCTGCGCACATCTTTACTGTAATGTGGCCTCCAGAATTGCACACAGTACTCCAGATGAGGTCTCACCATGGCCCTGTACAACGGCATTATGACTTCAGGCTTTCGGCTGACGAAACTTCTATTGATACAACCCAATATCTGCCTTGCCTTAGATGAAGCCTTCTCCACTTGATTGGCAGTTTTCATGTCTGCACTGATGATTACTCCTAAATCTCGTTCTGCTGAAGTCCTAGTTAAAGTTTCTCCTTTCAAGAAGTACGTCCTGCATGGATTTCCGCTTCCGAGGTGCATGACCTTACATTTCTTAGCATTGAAGCCTAGCTGCCAGGTTGAGGACCAACTTTCCAATGTAAGCAGGTCCTGCGCCCCATAATTCTGTAAACTGCATTCACTTACTATATTACATAGTTTGGCATCATTGGCGAATAGTGTTATTTTACCTTGAAGCCCTTGAGTCAGATCCCCTATGAATATGTTGAAAAGGAGTAGACCCCAGGACCGAGCCCTGCGGCACTCTACTGGTCACCTCTGATGTTTTAGAGAGGGTACCATTAACCATCACCCTCTGAAGTCTGCCACTCAGCCAATCATTGACCCATGCAGTTAGTATCTCTCCTAAACCCATCGATTCCATCTTGCTTAGCAGCCTGCAGTGTGGGACACTGTCAAAAGCTTTACTGAAGTCCAGGTACACGACATCCAAAGACTCTCCCAAGTCCAACTTTCTTGTTACCCAGTCAAAGAAGCTGATGAGATTGGATTGGCAGGACCTACCCGTGGTGAATCCATGCTGACTGGGATCCCGAAGATTCCCTTCATTCAAGATCGTGTCCAATTTGCTTTTAATTAGTGTTTCCATGAGTTTGCACACTATTGATGTGAGACTCACCGGTCTATAATTCGCAGCCTCTGCCCTGCAACCCTTTTTATGCAGAGGAACGACATTAGCTAATTTCCAGTCCAGGGGAACTTTCCCCTTATTTAGGGAGAGATTGAATAGCTCAGCCAACGGTTTCGCCAGGACATCGCTCAATTCTCTGAGCACTCTTGGGTGCAAATTGTCTGGTCTCATGGCTTTGTTCACCTTGAGTCTTGCCAGTTCACTGTAAACTTCACCTGGTGTGAACTCAAAATTCTGAAACGGGTCTTCTGTGCTTTGTGTTGCCTTCAACTGCGGACCGTGTCCCGGTGCCTCACAGGTGAAGACTGAGCAGAAGTATTCATTCAGTAGTTCGGCTTTATCGGAATCTGCTTCCACATAACTTCCGTCCGGTCTTCTAAGGCGTACTATCCCGCCTGTGTTCATTTTTCTGTCACTAATATACCTGAAGAAGGATTTGTCCCCCTTTTTAATGTTTTTTGCCAGAATTTCTTCCACTCGAAGTTTTGCCTCCCTAACTGCCATTTTGACCGCTGTAGACCTGGTCCTATATTCTACCTTTGCCTCTCTTTTCTCCGTGCACCTGTAGGAGAGAAACACTTTTTTCTTCTCCTTAATGAGGTGCGAGATCTCTGCGGTGAACCATTGGGGTTTATTGTTTCTTTGTCGTTTATTTACTGATTTTATGAAGCGGCTAGTTGCTTCATGTATGGTTGATTTCAATGTTACCCACTTAGCTTCTACATCATCGGTGTCCGCTTGGTCCTGCAGCGTCCGATGGACAAAATCTCCCATGCATGCGAAGTCTGTGCCCCGGATATTGAGTACCTTTGTTTTCGTGTTTGATCTAGGGAAGCCTTTCCTAAGGTTGAACCATACTATGTTGTGGTCGCTGGAGGCTAGTGTATCTCCTACTGAGACGCTTTCCCTGTTGGTGAGTACCAGGTCGAGGATTGCCTGGGCCCTAGTGGGCTCCGTTACCATTTGTTTGAGACATGCTCCCTTTATGGAGGTTAAGAGCCTCCTGCTACCGCTGGTTGTCGCTGAAAATGAGTTCCAGTCTGCATCAGGCATATTGAAGTCCCCTAGCAGTACAGCTTCTCCTCGTAGAGTGATATTCTCTATGTCTTCAATTAATTCTGCGTCCATGTCTTCCAGTTGTCTTGGGGGTCTGTATACCACACCTAGATACAGGCATTTTTCTCTGCCTCTTGCCAGGTTTACCCAGAGGGACTCCCCGGTGTACTTGACATCTGTGATCCTGGTGGTTTTGATGTCCTCTTTAATGTATTGAGCTTAAAGAGGACATCTGCATGAACGACTACTTCGGAAAATTGCAAGCCATGGAATCAAGGGTGAAATACTGACTGGAGCACAGGAAACAGAGAGTGGGAGGTAAATGGACAGTACTCGGACTGGAAGAGCATCACCAGTGGGGTGCCACAGGGCTCGGTGCTTGAACCCATGCTCTGCAACATCTTTATAAATGATCTGGACATAGGTACGACGAGTGAGGTGATTAAATTTGCGGACAATATGAAGTTATTCAGAGTAGTGAAGATGCAGGTGGATTGCGAAGAACTTCAACGTGACATAATCAGGCTCGAGGAATGGGCATCAACATGGCAGATGAGGTTCAATGTGGATAAGTGTGAAGTGATGCATGTTGGTAACAAAAATCTCATGCATGAATACAGGATGTCCGGGGCGGTACTTGGAGAGACCTCCCAGGAAAGGGACTTAGGAGTTGTGACAAACCTACTGCATCTCCAAGGTTTATCACAGGGAAATATAATAAATCATACAAACCCTGATGCAGAAGGGATGACAACCCTGTAACCAGTGAGGAAGACATGGAGACAGAACAAGAAAGCTTTGCTTTACCTAAAGTAGTGCCTAAGCAAAGGCAGAAATCTCTGCTCTCTCATTCATCTAGTACCTGGGAGACAGAAGGCAGGCAAGTAGTTTTCCCTGAGAGAAACGTTACAAGCAGAGGGAAGGAAATCCTCCCCCCCTCTGCAGCTACAGGGGAGTGGTTTCTTCCCTCAGCTTAAAGCGAGGCTCTGTAGAGAGCTAAGGACGGAAGAGGAAGGAACCAGGAGAGCCCTCGAGTCAGGAGGAGTGCAGAGGCAGGGAGCCCAGCATGAGGCTGTGCTTGCCTGGAAGCAGCCAGGGCAGCTTGCTGAGTCTGATTGGGACATGAAGGAGGAACAGGTTGGGAACTCTCCTTCAGAATCCTGTATGCCTGAGCCCATGGTGATTGAAGAGAGTAGTGTTCTGTTTGAAACACAGCCTGAACAAATGGAGATTGCATAAGAACTGTGAGTCCAAAGGGAAAGGTTCTTTTACCTTGCTGTTTCTCTGCTGTCTCACTGGTAAATGGGGAAATGTTATGGCAGGAGTTATAATAGTGGAAACTGCCATGTTTGCTTCATGATTGCATGGCTGGGTAAAGCAGAAGAGCCTATATGTTTCTGTACAAACCTTAGCTTAGCTAAAACAAACGCTGTGCAGAAAGACTCTGGAATTGCTCTGGTTTCATGTTACCAAACCTCCATGCATGCTTACAGCTGTTAGCTGATTACTATAGCAACCTGTGAAAGACAATTAACCCTGCATGCCTTAAACTCTGACTAGAAGACTACTCCATTGTTGCTTGATAAATATAGCTCAAGCTTATTGAATATTTCCCAGCTAGCTATTTTCAACTGGACATATTTAAAGCTGAAAGAACCTTGGACTTTGATGGCAGATAGCCCACACAATTATAAGACTCTGGTGAAGAGAAATACTAGGACTGTGATTTATTTGATAAGCCCAGAGCAAATTGAATTATGTTTTGTTTTGAAGAAGTCATTGATAGTGTATAAAGTTTCATGCCACCGGTGGAACCGGGATTGCATTGTGTTGCTGAGGCCAGTGGCCTAATAAAGCTCATAATTTTCACTAAAGCCATTCTGACTCATGGATTTTCTATAAAGGAACACACCCCGGCTGTGCTAGGTAGTAACCTAGGGGTATCCTATTTGAAAGGTTTCCCTACTTCAAAGGGGTTCATGCCAGAGTTTAAGTCATACGTCACTGCCAGGCTGCCTAAACCGCTCGGCATGATGGACTACCGGTCTGACCCAGCAGCGGCAATTCTTATGTTCTTATGTAAAATGGTCTAGTATGGGGAAATTTAAATTTTTTGATGTACAGTGGTATCTTGGTTTGCAAGCATAATTCGTTCCAGAAGCATGCTCGTAATGCAAAGCGCTTGTATATCAAAGCGAATTTCCCCATAGGAAGTAATGGAAACTCGGATGATTTGTTCCACATCCCCAAAACTGGCTGGTGTGAGGGATAAGTTGTGCGCGTAAGATGTGCACTGGTCATCCTTCTCTCCCTCTCCCAAACAGATTTTACTGCAGCCGCTGACTTTGGGGGGAGGGGGTCAGGGTGGGAAATCTGCTGAGCCGAGTCAGGACCCAAGCAGAATCACACTCATCAACATGCTTGCGTGTTGCACTTGCACGCATACATGCTCGTATATCGCGACAACAATCATTTTGTGAGTTAAAAATTACGGGAATGTTTTGCTCGTCTTACAAAACACTCACAAACCGCGTTGCTTGCAAACCGAGGTTTGATTGTACCAGCTATGAAGTCTAGACAGTGACCATTGTTACGAGTAGGATTGCATGGAAAAGTAGTAAAGTTGAGTTGCTCCAGTAGGTGTTTAAAGGTATGGGTTTTGGGGGTCGTCAAGTATGTCTAAATGTAAGTTTAAGTTTCCTAAAATTATCAAGTGACTGAAGGTTGTGGCATAATGAGCGATTAAACAATCTATCCTCTACCTTTTTCCAATTACCAGCGTGCTTGACTTTAAGAATAAATGGGAAATCTAGGTGGGATCCCTACGAAGGTCGAGTTAAGGAACTGGGTCATTAGCACACAGACTTAATGGGGTGGGTCGGTAGAGTGGGCAGACTTGATGGGCTATAGCCCTTTTCTGCCGTCATCTTTCTATGTTTAATAGTATTCCTAAATCTTTTCCCCTTCTCGACTCTTCATACTGCAGATCATATATTCTAAACCCTGGTCATTATTACTATCTAATAATGTTAATTACATTACATTACATTACATTAGGGATTTCTATTCCGCCATTTCCTTGCGGTTCAAGGCGGATTACAAAGGTTAATTTAAAAAAGACAGAATTACAATGATTAGCTAGAGAGGTAAGTTGTAGATCTTAAGAGCATTTAGAGGTCGTGTTGTTACTGAAAGAATTGATTTATATGAGTAGACCTCATTTCTCTTTGTCTTTCTGGGGCAATGAATCACTTTGTATCCCGGTGGACAGAGGTTAACTAGACCTGGAGAGTTATCATCAGGGATCCATGTTTCTGTTAAGCATGCTATCCCAAACTGGTATCTAGCTATCAGGACACTCAAAATCAAGGTCTTATTACAAGCTGATCATGCATTCACATATATACATTTTATTGGCGTGTATTCTTCTGAGGGTTATTGTGTGTTACATGTGATCCATTTTAAGTTCTTATAATCCCTTCTTTTTCGTTAGTAGAGCGGGGAGGGTTTCATATTTCTATTGCCTATAATCACTTTTGGAACTTCTAGTGTAAAGGTATCGTGTTGCTGGGACTAAAGTCTTCTTGAGACCTGAATGGAACTAGAAATCACTTGAGAGATTACAACTGGTCCATATTTGTCCAGTATTGCCAGTTTTCATTAAGAAGGATTGACTATCAGCAGCATCTTTAAACCACAAGCCCCTAAGTGCTGGTTTTGAGATTGAAGGATTGGGATTTTGTATTGAGTGTGCATTTTTATATTGTAGTTAAAGACAAGTTTATATTCAGGTACACTAAGCATTTTCCTGTCCCCAGAGGGCTTATAATCGCAATGGAAGGTTCAGGAGGAGGTACAGTGGGCTTCCCTGGTTTTTGGTCTGCTCTCACTTCCCTTCCCAAAACAGTAGTCAGACAGAGACTTGATTGTAAGAGTGTGCAGTAAAGATGCAGCGACTGTGGTCTGAGTTGGTATACACTGTACTCCTAGACCCAGTTGTCATATACCATTCAAAGGCCTGGGAGGACTGTTTCACTCTCTACGCCACATCTTTACGGTACACTGCTGTGATCAGCTTCTACTAGAAAAGGTCTGTTCAGATGGGGAGGATAAAGCAGGGAGCCTTCCAAGTATTAGATGATTAATAAATTCTGAGTTTTATTGACCTAATTCTTGCTTTGCTTTTAAGCCAGAGTTCTGGTTTAAATGTAACTGACGTATGCAAACCAATTATTTTTTGTTTGGCAGGATTTGAATTTCTGGAGGAGCTGCCATCATCCAAGTTCACTTTCGGAGGACGGACTGGAAACAGCGTTACAGTTCTGGTGTTTAAGAAAAATTCTCAGATGTTAGCAAAAATGCAATAAACTCATTTTGAAACTTGAATCATCTATAGGGAAGGCCTCAAACTGTGCAAAGAAAAGAGAACAAATAGAATGAAAAAAACACTGCATCAAGCATGGGCTGCTGGATTTTCACAAATTCTTTGAATTAAAGTTATATCTCTACTATTCTACGGTGTAATCTAGGACCTCAGGCATTTCATAAACTTGCACTTTTTCTGTATTTGGTCCTATCCTGAAATCAAATATTAAAGCTGGGGAGAGAAAAAAACCTCAGAAAATACTTTTTCATGAATAGAATAAAATGAATGCATGGAACAGCCTCCCAGTGGAGATGAAAACGTATTTGAATTTAAGAAAGCTTGTGAGAAGTACATAAGGGAGAGGAAGGGATAGTAGATGGTATAGAAATGCCCACCATTCAACCTCACAGTTAAACCCGTGAGGCACTGCTGTTTGCCATCTGTAAATCCAGGACTCTTCTTCCTTCCATAGCCAGGTTTTGAGGTTCCCTCCACGGTGCATGACAGGAGCCTCTAGTACCACAAATTGTAACTCATGCTCTGAGTGACCCATGTCCCGCCAGTGTTGATGGCAATCAGCAGTGCAGACAGAGGGAGTGGTTCCATGTGCAAGCTGTCTTCATCTTGAATCCCTCATGAAGGAAGTAAAGGAACAGAGAGAGGAAGTCGCAAGAATGAGCTCCGAAGTCTCAATGCATGGTGGAAATGATGGTGCAGGGATGAGGGATTTAGATTTGTTAGGAAATGGGCAACCTTCTAGGAAAGGGAGAACTTGTTCTGATAGGATGGACTCCACCTTAACTTTGCTAACGTTTAAAAAGGAGATAAAGCAGTTTTTAAACTGAGATGTGGGGGGAAAGCCGACAGTCGCCCAGGAGCGGATGGTTTGGTGTGAGGTATCCTTGGAGGATACTATTGAAACATGATATTTAGAGAGTCCCAGTAGAGAGGTTCCAATAATGGTGAAAGAAAGCCAGGAGGGTTTAAGAGGAAGGCAGAGTAAAAGACTCAAATTTTCCATCTTCTCAAGTGTCTGTATGCAAATGCTAGAAGCCTAAAAAATAAAATAGGAGAGTTAGAGTATATAGCACTGAAGATGAATTAGATATAATAGGCATCTCGTAGAGCTGGTGGAAGGAGGACAATCAATGGGACACTGTGTTACCTGGGCACAAATTATATCGCAAGGATAGAGTAGATCAACTTGGAGGGGGGTTTGCGCTATATGTAAAAGAGAGAATTGAATCAAATAAAATAAACATTCTGCATGACATAGACAGCAGTGTGGAATCCTTGTAGATAGAAATTCCATAAAATGTTAATTATGAAACTTTACTTTAAAAATAGGTTGATAAAATTTTGTGGCGATTTGGTCTGAATTTTTCCTGATGTCTCAAGAGCTATGCAACTAAGAAGGAAATAATTTTTGAAATTAAGAACTAGAGTCTTAGCTCATGAGGCATCTTTTTACCTTAAATTCCCATGTAAATGTCTTGTTAAATTACAATACTCTCTCACTCAAAAGTAGTAGTGACCGTACTCAAACACCGTACTAGGCCAACAATGAAACTAAGAAGTCTCACTAGCTCACTAGCAGAGACGAAGACTAAATTTCTCAAGAGCCCACAGTCAACTACTAGAGCTAGTCATGGTTGTTAAACCGTTACTAGGGCTATCATCGAATATTGTCTTATTTTCTCTGTGAGCCTTTTTGTTAGTTATAAAATTGATACTTTAATTTAAATACTTATTTTTATGTTATATTTGGTTATTATTCTATTAAATGTGCTGAAAACGTGTGGTACTTAGCTCAAAATCAAGAGCAGACAAACGCCCACACCCGGTTCGATGGAAGATCTCCGTTTCGCCCATATAGATTTACCAAGGGCTTCTTCAGAGCAGCAAATTGTTCAGCAGCACTTCTACAAAGAGAACAAATAAACATCTTCATTTCAATTACATCATTTTGTAATAGCTTAAAACTTCTTGGTAAATATGTCCTTAGAAAATACATCTTGAAACCCCACCTTTCTTGGTTTTAGTAAAAACACTGCAAGTTGAAATGATATTGGAGTGGTAAAAAATGCTTTACTTACAAATTCGGAGCTATGCTAGATTCTATTTGCCAAGCTACGGGCTATACCGGTTCTCCCCACTGTCTTATTAGGAGGAAAGTAGCTATGAAACCCGCCGCGACCTTCAACATTTAAAGATCGCTGGCAGCGTCTGATGTCATATCGGGACCTTTTGATATCCTTTCAGAAAACTCTTTCAAAACGAATTAAATTTAAATGTGATAAATAAAGGAAAGGTTTTACTCCCTTAATTAAAAAAGACTTGCCAATTTAGTGATATATTGAGACCTTTGGGTTGTACTCTATGGAGCCTATCTATCCATTTTTGTTCCATTTGAAGTAATTTTTCCCCCCTATCCCCTCCTGTGCATGATTCCGGAACTTGATCAATGACCATACATGTCAGTTGTTGAAAAGTATGGTGGTAAGCTAAACAATGTGCTACTAAAGGAGCCTCTCTTCTCTGCAAATGTAAGCATGATTTATGCTCAGACATGCGTACTCTAAATTGTCTTGTGGTTTTCCCTATATAGATTTTAAAACAGGGACATTTGATCATATAAACCACGTGGTCAGACCTGCACGATGTTTTGTATCTTAAAGTATATACTCTATGATTCAACGGGTTTTCGAATGAAGACCCTTGAATTGTCAATAGACAGATTTGACAACTGCCACAACTAGAGTGATTACCATGGGAACTCTCCCACGGAATATATACATCTGGTTTAAGACTTAAATGTTCTTTAAGGTTGCGAGACCTAGTGTAAGCCAGACGCAAATGGACATCTTCAAAACATGGACATCCCTGTAGCATTCTCCAATGATTGTGAATAATATTGGATAATTGTTGAGACTGAGTGTTATGTCTAAGGACACAAGTCATCAGCTGTTCTTTATTGTCCTGTGATGTTCTTTGGTTACTATCCTGATGTAATAGCCATTCTTGATGGTTATTTTTCGCCCTTCGATAACAGGTTTTTAAAACCTTTTTCGGGTAGCCTCTATCGGATAAAGACTTAGAAAGTTGTTTGGCTGAAGACTTAAAGTCCTGGGTATGGGAACAGATCCTCCGGTATCTTAGAAATTGGGAAAAAGGTAAACTGTCTTTGAGCATTGCAGGATGACAACTGCTATATTCCAATAGACTGAAGGTATCTGTTGGTTTTATATATAATTTGGTTTCCAATTTCCTTTGCTGTATGGAAACCCATGTATCCAAAAAATTAATGCCTACCGCGGATTGCTGCATAGTGAACTGTATATGGGTATCCCTTGTATTGACCCATTCAAAGAACAATTTAAGTTGTTGGTTTGAGCCTTTCCATAACAGAAAAACATCGTCAATGTATCTTTTCCACCCAATGATGTTATTAACCCATTGATTATTACATTACATTACATTAGGGATTTCTATTCCGCCATTACCTTGCGGTTCAAGGCGGCTTACAAAAGATTTATAAACGGGGTTACAATGGAGGAACCGATGATAAATTAGAGTGGTAAATAGATAATTTCGGGGCAAGGATAAATATAGTTTATAGGAAGTGTGTAAATGGAGGTTACATTAGTAGCATAGTTGTTATTGCTGGTGTAGTGAGGGTAGATTTTTTGTCTATTTTGGCGTTGTTAATAGTAGGTGGAGTTAGGGCTGATTTAGGAATTTCTTAAAAAGTATTATTTTTATTTCTTTTCTGAATGTCTTATAGTCTGATGTGGTCATCAACAGGTTGGAGATCCGGATATCCAGTTTTGCGGCTTGAGTGGCTAGTTTTGATCTTTTTACTTCATTGATTGGAGGAGGTATGAATGGGGAGTGCGCTTTTCTGTGTCTGAGTGTGGATGCTTGGTTGAGGCGGTTATTCAGGTAAGAAGGACTATCTCCATTTAGGGATTTAAATAGCATGCAGTAGAATTTGAATTGTATTCTTTCTTGGATTGGTAGCCAATGTGATTTGATATAAGCTTCTGTGATGTGGTCATATTTTCTCAATGAGAAGATGAGTCTCAAGGCTGTATTTTGGATTGTTTGAAGTTGTTTGATCATAGTAGCAGGGCATGGGAGGAAAAGGATGTTGCAGTAGTCTAGCAGTCCTAGGATTAGGGATTGTACTATAAGCTGGAATTGATTTCTTTCAAAGAATTTCCGGACTTGTCTCAGATTTCTCATGATTGTGAAGGATTTCTGGATTGTTTTGTTTATTTGCGGTTGCATGGTACAGCATCTGTCTATGGTCATTCCTAGTAGTTTTATGGTGGTTTGGATGGGATAGTTGATTGAGTTGAGTTCTAAATTGATTGAGGTTTGGATTTTGTTATTTTCGAAGAGGATGAATTTAGTTTTGTCTGGGTTGAGTTTAAGTTTGTGATCTTTCATCCAGATCATAACTGTATTAAGTGTTCGGTGTAGGATGTTTGGCATGGTGGGTTTAGGCTGATCATAAGATATGAGGATGGTAATGTCGTCCGCGTAGCTATAGGTGGTTATACCTAGATTGTTCAGATGTGTTCCGAGAGAAGCAGTGTATAGGTCGAAGAGGGTGGGGGATAGTGGGGAACCCTGTGGAACTCCGCAGGGGTTTGACCAAGGTTCTGATTTTTTGTTGTTTGATTTTACGTTGTAGGTTCTGGATTTTAGGAAGCCTTCAAACCAAGAGTATACTTTATCAGAGATGCCTATTGCGTCCAAGATTTGCAGAAGGATATTGTGATCAACTAGGTCAAAGGCTGCAGTCAGGTCTAATTGTATAAGGAGCATTTTTTTTCCTGTACTGAGGTGTTGTCTGATTGTGTCCATAAGGGAGCCTAGGAGAGTTTCTGTGGTGAAATTGGTTCTGAAGCCAGATTGCGTGGGGTGGAGTAGGTTATGGTCATCCAGATAGTTAGAGAGTTGTTTGGTACTAGGCCTTCTGTAAGTTTGACGTATAGCGGTATTGAGGCAATAGGTCTGAAGTTGGAAGGTTGGTCTGGTGGTCCTTTTGGATCTTTTTGGATTGGAGTGATGATGATTTCGCTGAGTACAGTGGGGAAAATGCCATCCGTGAGCGTGAATTGAATCCATTGTAGAAGTAGTTTTTGGAATTTTACACTGGAGGTAGTAAGGAGATAAGAAGGGCAGGGGTTGTAGTCACAGGAGGCGTGGCTGTATTTTTTGTAGAGGTTGTTGAATTCGGGCCATTGTATGTTGGTGAATTGAGACCAAGTTCTGTCTGCTGCGGTTGAATCTTTTTCTGTGGGGTGAATTGTGATTACGTTTGGGTGGGATGGGGTAGAATCGAGGGTGGCTCTGGCATTGGTAATTTTGTTCTTGAAGTGATCTGCTAGGAGGGTAGCTGATGGGGGTGGGGTATTGTTTGTGGTTGTGTAGGGTTTGGTGTCTGTTAGATCTTTTAAGATTTGGAAAAGTTTTTTGGGGTCTTGGGTTTCTGTGCCTATAAGATTTGTGTAATGAGTTTTCCTCTTGTCTTTTAGTAGTCGTTTGTATTGTTTGATGATGTTTTTCCAAGCAATTTTTGTTTGGTCTAGGTTTGTTTTTCTCCATTTTCTTTCTAATCTTCTACACTGTCTTTTGAGTTGGAGCAGTTCATTGTCAAACCATGGGTCTGATCTTCTGCTGGTTCTGGTTTTGGTTTGTAGTGGGGCTAGTTCATCAAGGATGTTGGTGGATATATGTTTCCAGTGAGAGATGAAGTTTTTTGGGTCTTGGTCTTGGATTGATTCATCTACTTTTGACCAGAAGGTGGTTGGTTCGATATATTTGCGTGAGGTGTATGTTATTTTTTTAGATTGAGGTGTGGTTTTGGTCTTGTTCCAGTTGATTTTGAAGTTGTATGTGAAGTGGTCTGACCAAAGCGATGGGGACCAGGTTCCTTTGGGGGTTTGAATTGCTGGGGTGGATGGTTGGTGCGTCATGAATGCTGCAATGTCCAGTTGATGACCTTTTTCATGTGTGGTTTGTGGGTTTAGGATTTGGAAGGACAGGGCATTGAGGAAGGATAGACAGTTTTTTGCTGGTGTGGAAGTTGGGTCTTTTGAGATGTTGCCTGGTGTGCCGCAGGGCCGCCATCAGGGCAGTACTACCAGTCCTGCATTCAGGGGCCCCGAGCTGACAGGGGGCCCGAGGCAGGGACGCCAGTAGCTCGCCAAGGCAAAGTGAGTCGATCACCCAGGACTCACTTTGTCTTGGCGATCTAATCTATCGAGCCGATAAGTCTTCTTCTCCCCGACGTCAATTCTGCAGTCGGAGAGGAAGTTCGGGCCAGCCAATCGCTGCCTGGCTGGGCGGAACTTCCTCTCCGATTGCAGAATTGACGTCAGGGAGAGCATGCGTCGGCGTCGGCTTTGGGGCCTGTTATCCATTGGTGGGTCCTGTTCCCCGATGGCAGTGGCAGTGGCTTGGGGAACGGCAGGGAGAAAGGGGGCAGGCAGGGAAACAGAAGGAAAGAAGAGAAACAGAAAAAAAGAAAGGTCAGGGAGAGAGGAAGAAAAAGTTGGGGGAGGGAATGAGGTGTGGAGGAGAGAAAGCATACAGGCTGATAGAAGGGAAGAAAGATTGGATGCACAGTCAGAAGAAGAAAGTGCAACCAGAAATCACCAGACAAGGTAGGAAAAATGATTTTATTTTAAATTTAGCAAAGTGGAGGCAGTATTACCACAGTTTTCAAAGGAATTTGCCCAAATAACTTAATAGTTAACTGGGTAAATTCCCAGAGATGAAAACTTCCCTTCACTTACTATGCACAGTTCTGAATTTATATCTGCTGTCTATATTTTACAATATGGTCACCTTTTACTAAACCGCAATAGTGGTTTTTAGCGCAGGGAGCCTATGAGCGTCAAGAGCAGCGCTGGGCATTCAGCGCAGCTCCCTGCGCTAAAAACTGCTATTGTGGTTTAATAAAAAGGATGGAGGGTATATTTGTCTATTTTTGTATGCTATAAAAACCAAATACAGAGAGAGACTGAGAGCTGTTGACAAAGAGCTACGTGTGTGTCTTTCTTCGATTCCAGCCAGAATATCAGCTTTGTGTTCAGCCAAACAGGCCCAGGTTTCGCACTGAATAAAGTATTTTATAATTTTTCACTATTCTGTTTACTTAATATTTCATAATAAAGTAATTATAAAATACTTTCTTTGTGTTTATTTGATTCCTATTCAAGAGAATTACTTTATATATAGTCAATATAGGCACAGAGTTAAATTTTTTAACATTTTCTAATGGTGGTGTGCCTCGTGATTTTTTTCATGAAACAAGTGTGCCTTTGCCCAAAAAAGGTTGAAAAACACTGTTCTAGGTGAAGATTTAGGTCTCCTAGGATAAGGTTGTATTCCGCAGTTAAGGAGTTTTGGTAAATGAAGTTTTCAAATTCTGGTCTCACTGTGGTCCAGTTGCCTGGCGTTATATAGCAGAGCATGCAGTTTAGTGAGTTTTTTAGAGTAGTGCTTGTGAGATGGCAGGCGAGGAGGTCCATTTGCGGGGTGGATGTTTTTTCTAGTATGTTTAGGGTAAGGGAGTCCTTGATTATTATTGCTAGACCTCCTCCTCTTTTTTTCTCTCTGCAGGTCACTGATATTTTGTACCCCTGAGGGCAAACCTCGATTATTCTAGGGTCTGTGTCTGAGGTTAGCCAGGTTTCTGTGAGGAAGAGACAGTCTAGGTTTTCTATTATTATCCAGTTTTTTATATGGTCAGTTTTGGGTCCTATGGCTCTGATGTTTACGTATGCACAGTTTATGGAAGCGATGTCTGTTTGCTGAATGTGTTCTGTTTCAGGGTAGATGAGAGTTTTGGGAAGATGTTGAGGTTTGGTTTTGGGGTGTGCAGGTCTTCTACTCCATGTTAGGGTGATAGGGTGTTGAGTGCTTGAATGATGGTTCGAGTTTCCTGTTGTGAGGGATCTGTTGAGATTTTGGATATTGGTTGCATAGAAACTTGCGGGTAAAGTGGGTAGGTTGTTTGCTATTACTTTCTAACTGGTAATGAGGAGGATTATCAGTAGGGTGGCATGAGTGTGTGATTTCGGGGATAACTTCATTTTGGTGATTGGGGATGTGGTCTTGTGCTGGCTCAGGGTGCTGGCAAGGGGTGATTGTGCTCCCTGTTGTGTGGAAAATAGGTCTTGTAGTTGGATCTTTCTGGCTTTGGGAGGCGGAGCTGGCCTCCTTCGCGGCTCGAGGTCGCTGTACTGTGTTGAGACCGTTCCCAAAGTCAGTGGTTGATGGTTTTGAGGTCGCTTCTTGGTCGCTTCGACGTGCGCCTTATCATAAATGAAAAGTTCCTTGAACTCTTTCATGTATAAACATGCGATGGAAGGGGCGCATGTAGCTCCCAAGGCCACTCCTTTTTTTTGTAAATACAAGGAGTTACCGTCTGTGAAGAAATTTTCAGTTAGTGCTAATCGTAATAGCGATATGATAAACTCTGTGGGACACTGATGTGGGCGGATTCTGTTGTCCAAAGATTTTTGAGCTACCTGTAAACAATGACTCTGAGGCAGGGAGGTATATAAAGACACTACGTCCAGAGTTACTAACGTTATAGGTCTATCCGATAGTTCAATGTTTTGTAACCATACTAAAAAATGACTTGTGACTTTAATGTACGACTTACTGGTTTCCACAATCGGTTTGAGATAATAATCAGCAAATGTGGATAAGGGTTCAAGGATAGATTGTTTGGAAGAAATGATTGGGCGCCCAGGGGGTTTATGGAGACGCTTATGGATTTTTGGAATCAAATATATCCAAGGAATGGTATGCTGTTGAGAGTTTAAAAATTGAAACTCATGAGTGGTAACATAGCCCTCATCAAATCCCTCCTGGGTTAATGTTAGAATTTGAGTTTGCAATCGGCTAGTGGGATTTAGATCAATAGGAAGATAAGTCGTTCTATCTGAAAGTTGTGTTTTTAATTCAGCTAAATAATCCTGCTTGTCCCACAATACCGTGGCACCGCCTTTGTCGGCTTTCGTAATTACAATTGATGGATCATTTTGTAAATTTTTTACCAAATTCCATTCCGTCTTAGACAGATTGTATGATTCTGTTTTATTAAATCGTAACTTAGCCGCATCTTGAATAACTAGTTGTTTAAACGCTGCTAAAAGGGGATCTAATGGGCCAGGAGGAGACCAAGAGGATTTCTTTTTAACTATCGATCTATCTAGGGTAGACTCTTTGCCCCAGAAAAACTTTCTCAAGGATAATGTTTGCACAAATCTTTCTATATCAACTTGGAATTGAAAGTGATCGTATGGGGTGGTTGGTAAAAAAGAAAGCCCTTTAGATAAAACCTCAAATTCTTTATGATTTAATTTTCACTGAGATATATTGACAACTGTAGAATGCTGTGCAGAACTGTTAACTTCCTGATCTGTCTTTAGTACCGATTGCTCCGAGCATTGCGTCTGCCCCTGCTTCTGCCTCTGGGACGCCCTCTTCCTTGGGTTTTTTGAGAATTCACAGACTGTTGTTGTTGATCAGAGGAACTTTGGACAGATCCTCCACTTTTAGAAGAAGCCGAAGAACTTGAGTCCAATGATTTATCTCTAGTAGGTTGATGTTGAGGTAAAAACATCCATCTGTATACTTTATTGGAAGAATAATCCGAAGCGTCTCTATTAGCTTTTTTCAGCTTATGTTTTTTGATCGAATCTCTATGGTTTTTGATGGTATCATTAATTGATGTCATTCTTTGGTCCAATATCTCTGATGACATAGATGTGCGCTTATTGTTTAATTGTTCTTCCAGAAGGCCCTTTTGTTGTTGGAGTTCCTTTTTGCTTCTTTCAATAATTAAAAGCATGAGGTCTAGAGAACATCTGTTGTGTATTTTGTTCCAAGTATCCACAAACTGATCGTCAGATTTAAAAATCTGAGGAGCTGTGGTCATTCGAAGTCCTCGTGGAATTCGTTCATGTTGGCAATAATCTACCAGGAAAGAGCCATTCAGTTCCAGCCTTGTAATATATTTTAAATTGGTAAGAATCGCTGAAAAGTCCTGTATATTGTCAGAGTCATGATATTCATCTGAGGTCAAATGGCCTCCAAATATAGCTGTATCTTGCAGTATTTCCTGAGTCGTATCAGTAGTAAACCCGAAGGTGGTGTGCCAAGTGTTTTTGGCCATAATAATATACTCTCTCACTCAAAAGTAGTAGTGACCGTACTCAAACACCGTACTAGGCCAACAATGAAACTAAGAAGTCTCACTAGCTCACTTGGAGAGACGAAGACTAAATTTCTCAAGAGCCCACAGTCAACTACCAGAGCTAGTCATGGTTGTTAAACCTAGGGCTATCATCGAATATTGTCTTATTTTCTCTGTGAGCCTTTTTGTTAGTTATAAAATTGATACTTTAATTTAAATACTTATTTTTATGTTATATTTGGTTATTATTCTATTAAATGTGCTGAAAACGTGTGGTACTTAGCTCAAAATCAAGAGCAGACAAACGCCCACACCCGGTTCGACGGAAGATCTCCGTTTCGCCCATATAGATTTACCAAGGGCTTCTTCAGAGCAGCAAATTGTTCAGCAGCACTTCTACAAAGAGAACAAATAACCATCTTCATTTCAATTACATCATTTTGTAATAGCTTAAAACTTCTTGGTAAATATGTCCTTAGAAATACATCTTGAAACCCCACCTTTCTTGATTTTAGTAAAAACACTGCAAGTTGAAATGATATGAACATAAGAAGTTGCCTCCGCTGAGTCAGACCAGAGGTCCATCTCGCCCAGCGGTCCGCTCTCGCGGCGGCCCATCAGGCCCACTGCCTGAACAGTGGTCTCTGACTAATTTTACAAATTACCTCTAATCCTATCCCTATAACCTTACCTCTATTGGAGTGGTAAAAAATGCTTTACTTACAAATCCGGAGCTATGCTAGATTCTATTTGCCAAGCTACGGGCTATACCGGTTCTCCCCGCTGTCTTATTAGGAGGAAAGTAGCTATGAAACCCGCCGCGACCTTCAACATTTAAAGATCGCTGGCGGCGTCTGACGTCATATCCGGACCTTTTGATATCCTTTCGGAAAACTCTTTCAAAACGAATTAAATTTAAATGTGATAAATAAAGGAAAGGTTTTACTCCCTTAATTAAAAAAGACTTGCCAATAGGAGAGTTAGAGTATATAGCACTGAAGATGAATTAGATATAATAGGCATCTCGGAGAGCTGGTGAAAGGAGGACAATCAATGGGACACTGTGTTACCTTTCCTTTATTTATCATATTTAAATTTAATTCGTTTTGAAAGAGTTTTCCGAAAGGATATCAAAAGGTCCGGATATGACGTCAGACGCCGCCAGCCGTCGAACCGGGTGTGGGCGTTTGTCTGCTCTTGATTTTGAGCTAAGTACCACACGTTTTCAGCACATTTAATAGAATAATAACCGAATATAACATAAAAATAAGTATTTAAATTAAAGTATCAATTTTATAACTAACAAAAAGGCTCACAGAGAAAATAAGACAATATTCGATGATAGCCCTAGTAACGGTTTAACAACCATGACTAGCTCTGGTAGTTGACTGGGCTCTTGAGAAATTTAGTCTTCGTCTCTGCAAGTGAGCTAGTGAGACTTCTTAGTTTCATTGTTGGCCTAGTATGGTGTTTGTTAAATTACAAGACATTGAATATGTGTTTGGGATCCTATTCAATTGCAACAATTTATATTAGCCCGAGAACAGAAATGATTTTTTCCTTATTGTTTTAAATGATTCATTACTGAGAAATTGGTGGATGTAAGATTTCCAAATAGAAGTGAATGGTTATGATTCATATGAATCAAGAACCATTTTTTGTTTTCTTTATTTTTGTTAGTTGGTAAGTTGCATGTCTCCCCAGTATTTGTGGGCTTGAAAAGGAATGTTTGTGTTGTTTAAGTATTGTTAAAACTTGGTGTAAGTAACCTTTATCCTTGGTATCTTTTGATATTGTAAATCACTAAATTTATAAATAAAAAATAAAAAAAAGAAATTCCATGTGTGAAGGGAAGGAATATAAAGATAGGGTTATACTACTGTCCCCTGGGACAAAATGAGCATACAGATGAAGAAATGTTTTCAGAGATTAGGAAAGCTGGAAAAATGGGCAACAGTATAATAATGGATGGTTTCAATTACCAGAATACTAGGAAAGAGTATGTTCAATCACTAAATTGGCAAAAACTCATACTCTAGAAAAGCAAAAGTATAGAACCCACCTGCAACTAACTATAAATCTACAATAAACCAACACCGCAGCACATTCACATCTCAACCCCCCCCCCCCCAAAAAAAAGAAAAAGAAAGTGGAGAAAAAGCCTCTGTTTGGCTTCATGGGCTCAAAAAACTCCACTTTCAGAAATCATATCAAGATAGTCAGTCATTCATGTGTCAGCGGTAGCAACCTCCACTTAGGGAATGTAGAATTGAAAATCTTCAAATTGCAGGGTAAGTTCAATAACCACATCAGGCACAGATCCAACAAAGTGCATGTAAAGACAGAAAAAAAAGCAGGTACTTAGCTGCTAATCAGATCATGCCGCTTGTGCCATAATCCCCCCTGATAAACAGCACACACAAAGTGTTATATAGGCATCTTCATTACAGGACCTGACAAGGAGCTTGCATGTTTCACCGAAGCTGCGTTAGGAATCTTGCTTTGCCACATCCAAAAATGTCACTGCTAATGCAATTGCTACACCGTGGTGCCGGGGATAGCAAACACCAGTGTCTACAAGCAAAAAATATCTGAAGAGGCTCCACCTATCAAGGTGCAGCTAATGAACAAAGGGAAACACAAGGAGCTTTGCCTACATCATGACATAGCCAATGAATAGCAAAAAGGCAGTGGCCAAAAGAGAGGCTCATTAATACTTTAAAACAAAAAAAGGCAGCCCATTCCACCCTTGCATTCAAGCCACTCAGCTCCACAGTTTGCAAGTGGAATATCCAGCATTGTTCCTTCTGACGAAGGAGACGCTGCTAGTCCCCTCTCCTGTGTTCCTGCACACAGCATCTTAAAGAAAAAAAATCATGTTTGAATTGAGAACAGTGGGTAACCAGAGGTTTGTCTATGTGCTTCGTGGTCAAACAAGAAAGGTGTTCCAGCAGACGTGTCTTAAATACTCTGCCCCACATACAACAGACCAGAAGGGCATTGGATCACATACGTAACCCCCAATGGTCAGACTTGAGGAAATGACTGCATAGTTTTAGGATGTACAAAAATCTGTATTTCCATCATCACTTGACACATTGTGCATCTACCACATCTTGAATGCCCACCTAGATTGACTGGTGCATCATCACCAAGAGGTTTCAGTTCATTGGGGCTCAATAAATCAGAAGTATTAGTATTTCTTCCAAAAGCAAACAAGAACCGTGTATCGGCAAAGCAGGGATGGACCCGCAAAATCTTCAAATGAAATTGAACAATTCTCTGGATCTGCCTGGATTGGTTAGTCTATTTAGAAACAAAAGGCATCACCTCATCTTGATGTTGTACTGCATTATATTGCAACAGCTGATCCCTAGGATTGAAAAGCGCTCGCTTAGCTGCTTTATTAACAAGGGGTTTAGGGTATCCATGCTTCTCAAATTTTGCTTTAAGTCCTTCAGCCCCTGTTAAATATCCCTGGTTAGCACTACAAATGTGACGATACTTCAGGAAATGAGCACACGGAATACTGGTCTTCATAGGAAAGGGATGCATACTATGAAAATTCAAAAGAGAGTTTCTATCCATTTCCTTTATAAATACTGTAGTAAAAATTCAACCACCCTCAATCCAAACAGACACATCCAGGACATGGACACAGTTAGGGCTGAATGTTACTTCAAACTTCAGGGCTGAATGATAAGTGTTAACATACTTTTTGAATTCTTCCAATTCACTAAGATATCTAGCCCACACACAGAAAATATCATCAATGAACCGAACCCATCATAGCATCTTTTGCGCATGAATGGAGGAATGAATAAATTGGTCCTCAAATGCTGCCATTAATAGATTGGCCACAGAGGGGTGCGAAAGAAGCCCCCATCGCCACTCCTGATAAAAATATTGTTCAAAAATAAAATAATTATTTTCCATGGCAATAGCACTCGGTTGTATCAAGAATTTAGTAGGGACCAAATGGAGGCAAAGGCATTCATCTAAAAAACTCTGCAGAACCTGGAGGGCTTCAGACTGGGGAATAGACATATAAAGGGAAGCCATGTCGATCGTAACCAGAAATGTAACTTGCAATAGTCATCCCTCTAGTTCAGCTAATCCATGTAAAAAATGAGTGTTATCTTTTAGTAAACACCGAACTCTCATCAAACATGGTTGCAGGTAATAGTCCACAAATTTGCAGGACCTCTCTAAAAGAGAATCGCAGGCAAACACAATAGGTCTTCCTAGCGGTTTAGCCAAATTTTTGTGTATTTTGGGGAGAAGATAAAAGGCAGGCACTTTAAACTGCCAAAAAGTCAAAAAATTAAATTCATGCATCGTAAGAAAACCTGCCTTTCTTTTTTAAAAAATGTATTTATTTATGAATTTTCAAATATACATAATCAAGATTAACTTGTACAGAAAGCAAGATTCAAGAGTTAGAGGAAAACAATCCAAACAAAATTATACAAATTTAAAAAGAAAAATTCCTAACTTAAATCCTGCTTAAGTCCTCTATTAGGATCCAAGATTAAATTAAAATGGAATTAAGGGAAATTATTATAAGGAAAAAACAGTTATAGGTTGCAGTACTAAGGGCAGTCATCTATCCTTCATTGAGCATTCTCCAGCCTCGATAGAGACAGAAATGTTGTCAGTTGTGAAGGTTCAAAGAAAACAAATTTATATGATTTATAATGAATTATACATTTACAAGGATATCGGAGGAAAAAAGTAGCACCCAAGGCTGTAATACCAGGTCTCAGCAAAATAAATTATTTCCTACGCCTCTGTGTATCCCTGGCCAAATCGGGAAACATTTGAACTTTAAGACCCAAAAACTCTTTTTGTTCCTGCCTTTCTACCCACTGATGCTATATTCGCTACTAAACTATATATCCAATCTGAAGGGTCATTGTCAAGATGCACATAGTCATCTAAATTCTGGAGCTGGAAGCACGCTTCCAATAAATATTGTTCTCTATCCCATAAAACAATGGCACCACCCTTATCAGCACGGTGGATCACAATTGATCTCTCGGCGCTTAGCTTTTTTAGAGCATTACGTTCTTCCATAGTCAAATTATGAGAGAATCTATTTGGGGAAGATTCCAAGGATTCCATATCTTTTAAGACAGCAAGACGAAAAGCAGTAAGAATAGGATCTAAAGGGCCTGGAGGAACCCACATAGATTTATTGCGTACCACAGACTTATCTAAGTTCAAGCTCTCACTTTGATCAAAATGTAACCACAACTGTAGCTTACGAACAAATTTTTCAAGCTCAATGCGAAACTGAAAGGGGCGGTGACCAATGTTCCCTCTAAGCTGAGCGCATGAGCGATCGCTCACTATTTTCAGTGGCGTCGCTCATACGTTTTCTCGTGTCGCTCAATCGAGGGCGGGCGGTGAGAGGAAGTTGCGGCGGCGGTGGTCTGCCCTGCTCGCCTTAGTATATTTTAAGTTGAAAGATGCAGCGGCTCCTCTCAAGATCCCCGACTGCATCGGACTTCCGACGCAGGTGGGGATTCGTGAGAGGAGCCGCTGCCACGTCTTCAGTGGGGTACCAAGGGGGGGGGGAGGTCCGCCCCGGGTGCAGCCTTAGGTGGGGTGCACAGCCGGCCAGGTCCGGATCTGGCCGGCTGTGCACCACCCCCCTAAGTCTGCCGTCGGAGAGGACATTTGGGACAGCCAATCACTGCCTGGCTGGGCGGAACTTCCTCTCCGACGGCAGAATTGACGTCGGGGGAATGCTGGTCGGCCGACGGTGGGAAGCAGAGAGAGCTTGGGGCAGCCGCGGCGGTGGCTTTGGGGCCTGTTTCCCCCGATGGTGGCAGCAGTGGCTTTGTGGAGGGTAGGGAGAAAGAAATAAAGAAAGGGAGCAAACAGGGAGACAGAAGGGAAACAGAAAAAAAGAAAGGGGGCATCAAGAGAGAAAAAAGAAAGAAAGGGCAGGGAGAGAGGAAGAAAAAGTTAGGGGAGGGAATGAGGTCTGGAGGAGAGGAAGCATACAGGCTGAAAGAAGGGAAGAAAGATTGGATGCACAGTCAGAAGATGACAGTGCAACCAGAGACTCATGAAATCACCAGACAAGGTAGGAAAAATGATTTTAAATTTAGTGATCAAAATGTGTCTGAATTTATATATGCTGTCTATATTTTCCACTATGGCCCCCTTTTACTAAACCGCAATAGTGTTTTTTAGCGCAGGGAGCCTATGAGTGTCGAGAGCAGCGCTGGGCATTTAGCGCAGTTCCCTGCGCTAAAAACTGCTATTGTGGTTTAATAAAAAGGAAGGGGGTATATTTGTCTATTTTTGTATGGTTGTTACTAAGGTGACAATGCATAGAGTCATCTGCCTTGACTCTTTGAAAAAAACCCAGAATAGGAATGATTAACATTTTCTCAGCGTATAGTGTGCTTTGTGTTTTTTAATTTTATTGTTGGCAGATCATTTTGACTTGGTCATTTTAAAGTAGCTCGCAAGCCCAAAAAGTTTGGGCACCCCTTAGCTAGAGCGTTGAAGTTGTGTATTTCTATTTTATCCCCCCTTTTACAAAACTGTGGAGCGTTTTTTAGCGCCAGCCGTGGCGGTACAGCTCTGATGCTCAGAATTCTATGAGCGTCAGAGCTGTTACCACCGTGGCTAAAATCCACACTACAGTTTTGTAAAAGGGGGAGAGGTTAGTTTGTGATGACATATTCCATACTAGGCGAAGGTGTTTTCTGTGTTCTGTGTGTTCGAAAGACATGGTTTTCTGTTAGGATTGACGGTGTAGGATTGATCTTTCTGGTCTGGCTTGTTTAGTTTTACAATGGATATATTGATGTACTGCTCACTGCAATATGTAAGATGCTGCCTTTTCCTAGGTACTCATGTGTGATGTGTAGCTTGTTACTAAAAATCATGTTTTTCGTACAGATGGGGGGGGGGGTGCCAATAATGATGGGCCCCGGGTGTTACATATGCTAGGTACGCCACTGTATGTAAAGATACCAGAAAGCTGGCGAAGCAAAAACTTTAAATTGTTATTCTTCTAAGTTTTAAGTATTCAACCCTCCCACAATCTCACGGGCACTCGTCCTCCGCGCCTGCTCATAAATTTGTGGAGTTTGTAACTTGTCACTCATGCATATTTTTTTTTTTTGCACACACCTCATCAATCCTTAGAGGGAAAATTGGCGGTGACCATCGTTGGGGACAAAGGACAGACCTCTAGATAGAACCTTTTCTTCTAATGAACTTAGCTTATATGTAGAAATGTTTACCACAATTAATCTGCTCGAATCTGAGCTCTCCTGCCTCTGCCTATTCTGTTGTTCCCAGTCCCTGTCCCTTGACGTGAAACCCTCCCCGGGCGAGTCTCCCTGTCAGTACTATCATCTTTTTGAGAAGCATCTTCACTGGCACTAGAGCCAGCAGATGATAATTGAAATCGCAATGGTTTTTTCCTTCCAGTCTGGCCTCTAGTATCTACCTTACTTCCCGTTTCCACATCACTCTTCATCCATACATAAACATATCTAAACACATAATCCTTTGAGTCATGCTGAAATTTATTGACCTTTTGTTGACGAAGGTCATTTCTAAATTTATCAGCTTTTTTATTAAAATCAGCAAACTTCTCCTCATATGTCTCAGTATGAGAAAGTGCTTCTCCCTCTCTCATCCCCTGGTCCTTGGGCAGTATCTTTTGTCCCTCCCCACCAGTCCTATGCCGAACATTTCCTCTTCTATCACCCCTCACCAGTGCCATGCAACATTTCTCCCTTCATTCCCTTCACCACCATTTCTTCCTCTTGCATCCCTTTCCATCTGCCCCACTCTTCTCTCCACAACATCCAATATTTCTCCCTCCCTCCTCTCCACCACTGGATCCAACAATTCTCCCTTTCTGCATAGGTACCATCAGTTTTTCCTTCCAGCTCCATGTATCCATTTCCAACCATTCTCCCTTTCTCTTCCCTCTCCCATCAGGAGCATCTTTCTTTCATTCCCTTCCCCTTGGGGTCGGCAACCTTTTTAAAGCAAAGAGCCATTTTATCCTAAATGTTTGACCCAAGATTTACAAAGAGCCTCAATGGGTAGAGAAGGGGGTTTGAGATATTTCAGGTCTCTCACTCTCTTCCTTCCCCAAGGTCTAATTTCTCTTTCCTCTAACCCCTCGCAAATCTCTGCATTCATAGAAACATAGAAGATGACGGCAGAAAAGGGCTACAGCCCATCAAGTCTGCCCACTCTGCTTACCCACCCCCTGTCTATGCCCTAATGACCCAATTTCCTTATCTTGACCCTCGTAGGGATCCCACATGGGTATCCCATTTATTCTTAAAGTCTGGTACGCTGTCTGCCTCGATCACCTGCACTGGAAGCTTGTTCCATTGATCAACCACTCTCTCTGTGAAGAAATACTTTCTGGTGTCGCCATGAAATTTTCCGCCCCTGAGTTCGAGCGGGTGCCGAGGGTCCCTTGAGAAAGAAAATATCATCTTCCACTTCAACACGTCCCGTGAGGTACTTAAATGTTTCGATCATGTCTCCCCTCTCCCTACGTTCCTCGAGAGTGTAGAGCTGCAATTTGTTCAGTCTCTCTTCGTACGAGAGCCCTTGAGCCCCGAGATCATCCTGGTGGCTGTCCGCTGAACCGATTCAATTCTGCGCACATCTTTATTGTAATGTGGCCTCCAGAATTGCACACAGTACTCCAGATGAGGTCTCACCATGGCCCTGTACAACGGCATTATGACTTCAGGCTTTCGGCTGACGAAACTTCTATTGATTTAACCCAATATCTGCCTTGCCTTAGATCAGTGGTTCTTAACCTGGGTTCGACCGAACCCCAGGGGTTCGGTGAGTCAGTCTCGTGGGTTCGGCGGAGGTCAAAACACACCTCCGACTCATATAGTGCTTCGGTCACGTTCAATCATCTATCAGTTATTCAGTGATTTTGATCAAGACTGATCGTGTACTCGGTTTCTTGATCTATCAATCTGTAACTAACGCCTTATATACATCAATCAATTCCTGATCAAAATTTGTGATTTAACTGATAGATGATTGAACATGACTGAAGCGCTTATGATTCGTGATGATACGCCCCGCTTGTCCATAATTGGCTGCAGGTGATCACGCAACATCGCTTGGCCTATCTGTGCTGCAGGGGATTTGATGCGCACAGTAGTCGAATTGTAACTGTTGTGATGGTTCGTCGTGTGATACCTATCTTAATATTTTAATCCCTTACTAACTATGTTGAGCAAAATACGAAAATGGTCGGACGAATATGTACAATATGGATTCACATGTATAACGGAACGTGATGGGAGTCAGCATCCTAATTGCATGATTTGCAATGCCAAGTTGAGTAATTCTAGTCTAGCTCCAGCAAAACTAAGGGAACACTTCCTTAAGCTGCATGGAGATGGAAAATACAAGAACACAACGCTCACTGAATTCAAGGTGAAGAGAGCAAGATTCGATGAAAAGGCTACTCTGCCTGTTCTTGGCTTTGTACCCATCAACAAACCGATCCTCACAGCATCGTACGAAGTTGCTTACCTGATCGCAAAGCAGGGCAAACCAAACACCATTGGTGAAACACTCATAAAACAAGCTGTGTTGAAGATGGCGAATATCATGCTGGGAAAAGCGGCTGAAGTTCAGTTATCTGAAATTTCTCTTTCAAATGACATCATCAGCAACAGAATAGAGGACATGAGCAAAGACATCTTGGCTCAAGTAGTTGCAGATCTGATTTCAAGCCCGGCAAAATTCAGCCTTCAACTCGACAAGACCACAAACGTTTCCAATCTAAGCCAGCTTGCAGTATTCGTGCGCTATGTGAAAGACGATGTGATAAAGGAAGATTTTTTATTTTGTAAGCCTCTTACAACAACAACTAAGGCAACTGATGTGAAGAAACTTGTGGATGACTTCTTCAAAGACAACAATCTTTCGTGGGATATGGTTTCTGCAGTTTGTTCGGACGGAGCTCCAGCCATGCTCGGAAGAAAGTCCGGTTTTGGTGCGCTAGTGAATGCCGATGCACCACACATCATTGTTACGCATTGCATTCTGCACAGGCATGCGTTGACAACAAAAACCTTGCCTCCAAAACTGGCAGAAGTTTTAAAAATTGTTGTGGAATGCGTGAACTATGTGCGAAATAATGCTCTGAAGCACCGCATCTTCAAGGAGCTGTGTAAAGAAATGGGATCTGAATTTGAGGTACTTCTGTACCATTCTAACGTTCGGTGGTTATCCCGGGGACAGGTGCTGAATCGTGTTTTTGCCATGCGTGTGGAATTAGCTCTGTTTTTGCAAGAGCAGCAACATTGTCATGCAGATTGCTTCAAAAATTCTGAGTTCATTCTCATTTTAGCGTACATGGCTGATATCTTTGCAGCTCTCAATCATCTCAATAAGCAGATGCAGGGTGGTGGAGTCAACATCATCGAAGCGGAAGAAAACCTAAAAGCTTTTCAAAAAAAGCTACCATTATGGAAACGACGAACAGAAAACGATAACTTCGCAAATTTTCCCCTGCTAGAAAACTGTGTAAGTAAGATCGAAGATGTATCTGCAATCGGAGACATTTCTGTACCCGCGGAACTGAAGCAAACTATTGCCACGCACTTAGATGAGCTTGCAAAGTCTCTCGAAGGATACTTCCCTACAAGAGAGTCATATCCAGCATGGGTGAGACAGCCGTTCACGTTTAGTGTTGAGACAACAGATGTCAATGATGAATACCTCAATGAAATCATTGAAATAAAGCAGAGCCAGGTTCAACAGCAACTCTTCAGAACAACGCTCTCAACAATGGTGTCAACAATTGGTAACGTACCCTGTTATTGCTAAGAAAGCTCTGGAAATTTTCATACCGTTTGTTACAACATATCTTTGCAAGCAATCCTTTTCGAGGATGCTGGACATAAAAACGAAGAAAAGGAACAGGCTTTGTTGCGAAAATGACATGAGAGTGGCACTTGCCAAGGTAAAGCCGCGCATTTCTGAACTGGTCTCTGAGAGGCAACAGCAGAAGTCACACTGATTTGCAGTAAATTTCACTATTATGTTATTATTATTCGAAATATAGGAGAACTTTTTTGTTTTCAAAATTGATATTATTTTTTCCCTTACTGTATACCTATGTTTTGAATTTGTAAAAATCATATTTTATTTTTCCAATAAAGAAGGGTTTGATGAACACGCATATGAAACTGGTAGGGTTCAGTACCTCCAACAAGGTTAAGAACCACTGCCTTAGATGAAGCCTTCTCCACTTGATTGGCAGTTTTCATGTCTGCACTAATGATTACTCCTAAATCTCGTTCTGCTGAAGTCCTAGTTAAAGGTTATTCATTCAAGAAGTACGTGTTGCATGGACTTCCGCTTCCGAGGTGCATGACCTTACATTTCTTAGCATTGAAGCCTAGCTGCCATTCCTTCCCAAGATTCCCCATCCTCCCAGGGAGGATCTTCGGGGAAGGAGCATGGCAGCTCAACCCTACAATGCCCCAGCCCCTTCCACTCCACCATGTATAGATAGGGCCCCTAGGCTTTCCAAAGTACCTGGTAGTCCAGCTTGGATCTTCGTTGAAGGAGCGCGGCCTTTTTGCTCATGCCTTCTCATGGCTGCCTTCTAAAATGACTGCCAGGACCTTTTGTGGGTGCTTGGGGCATTTCCTGAAGTACTGCAAGCTGCCGCGAGAGGAGCAGTTGTGAGGAGGCAGGAATGAAAGGAACGAAGAGCCATGCTAGACCACCAGGTACTTCGGTAAGGCTGGAGGGCTAGTGAGAAGTGTTGCAGGTTGCTAACCCCTATCCTAGCCCATGCATCATCTCTTCCCTCCCTCCCCACACCACGAGTTTCAAGTTTATTCATATATTTGATTAAATGCTTATCCTAGGATACTAAGCGTTGTACAATAATAATAGACAAACAAATAAGTCAGACAGTTTTCTTACTTAACTATTAAGACCACCTTTTTCTCTCCCTTCCCAAGCCTGTGCATCTTTCCCTTCCTACCTACCTCCAGCCTGCGCATCATCTTACTGGCCTTTGTCTTCAGGCTTTGCTCCTCCACACTACCGACATCTGACCTGGAAGTCTTCCTTCTGATGCAAAACACATCAGAGGGAAGCTTTCTGGGGCAGGTGCTATCAGTATAGAGACAGGAATGCTGCTGGTGGCCTGAAAAGAGCAATGAGCACGACTGGAGAAAGATTCTTATTGCTCCTGTTCAGCTCTCTTTGAGTACCATGGAAATGAAAAATTGGCTCTAGGAATGAGAAGTAGGATTTACTTAGTTGGTTAGTTCTCTCCAGAGATACATTCAAAGTAGGCAAACATTAGATGGGAGAAGAGCCAGGGCTTCTTTACATTTTGCTTCCATTCAGTGGCAAGTGTCAGGAGCTCTTGTGGCGAGCCTTTCCCGGCAGCCAGCGCGGCGCTGGCGTTGGCGTCTCCCTTTCCCAGGGGTCTGTGCGCGGGAAGCGGAAGCAGCGGAGCTCTCCATCATGGCGGCTTCCATGTCGGGCTATACTTTCAGTTCCGTGTGTTACCAGAGCGCCAACAGCGGCTCCGATCACGTAGGTTGTGCGGGGCAAGAGGAGGGAGCGGGGCGGGGGCCTGAGGAGAACTTGGAGCCGACCACTCTCGAGGTTCACGGCTTCTCAAACGATGTAACGTTTAGCTGGTTGGGTGATCGTAGGCTTTGATGGCTTTGTACCTTGAACATTACAACAACCTGCGTCACACACTGCAATATAGGAGAGCGAGAGAGTGTCTGGAAAGAGGTGGGAATTCAGCAAAGAAAGACAAGAGGAGTTTCAGGATTCCTGCATATTTACTGATCCAATTTTGGCAGATACTAGTGCCTTGCTTGGTCACCATGAGAGTGGGCTACTGGGCTAGATGGACTATTGCCCTGACCCAGTGAGATTATTCTTATGCTTCATTTTTTTTGCCTTATTCTCTCAGTAATCAAGGTTGTAAAAGAGAGCTAGAAGGAACACAGCAAGGACAATTGGTATCAGATGATACAGCCTTTTAGTGGTGCAAAAGTGGACTGCATATGGACTTGGGCTACTGTTTGAACCTCTGCAAGTTAATTTGATTTGGTTGACAATATTTCCATTAAGGAATCTATTTCTTCAGCCTTCTTCCTCCTAAAGAGATTAGGTTGAGAACAAACTCAAAACTCCCACAAAAAAACAGGCTGGTTCTACTGCAAATGGTGACAGAGAGTACTTTGGATTTCTAGACCACAGATGTCAAAATCAAGGCCCGCTTGGCCGTTTTATGCGGCCCACGGTCCAATGCCCCCCCCCCCCCCCCAGTGTTATCTTGTGGCCGGCTCCTTCCTCACAGCCGCAGTGTGCACAGGCTCCTCGCATGTCCCGCGCCTCATCCAGAAACATTCCCTCTGATGTTGCGATGTCAGAGAGAAGCTTCCGGTTCAGGCGCATAGCGCATGAGGAGCCGCTGCACTTGACTTTGTGCACTGTGGCTGGGAGGAGGGAGCCGGCCACAAGATAACACCAGGGGCATCGGACCGCGGGCCGCTTAAAACGGCCAGAAGGTAAGACACCCACCAGAGGGAGGGAGATAACAAAAGTAGGGGGAATGATTTTATTTTCAATTTAGTGTTTGAATTGTGTCAATTTTGAGCATTTTAATCTGCTGTCTATATTTTGCACTGCTCAGAAGGAAATACATTTGTTTCTTTTTCTCTGGGGGTTATACTACATGCAGAGTCTTGAATCTTAGGGTTTCTTTTTTTATATATTACTACTTTAAGTTTTTTGTCCCGAATTTGCATAGGGGTTATCTGTGTTCTGGTAAGAATGAATGTTGAGAAGCATACAGTGTGCTTTCTGTAGTTTAATTTTGTGGTTAACCATTATGTGTTAATAAGATTATATTATGAATGGAAATAATTGTGTTATAATTAGTGCTATTATGGGGGTGGGGTCTGGGGCGGAGATTGGGCAAGGTCTGGCCCGCGACTTAGTCTGTGTTTTGGATTTCGGCCCCTTAATGTGATTGAGTTTGACACCCCTGGCCTAGACCAAGGAACGATTTTCAAAGAGCTACAGAGCAGGGATGATGCCTGTCATAAGGACATACTGGGTCAGACCAATGGTCCATCAAGCCCAGGTCCCTAGTACCTGGCCAAACCAGGTCCCTAGTACCTGGCCAAAACTCAAGGAGTAGCAACATTCCATATTACCGATCCAGGGAAAGCTGTGGCTTTCCCCATGTCTTTCTTAATAACAGGCTAGGTATGGACTTTTCCTCCAGAAAACTGTCCAAACCTTTCTTAAACCCAGCTATGCTATCCGCTCTTACCACAACCTCTGACAATGAGTTTAACTATTCTCCGAGTGAAAAAAAAAAAATCCTCCTATTGATTTTAAAAGTATTTCCCTGTAACTTCATCGAGTGTACCCTAGTCTTTGTAATTTTTGATGGAGTGAAAAAACAATCCACTCGTACCTGTTCTTCTCCACTCAGGATTTTGTAGACTTCAATCATATCTCCCCTTAGCCGTCTCTTTTCCAAGCTGAAGAGCCCTAAACATTTTAGTCTTTCCTCATACGGAAGGAGTTCCATCTCCTTTATCATCTTGGTCGCTCTTCTTTGAACCTTTTCTAGTGCTGCTTTTACTTGAGATAAGGAGACCAGAATTGAACGCAGTACTCCAGTTGAGGTCGCACTATTGAGCGATTACAAAGGCATTATAACATTCTTAGTCTTGTTAATCAACCCTTTTTAAATAAATCCTAGCATCTTGTTTGCTTTTTTGACCACCGCTGCACATTGGGCAGATTGTTTCATCATACCAATCAAAGAAAGTATAAAGTATCTTCTGCAGCAGACTGGCTAATGTACTAAAGAGGGGCTTTAAACTAAATTCTCTTGGAATAGATGAAAAAATCCTCATGGTTATTAATATCCCTTAGGAAGGTAAGATCTTTACAGAAATGGAGGAAAAAGAGTACCGTATATAATCGAATATAAGCTGACCTGACTATAAGCCAAGGTAGCCCTTTCCACCAAAAAAAGGGTTGACTCAACTATAAGCTGGGGGGAGGGAGATTAATATTCAAGTGTCCTGTCCTGCAAGGCTCTGCACCCTGTCTCCCCTCCCTCCCAATGGCGTGCAGGCCTCCACCAGGCCTGCCGTAAGACCCGGTGGGCCAGGACAGGAGGGATCTCTCCCGCCTCCTGTCCCAGCCGACTCAAAAAACTTTTACTTCCCTCCTGCCTCACCCACTTACCTATAAATTCCCTGGTGGTCTCGTGGTGGCCTGAGACAGGAGGGATCCGACTGACAATTTTTGCCTCCCCCTCGTACCTTTCAATTCCCTGGTGATCCAGTGGTGAACTGAGCATAAGTGATCTTCCGGCGCTTCTGCTGGGTGAAGAGCTGTTAGCTGAATGATTGCCGAGTTCTCACAGCAGTCATTCAGCTAGTGGCTCATCGCCCATCAGGAGTGCTGGAACATCACTTATGCTCAGTTCACCACTGGACCACTAGGGAATTGAAAGGTGTACGAGGGAGGAAGGTAAAAATTATTAGTCGGCTGGGACAGGAGGTGGGAGAAATCCAGCCTGTCCCAGCCCACCGCTGGACCATGAGGTCTTATGGTAGGCCCAATGGACGAATGTGGTGAATCAATTATAATTCCCAGATAGCAAAATGAATCCACAGCTTGAATTTGTTTTGAAAATCCAAATGTCCAAATGTGAAGCATCCAAAACAGGCCCAATTGTATGTAGGAGGGGGCTGGCATTTTATTTATTATTTATTTATTTATTCAATTTTCTATGCTGTTCTCCCAGGAGAGCTCAGAACGGTTTTACATTAATTTATTCAGGTGCTCAAGCATTTTTCCGTGTCTGTCCCAGTGGGCTCACAATCTATCTAATGTACCTGGGGCAATTGGGGGATTAAGTGACTTGCCCAGGGTCACAAGGAGCAGCATGGATTTGAACCTACAACCCCAGGGTACTGAGGCTGTAGCTTTAACCACTGTGCCACACACTCCCAATTTTAATGGAGTAGCTATCCAGACATGCCAACAGAGTGGTAGGGCACCTTATGGGGCACTGCTATGAACTTCACATAAAGTGTGCCAGGTACACATTTCACTATAACCCCCTTATAGTGTTTGGAGAGCCCTTCAAAACCTACTATACCCATAGAAACATAGAATAAGAAGAAACATAGAAGAAGATGACGGCAGAAAAGGGCTACAGCCCATCAAGTCTGCCCACTCTGCTTACCCACCCCCTGTCTATGCCCTAATGACCCAATTTCCTTATCCTCGTAGGGATCCCACATGGGTATCCCATTTATTCTTAAAGTCTGGCACGCTGTCTGCCTCGATCACCTGCACTGGAAGCTTGTTCCAATGATCAACCACTCTCTCTGTGAAGAAATACTTTCTGGTGTCGCCATGAAATTTTCCGCCCCTGAGTTTGAGCGGGTGCCCTCTTGTGGCCGAGGGTCCCTTGAGAAAGAAAATATCATCTTCCACTTCGACACGTCCCGTGAGGTACTTAAATGTTTCGATCATGTCTCCCCTCTTCCTACGTTCCTCAAGAGTGTAGAGCTGCAATTTGTTCAGTCTCTCTTCGTACGAGAGACCCTTGAGCCCCGAGATCATCCTGGTGGCTGTCCGTTGAACCGATTCAATTCTGCGCACATCTTTACTGTAATGTGGCCTCCAGAATTGCACACAGTACTCCAGATGAGGTCTCACCATGGCCCTGTACAACGGCATTATGACTTCAGGCTGACGAAACTTCTATTGATACAACCCAATATCTGCCTTGTCTTAGATGAAGCCTTCTCCACTTGATTGGCAGTTTTCGTGTCTGCACTGATGATTACTCCTAAATCTCGTTCTGCTGAAGTCCTAGTTAAAGTTTCTCCGTTCAAGAAGTACGTCCTGCATGGATTTCCGCTTCCGAGGTGCATGACCTTACATTTCTTAGCATTGAAGCCTAGCTGCCAGGTTGAGGACCAACTTTCCAATGTAAGCAGGTCCTGCGCCATATAATTCTGTAAACTGCATTCACTTACTATATTACATAGTTTGGCGTCATCGGCGAATAGTGTTATTTTACCTTGAAGCCCTTGAGTCAGATCCCCTATGAATATGTTGAAAAGGAGTGGACCCAGGACCGAGCCCTGCGGCACTCCACTGGTCACCTCCGATGTTTTAGAGAGGGTACCATTAACCACCACCCTCTGAAGTCTGCCACTCAGCCAATCATTGACCCATGCAGTTAGTGTCTCTCCTAACCCCATCTGTCTGACAACCTTAGCCCTTATGGCTGCAGGTGTCACCTATGGCAGAACAATAAGTTTTGAGTGAGTTTTGGTGGCCTCACACTTTTCACCATAAATGTAGTGGGTAGGGTAAGATATGGACCTGGATCTTCCTCTCTATGGTTCATTACACCACCCACCAGGCTACTCCATACACCTGCTTGATGCGTTACTACAGTGTTCTTCAACTGCCGGTCCGTAGAAAATTCCTGCCGGTCCGTGCAGGGTCAGCGAGAATGATGCGGTTAAATTTCCTGCCCCGGTGGTGTTGGCGGAAGGCTGCTGTTCTACCCAGCCTCGGGCGATCAAGGCAGGCTGATGATGTCAGGGCATTCCCTCTAAGTCTCGCCTATGCGGAAACAGGAAGTTGAAACAAAATAGGTGGGACTCAGAGGGAAGGTCCCGACGTCGGCAGCCTGTCTTGATCACTGCCCCTACCGAGTCACCGAAGAGGGCCGCGGGGAAAGTGCAGGTAGAAGGGAGATGGTCAATGTGCACGGGATCAGCGTGTGGATTGGGGCCATCGGCAGCATCTGGGCTGAGAGTCCGCCCAAGTGCGGGATATGTGCATGTACCCAGCGGTTGAGAGGGTGCCTCTAGGTGCAGCTAGAGAATGGCACAGTGGCGGTTTACCCGCGGCCACCGCATTTTAGCCGCGGGTCACCCGCCGAAAACGGGGAAGAAAACTAGCAGTCGCTGCGGCGACGGGGACAAGGCCATTCACCGCCCGCGGGGCGGTGAATGGTCTTGTCCCCGCAGTGAGGCATGAAGGATCGCGCGGTCCCCGCAGCTCACACCCGCCTGCCCAATCGATTCTAGTGTTTAGCCAGCTCTCTCCCTTCTCCTCACCTTAGTTTGTAGATTTTCTTTTTCGGCGACCCGCACGCTATCAGAGAGCCGTGCACGCGCGGCTGCTCAGTGTTCAATCTTCTGCTCTGACGCAACCGGAAACAGGAAGTTGCAGCAGAGCAGAAGATTGAACACTGAGCAGCCGCGTGTGCGGGTCGCCGAAAAAGAAAACCTATAAACTAAGGTGAGGAGAAGGGAGAGAGCTGGCTAAACACTAGGATCGATTGGGCAGGCAGGTAGTGGCTGCGGGGACCGTGCGATCGCTAGTGTTCCCGGCTCAAATTGGAAGGAGGGAGTGAAAGGGAAAAGGATTCTGGGCCAAGGGGATGAAAACGGAAGAAAAATCCACAGCAGGAAAGAAAGGGAAGGACAGGCAGGTGAGCCAGATGCTAGAAGCAGGGGGGGGGGGAAGAAAGAGGGAAAAAAGCTAGATGGGGTTGAAAAGAAGAGACACACTGGTATGGAAGAGGAAGATAGGGGAAATCTGGATACAGGAAGGTAACAGAAAGAGGGGAAATTATGTGCATGGGGCATAGGGACAGAGACATAAAGGGGACATGCCATGGGGATGGTATATGGACACAGGGGGGGGGGGCAATGGCAGATACATAGGGGAGATATTAGAAATGGGGAAAATAGGAGCACAGAAGCGAGATGGTTTGTGGGGATGGGACAGGGACCGAGCTCGCAGGCTCCAGTGGCTTGCACAAATTACATTGTAACGTGCCATGAAAATAAGAGGGAGGAAGGTAGATAGATAGGCCACGCGAGAGGAGCTGAAGGGTGGTAGAAAGGAACAGATGGTAAAGGAGGGAGGGAAGGGTGGTGGTGGAAAGGAATAGGACAGACATTGAAGGAGGGTGGAGAGGAACAGACCCTGAAGGGAAATGTGGAAGACAGAATGGGAAGAAGACAGATGCCAGACTATGGGGGAGCGGAGGGAAGAAGATGGGTGCTAGACCAATTGGGGGGGGGGGAGTGAAGGGAGAGGCACAGTAACAGCAAATGGAAGACGCAGAGAGAAGACACACAGTGGATGGAAGGAATTGAATGAGAAGATGTGGAAAGCAGAAACCAGACAACAAAGGTAGAAAAAAAATTCTATTTTTTGCTTTAGTTGTGTTGATAAAAATTTATAAACAAAGCCCTGCCAGCTGAACATCTCTTTCTCTAGTTCAGCAGCAGGAACTTTGATTTATAAGAAAGGAATAAGCTAAATATTACAGTACTAAGGCTTATATGGATGCAGCGGGGACGGTGACGGGGCGGTGAATGGGATGGCAGTGGCGGTGACGGGGCGGTGAAAGGGATGGCGGTGACGGTGACGGGGCGGTGAAGGGAACGGCGGTGATGGGGCGGTGCAGAGGATGGTAGGGCGGTGACGGGGCCAGATTTTTTCCCTGTGTCATTCTCTAGGTGCAGCGGGTTGAGCCCATGCGGCTGCGGGGTCGTGCCGTGTTCACTGGCTGCCACTGGGTTGTTGACAGCGTCCACGGGTGAGCGAGTGGTGTGGTGCTGGCCCTGAGCTTTCCTGTATGCTGGCTGCTCATTCATGGAGACTTGACAGCAGGGCGGCGGGTAGGGGCCTCCGGCTCGTCTTTGGCGGCAGGGCCTGTGGTGAAACGCTGTTTGGGGGGGGGACACAAATGTGCAGGGCGCACAGGAGCAAGATCATGGGGAGCCTTCGACACTGGCTGTCTCCCCCCCCCCAGCAGCTCTCGTACTTGCCAGGGCAGTGATTCACTTCGGCAACTTCCTCTTTCCTGAGAGGCGGCAATGGACCAAAGGCTGCCTAAGTAAATCACTGCTGCAGGCAAGTACTGAGAGCTACTGGAAGGGGAGGAAGCCACTGTTGGAGGCTGGGAAGTTGCTGGATAAAGGGAGAGCTGCTACTGGACCTGGAGGGAGGTAGAAGGAGAGATGCTGCTGGGAGGGGAAGAGGGAAAGGGATGGGAAGAGAGTTACTGTTGGATAGGGGGAGAAGGAAAAAAGTAAGGAAACAGCTGGCAGGGAGGTTACAGGAGGGGAAAGGGGGTCAGGGTGGAATGGAGAGATCAGATAAGAGAAAGGGGAGAGAGAGGAATGAGAAAGAGAGAGATTGATGCTGTAAAGGGGGTCAGCAGAGAAATGAGAGAGGGATAAAGATACTAGATATTGTGTAGGAGAGATAAAAATGAAGAAAGCAGCGAAGCTGGAATGAATGATGTAAAAAGGAGAGAGGCGGCACAGGCTGGATGGAAAGGGGAGAGGGGCATAGAAAGAAGTCAGATACATATGGAAGAGGAGAGGGCAGACAATGGCTGGAACGGCCAGATGCTGGATTAAAGAGAAGATGAAAGCAGAAACCAGAGACAACAAAAGGTGGAAAAAAATAATTTTATTTCTATTTTGTCATTAGAATATATCAGATTTGAAATATATATCCTGCTAGAGACATAACTAAGGACTGCAAAGCCCAGGCAGTGCTTCTTTAGCTTCCAGCTGGCTTAGGGCTTTCTCTGACCAGGGGGCAGTTGTCCTAGTTGCACTCCCCTAACACTATTCCTGTCATGTGTGACTGCGGTATTCTGTTAGTATGATATTTCTGTGTAGCATGGCTTATTCAGTTTTCTTGATAGTAGATATGTGAAGGGGAGGGGAGACGGGTTTTGTTGGTCCTTGCTCTGTATTATTTGTATTTATAAAATGACAATTGTACAGAATATTGTTTCTTTTTATACTTTAATAAAATACATTCAATATAAAATCATAACTGAGGCTTGTGCGGATGGGATCAAATGGTTTGCGGGGACCGAGTTCGTGGAGATGGGGCGGAAATTGTTTTTTAAAATTTCAGTCTTAGTAGTTTGCCAGTCCACAAAATAATTCTTTTATTTCTGCCGGTCCACGAGTGTAAAAAGGTTGAATAACACTGTTCTACTAGGATTTCCCAGAACTGCAGCTATCATAGAGGCTGGTATGTATGTACTGGTATTTTTCACATCTTAGGTGTAACAGGGGGTTACCAGAGGTCCGGTTTTCCCTGGATGGCTTTTCAAAACCCGGCACTTTGTCCAGGTTTTGAAAAGCTGTGTTGAGCAGGGAGGAAGTCCGCGCATGTGCGGCCGTCACGCATGCACATGATGTCATCACTTAGCGCCAGCGCATGCGTGGACTTCCTGCTGACAAGAGTGAGGGGCTGGGGTGGGCATCTGCTCAGTTTTTTAAAACGGGTCTAACTCTGAACATCTAAATGATTCCCTGGATGTCTTCCAAAAGGTTTCATTATCTCTGCAAGACATCCAGGTCCTAAAGCCACCCTAATCCTGCCCAAAACACACCTCTTAATGTTTAGGCATACTGGAGAGAAAATGGCCTGCAAAATATCCAGAAAGTCAGTTTCAAATATTGGCACTTAGATGTTCTGGCAATTAAAACATCCAAGTGCTGTTTTTTTGGACAGCTTTCTATTTTGGAAAGGAGCCCCAGAGTATTTAAGACAAAATATAATTTAAATAACAAAATACATTTTTTTTAAAATTTCCAAGCAAAACGGTCTCAATGCACATGGACTGCAGCTAATGAAAACTGACACTAAAAGTCAGAGTACTTGGAGAGACAGCTGTAATATCTCCACAGAGAGGCTAAAAGACTTAACTTTGTATTTAGAGCACTCTATTTACTATATAAATAATTTTGCATTAATTTATGAGTGGAGCAATAGGTTAGAACTGGGCTCAACTCTCAGTGCAGCTCCTTGTGACTCTGGGCAATATATTTAACCCTCCACTGCCCCAGGAAAAAAATAAGTTCCTGTACTTAATATGTAAACCCCTACTCCCACTTCATACCGAGCCACTGGAACCAACTGCCCCTTGAAAGACTCCTCAACTTTAGGAAAGCAATAAAAAACAGACCTCTTCACTTAACCCCTCCCCTTGACTGATAGATCACAACCTGTAAACTGTCTGTGTGTCAATTAGGATAAAACTTGTACTAGAAAACTAGGGCAAATTGTAACGGTAAACTCTATATTATGTATATTTGTATTAAACCCTAGTACAGTAAAACCTTGCATGCAAGTAGCTTGGATTGTAAGTGTTTTGCAAGACAAGCAAAACATTTTATTAACTTTTAACTTGATATACAAGCAATTTCTTGCAATACAAGTACATACAGTATACACGTGTCACATCATCACAACTGAGCCGATGGCTCTTCTCTCTCTGACGCTGCGATAGTGTAGTGACTGTTCTAAATGAGCGAGGTCTTGCAATACGAGTACATACAGTATACACGTGTCACATCATCACAACTGAGCCGATGGCTCTTCTCTCTCTGACGCTGCGGGAATGTAGTGACTGTTGTAAATGAGCGAGGTTTTGCAAAACGAGTACATACAATAATCTTCCACTTCAGGTCACTGAGGCCAGCAGCGTGCCTGATTTTAAGGCCAAATGGGATAGATACGTGGGATCTATTCACTGAGTTAGGTGGGGAAGGGTCATTGCGGTGGGCAGACTGGATGGGCCGTGGCCCTTATCTGCCGTCTATTTCTTTGTTTCTATGTTTAATATACATGCATCACATCATCACAACTGAGCTCATGGTTCTCTCTCTGACGCTGCGGGAGTGTAGTTACTGTTCTAAATGAGCGAGGTCTTGCAATACGAGTACATACAGTATACACGTGTCACATCATCACAACTGAGCCAATGGCTCTTCTCTCTCTGACGCTGCGGGAGTGTAGTGACTGTTCTAAATGAGCGAGGTCTTGCAATACGAGTACATACAATATACACGTGTAACATCATCACAATTGAGCCAATGGTTCTTCTCTCTCTGACGCTGCGGGAATGTAGTGACTGTTGTAAATGAGCGAGGTTTTGCAAAACGAGTACATACAATATACATGCATCACATCATCACAACTGAGCTCATGGTTCTCTCTCTGACGCTGCGGGAGTGTAGTTACTGTTCTAAATGAGCGAGGTCTTGCAATACGAGTACATACAGTATACACGTGTCACATCATCACAACTGAGCCGATGGTTCTTCTCTCTCTGACGCTGCGATAGTGTAGTGACTGTTCTAAATGAGCGAGGTCTTGCAATACGAGTACATACAGTATACACGTGGCACATCATCACAATTGAGCCGATGGCTCTTCTCTCTCTGACGCTGCGGGAGTGTAGTGACTGTTCTAAATGAGCGAGGTCTTGCAATACGAGTACATACAGTATACACGTGTCACATCATCACAATTGAGCTGATGGCTCTTCTCTCTCTGACGCTGTGGGAGTGTAGTGACTGTTCTAAATGAGTGAGGTCTTGCAATACGAGTACATACAGTATACACGTGTCACATCATCACAACTGAGCCGATGGCTCTTCTCTCTCTGAAGCTGCGTGAGTGTAGTGACTGTTCTAAATGAGCGAGGTCTTGCAATACGAGTACATACAGTATACACGTGTCACATCATCACAACTGAGCCGATGGCTCTTCTCTCTCTGACGCTGCGGGAGTGTAGTGACTGTTCTAAATGAGCGAGGTCTTGCAATACGAGTACATACAGTATACACGTGTCACATCATCACAACTGAGCCGATGGCTCTTCTCTCTCTGACGCTGCGGGAGTGTAGTGACTGTTCTAAATGAGCGAGGTCTTGCAATACGAGTACATACAGTATACACGTGTCACATCATCACAATTGAGCTGATGGCTCTTCTCTCTCTGACGCTGCGGAAGTGTAGTGACTGTTCTAAATGAGCGAGGTCTTGCAATACGAGTACATACAGTATACACGTGTCACATCATCACAACTGAGCCGATGGCTCTTCTCTCTCTGACGCTGCGGGAGTGTAGTGACTGTTCTAAATGAGCGAGGTCTTGCAATACGAGTACATACAGTATACACGTGTCACATCATCACAACTGAGCCGATGGCTCTTCTCTCTCTGACGCTGCGGGAGTGTAGTGACTGTTCTAAATGAGCGAGGTCTTGCAATACGAGTACATACAGTATACACGTGTCACATCATCACAATTGAGCTGATGGCTCTTCTCTCTCTGACGCTGCGGAAGTGTAGTGACTGTTCTAAATGAGCGAGGTCTTGCAATACGAGTACATACAGTATACACGTGTCACATCATCACAACTGAGCCGATGGCTCTTCTCTCTCTGACGCTGCGGGAGTGTAGTAACTGTTCTAAATGAGCGAGGTCTTGCAATACGAGTACATACAGTATACACGTGTCACATCATCACAACTGAGCCGATGGCTCTTCTCTCTCTGACGCTGCGGGAATGTAGTGACTGTTGTAAATGAGCGAGGTTTTGCAAAACGAGTACATACAATAATCTTCCACTTCAGGTCACTGAGGCCAGCAGCGTGCCTGATTTTAAGGCCAAATGGGATAGATACGTGGGATCTATTCACTGAGTTAGGTGGGGAAGGGTCATTGCGGTGGGCAGACTGGATGGGCCGTGGCCCTTATCTGCCGTCTATTTCTTTGTTTCTATGTTTAATATACATGCATCACATCATCACAACTGAGCTCATGGTTCTCTCTCTGACGCTGCGGGAGTGTAGTTACTGTTCTAAATGAGCGAGGTCTTGCAATACGAGTACATACAGTATACAGGTGTCACATCATCACAACTGAGCCGATGGCTCTTCTCTCTCTGAAGCTGCGATAGTGTAGTGACTGTTCTAAATGAGCGAGGTCTTGCAATACGAGTACATACAGTATACACGTGTCACATCATCACAATTGAGCCGATGGCTCTTCTCTCTCTGACGCTGCGGGAGTGTAGTGACTGTTCTAAATGAGCGAGGTCTTGCAATATGAGTACATACAGTATACACGTGTCACATCATCACAACTGAGCCGATGGTTCTTCTCTCTCTGACGCTGCGGGAGTGTAGTGACTGTTCTAAATGAGCGAGGTCTTGCAATACGAGTACATACAGTATACACGTGTCACATCATCACAACTGAGCCGATGGTTCTTCTCTCTCTGACGCTGCGATAGTGTAGTGACTGTTCTAAATGAGCGAGGTCTTGCAATACGAGTACATACAGTATACACGTGGCACATCATCACAATTGAGCCGATGGCTCTTCTCTCTCTGACGCTGCGGGAGTGTAGTGACTGTTCTAAATGAGCGAGGTCTTGCAATACGAGTACATACAGTATACACGTGTCACATCATCACAATTGAGCCGATGGCTCTTCTCTCTCTGACGCTGCGGGAGTGTAGTGACTGTTCTAAATGAGCGAGGTCTTGCAATACGAGTACATACAGTATACACGTGTCACATCATCACAACTGAGCCGATGGCTCTTCTCTCTCTGACGCTGCGGGAGTGTAGTGACTGTTCTAAATGAGCGAGGTCTTGCAATACGAGTACATACAGTATACACGTGTCACATCATCACAACTGAGCGGATGGCTCTTCTCTCTCTGACGCTGCGGGAATGTAGTGACTGTTGTAAATGAGCGAGGTTTTGCAAAACGAGTACATACAATAATCTTCCACTTCAGGTCACTGAGGCCAGCAGCGTGCCTGATTTTAAGGCCAAATGGGATAGATACGTGGGATCTATTCACTGAGTTAGGTGGGGAAGGGTCATTGCGGTGGGCAGACTGGATGGGCCGTGGCCCTTATCTGCCGTCTATTTCTTTGTTTCTATGTTTAATATACATGCATCACATCATCACAACTGAGCTCATGGTTCTCTCTCTGACGCTGCGGGAGTGTAGTTACTGTTCTAAATGAGCGAGGTCTTGCAATACGAGTACATACAGTATACACGTGTCACATCATCACAACTGAGCCAATGGCTCTTCTCTCTCTGACGCTGCGGGAGTGTAGTGACTGTTCTAAATGAGCGAGGTCTTGCAATACGAGTACATACAATATACACGTGTAACATCATCACAATTGAGCCAATGGTTCTTCTCTCTCTGACGCTGCGGGAATGTAGTGACTGTTGTAAATGAGCGAGGTTTTGCAAAACGAGTACATACAATATACATGCATCACATCATCACAACTGAGCTCATGGTTCTCTCTCTGACGCTGCGGGAGTGTAGTTACTGTTCTAAATGAGCAAGGTCTTGCAATACGAGTACATACAGTATACACGTGTCACATCATCACAACTGAGCCGATGGTTCTTCTCTCTCTGACGCTGCGATAGTGTAGTGACTGTTCTAAATGAGCGAGGTCTTGCAATACGAGTACATACAGTATACACGTGGCACATCATCACAATTGAGCCAATGGCTCTTCTCTCTCTGACGCTGCGGGAGTGTAGTGACTGTTCTAAATGAGCGAGGTCTTGCAATACGAGTACATACAGTATACACGTGTCACATCATCACAATTGAGCTGATGGCTCTTCTCTCTCTGACGCTGCGGGAGTGTAGTGACTGTTCTAAATGAGTGAGGTCTTGCAATACGAGTACATACAGTATACACGTGTCACATCATCACAACTGAGCCGATGGCTCTTCTCTCTCTGAAGCTGCGTGAGTGTAGTGACTGTTCTAAATGAGCGAGGTCTTGCAATACGAGTACATACAGTATACACGTGTCACATCATCACAACTGAGCCGATGGCTCTTTTCTCTCTGACGCTGCGGGAGTGTAGTGACTGTTCTAAATGAGCGAGGTCTTGCAATACGAGTACATACAGTATACACGTGTCACATCATCACAACTGAGCCGATGGCTCTTCTCTCTCTGACGCTGCGGGAGTGTAGTGACTGTTCTAAATGAGCGAGGTCTTGCAATACGAGTACATACAGTATACACGTGTCACATCATCACAACTGAGCCGATGGCTCTTCTCTCTCTGACGCTGCGATAGTGTAGTGACTGTTCTAAATGAGCGAGGTCTTGCAATACGAGTACATACAGTATACACGTGTCACATCATCACAATTGAGCCGATGGCTCTTCTCTCTCTGACGCTGCGGGAGTGTAGTGACTGTTCTAAATGAGCGAGGTCTTGCAATACGAGTACATACAGTATACACGTGTCACATCATCACAATTGAGCTGATGGCTCTTCTCTCTCTGACGCTGCGGGAGTGTAGTGACTGTTCTAAATGAGCGAGGTCTTGCAATATGAGTACATACAGTATACACGTGTCACATCATCACAACTGAGCCGATGGCTCTTCTCTCTCTGACGCTGCGGGAGTGTAGTGACTGTTCTAAATGAGCGAGGTCTTGCAATACGAGTACATACAGTATACAGGTGTCACATCATCACAACTGAGCCGATGGCTCTTCTCTCTCTGAAGCTGCACCCCCACAGCCTCCCGACCTCCCCATCATGTAGAAGCTCCTACCGGTGTCCTGCTGCTTCCTCTTGGCGGTCCCGACCCCCCGACACGATCGGGGCAAGAGGGAGCTCAAGCCCTCTTTCCCCAGCCAACCACGGCACCCCCGACACGATCGGGGCAAGAGGGAGCTCAAGCCCTCTTGCCCCCCGACTCCCCGTCACGATCGGGGCAAAAGGGAGCCCAAGCCCTCTTGCCCCGCCAACTCCCCGACAATATCGGGCCAGGAGGGAGCCCAAGTCCTCCTGGCCCTGGCGACCCCTCCCCCCCGGCTAGTTGTTCGAGCCAGGAGGGAGCCCAAACCCTCCTGGCCACGGCGATCCCCTACCCCCACCCCGTACTACATTACGGGCAGGAGGGATCCCAGGCCCTCCTGCCCTCGACGCAAACCCCCCTCCCCCCAACGACTGCCCCCCCCAAGAACTTCCGACCGCCCCCCCAGCCAACCCGCGACCCCCCTGGCCGGCCCCCACGACACCCCCACCCCCCTTCCCCGTACCTTTGTGTAGTTGGCCGGACAGACGGGAGAAAAACCCGCCTGTCCGGCAGGCAGCCAACGACGGAATGAGGCCGGATTGGCCCATCCGTCCCAAAGCTCCACCTACTGGTGGGACCTAAGGCGCCTGGGCCAATCAGAATAGGCCCGGGAGCCTTAGGTCCCTCCTGGGGACAGGATCTTGGTTCCTTTGTCGGGAAGCCCTGCGCCTCTGGAAATGGGCAATCTCCAACAACACCTTCCTTCGAGCGGTGTACATACAAGGAGAACAAAACTGCCTGGCGGACAGACTCAGCCGCCTCCTCCAGCCACACGAGTGGTCACTACACTCTCAGACCCTACGAGGAGTGTTCGAACGGTGGGGGACACCTCAAATAGACCTGTTCGCGTCCCCTCACAACCACAAGCTGCCTCTCTTCTGCTCCCGGATATACTCCCCGGACCGGCTCGAGGCCGACGCCTTCCTCCTCGACTGGGAGGGAAGGTTCCTGTACGCGTTCCCGCCGTTTCCTCTGATACTGCGGACGCTTGTCCACCTGAAAACAGTACAAGCCACCCTGATCCTGATTGCCCCTCGCTGGCCACGCCAGCCGTGGTTTTCCCTTCTACTTCTACTCAGTGTCAGAGATCCACTGCCTCTGCCTCTGTTTCCCTCTCTACTGTCACAGGGTCAGGGTTCACTGTTACATCCCAATCTTCAATCTCTTCATCTGAATGCTTGGTTTCTCTCCCCCTGACTGCTCTCCCCGTGTCTCAATCAGTCAAGGAGATATTGGAGGCCTCTAGAAAAACCTCGACGAGAACCTGCTACTCCCAAAAGTGGACCAGATTCTCAACCTGGTGCTCCTCCCACGGCCAGGACCCGATGTCGGTCCCCGTCCCCCTGGTCCTTGACTATCTACTTCAACTATCTCATTCCGGCCTAAAGACCAACTCCATTCGAGTACACCTCAGTGCGATTGCGGCCTTTCATCAGCCCCTAGAAGGGAAAGCCCTCTCGCTCCATCCCTTAGTCACTCGCTTCATGAAGGGTCTGCTGAACGTCCACCCCCCTCTCAAACCTCCCCCGGTGGTTTGGGACCTTAACGTGGTTCTGGCTCAACTAATGAAACCTCCATTTGAGCCACTAGACAAATGCCATCCAAAATTCCTCACTTGGAAGGTAATTTTCTTACTCGCGCTCACGTCCGCACGGCGGGTTAGTGAGCTACAAGCTCTGGTAGCGGATCCACCCTTCACGGTATTCCATCACGACAAGGTGGTACTCCGCACCCATCCAAAGTTCCTACCTAAAGTAGTGTCTGATTTCCATCTCAATCAGTCCATCGTCTTACCCGTGTTTTTTCCCAAGCCCCACTCTCACCCCGGAGAAGTGGCACTCCACGCTCTTGACTGCAAAAGAGCGTTGGCCTTTTACCTCCAACGCACTCAGCCACACCGGAAAGTCCCACAACTGTTTCTGTCCTTCGACCCAAACCGGTTAGGCCACCCAGTTTCCAAACGCACCTTGTCCAACTGGTTGGCCGATTGCATCTCCTTTTGCTACGCTCAGGCTGGTCTCGCGCTGCATGGTCGAGTAACGGGACACAAAGTCCGAGCGATGGCAGCCTCCGTAGCGTTCCTCAGGTCCACACCTATTGAGGAAATCTGCAAGGCTGCCACGTGGTCTTCGGTTCATACCTTCACCTCCCACTACTGCCTGGACTCCCTGTCCAGAAGCGATGGCCGGTTCGGCCAATCGGTATTGCGAAATCTATTTGCTTAAATTGCCAACTTCCCTCCATCCCTCTTCAGTAAGCTTGGAGGTCACCCACATGTGAGAATATCATGCCTGCTTGTCCTGGGATAAAGCACAGTTACTTACCGTAACAGGTGTTATCCAGGGACAGCAGGCATATATTCTCACAACCCGCCCACCTCCCCGAGGTTGGCTTCTTTGCTAGTTAAGTGAACTGGAGACCACGAGGGGATGAGCCCCCTAGTGGAGCAGGAAGGCACGCATGCGTGGAGCAGCAGAGCAAACTTAAATCTTCAATCAAGTTTGCTTGAAAATGCTTCCGCATCGGGGCTCCGTAGATGACGTCACCCACATGTGAGAATATATGCCTGCTGTCCCTGGATAACACCTGTTACGGTAAGTAACTGTGCTTTTGAGTAGAACAGTTGATTTGTTTTGGGAAATTGACAATTTTGTCCTTTCTTCACTTAATTTTGATGGAGCTCTTGCATGCTTGGGTACTAACTGCAGGTGGCAGCAGAGCTCCCGGTGAAGTAGGAGGATCACAGAAAAAATCCGGAATGGATTCGCCCTAGTCTTAGTATTTTTGGAAAGAATAAACAAGTGATTCATATCTACTCATTCCTCTCCACTCAGTATTTTATAGACCTCTATCATTATCTCTTCTGAGCCGTCTCTTCTCCAAGCTGAAGAGTCCTAGCCACTTTAGCCTTTCTCATTGGGAAGTCGTCTCATCCCTTTTATATTTTTTGTCGCCCTTCTCTGTACCTTTTCTAATTCTGCTATATCATGTTTTCCATTCCTTTCCTGATAATACCTAACATTCTATTTACTTTCTTAGCTGCTGACACACATTGAGCTAAGAGCTTCAACGTATCCTCAAAGATGGAACCCTGCATCACATAGCTATAGTTCAGGTTCATATTTCCCACCAGCGTTCCCGCTAAGCTGCGCTGGGGTGCGCTGGCGCACAAAATATTACCTCGCAGCCACAAGTTTCTCGTCACAGCGCACACAGTGTAGAGCACAGTTCTTCAACCGCCGGTCCGCAAACAAAATCTTGCCGGTCCGCGAAGGATTCGGTCCCCGCCGCAACGAAAGGCCGGCGTCAGCTGACTTGCAACTTCCTGTTGCAGTCGCTGTGCCGGGACTCCTGCCTTGGCCGGGACTCCTGCCTTCCACCGCGTTTGCCTCCTGCCTTGTCTCCGCACCTTCAGACCAGCAGCGGCAGCTCTGTATGCTTTTAACTTCGGCACAGAGCTGCCCCTAATCAATAGTTTAGCGCGGTTTCATAAGGCAGCCTCGGGGCCTTTGCTAGGCCGGCCCACATCGCATCATCGAAGCGGGCTGGCTATCAAAGGCCCCGAGGCTGCCTCATGAAACCGCGCTAAACTATTGATTAGGGGCAGCTCTGTGCCGAAGTTAAAAGCATACAGAGCTGCCGCTGCTGGTCTGAACTCTTGGGCCGCTGAAGGAGGGCAAAAAGCAGCTGTCCTGGAGGTTTCCCTTCCTCTCGCCTTTACAGGTTCCTTTTTTCCACCTTTTTTTTTTTCCTTCAAACGGCAACGGGCCCCAGCATCGACATCAATCAAGTAAGTTCCACTGTCAATCAAGCGGTTCTGCTCGGCCAAAGCTTCCCCTGTGACATGAGCCACCCTCAGGGGAAAGAAAGTGACCCACAAAGGTGAGGGGAAGGGGGGCAGATGATGGAAGTTGGGGGGGGGGGGGAGGGAGAGAGAGAGAGAGAGAGAGAGAGAAGGGGCAGATGATGGAATGGAGGAGATGAGAGAGAGAGAGAAGGGGACAGATGATGGAAGTGAGAAGAAGGGAGAGAGAGCAGAAGGCAGATGGATGTCAGTTGAGAAGGGAGAGCAGATGCTGAATGGAAGTGGGGAAAGAACACATACTGGATGGAAGGAGGAGATAAATAAAGGGGGAAGAAAATAGTAAGATAATGGAGGGGTGAGGGAAAGGGGTGACAAGCTGTGTGTAGACACAGTGAAAAGAGGGAAACGGGACTAAATAGTAAGAAAGAATTTAATTTAGATGGAGGCAGAAAATAGAGAAGGAAGACCAGAGAAGAAAAGGGAAGAGAGAGCAGAGAATGATCAGATCTGAGTGGAGGAAATGAGAAGAGAGATATGCTAAAAACCACAGGGGGGAGGGAAGGATAGAGATGCCAGACCATGAGGGGAACAGAAGGAAGATGATGGATGCTAGACCAAATTGGGGGGTGGGGGGGGGGGCAGGAGGAGAGATGGCAGGGAAAGACAGACAGTGAATGGAAGGGGCAGATGCTGGACTGAAGAGACAGAGAAGGTTATCATGCTGCTGTACCGGGCCATGGTACGCCCTCACCTGGAGTACTGCGTCCAGCACTGGTACTTTAAGAAGGACACGGTACTACTCGAAAGGATCCAGAGAAGAGCAACTAAAATGGTTAAGGGGCTGGAGGAGTTGCCGTACAGCGAAAGATTAGAGAAACTGGGCCTCTTCTCCCTTGAGCAGAGGAGATTGAGAGGGGACATGATAGAAACATTCAAGGTACTGAAGGGAATAGACTTAGTAGCTAAGGCAGGGAGAACGAGAGGGCACTCTCTAAAGTTGAAAGGGGATAGATTCCATACAAACGTAAGGAAGTTCTGTGGTAGAAAGCAACATATTTATTTGGCTCATAACTTGCTGGCGCCCGATATTTTTAGCTCACAGTGAAAAAAGTTTGCTCACAACACCCGCCCGCTTAGAGGGAACACTGTTTCCCACATGTGTCACTTTGCACTGTTCACATTAAATATCATCTGCCGGTAAGTCTGTCTTTTGTGGTAAATAACTTCATGGAAATGCTTTTAAAACAGAGAATAGTGCAGTTTCTGGTATCCAATGGATTGCAGGACCAGAGGTAACATGGATTCACTAGAGGCAGGTCTTGTCAGTCAAATCTATCAATTTCTTTCACTGAGAATTGGATAGAGGGAGTGCACTAGTTGTGGTATATTTAGATTTTAGCAAAGACGTCTAATAAATAAATTGAGTGCCTTCGGGATGGGTCCCAAAACGACGGGCTGGGTCAAGAACTGGTTCAGTGGAAGGCAACAGAGGGTAGTGATCAGTGCTTTACAGAAAGGGTGGTAGATGCATGGAATAGTCTCTGCCGTCATGTTTCTGTATTTCTATTTTGACGCCCAATCTCATAAGGTCTTCTTTCAATTTTTCATAATAAACTTGTGAGTTAACAACTTTAAACATAAGAATAGCCTTACTGGGTCAGACCAATGGTCCATCTAGCCCAGTAGCCCATCCTCACGATGAGCAAAACAGGTCACTATTACCTGGCCAAAACCCAAAGAGTAGCAACATTCCATGCTACTGATCCAGAACAACTTTGTGTCATCAGCAAATTTTTTAACTTGCTGCTTATTCCTATCTCTAGATCATTGATAAATATGTTAAAAAGCAGTGGTCCCAGCACAGACCCCTGGGGAACCCCACTATTTACCCTTATCGATTGAAAATATTGACCATTTAACTCTACACTCTGTTTTCTATCTTTCAACAAGTTCTTAATCCATAATAGGATGTTACCTCTTATCCCATGACTTTCTAATTTTCTCAGAAGTTTTTTATGAGGTACTTTGTCAAATGCCTTTTAAAAATCCAGATGCACAATATCGACTGGCTCACTTTTATCTACATGTTCATTCACCCCTTCAAAGAAATGTGGTAGATTGGTGAGGCAAGATTTCCCTTGACTAAATCCATTTTGGAACAGGTATCACATGCCTCTTTCCCCTCCCCGCCTCCAAATCAACTAGGCTGCTGGTCACATAAGTACAAGGACTAGGGGATACGTGATGAAATTACATGAAGATACTTCTAAAATACAATTGTTAAGCTATGGAACACCTTGCCAGAAGATGTAGTGACAGTGGTTAACATATCTGGATTTTAAAAAAGGATTGGACAAGTTCCTGGAGGAAAAGTCCATATATGATCTGCTATTGAGACAGACAGGGGAGAATCCACTGCTTGCCCTGGATTGGTAGCATGGAATGTTGCTACTCTTTGGGTTTCTGCCAGGTACTTGCAACTTGGATTGGCCACTGTGGAAACAGGATACTGGGCTAGATGGACTACTGGTCTGACCCAGTATGGCTATTTTTATGTTCTTATTCCTAGCTTAGTGCATAGTAACATAGTAACATAGTAGATGACGGCAGATAAAGACCCGAATGGTCCATCCAGTCTGCCCAACCTGATTCAATTTAAATTTTTAAATTTTTTCTTCTTAGCTATTTCTGGGCAAGAATCCAAAGCTTTACCCTGTACTGTGCTTGGGTTCCAACTGCCGAAATCTCAGTTAAAACCTACTCCAGCCCATCTACACCCCCCCAGCCATTGAAGCCCTCCCCAGCCCATCCTCCACCAAACGGCCATACACAGACACAGACCGTGCAAGTCTGCCCAGTACTGGCCTTAGTTCAATATTTAATCTTATTTTCTGATTCTAGATCCTTTGTGTTCATCCCACGCTTCTTTGAACTCAGTCACAGTTTTACTCTCCACCACCTCTCTCGGGAGCGCATTCCAGGCATCCACCACCCTCTCCATAAAGTAGAATTTCCTAACATTGCCTTTGAATCTACCACCCCTCAACCTCAAATTATGTCCTCTGGTTTTACCATTTTCCTTTCTCTGGAAAAGATTTTGTTCTACGTTAATACCCTTTAAGTATTTGAACGTCTGAATCATATCTCCCCTGTCTCTCCTTTCCTCTAGGGTATACATATTCAGGGCTTCCAGTCTCTCCTCATACGTCTTCTGGCGTAAGCCTCCTATCATTTTCATCGCCCTCCTCTGGACCGCCTCAAGTCTTCTTACGTCCTTCGCCAGATACGGTCTCCAAAACTGAACACAATACTCCAAGTGGGGCCTTACCAATGACCTGTACAGGGGCATGAACACCTTCTTCCTTCTACTGGCTACGCCTCTCTTTATACAGCCCAGCATCCTTCCAGCAGTAGCCACCGCCTTGTCACACTGTTTTTTCGCCTTTAGATCTTCGGACACTATCACCCAAGGTCCCTCTCCCCATCCGTGCATATCAGCTTCTCACCTCCCAGCATATACAGTTCCTTCCGATTATTAATCCCCAAATGCATTACTCTGCATTTCTTTGCATTGAATTTTAGTTGCCAGGCATTAGACCATTCCTCTAACTTTTGCAGATCCTTTTTCATATTTTCCACTCCCTCTTTGGTGTCTACTCTGATACAAATCTTGGTATCATCTGCAAAAAGGCACACTTTTTTCCTTCTAACTCTTCAGCAATGTCACTCACAAACATATTGAACAGAATCGGCCCCAGCACCGAACCCTGAGGGACTCCACTATTCACCTTTCCTTCCTCCGAGTGACTTCCATTAACCACCACCCTCTGGCGTCTGTCCGACAGCCAGTTTCTAACCCAGTTCACCACTTTGGGTCCTAACTTCATCCCTTCAAGTTTGTTCAAGTCTCCTATGAGGAACTATATCAAAGGCTTTGCTGAAATCCAAGTAAATTACATCTAGCATATGTCCTCGATCCAGCTCTCTGGTCACCCAATCAAAAAATTCAATCAGGTTCGTTTTGCAGGAGCAGAGGATCAAACCTGCATCACTTTGCATGGTAGTGCATAGTAACTGACTTTGTGATTTTTAAGTGCCATTTCTTAGAACTTGGTTATGTTATATGCAATTTTATATCCTAACCATTGCAAATGCAAGCAGTGTCTCACTTCCGGCTCACCACATATTAGGTTAGTGTTTCTGACTCGGCTTTTACTTTAGTTTTTGTACTTTTACTTGTATAGTCTTTTCATACTGCAGTTCCTTCACGGACATCACTGATTTTATGGTTTTCACTTTTTGTATCTGATTTCGCTTAGATTCTGTCCTTCTTAGCTATCACTTTTCTCCATTTTTCACCAGATGCCTTCCATATCGTTTACTGGATGCCCTCTACCAGGTTTTTTCTTTTCCTTTTTTAGTAGGATTTAGTTTTGCATTTTATATTTGTATCTGTTTTCTTTTGCTTTTTCTGGATAGCATTTTCCTTTGCATAGTCTTTCTAGCAGCATCTAGTAATGTGTGGCATGGTTCCTTCCTGAACCCATCCTCCACTATCACTTCCCTGTGGCTCCATGGTAGATGCCCCCTCCCCACTGGTTTTTCTTATGATCACAGCTCACTGGGTATGCTAACTTGTGTAGTTTTTGGGTTTTTATAAGGTTTTTAATTTAGCCTCTTTATCAGAAGCTTCCACTTACGCCATTCTTTTAACTATATGTGTTTTCTTTCTATTACCTGTACTTGTTTTCTGATGTTACTAGGATTTTTGTAGAATATGCATTTTTTAAATATTTTACATGGCCTTCCTGATATGCTTAATTTTAAACTTGGTAGTAGCACACAGTTTTGCATATGTTTTTATCTCTTAAATTTTTATTTTTTTACTTTTATTTTAATCTTTTTGAATTAATTCATCATTATAGGACCCCCAGGGTATGTATTCTTGTCCTATATAGTCCGCTTTTTATAAACTTGTTCAAACACAGGTGTTCACAGATCAATTGTTTAGCACGATCTTTGTAATTCTTATATATTCTTTTATAATATATTAAGTTTTTCACTTCACTTTGCATTTTGCATAGATTAATATATCTTTTGTCTTCACATGTTTGTGATATTCATCACGATCTTTCACCAACTCATTACTATCAGTTTCATTCACATCACTGTATCCTTCATCTCACATTGTCAATATTCTTTGCATGTTAGATATCACTCACAGTTTTAGATTTCATAACCACCCCTTTTCATAACTTACATATATGTCCTTAACATACCTCTCATTATTTATAGGACCCCTGAAGAAGACTTTTTGTCGAAACGCGGACCATGTTGGGTCCTGCATCCCTAGCGGACTAAGTCCTTTAAGATTTTTATGTGGATCAATTTACTTTTAGGTGGATGATTTTATTTTATGTGGACGATATTAGTGTACCTTTGGAACTTTGACATTTTCAAATAAAGTCCATTAAGGAACATTATCATTCCACAGAGTTTCTTTTGGTTTCTTCTGGATTTTCTTCTGTGTGGAGATTTTGGGGTCATGTTTTTTTGTTTTTGCCAATCTTATATCCAGCCAAATCTTCATTAATTAGAGTTCTAAGCAGGTTACAGGCAACATATTGTTACTTATAATTTGTATAGAGCCATATATATTACAAAGAATTTTACAGTACAGTACATGGTACATAAAGTTATTAAATTATATATAGTACTAGTGTTTAACCCGGTGCTAGTAAAACCTCCTTCCCTCGTATGTCCCCTATTTGCAGCCCCAGCTCCAAACCCATTTTTACCCCCCCAGCCCATCTTTTCATCAGGAAGTAGCAAAACCAGTTCAAAACTGTTCCACCCACCCAACCCAATGTTTAACTTCAAAGAAAAGCGCTGCGCCACACTGTTGCGGGCCTCGGCGTCTTCTCTCCACTGCAGCCAGCCCTAGCGGAAACAGGAAGTTGTCAGAGGGCGTGCCGCAGTGGAGAGAAGACAGCCAGGCCAGCGGCAGCAAGGTGCAGCGCTTTTCTTTGAAGTTAAAAACGGAAGGCGAGTGAGCAGGCGAGGGGGAGAAATAGATGCTGGCAGGGGCGCCTGTGCCACCCCCCCTTCCCACCGTTGCAACGCCTATGGAGGTTTTTCTGGCGGTGAATGAAGACGGGAGGGGGAGTCGTCGGCGTGTTTCCTACCTCCGTGTTCGAAAATGGAATTCGACACAGAGGAACACAGCATACTGTCAGGAAACACGCCGTCCAAAATGCACATGTGCGCTTAGGATTTTATTATAGAGGATATATATATATATTATCCCAGGACAAGCAGGTAGGTATTCTCACTAGTGGGTGACATCATCCAACGGAGCCCCGATGCGGACATCTCACAAGCATACCTGCTTGTAGAAACTTTTAGAAGTTTCGAGTTGCCCACACCGCGCATGCGCGAGTGCCTTCCCGCCCGATGCACCGGGTGCATCTCCTCAGTTCTTACTCTTCCGCGGAGCTGAGAAGTCCGTCTTTGACTCTCTGCGCGAAGTTCCTTCACTTGTGCCTTCTGTGTCCGCGGTTTTGAGTTTTCTTTGCTCATTATCATTGGTTCACATTGCGTTTTTTTGTTTGTTGAAAAAAAATAATAATTTCTTTCGTTCGTTCGACCGGGCAGGCTGCTTGGCCGCGGCCTCGCAGCTTCGATCTTGCGGCGGAGCTTTTTCGGCCTATGTCCCGGCCTGTCACCGGTTTTAAAAAGTGTGTCAAGTGCCAGCGCACGATTTCATTGACGGACCCTCACCGACGCTGTATTCAATGTCTCGGGCCTCAACATCTTCCGAAATCGTGCCAGACTTGCTCCACATTTACAGCACGTGCTTTTAAGCGTTGCTGCATCTTGTGGGAGTCGCTGTTCAGCATGGAGGCGTTGCCGGAGCTGCCCTCATCGCAGAGCGCCACGCCTTCGACTTCCGCTTCAGCCTCTTCGGCATCGAGTCTGCTTAAGCCTGCCTCGTTCGTGCCGGCTTCGACTCCGACGCCTGCTGCGGTGCCGTCCGCTGTCTCTTCAGGTCAGGTAACGCAGCCTCCCATTCCTCCAGTGGTGCTCAAGGTGCCCAAGGCTTCTAAGCCCAAGCCCCCTGGCGGCCGAGTTAGCGATGTCCATGCTGGAGGTCCCATTGCGGATGCGAATCCCTCTTTGCGGGCTTCGTTCCATGCCATGATGGAGAAGCGATTTGTCGAGCTCTTTACTAAGATTGGGCCGACGCTTCTCTCCCAAATCCAGCCTGGGCACGCAGAAGCCTCCTGCGAGGTCGAGCCGCCTCCAGTGCCTCCTCGACGCACACTCTCGCTGCTGGGAGCAGAGTCTTGGCGAGTGTCTGGTCGGGCTTCGGGGCATGCAACGCAAGAAGCAGAGTCTTTGCCCATGCCACCTTTGGAACCGATACACTCGATGCATGGCGCTGAATCCTCCACCTTGCCTGGAGCAGAACCTTCCTCCTCGATGCCGAGCCTCGAGTCTTGGGGGGTGCCTCGAGGGGCTTCGTCTCAGCCTCCTCTGCTTCAATCCACAGCCTCCAGCCCCATCTACTCGCTGGATGCCTCGTCTGGGCCTTGCTCGCCTCGACGTTCGAGGCCTGCTTCTAGACACAGTTTGGGTCGTCGCTCGAGACATTCATCAAGGCATTCTTCGAGGCATGCCTTGCCTCGTCGTAAGCAGCCCTTTAGGGAGTTTTCACCGGATTACTTGCCTCCTCCTCATATGCCGGAACTCGAGGACATCGTGGGATCGTTCTCTCCCTGCCGGTCCTCGGCCTCAGTGGATCAGGACACCTCGGCTTCTTCGAGCCCGTCTCGAGGCCCGGCACTGGCTGACCAATTATCTTTCTCATCTTTCCTGCGGCAGATGGCGGTGGATCTGGATATTACCCTGGATTCGGGTTCCAAGTTTTCTAAGGAGTATTTGGAGACAATGCATCTTCCCCAACCTCCTGCTGAGTCTCTCCGTCTGCCTCTCCATAAGCTTCTGGACCAGACTTTCATGAGATGTTTTGAGACTCCTTACTCCATCCCCGCTGTCCCCGGGAAGTTGGATGCCAGGTACCGCACAGTGCACCATAAGGGCTTCGACGGTGCACAGCTCTCTCACCAGTCCCTCTTGGATGAGTCCTCCTTGAAGCGGTCTCATCCCTCCCAGGTCTATGCCTCCACTCCTCCTGGCCGGGAGGGCAAAACCATGGACAGATTTGGTATGCGCATCTACCAGAACTCGATGATGGCCTCTCGAGTCCTGAATTATAGTTTTCATTTTGCGACCTACTTTGATTTTTTTCTCTCAATTCTACAAAAGTTTTTGCCATATCTAGACTCTCAGGCTCGCTTCGAGTACTCAGAAGTCCTGGCGTCGTTGTCCCAACTCCGCCTGCAGATGATGCAATCATTTTACAACGCTTTTGAACTCTCTGCCAGGGCTGCTGCTTGTTCGGTGGCCATGCGACACCTGGCATGGCTCCGGACCATTGATATGGACCCGAATCTCCAGGACAGGCTGGCGAACGTTCCCTGTGGGGGAGCAGACCTTTTCGATGAGTCCATTGAGGCGGCGACGGAGAAGCTGTCAAAACATGAAATGTCTTTTCAATCTATTCTCCGCCAGAAGCCCAAGCCTGCTATTGCTCGTCCGTCTCGCCCGCCTATGATCTATCAGTGACGCTACCTGCCGAAGCAGGCGCCCACCATCCGTCAACCTGTGAAGAGGCAGCACCAGCAGAAGCCCCAACAAAAGCCTCAGCCTTCTGCTGTCCCCAAGGCTCCTCAGCCTTTTTGACTGTCTCATAGAGAGCATAACTTCCATCGTTCTGCCCTCCTCGTTTTTTCCCATCGGAGGTCGTCTCTTATCATTTTTATCATCGATGGATGACTATTACGACCGACCTCTGGGTCCTTTCCATCGTAAGAGAGGGATACTCTCTTCAGTTCCATCAAGTTCCTCCGGAACATCCGCCAAGAGAGTATCCTTCCAACTTAACCCAGACCGCCCTTCTTCTTCAGGAAGCTCAGGCTTTGCTCCGGCTTCGTGCCGTCGAGCCGGTCCCTGTGGGCCAACAGAACAAGGGTTTTTACTCCCAGTACTTCTTTGTTCCGAAGAAGACGGGAGGCCTGCGTCCTATTTTGGACCTCAGGGTGCTCAACAAGTTTCTGGTCAGGGAGAAGTTTCGCATGTTGACCCTGGCTTCTCTCTATCCCCTCCTCAAGCAGACCGACTGGTTATGCTCTCTGGATCTCAAGAAGGCCTACACTCATATTCCCATCATATTACCTCAGTTTTCGGGTGGGACGTCTTCATCTTCAATACAGAGTGCTCCCTTTCGGCCTGGCTTCCTCACCCAGAGTCTTCACCAAGTGCCTGGTTGTAGTGGCCACAGCACTCAGGAACCATGGTCTTCAGGTGTTTCCCTTCCTCGACGACTGGCTCATCAAGGATTCCACGTCTCAGGGTGTCATCCAGGCAACCCAGAAGACGATCTGGTTCCTGCAGAGTCTGGGATTCGAGATCAACTTTCCCAAATCCCATCTGCAACCTTCCCAGATTCTTCCCTTCATCGGAGCTGTTCTGGATACTATTCAACTCAGAGCATTCCTTCATCCTAAACGCCTGGCGGCCCTTCTTCATCTTTGTCGCTCAGTCTCCTCTCGCCCGTCCATCTCGGCGAGACACATGATGGTGCTTCTGGGCCACATGGCCTCTACGGTACACGTGACTCCTTTTGCCAGACTTCGCCTGCGGATTCCTCAGTGGACCCTGGCGTCTCAATGGTCGCAGATCTCCGACCCTCTGACTCGACACATTCAGGGCACTCTTGCTCTGCTACAGTCGCTTCGCTGGTGGATGCTCTCTTCCAATCTCTCCAGAGGTTTGCTGTTTCACATGCCTCCCCATCAGAAGGTCCTCACGACCGACTCCTCGAACTATGCTTGGGGGGCTCATCTGGACGGTTTCCGCACCCAGGGCTATTGGACGAGTGCGGATCGTCTGTGCCATATCAATCTACTGGAACTCAGGGCGATTTTCAATGCTCTCACTGCTTTTCAGCATCTGCTTCATGACATGGTGGTCCTCATTCGCACGGACAATCAGGTCGCCATGTATTATGTTAACAAGCAAGGAGGCACGGGATCGGCCTCCCTCTGTCAGGAAGCTCTGAAAGTTTGGGATTGGGCGATTCGCCACAACACCTTCCTCAAAGCAGTCTACATTCAGGGGGCGGACAATGCCTTGGCGGACAACTTGAGTCGTCTTCTCCAGCCTCACGAATGGACTCTTCATTCCACGCCCCTTCATCACATCTTCTCCCTTTGGGGAACGCCTCAGATAGACCTTTTTGCAGCTCCCCACAATTTCAAACTGCCTCAGTTCTGCTCCAGGATCTACACTCATCATCGTCTCGAGGCAGATGCTTTTCTTCTGGACTGGGGGAATCTCTTTCTTTATGCGTTTCCTCCATTTCCTCTCATTCAAAGGACTCTGATCAAGCTCAAGTCCGACCGGGCCACCATGATTCTGATTGCTCCTCGGTGGCCCAGGCAACCTTGGTACTCCCTTCTTCTGCAACTCAGCAGCAGAGAGCCCTTCCTTCTGCCAGTGTTTCCATCTCTGCTTACGCAGCATCAGGGATCTCTGCTTCATCCCAACCTGCAGTCGCTACACCTGACAGCTTAGTTCCTCTCAGCGTAACTCCCCTTCAGTTTTCACAAGCTGTGCGGGATGTTTTGAAAGCTTCAAGGAAGCCTGCTACTAGACAATGCTATTCCCAGAAATGGACTAGATTCTCTACTTGATGTTTTTCTCATCATAAGGAGCCTCAACATGCCTCCTTGTACTCTGTTTTGGACTACCTTTTGCACCTGTCTCAATCTGTCCTCAAGTCTACATCGATCAGAGTCCATCTTAGTGCAATTGCTGCTTTCCATCAGCCTCTTCTGGGGAAACCTCTTTCTGCACATCCTGTGGTTTCCAGATTCATGAAAGGATTTTTCCATGTCAATCCTCCCCTCAAACCGCCTCCAGTGGTTTGGGACCTTAATGTTGTTCTTTACCAACTTATGAAGCCTCCATTTGAACCTCTTAACAAGGCTCCTCTGAAATATCTCACTTGGAAAGTGGTATTTCTCATTGGCCTCACTTGTGCTCGTCGAGTGAGTGAGCTTCAAGCATTGGTTGGGGGTCCGCCCTTTACAGTGTTTCATCATGATAAGGTGGTCCTTCGCACTCATCCCAAATTCCTCACCAAGGTGATCCCAGAATTTCATCTGAATCAATCCATTGTTCTTCCTGTGTTTTTTCCAAAGCCTCATTCTCATCCTGGAGAATCAGCTCTTCACACTCTGGACTGTAAACGTGCTTTGGCTTTCTACCTGGAACGCATCAAGCCTCACAGAACTGTTCCTCAACTTTTCATCTCCTTCGATCCGAACAAGTTGGGACGCCCTATCTCTAAGTGCACCATCTCCAACTGGATGGCGGCTTGTATCTCTTTCTGCTATGCACTGGCTGGATTACCCCTTCACAGCAAAGTCACAGCCCATAAGGTCAGAGCAATGGCAGCCTCTGTGGCTTTCCTCAGATCGACACCGATTGAGGAGATTTGTAAGGCTGCCACTTGGTCCTCAGTTCACACCTTAACTTCTCATTATTGTCTGGATACTTTCTCCAGACGGGATGGACAGTTTGGCCAAACAGTATTACAAAATTTATTCTCCTAAGTTGCCAACTCTCCCACCATCCCATTGTGGTTAGCTTGGAGGTCACCCACTAGTGAGAATACCTGCCTGCTTGTCCTGGGATAAAGCAATGTTACTTACCGTAACAGTTGTTATCCAGGGACAGCAGGCAGCTATTCTCACGTCCCACCCACCTCCCCCCTGGGTTGGCTTCTCTGCTAGCTATCTGAACTGAGGAGACGCGCCCGGTACATCGGGCGGGAAGGCACTCGCGCATGCGCGGTGTGGGCAACTCGAAACTTCTAAAAGTTTCTACAAGCAGGTATGCTTGTGAGATGTCCGTATCGGGGCTCCGTTGGATGACATCACCCACTAGTGAGAATAGCTGCCTGCTGTCCCTGGATAACAACTGTTACGGTAAGTAACATTGCTGTATGTATCATAAATACAGCTGACCATTAACATTGTCTTTGTTTTAGGTGACTTATATTCTTAGTCTGAGTCTCTTTGGACCCCTGGCTGAGGTTTCTTAAAATGCCATGTTTTTAGAATTTTGCAAAACAGTGTATATGCTGTGGTTGTGGAAATTTTGATGGGAAGTGAGTTCCACATTTTTGCTATTTGGAAGTTGAATGATTTGCTGTGAGATGTCTTGTATTTTATAACTTTCAGAATTGGGGATGGTAGGGTCAACTTGTTAGAATTACTTTAGTTCTCGGATCTACCTAATAGTTTAGTAAATCTGGAGAAGCTCTTAGAGACATCACTGTATAGCATTGGATCCTTTGTTTCTGAAGAGATTATGATACCGTATATGGTGGGAAGGAGAATCTTACACCTGATTGCTTAATAAGCAAGGGATGCTTGCATTTTTTTATACTTGAACACAGACATTTACTGTACATCTTTTTGTTTAATTGTAGGAAGGATTCCTGCTTGGGGGGGTAAGACAAGAAGAGACCTTCAATATCAGTGATTCCCAGATGAGCAACAGCGAATTTGTGCAAGTCATTGGTAAGTGGAGCTAGAAGAGAGCAGCTTCCAAACAGAAGACCTCATTTGTGTAGCCCTCAACAAGCAATAAGGCCTAGTCAGTAGATGAATGGTACATCAATCGTAAACTTTCTACCTAAACTTATAATCAAAAGAGGAAAGAAAGGGGGTGGAGCCTGACAGCCACGGAGGGTAGACGCATGGGGTAATCTCTCCTCCACACTGATATTCAATTTAAGATTACTGCGGCTATTTTGGGGTGCTTTTCATCTTCGAACGATTTTCTGTGATCAGCTTCATCTACCTACATGACTCCCTCAAAACCTAATAAAGGCGATCCTTCTTCACCTGCTCCATCCAGCGCTAAGAGGCCTAAAACAGACCCGAGCATGCCGGACAAAATGGCGTCGAAGCACGATGACTCGCAGCTTGATATCCTGATTAAGGAAATGCGCTCAGTTAAACTTATCATGCAAGAACAAGTTGAAGAAACCAAGTTTCAAGTTTTATTTTAATTTGATGAATCGCTTATTTAGTTTTACTAAGCGAGATACAACGTTAATAATTAATAAAAAAAGGAAAAGGCATTTATTTAAACATGACGTTTAAAATTTAAAATAATGGGTTAGACCGACAGATTTGTGGACTAATCAATACATAAGGAAAAGAGGGGCAGAACTACATTTCAATATTTTAAAGTACAGCAGAGAACCTTAGGGAGGGTAAAATAGAAACCTGAAAGAAACTAATATAAAATTTAAGCATAATTTAAAGATTAAAAGCATCTTTAAAAAGAGAACTCTTTAAGTTACTTTAAAACGACTCAAATTATTTTCCTCTCTTATATGCTGAGGTAAAGTGTTCCAAAGCTGCAGAGCCATCACATGTCATGTCGTCGAGTTCCAATAATTTTCAGAGAGGGGACTACCATGAGTTTTTGATTAGTGGACCGGAGAGAACGTGACGTACTATAAGGGATGAGTAAATTATTGATAAATTGGGGTTCGTTAGTGGAAAGGGTTTTTAATACTAAGAGTAAAATTTTAAAAGTAATACGGTGGTTAATTGGAAGCCAGTGAGATTTAGTCAGAAAAGGAGTGACATGATCGTATTTTTTACCATTATGAATGAGTTTAATGGCAGTGTTCTGGATTATCTGAAAACGCTTCTTTTTTTTTTTTTTTTTGCGTGACATTTATTAATAAAGAATTACAGTAATGAAGCTTAGTGATAATTAAAGAGTGAATTAATATATTTAGTGATTTTGGCTCTAGAAACTTAGAGATTGAGTGAATCATTCTCAGTCTATAAAAGCAAGATTTTACGGTATTACTTATGTGCTCGTGAAAAGAAAATTTATCATCGATGATGACTCCCAATATTTTTAATGATGTTACCAACTCCAGATGAATGTTATCAAGGGTGAAGGGGGTAGTCAAGTTTATTCCCTTTTTCCATGGGAAAAGAAGAGCTTTTGTTTTCTGTATATTTAGAGCTAGCATTTTGGAACTAAGCCAATGTTTAACCCTCTCTAGCTTTTTATTAATCTCGAGTATTTCCTCCTTATTTTCTGGATTTAGAGGGTGTAAAAGTTGTATATCATTGGCGAATGTGAAGGTGGTGAAGCCTATTGACTGACATAGACTTAATAGAGGAGACAGAAAAATATTGAACAATAATGGAGATAGTATGGATCCTTGAGTAATACCATAATTAAGAGTATAAGGTTTAGAGACGGAGTTATTGAAGGTAACTATAGATGATTGATTAGAGAGAAAGGAGCTGAACCAATCAAGTATTTGGTCACAGACACCTATGGATTTCAGTCTCTCAAGAAGTAATACATGATCAATAGTGTCAAATGCTGCTGATAAATCTAAGGAAAAGAGAATGACAGAGTTATGATGATCTAAGTACTAAAGTATGTTTGTGGTCAGACCGATCAGTGAGTACTCTGTAGAGTGGTTTTTCTTAAATCCTGTCTGGTTTGGATGTAGAGCATTAGTTGATTCGACAAAATCTGACAATTGATCGAATACTATTCTTTCTGTGAGTTTAGGTAAGAATGTAATATTAGCTATGGGGCGATAGTTTGAAGCATCCTCAGGGCTAGACTTATAATCCTTTATTATTGGGAAGATTGTGGCAGTTTTCCACGAGGATGGTAGTAAACCGGAGTTAAGGCTATTTAAGATAAGTAAATGTATAAAGGGACCGAAGCATGAAAATTTTTTTTTTAAATGAACAGAGGAATGATCTCTTATCGAGAGCCTTTTAAATTAACTCTTTGAAAAAGGTGCTTAATATCAGCTAGCGAAGATAGATTATAAGTGTAACATTTAGCAAGAGGTAGTTGGCAGTCATTTGGGATATTAGTCGGATCAGCGGATAAAATATGATCAAATTTTCTCTGTATATCACATATTTTTTTGCAGAAACAGTCAGCGAGATCTTGGGCTGTTGGGCCGATCTTAAGGGTAGTAGCTTGTTTCTGAGGGGTAGGAGAAATAGATTTTAAAATAGAGTAGAGAATGGAAGGATTTTTTGCTTTTAAGATTTTAGTAAAATAATAATTTCTTTTAGCTACTACGGGTGGAGATAGAGGCGCTTAACTCACAATTTATGGACGCTAGACACCGCATTGATGCTCTCGAGGAACAGATCGCGACCCTGCAATCGAAAATCTCCTTGGTTGACAAACATGACAAACTACTTGTTTCCCTGCAGCGTGACTTGGAAGATCTATCAAATCGTTCTAGGAGGAACACCATTAGAATCATTGGTTTACCGGAGTCTTTGGAGGGCTCAGATGTAGCTGCCTTTCTATCGGATTTCCTACCTAAAACCCTGGGCCTTACTTTCTCGGCCCCACTGGAAATAGAGAGGGCGCATCGAGTGCCCTCGAAGCCCTCTGCGCATCTGATTATAGCACGGCCCATAGTGACGAAACGTTTACGATTCCAGCATGCGCTTCAAATCATCTCTGCGGCAAAATCTCACCCTCAACTGCATCAGGGTCGGAAATTCTTTATTGTCACCGATATGGCTAAATCTACAACACTCAAAAGAAAAGCGTTCCTCTCATTCATAGATCTGGACGCGAAATACAGCCTCATGTATCCAGCCAGAATGAAGGTGACATATAATAATCGCACCACTTCCTACACGGATCCTGAGGAGTTCGCCTCTTTTCTTAAATCTCTGAGAATGCAATGAGTCATGTTTTTGATGATTGCTGTGATGTTTATGTTCTTCATTTCTTTGCTTAAACCTGAATGGCCATATATATTTGTTGATAAAAATGGATGTGGAGCTGTTTGGGATTGCTCTTTGTCTCTCACTGTTCCTGCAGGAACACCCGCGTACTGTTTTGTTCATATGCATAACTGCATGGTTCTTTTCTCAATCATGCTTTATGCTACTGTGTTTGATTTCTATCTTTTCTCTTTCTATTTCTCCTCATCCTACTTTTCTTGCAGGAGTGGCTTAGTTGTTACTGTTTATTATAGTGCATTCATGCTATTGTCTATGCTTGATTATTTTGTTGTGAACTCTCATCATTATGATAATGGCTGATTTACATGTTTTTTCCCATAATGTCAATGGGCTGAATCATCCAATCAAACGCAAAATGATTGCTCACTATATTAATATTAAGCACGCTGATATAATTTTTCTTCAGAAAACTCATCTTCCCTCTACTGCTGCATCTAAACTTAACCTCAAAGGATACTCCTCCCATCTTTTCTCTCCTGCTATTCACCGTAAAAAGAATGGAATGTCCATTTTATTTAATGATAAATTACAGGTTACAATTCTATCCCACATAACTGATGCAGAGGGAAGATGGTGCCTGGCTCAAGTTGCGATGCACTCAGCTGAATTTGGGGGATCGCCGCCCAAGACCCATAGCGCCTTCTCCTCTCATCTAGACGCCCCCTGCCCTCTTCGCTTCCCCGCCAAATACAGCTCTCGCCTTCAGATGCCCCCATCTTATTCCCAGCTCCCAGCCCAAGGTGGAACTCCTCCCTCACACAATAACACCATGGCATCCCGCACAACCAAACTTTTACTCATCCTCTTATTGCTCTCCCTGCTCTCAACAAACTGGAAAACATTTGGCTATCACCTTTCCCCGATTCCAATAGTAACAGCAACATACAGACAGACGCACCCACCCAGGAAACTTCACTCTCCAAGAAATCTGATAGAATGCCCATTGGCTACCCACGAAAGCATCCCACCCATGTGGGTAAGAAAATCTCCTCCCAAGGCAAGGACGACAGCTCATAAAACATCTCCCACTGCAAGAAACCTCCTCCACCCAATGTACATCTCCAATTCTCACACAAAGTACACCTCAATCACATGTGCGTACATGAACATAAGATCGAATGGCCCAAAGGCAGACCTAATAAAAGACTGGATAGTTAAAAAACAGATAGGCTGCCTTTTCCTAGCCAAAACCTGGCTTACCTCCGATTCGGACCCAGTCATAACAGAATTCTGTCCCAAGGGATACAAACTTGAATTAGTTTGCCGAGAAAAAAAGCAAGGGGGAGGACTGGCCATCTTAGTAAAAAACAACCTTAACATAAAAGTTCTAGACAAACACTCCACCCCCCCACTTGGATCTACTAGCCTGTCAACTTTCCAGCGACTCACTTAAAGGCACCATAACCTGCATCCTATGCTACTTAACTCCAGGAAAATGGAACGCCACAAAACATGAACTGGAAGACTTCATCTTCCAGAACTCTTTAAGCTCAACACACAATCTGCTCCTCGGAGACATCAACCTCCACCTAGAAGACACACCTCCAAACAAGTCGATGGCATACTGTCATACCTCAATGCACTTTCTTATCAAATCCTTCACCCCCAACCCACGCACGAAAAAGGCCACCAACTTGATATTGCTGCTTACATGTCCCAACATCCCCACACACCAGACCTTCATATCTCTAACGGGGCCTGGTATCCCCTCCCTCTGGTCAGACCACTACAAATTTACTTTCATCATCAACTGGGCTCAAAGCATAAACAAACACGAACTCCACAAAACTTCCTTCAAAACATTACATTACATTACATTACATTAGTGATTTCTATTCCGCTTGTGCCTTGCGGTTCTAAGCGGATTACATGTTAGAAGACTGGACATTTCCAGTAGCATTGCAGTACATATAAACAAGAATGCGTTAAGTTACAATTGTTGTTCTGGACTTTTCCAGGATAAATTGGTAGTAGATAGTAGATAGTGATAGGTTGTTTAGACGAATAGAGATAATATTGTCCGGATTCTGTTGTTTAGACGAGTAGAGATAATACTGTTCGGATTTGGGTGTTGCTGGTGGTGGTGTTTGGGTAGTCATGAGAGCATTATCTTAAACTTTTGTGAGGTTATGATGATGGGAAGTGTTTTTTGAAGAGATGAGTTTTGATTTCTTTTCGGAATGCTTTAATGTCTATTGATTTGGTCAGTAGATTGGTGATGGTAGTATCGATCTTTGCTGCCTGTGTCGCTAAAAGGCTGTCATATAGTTTCTTTCGTCGTGTTCCTTTGAGAGGGGGGTGAGTGAATAGGCTCTGGGTTCTCCTTGATCTGTGTGAGAGGTTACGGTGTAGTCTGTTGTTTAGGTAGCTGGGTGCTGTTCCATGTATTACCTTGTATAGTAGACAGTAGAATTTGAACTGAGATCTTGCTTTTATTGGTAGCCAGTGTGAGTCTAAGTATGCTTTGGTGATGTGGTCGTATTTGCCCAGTGAGTAGATGATTCTGAGGGCCGTGTTCTGAACTGTCTGCAGTTGTTTTATCATGTAATTTGGGCATGGTAGGTATAGGCTGTTACAGTAGTCTACAATACTCAGTACTAGGGATTGTACTAATATCTTGTATTGATCTTTGTTGAAGAATTTTCTTATTTTTCTTAGGTTACGTATTGTGAAGAATGCTCTTTGGATGATTTTGTGGATTTGAGACTGCATTGTGCAATTTCTGTCTAGTAGGATTCCCAGGATTTTGAGTGTGCTTTGCATTGGGTACTTGATTGTGTTTACTTCTAGTTCTGTGAGAGAAGGTTTTTTTTCCCTTTCCAGTAGTAGGAATTTAGTTTTCTCCGAGTTCAGTTTTAGTTTATGACTTGACATCCATTTTTCTACCGTTTCCATTATCATTTTCAGGTAGTTTGTGGATAAGGGGTCTTGAATATTAAAGGGGAGGAGGATAGTTATATCATCTGCGTAGCTGAATGATACTGTGTTTAGGGCGTCTAGGGTTATGCCTAGGGATGCTATGAAGAGGTTAAATAATATGGGTGATAGTGGTGATCCTTGTGGTACTCCACATGGGTTTGACCATGGGTCGGATATGTGCTCTTTTGATTTGACTTTGTATGTTCGTGTTTTGAGGAAGCTTTGGAACCATTTGTGAACATTACCTGAAATTCCTATTGCGTCTAATATCTGGAGTAGTGTGTGATGGTCAACTAGGTCGAATGCCGCAGAGAGATCGAGTTGAATGAGAAGCAGCTTGTTTCCTTTGCTGAGGTGTTGTCGGGCAATGTCTAATAGTGATACCAATAGAGTTTCTGTGCTGTGGTTGGATCTGAATCCAGATTGTGATGGATGTAGTATGTGATGGTCTTCAAGGTAGTTGGAGAGGTGTTGTGCGACAAGGCCTTCTGTTATTTTAATGTATAGAGGGATTGAAGCGATTGGTCTATAGTTTGCAGGATTATCTATAGGACCTTTGGGATCTTTTAGGATAGGTGTAATTATGATTTCTCCTAATTCCGGTGGGAAATGACCTTCACTTAGTGTTGTTTGAAGCCATAGTGTGAGGCAAGCTTTAAATTTGGTGGAAGCTGTTGCTAGTAAGTATGAGGGACAGTTGTTCAAGACAAAAAACTGAACCCACCACATTCTGAAGCAAAGCAGACCCCATAATCGCCTCCATAGACCCCAAAGAATTCATATGCCTGTGGTGCACCCTAAATGAAACAATCCTGAATGAGCTAGCCCCAGTAAAATTAAAACACAAGATCTGCAGGCCGTCTGACAAATGGTTCGACACTGAACTTCTCCAACTAAAAAGACACTGCAGACACCTCGAAAGAGTCTGGAAAAAAAAGAACCGAGAACACACCAAAGTAGCATGGAGAAGCCTAATGAAACAATACAAGGCCAAACTTAAGGAAAAATGAAAAGCCTACTACTCTAAGCTAGTTGGTACAGAGATCCTGGACACAAAGAAACTTTTCCAACTAGTAAAAAATCTCACCGACACCAAGCCATTCCTAGCCACACAAGGAACCTGCCCACAAACAGCCACCCAATTAGCAGACTACTACAAAAACAAGATCATCTCAATCAGATCCTCCTTCAACAACGCAGTAACCCATCTTGACGAGATAACAATAAACCCTACAACAGGAGACGCCACAGCAGCAGACAGGTATTGGACCAACTTCCCAGCAATACAATGGTCTGACATGAACAGACTCTACAAAAAATACTGCCAAGCGTCATGCGACCTGAACAACTGCCCCTCATATCTGCTAACAAATGCCTCACCCATATTTAGAGCCAGCCTCATGCAATGGATCCAAACCACACTCACGGAAGGTCAATTCCCACAAGACCAAGGGGAAATCATAATCACCCCAATACTAAAAGACCACAAAGGCCCAACAGACTCCCTTTCCAACTATAGACCCATAGCCTCAATACCATTATATGTTAAACTAATAGAAGGTCTCGTTGCACAATACCTCACCAACTACCTCAAAGACCACAACCTACTCCACCCCACACAATCAGGGTTTAGAACCTACCACAGTACAGAGACTCTCCTACATCCCTACTTGATATAACCCGACAACACCTTAGCAAAGGAAGGATGCTGATAATTCAACTCGACCTCTCTGCCGCATTTGACTTGGTAGACCACACCATACTTCTCCAGATACTAGAAGCTATAGGGATCTCAGGCGGGGTCTACAATTGGTTCCAAGGTTTCCTCAAAACAAGAACATACAGAGTAAAAACAAAAGATCTTATATCGGCCCCCTGGTCTAACCCCTGTGGAGTTCCTCAAGAGTCACCACTGTCGCCCATGCTCTTCAACCTCTTTTTATCCTCCCTTGGTACTATTCTAGACAACCTAGAAGTAACTTCATTCAGTTACGCAGATGATATAACCATACTCCTCCCCTTTGACTCACCAGACTCCACTTCAACAGACAACCTGAAAAAAATACTAGAAGCAATGGAAAAATGGATGTTAGACCACAAATTGAAGCTCAACCCGGACAAAACAAAATTTCTATTGCTTGAAAAGGACAAAACCCCATCCATATTAGAAATAAAACCCCATCCAAATTAGAAATAAACGCCATCAAATACCCCATACAGCCTGCTCTTAAACTCCTAGAAGTAACGATAGACAGATGCTGCACCTTGCAGGTTCAAATCAACAAAATCACTCAAAAAGCATTCTTTACCATGCGCAACCTACGAAAAATAAGAAAATTCTTCGAAAAAGAGCAATATAGACTCATAGTCCAATCCCTAATCCTAAGTTTAGTGGACTACTGCAATATCCTCTACCTACCATGCCCCACAAATCTAATAAAACAATTACAGACTGTACAAAACACAGCCCTCAGACTGATCTATTCACTTGGAAAATTCAACCATATTACCAATGCCTACCTAGATTCTCACTGGCTATCTATAGAAGCTCGTATTCAAGTCAAATTTTACTGCCTATTATTCAAAGCATTAAACGGAACTGCACCCACCCATCTAACCAACCGCCTAAATCGGAACCTCTCATCCAGACAAAGGAGAGCCCAGTCCCCATTTTCCTACCCCCCTTTCAAAGGAACTCAACGCAGAAGGATGTATGACTACCTACTAGCAACTCAAGCAGCAAAACTGGACCCCCTAATCTCCAACCTGCTGACAGCAACAAGTGACTTTAAATCTTTCCGAAATGAAATCAAAACCCTGTTATTCAAAAAATTTATCCAGATATCTTAACTCCTTCTTCCTTCCCCCCCGATATCTCTCCCCTCAACCTCTCCTCTCTTCCCGTAATATTCCCCTATAACTCATCAAAGCTTCCAGCATCCACTACGTAACCTCTCTGAAACCGCACACAGACCAGCCAGATCGGGGCCAGCGTGGGAGCCCTGCTCCGCCCCCCCCCCCCCCGATCCAGCCGGAGGACACACAACTTAAAAAAGGCCCAGCGCCTGCACCGCACACAGACCAGCCAGATCGGGGCCAACGTGGGAGCCCTGCTCCGCCCCCCCCCCCCCCCCCGATCCAGCCGGAGGACACACAACTTAAAAAAGGCCCAGCGCCTGCACCGCACACAGACCAGCCAGATCGGGGCCAGCGTGGGAGCCCCGCTCCGCCCCCCCCGATCCAGCCAGAGGACACACAACTTAAAAAAGGTCCAGCGCCAAGCCGACGAAGGCACACGACAAAGGCGCCACCTGCATGAAACACCTGCGCCCCAAAGACCACTCCACCTGATCACCTGTCGACCTCCAAGTAAGATTCATCCATCTATATCCTGCCTCTTTCTCTGGCCCCCTCTGCACAAGGAGAGGAGCGTGGGAGCCCTGCCCTGCCCTCCTCCCGGTACAGGAGAGTCGACTTTTCTACACACCAGCACCGGAGAAACCCTACTTCTTTCGCCGGCCCCCTCTGCACAAGGAGAGGAGCGTGGTAGCCCTGCTCCGCCCCCCTCCCGGCACAGGAGAACACATTGCTGACTGCACTCATACCGGAAGAGCCTGCCTTTACATCGGGCCTCCTCTACATTGAGGAGAGGAACGTGGGAGCCCTGTTCCGCCCCCCTCCCGAAATAGGACACAGGAGAACACACTGCTGACTCACCCACACCGGAGGAGCCGCCTCAATCAGGGCCCCCTCTGCATCGAGGAGAGGAGCGTGGGAGCCCTGCCCCGCCCCCCTCCCGAAACAGGAGAACACATAGCTGACTGCAGCCCCAACTCGAACCCCCACAACCTTACAATAATACATTTGGCTTATGGACAGTAAAACAATTGTTTACCTCGGATTTGATCACTCCATTTGCATCATTTTGCTCTCAATTTCCACTTCAATGCCACTCTCAATGGCTCCTCCTAACCTCAGCAATTTCCAATGCATCACTACATATGGATGATAAAGCATCATTGACCATTGTTTGACGTTGGTGCACTTTAGTTCTTACCGGTGGCAAAGCTGTCTCTATTTTCTATCATATTCTACGAGATCATCATTTCATCTTCTCGGTCCAGTCTATGAAACACTGGGAGAATATGCTTTCCTCACCTCTTCAGGATATTGACTGGGAACTTCTATGGTCAGCGACAAATCGGCCTTTAAGAACATAAGAAGTTGCCTCCACTGGGTCAGACCAGAGGTCCATCGCGCCCAGCGGTCTGCTCCTTCGGCGGCCCATCAGGTCTATGACCTGCGAAGTGGTCCCTGACTATTCCTATAACCTATCTCTACTTCTATCTGTACCCCTCAATCCCCTTATCCTTTAGGAACCTATCTAAACCTTCCTTGCTCTGGCCTATCACAACCTCCGGAAGCGCGTTCCATGTGTCCACCGGCCTCTGAGTAAAGAAGAACTTTCTAGCGTTTGTTCTAAACCTGTCCCCTTTCAATTTCTCCGAGTGCCCCCTTGTACTTGTGGTTCCCCACAGTCTGAAGAATCTGTTCCTGTCTACCTTCTCTATGCCATTCAGGATTTTGAAGGTTTCTATCATGTCCCCTCTAAGTCTCTGCTTTTCCAGGAAGAACAGCCCCAGCTTTTCCAACCTGTCAGCGTATGAAAAGTTTTCCATACCTCTTATCAATTTAGTCGCTCTTCTCTGGACTCCCTCAAGTACTGCCATGTCCTTCTTGAGGTACGGCGACCAGTACTGGACACAGTACTCCAGATGCAGGCGCACCATTGCACAATACAGCGGCATGATGACTTCCTTCGTCCTGGTCGTGATACCCTTTTTGATGATACCCAACATTCTGTTCGCTTTCTTTGAGGATGTCGCACACTGTTCCGATGCTTTCATTGTTGTGTCCACCATCAACCCCAGGTCTCTTTCAAGGTTACTTACCCCTAGCAATGATCCCCCCATTTTGTAGCTGAACATCGGGTTCTTTTTCCCTACATGCATGACCTTGCATTTCTCTCTGTTAAAGCTCATTTGCCACTTTTTTGCCCACTCTTTCAGCCTTGTTAGGTCCCTTTGCAGGTCTTCGCAGTCTTCCGTGGTTCTAACCCTGCTGCAGAGTTTGGTGTCATCTGCAAATTTAATAACCTCACATTTCGTCCCCATCTCCAGGTCGTTTATAAATATATTGAACAGGAGCGGTCCCAGCACCAACCCCTGTGGAACTCTGCTTGTGACCCATTTCCAGTCTGAGTATTTGCCCTTTACTCCAACCCTCTGTTTCCTGCCTGCCAACCAGTGTTTGATCCATCGGTAGACATCCCCTTGCACCCCGTGGTTCCACAGCTTCTTAAGCAGCCATTCGTGGGATACCTTGTTGAAGGCTTTTTGGAAGTCAAGGTAAATGATGTCTATGGATTCCCCTTTATCCATCTGGCTGTTTATTCCTTCAAAGAAGTGCAGTAAGTTCGTGAGGCACGACCTTCCCTTGCAGAAGCTGTGCTGGCTTGCCCTCAGCTGTCCATTGTTTTCTATGTGCTCGCAGATGCTGTCCTTAACCAGTGCTTCCATCATCTTTCCCGGAACCGAGGTCAAGCTCACCGGCCTGTAGTTTCCCGGGTCACCCCTTGATCCCTTCTTAAAGATAGGGTATGACATTTGCTATTTTCCAGTCCTCCGGGATCTTCCCAGTTTTTAAGGATAGGTTACATATTTGGTGAAGCGTTTCCGCTATTTCGTTTCTCAGTTCTTTTAGTACCCTTGGGTGGATGCCGTCCGGGCCTGGTGATTTTCATCCTGATCCCCACTTATGATCTCCTCGGGTTCTGGAATATTGGATGTGTCCTCGCTCGTGAAGACTGACGAGAAGAACTTGTTTAACCTGTCAGCTACCTCTTTTTCCTCCTTTACCACTCCCTTCCTGTCTCCATCATCCAATGGTCCCACTTCCTCCCTCGCTGGTTGCTTCCCCTTCACGTACCTGAAGAATGGTTTGAAGTTTCTTGCTTCCCCTGCCAGCCTCTCTTCATATTCTCTTTTTGCTTTCCTAACCACTCATAACATTCCTTTTGGTGTCTTTTGTGCTCCTTCTGGTTGTCCTTAGTTTGGTCCTTTTTCCATTTTCTGAACGATATTTTCTTGTCACTTATCGCCTTTTTCACTGCATTTGTTATCCACACCGGGTTTTTTGTTCGATTCTTTTTGCACCCTTTCCTAAACCTGGGGAGGTACAGATTCTGTGCTTTGTGCACCGTGTCCTTGAGTACGGACCAGGCTTTTTCTACGATCTCCATCTTCCCTGAGCTGCTTCTGAGTTTCTTTCCCACCATTTTCCTCATGGCCTCGTAGTTCCCTTTTCTGAAGTTGAGCGCTGTCGTTGTGTTTCTTTTCACCTTTGATGTTCTTATTTCTAGCTTGCACTGGATCATGTTGTGATTGCTGTTTCCTAGTGGCGCTATTACTACCACCTCCTTTGCGGGTCCCCCTAGCCCGTTGAGGATTAGGTCAAGAGTGGCATCTCCTCGTGTTGGTTCCGTGACCAGTTGTTCCATGAAACAGTCCCTCACAGCCTCCAGGAATTTTGTTTCCCTCGCGCAGTTTGAGTGTCCAATACTCCAGTCTATTCCAGGGTAGTTGAAATCCCCCATCACCACCACACTTCCGCTTTTGCATTCCTGCCTCAATTCAGCCTCCAGGTCTTGGTCGTTTGCTTCTGGTTGTCCTGGTGGGCGATAGACAATCCCAATTTTATGTCTGCTCCATTTCCTCCTGGTAGCTTAACCCATAGTGATTCCAAGCCGTCCGCCCTTACTGCTGTTTCCATCCTGGTTGAGGGAATGGAGTCCTTTATATATAGCACTATTCCTCTACCCTTCTTGTACGTCCTGTCTCTCCTATAGAGTTTGTACCCTGGTAGGACCACATCCCATTTGTTGTCCTCGGACCACCATGTTTCTGTGACTCCAATTATGTCTAGGTCCTCCTTACTGGCTATGACTTCTAGCTCTCCCATTTTGGCTCTTAGGCTCCTTGCATTAGTGTATAGTTTCCAAGTTTCCAAGTTTATTAAATAGTTTGATTAATCGCCATATCAAATTTCAAGGCAATTTGATGTCTTCTAGAGTCTCCCAGTCTATGTTCTACGTTATGTGGCATGCTGTTTGGACACCATTTTGTATGTGGAAGACCAGGTTTAAAGCGGATCCTAAATGCTGGCATTGCATGGAAATTGATAGGACATTTGATCATATGCTGTTCCACTGCAAAGATATCTATTCATTTTGGTCCCATGTCTGGACCACCATCAAAGCTATCACATCGTGCACCTCTGACATATCCTTTGATGTTATTATTATTCGTTCTCAACATCCGTGTTTTGCTCATTCTGACTGTCCTCCCAGGCTAATTGATACCATGCTTGTGACAGCAATTATGCATATCCTTAAAAACTGGAAATCAGCCTCTTTACTGGATTATACCTTCTGGTGGAACTCATTGTGCCTTTATAATAAATATGAATCTTATGCTTTTGAAAAATGCTATATCTCTCGACTGTCAACATATCTTTCTCAGCCTCCTTCACCATGGAAATTCTTGGATCGCTTTATACAATCTAGTTAGCTGACCACTCCTGCTAATCATTGCTTCTTCCCTTTTACTTCCCTCTTTTCTTTCTCATCTTTTTATTCCCTATTTACTTGCTATATTCAGCCTCATTAGTATATGTATATTTACTTAGATGTTTAGCTACTGGGGGCTATTTTGTGCAATGAATCGTAGATATGATGTGTAGATATTTTCTATGTTGATTGTATTTTCTCTTCTGTTTGTTCTCATTCCAAAAATTTTGAGCTAAAAAAAGGAGGAAGAAAACCTCAGAAACTGATTTGACAGATAAACTGGTTCCATTTTTATTGACCATGTTGAGTCCTGTATCCCTAGCGGACTAGGTCCTTTAAGGCTTTTATGTGGATTACTTTACTTTTATGTGGATGATTTTAGTGTACCTTTGAAACTTTGACATTTTCAAATAAAGTCCATTAAGGAACATTGTCATTCCACAGAGTTTCTTTTGGTTCCATTTTTCATTTGTCAGTCTTAAAAAGAGTCATCCATATATATGGTTAATCTGATTATAAGTTTGTCTTCCACTCATGGATGCTTGTGTTCTCCAATACCTCAGACCTAGTCAGGTATAAATTTAAATCTATTTACATAAATTTAAATTTTTGCTACACTTTGCTCAGCTCTTGAAGAATGAGTTTTAAAGATATACAGTACATCACAGATTTGCACATTACATCACAATAATAAAATCATTCTGGTGCTTGTCCATACAAAATCCTGTGAATCAGATTAAGAAAATAAGAATAGCCTTTCTGGGTCAGACCAATGGTCCATCAAGTCCAGCAGCCTGTTCTCACGTGGCCAATTCAAGTCCCAAGTACCTAGCCAAAACCCAAGGAGTAGCAACATTCTTTTACAATCCCTCTTAATTCTGGACCTTGGGCAGCCAAGGACTGTAGGATCTTCAATTAACCAAAATTCAGCCCCTCCCACTGATTACATCTCCTGGAGCATGCTTCCTGAAATCCCAGTTTTGTATTCCTACAAGCCAAGCTGTAGGAGCTCATCTCTTCTGCTCGTGTTTCATTTCTTAAATTTTAGTATCTTAATTTGATCTTTTCGTGGGTTTTGCCCTTTTGGCGGGAGAGCACAGACTTTAGAGAAAAGTCTGCATCTGCAGTAAGCGCCCCGGACAGCCTGCACATCAAATTGGGGCTCCGGGATCAGGAGCTAGCTCACCCTGGGTTCATCTGCTAGGGGTGGAGCGCAGGCTGCGCGGTTCCGTGGAGGCGCGTCCGGGATTGGCACCGGACTGTGTAGCTTCCCTGAGTAATTCAGACGTTGGAAGTCACAATTCAGGGTGACCGGGCAAGTGAGGCAGTCAGAAGACTTGAAATCCAGTTTTCCAGCTTCCTGAGGCTTGAGATCTCCTTGCATGCTGTTTTCAGCAGTGCCTGCCATTTCTCCCTTACAGCACAGACCACAGTGAGTAGCTGCTTGCCTGCCTGGTTTGGTGATTTTGGAGGGGGTCTTTAAAAAGAGTTTCTGGGTGGATTCCCTGCATGCCCTAACCCCCCCCCCCCCCCACCTCTAGAATTGCAAAATCGCTGTTTTCCTGGGCTTTTCCTGGGCTGTTGTAGGGCAAAGTCGGCACCCGTGGTGGCCATCTTAGATGTTTTTCAAACTTTTTAAAAGTGTATTGTTTGCATTTAGGAGCTTCGTTTTCGCTCCAAACTTTTCACATGGCCTCCTCAGGATTTGATAGCTGTTGGATTCGCAGCCGTGTTCCATGTGCGCTGCGGCCTGCGAGGTGTGCGCGGATTCCAAGCCTTCTACCTCTGGAGAGGTCTCTCTTGGACCTAATACTACAAGTGCTGTGAAATTCGTGCCTAGTGATCCTAAAAAGGGTGATGGCGGTGTTCTGGTGAAACGCAAGCATAGTTCCGGGGAAAAGTCTCATAAATCATCTAAGCACTCTAAATCTGATGCGCATAGAGTGGCCCTTGCCACAGCGGATTTTTTTCCCCCCTGAATTTGTGAATATGATGTATCAGGCATATTTGGATAAAAAGGCCATTCCAGTCCAATCTTGCTCTTCCATCCATTCAATGATTTTACTCATATAATTGCTCAATAACTTTTCTAGATCTTTTCCCCATCCACACACTCCAGAAAAAAGAAAATAATGTCATCCGGATATATTCGATATTCAACTCCCAGGGATTGAAACAATTGACCTATGGCAGCCATGTAAATGTTAAATAAAAGCGCTGAAAGCTCCGATCCCTGAGATCTTTCAAGTGTTGAATACAAATATCAACCCCACCGATGATGGCCAAGCATTTCCCCTTGTGGTTGCTTCAGGGAGTTAACAGGACCAAACCTAAAAATCAAATCAGCACAGTGTCAAAAATTGTCAGAAATGGTATTAACACTCTTCACACACTCAAATGAAAACACACAGCGGCACAACTTCATGCTCAAAACGACAACACAAAGATGGTTACTAGTCTCTGACTCCTGATTTATACAAACTGCTTAACTTGCAATAAGATTTCATTCATGATAGTGTTGTATACCCAATCTCCATAACAAATGTAGCCTGTCAGAAAAAATTTTTTTAATTAAATCTTGGAGTTCCTCGGCACTTAAATTAAAAATCCATTCTTGTCCTTTGCAAAGCAGCTGAGTTTTTCTATTTCCTCCCCAATGCAGCAGGGGAATGTGATCAACATCTGACACAAAAGTGTAGTTTAAACATTCAAAACCTTTGGAGTTCTGTCTCTCTCAGGTCCTCCTAAAGGATCTCCAACTATTGGGCTTTGCTTTCTGAACCTGATAGTTTTCTATAGATGTCAGGACAGACAGAATTTTTCTCCATCATGTGAAGTTGTTGTTGGTGGTGATGGGGGGTCTTTTTTTTACTAATCTATCAAGATACACTTCCTAGTTTATTATTTATAGCATGCCCTTATCCAGAGCAGAGAACAATCGTACATGCACTGAAATCAACCATACATGAAGCAACTAGCCGCTTCATAAAATCAATAAATAAACGACAAAGAAACAATAAACCCCAATGGTTCACCGTGGAGATCTCGCACCTCATTAAGGAGAAGAAAAAAGCGTTTCTCTCCTACAAGCGCACGGAGAAACGAGAGGCAAAGGTAGAATATAGGACCAGGTCTACAGAGGTCAAAATGGCAGTTAGGGAGGCAAAACTTCGAGTGGAAGAAATTCTGGCAAAAAAAACACTAAAAAGGGGGACAAATCCTTCTTCAGGTATATTAGTGACAGAAAAAGGAACACAGGCAGGATAGTACGCCTTAGAAGACTGGACGGAAGTTACGTGGAAGCAGATTCCGATAAAGCCGAACTACTGAATGAATACTTCTGCTCAGTCTTCACCTGTGAGGCACCGGGACACGGTCCGCAGTTGAAGGCAACACAAAGCACAGAAGACCCGTTTCAGAATTTTGAGTTCACACCAGGTGAAGTTTACAGTGAACTGGCAAGACTCAAGGTGAACAAAGCCATGGGACCAGACAATTTGCACCCAAGAGTGCTCAGAGAATTGAGCGATGTCCTGGCGAAACCGTTGGCTGAGCTATTCAATCTCTCCCTAAGTAAGGGGAAAGTTCCCCTGGACTGGAAATTAGCTAATGTCGTTCCTCTGCATAAAAAGGGTTGCAGGGCAGAGGCTGCGAATTATAGACCGGTGAGTCTCACATCAATAGTGTGCAAACTCATGGAAACACTAATTAAAAGCAAATTGGACACGATCTTGAATGAAGGGAATCTTTGGGATCCCAGTCAGCATGATTCACCAAGGGTAGGTCCTGCCAATCCAATCTCATCAGCTTCTTTGACTGGGTAACAAGAAAGTTGGACTTGGGAGAGTCTTTGGACGTCGTGTATCTGGACTTCAGTAAAGCTTTTGACAGTGTCCCATACTGCAGGCTGCTAAGCAAGATGGAATCGATGGGGTTAGGAGAGACACTAACTGCATGGGTCAATGATTGGTTGAGTGGCAGACTTCAGAGGGGGTAGTTAATGGTACCCTCTCTAAAACATCGGAGGTGACCAGTGGAGTGCCGCAGGGCTCGGTCCTGGGTCCACTCCTTTTCAACATATTAATAGGGGATCTGACTCAAGGGCTTCAAGGTAAAATAACACTATTCGCCAATGATGCCAAACTATGTAATATAGTAAGTGAATGCAGTTTACAGAATTATATGGTGCAGGACCTGCTTACATTAGAAAGTTGGTCCTCAACCTGGCAGCTAGGCTTCAATGCTATGAAATGTAAGGTCATGCACCTCGGAAGCGGAAATCCATGCAGGACGTACTTCTTGAACGGAGAAACTTTAACTAGAACTTCAGCAGAACGAGATTTAGGAGTAATCATCAGTACAGACATGAAAACTGCCAATCAAGTGGAGAAGGCTTCATCTAAGGCAAGGCAGATATTGGGTTGTATCAATAGAAGTTTCGTCAGCCGAAAGCCTGAAGTCATAATGCCGTTGTACAGGGCCATGGTGAGACCTCATCTGGAATACTGTGTGCAATTCTGGAGGCCACATTACAGTAAAGATGTGCGCAGAATTGAATCGGTTCAGCGGACGGCCACCAGGATGATCTCGGGGCTCAAGGGTCTCTCGTACGAAGAGAAACTGAACAAATTGCAGCTCTACACTCTCGAGGAACGTAGGGAGAGGGGAGACATGATCGAAACATTTAAGTACCTCACGGGACGTGTCGAAGTGGAAGATGATATTTTCTTTCTCAAGGGACCCTCGGCCACAAGAGGGCACCCGCTCAAACTCAGGGGCGGAAAATTTCATGGCGACACCAGAAAGTATTTCTTCACAGAGAGAGTGGTTGATCATTGGAACAAGCTTCCAGTGCAGGTGATCGAGGCAGACAGCGTGCCAGACTTTAAGAATAAATGGGATACCCATGTGGGATCCCTACGAGGGTCAAGATAAGGAAATTGGGTCATTAGAGCATAGACAGGGGGTGGGTAAGCAGAGTGGGCAGACTTGATGGGCTGTAGCCCTTTTCTGCCGTCATCTTCTATGTTTCTATGCACAATAAAAATATCCGACTCAGTAAATCAAAAATATACAGATACCCATTGTGTTTCCTTACAAAAAATCCAGCAAAGTTTCATTAATCAAACAGTCAAAATTAAGCAAATGCCTCAAGCATTAAGTACTGCCACAACTGTTTCTTAAATGTAGGTAGATCGGTCTGTTGCTTTAATTCAACAGACAGCTTGTTCCATTCATTAGGACCAGCTATTGAAAAAGTACTAATCCATTTTCTATTTAATCTCCAGCAGCGATTCTGAGGAATCACTAAGCCCCCAGCTGTTCATGAACATAAAGCATTTTATGAAGATGACATTTTATATTTTCTCTTAAATAGCTGACAGTATCCTGACAGAGGTCACAATGAATCAACATCAGTAATTTGAAATGGGTGCGATAAGCCGTTGGCAGCCATTTCAGTTGCATATAATATGTTGTCATGTGCGTTCTTTTCTTCACTCTGTATAACAGGCAAATGGCCAAATTCTGCACAACTTGCAAAGCCTGTATAGCAGAAGCGGCTAAACCCAAATAAGTGATGGTGCAGTAATCAAGACTGCCTAAAATCATGGATTGCAACAACTGTTGAAATTCAAACTTTGAAATTAAAAGTTTCAATTTGCTCAACAGCCGAAGTTTGAAAAACAAACTTCGAATCGGGGCCTGAATCTCTGGTTGGAAATTTAAATTAGAGTCCAGTACAATACCCAATTTCTTTACTTGCTGTTTTATCTTCACAACTGTTCCAAGTAAAGACATTGACTCTCGCAATGTCATCAGAGGATCAGAAGACAAAAACAACACTTCATTCTTCTTAACTTTCAGAACCAAGCCATTGTCAGTTAACCATTTTGAAATAATTTCAAAGAAATTCTGTAACTGCAAAATCCCATCTGGGATAAAGGTTGGGAGTGGAAAGATAAATTGAAAATCATCCGCATAAATGCAGAATGATATACCCAGGGAACACAAAGGCTGAATATACTAATTCAATATCATTTCCGAAAGCAAGGATCCCTGGAGGACTCCTGTCCTCAGTTATTTACAAGAGGAAACCTCTTGATTAAAGCTAACAATTTGTTTGCAATTTTGAAAAAAAAAAAATAAAAGAAGAGCAGAACCAATCAAACACTATACCTCCCAGCCCACAAGCTCAGAGATACTGTAGCAATATTTGATGGTTAACTGTATCAGAAGCTAAGTCCAAAAAAACATTAGATAGCTGGTGTCATTATCAAAGCCTTTCCACATCTCATCAAGAGTTGTGACTATCAAAGTCTCCGTGCTATGTGCTCTGCAGAATCCACGCTGTAAAGAATCCAAAATTAAGTGGTCTTCTAGCTCAGTGTTTTTCAACCTTTTTTGGGCAAAGGCACACTTGTTTCATGAAAAAAATCACGAGGCACACCACCATTAGAAAATGTTAAAAAATTTAACTCTGTGCCTATATTGACTATATATAAAGTAATTCTCTTGAATAGGAATCAAATAAACACAAAGAAAGTATTTTATAATGCTGCCACCGCCAACAACACCGTTGGCGGCGGTGGCACTCAAGTGGTTAAAGAGCCGCAGTTTGCCGGCCTAGGGACAACACTGGAGGGTGGCCAGCTGTGCACCCCCTTGGGACGTAAACCCGGGGTGGGGCAGACCGCCCCCCCCCCCACCCTGGTATGCCACTATCTGTACCTCACTCCCTCCCTATAACCAAAAATTCTCCTTTCTTCTATTCCCTGTGTACACAACCATCTCTTTCCCTCCCTTCCTCTCTCCAAAGTCCATGCCTTCTGTGTCCAAACACTCATTCCCTCCCCCACCTCAGCATCTCTTTCCCTCCCTTCCTCTCTCCCAAGTCCATTTCTTCTGTGTCCAAAAACGCATTCCCTCCCCCACCTCAGCATCTCTTTCCCTCCCTTCCTCTCTCCCAAGTCCATTTCTTCTGTGTCCAAAAACGCATTCCCTCCCCCACCTCAGCATCTCTTTCCCTCCCTTCCTCTCTCCCAAGTCCATGCCTTCTGTGTCCAAAAACCCATTCCCTCCCCCACCTCAGCATCTCTTTCCCTCCCTTCCTCTCTCCCAAGTTCATACCTTGTGTCCAAAACGCACTCCCTCCCCCCTTTTGTGTTCCGTGTTTGCCTACCAGCCCATCTTTGCAACTTTCTCAGCAAAACGAAGCTCAAGCCGCGAGGCTTGTCTTCTGCTTCCTGTCTGCCCTGCCGCACACAAATAGCCGAACGGAAGTATTCTCCGACGTCAGCGCTGACGTCGGAGGGCAGGCTTTGCTTAAGCCCTCCCTCCGACGTCAGCGCTGACATCGGGGAACGCTTGCGATCGGCTATATGTTAGCTGCAGGGCAGGCAGGAACAGAAGACGAGCCTCGCGGCTCGAGATGTATTGAACTTCGCGGGTCCCCCGTCCAGCTCTCTCCTGTCCACGTGGGGCGGACCGCCCCTCTCCCTAGACTGGTGGTACTACCCTGATGGCGGCCCTGACCGTACGGCACACCAGGCAACATCTCGCGGCACACTAGTGTGCCGCGGAACAGCGGTTGAAAAACACTGTTCTAGCTGGTGATAAACTACAGTTTCTTTCACTTTAGCAAGCATAGGTAGTGAGAGATTGGCCTAAGACTGTTTAGCTCAAATCGAGGAAAATATGAAATTTGTTAAAAAAACTAATAATCATATGAATAGAGAACAAACTAGAACATAAGAATTGCCGCTGCTGGGTCAGATCAGTGGTCCTTCGTGCCCAGCAGTCCGCTCACGCGGCGGCCTCAGGTCAAAGACCAGTGCTCTAAATGAGTCCAGCCTCACCTGCGTATGTTCCAGTTTAGCAGGAACCTGTCCAACTTTGTCTTGAATCCCTGGAGGGTGTTTTCCCCTATAACAGATTCCAGAAGAGCATTCCGGTTCTCTACCATTCTCTGGGTAAAGAAGAACTTCCTTACATTTGCACGGAATCTATCCACTTTCAACTTTAGAGAGTGCCCTCTCGTTCTTCCAACGTTGGAGAGGGTGAACAACCTGTCTATCTCTACTAAGTCAATTTCCTTCAGTATCTTGAATGTTTCAATCATGTCCCCTCTCAGTCTCCTCTTTTCAAGGGAGAAGAGGCCCAGTTTCTCCAATCTCTCACTGTATGGCAACTCCTCCAGCCCCTTAACCATTTTAGTCGCTCTCCTCTAGACCCTTTCGAGCAGTACTGTGTCCTTCTTCATGTATGGCGACCAGTGCTGAACGCAGTATTCCAGGTGAGGGCGCACCATGGCCCGGTACAGCGGCATGATAACCTTCTCCGCTCTGTTCATGATCCCCTTCTTAATCATTCCTAGCATTCTATTCGCCTGGCTTTCATAACACTTTAAGCACTTTATATTTATATTGTCATAGAGCCTGTGAAAACTGAAAAGTTAAAAATAAAAAAATTTTGGGCACACGTCACTTTACCAAGACCGATGATGAACACACCACCCCAGCAAGGGCATGAAAAATCAATTAAGTAGTACCTTGGGTCTTTGAGGTCTGGTAATTCAATATTACTTGATACTAAGATTGTTTAGAACAGAAGTTCCCAATGAGAGATTTTTGCAACTGGATGCACAGTAGCAATCTTCAAATCATCTGGCGTCAATAATAATAATAATACTTTATTTTTATATACCGCCTAAGCAGCAGTTCATAGCGGTTTACACAACAGGTACTCGGCATACAATATAATAATAACATCATACATAATAAAATTCTAAGTAACTAATACAAGCATTAAAACTAATGAATAAGGAAAACACAATATAAACTAAAATAAGTATGGATAAAAAGTACATTATAACTACATGATAATATGAAAATAATATATATTATATTGTTTAAATAAGTGGGTTTTAAGATATTTTCAAAATTGATAGTAGGTAAGAAATGGAGAAATAAGAAGATTCAAACATTAATTCATTAATCCTGCTCGGAATGCTAAGGTCCTGTCCAAAAATTTTTTGTAACGACATGCATTTGCTGAAGGGAAATAAAACCAACTAGATCTATGAATATTTTTCTTAAAACTAAAAAAACTAAAATGAGAAACAAGGTAAGCCGGTGCTAAGCCAAATAAAACTCCTGGACGGAGCGGAGACGGAAGAGACCACAGTATTGATCCACGTCGGGACGAATGATGTCAGCAGGAGAGACTATAGAAGAAGCGCGCTGATTGAACAGTTCAAGATTCTGGGAAGAAAGCTGAAGATGAGGACTCAGAAGATAGCGTTCTCAGAGATCCTACCGGTACCGAGGGCAGATGTGAAAAGACAGGAGGAACTACAATCAATAAATGCGTGGATGAGGAAATGGTGCGAGGAAGAAGGATTACACTTCGTGAGGAACTGGACAACGTTCTGGGGCAAGAGCAAGCTCTACAGGAGAGATGGACTGCATCTGAGCACGGCGGGAACTAGACTTCTAGCAAACAACGTCAAGAGAGGAATAGAACAGGCTTTAAACTAAGAAGAAGGGGAAAGCCGACAGTCGACCAAGCGTCGACGATTCGGAAGAAAGTATCCCATGAAGATACTAGAGGGAAAAAAGGCTGGGAAGAAACAATGGTCAAATTACAGGAGTTGACTAACACAGAAGAGGAGGTTAGAAGTATTGTAGCACAAGAGAATAAACTAAAGACTGAAGCACAGGGAAAGGAAATGAAGACAAGAAAATACCAGGATCTAAATTGCATATATACTAATGCAAGGAGCCTAAGAAACAAAATGGGGGAATTGGAATCCATGGCCAATGCAGAAGACATAGACATCATTGGAGTCTCTGAAACATGGTGGAATGAAGAAAATAAATGGGATACAGTACTGCCAGGGTACAAGCTCTATCGCCAGGACAGGTCAGGACAGAAAGGAGGTGGAATAGCCCTATACATAAAAGAAAGCATACAATCGACAAAAATGGACAAAGCAGAGACGACCAACAACCTGGAATCGCTATGGGTTAAAATACCTGGAAGGAAAGGGCCTGAAATAAAGATGGGTCTATACTATCGTCCACCCGGGCAAACCAGAGATATAGATGAAGAAATGGAAGACGAGATGAAGCGTGAATGCAAAAGTGGTAACACGGTTATTATGGGAGACTTCAACTATCCTGGGATAGACTGGAGTCTTGGAAGCTCAAAATGCGCTAGGGAGACAGAATTCCTAGAGGCTATACAAGATTGCTTCATGGAGCAGCTTGTAAGAGAACCGACGAGAGGAAATGCCACTCTGGATCTAATCCTAAATGGGTTAAAGGGACCTGCAAAGGAAGTGGAAATAGTAGGACCGTTGGGAAACAGCGATCATAATATGATCAAGTTCAAGGTCGAAGTAGGAATACCGAAAGGAAATAGAACCATTGTGAAAACTTTCAACTTCAGGAAAGGAAACTATGAAGCAATGAGGATAATGGTAAGGAAGAAACTTAGGAACACTTCCAAGAAATGGCAAACGGTAGAACATGCCTGGTCTTTTTTCAAGGACACAGTGAGCGAGGCGCAAAATCTGTATATCCCCAGATTCAGAAAGGGGTGCAAAAAGAGTCAAACAAAAGACCCGGCATGGATAACTAAAATAGTGAAGGAAGCGATAGGCAATAAGAAATATTCATTCAGGAAATGGAAAAAGGACAAAACTGAGGACAACTGGAAAGAGCACAGGAAGTATCAAAAAGAATGTCACCGTGTGGTTCGAAAAGCCAAAAGAGAGTATGAAGAGAGGCTAGCCAGGGAAGCTCGAAATTTCAAACCTTTCTTTAGATATGTTAGAGGGAAGCAGCCAGCCAGGGAAGAGGTGGGACCGCTGGACGATGGAGACAGGAAGGGAGTGGTGAAGGAAGAGAAAGAAGTAGTAGAAAGACTTAACATGTTCTTTTCGTCTGTGTTTACAAATGAAGACACATCCAACATACCGGAACCTGAGCAAATCTTCAAGGGAGATCAAGCAGAAAAATTAACATCCATGGAAGTGAGCCTGGAAGACGTACGCAGGCAGCTAGAAAAACTAAAAACTGACAAATCCCTGGGTCCGGACGGAATTCATCCAAGGGTTCTGAAGGAACTAAAGGAGGAGATAGCGGAACTACTGCAGCAAATTTGCAATCTATCCCTGAAAACAGGCGTGATCCCAGAGGACTGGAAGATAGCCAATGTTACGCCCATCTTTAAAAAGGGATCAAGAGGTGACCCGGGCAACTACAGACCGGTGAGTCTGACCTCAGTTCCAGGTGAAATGGTGGAAGCACTTATAAAAGACAACATTGATGAACATTTTGAAAGAAACAAACTTCTGACAACCAGTCAACATGGTTTCAGCAAGGGGAGATCGTGCCTAACTAACTTATTGCACTTCTTCGAAGGAATTAACAAACGGATGGACAGAGGTGACCCCATAGACATCATATATCTAGACTTCCAAAAAGCCTTTCACAAAGTACCCCACGAACGCCTACTTCGAAAACTGAAGAACCATGGGGTGGAAGGAGATGTACATAGATGGATCAGAAACTGGTTAGCGGGTAGGAAACAGAGGGTGGGAGTGAAGGGCCACTACTCGGACTGGAGGAGGGTCACGAGTGGTGTCCCGCAGGGCTCGGTGCTTGGGCCGTTGCTATTTAATATATTCATAAATGATCTAGAAACAGGGACGAAGTGTGAGATAATTAAATTTGCGGACGACACAAAACTATTTAGTGGAGCTCGGACTAAAGAGGACTGCGAAGAATTGCAAAGAGACTTGAACAAACTAGGGGAATGGGCGACGAGATGGCAGATGAAGTTCAACTTTGAGAAATGTAAAGTACTACATGTGGGTAGCAGAAACCCAAGGTGCAGCTATACGATATGAGGGATATTATTGAAGGAGAGTACCCAAGAAAGGGACTTGGGGGTAATGGTGGACATGACAATGAAGCCGACGGCACAGTGCGCAGCAGCCGCTAAGAAGGCAAATAGAATGCTAGGCATAATCAAGAAGGGTATTACAACCAGAACAAAAGAAGTTATCCTGCCGTTGTATCGGGCGATGGTGCGTCCTCATCTGGAGTACTGCGTCCAATATTGGTCGCCGTACCTTAAGAAAGATATGGCGTTACTCGAGAGGGTTCAGAGAAGAGCGACACGTCTAATAAAAGGGATAGAAAACCTTTCATATGCTGAGAGATTAGAAAAACTGGGACTCTTTTCCCTGGAGAAGAGGAGACTTAGAGGGGATATGATAGAGACTTACAAGATCATGAAGGGCATAGAGAGAGTGGAGAGGGACAGATTCTTCAAACTTTCGAATAATAAAAGAACAAGAGGGCACTCGGAAAAGTTGAAAGGGGACAGATTCAGAACGAATGCTAGGAAGTTCTTCTTTACCCAATGTGTGGTGGACACCTGGAATGCGCTTCCAGAGGATGTAATAGGGCAGAGTATGGTACTGGGGTTCAAGAAAGGATTGGACAATTTCCTGTTGGAAAAGGGGATAGAGGGGTATAGATAGAGGATTACAGTTCAGGTCCTGGACTTGATGGGCCACCGCGTGTGCGGACTGCTGGGCACGATGGACCTCTGGTCTGACCCAGCGGAGGCACTGCTTATGTTATGTTCTTATGTTCTTATGTAAAACAAATGCATCCAAATTTAAATAACACTACTTGATCAAGCATCTTATTCACCAATGATGTCAAAAAACAGGAGTAACAAAAGTCTCTATTTTTTTGTAAAATGCGAGGGTGAATAAAAAATTAATGTCAGCTAGTAAAATGCACTACATTACCTGTTGGACAGTTTGTCCACACACAATGCAGCACTTGGCCTTTAGTCATATGACAGCCATGAGGTCAGAAACAGACGCTCCATTGCAAGATTGCACCATCAAAAAACAACGTGAGGTAGTGCACTTTCTTTGGGCAGAGGGCGTAAAACCTGTGGAAATTCACTGTCGGATATTGACTCAGTATGGACATAGCACCATGAATCAACAAAAGGTTTATGAATGGGAAGAATAGTTGTAACTGGCAAAGTTTGTTCTGATGCCCATCAACTTTGCACACACAAGAGCACATTTATTTTTTTTAAAAAAAAGTATATTCTGCATATCCTGCAATTCTATGCGGAGTACAATAAGACATCCAAATGAGAAATAACAGATTACAACCTTCACATACAACACATAGTTCAGTAAGACAAAACAACATAGTACAATAAACATATTGCAATACAACCAACCATTAGAAAGAGAGACACCCATAGTAAGGAGGACCGCAACAACTGCGCTGAACTTCAAGAAAGGGAACTATGTTGCTATGAGGGAAATGGTGGGGAGGAAGCTCAGAAACATCTTTAGGATGGAGACTGTGGGAAGCGCCTGGACCCTATTCAGGGACACCTTGCAGGAAGCACAGAGAATGTACGTCCCCAGTTTCAGGAAAGGCTGCAAGAACAAGCGATCAAAGGACCCGGTTTGAATGTCAACAGAAGTAAAGAGGGCGATAAAGGACAAAAAAGTATCCTTCCAGAGATGGAAAAAGGACCCAACGGAGGAAAATCACCAGGCGCACAGGAAATGCCAAAAGGAATGCCACCGGGAGGTTAGAAAAGCAAAGGGGAAATACGAAGAGGGGCTGGCCAGGGAGGCGAAAAACTTCAAGGCATTCTTCAGTTACGTTAAGGGGAAGCGACCAGCGAGAGAGGAGGTGGGGCCGTTGGACGATGGGGATAGGAAGGGAGTGATTAAGGAGGATAAAGAGGTAGCTGAGAGGTTGAACACGTTCTTCTCGTCGGTTTTCACGAGCGAAGACACATCTAATATACCGGACTCAGGAGCTCATGAGTGGGGAACAGGCTGAAAAATTGGAACACATAGAGGTAAGTAAGGAGGATGTCCTCAAACAGATAGACAGGCTGAAATGCGGCAAATCACCGGGCCCGGACGGGATCCACCCAAGGGTTCTGAAGGAACTAAGACAAGAAATAGCGGGCACAATCCAGCATGTTTGCAACCTATCCTTGAAAACTGGTGAGGTACCAGAGGACTGGAAATTGGCGAATGTCACACCTATCTTCAAGAAGGGATCGAGGGGTGACCCCGGGAACTACAGGCCGGTGAGCCTGACTTCAATTATAGGGAAGATGGTGGAAGCTATGATCAAGGACGGCATTTGCGAGCACATCGAGAGGAATGGCCTACTGAGAACAAGCCAGCACGGATTCTGTAAGGGAAGGTCGTGCCTAACGAACCTTCTGTACTTCTTTGAGGGAATAAGCAGTCGGGTGGACAATGGGGAACCCATAGACATCATTTACCTCGATTTTCAAAAGGCTTTCGACAAGGTGCCACATGAAAGGCTGCTTAAGAAGCTGTGGAACCACGGGGTGGGAGGGGATGTGCACAGATGGATCAAGCACTGGTTGTCGGGTAGACTGCAGAGGGTCGGAGTAAAGGGTCAATATTCTGACTGGAGGGGAGTCACAAGCGGTGTGCCACAGGGGTCGGTGCTGGGGCCGTTACTCTTTAACATATTTATCAATGACCTGGAAAAGGAGGCAAAGTGCGAGGTTATAAAATTTGCAGACGATACCAAACTGTGCGGCAGAGTTAAGACCAGGGAGGAGTGTGAGGACCTACAAAGGGACCTTGACAAGCTGGAAGCCTGGGCAAACAAATGGCAAATGCGCTTTAACGTGGACAAATGCAAGGTCATGCATATAGGGAAAAAGAACCCGTTGTTCAACTACAAATTGGGTGGGGGTATTGTTGGGAGACAGCAGACTTGAGAGAGACTTGTGTGTGCTGGTGGATGCATCACTGAAGCCATCTGCACAGTGCGCAGCAGCCTCGAAAAAAGCCAACAGGATGCTGGGCATCATAAAGAAGGGCATAACAACCAGAACACGGGAAGTCATCATGCCATTGTATCGAGCGATGGTGCGTCCACATCTGGAATACTGCGTTCAGTATTGGTCGCCGCACCTCAAGAAGGACATGGCGGTACTTGAGAGAGTACAAAGGAGAGCAACGAAAATGGTAAAAGGGCTGGAACAATGCCCATACGCCGAGAGGTTGGATAGGCTGGGGCTCTTCTCTCTGGAGAAGAGGAGGCTCAGGGGAGATATGATAGAGACCTTCAAGATCATGAGGGGCATAGAGAGGGTGGATAGGGACAGATTCTTCAGACTGAAAGGGACAGCGAATACGAGGGGGCATTCGGAGAAACTCAAGGGAGATAGGTTCAAAACAAATGCAAGGAAGTTTTTTTTCACCCAAAGGGTCGTGGACACTTGGAATGCGCTACCGGAGGAAGTGATCAGGCAGAGTACGGTACAGGGATTCAAACAGGGATTGGACGGATTCCTGAGGGATAAAGGGATCGCGGGATACTGAGGGAGGAGCTGGGATGTAACACAAGTATAAAAAGCTAACCAAGTAATGAGTATAGAAACCAAACCAGGTCGTGCATGTGCAAGACCGGAAGGTTAGGACTTCGATAGGAAGACAGGACTTAAATGGGAAACCAAGGTGGCAAGGGAGCCTCTTCTGGTGATACAGACAGGTCGTGACCAGTCTGGGCCGCCGCGGGAGCGGACTGCCGGGCAGGATGGACCTATGGTCTGACCCGGCGGAGGCACTGCTTATGTTCTTATGTTCTTAAGTATATAATAGTGCTACTGACCATAAACAACTCAAACAGAACTACTTAATTGCTATTACTTGACTGAGACTTGGCTGCTGGTTCATTCCTCCCTGTTACTGATTGCAAAAGCTGCTTGCTTAAGATCCATAGAAAGCCTGTTCCAACAAATAGGGCCCTGAACCAAAAACATCACTTTCCGGTGACTCAAAAGTTTAACCTTAGACCGGGAGGGCACATCAAGACAGAGCTGATCTCTAGAGCATAAACTCCGTGACGGAACGTAAAAGAGCACCAATGATCACAACAGCTCCGGACCAGTGGCTAACGGTGTCTCAATTATTTGGATATCAGCTATGGATCTGCATTTGCCATAACGCATGATGACTTACTGATCTTCACAGGTGACAGCGACCCAGTTCCTGAGATGGCAGGAAGAAGATCCGAGTATTCTGGAGAGAATTATCACTGGTGACAATACACGGCCTCATCCAGCAGCAGCGGCAGAAGAGACAGTGCACACTTGGGTTCGAACCTCTTCCACATCCTTCTTACAGCCCGGATCTGGTGCCTAACAATTATCACATAATGCACTGAAGGAGAGGTTGCAAGGTCGCAGATTCATCAACTTAGATGATGAAGTAAAGGAAGCACTGCTACCTGGGGACTATGTGGAAAAGTGATATGTTCAATTGTTCACAATTACTTCTATTAAAGCCATGAAATATATTTTGTTTTACCCTCATATATGGACTTTAATCATAATTTTCTCCCATCCCCCTCCCCCTCCCCCTCAAATCATCTTAAAACCAACTGATTCAACTTTAAAAAACCCCCACAGACCCCCATACTTTAAATGAGGCAAGAATGATGTCCTGCTTGTTGTGCGACTGTCTTGAAATATGGTGGTATGTAGCCCCACAGTTATTTGCTTACCCGAAAATTAATGGTTGTAAATTCAAGACTTTCCAAGCAGGTAAACAGCAGTCTTGGTTGGGTAAGTGTATTTGTCAAGCCATGTCGTCCTACGGTATTTTTCAGAAATTGATCAAGACGACATTGTTTGAAAAATTCATTTCATAGAGTGATTGCGTTATTTTAACTAAAGGTTTGCATAGTATTTTCTTAAAGAATATTTATGCTTACAAGAAATTTTGTATTATCCTACCATCTTGTATTTTACTGATTGTCCAGTCTTCTTTGGTGTAAACTGCCTAGAAATCAGTCGGTTATGGCGGTATCATGATATCCCAATCTTCCAACTCTCTGAAATAGGCTTAAGTTCCACAGTCCTAGACTGGTTCTTGAAATTCCTACGCTTACGCTCCTACACCGTTAACATAAATGGTACCTCATCCCCTCCCTGGAAGCCGATATGTGGAGTCCCGCAAGGCTCACCCCTCTCTCTTATCCTTTTCAATATTTACATGTCCTCTTTGAAACTCCTTCATCTATCCCCCCTGGAAACTCTCTACACCTGTGCTGACGATATCCTCATCCTCCTTGAGACCGACTCGAACCTCACTAACCTCTCAGAACATATCCGCATGTATAATGAACCTTCAATCCTGGGCACATTCTGTAAAAATGAAATTGAACGAGTCCAAAACAAAACTACTTTGGCTCGGCCCAATATTAGGTCATTTACCCACCTCCATCCCATTATCTTCCGGCTCTTCTCTTCAGCTTGAGTTTTCAAGCAAAGTCCTTGGCATCATCATAGACTCCTCTCTCTCCTTCAATGACCACCTCAACTTCTTGGTAAAAAAATGCTTCTTTAGTCTTCATATGCTGAGGAAAGTGAGATCGTACTTTCATCATTCTCACTTTGTCGTCCTTGTTCAATCCACCATCCTCTCTAGACTGGATTATTGCAACTCCATCTATTTAAGCCTAACTAAAAAAAAACTCCATAGACTTCAGCTAATCCAGAACACCGCTGCCAAGCTTATTTTCACTAAAGGCAAGTTCGACCACGTCTCCCCACTCCTGTCCAAACTTCAATGGCTCCCAGTTCACTCCAGAGTCCTCTTTAAATGTGCCTGTTTAGCTTTCAAGATCCTACATGGCATCCTCCCTCCCGTTATCCCACTCTTCCGGAACTCCTCTAACCCTAATTCCACTAGATCCTCCCAAAAACTGAAACTATCATTCCCCTCTGCAAAAGGTATATCCCGCGTAGGAAAACTAGGAACATCCCTCCCCTTTAGAACCACAGAACTCTGGAACAACCTCACATCCCCGCTCAGAATTTCAAGCTCCCTCCAATCCTTCCGCAAACACCTGAAAACTTGGCTCTTTTCAAAAATCTAACACCTCCCGCTCTTTGGTACCCTGTCCCTCTTTATCTTCCTAGCTCCTTTCCTATAACCCTTCATTGTAGCTCCTTTTCAACCTAACCCTGTAAACCGTGCAGAGCTCTACGCTTGTGGAGATGGTGCGGTATACAAACCTAAGGTTTAGTTTTAGTTTAGGTATAGAAGAATAAAGTTGTTATGTTATGTGATGTGCTAGTTCCAGTCTCAAAATTGCTGCTGTGACTGACATTAGAGAACGTAGCAGTTATTTTGGCAGCAGAGAGGACATGAACAGGAGTGACTGAAGATGGCTCCTGCACTAATTAGCCAGTAGACCGCCAGGACCGTCAGGATGGATGGGTCTGGGAAGGGGATTCATCTGTTCTGGGAAGGGAAGGAATGTGGGCCCATTCTGTGAGGGCTGGGCTGGGCCCTAGCAGCCAGTTTTGGTCACCCTCTATACTTCTTGGCCATTGATGGTGCAAGGGTCCATAAACATGCCAGGGAAGTGGGAGTAAAGAGGGACAGTTTGGGTATAAAATAAACACACAGTGTCATATACTTTTTCTTATTTGCAGAAATCCATAATCATGAACCATGTGTGAAACTTTTTAGGTAAGTCACAATAAAATATCTGAAAAGTCAGAATTATATGGCTAGTCTGTTGTGAATTGTCTATTGTGTGCATGCAGATGTTGTTAATTCCTTCTTCTCTTGTCTGTTGTAAATGTCATAGGTGTTTTTTCTCTGTTTTCACAAAGATATCTTTTATTCCTGGTTACTGTCCTAGAGTTGGAAAATGTAAACCTGTACCTCAGGTTCTTGTTTCATTATGTAAGAAAGCTACATCGCAAGTGCTTTCTCAGTTTGCATTTTGGAATCGACTTGCATTTCCAAACCTGAGCTTAGGTTGGGTGTAGTAGTTCTAGACCCTCCCAGGTGAGTTTCAAATGTGAGAACATAATTTAGTAAAGCTTTTTCCTCATTCTGTGTTTATGCAACCCTGTTAGTAGGGGCATGAGTAGGAGGTGGATGATTTTTCTTTGCTCTTGCTTGGGGTAATCTGTGCATGTATACATTCTTGTTTCTTAGGGGGGAATGAAGATCTGATCTTACAGAAGGGTAGCCTTTGTTGGAAGATTTTCTCTCTCTCAATAGGCTAGATATGTTTATGTGGAAGGATGGCCTCTTTGATTTTATTTAATTCCAGTTGTTATACTTTCTTTAACTGATAATCATTCAAAGCATATTGCAAAAGCGAAAAAAAAAAAAAAAAAATGCAAACATAAGATATGAATTCCAGATAGCATGGAAGAAGCATAGAGGATCTCTAAAGATAGGAAGGGTAGTAGAGATAAGTATGATATGATATACATTTATTTATCTACCGCTATGTTTTCTCCTTATTTATGATGGATTTCCTTTCTGGATTTTAATTTGTAAACCGCCTAGATCAGACATGGGCAAACTATGGCCCGTGGGCCGTTTAGTTTTAAAACCTGGCCCGCCAAATTTTTTTTTTTTTCCACAATAAATAAAAAGCTGCAAGCTAGGCGAAGCGCCTCAGATAGACTCTGCAGTCCAAGCGCTCTGGCTGTAGAGGTCGCCAGACCCAGCTGACATGATCTTCGCACATCTTGGCATCCAGCTCTATGGTGTGGCTCATTGAGCCGAGGCCGGTGGTCTCTGTGACGCATTGTAGGAGCGGAGAGGCGGCCGCAGTATTTCTATCTCCTCCCCTTCTCGAGTCCGGAGAGCTTCGGCAGTCCCCGCTGCCTGGAGCGGACGAGAATTCGCCTCTTCCCCCACCCCCACTCCTCCCCATTCCGGCCACAGCTTTCCATGAGAGGGGTGGCGGTGGTTCCCATGTTGTTCACTTGATAGCAACATCTGCAACATACCTGTTCTTGAAGTACTAGGTAACGAATCCGTATAATCGACCCCATCACAATCTTACCCCCCAAATCTGATCCCGTAAACTGTTAACCACTAATCTCTAACTATGAATGTCCCATTCAATTTGTAGAATCTTTCTAATTCATTGTAAACCGCATAGAACTTCACGGTCCTGCGGTATATAAACTGTTATTATTATTATTATTAAATGTACGACACTCTTAGCTTGTGCTAAAATAATATGTTTAAAAACAAAATTGGAGAAAATATTTTTTCACTCCATGCTCTGAAACTCTTTGCCAGAGGATTTGATAAAGAGAGTTAGCATAGCTGGTTTAAAAAAATAGGTTTGGAGAAACTCCTTGAGGAACAGTCCATAAACTGTTGTAAAACAGAATGGAATCTTGCCCCCCCTCAGTCGCCCGGCCCCTCTGTCAAATTTAAGAACTCATTGTGGCCCACGAGTCAAAAAGTTTGCCCACCCCTGACCTAGATGCTTGTCAAAAGGAAGTCTATAAAATTTAATAAACATAAACATTATCACAAGGTTCTAAGCAGTTTACATTAATTAAAAAGTGACCAAGACATTCTCTTGGAAGTCACTATCAATTGTACTAATATCAGTTTACATATAAAATATCATGACTCATTTATACTCATTAAAAATTGTTTCTAGACATTAGGGTTCTCACATTTTTCCTAAAACCAAAGCAAGAATCAGTAAGAATCCAAAATTCTCTAAACTCAACACATAACTTGCTCCTCAGAGACATTATCCTCTTCTACATTATCAGTGTCCTCTTCTACACCTAGAAGACCACACCTCAAAACAAGTCGAAGGTTTAATCTCATACCTCAACGCTCTATCCTACCAAATCCTTAACTCCCAACCCACGCACAAAAAAGGCCACTAACTTGATATTGCAGCATACACAACCCAAAACTCCCACATACCAGATATCCATATCTCCAACGGTGCCTGGCACCCCACCCTCTGAGCGTCTCCAACCACTTCCTGCATTCCGGTAGTTTGTCTCAAGGTGGCCGTTTTGGATGCTATGGGTGTTCCCAGGGTGGTCTTGTCAGGTTCCTGTTCAGCGATCTGAGACAGCTCCTGGATGACTCCATCGATGAAGATCTCGTCGTCTCGGATGCTCCTTAAGCGCTGAACTCTTTTGTGAGCTTTCGTCCTAGCATTGGGAGGTGGTTTTCTTCCCCAAATGGGTAGGATGCTATTGTGAGTGGTCATTGTGCATTCTATCAGATTTCTTGTAGGGTGGGGTTTCTTGGGTGGGTGGGTCTGTTTGTATGTTGCCGTTAGTGTTGGAATAGGGGATAGGTGATAGCCTGCTGTCTTCCAGTTTGTTGAGAGCAGGGAGAGCGATAAGAGGACAAATAAGATTTTGGTTGTGAGTGATGCCATCTTATTATTGAGTGAGGGAAGGTTCGGCCTTAGACTGAGGGCTAGTGAGATGGAAGGGTTGGAGTGTGGTAAGTTTCTTGCGGTGGGAGATGTGTATCAGGTGGGGAGGGGGAAAGAAGGAGAGGAAAGCTATTTTTTTTTTTTTTTTTTTTTTTAATTTCCGCCCTGCTGGGTTGGAAGTAAGGCAATGCTCTGGAGGTGTTGTGCGGGCTGGGGAGTTGGCTGCTGGGGTGGAGTAAAGTTCTTAGTCGGCGATCCCGCAGCTGAGGCTAGAATAAGAAGAGGAAAAAAGCAAAAGTCTCCTCTCCCGGCTTGCAATGGGAGGAGGCGGATCGGGGCTTGAATGGCCCGTGTGCAGGTCCGACGGTCTCCTACTCTGGCGGCGTGGGCTGGTTCCTGCCGCTGGAGCTCAAGAAGAAAGGAAAAGAAAGGAAAAAAAAAAAGAAAAAGTCTCCTCTCCCGGCTGGCAATGGGAGGAGGCGGATCGGGGCTTGAATGGCCTGTGTGCAGGTCCGACGGTCTCCTACTCTGGCGGCGTGGGCTGGTTCCTGCCGCTGGAGCTCAAGAAGAAAGTAAAATAAAGGGAAAAAAAAAGAAAAAGTCTCCTCTCCCGGCTGGCAATGGGAGGAGGCGGATCGGGGCTTGAATGGCCTGTGTGCAGGTCCGACGGTCTCCTACTCTGGCGGCGTGGGCTGGTTCCTGCCGTTGGAGCTCAAGAAGAAAGTAAAATAAAGCAAAAAAAAAAAAGCAAAAGTCTCCTCTCCCGGCTTGCAATGGGAGGAGGCGGATCGGGGCTTTAATGGCCTGTGTACAGGTCCGACGGTCTCCTACTCTGGCGGCGTGGGCTAGTTCCTGCCGCTGGAGCTCAAGAAGAAAGGAAAAGAAAGGGAAAAAAAAAAGAAAAAATCTCCTCTCCCGGCTGGCAATGGGAGGAGGTGGATCGGGGCTTGAATGGCCTGTGTGCAGGTTCGACGGTCTCCTACTCTGGCGGCGTGGGCTGGTTCCTGCCGCTGGAGCTCAAGAAGAAAGTAAAATAAAGGAAAAAAAAAGAAAAAGTCTCCTCTCCCGGCTGGCAATGGGAGGAGGCGGATCGGGGCTTGAATGGCCTGTGTGCAGGTCCGACGGTCTCCTACTCTGGCGGCGTGGGCTGGTTCCTGCCGTTGGAGCTCAAGAAGAAAGTAAAATAAAGGAAAAAAAAAAAAAGCAAAAGTCTCCTCTCCCGGCTTGCAATGGGAGGAGGCGGATCGGGGCTTTAATGGCCTGTGTACAGGTCCGACGGTCTCCTACTCTGGCGGCGTGGGCTGGTTCCTGCCGCTGGAGCTCAAGAAGAAAGTAAAATAAAGGAAAAAAAAAGAAAAAGTCTCCTCTCCCGGCTGGCAATGGGAGTAGGCGAATAGGGGCTTGAATGGCCTGTGTGCAGACTCTTGCTCAGTAGCGATCTCTAATGATTACCTAGTCCTTGATGGAAGGATGAGATATTTCTGATTTAGACTCCAAAGCAGGGAACCCTTTTGGAATACTTTTAACTCCTATGGCAAGAAGCCATTTGCTGAACACTTACTGTATTTTTTGCTCCATAAGACACACCTGACCATAAGACACACCCTAGATTTAGAGGAGGAAAACAAGAAAAAAACATTCTGCCCTGCCAGGCTCTGCACCCAATCCCACACTCCTTGCCAGGATCTGCACCCTTTCCCCCCCTCCTTGCCAGACTCTGTACCCTGTCCCCACTCTGGTGGTCTAGTGGTAGGCCGGGACAGGGCAGGCAGGCAGGCCTAGTGGCAGGTCCAGCGCTGTATCGACATCGCTCCTAGCTGGAAGCTTTTCAAACTACAGACAAAGTGCCGGGTTTTGAAAAGCCGTCCGGATGCCAAGACATGTCCTCCAAAAGGAGAACATGTCTGGTAACCCTACCCCCCACCCTCACAGTTTGCAGCCTTAACTCTTCTCGATGGTGGAGCGCAATATATGGGGATACACATTCAGTCAGATATTGTGGGCCATGTGATTACTATGTAACAACTGATTTAGGGTAAATGACCATAAATAAACACTTCATGATAGCAGCTGCCAAAGTGCTATTTTTCTTGTCTTTTTAGTAATGTCTGTCCATCTCACATTTCTTCTCTCTCCATGTCCACCATCTTCCTCCTGCAGCCTTATCTGTCCTGTGTAACAAACATCTCCCTTCTATATCCTGTTCCTTTCCTTCCTCCTGTTTCTACATCTGCCCTCTCATATTCAAAATTTTCCTTCTGTGTGTGTGTGTCTTGTCCTGTCCTACATTTCATCCTTTCTCCCTGTCCCTCCCTCTCCCCCTGTGATCAGCATTGCCCCTCTGTGTCTCTATCCCTTCTTCTTCCATGCCCACCATCTGTTATGTCTCATAAGAACATGAGCATTGCCTCTGCTGGGTCAGACCAGGGGTCCATCATGCCCAGCAGTCCGCTCCCGTGGCGGCCCCCCAGGTCCAAGACCTGTAAGTGATCCTTTACCTAAACCTCTTATTCTCTAATCATTTTTTTTTTTTTTTTTATAATTTCAAATAACAAATCAAGATACACTTGTACAGAAAGTGATTACAGCAAAAGAAAACTTAACATTTAAACCATTTGGAAGAACAAATATTGCTAAACCACTCAAGTCCACAATGAGATCCATGATATAACACAAACGGAATACAAGAAGAATATTAAACTAGGATACGTGGAACATGGTTAATTGATAATCAGGCGTCTAATATATTAAGGTCCTCATTTCTTTTCCCTTTCCAGGGGGGACATAGATAGAAAAGCCGTTAGCTGAACCGTTGGCTCAAAGAAAACATATTTCTGAGAATTATATTGTACTATACATTTGCAAGGATGGCGAAGACTCCAGGTTTTAGTAGTAAGAACTCTCTTCTACGCCTCTGTGTGTCCTTTGCCAAATCTGGGAACATTTGTATTTTAAGATCAAGAAACTTTTTCTCCTTATTTTTAAAGAATAATCTCAGAAGCCAATTTTTGTCCAATGCAATAGCTAAAGTCACAATCAATGTTGCAGGTGTTGCGCTTTCTTTATCTGACATCTCAAGTAAAGCAGACACATCGATTGGATCTTCATTCTTTTCCTGCTGAAGTTGTTTTTTATTCGGCAAATAATAGACCTGGGTGAAAGGAGGCATTGACTCTTTCGGAACTTCTAATATCTCCAGCAAATAACATTTTAACATTTCTCTTGGAGTAACTGTTAGGATTCAAGGAAAATTAATCAATCTAAGATTATTATTCCTAGAGAAATTTTCAAGTGTCTCTATCTTCCTTCTTAAATTAACATTGTCTTTAATTAAAGTCTCTTGAAGTAATTTGGAAGACTTAAGTTGGTCCTTAATATCCTGGATATCTAATTTTGATTCACCCAGATCTTGTTTTATCTGGAAAACTTCTTTATCCTGAGATTTTATTTTAGCATCGATTTGAAGATAGTTAGTATTCACTGTTCTGACCAAATTGGCAGTCAGATTCCACAGAGCCTCCAAAGTCACTTCCTGGGGCTTTACAATGTTAAAAGTCTGCAAATCTGGTTATGAAAAGTTTAGCTCACCAATCAAAGGCTTCTCAATCGAAGGCTTCTCTCTTCCTTGTTCCTCCTGGGTCGGTACTAGGTCCAATGCTGTTATATCCCCGTGGGCATTCAGGCTCTGCTGTAAGTCAGAAGAACCTGAGTCGTTGATTCTCTCGCTGTCCCCGGGAACCTGGGGAACAGAGCGCTTGCTGACTTCCGACTGCCTCTCTACCCCCGGGGAACTAGTGGCACAGGGATTAGGAGGAGGAACTCTCACGTCGGGGCTCAACGAGATCTCGTGCGCCCGAAACGACGCCTCCATTCCGTCTCCCAGAAGCGTCTGGGGCTGTGGCAAAACCGACGTTCCCATGGCGCCCTGCATCCGCCTCAACAAGTCTTCAATATTGCCAGAGGAGAGCACTCCAGAGCGCCGCGGGGTTTCAGGGGCACCCTTTCCTCTCCTTTTTGGCATAGCTGCTAATCGCCGAAGGAAAAAAACCGCCGGTAAGTAAATTCAAGAGATGAGACTTGCGAGCAGTTGCTCAGCAGACCGTGTCCGCGGCCATCTTGGATCTCCCAATTAGAGCTCTCTAATCATTTATTATCCTGTATAGTAACCCTCTATCTATACCCTTCAATCCCTTTCTCCTTCAGGAAATCATCCAATCCCTTTTTGAAGCCCAATATCGTAATCTGTCCTATCACCCCTTCTGGAAGCGCATTCCAGGTGTCTACCACCCTCTGAGTGAAGAACTTCCTAGCATTCGTTCTGAATTTGTCTCCTTTCAATTTTTTTGAATGCTCTCTTGTTTTTATTGTCCCCGCTAGTCTGAAGAATCTGTCCCTCTCCACCTTCTCTATGCCTTTCATGATCTTATAAGTCTCTATCATGTCCCCTCTAAGTCTCCGCTTTTCCAGGGAAAAGAGCCCCAGCTTCTCTAGCCTTTCAACATATGAAAGGTTTTCCATGCCCTTTATCATCCTTGTTACTCTTTTCTGGACCCTCTTGAGCATCGCCATATCCTTCTTTAGGAACGGCGACCAGTACTGGACGCAGTACTCCAGATGCGGGCGCACCATCGCCCGATACAGTGGCAGGGTTCTGGTAGTGATACCTTTTTGATAATGCCCAACATCCTGTTCGCTTTCTTTGAGGCCGCTGCGCATTGTGCCGCCGGCTTCATTGTTTTATCCACTAATACCCCCAAGTCCTTTTCTAGGTTGCCTTCCCCCAGTACCATCCCTCCCATCGTATAGTTATACATTGGGCTCCCTTTCCTTTTGTGCAAGACTTTACATTTCTCTACATTGAAGCTGATCTGCCATTTATCTGCCCACTCATTCAGTTTGTTCAGGTCTCTTTGTAGTTCTTTACATTCCTCAAAGTTCTAACCCTAATGGAGAGTTTTGTGTCATCCGTGAATTTTATAACTTCGCACTTCATCCCTGATTGCAGGTCATTAATGAATATATTGAACAGCAGCGGTCCCAGCACTGACCCCTGTGGGACACCACAGTGTCTCCCTGTCCCCCCCCCCCCCCCGGGATTAGTATATCGCACTGTTGCGTCCCACCCTCAACTACCTCATAGTTCAGTATGACTCTCTCCCAGGTCTTCAGTGTCTTTCCCCTTCTCATCTATCCAGCACAGAAGGAAGGAGCGGACTCATGGGAGCAGTAGTCCAGCAGCCCATGCACTGTTCCGCAACTTGCCTGCCGCCCTCGTTGTCTAGCCATCCCCCTCTCTGAACAGCGCACGTTAGGCGAAATCCCGGGGTGACTGCGTGCCACTGCCGTCACTTTCCAATGCCTTAGAGCCAGCGTTGTCTCCCAAAAGCATCAGGGTCAGTCATGCGTGTGCAGGGGAGGCAGCGGATGAGGACTGGATGGCGGGGGCTACCGGGAAGAGAAAGGCCTGGGTGAAGAGCCGGGACTCGTGGCAGGTGTCTGAGGCCGAGGAGCTTGGGGTGGAAATGGCTCCGCCAGCGGTTTGGTGGAGCTGGCTGCCAAGCAACCAATCAGAATGGGGGGTGGTCCTCCTATGCACTCAGCACTGTGGGAGTGTGGAAGGCTGCTGGTGGAAGTGCTTGATTACAAAAAAGGTACTGGGGGGCGTAATCATTCCATAAGACGCATCCTTATTTCCACCCACTTTTTTGGGGGAAAAAAGTGCGTCTTATGGGGCAAAAAATACAGTCATTTTGCTCCTGTTATGATGTTTCTGTTTGTTATCTGTCTCTGATGGGGGGAGATGGGAGGGTTTCTTATTTTGGGTATAATGCATAAAGTTCCTTATGTTTGTAGTGCTCTCAGTTTGCTGATTATACCATGATCTTGGACAGTTTGTTCTTTTCTGAATGTTTTGCATTAGTTGTCCCTATTTCTGATGGAACTGAATAAAAATATGAAAAATAAAAATGTACAAGTGTGTGAATTCTGCAGCCCCTCAGTATCTCTCCTCTTGTCTCTCCATTCCTCAGATAAGTTACTTTTATCTGAACCCTCCTCTTCCACTGCCAATTCCAGACTTTGTTCCTTTCGCTTCACTGTCTTGTATGCATGGAAGAGACTACCCAAGTCTGTATGTCATGCTCATTCCCTTGTTCAAAAATAGATTGAAAGCCCACCTTTTCAAGATTGCCTTCAATGCATAAACCTATCCCTCTGCTCATCTCCCTAGCTAGTAGTTTAACCATTCCCTGCTGGCATCCGATTTGTTGTCTTGACAGATTAGATTGTGAGCTCATTGGAGCAGGGACTGTTTCCTTCGTGACTATTTACAGCGTTGAGTACATCTGGTAGAGCTCTAGAAATAATTAATAGTAGTAAAATGGCATCCACTTGATTTGGTCTCCCAGAACTTACTGGGTCTAGAGCCCAGTATCCTCTTTCCATAGTGGCCAATCTAAGTGTGATGGGGTATATATCTCATCACTGGCCAGCAGAGGAAAGTCTCAGCAGCAGAAGGAGCTAATTTGCAAATAGATTCTGCAAAGATACCTGGGAGCTCCCTACTCATTCTGAGTGTAAAAGAGAGCTGGGAAAGGTAACAGCTCCTTCTGGAGCTTGGGCAACTCTTGAGGGGAGGAATGATGACAAAAGCCTAACCCTTGCTAAGCCTGACCTAGACCGCCCTGTCTGGTAGAGTTCGGAGTGACTGCAGAGTGTTCAAGCTTGATGACCAGCAGAGGGCCTGGTGGAGAGTTTCTGAGTAGCTGGAAGAGTCCTTAGGGAGTCCAGTGACAGGAGGTTCCATGGGGAACTGGTGGAAGAAGCCTGGCTGAAGGTGACTGGCAAGTGAATGGTAGAGGGACAGGAGGAAGTGACCAGAAGTCCCAGGGAGAAGCAGCCAGAGGAGTTTGAGGTCCTAGGCTGAAGGTGACCAGAGGAGGGACCTCCCCTCCCTGATAAAACTCCTCTCAATTCCACCGCTCCTCTGGTATTCTTTTGCACTCCAAAATTATCAACCAAGAATGCAGTACCCTAAAATGTAATGCTCCTGGAAATCTATCTTATTTGTTACCTTATCTGTTATTTTATTTGTAATATTGCCTAGAAATGTCCAGTTGTCTTACTTGTTATCTAATTTGCAATATCTCCTGGAAATATCCAGCTACCTCATCTCATTTGTAACCCAAAATTGTAACTTTCCTGGAAATGTCCAGTTAGCTCTTTTGTTATTTTATTTGTAATATTGCTTAGAAATGTCCTGTTGTCTTACTTGTTAACTAATTTGCAATATCTCCTGGAATTATCCAGCTACCTCATCTCATTTGTTACCCAAAATTGTAACTTTCCTGGAAATGTCCAGTTAGCTCTTTTGTAATCCGCCTAGAACTGCAAGGTACAGGCGGAATAGAAGTCACTAATGTAATGTAATGGTACCAGAAGCAGCCAGAAGATCCAGAGGATAGCAACCAGAACGAGAGACCCTGGGCTGATAGTGACTGATGAGTGACCAGCGGAGGGACCGACGGGATCAGTTGCAAACAGCAGAGAGACTGGTAATGGTACCAGAAGTGCCAAAAGGCCTCTGGTCCTATGGGAGTTTTCAGTCCACGTCAACAGTCTTAGGACTACTGAGAGGCTTACCAGGGATTAGGCTAAAGCCAGCATTCTTCCCTCTAAGGCAGGGGTGTCAAACTCAGGCCCAAGGGCCAGATTTGGCCCTCTGTCCTTCCCTCCCTCCATCCCAGTCTCACCTTCAAACATCCTGCAGAGGATCGCCAGTGCTGTAGCGATTCTATGCAGGCTGCCGTCGACCTCCACAGCACGTTTCCTTTGCTGCAATCCTGTACATCAGAAGATGGGCGGGACCACGGAAGAGGGAACGTGCTGTGGAGGTCGACAGCAGCCTGCTTAGGATTGCTACAGCACCGACAATCCTCTGTAGGCTGTTTGAAGGTGAGACCATGCTAGTAGGAAGATTCAGGCCTTTGGGGCGGTAGCGGGCCCTAGTGTAGAAGTACAGGGAAGGAGGGAAGCGACGTGCCATGGTGTAGAAGTACATGGAGGGAGGGAAGGAGGGGTCCAAACAGACGTGCATATGCCAGACTGAGGGTGGGGGGAGGGGAAGAAATAATGGGTCTAAAAACAGAGGAGAGGGAGAGAGATGGTGGACAATGTGATGGAGGGAGGGAAGGAACAGAAAGGGAGAGAAGTTGGACACAAGGGATGGTGTGGAGGGGGCTAGAGATATTGGATAAGAGGGTAGTTGGGAAGAGAAAGGGAGACGTGGTGGACCCTTGGGTGGGGAAGGAGGAAGAGATGCTGGATGAAAGGGTAGTTGAGAAAAGGAGAGATGGTGGATCTGGGGATCGTGGGATCCATCATTGCAGCTGCAGGGATGGAGATGAAAAAAAGGAAAGATGCCAGACCGGGGGAGGGAAGGGAAACGGAAGGAGAGGACATTGATGGAAGATGGATGGTTAGCACCGAGAAAGAACGACAATTGGGCAAGAGATCCTGGCAAGTGAGTTATCAGAAGACAAAGAGAAACCAGAGCCTAGGACCAACATGATTTGGGGGCGAAACGTAGATCCTCCGTCTGCATTTTCATCAAGTGTGGACGTCAGTCGGCTCGTATCATTGAGCTAAGTACCACACCGTTTATAGCATTTTCAGCAGAAAATAACAGTATCAAATCTCACGAAAAAGCACTAGATAGAACTGCATTTTCATCAAGTGTGGACGTCAGTCGGCTCGTATCATTGAGCTAAGTACCACACTGTTTATAGCATTTTCAGCAGAAAATAACAGTATCAAATCTCACGAAAAAGCACTAGATAGAACATCTGATTCAAAAGAATAATACATATATTTATTGAGAAAACTTGAGTTAAAACCAAGTAGTATTTATTGAGAAAACAACAAAAATTAAATGAATATAATATAAGGCTCACAGAGAAAATAAGGTTATATGCAATGATGGCCGTAACAACAGTTTAAATATCCATGATTCGCTCTGGTTGTTAAACGTGGGCTCTTGAGTAATTTAATCTTCGTCTCTGAGAGTGAGCTGAGTACATTTCTTAGTTCTATTGGCCTTACACGGTGTGAAAGTAAGGTTTCTTCTATTCTTTAGCGTGAATATTTGTAAACATCCTATATCTGCCATTCCCTGCAAACATGATAAAACAACTACAGACTATACAAAACACAGCTCTCAGATTGATCTACTCGCTAAGAAAATATGACCACATCACCACTGCCTACCTAGACTCACACTGGTTACCAATACAAGCCAGAATTCAATTCAAATTTTACTGTCTATTATTCAAAGCATTAAATGGCTCTGCCCCCTCCTATCTAAACAACCACCTAAATCAGAACCTTACTACTAGACAAAGAAGAACTCAAACCCCATTTACCTACCCTCCATTCATAGGTACTCAGCACGAGAAGATGTTTGACAACTTACTAGCGACGCAAGCAGCAAAACTCGATCACTCCATCTCCAACTTGCTGACAACAACTTGCGACTTCAAATCATTTTGAAAAGAAATCAAAACCCTGCTATTCAAAAAATATATCCAGATGTCTTAACTCTTCCCCTTGTCCCTCCCCTCCCTGGTAAATCCCCCTGCATAGTCACTACCTCACTCGTAACCTCTCTTCAAAGTATCAACCAAGAATACAGCTGCCTAAACTATAAAGCTCCTGGAGATGTCCAGTTATCTTATTTGTTATGGTATTTGTAATCCAAAATTGTAATCCTCCTGGAAATGTCCAGTTAGCTCTTTTGTAATCCGCCCAAAACTGCAAGGTACAGGCAGAATAGAAGTCACTAATGTAATGTAATGTTTATCTGCCATCCTATGTTTCTATGTCCTGATAATTTCATTCTCAAGCATATAGTCCTTGGTTTAGTCTTTTCCAAAAAACTAACACATATGTATAAGAACATAAGAATAGCCTTACTGGGTCAGACCAATGGTCCATCAAGCCCAGTAGCCTGTTCTCACAGGTGGCTACTTGGTTTTTGGCCAGGTCACTAGTATCTGGCCAAAACCCAAGGTGTTACAATATTCCATGCTACCAATACAGGGCAAGCAGTGGCTTCCCCCGTGTCTTTCTCAATAGCAGACTATGGACTTCTCCTCCAGTAACTTGTCCAAACCTTTCTTAAAACCAGCTACGCTATCCGCTCTTACCACATACTCTGGCAACACGTTCCAGAGCTTAATTATTCTCTGAGTGAAAAAAAATTTCCTCCTATTGGTTTTAAAAGTATTTTCCTGTAACTTCATTGAGTGCCCCCTAGTCATCTCCTTGCGTTTCCCACATCATTTCTTCTTCCTCTTTAGGTAATTCACAATGACCCCTATCTTCTCTCTCACCCAGTACCTCATGTTTTTGGTGCCTAGGTCTAAGTGCTCTCTTCTGAGAAGAGGAGTACTCCTGAGGAGTAAGGAGTCTCAAAAGGTTCTGGGGGGTTATCTTCTGGATAAGACTGGGACTCCCATCATCATCTTCCCAAGGGGCTAAACCAGGGGTGCCCAATACGTCGATCGCGATCGACCGGTAGCTCAGGAAGGCAATGTGAATCGATCGCTAGACTTGTGTTGCTGTCCTGATGTACCGGGCCGATCAGCCTTCCTCTGTGTTCAAACTAGGGCCTTTTAGTGGGTGGTCTGCCCAGCTGTCATCTGCTGCTGCCACCGCTGCTGAACATTTTAAAAATACCCGGCTTGGAGATTTCAGCCCGTAGCAAATTATGCTCCGGGCTCTAAGGTGTGCGTGCCGGCTTCTCTTCTCTTCCCTCCGAAACCGGAAGTTATGTCTGCGGGGGGGGGGGGGGTGGAGAAGGGAAGCCGGCACGCACATGTTCAGAGCCCTGAAGCAAGCGTTCGCTACGGGCTAAGGCGGGAGACAGTTTAGTGAAGCATTTCCTCTTCTTGCTGCCGGGTCCTGCCTACTTTCTGTTTCCGCAAAGCATTTCCGGCAGCATTTCCCCCAATAGGTCAATTGCGATGCTGGCCGGCCGAAGCAGGGAGAGCTTGGGGCGGCGTCAGCTTTCGGGCCTGTTATTGGTAGCGGTTTGGGTCCTGGTCCCTGATGGCAGTTTGGGTACTGGTCCCCGATGGCAGTGGCAGTGGCTTGGGGGAGGGCAGGGAGAAAGAAAGAAAAAGGGCAGGCAGGGAGACAGAAGGAAAGAAGAGAAACAGAAAAAAAAGAAAGGGAGGCAGAGAGAAAGAAAGGGCAGGGAGAGAGGAAGGAAAAGTTGGGGGAGGGAATGAGGTCTGGAGGAGAGGAAGCATACAGGCTAAAAGAAGGGAAGAAAGATTGGATGCACAGTCAGAAGAAGAAAGTGCAACCAGAGACTCCATGAAATCACTAGACAAGGTAGGAAAAATGATTTTATTCTAAATTTAGTGATCAAAATGTGTCTGAATTTATATCTGCTGTCTATATTTTATACTAAGGTCCCCTTTTACTAAACCGCAAGAGGTTTTTAGCGCAGGGAGCCTATGAGCGTCGAGAGCAGCGCTGGGCATTCAGCGCAGCTCCCTGCACTAAAAACTGCTATGGTGGTTTAGTAAAAAGGGAGGGGGTATATTTGTCTATTTTTGTATGGTTGTTACTGAGGTGATAGTGCATAGAGTCATCTGCTTTGACCTCTTTGAAAAACCCTGGAATAGGAATGATAATTAACATTTTCTATGCGTACAGTGTGCTTTGTGTTTTTTTAAAATTTTATTGTTGGTAAATCATTTTGACTTGGTCATTTTAAAAGTAGCTCGCAAGCCCAAAAAGTATGGGCACCCCTGGGCTAAACTATCCTCATTATAACATATATGAGTCTTTATTAAAGTCCATCAGTAAAAAGAAGGACTCATCTTAGATATCCAGTCTGTAGTTTTTCACCAATACTTGTTTGACAGGACTACATGGTTTTGATCTGACTGAAACTCCACCAGTGGTGGCTTCCAATGTGCAAGAAACTGCTCTTTTCACTGGTTACAGAAAGACTTTTCATTCAGTAGCAGAATTTAATCCATTGGGAACTACAGTATGTAATTAAAAAATCCATCGTTGTCCTTTCTGTGACAAATGGCAGTGAATATCATCCCAGCAATCACTTAACCTCAGCTGTTCAATTACAGTGCAACAAAAAAGGAAAAGACATGCTTCATATTCAAATAATGAGCCAACAAAGGTTCAAATATAGAAACATGACATCAGATAAAAGCCAAATGGCCTATCTAGTCTGTCCATCTGCAGTATCCACTATCTCCTTTCCCTAAAAGATCCTATATTCCTGCCCCACGCTTTCTTGAATTCAGACACATTCTTTCTCTCCACATCTTCTGGGAGATTATTCCATACATCTACCACCCTATGTGTAAAAAGGTATTTCTTTAGATTAATCCTGCCCTCTCCCTCTGGAGTTACCATTCAATTGAAAGAGACTTGCCTCATACATAGTTATGCCACGTAGGTATTTAAACATCTCTATCATTATTTCCCCTCTCCTGCCATTACTCCAAATTATACATATTAAGATCTTTACGTCTGTCTCCATATGCTTTATGAAATAGACCACCGACCGACCATTTTAGTAGCCTTCCTCTGGACCAACTCCATCCTATTACAGTAAAACCTTGGATTGCAAGTAACTTGGTTTGCAAGTGTTTTGCAAGACAAGCAAAACATTTTATTAAATTTTAACTTGATATACAAGCAAGGTCTTGCAATACAAGTACATACAGTATACACACATCACAACTGAGCCGATGGCTCTCTCTCTCTCTGACACTGCAAGAGTATAGTGATTGTGCTAAACAAGCAAAGTCTTGCAATACAAGTACGTATAGTATTTTGTATTACAGTTTTTGTATTGTGGAACGAATCGTCTGAGTTTCCTTTATTTCCTATAGGGAAATTCGCTTTGATATACAAGTGCTTTGGACTACAAGCATGCTTCTGGAATGAATTATGCTTGCAAATCAAGGTTTTACTGTATATCTTTTTGAAGGTGCGGTCTCCACAATATTCTAAATGAGTTCTCACCAGAGTCTTATACAGGGGCATCAATACCTTCTTTTTCCTAACGGCCATTTCTCTCCCTATGCATCCAAGCATCCTTCTAGCTTTCTCCATTGCCTTTTCAACCTGTTTGGCTACCTTAAGGTTATCACATACTATTACACCCAAGTCTACTTCTCTTTCGTGCACAAAAGTTCTTCACTCCCAAAATGTACTGTTCCCTCAGGATTTTGTTGCCTAAATGCATGATCTTGCATTTTTTAGCATTAAATATTAGCTGCCAAATTTCAGACCATTCCTCAAACTTTACTAGGTCCTTTCTCATGTTATCCACACCATCAGGGGTGTCTACTCTATTGCATATTTTGTTATCAGCCTCAGAGGCAAATCTTACCAGATAGCCAGCCCTTCAGCAGTATTGCTTACAAAAATGTTAAAAAGAACAGGCCCAAGAACCGAACCATGAGGCACACCACTGGTTATCAGAAATTAGGGAGGGTAACAAAATAATAATGGGTGATTTCAACTACCACGATTTGACTGGGTAAAAGTAACATCAGGGCATGCAAGGGATAAAAAAATTGTTTGATGAAATCAAGGACTGCTTTATGGAGCTGTTGATTCAGGAACCAACAAGAGATAAAGCAATTCTAGACCTAATTCTTAGTGGAGCGCATGAATTGATTTAGGATGTAATGGTACTGGGGCCTCTTGATATCAGTGATCATAAAATGATCAGATTTGATATAATCCCAGGAAATAAGCCTTTGGTCTGATAATTGGCAACTAAGATTTAATGCTAAAAAAATGCAGCATCATGTACCGTATTTTCACGCATATAACGCGCGCGTTATACGCGTTTTTACCTACCGCGCATACCCCTCGCGCGTTATATGCGTGAGCGCGGTATACAAAAGTTTTAAAACATAGTTCCCACCCCCCGCCCGACACCCGATTCACCCCCCCAGCAGGACCGCTCGCACCCCCATCCCGAACGACCGCTCGCACGCGCTCCCACCCGCACCCGCATCCACGATCGGAGCAAGAGGGAGCCCAAGCCCTCTTGCCCGGCCGACTCCCCGCCGTCCGATACATCCCCCCCCCCCCCGGCAGGACCACTCGCACCCCCACCCCGAAGGACCGCCGACTTCCCGACAATATCGGGCCAGAAGGGAGCCCAAACCCTCCTGGCCACGGCGACCCCCTAACCCCACCCCGCACTACATTACGGGCAGGAGGGATCCCAGGCCCTCCTGCCCTCGACGCAAACCCCCCTCCCCCCCAACGACCGCCCCCCCCCAAGAACCTCCGACCGCCCCCCAGCCGACCCGCGATCCCCCTGGCGACCCCCACGACCCCCCCACCCCCCTTCCCCGTACCTTTGGTAGTTGGCCGGACAGACGGGAGCCAAACCCGCCTGTCCGGCAGGCAGCCAACGAAGGAATGAGGCCGGATTGGCCCATCCATCCTAAAGCTCCGCCTACTGGTGGGACCTAAGGCGCGTGGGCCAATCAGAATAGGCCCTGGAGCCTTAGGTCCCACCTGGGGGCGCGGCCTGAGGCACATGGGCCCAACCCGACCATGTGCCTCAGGCCGCGCCCCCAGGTGGGACCTAAGGCTCCAGGGCCTATTCTGATTGGCCCACGCGCCTTAGGCCCCACCAGTAGGCGGAGCTTTAGGATGGATGGGCCAATCCGGCCTCATTCCTTCGTTGGCTGCCTGCCGGACAGGCGGGTTTGGCTCCCGTCTGTCCGGCCAACTACCAAAGGTACGGGGAAGGGGGGTGGGGGGGTCGTGGGGGTCGCCAGGGGGGTCGCGGGTCGGCTGGGTGGGCGGTCGGAGGTTCTTGGGGGGGGCGGTCGTTGGGGGGGAGGGGGGTTTGCGTCGAGGGCAGGAGGGCCTGGGATCCCTCCTGCCCGTAATGTAGTGCGGGGTGGGGTTAGGGGGTCGCCGTGGCCAGGAGGGTTTGGGCTCCCTTCTGGCCCAACTACCAAAGGTACGGGGAAGGGGGGTGGGGGGGTCGTGGGGGTCGTCAGGGGGATCGCGGGTCGGCTGGGGGCGGTCGGAGGTTCTTGGGGGGGGCGGTCGTTGGGGGGAGGGGGGTTTGCGTCGAGGGCAGGAGGGCCTGGGATCCCTCCTGCCCGTAATGTAGTGCGGGGTGGGGTTAGGGGGTCGCCGTGGCCAGGAGGGTTTGGGCTCCCTTCTGGCCCAACTACCAAAGGTACGGGGAAGGGGGGTGGGGGGGTCGTGGGGGTCGTCAGGGGGATCGCGGGTCGGCTGGGGGGCGGTCGGAGGTTCTTGGGGGGGGGGCGGTCGTTGGGGGGGGGGGGGTTTGCGGCGAGGGCAGGAGGGCCTGGGATCCCTCCTGCCCGTAATGTAGTGCGGGGTGGGGTTAGGGGGTCGCCGTGGCCAGGAGGATTTGGGCTCCCTCCTGGCCCGATATTGTTGGGGAGTCGGCGGTCCTTCGGGGGGAGGGATGTATCGGACGTCGGGGGGGGCATCAGGCTTTCAGGATGGGGACAGACCTTCAAGGGGGGACAGTGCACGGAAGTCAGGGGGGGTGAACGGAGAGTCGGGACAGCGCACGGAAAGTCAGGGCAGTGCACGGAAGTCAGGGGGGGGTGAACGGAGAGTCGGGACAGCGCACGGAAAGTCAGGGCAGTGCACGGAAGTCAGGGGGGGGGTGAACGGAGAGTCGGGACAGCGCACGGAGAGGCGGGGCAGTGCACGGAAGTCAGGGGGGGTGAACGGAGAGTCGGGCAGCATGCGCGGTATAATCGTGAGCGCGTTATACCAAAGTTTTTGTGCTTATCATCGTGATTTCTGCGCGCTATACACGTGTGCGCGTTTTATACGGGTGCGTGTTATTTGCGTGAAAATACGGTACTTGAGCTGCAAAAATCCAGGAGAACGGTATAGTATAGGAGACGAAGAATTTCTATGTGTGGAAGAAGAGCTGGACTTGAGGGTGATTGTGTCTGATGATCTCAGGGAGGCAAAACAGGTAGAAAAGGCATCGGTCAAAACCATAAGAACATAAGAATAGCCTCACTGGGTCAGACAAATGGTCCATCAAGCCCAGAAGCCCGCCCTTACGGTGGCCAATCCAGGTCACTACTACATTGCAGAAACCCAAATAGTAGCAACATTACATGCTACTGATCCAGGGTAAGCAGTGGCTTCCCCCATGCCTTTCTCAATAACAGACTACAATATATAAATAAAAATCTGAATTATGTTGTTCTATTTGCTTTCTTAGCTGAGGGTTTTAATGTATCCTCAACGATGACACCTAAATTCTTTGCCTGGGCAGTGACTCCTAATGTGGAACGCAACATTACGTATCTATAGTTTGTATTCTTTCCCACATGCATCACTTTGCACTTGCTCACATTAAACACCATCTGCCATTTTGTAGCCCAGTCTCCCAAGGTCCTTTTGCAATTTTTCACAATCCTCTTGTGATTTAACAACTTTGAACAACTTTGTGTCATCAGTAAGTTTAACTATCTCACTACTTATTACCATCTCTAGATCACTGATAAATATGTTAAAAAGCAGCAGTCGGAGATCGGGCTAAGATGGCGTCGAGAGCAGACGCCTGAGAGGGAGGCTCTGAGTAGTCAGTGTTTCACTCGCGCCAGCACCAGCGGCCTTTTCCATTGTTATGGGAAAGAGGAAGGGAAGCCCACGCTCTAATCCTCCAGCAGTGGTGGTGGTCCCACAGCATCTGAGGCAGACGACCATACCATACCATACCTGGTACTCACCAACGGGGAAAGCGTCTCAGAGGTCTCGGTAGGAGATACGCTAGCCTCCAGCGACCATAACATGGTATGGTTCAACCTTGGGAAAGGATCCCCTAAATCAATTACAAAAACAAAGGTGCTCCAATTCCGGGGCACCGACTTCGCACGCATGGGGGATTTCGTTCATCAGACGCTGCAGGACCATGCAGGGACCAGCAATGTGGAAACTATGTGGTCGTACCTAAAATCATCCATACACGAAGCAACTAATCGCTACATAAAATCAGTAGATAAACGACAAAGAAACAACAAACCCCAATGGTTCACTGAAGAGATCTCGCACCTCATTAAGGAAAAGAAAAAAGCATTTCTTTCCTACAAACGTACGCAGAGAAGAGAAACTAAAGTAGAATATAAGACCAGATCTGCAACGGTCAAAACAGCAGTTAGGGAGGCCAAACTTCGAGTGGAAGAAACTCTGGCAAAGAACATTAAAAAAGGGGACAAATCCTTCTTTAGGTATATCAGTGATAGGAAAAGGAATACAGACGGTATAGTACGCCTTAGACAACCGGACGGGAACTACACGGTGGCGGATTCAGAAAAAGCAGAACTACTAAATGAATATTTCTGCTCAGTCTTCACCTGCGAAGCACCGGGACACGGACCACAGTTGATGATAAAACAAGACGTGGATGACCCGTTTCAGAATTTTGAGTTCACACCTGGGGACGTTTACAACGAACTGGCAAGGCTAAAGGTAAACAAGGCCATGGGACCGGACAATTTACACCCAAGAGTGCTCAGAGAATTGAGAGACGTTCTGGCGGAACCGTTGGCAGTGCTCTTCAATCTCTCACTAAGTACGGGGAAAGTTCCGTTAGATTGGAAAACAGCCAACGTCGTTCCTCTACATAAAAAGGGTTGCAAGGCTGAGGCTGCAAACTATAGACCGGTAAGCCTCACCTCAATAGTGTGTAAACTCATGGAAACACTAATTAAGTATAAATTAGATACGATCCTGAACGAGGGAAATCTCCGGGATCCCAGCCAACATGGATTCACCAAGGGTAGGTCATGCCAGTCAAATCTAATCAACTTCTTTGACTGGGTAACAAGAAGACTGGACTCAGGAGAGTCCTTGGACGTCGTGTACCTGGACTTCAGCAAAGCGTTCGACAGCGTCCCACACCGCAGGCTGCTGAACAAGATGAAATCGATGGGATTAGGAGAGACTCTAACTGCATGGGTTAAAGATTGGCTTAATGGCAGACTTCAGAGGGTGGTAGTTAACGGTACCCTCTCTAAAATGTTGGAGGTGACTAGCGGAGTGCCACAGGGTTCGGTCCTGGGCCCACTCCTCTTCAACATATTCATTGGGGATCTGACTCAAGGGCTTCAAGGCAAAGTAACCTTATTCGCTGATGACGCCAAACTATGCATTATCCCAGGACAAGCAGGCAGGTATTCTCACTAGTGGGTGATGTCATCAGACAGAGCCCCGGTACGGACGTCTCACAAGCACGTGTTGCTTGTAGAAACTTAAAGTTTCTAGATGCCCGCACCGCGCATGCGCCGGTGCCTTCCTACCCGGAGATCCGGGCGTGTCTCCTCAGTTCTTTCTTTTCCGCGGAGCTGAGAAGTTCAACTTCATCATGCGCTAGCTGAATTCAGTTAAATTTGCCTTCCTTGTCCGCGTTTTCGCCTTTCTTTTAATTACAGTTAACAGTTCTTTTATTTTCGTAAAAAAAAAAAAAAAAAAAAAGAAGATTATTTCCTCCGGCGGGTCGAACGGGCCGGCCACGTGGCTCAGGCCCACTGGCTTCGACCTCGCGGCGGAGATTTTCCGGCCTATGTCCCGGCCAACCACCGGGTTTAAAAAGTGCAGCAAGTGCCAACGCGCGATTTCACTCACGGACCCTCACTGGCGCTGTTTGCAGTGTTTGGGCCCTGACCACATCCCGAAATCGTGCGGGCCTTGCTCTACCCTTACGGCACGCTCATTCAAGCGGCGTTGCCTATTGTGGGAATCGATATTCAAGATGGACGCAGCTAAGGATCCCACAGCCTCCACTTCATCTGATACCTCCCCGGTTCGGGCGAAACCGGCATCGACCACCCCTGCATCGAGTGTGGTGAAACCGGCATCGCTCGCCCCGACACCATCCACGAGCTCGACGTCGGTGCCTGCCCCGGTCTCCTCGGTTCAGGTACCTCTTCCTTCCACAGTGCCACCAATGGTCATCAAAGTGCCGAAAGCTGCTAAGCAGAAGCACTCGACCTCGAAGGAGCGCGATGTCCGTGCAGGAGGACCCCCTTTCGGTGCGGATCCCTCCCTATCGGCTTCGCTACGGTCCGTGCTGGAAGCTCAATTCGTTGAGCTCATGCAGACCATCGGACCCGGGCTCATCGCTGCCATACAGGGTGACCTCCCGGTACCGACCCAAAGGGGCGGTCCGCCCCCTCCCCCTCCCCCACACCGTTCGACCTCGACAACCGACGAGGACGAACGGGGGAGGGCGGCGATGCCCACGCGGCAAACCTCGCTTACCGATATGCCGCCATTAGAACCCATTACGCCTCCGCGCCAACATGGGACCAGACCCCCGCTCGATACTCGAAGCCCTGGGCATAGTCAGGAAGAGTTCTTCCGCACTCCTTACCAGACTTGGGTAGCATCGCAAGAATCCGCATCGCAAACCCAGTTGCGATCCACCGCTTCCAGCCCTATCCACTTGGGGGCCTCGGGAGACCATGCGATGCACATACGATCCCGATCCCCGTCCCGCCACCGAGACGGGCACCGATCGAGACACTCATCCTGGCACTCCTCACGCCATTCGGAGGTGTCACCGCAGAAAAAACTGCAACGTAGGGGATACTCCTCAACAGAGGCGTCCCCTCCGAGGGGCCCGGAGTACGAGGAGACACCGGTACCCGATTCTCCTTGTCACTCCCCGATGTCCACAGACCTGGAGGCCTCATCCTCCTCCAGCCCGTCCCACAGACCGACGCTGGCGGAACAATTGTCCTTCTCATCATTCCTCCGACAAATGGCGGATGATCTGGATGTGACCCTTGACACGGGCTCCAGATACTCCAAAGAGTATCTGGACACCATGCACTTACCTAACCCTCCAACGGAGTCGCTCCGGCTCCCCTTGCATAAATTACTGGACCAGACCTTCATGCAGTGCTTCGAAACGCCGTATTCCATACCGGCGATCCCCAGCAAACTCGATGCTCGATACCGCATCGTGCACCATAAAGGGTTCGAGGGCCCCCAACTCTCCCACCAATCCCTATTGGTCGAGTCCTCCCTCAAACGCTCTCATCCCTCCCAGGTCTACGCTTCTGTACCGCCGGGCCGAGAGGGAAGAACGATGGACAAATTTGGTAGAAAATTCTACCAAAACTCCATGATGGCGTCACGGGTGCTAAACTACAACTTCTTTTTCTCTTCCTATCTGGAGTTCTTCTTGCCGGTACTCCGCAAGTTCACTCCGTTCATAGACAACCAAGCTCGATTCGAGTTCGAGGAAGTGGTAGCCTCCCTCTCCCAATTACGCCTCCAGCTGATGCAATCCTCCTTCGATGCATTCGAACTCTCGGCACGCGCCGCCGCAAGCGCGGTAGCTATGCGTCGCCTGGCATGGCTCCGTACTATCGATATGGATCCCAACCTACAGGACAGACTCGCCAACGTACCATGTGCTGGAGCCGACCTGTTCGATGAGTCTATCGAAACTGTTACCAAGAAGCTGTCGGATCATGAAAAATCCTTTCAATCCATCCTACGGCCCAAACCCAAACCTCAACAGTCTCGACCTTCCAGGCCACCCCTGATTTACCAGCGGCGTTACATGCCCAGACAAACGCCCGCGGCGAGACAGCCTGCGAAGAGACAACCCCCCCAGAAGTCTCAGCAAAAAGTCCAGCCACCCGCTGTACCTAAGGCTCCCCAGCCCTTTTGACGCCCCTCCCGGGAGCATAACCTCGGCCTCTCCCATAGGGGGCCGCCTCCATCTTTTTTACCACAGATGGGAGGCCATAACCACGGACCTATGGGTCCTCTCCATCATAAGAGAAGGATACTCCCTTCAATTCCACCGGGTCCCCCCGGACCATCCTTCAAGAGAGTATCCTTCAAGCTCGACGCAGACCTCCCTTCTTCTTCAGGAAGTCCAAAACTTACTTCAGCTTCGGGCGGTCGAGACGGTCCCGTCAGACCAATTGAACCGAGGGTTTTACTCCCGGTACTTCCTCGTCCCGAAGAAAACGGGCGACCTGCGACCCATTTTAGACCTTCGGGCCCTCAACAAGTTCCTGGTCAAAGAGAAGTTTCGCATGTTGACTTTGGCTTCTCTATACCCCCTCCTCGAGCAGAACGACTGGTTATGCTCCCTGGATCTCAAAGAGGCCTACACTCACATCCCCATTCACCCGGCCTCCCGAAAGTTCCTCAGATTTCGGGTGGGAAATCTGCACCTACAGTATCGAGTGCTACCATTCGGCCTATCTTCGTCCCCCAGAGTCTTCACAAAGTGCCTGGTGGTAGTGGCCGCAGCACTCAGGGACAGGGGTCTACAGGTCTTTCCATACCTCGACGACTGGCTCATCAAGGCCCCGTCAGCCCCAGAGGTCACTTCGGCGGCCTTGGCTACAACCTACTTCCTCCAGAATTTGGGCTTCGAGATCAACTTCTCCAAGTCCCATCTACAACCTACCCAGTCCCTCCCCTTCATCGGAGCGGTCCTGGACACCACCCGACTCCGAGCATTCCTGCCCCGGCAACGCATGGAGTCTCTTCTTCACCTCTGCCAGTCGGTGATCACTCACCAAACCATACCGGCGAGACAACTGATGGTGCTCCTGGGCCATATGGCCTCCACAGTACACGTGACACCCTTTGCCAGACTCCACCTCAGGATCCCCCAGTGGACCCTGGCATCACAGTGGAATCAGACATCCGATCCACTATCCAAACGCATCGTAGTCACACCTGCTCTTCGGCAGTCTCTACTTTGGTGGATGACCTCTTCGAATCTATCCAGAGGTTTGCTGATGCACTCTCCCCCCCATCAGAAAGTTCTCACAACCGACTCGTCGAATTACGCATGGGGGGCCCACCTGGAGGGTCTCCGCACCCAAGGATTCTGGACCAGTGCGGAAAGACTACACCAAATCAATCTATTGGAACTCAGAGCCATCTTCAATGCGCTCCAAGCTTTCCAACACCTACTTCACGACACGGTAATCCTCATTCGCACAGACAATCAGGCTGCCATGTATTACATCAACAAGCAAGGGGGCACGGGCTCGTCCCTCCTTTGCCAGGAAGCTCTACGAGTCTGGGACTGGGCGGTGCGCCACAACGCCTTACTCAGAGCAGTATACATCCAGGGGGAGAACAACGTCCTAGCAGACAAACTAAGCCGTCTGCTACAACCGCACGAATGGACTCTCCATTCCAACCCCCTTCACCAAATCTTCACGCAATGGGGGACGCCTCAGATAGACCTCTTTGCGGCTCCCCACAACGCCAAACTGCCTCAGTTTTGCTCCAGGATCTACACTCCTCATCGCCTCGAGGCAGATGCTTTTCTACTGAACTGGGGGAAACGATTTCTATATGCGTTCCCACCATTCCCGCTGATCCAGAAGACTCTGGTCAAGCTGAAACTCGAACGGGCCACCATGATTCTAATAGCCCCTCGGTGGCCCAGACAACCTTGGTTCTCCCTCCTACTTCAACTCAGCAGCAGGGAACCAGTACCACTTCCAGTGTTTCCTTCACTACTTACTCAACATCAAGGATCACTACTTCATCCCAACCTGCAGTCTCTCCACCTGACAGCTTGGTTCCTCTCAACGTAACCCCTCACCAATTCTCACAAGAAGTGAGGGAAGTCTTGGAAGCTTCCAGGAAGCCCGCCACTCGTCAATGCTACTCCCAGAAATGGACCAGATTCTCCTCATGGTGCGTTTCTAAGTCAAAGGAACCCCAGCGAGCTTCCTTATCCTCCGTGCTGGACTATCTCCTGCACCTATCTCAATCTGGGCTCAAGTCCACATCCATACGAGTCCACCTGAGCGCTATTGCGGCGTTCCACCAACCTCTACAAGGGAAACCCCTCTCGGCCCATCCGGTGGTCGCCAGATTTATGAAAGGACTCTTCCATGTTAACCCTCCTCTCAAACCACCCCCAGTGGTTTGGGACCTCAATGTAGTCCTTTCCCACCTCATGAAGCCCCCGTTTGAACCACTCAACAGGGCCCCTCTGAAGTATCTCACCTGGAAAGTTCTTTTCCTTGTAGCCCTTACGTCCGCTCGCAGAGTCAGCGAACTCCAGGCATTGATGGCGGACCCACCATTCACAGTATTCCACCATGACAAGGTGGTCCTCCGCACTCACCCGAAATTCCTGCCTAAGGTGGTCTCCGAATTTCATCTCAACCAATCCATTGTACTTCCAGTATTCTTCCCTAAGCCTCATTCTCACCACGGAGAATCGGCCCTTCACACTCTAGACTGTAAACGTGCCTTGGCTTTCTACCTGGATCGCACCAAGCCACACAGAACCACTCCTCAACTTTTTGTCTCCTTCGACCCTAACAAGTTGGGAAGACCCGTATCAAAGCGCACCATCTCTAACTGGATGGCGGCTTGTATCTCTTTCTGCTATGCCCAGGCTGGATTATCACTCCCTTGTAAGGTCACAGCCCATAAGGTCAGAGCAATGGCAGCCTCAGTAGCATTCCTCAGATCAACACCAATCGAGGAAATTTGCAAGGCTGCCACCTGGTCCTCGGTTCACACATTCACCTCACATTATTGTCTGGATACCCTATCCAGACGGGATGGGCAGTTTGGCCAAACAGTATTGAAAAATTTATTCTCTTAAGTCGCCAACTCCCCCTCCATCCCACTGAGGTTAGCTTGGAGGTCACCCACTAGTGAGAATACCTGCCTGCTTGTCCTGGGATAAAGCAATGTTACTTACCGTAACAGTTGTTATCCAGGGACAGCAGGCAGCTATTCTCACGTCCCACCCACCTCCCCTGGGTTGGCTTCTCAGGCTAGCTACCTGAACTGAGGAGACACGCCCGGATCTCCGGGTAGGAAGGCACCGGCGCATGCGCGGTGCGGGCATCTAGAAACTTTAAGTTTCTACAAGCAACACGTGCTTGTGAGACGTCCGTACCGGGGCTCTGTCTGATGACATCACCCACTAGTGAGAATAGCTGCCTGCTGTCCCTGGATAACAACTGTTACGGTAAGTAACATTGCTATATAGTAAATGGCCATAATCTACAAGATGTTATGGAGCAAGACCTGCGTACTTTAGAAAGTTGGTCCTTGATGTGGCAGCTGGGCTTTAACGCCAAGAAATGTAAGGTCATGCATCTCGGTAACGGAAATCCTTGCAGAACTTACACCCTGAATGGAGAAACTTTAACCAGGACTACGGCAGAACGAGACTTAGGAGTAATCATCAGTGCTGACATGAAAGCAGCCACTCAAGTGGAGAAGGCTTCATCTAAAGCACGGCAGATGATAGGTTGTATCAAGAGAAGCTTCGTCAACAGGAAACCTGAAGTCATGATGCCATTGTACAGAGCCATGGTGAGACCTCATCTGGAGTACTGTGTGCAATTCTGGAGGCCACATTACCGTAAGGATGTGCTCAGAATTGAGTCGATTCAGCGGATGGCCACCAGGATGGTCTCGGGGCTAAAGGGTCTCCCATACGAGGAAAGACTGAGCAAATTGCAGCTCTACACTCTTGAAGAGCGTAGGGAGAGGGGAGACATGATTGAGACATTTAAGTACATCACGGGACGGGTCGAGGTGGAAGAGGATATCTTTCTTCTCAGGGGACCCTCGACCACAAGAGGACATCCGCTCAAACTCAGGGGAGGGAAGTTTCGTGGAGACGCAAGGAAGTACTTCTTCACGGAGAGAGTGATCGAGCATTGGAACAAGCTTCCAGTGCAGGTGGTCGAGGCACGCAGCATCCCAGACTTCAAGAACAAATGGGATACCCATGTGGGATCCCTACGGGGTCATGCCAAGGGATAGGGTCACTAGGACTTGAATGAGCGGGTCAGTAGAGTGACAGTATAATTACAATTATACTTAAGGGGTCAGAAGACTTAAGAGGGTGGGTAAATAGTGTGGGCAGACTTGATGGGCTATATGGCCCTTATCTGCCGTCATCTTTCTATGTTTCTATACCGGCAGCCTTTTCCCTCTCCGGTGAACCGTTTTGCACTACTTCGGGGGAGAGCCTGTTGATTTCAGGTGATCCTGGCTTCTCTAAGCCCGGAGCAGCGGCTGGTCCCGCCCCCAACCAGGAAGCACACTAATGCTTGGAGATACTGAGCTAGCCAAACCCAGAATGGAGATTTCAGACCTCAGTGTTGGAGGCTCTCCTGTCCAAGCACTGGAGCAGAGGTGAGAGGTGCTTCTGGAGTTTCTTCCATTCATTTTGGGGTCCTTGAAAACCCCCCCAAAAATCAATTTGGAACCATTATGGCAGGCCATATCAGTAATGGATGCTAACCTCAAACTTTCTTTTTCAACTTTAAGTACTGATTGTGGAACTGTTTTTTCTAAAGTTGAGCAACAAACTTTAGCCCTTACAAAGGTAAATGAAAAGTTGGAGAAACAAGAAGAAAAGATTCGAGACATGAAAGTAGTAGAAAATGAATTGGTGAAGGAAAGAATTTTTATGGCAAGGAAAATGGAATCTTTTGAGTTTTCCTAAGTGTCCTTTGATTTCTCCATTGGCGATGGTAAGAAAGTACTTTACAGAAATTCTTGCTAGTCCAACGGATAATTTGCCTCCAATTGTGAGAGCTAATTACCTTCAAATGAAGAAACCAGCAGGAGTTTCTATTCCTAATGAGGCTCAAGTTGATAAAGTGGTGGATATGAATTTAACAGCTTTTTTGGAAAGTTCACTTGTGGTCATAATGGAAAGGAAAACCTTGCTGATAACTCTTGCTTTAGAAAGTAATAAAGAATATATACTGCGTCTTTATTTTCGACATATAAATGATCAGTTTTTGGGCTCTACAGTGCGAATATTTCCTGATATGTCTCAGAGATCCCAGAGGCGTAGAAAGGAACTCTTGGCATTAAGGCCAAGAGTCCTAGCCCTGGGGGCAACTTTTTTGTTGAAATTTCCTGTGAAATGCTTATTATGTATCAGACAAAGAATTACTTGTTTTTGGAGCCTAAAAAGCTGTTAGAATTTGTAGAATCTAGAGAGGATGCAACATCTGGCTTTAGTGCCAACTGAGTATTGCTGTATTCTCATTTGATTAATTGTATAATTTCTTTGTATTTCCTGAAGTCCGTTCTCAAAGTATTGTGGTCGATATAAGTGAACAGAAACTTTTCTGCTTTGTTTTTTCTTTTGTCTTTGGAAATTATTGATCTAATTCAAGTTGTTATATATTATACTTGATTGTTAATAAGAAAAGTGATAAATAATAAAAATAAAAAAGCAGCAGTCCCAGCATAGACCCCTGTGGAATCCAGGGCAGGATTAATTCTTTGAGGGCTCCTAGGCACACAAGTATACTGGGCCCCCTAGCCCTCCCACGCCCCTTCCCCACCCCATTCATTTACCTGTTGTTTTTTTTTACCGCTTATTTGTCAAACTGATTCTTATAACGTTTTTAGAAAGTTTTTTAAACACATTTGTTTGATAAATAACTATGTATTCTTTATCTTGTCATTCATTCTCATTAATTTGATGTACCTTTCACTGATTGTACAGTTCTTCTTTGATGTTAACCGCCTGGAACTTTGTGGATGGGCAGTAAACAAGAATAAATTTATTATTATTCTTATTTACTTCTTTATTTCCACCTGTATTTGTTTTTTTCTTTTATTTTAAAATTCAAAACAAACATCAAAGATTACCATACCAGTGCCAGTGTAGTTTTAGTTCTATGCAAGCCCCAAACATTTCTGAACAAATCCCCCTTTCCTACCCTTCCCACCTACTTGCTCAGGACTTTAGCTCTGAACCCTTTCCATACATATATAAAAGTGTTCAAATGCATTGTAAAGCAGTAATTCTATCTGAAACATAAGTCTATATTAATAACCAAGTTTGCAACTTCTCTCAACTGCCTTACTCTGTGTTGTCCAACTGTAACCCATATGTATGTATAAACAACCAAATCTGTAACTCCTCTATTACGTTCCACTCCATGTATGTTAATTTGCAACAAAACAACAAGGCAAGCAGTTAAAACCCCCTGAGATCTTGAGCTGCTTTACTACAGGGAAGGGAGGTGCACTGGAGCCGACATGAAGAAAATAAGAAGAAACACAAGCACCGGCAAGTTAGATGCAAAACATCGATAAATACAGCTAAGAAAGAATATGAAAAGAAAACTTGCAAAAGAGGCAAAAACCCATAGCAGTTTTTTTAAGTACATCAGAAGCAGAAAGCCTATGAGGGAATCTGTGGGACCGTTGGATGATCAAGGAGTGAAAGGGGTGCTCAGGGAAAGCGGAAAGACTAAATGAATTCTTTGCTTCAGTCTTTACAGAAGAGGATGTTAGAGATCTACCTGAACCAGAAATGGTTTTCAAGGGCGATAATGCTGAGGAACTGAAAGAAATCTTAGTGAATCTAGAAGATGTACTAAAAAGTTAAAAAGTGATAAATCACCAGGATCGGATGGTATACATCCCAGGGTGCTAAAAGAACTCAAACATGAAATTGCTGACCTGCTGTTAGTGATCTGGAACATAAGAACATAAGAACATAAGCAATGCCTCTGCTGGGTCAGACCTGAGGTCCATCGCGCCCAGCAGTCCGCTCACGCGGCGGCCCAACAGGTCCAGGACCTGTGTAGTAAACCTCTATCTATACCCTTCTATCCCCTTTTCCAGCAGGAAATTGTCCAATCCTTTCTTAAACCCCGATACTGTTCCCTGCCCTATAACGTCCTCTGGAAGCGCGTTCCAGGTGTCGACCACACGTTGGGTAAAGAAGAACTTCCTAGCATTCGTTTTGAATCTGTCCCCTTTCAACTTTTCCGAATGCCCTCTTGTTTTTTTATTTTCTGAAAGTTTGAAGAATCTGTCCCTCTCTACTCTCTCTATGCCTTTCATAATCTTGTAAGTCTCTATCATATCCCCTCTAAGTCTCCTCTTCTCCAGGGAAAAGAGACCCAGGTTCTCCAATCTCTCAGCGTATGAAAGATTTTCCATTCCCTTAATCAGTCGTGTCGCTCTCCTCTGAACTCTCTCGAGTAACGCCATATCCTTCTTAAGGTACGGCGACCAATACTGGATGCAGTACTCAAGTTGCTAAAATCGTCTGTAGTACCTGAAGATTGGAGGGTGGCCAATGTTATGCCGATTTTTAAAAAGGGCTCCAGGGGAGATCCGGGGAATTAGATTGGTAAGCCTTACTTCAGTGCCGGGCAAAATGGTAGAAACAATTATAAAAAATAAAATTGTGGAACACGTAAACAAACATGATTTAATGAGATGGAGTCAGCCGACGATCTTGCCTCATAAATTTGCTTGACTTCTTTGAAGGTGTGAATAAACATGTGGATAAAGGTGAGCTGGTTGATATAGTGTATCTAGATATTATGAAAGCTTTTGATAAAGTTCCTCATGAGAGGCTCCTGAGAAAATTAAAGTGTCATGAGATATGTAGCAAAGTTCAGTTATGGATTAGGAATTGGTTATCGGATAAAAAACAGAGGGTAGGGTTAAATGGTCATTTTTCTCAATGGAGGAGAGTAAACAGTGGATTGCCGCAGGCGTCTGTACTGGGAACGGTGCTATTTAACTTATTTATAAATGATCAGGAAATTGGAACAATGAGTGAGGTGATTAAATTTGCAGGTGACAGTAAACTGTTTAAAGTTGTTAAAACACATGCAGATTGTGAAAAATTGCAGGCCTTAGGAAATTGGAAGACTGGACGTCCAAATGGCGGATGACATTTAATGTGAACAAATGCAAAGTGATGCACATTGGGAAGAATAACCTGAATCACAGTTAACCGGATGCTAGGGTCCACCTTGGGAATTAGTGCCCAAAAAAGGATCCGGGTGTCATCACAGACAATACGATGAAATCTTCCGCCCAATGTGTGGCAGTGGCCAAAAAAGCAAATAGGATGCTAGAAATTATTTTAAAAGGGATGGTTAACAAGTCTAAGAATGTTATAATGCCCCTGGTTCGCTCCATGGTGCGACCTCATCTGGAGTATTGCATTCAATTCTGGTCTCCTTATTTCAATAAAGATATAGTGGTGCTAGAATAGGTTCAAAGAAGAGTGACCAAGATGATAAAGGGATGGAACTCATTTTGTATGAGGAAAAACTAAAACGATTAGGGCTCTTCAGCTTGAAAAAGAGACAGCTGAGGGGAGATATGATTGAAGTCTACAAAATCCTGAGTAGAGTAGAATGGATACAAGTGGATCGATTTTTCACTCCGTCAAAAATTACAAAGACTAGGGGACACTCGATGAAGTTACAGGGAAATAATTTTAAAACCAATAGGAGGAAATATTTTTTCACTCAGAGAATAACCTCTGGAACACATGCTCGAAGTTGTGGTAATAGCGGATAGTATAGCTAGCTTTAAGAAAGGTTTGGACAATTTCCTGGAAGAAAAGTCCATATTTTGTTATTGAGAAAGACATGGGGGAAGCCACTGCTTGCCCTGCATCGGAAGCATGGAATGTTGCTAATCTTTGGATTTTGGCCAGGTACTAGGGACCTGGATTGGCCACTGTGAGAACAGGCTACTGGGCTTGATGGACCATTGGTCTGACCCAGTAAGGCTATTCTTATATTCTTATGATACTGGGAGTTATGTCCCAAAAGAAATCTACTGTAGAGGCATTTCATTTTCGAAAGGGCGACTGATAAAATGAGGAAAATGGTTAAAAAGAAGCTAAATGGATCAGTTGAAAAGGTTAGGACTGTAGACCAGTGGTGGATGTTATTTAAAAATGCCATCGTGAAAGCCCAGACCAGATATTAAATTTTTGATCCCCGTTGAAAAATCGCAGGATGAAGCAGTTTCATATTTGAATGATTGTTTTGATGTCATTCGGGAGTGGATGAAGCAAAACCATCTAAAATTGAATGTTTCAAAAACTGAAGTATTATTTTTGGCCCGTGGGAAGAACTTGGCTTTATGTCCCTCTGAAATTTGTTTAGCAGGGGAGGCCATTTTTGTACGTCAGCAATGTAGATATCTGGGAGTTATGTTTGATTCATCCTTGTCTTTTAAGGCCCGCATCAAGGGTGTGATTTCCAGTGTGTTATTCAAGTTGTGTTTACTGAGGAAGCTGCGTTATTTATCAGATGACAAGTTTCATACAGTTGTTACATTATTGATAACACCGTTGTTGGATTACTGCAACTCTATTTATGTAGGGTTGCCTAAATGTGTTTTGCGTGTCTTGCAGATGGCACAAAATGCCGCTGCTCGTCTTATTGCTCATGTGTCCAAATTTGACCATATCACCCCAATATTATGTGCGCTTTATTGGCTTCCCATAGAGATGCGGGTAGAATTTAAGATTTTGTGTTTGATGTTCAAGGTGCTTCAAAGCAATTGTCCTATAGCTGTTCGCTCACTCTTTCGATGGTACTCTCCTACCCATGAGTTGCGGTCTGCTGACAGTTTGACATTGGAAATTCCATCCTTAGTAAAACTTGCTGGCAATAGGAATTCCATGTTTTCGGTTCGGGGTCTGGTTCTGTGGCATGCCCTGTCATTTTCTATGCGTCAATTGACCATGCTTTGTCAATTTAGAAAAGAGGTAAAAACTGTATTATTTGCACTTGCTTTTGGCACCAGCTGTGTAGGTGTATGAGATTCTATCTTTCAGTGTTAGGCTGTGGTTGGTACCAGCTTTGAACTGTCTTTTTGAAGATGTATTTTATGATTGTGTAAAGATGTTCGGATGTTTTATGATTTTTTTTTAATGTGTATTGCTATTGCATTTTGTTGTTTGTTTTTTGCTGATTTTGTATGTTTACATTGTTCCCTGCCTAGATTTGTAGATAGGAGGGCTACAAATAATTTTAAATAAATAAATAAAATTAATGAATTCCACTTATCAGCAAAGGTGGAAAGAAGAGAAAACAAGAGTCAGTATGGTTAAAAGGTGAAATGAAAGAGGCTATTTGAGCCAAAAACATCTGTTAAAGAATGGAAAAAGGATCCGAATGAAGAAAATAAGAAGAGATACAAGCACTGGCAAGTTAGATGCAAATCATTGATAAAGACAGCTAAGAAAGAATATTAAGAGGAACTTGCAAAAAAGGCAAAAACTCATAACAATTTTTTTAGGTACATCAAAATTAGAAAACCTGTGACAGAATCCGTAGGACCGTTGGATGATCAAGGAGCAAAAGGGGTGCTCAGGGAGGTTAAGGCCATAGTGGAGAGCCTGAATGAATTCTTTGCTTTGGTCTTTACGGAAGAAGATGTAAGAGAGATCTACTTGAACCGGAAATGGTTTTCAAGTATGATGATGTGGAGGAACTGAAAGAAATCTTGGTAAATCTGGAAGATGTACTAACCCAAATCAATAAGTTAAAAAGTGATAAATCGCCTGGACCAGATGGTACACATCCCAGGGTACTAGAAGAATTCAAACATGAAATTGCTGACCTGCTGTTAGTGATTTGTAACCTGTCACTAAAATCATTTGTAGTACCTGAAGATTGAAGGGTGGCCAATGTTACCCCAATTTTTAAAAAGGGTTCCAGGGGAGATCCTGAAAATTACAGACCAATAAACCTGACTTCAGTGCCAGGCAAAATGGTGAAAACAATTATTAAAAATAAAATTGTGAAACACGTAGACAAACATTATTTAATGACACAGAGTCAGCATGGGTTCAGCTGAGGGAGATCTTGCCTCAGCAATTTGCTTGACTTCTTTGAAGGTGTGAATAAATATGTGGAAAAAGGAGAGCCGGTTGGTGTAGTGTATCTAGATTTTCAGAAAGCTTTTTACAAAGTTTCTCATAAGAGGCTCCCGACTAAATTAGAGTCATGGGATATGTAGGAAAGTTCAGTTGTGGATTAGGAATTGGTTATCAGATAGAAAACAGAGGGTAGGGAAACAAGATAGCGATTTGAATGGACATGTGTGTCTAAGCTCCCACTCTAGAGGCTTAACTTGTCCTTAAAAACTTTTTATTTACATACCGATTTGATGCCTAAGAGAAGGGGAGGGCAGAGGAATATCCCTCTTCCTCTGTCAGCGACTTCGACACCGCGTCAGACTGGAAGTACAACTTTTTCAGTCCCGACGGCGTTGGGTGTGTCCACAGCTGAGCTCCAGGAGCAGCCCAGCATGGAAAGTGAGACTTCACTGAGCCCTTTGGAATCTGACCCTCCCTCTCCTCCGGGAGAAGCAACTGAAGTCGGCCTTCGTTTGGAGGGACCTCGGGAGCAGCCGAGAGGGGAGGAGACATCGCTGCCTGTGATCCCGGAGAAGATTGTAGAGGGAGGAGGAGCACTGCAGTCGAGTGGTAGTGTTTGGGGGAAGTGAGACCCGGGAAGGAGAATGGGATCCTAGGTTACCTCTGCTCAAGCCGCTCGTGAAACTGGCAGTGGTTACTCTGGACTCACTATGGGGAGCTATAGAAAATCTTCAGACAGTATGTATGGGATTCATATCTCTCATGGCTGATGTTTCAACTAAAGTTAAAAAATTGGAAATAGACTTTCAAGATCAAACGAAGCAAGTTGGGGATATTCAAAAATGTATAATGGAGATTAAAACTGTAAATAAACAGCAAGCAATGGATAAAGTTTTCCTGCTTTGCAAAATTGAAAATTTGGAAAATCAAAATCGGAGTTTAAATTTAAGGTTTTTAAACTTTCCAATGTCTAAATTTAAAACTCCTAGAAAAATTTTCAAGGACTTTTTGATTTCTATATTAAAAATTACAGAACTGAATATACCACCTTTGCAAAAGATTTATTATCTAAAAAGAACAGTAAAGGAAATCAATATAACTGAACAAGAATTATCAGCATTTTTGGAATCATCAAATCTTGAATTGTCTGGACGAGCTACATTAATAGTTTCCTTAGTATTTCATAAGGATAAAGAAATGATCTTGAAACTTTACTACAATTTAAAACAAGTTTCTTTTTTGGGAGAAAGAATATATATATATATATATGGATGTTTCTAAATGGACTCAGTCAAGAAGGAAAGAGTTTCTTACATATCGGGACAAAGTTGTTTCATTAGGTGCTTCCTTTCAGTTAAGATTTCCCTGCAAATGTTTTGTTGTATTCCAAAACAATAAGTATATTTTTTATGATCCAGATCAATTACGTTTCTTTTTAGAAGGGAAAGGAATTTCATTTGCACCCCAGTGATTTCTGGAATAATTCAAGTCTGTTATTTTGCCATCGGTCTCACTTTAATTTCCTTTTATTATGATAATATGTTCTCTTTCCTGGAAGAGTTTCTTTTTTATTTCTCTCCTCCTCTTTAATTTGAGGACTATGTTTAAGTTAAATATTGCTTGTTGATTTACTTCTGTTTAACCCAATAGATGATTGGATGTACTAATATCGTTATATTACCTGTTAAGCACAATTCTGTACTTAATTGAAAAATTCAATAAATAATAATAAAAAAAAAAAAGAAAACAGAGGGAAGGGTTAAATTGTCATTTTTTTCTCAAAGGAGGAGAGTAACAGTGGAGTTCTACAAGTATCTTTACTGGGACCGATGCTATTTTAGTTATTTATAAATGATCTGAAAATTGGAATAACAAGTGAGGTGATTAAATTTGCAGATGACACTAAACTGTTCAAAGTTGTTAAAACGCATGCAGATTGTGAAAAATTGCAGGCAGATCTTAGGAAATTGGATGGTTAACAAGCCTAAGAATGTTATAATACCCCTGTATCGCTCCATGGTGCGACCTCAGCTGGAGTATGGCATTGAATTCTGATCTCCTTATCTCAATAAATATATGGCGGCACTAGAAAAGGTTCAAAGAAGAGCTCCTCTCATATGAGGAAAGACTAAAAAGGTTAGGGCTCTTCAGCTTGGAAAAGAGACAGCTGAGGAGAGATATGATTGAAGTCTACAAAATCCTGAGTAGAGTAGAATGGGTACAAATAGACCAATTTTTCACTCCATCAAAAATTACAAAGACTAGGAGACACTTAATGAAATTACAGGGAAATAGAAGGAAATATTTTTTTATTCAGAGAATATGCTCTGGAACGCATTGCCAGAGGTTGTGGTAAGAGCAGATAGCGTAGCTGGTTTTAAGAAAGGTTTGGACAATTTCCTGGAGGAAAAGTCCATAGTCCGTTATTAAGAAAGACATGGCGGAAACCACTGCTTCCCAAGGATCGGTAGCATGGAATGTTTCTAGTCCTTGAGTTTTGGCCAGGTACCAAGGAGTTGGATTGGCCAGGAGAATAGGCTATTGGGCTTTATGGACCCTTGGTCTGACCCAGTAAGGCTATTCTTATGTTCTTAGAAGGATGCTAGGATGTATAGGGGAGGTATGACCAGTAGGAAAAAGGAAGTATTGATGCCCCTGTATAAGACTGGTGAGACCTCATTTAGAATATTGTGTACAATTCTGGAGGCCACACCTTCAAAAAGATATAAAAAGGATGGAATCGGCCAAAAGAAGTCTACTAAAATGGTGTGTGGTCTTTGTCATAAGGCCTATGGGAACAGACTTAAAGATCTCAATCTGTATAATTTGGAGAAAGGCGGGAGAGGGGTGATATGATAGAGACGTTTAACATAATAACATAATGAAATGACGGTAGATAAGGATCTTAATGGTCCATCCAGTCTGCCCATTAGTGATACTCATTTAAAAAATACATGATTTGATTAACTTCTCTTCTTTTATACTTCTGGGCCGCAGACTGAAAAGTCTAGTATTGTCCTAGGTTTCAAATGCTGAAGTTCCCTTCCAAGCTCACTTCAGCCTATCCAACAATCCTGTTGTTTGCAGGATATCTACCATAAAGTCTGGCCAGCAACATCCTCATGTTCCATATTAGTGGAGTTCACATTTATGCCCACCCCATCCTATCCTACACCAAATCACCATATATGGGAACAAATGGGAAGGAGAACCATATGAGCGTACCATGTGGGTAGTGAATTCTTCTCCTTGCCCTATGACATTGAGAGAAGGAAAGTCCCAAAGAAGGATTTAGTTAGACTTGAGTGATGGAATTCCATTCTTCTATGTGAAAAGCCTTGGTTTACACAACTGTTGGGTAAATTAGGGTGAAACCAGGAGGAAATTTGAATATGGACTAGTTTGCATATATGCTAGTTTTTTTGCAAAGTTGGAAAAGACTAAACCAAGGACTATATGCATGAGAATGAAATTATCAGGACATGGACTCAAAAGAGATGACAATTTATGATTTGAATATATTAAGACTTTAATTAATTTTTACCTCACCCTAACCATTATAGTACTGATTGAAAGTGACCTCTGGAGCTTTGGAAGGACTAAAACAGAGGAAACTGTACCGTTTCCCTTGGTTTTTGCAGCCCCAATGCATGACCTTGAATTTCTTAGCATTAAATTTTAGCTGCCAAATTTCAGACCATTCTTCAAGTTTCACCAGGTCTTTCTTCATGTTATTCACACCATCCAGCGTGTGTAGCATGAGGCTGTATATAAGTGCAAGATTTAAGTTTTTTGGTAAATGAATTCCAGTAATCCATTCATAATGTCAGGGGCAATTTTTCTATCTAGAAGATATCATCACACATGCTTGGTTTTGCATTTCTCAAAACTTTGAATTTGTGTCTGCAGAGATAACATGCTGCTTCTTAACAACAAAAATGTGATAAAATATATAAAATACCATTGTTCTTTAGTACTTAAGAGATAAAGAGTTGATTCTGTATGCATCGAGATGCAAAATTTTTCTATCTGCATAAGGAGCTAAGTGTGCGGAGGGAGGAGCAAGCAGTTAAAATGAAGGTGAAACCGATCTGTAGAAAACTATGATTTAAATCAAGTCTTTCTGACTTTTGATTTGAGTTAAATCAAATCCAGTCTGTTTATTACCAAAGTATTAAAGTGGTTTACAATAAATAAAACTTAAAATTCAATTAAAATTAACATCAACACATTAAGGATATCAAAAATTCAAGTTCAAGTTTCAAGTTTATTTATTATTTGATTAATCGCCTATTCCAAATTCTAAGCAATGTACAAATTGGTAAAATACATTATCTAAAATATGCATAAAATAGACCTACATAATTAACAAGGGGATAAGTTACAAAAAAAAACAACTAATTAAGTTAAGACATGAATACAATAGGGAAGGTAGGATAGAAATACAATCTTGGAAAGGAAAGAGTCAACAATTAAAGGTTAAACACAACAGGAATGGAAAGACAAATAAAAATCATAATAAAACCAATTAAGATAGAAACGGGAAAGCCACTTATCTCTGGGATCGGTAGCATGGAATCTTGCTACTCTTTGGAATTCTGCCAGATACTTGTGACCTGGATTAGCCACTGTTGGAAGCAGGATACTGAACTAGATGGACCATCACTCTGTCCCAGAATGGCTATTCTTATATAGTATTCATTCTTGAGCTAGATAATTAACTGAGGAAACTGATATTCAGGGGGAGGTTAAAATTCACAACAAAGTGTAACGTTCTAAGAGAGCTGTTATATCTCAATGATGTGCAGTGATGTCTCATACCTGTGTGCCTGATCGATCTTGACTGTTTATAGAAACATCTGTTGCATATGAAAAAGAGGGTGTTCGTTGTATCACATTGATTGCATCCCTAAGTGTATTACAGTATTGTGCAATCGATCACATTCCACTTCAGCTACATCATATCTTGTGCTAAGCAATGCCTAATGGTTACCCCAGCACATGCTGTCAGCGTGTCTATTGCAATGTGCCTTGTACCAAAATAAATGTCTGCAGAAAAGGTCCATTTGGCATCCCTAGATGACACTGTTGAGTTCCCAAGACTGGCTTGGTAAGCGTGAGCTATGATGTAGTCAGATGGGGTAACATACCTAGATACGGAGACTTTGCTTGACATGGTATAAAGGGGTGTTGTAATGTGTTATGAGGGAGTGAAGTGAATGCGTGAGGTAATTTGGCCTCTTTTACATGATAAGATAGCTCTATAGGGTGTGGCACAGTGAGGTAACACATTGAAGCATGGATGGTTGGATCACAATGTTTTTTGATCATATGTAAATAACTCATCTCTGTTTTTTTCTCTCTGAAGCTTTTATGATTATGCTGGGAAAGTTAATGAGGAACATTTGAACCAGATTCTGAAAGATCGGAGGAAAGTAAGTGCTACCGGCTTTCATTTAGCTTTCCCTCATGTGTCAGAGTTGGGAAGAGTAAGGTAGTTTAAGAGAAGGATTCTGTAATCACGTGGGGCTCTGTCTCAGAAAGAAATCCAGAGAAAGTGGTTTATGAGAAGTTTGATATTTTGGAGCTCACTAGCTGGAGAAAAGGAAAACAGATTATTTATCTATTGCACTCATAGATCACAAATCTACAAATTTTAAGCGGTTATCACTGATTTCCAAGGTACTCACTGGTGCCTAAAAATTCAGCACCAAAATTACACTGCCATAGGTGCTTTATGGCACCTAATGCCAATGTAGGTGTGGCTAACTCTGGAAATGGCATTAGGCACCATAAAGCGCCTACGGAGGTGCAATTCACATTAAAGATAAGTGCTGGAAATGTAGGCCTGGAAAATCCTGGCTTCATTTCCAATGTCTTCCTTTGCCATAGGTGTGATTCTCTAACTGGTGCTGTCCTGTGATTGATATGGGATCAGCACTGCTTTTAAGGCAGCCCGACAAGGTGCTTGTTAGAGAATCCGGGCCCATGAGACTTGCTGCAGTATTTGTATTAATTGAAGTTTCTTTCATAGAATATATTCTCGTCTATAAGTTGGTCTCGTGTGTAAGTAGAGGACAGTTTTAGGACTAAAAATGGCCAAAAATGCTATGACCATTGTATAAGTCAAGCCTGAGTTCCACATTGCTTCCTTTCTCGCCCTCTCTTCTGGTCCAATCTACTAAAAGTACTACCATGCATTTCTTCTGATAGATTATCAGAAAATGTATGGAAAAAATGGAAGGGATTAACCGAAAGTACCTTTCAAGCTCTATCCCCTTTAACAACTAAATCAGTGAGTTATGCGCGGAAGGCACCCTGGTATTCATCTTATCAGCAACTCACTTTTTAGCATTGCAACGGAAAGTGAAACAAAACAAAAAACTATACGAAAAAGGAGATTACCGCTGAAAAATAGCTGGAAAGCGATGACCACAAATGCTCACAGTCTTAAGCAACAAAGTTCATGATTTGCAAGCCCTGATGTTAGAGGCAGATCTGAATATTGTCGCTATCACAGAGACATGGTTCAGTGAATCCCATGGATGGCATGCAAATATACCGGGATATAATCTTTTTAGGAAGGACAGAGATGGTCAAAAAGGTGGAGGAGTAGCTCTCTATGTAAAAATCGATATCCAAGCAACCGAAATGCAAGGGAATGGGGAGAGGAAAAGCGATATGGATCGCTCTAAAAAGAGAAGATGGAACTTTTATCTATGTGGGTGTAGTCTACTGACCTTCGACTCAATCGCAGCAAATTGATAAGGATCTGATTGTGGATATCCAAAAGTTTGGAAGGAAAGAGGAGGTGCTGCTGTTGGGAGATTTCAACCTGCCGGATGTGGACTGGAATGTTCCATCTACGGAATCAGAAAGAAGTAGGGAGATTGTGGATGCCTTTCAAGAGGCTCTGCTCAAACAAATGGTGATGGAACCCACGAGGAAAAAAGTGATATTGGATCTGGTCCTCACAAATGGAGAGAGTATCTCTAATGTTCAAGTGGTTGCTCACCTGGGAAGTAGCGATCATCAAACGGTTTGGTTTGATATAACGGTTAAAGTAGAGAGCGGCCGCATGATACTTAAAGTCCTAGATTTCAAACGTAAGGACTTTAATAAAATGGGAGAGTACCTGAAGAAAGAGCTGTTAGGATGGGAGGACATAAAAGAAGTGGTCTAAGCTTAAAGGAGCAATAAAAATGGCTACCGACCTTTATGTGAAGAAAATAAGTAAAAGCAAGAGAAAAAGGAAACTGATATGGTTCTCCAAACTAGTGGCTGAGAAAATAAAGGCAAAAGAGTTGGTGTTCCTGAAATATTTAAAAAAAACCCAAGAAGAGGAGTGCAGACCAGGTGAAACTGAAAGAAGCCAAGAGAGAGATACATCTGGCGAAAGCACAGGCGGAAGAACAAATGGCTAAAAATGTAAAAAAGGGAGACAAAAATTTTTTCAGATATATTAGTGTAAAGAGGAAGATGAAAAATGGAATTGCAAAACTAAAAGATGCTAGGAACCGATATGTGGAAAGTGATGAGGAAAAAGCAAACGTGCTAAACAAATATTTCTGTTCTATGTTCACAGAAGAAAATCCTAGAGAAGGACCGAGATTGTATGGCAAAGTAACGCAAGAAAATGGAGTAGATTCTGCACTGTTCACGGAGGAAAATGTTTATGAACAACTTGAAAAACTGAAGGTGGACAAAGCGATGGGATCGGATGGGATCCATCCCAGGATACTGAGGGAGCTCAGAGAGTTTCTGGAGGGTCCAATTAAAAACTTATTCAACAAATCTCCTGGGTTCCTGGGGATTGGAGGAGAGCGGATGTCCCTATTCACAAAAGTGGTCACAGAGATGAAGCGGGAAATTATAGGCTAGCGAGTTGTTGGAAAATTAATGGAAGTGTTGCTGAAAGAAAAGATAGTGAACTTCTAGAATCCAATGGGTTACAGGATCTGAGGCAACATGGCTTTACAAAAGGTAAATCGTGCCAAACGAACCTGATTGAATTTTTTGATTGGGTGACCAAAGAACTGGATCGAGGACTTATGCTAGATGTAATTTACTTAGATTTCAGCAAAGCCTTTGATACGGTTCTTCATAGGAGGCTCTTGAACAAACTTGAAGGGCTGAAATTAGTACCCAAAGTGGTGAACTGGGTCAGAAACTGGCTGTCGGACAGATGTCAGAGGGTGGAGGTTAATGGAAGTCGCTCGGAGGAAGGAAAAGTGAGTACTGGAGTCCCTCAGGGTTCGTTGCTGGGGCCGATCCTGTTTAGTATGTTTGTGAGTGACATTGCTGAAGGGTTAGAAGGAAAAGTGTGCCTTTTTGCAGATGATAACCCAATGTAACAGAGTAGATACCGAAGAGGGAGTGGAAAATATGAAAAAGGATCTGCAAAAGTTAGAGGAATGGTCTAATGCCTGGCCATTTCAAATTCAAAGTAAAAAAATGCAGAGTAATGCATTTGGGGATTAATAATCGGAAGGAACCGTATATGCTGGGAGATGAGAAGCTGATATGCATGGACGGGGAGAGGGACCTTGGGGTGATAGTGTCTGAAGATCTAATGGCGAAAAAACAGTGTGACAAGGTGGTGGCTGCTGCTAGAAGGATGCTGGACTGTATAAAGAGTGGAGTAGCAGTAGAAGGAAAAAGGTGTTGATGCCCCTGTATAGGTCATTGGTGAGGCCCCACTTGGAGTATTGTGTTCAGTTTTGGAGACCGTATCTGGCGAAGGACGTAAGAAGACTTGAAGCTGTCCAGAGGAGGGTGATGAAAATGATAGGAGGCTTGCCAAAAGTCGTATGAGGAGAAACTGGAAGCCCTGAATATGTATACCCTAGAGCAGGGGTCAGGAACCTATGGCTCTTTTGATGGCCACATCTGGCTCGCGGCAGGTCCGGGTCCTCCTGCCCTGCTACCCGCCCGAGTCCTCCTGCCCTTCCTTTCCCCCGGTCCGCGCTGTTGCTGCTAATCACCACCGAAAATGTCTTCTTTCCGACATCTTGATGTCGGAGAGGACGTTCCGGGTCATCCAGGCAGTGATTGGCTGGCCCGGAACGTCCTCTCCGACGTCAGAATTGAGGTCTGAACGAAGACATTGTCGGCGGCGATTAGCAGCAGCAACAGGGAGGTAAGATTGCAGCGGCGCGGACCAGGGGAAAGGAAGGAGAGAGGCTGGCTTTGGGGGTGGACAAAATCTGGAAGGTAGTGGGGGGACATAAGAAGGAGGCACTGGGGGCACTAAGGACACAGGATGGGGGCACTGGGGCTCTATGGACACAGGAAGGAGGCACTGGGGACACTAAGAACATGAGAAAGAGGCACTGGGGGCACTAAGAACATGAGAAAGAGGCACTGGGGGCACTAAGGACACAGGACGGGGGCATTGGGGGCACTAAGGACACAGGACGGAGGCACTGGGGATACTAAGGACGCAGGACGGAGGCACTGGGGGCACTAAGGACACAGGACAGAGGCACTGGGGGCACTAAGGACACAGGACGGAGGCATTGGGGGCACTAAGGACACAGGACGGAGGCACTGGGGCACTAAGGACACAGGACGGAAGCACTAAGGACACAGGAAGGAAGCACTAGTGGCACTAAGGACATGAGAAGGAGGCACTGGGGGCACCAAGGACACAGGACAGAGGCACTGGGGGCATTAAGGACACGAGAAGGAGGCACTAGGGCACTAAGGACATGGGAAGGAAGGAGGGACGGAATAGAAAGGGACAATTGTTGGGCCTGAGTGCAGAAAGAAAGAAATGAAAGAAAGGATACACAGTCAATTAATAGATGTCCCCTTTTGATGAAAAAAATAAATGGTCACGTTACCTCTGACTTACTTTCTCTGCAGCAGAGTCAGCAGCCGCGCTGAGGTGCAGGAAGGTCCCGTGATGACTCGTCTGCCTGCTCTGCTCTGGAAGAAGTAAGTTACGTCGGAGGGGGTGGACCCGGCAGACGCAGTCATTGCCGGGTCCATCCCCTTCGACATAACATACTTCTTCCGGAGCATAGCTAGCAGATGAGTCATCGCGGGACCTTCCAGCATGCAGATGCTGAGTCCGCTCCAGAGCAAGTACGTCGGAGTGGGGGTGGACTGGCAGCCGGCAGCTACAGTCATCGTGGGACTTTGCTGCATGAAGGGAGAGAAAGGAGCAGGACTGCTGGAATGGAAGAGTGGTGGAGGGAAAGAAAGGGGGCAGGGTAGTATGGAAGGGTGGTGCTGATGGAATTGATGTACAGAGAAAGGGGAGAGACATAAGGGGGAAGGATATTGGAGGGAAAGAAAGGGGGCAGATGCTGATTGAAGAGGGGTGGATGGCGAGAGAAAGGGCAGACATTGGATGGTAGGAGGGAGCCTATGCTGGATGGAAGTGCAGATGGGAGAGATAAGGGAGCAAATGCAGGAAGGAAATGGGAGGAGAGAAAGAGGGGAGCAGACGCTGGATGGAAGTGGACTGAGAGAGGAGAAGGTACTAGATGGAAGGGTTGGAGAAAGGGTACATGATGGAAGGAGGGGATAAATTAAAGGGGGGCACATGATGGGGAGAAAAGGATTGAGTTATGGAAACACTGGAGGGGTGAGGGAAAGAGGTGACAAGTTTTAGGTAGACAGTAAAAAAGGACATTGATGAGAGGGTAGTAAGAATGTAATCTAGACAGATGCAGAAAATAAATTGAAAAGGAAATGAGGGTAAAAAGGGAAAAGATTGCAGAGGAAAGGTGTGGGAGAAGGAAGGAGAGGAGAGAGATGCCAGACCAATGGGGGTGAAAGGAGAGATGGAAGGGGGAGGCATACAGTTTCTGGAAGTGGCATAGAAGGAGAGAAGATGCCATATAGGGGCAGAGAGATGGCAGACAGTGGATGGAAGGAAGAGAGTTTCAAGAAAATGAGGAAAGCAGAAACCATAGAAGACAAAGGTAGAAAAAAATGTTCTATTTATTTATTGCTTTAGAAGACATGTGTCACTGTTTCTGTGGTGCACTGTATGTAAAGTCCAGCTTCTTACTGGTTCAATTTAACCTTTGTCTATGTATTTCTAATTTATCGCAGTATCCGGCTTCAGCATCGCAACATTCGCAGGTGATCCATCGCCCTACTTTGCAGCATCTGCGGAAGAATGGGCCACAGGCACAAATTGAGGCTTCGGTCTAACTAAAGTTGGTAGCCCCCGCAGCCAACATACAGCCTCAAATTGAGGCCCCCACTTCTGCCTAGCTACAGTCAGTGGCCCGCCAGCAAAACGTACTGCCACAAATTGAGGCCTCCACTTCGGCCTAGCTACAGTTGCGGCCCCCGCAGCATCCGTGGCCGAAAGGGCCTGAAACCGCATCCACAGGCAGCCACAAATCATGCCACTTTCCACCAGTGGCCGAACATCAAGCCCCCAACTTGGGCCTAACCTGCCTTGACAGCCTGTAAGGGTCCATCCCACCAACTATACCTGTAATTGACTATCCTGCCCTTTTATTGAAGAACCCCTTTATTGAAGAATATGGCTAAAAGAAAAAAAGATGAGGAGTATCATACTTTTCAGCCGGAATGGACAGAGGAATTTGCCTTTGTGGAGAGAGCAGGTTCTGCAGTGTGTCTAATATGCAATGATAAAATTGCATCGATGAAACGGTCAAATATAAAGCGGCACTTCGACACATGCCATACTACATTTGCATCGAAATATCCTGCGGGGATCAGCAGGAAGAAAGCATGTCAAGAGCTACTGTGCAGAGTGCAAGCTAGTCAGCAGCAACTCCGTGTTTGGACCCAACAAGGTGACTGGAATTCGGCTAGCTTTGCTGGTGCTTTAGCAATTGTGAGAAATAGAAAGCCATTCACAGATGGGTAGTATGCCAAAACATTCATGCTTGATATTGCCAGTGAACCTTTTGACAACTTTTCAGATAAAGACAAGATAATCAAATGAATAAAAGGCATGCCTCTGTCGGCAAGAATTGTTCACGATCGTACCATCATGATGGAAAAAATTGAGGCAACACAAGTGAAGGACATAAATGCAGCACCATTCTTTTCTCTCGCTTTGGATGAATCAACAGACATAAGCTTTTTATCCCAGTTCAGTGTGATTGCAAGGTACGCTGTCTATGACACACTACGTGAGGAAAGTCTTGCTGTTTTGCCTATGAAAGAGACAACAAGAGGGGAGGATTTATTCAAGTCTTTCATTGAGTTCGTTAAAGAACAAAACCTACCGATGGATAAACTTGTTTCGGTGTGCTCCGTGCATGGCGGGGAAAAACAGAGGATTCGTAGCGTTTCTTCATAGAAACATAGAAGATGACGGCAGAAAAGGGCCAAGGCCCAAGTCTGCCCAATCTAATGACCTACCCCCTAAATTCTTCCCTAAAGTGATCTCATTTTCTCTTAAAGTCCAGCGTGCTGCTGGCCTGAATTACCTGCAGTGGAAGACTAGTCCAATGATCACCCTTTCGGTGAAGAAGTACTTCCTGGTGTCACTATGAAATCTCCCACCCCTGAGTTTCAACGGATGTCCTCTTGTTGCCGTAGGTTCTTTAAGAAAAAAGATATCCTCTCACATACAGGGCAGCTCTACATCGACACCACAAATCATCCTTAAGAACAGATACCAGCTGCTACAGGAGGGTCCTGACAACGAGGTACAGGAAGATGTTCAGCAGATGGTTCCAGAGTCAACAGTTCGACCCACCCCTAAGAAGCGTAGAGTGGTGGTCATCGGGGATTCGCTGCTAAGGGGCACCGAAGGACCAATTTGTAGGCCGGACCTGCAATCAAGAGAGGTCTGCTGTTTGCCAGGGGCCAGGATCCGGGATGTAACCGCTTGCCTTGACAGACTCATCAGGCCCCGAGATCACTTCCCCATGATCCTCATCCACGTCGGGACCAACGACACCGCCAGGAGCACCGCAAACAGCTTACCTGAAGACTTCAGGGCCCTGGGTGAGAAGCTGAGGAGAATGGATGCGCAGGTGGTCTTCTCCTCAATCCTCCCGGTAAGGGGCAAGGGCGGTGCCAGGGAGGATCGCATCCAGAGGGCTAACGACTGGCTGCAGGGATGGTGCAGGGAGATGTATTTCGGATTCCTGCACCATGGAGATGCATTGCAGGGACTACTGGGACAAGACAGGTTACACCTGACCAGAAGAGGGAAGAATGTCCTTGGACACCGTCTAGCCCGCCTACTTCACAGGGCTTTAAACTAGGTAAGTTGGGGGAGGGTCTGGGCACAAATTACCTACCTGGTGTGCTAAACTGTCAATACTTTTATGAGGCTGGGATAAGTAGTATACACACTTTCGAGTCTAGGGAAGGTTCACATTACAATTCGGGGTCACATTGTAATTCAGGATCTAGGAGGACTACACATTGCAATTCTGGGTCCGGGGAGTGTACACACTGTAATTCCGGGACTAAGGGCAGTACAAATTGTAGTCCTGGGTTCAGCAGGGGTATACACATTGCAAATTTTGTGAAAGGAGTTCAAGTAGCCCATGCAGGAACTCCCCCACAGGATACACACATTTCCGTTTTTGAGATAGGTGCACACTGTAGCTCTGGGTCTGGGGAATCCGGGTCAGGTACAAGATATAGCTCTGGGTCTAGAGAGAATACCAAATATGCGAATAATGCTAAAAGTGTCCAAGTAACTCAAACAGGAATATCCCCACTAAGACATAATAAAAACACAACATGGAAGGCTATGTACGTTAACGCACACAGCTTGGGAAACAAGATACTGGATCTGGAAACAGAAATAAGTAATGCCGACCTGGATATGGTGGCAATATCTGAGACCTGGCTCACAGACTCACATGGGTGGGACATGATCATACCAGGTTACAACCTGCTTCGCCGGGACAGGGAGGGTAGATTGGGAGGTGGTGTTGCATTATATACAAAGGATGACATTAAGGTCACAAGGATCACAGATGTCCAATACACGGGGGAATCCCTTTGGGTTAATTTGGCCAGAGGGAAGGACAAATACCTGTATCTCGGCGTTATTTACAGACCCCCAAGACAACAGGATGACCTGGATATGGAATTGATTGGAGATATAGAGAATATCACCTTGCGTGGGGACACGGTATTGTTAGGTGACTTCAACATGCCTGATGTGGATTGGGGCACACTTACCGCTGCTTCCGGGAGCAGCAGGAGGCTATTGAACTCTTTGAAGGGAGCACGTCTCAGGCAATTGGTGTTGGACCCAACAAGGGATCAGGCAATACTTGACCTGTTGCTTACCAATGGTGAAAGTGTCACAGAGGTCTCGGTGGGAGACACATTGGCCTCAAGCGACCATAACATGATATGGTTCAATCTTGGGAAAGGCTTCACTAAACCTGCCACACTGACCAAGGTCCTCAAATTCAAGGACACAAACTTCCAAGAGATGAGTGACTTTGTTCACCAGATGCTACAAAGCCAAGCAGAAACCGATAGTGTGGATGAAATGTGGTCGACTCTGAAAGCCACCATACAGGAAGCGACAAACCGTTATGTTAAGCTAGTAAGTAAACGCCGTAGAAACAATAAACCACAGTGGTTCACTGCGGAGATCTCAGACCTCATCAAAGAAAAGAAAAAAGCATTCATCTCTTACAAACAATCAAGGGAACAGGACTCTACAATGTCTACAGTCGCTACACAGACGGATGCAACGAATCAGCTAGACGAAAACCTTCTACTGGAGCTGAGGAACCTGAGAGAGGAGGTCCAGCGCTTAAGAAGCATTCGAGACGACGAGACCTTCATCGACGGCGTCATTCAGGAACTGTCCCAGATCACCAAACAGGAACCTAACGGGACCATACCCACGACACCCAGACAAACTACCAATCCCGATACCTCCAGACCAACCATCGGAATACAGGAGGAGGCTGGAGATGCTGACTCCTGGCAACTGGTAACTTCCTCCACAGGAAAACGCAGAAAACCTTCCTCATCTTCTGTCTCTTTCTCTCACACACAGGGCTGTTCTACATCGACCCCGCAGATCACCTTGAAGAACAGATTCCAACTGCTACAGGTCGGACCTGACAACGAGGTACAGAGAGATGATCAACAGGAGATTCCAGTTCCAGAGACAACAGGACGACCCACCCCTAAGAAGCGCAGAGTGGTTGTCATTGGAGATTCGCTACTGAGGGGCACCGAGGGACCAATCTGCAGACCAGACTTGCAATCAAGAGAGGTTTGCTGTTTGCCAGGGGCCAGGATCCGGGATGTAACCGCTTGCCTGGATAGACTCTTCAAACTTCAGGATCACTTCCCCATGATCCTCATACACGTCGGAACAAACGACACAGCCAGGAGCACCCAGGATAGCATGCCGGCAGACTTCAGAGCCCTGGGTGAGAAGCTGAGGAGGATGGATGCACAGGTGGTCTTCTCCTCGATCCTCCCTGTAAGGGGCAAGGGCAGAGCCAGGGAGAATCGCATCCAGAGGACTAACGACTGGCTGCGAGATTGGTGCAAGGAGATGAACTTCGGGTTTCTGCAACATGGAGAGACGCTACTAGGACTACAGGGACCAGATGGGCTACACCTGACTAGAAGAGGGAAGAACGTCCTTGGACACCGACTGGCACGCCTACTTCACAAGGCTTTAAACTAGGTATGATGGGGGAGGGTACAAGCACAAACAACCTATCTGACGAGCTATGCCATCAATACTTTTCTGAGACTGGGGTAAACAAACACCACAATTCTGGGTCTGGGACTGAGACGAGTAAACACATTTCTAAGTATGGGGTGAGTACACACATTTCTAAGTCTAAGGTAGGTTTACATTGTAATTCTGGGTCTAGGGAGGATACACACATTGCAAGCTATACTGAAAGATTTAAGGTAGCTCAAACAGGTATTCCACCACAGGGTACGAACACTTTCAAACAAAGGGTAGGTACACATTGCTATACTGGGTCTAGGGAAGGTACACAAACTCCAAGTAGTACTGAAAAGGTCCATGCAGCTCAAGCGGGAACAGCCCCAGGGAGGCATAGCAAACATACTACATGGAGGGCTATGTACGTCAACGCCCATAGTCTGGGCAACAAGATCCTGGAACTTGAGATTGAAATGAGAAACGCTGACCTGGATGTGGTGGCGATAACTGAGACCTGGCTCACTGGCTCCCACGGGTGGGACATGGTGATACCAGGATACAACCTTCTTCGCCAAGACAGGGAAGGCAGAATGGGAGGAGGTGTAGCAATATACACTAAGGATGATATTAAAGTCACCAGAATCACAGATATCAGGTACACAGGGGAATCCCTTTGGGTAAATTTGGCCAGGGGGAATGACAAATGCCTGTATCTTGGCATAGTATACAGACCCCCAAGGCAACAGGATGACATAGATATAGAATTAATAGGTGACATAGAGCAGTGTTTTTCAACCTTTTTTGGGCAAAGGCACACTTGTTTCATGAAAAAAATCACGAGGCACACCACCATTAGAAAATGTTAAAAAATTTAACTCTGTGCCTATATTGACTATATATAAAGTAATTCTCTTGAATAGGAATCAAATAAACACAAAGAAAGTATTTTATAATGCTGCCACCGCCAACAACACCGTTGGCGGCGGTGGCACTCAAGTGGCTAAAGAGCCGCAGTTTGCCGGCCTAGGGACAACACTGGAGGGTGGCCAGCTGTGCACCCCCTTGGGACGTAAACCCGGGGTGGGGCAGACCGCCCCCCCCCCACCCTGGTATGCCACTATCTATACCTCACTCCCTCCCTATGACCAAAAATTCTCCTTTCTTCTATTCCCCGTGTACACAACCATCTCTTTCCCTCCCTTCCTCTCTCCAAAGTCCATGCCTTCTGTGTCCAAACACTCATTCCCTCCCTTCCTCTCTCCCAAGTCCATTTCTTCTGTGTCCAAAAACGCATTCCCTCCCCCACCTCAGCATCTCTTTCCCTCCCTTCCTCTCTCCCAAGTCCATTTCTTCTGTGTCCAAAAACGCATTCCCTCCCCCACCTCAGCATCTCTTTCCCTCCCTTCCTCTCTCCCAAGTCCATTTCTTCTGTGTCCAAAAACGCATTCCCTTCCCCACCTCAGCATCTCTTTCCCTCCCTTCCTCTCTCCCAAGTTCATGCCTTGTGTCCAAAACGCACTCCCTCCCCCCTTTTGTGTTCCGTGTTTGCCTCCCAGCCCATCTTTGCAACTTTCTCAGCAAAACGAAGCTCAAGCCGCAAGGCTTGTCTTCTGCTTCCTGCCTGCCCTGCCGCGCACAAATAGCCGAACGGAAGTATTCTCCGACGTCAGCGCTGACGTCGGAGGGCAGGCTTTGCTTAAGCCCTCCCTCCGACGTCAGCGCTGACATCGGGGAACGCTTGCGATCGGCTATATGTTAGCTGCAGGGCAGGCAAGAACAGAAGACGAGCCTCGCGGCTCGAGATGTATTGAACTCCGCGTGTCCCCCGTCCAGCTCTCTCCTGTCCACGTGGGGCGGACCGCCCCTCTCCCTAGACTGGTGGTACTGCCCTGATGGCGGCCCTGACCGTACGGCACACCAGGCAACATCTCGCGGCACACTAGTGTGCCGTGGAACAGCGGTTGAAAAACGCTGACATAGAGAATATCACCTTACGTGGGGATACAGTGTTATTAGGAGACTTCAATATGCCTGATGTGGATTGGAACACACTTTCCTCTGCATCAAGCAGCAGCAGGAGACTATTGAACTCTATGAAGGGAGCTAAACTGAGGCAACTGGTATTGGAGCCAACAAGGGAACAGGCAATACTGGACCTATTGCTTACCAATGGCGAAAGTGTCACTGAGGTCTAAGTGGGAGATAAGTTGGCCTCCAGCGACCACATATGGTTCAAACTCAGGAAGGGTTTCGCCAAAACTAACACATCGACCAGGGTCCTTAGCTTCAAGAACGCCAACTTTGAGGGTATGGGGGATTTCATCCATCAAGCACTACAAAACTGAGCAGGAACAGATAACGTAGAGGAATTGTGGTCGACTCTGAAAACTACCATTCAGGAGGCGACCAATCGCTATATAAAATCAGTGAGTAAACGGCGCAGGAACAATAAGCCACAATGGTTCTCAGCGGAGATCTCGGACCTCATAAAAGAGAAGAAAAAAGCGTTCATCTCCTACAAACATACAGGATCTCAGGACTCTAGAGAAGTCTATTTGACTAGGGCAAGAGCTGTCAAAACAGCAGTTAAAGAGGCCAAATTCCGAATGGAGGAAACTTTAGCAAAGAACATCAAGAAGGGCGATAAATCCTTCTTCAGGTATATTAGCGACAGAAACCGCAGCACAAGCGGGATAGTACGCCTTAGGAAACCAGACGGGAACTTTGTAGAAGCAGACTCGGAAAAAGCTGAATTGTTAAACGAATACTTCTGTTCGGTCTTCACTCGCGAGGCGCCGGGTTCCGGCCCTCAGCTACAGAAAAAGGATGGCTCAGTGGACCCGTTTAGTAATTTCAAGTTTACAACAAGCAGTGTCTACTGTGAACTGACTAAACTCAAGGTTAACAAAGCAATGGGGCCAGACAACCTACACCCCAGGGTGCTCAGGGAGTTAGGGGACGTCCTGGCGGAACCACTATCCGCTCTCTTCAATCTCTCCCTTAGTACAGGTAGAGTCCCGTTGGACTGGAAAATGGCTAACGTCATTCCACTCCACAAAAAAGGTTGCAGAACAGAGGCTGAGAACTACAGACCATGTGACCCCTTTCTTAATTAAATCACACTGGCTCCCTATTAATCATCGGATTACCTATAAAATTCTACTGTTAACTTTCAAAACCTTAGACACTAATGAACCCCAATTCATAAACAAATTACTTATCCCCTATAATACCTCACGTTCTTTACGTTCAAACAACCACAAACTTCTAACTATTCCTTCTTTAAAAATCATTGGAACCCGCCGTCAGGATATGTTTTCTGTAGTAGCACCTCAACTCTGGAATTCTTTACCTTTACACTTAAGAGAAATAAATAACTTAAACGATTTCAAAAAGAATCTAAAATGCTTTTTATTTAAAGACGCTTTTAACATTTAAAATTAATCATGTGCTCTTTTTAAATGTCAAGATCCGTTATATTATTGAATTCTTATTTTAGTATATAATTGTTAAGTTAAAATTTCTGTAATTTTATGATCTTTGTACTTCATAATATATAATTCGTAATTTTATATTTTACTAACATGTTTTATCCTCTTTTTTTTTTTTTATAATTTAATGTATAAATTGTTAAATTTTCAATATTTTATGTTATTTACTGTTTTAATATCATGTTTATTTACAAACTGTAACTCGCTTAGAAATAATTTAATTAAGCGATTAATCAAATATAAATAAAACTTGAAACTTGAAACTTGAGTCTCACATCTATAGTGAGCAAACTAATGGAAACCCTAATCAAACACCAATTAGATAAGATCCTGGATGAGGAGAATCTACGGGATCCCCGTCAACATGGATTTACCAAGGGGAAATCCTGCCAATCCAACTTGATCAGCTTCTTTGACTGGGTGACGGGGAAGCTTGATATTGGAGAGTCCTTGGACATTGTATACTTGGATTTCAGCAAAGCATTTGATAGTGTCCCACACCGCAGGTTGTTGTGCAAAATGAGTTCTATGGGATTAGGTGACACTTTGACAAAATGGGTTGGGGACTGGCTTGGTGGTAGGCGTCAGAGGGTGGTGGTGAATGGCACCCCCTCCGTAATGACGGCAGTGATCAGCGGGGTGCCACAGGGCTCGGTCTTAGGCCCGATCCTTTTCAATATCTTTATAAGGGACCTGGCTGAGGGGCTTCGTGGTAAAATAGCGTTATTCGCCGATGACGCCAAACTGTGTAATATAACAAGCAAGAGCACAACGGACAATATGAAACACGACCTACTCCTATTGGAGCAATGGTCAAAGACCTGGCAACTGAGTTTTAATGCCAAGAAATGCAAAGTCATGCACCTTGGCAGTCAAAATCCATGCGAGACTTACACCCTAAATGGCGAGATCCTAGCAAGGACGGTTGCAGAACGGGACCTAGGGGTGATCATCAGTGAAGACATGAAGACTGCCAATCAAGTGGAGCGGGCTTCATCTAAGGCTAGGCAGATCATAGGATGTATACGTAGGAGTTTCGTCAGCCGTAAGCCTGAAGTCATTATGCCGTTGTATAGATCTATGGTGAGGCCCCATCTGGAATATTGCGTGCAATTCTGGAGGCCTCATTATCGCAAGGATGTACTGAGGCTTGAGTCGGTCCAGCGAATGGCCACCTGGATGGTCTCGGGACTCAAGGATCTCCCGTACGAGGAACGGCTGGACAAATTGCGGCTATACTCACTCGAGGAACGCAGAAAGAGGGGAGACATGATCGAGACGTTCAAATACCTCATGGGCCGTATCGAGGTAGAAGAAGATATCTTCTTCTTCAGGGGTCTGACGGCAACAAGAGGACATCCATGGAAAATCAGGGGGGGGAAATTGCATGGCGACACCAGGAAATACTTTTTCACCGAAAGAGTGGTTGATCGCTGGAATAGACTTCCACTTCAGGTGATCGAGGCAAGCAGCGTGCCTGATTTTAAGAAGAAATGGGATCGTCACGTGGGATCTCTGCACAGAGTTAAATAGGGGAGGGTTATTAGGGTGGGCAGACTAGATGGGCCGCGGCCCTTATCTGCCGTCTTTTTCTATGTTTCTATGACTCCAGGGCAGAATATCTGACCAAGTCAAAAGCCGTCAAAACAGCAGTCAGGGAGGCTAAATTCAACATGGAGGAATCTCTAGCAAAGAACATCCAGAAGGGAGATAAATCATTCTTCAGGTATATCAGTGACAGAAGTAAAAACTCAGGGGGAATAGTACGTCTAAGGAAACCAGACGGAGACTATGTGGAAAAGGACTCAGAAAAAGCCCAACTGTTAAATGAATACTTCTGCTCTGTCTTCATCCGAGAAGCTCCGGGGCATGGCCCTCAGTTACAGACAAGGGCTGACTCAGTTGACCCATTTAGCGATTTCAAATTTACGCCCAACAGTGTCCACGTTGAGCTGTCCAAGCTCAAGGTTTACAAGGCAATGGGACCGGACAACCTGCACCCCAGGGTACTCAGGGAGTTGAGTGATGTCTTGGCGGAGCCGCTGTCGGCGCTCTTCAACCTCTCCCTTAGTTCAGGTAGCGTCCCGTTGGACTGGAGGAAGGCTAACGTCATTCCACTCCACAAGAAAGGCTCCAAGACAGAAGCGGCAAACTACAGACCAGTGAGTCTCACATCAATAGTGAGCAAACTAATGGAAACTCTTATCAAACACCAATTAGATACGATCCTGAATGAAGAGAACCTACGGGATCCCCGTCAACATGGATTTACTAAGGGGAGATCCTGCCAATCCAACCTGATCAGCTTCTTTGACTGGGTGACGGGGAAGCTAGATGTTGGAGAGTCCCTGGACATCATATACCTGGACTTTAGCAAAGCATTCGATAGCGTGCCTCATCGCAGGTTACTAAGCAAGATGAGTTCCATAGGATTGGGCGACACATTGACGAAGTGGGTTGGGAACTGGCTTGGAGGTAGGGTTCAAAGGGTAATGGTGAATGGAACCCCCTCTGAAATGACGGAGGTGATCAGTGGAGTGCCCCAGGGCTCTGTCTTGGGCCCGATACTGTTCAATATCTTTATAAGGGACTTGGCAGAAGGGCTCCGAGGTAAGATAACATTATTTGCCGATGACGCCAAACTAAGCAATGTAGTGGGCAAAAGCACAATAGATAAAAATTCAATGCCCGACAATATGATGCATGATCTACTCTTACTAGAGAGCTGGTCTAAGACATGGCAGCTCAGCTTCAATGCCAAAAAATGCAAAGTTATGCACCTGGGTACCCAGAATCCATGCAGGACTTATACCCTTAATGGCGAGATCCTAACAAGAACGGTTGCAGAACGAGACTTAGGGGTGATCGTCAGTGAGGACATGAAGGCTGCCAATCAAGTGGAGCAAGCTTCTTCCAAGGCAAGACAAATCATAGGTTGCATACACAGGGGTTTCGTCAGCCGTAAGCCTGAAGTCATTATCCCTTTGTATAGATCCATGGTGAGACCGCACCTGGAATACTGTATGCAATTCTGGAGGCCACATTACCGTAAGGATGTGCTGAGGCTGGAATCGGTCCAGAGAATGGCCACCCGGATTGTCTCGGGACTGAAGGATCTCCCGTACGAAGAACGGTTAGATAAATTACAGCTATACTCACTCGAGGAGCGCAGAGAGAGGGGAGACATGATCGAGACGTTCAAGTATCTCACTGGCCGCATCAAGGTAGAAGAAGATATCTTCTTTTTCAGGGGTCCCACGGCAACAAGAGGACACCCGTGGAAAATCAGAGGCGGGAAACTGCACGGTGACACCAGGAAATTATTTTTCACCGAAAGGGTGGTGGATCGCTGGAATGGTCTTCCACTTCAGGTGATTGAGGCCAACAGCGTGCCTGATTTTAAGGCCAAATGGGATCGACATGTGGGTTCTATTCGCAAAGTAAAGGCAGGGGAGGTTCATTAGGGTGGGCAGACTGGATGGGCCGTGGCCCTTATCTGCCGTCGATTTCTATGTTTCTATGTTTCTACCTCAATACGGCCCGTGACATATTTGAACGTCTCAGTCATGTCTCCCCTCTCTCTTCGCTCCTCGAGTGAGTATAGCTGCAACTTACCCAGCCTTTCCTTATACCGGAGATCCTTGAGTCCTGAGACTATCCTGGTGGCCATTTGCTGAACCAACTCCATTCTCTGCACATCTTTTTGATAATGCGGTCTCCAGAATTGTACACAATATTCCAGATGAGGTCTCACTATGGATTTGTACAAAGGCATTATAACTTCGGTCTTCCGGCTGACGAAGCTTCTTCGGATACAACCCATCATTTGTCTAGCCTTGGATGAAGCTTTCACCACTTGATTGGCAGACTTCATGTCTTCGCTAATGATTACTCCCATGTCCCGTTCTGCTGTAGTTTTTGCTAAGGTCTCACCATTTAGGGTGTAAGTTCTGCATGGATTGCTGTTGCCAAGGTGCATGACCTTACACTTTTTGACATTAAAACTTAGTTGCCAAGTTGAGGACCAATGTTCCAGTAAGAACAGATCCTGCGTCATGCAGTCGGGCACTGTGCTTTTGCCTACTATGTTGCATAGTTTGGTGTCATCGGCGAATAATGCAATTTTCCCTCGAAGCCCCCTAAGCCAGGTCCCTTATGAAGATATTAAATAGGATCGGACCCAAGACCGAACCCTGCGGCACTCCACTGATCATTTCTGATGTTTCGGAGAGAATACCGTTCACCACCACCCTCTGAAGTCTACCATTGAGCCAGTCTTTTACCCATGCAGTTAACGTTTCTCCTAATCCCATTGAACTCATCTTGCTCAATAACCTGTGGTGTGGGACACTATCAAAAGCCTTACTAAAGTCCAAGTACATGATGTCCAGGGACTCCCCCATATCCAGCTTTTTCGTTACCTAGTCAAAGAAGCTGATCAGATTGGATTGGCAGGACCTTCCCTTTGTAAATCCATGTTGATGGGGGTCTCGTAGATTCTTGTCATTCAGGATCGTATATAATTGGCGTTTGATTAGAGTTTCCATAAGTTTACTCACTATCGATGTGATATTCACCGGTCTGTAGTTCGCAGCCTCCGTTCTGCATCCTTTTTTGTGGAGTGGAATGACGTTAGCCGTTTTCCAGTCCAACGGGACTTTTCCTGTACTTAGGGAAAGATTGAAGAGCGCAGATAACGGTTCCACCAAGACATCTCTCAACTCCCTGAGCACCCTGGGGTGTAGTTTGTCTGGTCCCATAGCTTTGTTCACCTTGAGTCTTGATAGCTCATAGTAGACACTGCTGGGCGTAAACTCAAAATTTTGAAACGGGTCTTCCGAGCTTTCCCTTGTCTGCAGCTGAGGGCCAGATCCCGATGCCTCGCAAGTGAAGACTGAGCAGAAATATTAATTTAAGAGTTTGGCTTTATCGGAGTCTGATTCTACATAGTTCCTGTCGGGTTTCCTAAGGCGTACTATCCCATCTGTGTTTCTTTTTCTGTCACTAATAAACCTGAAGAAGGATTTATCACCCTTCTTGATGTTCTTCGCTAGATTCTCCTCCATTCGGAATTTGGCCTCTCTGACTGCTGTTTTGACTGCTTTTGACTTGTTCAGATAGTCCTCCCTAGATTCTTGCTTCCCTGATTGTTTGTAGGAGATGAATGCTCTTTTCTTCTTTTTTATGAGGTCTGAGATCTCCGCAGAGAACCACTGTGGTTTATTGTTTCTTCGCCGTTTACTTACTGATTTTATATTGCTTCATGTATGGTTGTTTTCAGAGTTGATCACATTACCTCTATATTATCTGTTTCGGTTTGGTTTTGCAGTGCCTGATGGATGAAATCTCCCATGCTTTCGAAGTTTGTGCCCTTAAAGTTGAGGACCTTGGTTAATGTGCTTGATTTAGTGAAACCTTTCCTGAGGTTGAACCATATCATGTTGTGGTCACTGGAGGCCAACGTATCGCCTACCAAGACCTCTGTGACACTTTCTCTGTTGGTGAGTATCAGGTCCAGTTTCGCCTGATCCCTAGTGGGCTCTAATACCATTTATCTGAGTCTTGCTCCCTTTAAAGAGGTTAATAGCTTTCTGCTGGTCGTGGACTCAGAAATGGATTGGCAACTTACCTCGCCAGGTTGGTTTCTTATGCCAGTACTTGAGTGGGTACCCTCCCCCAACTTACCTAGTTTAAAGCCCTATGAAGTAGGTGGGCTAGTCGGTGTCCAAAGACGTTCTTTCCCCTTCTGGTCCGGTGGAGCCCGTCTGGTCCCTGTAGTCCTTGCAACGCTCTTCCCTTGCCCCTCACTGGAAGGATCGAGGAGAAGACCACCTGAGCATCCATCCTCCTCAGCTTCTCTCCCAGGGCTCCAAAGTCTGCAGGTATGCTCTCCGGAGTGTTCCTGGCAGTGTCGTTCGTTCCGATGTGGATGAGAATCATGGGGAAGTGGTCTTGGGGCTTGATGAGTCTGTCTAGGCAGGCGGTTACATCCCGGATCCTGGCCCCTGACAGACAACAAACCTCTCTTGATTGCATATCTGGTCTTCAAATTGGTCCCTCGTTGCCCCTCAGCAGAGAATCTCCAATGACTACCACTCTGCACTTCTTTGGGGGAAGCTGATCTGTTGTCTCCGGAAGCGCCTGTTGGACCACTTCCTGTACCTCATTGTCAGGTTCTTCCTGTAACAGCTGGAATCTGTTCCTCAAGGTGATTTGTGGGGTCGATGTAAAACTGCCCTGTATGCGAGAGAAAGAGACAGAAGAAGAGGAAGGTCTTCTGTGTTTGCCTGTGGAGGAAGTTACCAGCTGCCAGGAGTCAGTGTCTCCAGTCTCTTCTTGTACCCCAATCGTTGGTTTCAAAGTTGCAGGATTGGTCGGTTTGGGCATCTCAAGGATGGTCTTGTCTGGCTCCTGCTTGGTGATCTGGGACAGCTCCTGGATGACTCTGTCGATGAAGACCTTGTCTTCTCGGATGCTTCTCAAGTGCTGTACCTCCTCTCTCAGGCTCCTCAGCTCCTGCAATATGTCTCCGTCTAGCAGATCCACCTCTTCTGTCTATGTGGAGACTGTAGTCTTCTGCTTGGGGATGGCCTCGGTCTGTCCTCCATCCTGACTCTCCCTCCGTCTGTACGTGGACCGTGGCCATCCCCTGGATCCCTTCGATAACTGGGCTGCTGATCTTGATTGTAGTCTTGGTGCTCCTGGTTCTCCCTGCTATTTTCAAGATTTTTTTTTTTTTTTTAATAAGTGTGTTAGAAAGGTCTGCCTGTTGGGCCTCTGCCTGCCTGTGAGTTAGAAAGGTCTGCCCGTTTAGATTGTTAGAAAGGTCTGTCTATTAGATGGGTGTTTGTTAGATAAGTTGTATCTGCCCATCCTAAGTTGTATCTGCCCATCCTAAGTTTTCACTGCATCCTACATCAGGAGGCGCTTTGTGCTCAGATGTGTGCTGAGCAGCTTGGTGAGGTGATGTCGCTGATCAGTCAGGTGGTCAACTTTATTGTTGCCCGAGCTTTAAATGATCGCCAGTTTAAAACACTGATGGAAGAAGTGGGGAATAATTATCCTGGTCTGCTTCTGCACAGCAATGTGCGTTGGTTGTCAAGAGGGAAGGTGCTCAGCCGTTTCGCAGCTTGTCTGAGCGAAATCCGGACTTTTCTTGAAATGAAAAACGTCGAGCATCCTGAGTTATTTAACACTGAGTGGCTCTTGAAGTTCTACTATCTCGTGGACATCACTGAACATCTGAACCAGCTCATTGTGAAAATACAAGGCGTTGGAAATACAGTCTTATCCCTTCAACAGTGTTTGCATTTGAAAACAAGCTAGAACTCTTCATCGCCGACATTGAAACAGGTCGTTTACTACACTTTGAAAAACTGGGGGAGTTTAAAGATGCATGCACAGCAAGTGACCCTGCTCAACATCTTGATCTTCAGCAGCTAGCGGGCTTCACATCTAATCTACTGCAGTCATTCAAAGCGCGCTTTGGAGAATTTCGTGAGCGCACTCGTCTTTTTAAGTTCATCACCCATCCACACGAGTGTGCAGTGGACAGCGCCGACCTGAGTTACATCCCCGGTGTCTCCGTCAGAGATTTTTAGCTACAAGCTGCTGACCTGAAGGCCTCAGACATGTGGGTGAATAAGTTCAAGTCACTGAATGAAGATTTGGAAAGACTTGCACAACAGCAAGTAGAGTTGGCGAGCAAACACAAGTGGGAAGAAATGAAAAAACTTCAACCGGCAGACCAACTGATTGTCAAAACTTGGAACGCGTTTCCCATCACATACCACACACTGCTACGTGTGAGTATTGATGTACTGACAATGTTTGGCTCTACGTATGCATGTGAGCAGTCTTTCTCACATCTAAGGAACATTAAGACCAACCTACGATCACGTTTCAACGCCTGCATGAAACTTAACCTCACCACATATCAACCAGACTACAAAGCCATCAGCAAAACCATGCAGCAGCAGAAGTCGCATTAATGGTAAGAAGTACTTTATTCATCATTGATTAGAAGCAGCATAACAACGTTATTAAAAAGAATTCAGAGACTTATTGTACTTTAAAAGTGTTGGTCTTATCTAAAATGCACACATTTAATTGTATTTAGGTTTAAAATGTAATGCCGTGAGAGCCATACAATATGTTTAAACTTTAAACATATTGTATGGCTCTCACGGAATTACATTTCAAAATATGTGGCGTTTATGGCTCTCAGCCAAAAAGGTTCCCTACCCCTGCCCTAGAGGAAAGGAGGGACAGGGAAGATATGATTGACGTTCAAATACTTGAAGGGTATTAACGTAGAACAAAATCTTTTCCAGAGAAAGGCGATATATGATCATGGTTCGGATGAGTGCTGGAGGAGATGTGGGGGGTAGGCACATTTGAACATTTTCAGTGGACTTGTCCTAAGGCCCAATTTTATTGTGATATTTTGTTGCACTTTACTGGGGAATTGGTGGGCCGGGATATCCCTAAGTCCATTGAAAGCTGCTTATTGAATGGCCACCAGGATGGTCTCGGGACTCAAAGACCTACCGTATGAGGAAAGGCTGAATAAATTGCAGCTATACTCACTCGAAGAACGTAGAGAGAGAGGAGACATGATTGAGACGTTTAAATATATCACCGGCCGTATTGAGGTGGAGGATGATATCTTCTTTTTTAAAGGTCCCTCGGCCACAAGAGGACATCCGCTGAAAATCGGGGGTGGGAAATTTCATGGCGACACCAGGAAGTTCTTCTTCACCGAAAGAGTGGTCGATCGTTGGAATGAACTTCCGCTTCAGGTGATTCAGGCCAGCAGCGTGCCAGATTTTAAAAGGAAATGGGATACACATGTGGGATCTCTAGGGAGGTAAAAAAATGTAGAGGGGATACACATGTGGTATCTCTAGGGGGGGTAAATTCAAGGGGGTGGGGTTGTTAGAGTGGGCAGACTAGATGGGCTATAGCCCTTTTCTGCCGTCATCTTCTATGTTTCTATGTTTCTAGTGTTTAAGCCCGTTACATTAATGGGTGCTAGAATATATGCCTGTCTGTCTTTCTTTATTTATGTCTCTCTCCCTGCTCCTATCTCTTTCTTCCTTTCTTTCTGTCTCTCTCCCTCCTGCTATTTTTCTCTCTCTCTCCCTGGCACCCTTTGTCTGTCTGTCTGTCTCTCTGGTCCCCTGTCTGTCTTTATTTCTGTCTGTCTCTCTCCCTGGCCTCCTTTGTCTGTCTGTATTTCTTTCTGTCTCTCCTCTCCCCCCCCCCCCCCCACTTTCCTTTGCAGAAGCAGCAGCGGTATTTCCCTTCCCCTCTAGGTCCCTGTGAAGTAGTAGCAGCATTTCCCCCCCCCACTCCCTTCTCCCCCCCCCCCCACTTTCCTTTGCAGAAGCAGCAGCGGTATTTCCCTTCCCCTCCAGGTCCCTGTGAAGCAATTCCCTTCTCTTACCAAGAGCTGTCCTGCTCCGTTCGGCCCCTCCCTTCTCTTAATGCGATCTGGCCTGCTCCGTTCGGCCCCTCCCCCTTCCCTTCCCGCGGGCTGACCTGCTGCGGCCAAAGGTTTTTGTTTCAAGTTTTAAAGTGCCGGCAGCGGCTCCTCTCACACTGCTGATCCTCCTGTAAAGAGCACGGGATCGCGTCAGAAGGAACGTGCTACCGAGTTGGAGAGCGGCCTGCGAGGTTCGCTAAAGCCGGCCACCATCGCAGGCTGCTCTTTACAGGAGGATCAGCAACAGCGGCGGCAGCAGCGGCGAGTGAGGGCCGAGGTGTGTTCCCTGCCGAGGACGTGGGCAGGGAGAGAAAGGGCAGACTTGCCTGGCTTCCAGGGTGAGTGAGGGCGGGAGGAGGGGAGTGACCAGAATGTTCCCTGCTGCTGGGTTGGCTGCCACGGATCACACACCACAGCGGCAGGGAACACGAAATCCTAAGTGCGCATGTGCGCTTAGGGTTTTATTATATAGGATTGGACCAGCTGTCTTGCCTGGCCGACAGAGGAAATGGGTGCACCTGGTTCTAACGGCTGGCTTTTGTTGGCTTCTGCTTGGAAACAGCTGACTTCTCTTTTTAAACCTTGCTAAGCTAACTGATTTCACCAGATTCTCTGACAGTGAATTCCAGAGTTTAATTACATAGTTTCTTAGTTTATTTAAAATTTGATTACTCGCCTATCCTGGCCAGCACCTTTAGACCAGTCTCAAACCTACACTTTATCTCCAAGTTCTCAACCAATTACACTCCTTCATTGACTTCCAATTTAGTTTCAGGAAATACCATAGTAATGAAACCATCCTCCTCAACATCGGCTAGAAACTCATGGATAAAGGTAATGATATCCTTCTGGTGCTACTGGATCTTAGTGCAGCCTTTTGACACCGTTGACCACCACTCCTCATTACATGACTTTCTGAAATTTCACTTCCTTTCTGAATAATAGATTTCAAAGTGTACTACTCAACGCAGCCCTATCGAAACCAAATATGGTATCCCACAAGGGGTTCTACTTTCCCCGCTATTATTCAATCTCTACATTAGACCCATCCTAGATATAGTTCAAGAACACTAAATCCAAACTCCTTCGCTGTATCTATCTAACTATATCTACCACTGGGTGAAATTCGCAATGCCCTGATCACAAAACTCATGAACTGCCTCTCTGAAATGAAAAACTGGATGACCATTGATCAACAAATTGCAGCAACATTGCACTCACACCCACTCTTCTCTACTCTGGGAATCAACTACCATAACTGTAAAAGACCAAGCACACAGCTTAGGGATTCTCGTTGACCCCAACCTAACACTTTCCAACCATATCTCTCAGGTGATCTCAACCTAATTCTACTACCTGTGACAACTCTGGAAAATAAGGATCTACTTCTCAGAATCTGACTCCACCCAACTTCTCTATGCCTTCATCCTCTCCCACATGAACTATTGCAATGCATTATTCAACGTCAGAGGAGAAGCTTTCATGCACACACAAGCGACTACAGGCAGGCTCGGCCGGCTTCAGCAAGTTACTTTACTAATGTGCCACGAAGGGGAGGGAGGGAGATAGTTTCGGTAGGTAGGAAGGAGGGAGGGGGCCGCGCACGATTGGTGACTGCGCACGTTCCCAACCTTAACTGCAGGGACAAGGCCTTTCACCGCTCCAAGGGGCGGTGGATGGCCTTATCCCCGTGCCTGCAGTGAGCACTCCCCCCCCCCCACACCGTTTTGGCGGGTTACCTGCAGATAGCCGTGGCTAGCCGCGGGTAACAGTCACCGTGTCATTCTCTATTCCAGAGTTTAACTATTCTCTGAGTGAAAAAAAAATTCCTCCTATTGGTTTTAAAAGTATTTCTCTGTAACTTCGAGTGTCCCCTAGTCTTTGTAATTTTTGACGGAGCGAAAAAATCGATCCACTTGTACCCATTGTACTCCACTCAGGATTTTGTAGACTTCAATCATATCTCCCCTCAGCTGTCTCTTTTCCAAGCTGAAGAGCCCTAACCATTTTAGTCTTTCCTCATACGAGAGGAGTTCCATCCTCTTTACCATCTTGGTTGCTCTTCTTTGAACCTTTTCTAGTGCCACTATATCTTTCTTGAGATAAGGAGACCAGAATTGAATGCAATACTCCAAATGAGGTCGCACCATGGAGCAATACAGGGGCATTATGACATTTTTAGTCTTATTAACCATCCCTTTTTTAAAAATAATTCCTAGCATCCTGTTTGTTTTTTTGGCCGCCGCCATCACACATTGGGCGGAAGGTTTCATCGTATTGTCTATAACAAGCCTGCCCAAGTCCGGTCCTTGAGATCTACTGGCAGGCCAGGTTTTCAGCATATCCACAATGAATATGCATGAGAAAGATTTACCTGCACTGCCTTCTTGGTATGCAAATCTCACATTTCTTACCAAACTACTAGAACCAACTACCCCTGTAGATAAGATCTATCGAAGGGCTCCTGAACTTTAGAAAATCAATAAAAATATACCTCTTCACTTAATCACTTGCCTACTTCTGTAGGTTTATTAGGACTAACTCATTGTAATGTAAATATGACAAATCAAAACTCGCTGACTGTATATTATGTATATCAACCATGACAAATAGTAAACTGTTTGAATGTATTATGTATGTCAGTGATTCCCAACCCTGTCCTGGAGGAACACCAGGCCAATCGGGTTTTCAGGCTAGCCCTAATGAATATGCATGAGAGAGATTTGCATATGATGGAAGTGATAGGCATGCAAATTTGCTTCATGCATATTCATTAGGGCTAGCCTGAAAACCCAATTGGCCTGGTGTTCCTCCAGGACAGGGTTGGGAACCACTGATGTATGTTAACCTGTAACCCATTCTGAGTTCATTAGGGAGAACAGGATAGAAAACAAATTAAATAACTGTGGTACAAAGTACCATTAAATAAGGTTATTCTATGAATATTGCATGGAGTCACAGAACATAAGAATTGCCGCTGCTGGGTCATACCAGTGGTCCATCGTGCCCAGCAGTCCGCTCATGCGGCGACCCTCTGGTCAAAGACCAGCGCCCTAACTGAGACTAGCCCTACCTGCGTACGTTCTGGTTCAGCAGGAACTTGTCTAACTTTGTCTTGAATCCCTGGAGGGTGTTTTCCCCATAACAGCCTCCGGAAGAGCGTTCCAGTTTTCCACCACTCTGGGTGAAGAAGAACTTCCTTACGTTCGTACAGAATCTATCCCCTTTCAACTTTAGAGAGTGCCCTCTCATTCTTCCTACCTTGGAGAGGGTGAACAACCTGTCTTTATCTACTAAGTCTATTCCCTTCATTATCTTGAATGTTTCGATCATGTCCCCTCTCAATCTCCTCTTACATGGGGTTACGACTTTACAAAATTATGTAAGGATACTGTTAAGCAATGCATAGGGTTACAGTTTATCTTGTATGGGGTATGAATATAGAATTGAATGGATGAAGTGTATAGTATGGGAGCCTGTCTAACAATACACTCTAGACATATGATTTCTGTTAAGGTTATCAAGCCTAGCGTGTATGTGACACATTTTTGGGTTATCCTGTTGTTTGGTGTACACGTACCATTTATACATAAATGATCAAACATCTTCTCATATCAAGTACTTTAGTCATGGTCCATAGAGTATTCCACAGAGGCAAATGCGGAGAGATGGGTATAGGTAGTTTAATGTTGAGGGGATAGGGCTTGGCAAAGATGTAGGTTTTTATAGCTTTCCTAAAGTTTAGAAGTCCCTCAAGGGATATGATGTGTGGAAAAAGTAGGCTTTTAGTCTGGATTTGAATACTGCCAGGGACGGAGCATGACATACTGATTCATTCAATCTGTTCCAAGCATATGGTGCAGCAAGAGAGAAGGAACATAGTCTGGAGTTGGCAGTAGAGGAGAAGGGTACAGATAAGAGAGATTAGCCCAATGAACAGATTTCCTGGGGAGGAGTATAGGGAGAGAAGAGAGAAGAGATACGAAGGAGCTGCAGAGTGAATGCACTTGTAAATCAGTAGGAGGAATTTGAACTGTATGCAGAAATTGACAGGGAGCCAATGAAGTGATTTCAGGAGAGGGGTGATGTGGGCATGGCAAATTTGTTCCTCTGGGTGAGTGTTCTTTTATATCTGTGGAACAAGTCCTTCACTTTGCAGGGTCTGATGCTGGGGTAGCTGCAGCAGCATTTTCTGGGATGGGTTGTTCCAATCCATGGTCTTACTCCCCAGAATTTATTCTCCTGCATTATTGTCCACCTTAGGAGTCAGCACCCAAGAAAACGATCTTGATGTCATTGTAGAAACTACTCTGAAATCTTCTGCCCAGTGTGCTGCTGCAGCATAAAAAGCAAACAAGATGCTAGGAGTTATTAGGAAGGGATGGTAAATAAGACCAAGAATATTATAATGCCTCTGTATCGCTCCATGGTGTGTCCTCACCTTGAGTATTGCGCACAGTTTTCATCGCTGTAGCTAAAAAAATATATAGTGGAATTAGAAAAGGTTCAAAGAAGAGCAACCAAAATGATAAAGGGGATGAAATTCCTCTTGTATGAGGAAAGACTAAAGAGGTTGGGGCACTTCAGCTTGGAAAAGAGATGGTTAAGAGGAGATATGATTGAGGTCTACAAAATCCTGAACGGTGTAGAATGGGTACAAGTGAATCAATTTTTTTCACTCTTTCAAAAAGTACAAAAACCAGACGACACTCAATGAAATTACATGGAAATACTTTTAAAACCAATAGGAGGAAATATTTTTTTTACTAAAATAATAGTTAAATTCTGGAACTCGTTGCCAGAGGAGGTGGTTAGAGCAGTAAACATAGCTAGATTTAAGAAAGGTTTGGACAAGTTTCTGAAGAAAAACTCCATAGTTGAGACAAACATGGGGGAAGCCACTGCTAGCGCAAAACAATTCAATTCACTGACTTTTTTATGAAACAAACTAACACACTCTGACCATTTGAAAAAATGAGTATAATATTTTATTAGCAATAGGAAGTGAATAATTAATTCGTAATAGAATGAAAACAATACTTTACCGTGTGTTCATCCTTAGCCTCTTCACAAACCAGAAAGCCTTTTAACGGTCCAGCTAGGAGCTCTTTCCACGGAGGGGTCACTGGGCATAGGATGAAGTTATGAGGTGATAGGCTCAGGAATAATCTAAGGAAATACTTTTTTACAGAAAGGGTGGTAGATGCGTGGAACAGTCTCTCAGAAGAAGTGGTAGAGACAGAGACTGTGTTTGAATTAAAGAAGGTGTGGGATCTCTTAAAGAGAGGAAGAGATGATGGTTACTGTGGATGGGCAGACTAGATGGACCATTTGGCCTTTATCTGCCATCATGTTTCTATGTCTACTCCCAGTTGAGCTTCAAGCATAACAATAGTCAGGAGCTTCCTTTATAGTAACATTCGCATGCAATGTTTACCTTTCAAACACACACAAGATAGCACATTTCCAAAAACAGTATGTAAAGGTTGACATACCAGTCAGAGAGGACATCTGTTCTGTCCACAAAAACAACCAACAGGTTTCAGCAGGCACTACTGACAAGAACTTAGCTGGAGCAACAGTCAAAAGAGAAAACCAAGTCATGAAACTACAATGCTGTTCTTAGACTTGCAGGCCCAGGGCCTGTAAGCACTACATTGCCCTCTTGCTACCATTTGGGTTTCTGCTAGTTACTGTGACCTGGATTGGCCACTGTTGGATACGATCTGACTCAGTATGGCTGTTTTTATGCTCTTAAATTCCAGGATTCATCTACTGTGATTAAAGAAAATTACCAGGTAAGACGTAGTTTTTCTTTCCTCACACAAAATAATTGAGTAGTCCCATTTTCTTGTGGTTCTATGAATAAATAATATTAATCACTACAGATGCTTACTCGGGTTTTCTTTTTCAGAATGTCATTGGCTGGTACCGATTTCGGAGAAATACTCAGCAGCAGATGTCCTTTCGAGAGCTGGTCCTGCACAAGCAGTTGACAGAGTTGCTGGGTGTCCCAGACCTGGTTTTTCTTCTCTTTAGTTTCATCTCAACTGCTAACAACTCTACACATGCCCTGGAGTATGTGCTATTCAGACCCAATCGCAGGTCAGGCACTTATTTTCCTAAATTGTTGGGCTCTACTAATAACCCCCCACTCACTGCTTATTCCGCTTTGCAGCTTCTTTTACTAAACAGCAACCAGAACCCCTTGATCAAATAATAATTTATTTCTTATATACAATCTTAAATACAATAACGTCTATAAGAATGCATCTTTTAAAATCTAAAAGTTAGGATAATAACATAGTTTAAATAGAGGAGTGATGATTAAGGATAGGCAACTAATAAAATCATAGTAAATTAAGGCCATAAAAATTCAAGTAAGTTATGGCCGTAAACATGGTTTAGGATTGGAACTTGTCTTCAATGGTTTTCTGAAATCAGCATAAGAGGCAGCTTCAAATATGAGTTTACCAAGCCATATATTCAGTTTGGCTGCCTGGAATGTTAAAGTTTTGTCAAGAAACTTCTTATATTGGCATGATTTCAGGGAGGGATAGTTAAATAAAATTTTTCTGAGAGTGCTCATGTTAGAACAGTTCAAAAGGAAGTGGGAGGCGAGGTAGACTGGTAACATCCCAAAGACTGTTTTGTAACTGATATAAAGTCACCTCCCCTCTGCAGACAATTTAGCTGAAGCATTTTCTATGTAGGTTTCTAAACTTAGGGACTTTTTGCCTGTTATGCCACCAGTCAGAAGTTCTATTTTTAGCTTCAAAATCTTGAAATGACCTTCCTCCTTATATCCATTTGTAACCCAGTTTTGCAAAATTTAAGATTCTGTTAAAAGCTTTCTTTTTTGAACAGTCATTTGACCATTTCCTGACTACACATTCTTTGCCTGACTTCTCCTTTGTTCTCTTACTCCATCTTAGTCGGAGACTGAGTAGCATTTGTAGGGAGCAGTGATTCTAACAAGAGATTTGTAGTTGTAGCTATAATTGAGCAGGGATGGAATGCGCTTCCTATGTTTTTACGGGAGGAGAAGGTGTTTGGGAAATTTAAAAGCGAATTAAAAACCTTTTTGTTCAAAGACGCATTTGTAAATTAATTAAATTTTATTATAAAGTGGTATTCTAGCGAATTATTTTTCTATCTTTTGTTTTTTTTTTTTTAATTTCCTTATGTGTTTTCCCTGTATGATCTTTCTTTACTATAAAAAATGTATTTCACCCCCTCTTACCTTTTGTTTACGTTATAATTAATTAACTGTATGTAATGTTTTCGTTTCCTTACATGTATATTTTATTGTACATCGCTTAGAAATCTGATTAAGCGATTCAACAAGCAAACTAATAAACTTGAAACTTGAAACTTGCATCTATCAAAGAAGGGAAGAAGTGAATCTATCAAAGAAGGGAAGAAGTGTCTTTGCCGGCAGTCTGGCTAATCTACTGAAGAGGGCTTTAAACTAGAAGTGATGGGGCAGGGTGATCAAAGCTCCCGGGTGAGTATAAGCCCACAGGGCTTGGGCCCGATCCTATTTAACATCTTCATAAGAGACTTGGCTGAGGGGCTTCGAGGTAAAATTACATTATTCGCTGATGACGCCAAACTGTGCAACATAGTAGGCAACCGCACAACATATGAAAGCACAGTGCCTGACAAAAGCTCAATGCCTGACAGTATGACACAGGACCTACTCCTGCTGGAGCATTGGTCAAAGACTTGGCAACTAAGTTTCAATGCCAAAAAATGCAAGGTCATGCACCTTGGCGGCAAAAATCCATGCAGGACTTACACCCTAAATGGTGAGATCCTAGCAAGGACTGTAGCAGAACGTGACTTGGGGGTGATCATTAGCGAAGACATGAAGACTGCCAATCAAGTGGAGAAAGCTTCATCCAGGGCTAGACAAATCATGGGCTGTATCCGTAGATGTTTTGTTAATCCGTAAGCCCAAGGTCATAATGCCGTTGTACAGATCCATGGTGAGACCCCATCTGGAATACTGTGTACAATTCTGGAGGCCGCATTATCAAAAAGATGTGCGGAAAGTTGAGCCGGTTCAGCGAATGGCCATCAAGATGGTCTCAGGTCTCACGGATCTCCCGTATGAGGAACGACTGGGTAAGTTGCAGCTGTACTCACTCAAGAAACGCAGAGAGAGGGGAGACGTGATCGAGACGTTTAAATATGTCACAGGCCGTATCGAGGTGGAAGAGAATCTCTTTTTCCTTAAAGGACCCACGGCAACAAGAGGGCATCCGTTGAAAATCAGGGGTGGGAAATTTCATGGCGACACCAGAAAATATTTCTTCACCGAAAGGGTGGTTGATCGTTGGAATAATCTTCCACAACAGGTAATTGAGGCCAGCAGCGTGCCAGATTTTAAGAAAAGATGGGATTGGCATGTGGGATTTCTTCATGGAGGTAGTTAGGGGGTGGGCCATTAGTGTGGGCAGACTAGATGGGCCGTGGCCCTTTTCTGCCGTCATGTTCTATGTTTCTAAATCACTGAATACCTCTACATGGATGGGAAAAAGGGGCAATGTCTGGAAAGCAGTATATACTAATGCTTGAAGTATGGGAAACAAGATTCTGGATCTAGAAGCTGTGATGGAAGAAGAGGAGTTGAATATAGTGGCAATCACAGATTCTCTACAAGGATCCTGGATCTTGGGTGATCATCTGGCATCCAGTGATCACTGTTTGGATGGGGGTTTACATCAAGGAATTATTGTCTAGGTGGGAACATCCTTTTAAGGGCAATTGAGTTCGACTTCATTTATAGCTGCCCCTCTTATTGTTTTTATAGTTTATTAAAAATTTGATAATATACTTTACATTACATTTTAAAGCGTTGTACAATTAAAATAAAAAATAAATAATGAATAAAAAAACAATACATACTAAGGGGGGGAAGGAATAGAACAAAAGGGAAGAGTGGGAAAAATTACAATTCTTAAAAAATATATAAATAAATAAAAATAACAGAGGAAAGGATTGGGAAGAGTTTTAAAATTGATAAAAAATAAGGATGTATTAAGATTATATAGGATACATCAAGATTGGATGGGATACATTAATCATATGCATCCTTAAAAAGGAAGCATTTTAAGCTGCGCTTAAACTTAACCAAATTTTGTTCTACTCTTAAATGTAATGGTAGTGAGTTCCAAATAGAGGGTGCTGTTACAGAAAAAATGTATGAGCGACGAGGGCCGATTACTTTTAGAGAGGAAACATTAAGGGTAAATTGTTATAAGGATCTTAAGATTCTAGGGCAGCGATGGCGAACCTATGGCACGCGTGCCAGCTGTGGCACGCGGGAAGGTCCGCAATTAAGATATGCGGCGCGGCGGGAGGCGAGTGTGCCGGTGTCTGCTTTGCAGCTCACCTGCAACAGGGTCGGACTGGCCATTGGGAGGACCGGGCATTGTCCCGGTGGGCCGCGGCCCATCCTCCTGTGCTGGCTGCAGTCCTGTGAGTGGATGTTTAGCCTGCCTGTCTTCCCCTTAGTATCCTATGAGCCAGGCAGTGTGTGAGGGGGAAGTGGGGGGAGGAAGAGAAGCTTCACACTGAGTCTGTCACAGGAACTCAGTGAGGCTGTAGTGTGACTCCACATGTGACATCTGTAATCAGGAACAGTTCCTAGTGCTCCCATGCTAGAGAGGTGAAGATATGGGGGGATGTTAATGTGTCTAATAATGTGCTCCTCTGTAAAAACCTCTGTATCTTCCATGGGGGACATGCTAAATTCGAGGAAATAAAAAAGCTGCTTATGATGATTGCATAGAGAAGTTCAGTAAGCTGAGAGGAGGGCTGGGCTCTCTGTGAACAACCAACACACTAATCCTCTGCGCTGTACCTTATGGAAAACTCAATATAGCAAAAAACAGTAAAGTGTATATGTGGCCCTTCACAGTGCTTTTGTAAACATCATAATAAAATAACAAAGGCTCCAATAATGAAAAATAAAAGTCCTTTTCCCATACACTCAGGTTGCACAAGTCCGGTTTTCACCCGGACAGTATATTTTTTGACCAAAACGGATGTCTACAATTAGTAAAATTCCCCAATCACATATTTTTTTATGGGGACGGATTTGTATACAGCACTTCATTAGATTTTTTTATTATACAAATTTTATCTTTTTGTAGACTTGAAGTCTTGAACAAAGAAAATGAGTACAGAAAAAAAAGCAAAAACAGATAGTGGAAGACCATTACAAGAGGCCTGGACAGAGACATATGGAGTGATTGAACGCAGTGGGAAAGCATTGTGTATTATGTGTAATGAAAGTGTTGTGTCTCGCACATCAAGTGTCAAACATCACTTTGAGACCAACCATAACAGTGTTGCTGAACTTGGTTTAGCTCAAAGAAAAGAGTTCCTTGTAGGAAAATTAAAGAAATATCACTCCCAGTCTCTTAGTTTTAGCAACTATCTTTCAAAAACTAATCATCTTACAGTTGCCAGCTTTCAAATTTCACTGTGCATGGCAAAACATGGTAAGCCCCTCTCTGATGGAGATTTTATCAAAAAGGCAATTTTGGCTGGGAGTAATTCACTCTTCCATGATTTCCAAAACAAGGATAAAATTGTGCAGCGCATCTCTGAGATGCCGCTAAGCAGAAATACTGCAAAAGATAGGGTTCTGCGAATGGCTGCCGATGTTAGTCAACAGCTTACTTGCGACTTACAAAAAGCACCCTTCTACTCCATGTGCTTGGATGAAAGTACAGATATTACTAACCATGCAAGACTAGCGCTCATTTTGCGTTATGCTACTGGTGACATCATGAGAGAAGAGCTGGTAAAACTGCTGTCTTTGCCTGGAAGAACACAAGGGATAGATATCCACAATGCTGTGATGGAGGCTTTTTCATCACTAGATATAAGTCCAGAAAAAGTGGTTTCAGTTACTAGCGATGGAGCACCTAGCATGGTGGGGACAACATCAGGATTCATTCATTTCTTTGCTAAGGAAGCAAAACATCCACTGATTCAATTTCACTGAATAATACATCAAGAGGCTCTCTGCGCCAAAGAAAGCAGCAAAAAACTTGACGATGTCCTCAAAGATGTAACAAAAATGGTGAACTTCATCATGGCGCGTGCTCTTAATTTTCGACAATTTCAAGCACTTCTTGATGAGGTTCAGGCACAATATAACACTTTACTGATGTACAATAATGTCCGGTGGCTGAGCAGAGGACGAGTGTTAGAGAGATTTGTGGCCTGCTTGGAAGACGTTAGGCTATTTATGAACGAAAAGGGGGAAGACTATCCTCAACTCACCAACATGGCCTGGCTTACCAACCTCATGTTCTTTACAGATTTTACTAACCACTTTAATGTACTAAACAAAAAATTACAAGGCATGAGAAAAACAGCAGAAAGCATGTTTAGTGACATCAAAGCTTTTGAGAGAAAATTGCATGTTTTTGAAAAAGACCTTGAGAGTGGACAGCTAAAATATTTTCCCAACCTAAAAATACATTTGGATAATTCTACAACATTTGTGGACAGTCATAAAAAACACCAGGAAATCCACAAAGCATATTCCACCATTGTAGCCGAAGCAAAGGAGAATTTTAGTAAAAGATTTTCTCAGTTCCGTAAGATGGAGACAACCCTTTCATTTATAACTTACCCAGAAAAGTCCACATTTGAAGATCTTGATCTTTCCTGCTTACAGTAGTTGGATATTCAAAATTTGGAAATGGAGCTACTGGAATTTCAAGAAACTCTATCTGGAAAAGTAAATTCAATGACCTGCGTGCGGCTCTTGAACGTATTGAGTGTGAAAGGGTGACAAATGAAATCACTGCTAGCAGTTCTGAAAATGAAATCCTAAAAGCGTGGAATTCTCTGCCAGACAATTTTAAGTCCATGAAAGCACTTGGGATTGCTCTTCTTACTTTGTTTGGGTCATCCTATGCTTGTGAGCAGCTGTTTTCGGCTTTGAATCATATAAAATCTGATGCTAGAAACAGATTAACGGATGACATGAGTGCTGCATGTGTTGCTCTGAAATTAACGCACTATGAGCCAAGGATTGACAAGTTATCAGCATGCATGCAACAACAAAAATCACATTAATTTTTTTCAGAGCATGCCCAATGCATATGTTTACATGAAGCAGTGTTTGCAGTTAAGACACTTTCTAAGTTATTTAAATATTATTTAAAGATGTTATTTAAAAAAGGGACTTTACATGGCCCTGTTGTATTCCAATCTGGAATTTCCAATAAAAACGGTTGGTTTAATTGAAAGCTCTTTTGTTTTCTTTACATCATATTATTAGAAATGTAATGATTTAACTATTTTCTAATTTGATTGTAAATTTTACAAAAAAACATGTATAGACTCTTTGGGAATACACACCGAGTCTTGACACAGTTAACAGTTTTAAGAAGTTTATCTTTTTTTTTACTCAGGATACATTTGACATGTTATGTGAATAATACATTTAAAATATATTGTGTAACTGAATCAAATTCTTCCTAAATTCATTAAATTGAATGAAATCATTAAAACATTATAAATTGCCAATAAATTGAAATGAAAACCAAAGGATTGTGAATCAAATTGATTCTCTGACAATACAAAGATTCCAACCTTTAAAAATGATGTTACATAGTTCAGGCAACTTTATAAAGAGTTTTTATATACTAAAATCTTGTTATTAAGGTTTAATTGACGTGCTGGCACTTTGAGGAAATTCTTTGGTTTTGTGCGGGCTCAAAAAGGTTAGCCATCACTTTTCTTGGGGGATCATATGCAATAAGAAGTCTGTCAATAAATGCTGGTGCATTAATCTGTCAGGTCTTAAAAGTAAGGAGGGCGATTTTATAAATGATCCTATGATGAAGGGGAAGCCAATGAGCATTCTTCAACACAGTAGTAACGTGATCAGATTTTTTTGAGATAGTGATAATTTTTATTACTGTGTTTTGTACAAGTTGAAGGCGTCTAATGTCCTTTTGGTATAAACCTTTATATAATGAATTACAGTATTCGATTTTAGATATTATGAGAGAATGAATTAAGATCTGGAGAGATTTAAGGTCAAGGAGAGGAGCTATCATCCTTAACTTATAGAAACAGTTTTTGATGAGAGCACTAATTTGAGAACGATAAATAAGATTGTTATCAATGAGGATTCCTAGGATTTTTACTGTTGAGGAAGATTCTAATGGGATTTGATCTTTTACTTTGACTATAGTAGTTCTTGCCCCTTTTACCTTTTGTTCCAGTTTGTCTTTGTTTTAAAAGTCTCCAAAAACTATCGTTATTGTTAGATGACGCTCTGTCATCTTAAATTTGTATTTTAGCTAAAGTATGTTTTTATGATTTTGTCCGCCTAGAAGGTTGATTGGGGGAGCGGTATAAGAAATTTTAAATAAACTTGAAACTTGAAGTGTTATAGGCAAAACTGAAAGGAGCGATTATAAGGGCGATGAGCCTTTTTGTGAGGCAAGTAAGTAAAAGTAAGAGGAAAAGAAGACCTCTTTGGTTCTCAAAAGTAGTAGCTGAGAAAGTAAGGTATAAGAGGTTAGCTTTCATAAACTACAAAAGATCGCAGAAAGAGGAAGACAGGCAAAAATATATGGAAAAGTTAATAGAGGCTAGTCGTGTAGTCAGGAAAGCAAAGATGCAAATGGAAGAAAAAAATAGCTGACACAGTAAAACGGGGAGACAAAACATTTTTTAGATATATTTTGATAGGAAGAAGTGTAAAAATGGCATTGTGAGACTCAAAGGTGAAGGGGAGGAATATGTAGAAACTGATAAAGAAAAGGCTGAATTGCTTAACAAATATTTCTGTTCTGTGTTCACAGCTGAACTGCCGGGAGCGAGACCGCAAAAGATAAATGTGAATAGGGATGGAGGAGTAATAGACCCTGATCGATTTTCAAAGAGTTGTGTTCATGAGGAGCTAGCTAAAATAAAGGTAGACAAAGCGATGGAGCCAAATGGTGTACATCTGAGGGTGCTGAAGGAACTTAGGGAAGTTCTGGTAGCTCAGTTAACTGATCTTTTGAACGAGTCTCTAGAGTCAGGAGTAATACCAGAATACTGGAGAAGGTTGGATGTGGTGCCTCTCCACAAAAGTGGAAGTAAGGAAGAAGTAGAGAATTACAGGCCAGTAAGTCTGACTTCTGTGGTAAGCAAATTAATGGAAACACTTTTAAAACAGAGAATGGTCAAGTTTCTGGAATCCTGGATTACACTACGGAAGCAATATGGATTCACCAGAGTTAGGTCTTGTCAGACAAATCTGATCAATTTCTTTGACTGGGTGACCAGAGAATTGGATAGAGGATGTGCACTAGATGTGGTATATTTAGATTTTAGCAAAGCCTTTGATAGTGTTTCACACAGACGTCTAATAAATAAACTGAGTGCCCTTGGGCTGGGTCCCAAAGTGACGGGCTGGGTCAGGAACTGGTTGAGTGAAAGGCGACAGAGGGTAGTGAGCAATGGAGATCGCTCTGAGGAAAGGGATGTTACCAGTGGTGTGCCTCAAGGTTCTGTTCTTGGGCCTGTTCTTTTTCACATTTTTATAAATGATATTGCTGAAGGTTGTCGGGTAAGATTTGCCTCTTTGCAGATGATACCAATGTCTGCAATAGAGTAGACATGCCAGATGATGTGAATAACATGAATAAAGACCTGGCGAAACTTGAAGAATGGTCTGAAATTTGGCAGCTAAAATTTAATGCTAAGAAATGCAAGGTCATGCATTTGGGCTGCAAAAACCAGAGGGAACGGTACAGTTTAGGGGGTGAAGAACTTAAGTGCATGACGGAAGAGTGGGATTTGGATGTGATTGTATATGATGATCTTAAGGTGGCCAAACAGGTTGAAAAGGTGATGGCGAAAGCTGGAAGGAAGCTAGGTTGCATAAGGAGAGGTATGACCAGTAAGAAAAAGGAAGTATTGATGCCTCTATATAAGACTCTGGTGAGGCCTCATTTAGAATATTGTGTACAATTCTGGAGGCCACACCTTCAAAAAGATATAAAAAGGATTGAGTCGGTCCAGAGAAAGGCTACTAAAATGGTATGTGGTCTTTGTGATAAGGCATATGGCAGTGGTCTCAAACTCGCTGCCTGGGGGACACATGCAGCCCGCCAGATATTATTTTGAGGCCCTTGGTATGTTTATCATAATCACAAAAGTAAAATAAAACAGTTTCTGATCATATGTCTCTTTAGCTATAAATTACAAAATTATTATTAATACTTAGCCAAAAGGAAAGGTTTATAAACTATAAAGAGTTTTACCTCATGCAAAATTGTCATTTCTTTAATAAGACATTAACTATTTTTTTTCTGAGGCTCTCCAAGTATCTACAAATCCAAAATGTGGCCCTGCAAAGGGTTTGAATTTGAGACCACTGATGTATGGGGACAGACTTAAAGATCTCAATCTGTATACTTTGGAGGAAAGGCGGGAGAGGGGAGATATAATAGAGATGTTTAAATACCTACGTAATATAAATGCGCATAATCTAATCTAATCTTCATTTTATATACCAAATCTACTCCCTAAGGAGCTTGACTCGGTTTAAGTTGTTATAAAATAAAACATAACAAGTAAAAACTGTGGGATAAAAATAGAAGTTGGTTAGATTAGATGGATGGAAAAAGTTAGAGAAAAGTATGTTGGATTACTTAAAATTACTATATGACAGCTAAAATCAAATTAACTATGTGAAGACAACCAGGTTTTTAAACTTTTTCAAAATTGAAATAATTGATTTACCAGTCTTAGAGAATCTGGAAGTCCATTCCAAATTCTCACCAATTTAAAAGTAAAAGAATTACTAAGCTTCCCAGTGCATTTAATACCTTTCAGAGAAGAAAATGCTAATTTGTGAATTGTTGTTATTCTTGAATAGCAGGATCTAAAGGAATTCACACTAAGGGGAATCATAAGAACATAAGAATTTGCCGCTGCTGGGTCAGACCAGTGGTCCATTGTACACAGCAGTCCGCTCACACGGCGGCCCCAAAGTCAAAGACCAGTGCCTTAACCGAGACTAGCCCTCCCTGCATTCATTCTGGTTCAGCAGGAACATGTACAACCTTGTCTTGAATCCCTGGAGGGTGTTTTCCCCTATAACAGATTCCAGAAGAGCATTCCAGTTCTCTACCACTCTCTGGGTGAAGAAGAACTTCCTTACGTTTGTACGGAATCTATCCCTTTTTAATTTTAGAGAGTGCCCTCTCGTTCTACCTTGGAAAGGGTGAACAACCTGTCTTTTTCTACTAAGTCTATTCCCTTCATTATCTTGAATGTTTCGATCATGTCCCCTCTCAGTCTCCTCTTTTCAAGGGAGAAGAGGCCCAGATTTTTTAATCTCTCACTGTACAGCAATTCCTCTAACCCCTTAACCATTTTAGTCGCTCTTCTCTGAACCCTTTTGAGTAGTATCGTGTCCTTCTTCATGTATGGCGACCAGTGCTGGACGCAGTATTCCAGGTGAGGGCGTACCATGGCCCGGTACAGCGGCATGATAACCTTCTCCGATCTGTTCAGGATTCCCTTCTTAATCATTCCTAGCATTTTGTTTGCACTTTTCGCCACTGCTGCGCATTGCGCGGACGGCTTCATCGACTTGTCGACCAGTACTCCCAAGTCTCTTTCTTGGAGGGGTCTCTCCAAGTACTGCCCTGGACATCCTGTATTTATGTATGGTATTTTTGATACCAACATGCATTACTTTACACTTATCCACGTTGAACCTCATTTGCCATGTCGCTGTCCATTTCTCAATCATGGTTATGTCGCGTTACAGATATTCACAATCCCCTTGCGTCTTTACTACTCTGAATAACTTCGTATCATCTGCAAATTTAATCACCTCACTCATTGTACCCATTTCCAGATCATTTATGAATATGTTGAAGAGCACGGGTCTAAGCACTGAGCCCTGTGGCACCCCACTGGTGACTTCCAGTCCGAGTATTGTCCATTTACCCCCACTTTCTGTTTCCTATCCGCTAGCCAATTTTTAATCCACGTGAGTATTTCACCGTCGATTCCATGACTCTCAATTTTCCGAAGTAGTCGTTCATGCGGAACCTTGTCAAACGCCTTCTGAAAATCCAGATATACAATGTCGACTGGGTCACCCTTGTCTATCTGCCTGTTTACTCCCACAAAGAAGTGCAGCAAGTTCGTCAAACAAGAATGTCCTTTACTGAAGCCATGCTGACTGGTCCTCTTCAGATTATGTTTGTCAAGGTGATCAATGATGCAGTCTTTTTTTTTTTTTTTTTTTATGTTTTCACATTTACAGATCAAGTAAACACTTGTACAGAAAGTTGGTTAGATAGAACAATTCTCTCAAGGTATAAATCTTAATACTTTGATGGTCCTTAAAAGGAAATAAAATTAAAAGGACATTAATAATTTCATCTAACACAGCTCAAGTCCTCAACTTAAGATCCAAGATTTCTTATAAGCGAGAAAAGAAGGTAAATTATAATCGGTTAAGAAATATGCTAAACATAGTGCTGAGGTAGGAGATACTTATTAAACTTCTAGAGCACTTATTGTTGTTCCGCCATCTATTTGGGACATAGCCAAGAAAGCAATTAACTGATAAGGTAAAAAAAAACCCACATATTTAACTTAACGGTGGCATGTAATACACTTACAAGGATATCTCAGGTAAAAAGTCCCCCTAACAGAATGACCCTTGGTCTCAAAAGAAGAAAATCTCGACGTCATTTTTGAGTCTCTTTTGAAAGATCAGGATACATTTGAACTCTTAGTCCTAGGAATTATTTTTGTTTATTTTTAAAGAAAAGCCTCAATAACCATCCTTTATCAATCGAAAGAGCTACAGTTAATATCAATGTAGACAGTATTACCATATCCTTATCAGACGTCAACAAGATTTCCGATACATTTAACATTGCTTGATCAGTTTTTTTCTGTAGATGAGGCCCATTTTTATTTGGGCGGTAGTAAACTTGAGAGAATGGAGGTAATGTCTCTTCAGAAACTTGTAAAATTTCTACCAGGTATCTCCTAAGCATTTCCCTAGGAGTTACCATTGTCAATCTTGGAAAGTTAATAAGTCTCAAATTATTATTTCTTGAAGCATTCTCAAGCACTTCCAACTTCTTTCTAAGATTAACATTATCCTTAATAGGGCCTCTTGGATTTGTTTCACTTCTATAACATCTTGGTCAAGCTTTTGAACTAAAGATTTTGAAGCTGTCTGATCTTCTTTTATATCTTTAAGCTACTTCGTGTGTTTGAATCAACTTGTTGTCTATATAATGGAAATTGGGGCTAATAGTTTTAGCAAAATTATACACTAAGTTCCATAGAGATTCCAGAGTCACCTGAGTAGGCTTCTCCCATATAGGAAATTGTTGTTGAGTGTAAAAATGCTCACCCTGAAGGAAAGTTCCTTGGCTTTGCTCCGTCTGGTTTGTTCCACCACCACTTGCTGACAAAGCCTCCGAATCTTCTGCAGAGTTCCCCTGTTCAGGGAGTTCTGCCTCCACTCTCTCCACCATGCTGTAACCTGCCTCAGGAGTAAGGACTGCCTCCAGCTTCGGGGTTACCTCGCTCCCTAGAGAGCTAGTGATTCGCGGCTGTGGAGTTGGGGCTCGTATGTCTGGGCTCAAGGTAGTATTCGGCCCAGGAGGTGCAGAGTCGGTTTCGCTTAACCCCGGTGCTCTCAGTGGGCCAGCTCCAGACAACAGACTTGTAACTCCCTGCATCCGCCGCAAAAGATCTTCAGTGTTGCCGAGAGTAGGCACAGCAGAACGCTGCAAGGCACCAGAAGCGCTCTTGCCACTCCTCTTCGGCATGGTGCAGGAATTGAATCGCAGAAAGCCTCCACGAAGGAAGAAACAAAGAGAAGATCTGAACAGAAATGTGCGTACTTCTCAGCATGTCTTAGCAGCAGCCATCTTGGATCCCTAATTACCCAATGATGCAGTCTTTTATCAGTGCCTCTACCATCTTTCCCAGTACCGAGGTCAGACTCACCGGTCTGTAGTTTCCCAGATCTCCCCTCAAACCTTTTTTGAAGATTGGCGTAACATTTGCCTCCTTCCAGTCTTCTGGAATCTTTCCCGATTTGATCGACAAGTTGGCTATTAGTTGAAGCAGTTCGGCTATAGTCCCTTTCAGTTCCTTGATGACCCTCGAATGGATGCCATCCGGTCCCGGGGATTTGTTGCTCTTAAGTCTATCAATCTGCCTGCATACTTCTTCTAGACTGACCGTCAATCTTGTCAGTTTCCTGTTTTCACTTCCAGCATATAGCCTGTCGGGTCAAATAGAAACATAGAAACATAGAAATAGATGGCAGATAAGGGCCCACGGCCCATCTAGTCTGCCCACCTTAATGTCCCTCCCCTACCTTTGCCCTGTGAATAGATCCCATGTGCCGATCCCATTTGGCCTTAAAATCAGGCACGCTGCTGGCCTCAATCACCTGTAGTGGAAGACTATTCCAGCGATCAACCACTCTTTCAGTGAAAAAGAATTTCCTGGTGTCACCTCGTAGTTTCCCGCCCCTGATTTTCAACGGATGCCCTCTTGTTGTCGTGGGACCCTTGAAAAAGAAGATATCTTCCTCCGCCTCGATGCGGCCCGTAAGATACTTGAACGTCTCGATCATGTCCCCCCTCTCTCTGCGCTCCTCGAGCGAGTATAGCTGTAATTTGTCAAGTCGTTTTTCGTATGGTAGTTCCTTGAGTCCCGAGACCATCCGGGTGGCCATTCTTTGCACCGACTCCAGTCTCAGCACATCCTTGCGATAATGCGGCCTCCAGAATTGCACACAGTATTCCAGGTGGGGCCTCACCATGGATCTATACAATGGCATAATGACTTCCGCCTTACGACTGACGAAACCCCTTCGTATGCAGCCCATGATTTGTCTTGCCTTGGACGAAGCCTGCTCCACTTGATTGGCAGACTTCATGTCCTCACTGACGATTACCCCCAAGTCTCGTTCTGCTACCGTTTTTGCTAGGATCTCGCCATTAAGGGTATAAGATTTGCATGGATTCTGGCTGCCCAGGTGCATAACTTTGCATTTTTTGGCATTGAAGTTGAGTTGCCATGTCCTAGACCATCGCTCCAGTAGGAGTAGGTCGTGCATCATGTTGTCGGGCACTGAATCTTCGTCTGTTGTGCATTTGCCCACTACATTACTCAGTTTGGCGTCATCGGCGAATAATGTTATTTTACCTCGAAGCCCTTCTGCCAAGTCTCTTATAAAGATGTTGAATAGGATTGGGCCCAAGACTGAGCCCTGTGGTACTCCACTAATCACCTCCGTCATTTCGGAGGGGGTGCCGTTCACCACCACCCTTTGGAGCCTACCTCCAAGCCAGCTCCCAACCCATTTCGTCAATGTGTCACCTAATCCTATAGAACTCATCTTGCTCAGTAACCTGCGGTGTGGTACGCTATCGAATGCTTTGCTAAAGTCCAGGTACACGATGTCCAGGGACTCCCCAATATCCAGCTTCCCCGTTACCCAGTCAAAGAAGCTGATCAGGTTGGATTGGCAGGATCTCCCCTTAGTAAATCCATGTTGTCGGGGATCCCGTAGATTCTTCTCATCCAGGATCTTATCTAATTGGTGTTTGATTAGAGTTTCCATTAGTTTGCTCACTATCGATGTTAGACTCACTGGTCTATAGTTTGCTGTCTCCATCTTTGAGCCTTTCTTGTGGAGTTTGAAAACCACACATGCATACTTGAACTGTATCCTATGAAGGACCGGAAGCCAATGGAGTTTTCTCAGCAATGGGACAACCAGTTTTAAACTAAAATTGAATACAGAAAAGACAAAAAATTTTTAGCAAGTCCAAATGACAAAATAACTAAGAAATTGCTTCACCTGAATGGTCATGACTACCCAATTTTAAAATCTATAAAAATACTGGGAGTCATTTTAGACTCTCATTTAACTGGTAGAGCACACAAATTTGGTGGTGAAAAAGTGCTTTTATACATTATGGAAGCTAAAGACCATCAAACACTATTTTGATTTCTTAGCCTTTAGACTGTTGATGCAGGCATTGGTATTATCCATATTGGCTACTGTAATATTGTCTACTTGGGCGCACCAAAGAAAGTTGTGAGAAAATTAAGAATAGTGCAGAATACGGCTGTTCGCCTGATTTTCAGACTGAAGAAAAGTGATCCTATCAGTCCTCATTACCAATCATTGCACTGATTGCCAGTGGAGGCACGACTAATGTTTAAATTCTCATGCCTCTGTTTTAAGTCAGTCTGGGGATTGGCACCTACATGCCTGCTATCTCATTTTGTGCTATATAATCCTGTAAGGGTAACCAGGAATTGCAACCTATTTGCTTAACCAAAGATTTTAGGCTACAAACTTAGGTCTTTTCAAGCAAGCAAACAACAGTCCTGGTTGGGTAATTATATCAGTGGAGCCATGCTGTCCTATGGTGCTTTTAGAAAAGAAATCAAGACAATATTATTTGATAAATGTGTCTCTTTATCTGTGCTTTCATTTTTAACATAATTAATTTTATTCCATTAATGTTAAATTTTTAATGTCTTTATTACAATAGGTTATATTCATTTTTTACTATTTTGTATTTCACTGATTGTCCAGTTTTATTTCTCTTTTGTGGAAACCGCCTAGAATTCTTTTGATTAAGGCAGTATAGAAAAATAAAGTTATGTTATGTTATGGTCGTACTTTCTCTTTCCAAAAATAAGTTTGGCCGCTGTATTCTGTATTAACTGGAGACGATCTAAACTGCCCTGTTTAATACCCAAATAAATAGAATTACAGTAGTCCAACTGGGCCAACACAATGGATTGTACCAGTAATAAATAATGTTCTTGATAAAATAGTGCCCTGACTTTCCTCAGCATGCGCAAACTAAAGAAACATTTCTTTGCTAAGGAATTTATCTAGTCACTAAAAGTGAGAGAGGAATCCAGAATAATACCCAAAACTCTAGAAGTGAAGTCAAGTTGTAATATAATATTTGATTCCAATGTAATATTAGTAAGGAGATTAACTAATCTAGGTCTGATCCAAAGCAGCTTAGTTTTTGAAGCATTCAGTTTCGCCCAACTCTGGAGCTTAGAGATACAGCTATCTATGCCTGTAACCAGGTCACTGAAATCATGTTTGACTTCCAATAAAATAAAAATGTCATCCGCATGGGTAAAAATAGATTTTGCAGGTGAAAGGCAGAAATTTTTTAAAGATGTCATATAGATATTAAATAAAATAGGTGACAAAGGAGAACCTTGCGGCACCCCACATTTGGGAATCCATGAAGATGAGACCTGGCCCTCTAAGCATACCTCATAAGAACATCGCAAAAGAAATTTACTATACCAATCTAAAACCACATGGGTTAGTCCTATGTTAGCCAACATATGAATCAAAATATTTTGATGAACCACATCAAATGCGGCAAACAAGTCAAATTGTAATAATACTGCATATTTATTCTGTAACTGTAAATTTTGAATTTTTGCAATTAAAGATATCAAAAGAGTTTCTGTACTGAAATTAGGTCTAAATCCATGTTAAAATGGTAATAGAATAGAAAACTTCTCTAGATAGTTGGAAAGTTGTTTGGAAATAATAGATTCCAACATTTTTGTCAGTAGAGGTATATTTTCAATAAGACAATAGTGGGAAGAGACTGAGGGGTCCAAGTCAACCCCTTTCAACAAAGATGTTAGAACTATTTTACCCATCTCAAATGAAAATTGGCCATTACTGAGAGGTTGATTTAGTAAGGAAGTCAACCAAGTGATGGCCTATAAAGGAATATTACCCTAAAGCTAGGAAGGGAAGGGATCCAAAGTACAGCTACACCTTTTCAATTTTTCACATAATTTTAGGACTTGAAGCTCTGAAACAGGATCAAATGCCTTCCAGAGATGGTCTGTGAAGATTAGTGTAGGTTCATTAGAACCTAAAGTAAAATCATCAAAATTAATGGCTGGAAAAGTCTCTTTAATTTGAAAGGAAACTCTGCAATGAGAGGGCATAGGATGAAGTTAAGAACTTAAGAATTGCCACTGCTGGATCAGACCAGTGGTCCATCGTGCCTAGCAGTTTGGAGTAGCTAGCAAGCTTTTTCCACCCATTTATATTGGTTTATTTCTCTGCTTCTCTCTTGTAGGTATAATCAGAGGGTTTCACTCTCGATCCCCAATCTTGGGAGCACCAGCCAGCAGGAATATACAGTCTCTTCTGTGCCAAATACATCCCAGAGTTATGCCAAAGTGATCAAAGAACATGGGTAAGAAAGGAACTAGTAATAGTAAACTATGGCAGATAAAAACCTGCACAGTACAATAAGTTTGCTCATCAAGGCGACCAGAGCCACATCTGGTTGTAGGACTCTTCGAATTTATTTAAAATTTGATATACTGCCTATCTAAAATGTCTATTTATCACTTCTATAGTGCTGTAGGGCATATTCAGTGCTGTACATTTTGACATTAAATAGATGGTCCTTACTCACAATAGTATTTCATACAAAAATAATAAATAAAAATATTCAAGACACTAATAAAGGAAAAAAACAAGAGGGAAAAATAAGAATGAGAACTTCATTGTTTTGACAGAAAAGAGGGGAAGGAGAAGGGGAAAAGGATGTTATTATGTTGTGATAGCAGAGGAATAGGGCCTATTATCTCGCTCTTTCATTATTTATAACTTTTCTATACCGTTTAAAGAGAAGGCTAAACGGTTTACATCAATAAAAACAGACATAAAGTTAAAAAAAAAAAGCCAAATTAAAATTTTAAAATCTCCATAATTAAATTGTTTCTTCTGTTCAAGTTGTGATGAAAGTTTAAGATAAGAAAGATAACAAGAATCCCTTCAGGGATAAACATCAGATATAGAACAAACAAACATCTTACACCCTAATCAAACAGGTTTCAGGCAAAATCATTCCACCGAACATTCCCTGATAGGTATGACATCCTCGATACTTTACCATTTGGACCACCATTCCTCTGTACTTCTGATTTCATTAGACCTCTCGGCAGCATTTGATACAATCGATCATAACCTTTTACTAAATAGATTAGAGTCTATTGGTATTTCAGAGCAAGTTCTTCAATGGTTTAGGTCATACTTTGACAATCGAACCTCTATAGTCTTTTTCAACGATTCTATTTCTGCAAGTTTTTCTAACTCTTATGGTATTCCCCAAGGTTCTATATTATCCCCCCTTCTCTTCAATATTTTTCTTTCACCCCTTTTGACTCTTTGTCAATCTATCGGTTTTACAGTATACGCATATGCTGACGATGTCCAACTCTTACATCCCATCGACCCCAATAATCAATCCGAAATCGTTGCAATTAATGACAAACTCAAACAGATCCATCTATGGTTGGACAACAATAGACTGTCCTTAAACATTAATAAAACCAACACGTTACTTTTCCCTTGGAAAGAAAATCACAAAATATCTGTTCCTATTACTATCCAAGGAGTGACGCTCAAACAAATTAACAAAATTCGGATCTTAGGTGTCATCCTCGATGAAAACTTAACTTATCATGACCACATCAGTTATGTGGTCAAAGCCTCTTTTTACAGACTTCGTCAAATCCGTTCTATTTCAAAATTTCTCTGTGACAAATCTTTAAATATACTAATTCACTCATTGATCATTGCAAAAATCGACTATTGTAATGCTTTATTCAAAGGAATGGCCCAAAAAGAAATCAGAAAATTACAGATCATACAAAATACATCTATTAAATTAATTATGGGGGCCAAAAAGTTTGACCATGTAACCCCTTTATTACAAAAAGCACATTGGCTCCCAGTGGGACATCGAATATTATATAAGCTATCTTTACTCACCTTTAAATCGTTATTATCCAAAACTCCGTCATTCATTTATAAAGTTCTAATTCCATACACCTCTCAAAAAACTTTACGATCCAATCAACAACTTTTATTGGTCATTCCCTCCCTCAAAATCATAAATACCAGAAGACAGTATATTTTTTCTGTCACAGCTCCACAAACATGGAATTCCCTCCCACTTTATTTAAGGGAGGAGAAAAACCTCGATAAATTCAAAAGTCAACTTAAGAGTTTTCTTTTTAAAGACGCTTTCAATTCTTAATTGAAATGCTAATTACTCTTTACAACTCCCTTTCATTTCAGTCAGCTATAAATAAAAATTTTGTTTCCCCATCCATTCTATGTTTTTACCCCATCGTCCCCTCCTTTCCTATTTTAAATTGTATTTCTTCCCCCTCTATCCCAATGGTTCCTGTCTATATTTGTCTTGTTTTTTAAAATGATTTTTTAAAATGATTTTTAGAGTTTTATTATATTACTGTTAATTTTATCATGTATTTTCTGTAAATGTAAATCGCTTAGTAGTTACGATAGGCGATTAATCAAATAACGAATAAAACTTGAAACTTGAAACTTGATAGCAAAGGTAGGAAGATAATGAATATATTTGGATTGACTCTTAGGATTCACACCCTTCATATGTAGCTCTTTCAGCACTGAAACTGATGTCAATAATATGTATGAGACACCCCTTGCCTGGGAAACCTGAAAAGACACTAATATATATGGCCTATTAGTATGTTATCTATTTTTAATGAACTGTAAACCGAATCGAGTTCCTTTGGAAAATGATCTGGTATATAAACTGAAGATTAGATTAGATATATGGATAATAAAGATGATATAGAAATGCTCAGAGTTACAGTAAAAATAATACTGCTTGGTTAAGCATTACTGACAAATGCTAAAGTTTTTTTTATAGATATTTGCTCCAGAATAAAGGAAGTACCTATGTCCTAGAGCAAGTGAACAAGGCCAGCTATTCAACTTATTTATAAATGATCGGGAAATTGGAACAACGAGTGAGGTGATTTAATTTGTAGATGAGACTAAACTGTTCAAAGTTGTTAAAACGCATGCGGATTGTGAGAAATTGCAGGCAGACCTTAGGAAATTGGAAGACTGGGCATCCGAGTGGCAGGTGAAATTTAATGTGGACAAGCAATGAATTAATTGTATCCATTTGAAATGTTGGTTCTCAGAAAGAGAATATCGTTGTCAAAAGACAACCAGGATGTGTCATCTCTGAGATCCTGTAACATAGAAACATAGAATATGACAGCAGAAAAGGGCCGATGGCCCAACAAGTCTGCCCACTCAAGAACCCTCCCTCCCAACTAGCCTGCCTATTCAAGAACCCTTCTTCCCTGGAGTATCTATCGTTTGAGCATAACTCTGTATTACTCCCCCTGTTTGTCCCATCGACTCTTGAAGTCAAGCACGCTACTGGCCTCGACCACCTGGTGGGGAAGATCATTCCATCGATCAATCACCCGTTCGGTGAAGAAGTATTTCCTGGTGTCACCATGAAATCTTCCTCCCTTAAGTTTTAGTGGATGCCCTCTTGTTGCCGTGGGACCCTTTAGAAAAAAGATTTCCTCCTTCACTTTGATGTGATCCATGATGTATTTAAATGTTTCTATCATGTTCCCCCTTTTTCTGCGCTCCTCGAGAGAATATAAGCGCAGTCTGATCAGGCATTCTTCATATGGGATGTCTTTAAATCCTGAGTCCATCCTCGTGGCCAATCTCTGTATCGACTCCATTCTCTTCACATCCTTTTGATAATGTGGCCTCCAAAATTGGACACAGTACTCCAGGTGAGGTCTCACCATGGATCTATATAATGGTAGTATGACTTCTGGCTTTCGGCTGAATGCAACCCAGCATTTGTCTGGCCTTTGCTGAAGCTTTCTCCACCTGATTAGCAGCTTTCATATCTTCCCGGATGAGAACTCCCAAGTCCCTTTCTGCAGTAGTTCTTGTTAAGTTTTCACCGTTCAAGGTGTATGTTTTGCATGGATTTCCGCTTCCAAGGTGCATTACTTTACATTTCTTGGCATTAAAGTTTAGTTGCCAAGTACTGGACCATTTTTCCAATACAAGCAGATATTGCTCCATAGTGCTGGGCCTGGTTGCATTGTCAGGTTCTGATGCCCTGCCCACAACGTTGCATAGTTTAGCGTCGTCGGCAAATAGTTTAATTTTGCCTCAAAGTCACTGAGTCATATCTCCTACAAAGATATTAAATAGCATCAGGCCCAAGACTCTCAACGTTTTTGAGGGGATACTGTTTACCACTACTCTTTGAAGCCTGCCGCTAAGCCAGTCTTGTACCCATGCTGTCAGTGTTTCTTCTAGTCCTAGCGAGTTCATCTTGTTTAATAACTTACGGTGTGGAACACTATCAAAGGCCTTACTAAAGTCCAAATACACTATGTCCAGGGACTCACCCTCATCCAGTTTTTTTGTTACCCAATCAAAGAAGCTTATCAGGTTGGATTGACAAGACCTTCCCTTTGTAAAGCCATGCTGGTGGGGATCTCTTAATCTTTCATCATCCAGAAATGTGTCTAATCTGTTCTTAATCAATTTTTCCATGAGTTTACTCACTATTGATGTGAGACTCACCGGTCTATAATTTTCAGCCTCTGACTTACCTCCGTTTTTGTGGAGCAGGATAACATTGGCAGTTTTCCAGTCTAGGGGTACTTTTCCCTTGCTCAGGGAAAGATTGAAAAGCACGGCCAACGGCTCTGCCAGGACATCGCTCAATTCTCGAAGTACTCTAGGGTGTAGATTGTCCGGGCCCATAGCTTTGTTCACTTTTATTTTTGATAGCTCACGGTAGACTTCGCTTGCAGTATATTCCATGTCCCGGAATGGGTCTTCCGAACCCCCCCCTTGTCTGTAGCTGAGGATGGGAACCTGGCGCTTCGCAGGTGAAGACTGAGCAGAAGTAGTTATTGAGTATTTCTGCTTTGTCTAGTCGCTAACGTATTTAAAAAAGGATTTCTCCCCTTTCTTTACCTGCCTAGCTATGTTTTCTTCCATTCGGAGTTTAGCCTCTCTGACTGTCATTTTAACTTTTCTGGATTTAGCCATAAAGGTTTCTTTAGCTTCCGATTGCTGTGATTGTTTGTAGGTAATGAACGCTTTTTTTTTTTTTTTTTTACTAGTTCTGAGATCTCCGCAGAGAACCACTGTGGTTTGTTGTTCCTGCGTCGTTTGCTCACGGTTTTTATGTATATGTTGGTTGCTTCTAGCAGGGTAGATTTCAGAGTCGACCATAGTTCCTCTATATTATCTGTCGTGCTTTGATTTTGCAGCACTTTGTAGACGTAGTCCCCCATGCCCTGAAAGTTAGTTCCTTTAAAATTTAGTATCTTAGTCAACGTATTTGATCTAGTGGTTCCTTTCTTGAGGTGGAACCACACCATGTTGTGATCGCTGGATGCCAAGGTGTCTCCCACCGATACCTCTGTGACACTGTCACCGTTGGTGAGCAATAGGTCCAGGATTGCCTGGTCCCTGGTGGGTTCCAATACCATCTGCTTGAGGCATGCTCCTCACATGGAAGCTTGTATCCTCTTGCTGCTGCTGGTTGTAGCGGAAGGCTTGTTCCAGTCCACATCGGGCAAATTTAAGTTTCCCACCAGCACTGTATCTCCACGCAGTGTGATGGTCTCAATGTCTTCTATTAGCTCATCGTCTGCTTGCTCCTTTTGTCTAGGTGGTCTGTATACAACACCAGGGGCATTTGTTATTGCCCCTGTCAAGATTCACCCAGAGGGACTCTCCCGTATACTTGATGTCTGTGATTTTAGTAACTTTGATGTCATCTCTAATGTACAGAGCTACCCCTCCTCCTGATTTGCCCTCTCTGTCTCGACAGAGTAAGTTATATCCTGGTATGACCATAACCCATCCGTGGGACTCTGAGAACCATGTTTCAGATATCGCCACTACATCAAGGTCGGCGTTTCTCATTTCCGTTTCCAGTTCTAATCTAATCTAATCTAAACTTTAAGTTTATATACCGTATCATCTCCACGAATATGAAGCTCGACACGGTTTACAAGAACTTAAATAATAGGTAGAGAAGGAGAAGGTTTACATGAACTTATATGTAGAAGGGAGGAAAAAAGGGGGGGAGGATAGAATTACAATCTGGTGAAAAGCCAAGTTTTCAGTTGTTTGCGGAATAATTGGAGGGAGCCCTGGTTCCGCAGCGGGATGGTGAGGTCGTTCCAAAGTCCTGTGATTTTGAAGAGAAGGGATTTTCCCAGTTTGCCTGCATAGTGAATGCCGCGTAGAGAGGGGAAGGCTAGTTTATACCTTTGGGTGGTTCTGGAGGAGTCGGGACTTGAGGAGTTGTAAGATAGTGGGATAAGGGGAGGAAGGATGCCGTGAATGATCTTAAAGGCCAGGCAGGAACATTTGAAATGGATTCTGGAGATCATTGGAAGCCAATGAAGTTTGGCAAGGAGAGGGGAAGCATGGTCAGATTTGCGTTTTGAAAATCAATTTGGCTGCAGTATTCTGGATTAGCTGGAGTCTTTGAAGACTTTTTTTTTTGATAGATTTAAGTAGATGGCATTGCAGTAATCTAGTTTCTAGTATTTTGTTGCCTAAGCTACGGGCATTAGCATACATGGTTGTCCATTCTTTCTTTTTGTATGGAGTATTTTCTGACTGAGATAGTTTGTCCCCTAATCATGCCTTTGTCACCCCTTCTGATGCCTCGGTCTCCTTCAGTGTCCAAGCGATTTCTCCCCCCTGACCTCCTGTCCATGCGAGTTTTCCCCACTGACCCCAAGATGGAGTCTACATCTCTTCCTTTGTCCCCCACTCTACCGACTTGATTGCTTACCTCAGATACAAAGTCCCTGTCTTTCGCTCTGCCTTCTTCCCTCCCTCTGTCCCCTTTAGTATTCGTGCGATTTCTTACCTCTGAGTTACTTTCCCAACTTGTGTGAGTGTGGGTCCCCTCCCCCGACTCACCTAGTTTAAAGCCTTTTGAAGCAAGTGAGCCAGGCGTCATCCCAGGACGTTCTTCCCTCTTCTGGTTAGGTGTAGGTCATCAGGCCCCTGCAGTCCTTGAAGCGCTTCTCCATGGTACAGGAAGCCGAAGTTCATCTCCTTGCACCATCCCCTTAGCCTCTCATTAGTCCTCTTGATCCGTTCTTCTCTGGCTCTCCCTTTGTCTCTTACCAGTAGGATAGAGGAGAAGACCACTTGCGCTTCCATTTGCTTCAGTTTCTCTCCTAGGGCTCTGAAGTCTTCCTGTATCTTCTCCGGGGAGTTCCTGGCGGTGTCGTTTGTCCCAACGTGGATGAGGAACATTATTGGATAGTGGTCTTGGGATTTGATTATTTTTCCTATCCAGGTATTCACATCCCGGATCTTGGCTCCTGGTAGACAGCAGACCTCTCTTGCTTGTAGATCAGGTCTGCATACCGGTCCCTCGGTTCCTCGCAGCATAGAGTCCCCAATGACAACTACTCAGAGCTTCTTGGGGGGGTACTGATTCGTTACTTCTTGATTTGGGGGTCATCTGCTGGGTTTCGAGATTGCACTCCTGGATGTCCTCCTGAGTTCTGCTGGTGAGACTTTCTTGTAGGAGCTGAAATCTATTGCTCAGGGTGATCTGCGGAGTTGATGTAAGGTTGCTGTGCTTGCTTGAAGATAATCTAGAGGAGGAAGACCGCCTTCTGTGTTTGCTTGCAGAGGTGACTAGTTGCAAGGTATCCTTGTCTCGAGTCTCTTCTTGTTTGCTTGCAGAGGTGACTAGTTGCCAGGTATCCTTGTCTCGAGTCTCTTCTTGTTTGCTTGCTGAGGTGACTAGTTGCTAGGTGTCCTCGTCTCTAGTCTCTTCTTGTACCCCAGTCGATACTTCCAATGCTGCGGGTCTGACTTCTTGCCCTTGCTCGGAGACCTGAGATAGTTCTAGGAGGACTCCATCGATGAATGCCTTGCTGTCTTGGATACTCCTTAGCCGCTGCACTTCTTCCCTCAGACTTGTCAGTTCCTGTAGGATGTCTCCGTTGAGCTGTTGCTGGGTGTCCTCTTCCGTCTGCACAGAGACTGAGGTCTTCAGGTGGGGGTCAGCTTCGGTCTGTATAGAGATCTCTGCCATCCGTCGGGGGGGGGTGGTCTTCCTCAGTCTGCACGGAGATTGGGCCTTCATCTGGATCTCTTCGGCAGCCGGGATTGTTTTTTTTTTTTTGTTCGTTTAGCAATAGTAAGCAATACAATAGGTTATGCTATTATTTCTTAACAACAGATAGCCCCCTTTTTTTTTTTTTTTTCGTTTTGCAATAGGCTATACTTTTGGTCTTATCACTAGTTTGATTTGTCATGCAGTAGATTTGTGTGGTATCTGTACTGTACAGATACCACACAATTGCTAATCTTTCCATCGAAGAAGTTCCTTGTTTATCTGAAAATTGTCATTGTTCCAAAGTGGTGCCGACAAAGTGTGAGACCAAGGCAGTTTGAAGAATTTCTCAATTTTAGCAACAGTTTGCTTTGCACTGTGGATTATAGGATTATCATATTTGTTGTTGTATTGAAAAGGTATGAGATGGAGAGGATGGTCTGCGTGCCTGTGAGACTCCCATGTGAACCACATTGGTGTGTAACTGGAAGGAACAGGAGTAATCCAATACGAAGTCTGTTGCATGATGTAAGTGGAACGGTAGTTATGGAAATCTGGAAAATTAACTCCCCCACAATCCTTGCTAGCTTTTAATTTGTCCAACGCAATTCTGAGGAGTTTAGAGCACCATAGAAAGGTAGTGAGTAGTTTTTCAATACTGACGTATAAGGCATTTGGAAATAATATTGGAATCATGTTCAAGAAATAATTAATTTTTGGAGCCACCATCATCTTTATTGTGCTCAATCGTTACCACCAAGAAAGGTGTAGGGGGAACCAAAGAGATAAGAGATCTTTAACCAGTGATGTCAACTTTGAAGCATTCAACAATAGAGTTTCGGCAATCGTTGGAGCAAAGAAAATGCCCAAATATTTCAAGGTATTGTCAGACCAGGTGAAGTTGAAATGTTCAAGTTCATGTTTGATTTCTGGGTGATTGAGAGATAATATTTCAGATTTTGATTGATTAAGTTTATATCCAGAGACAGTGGCATAGGCTTGTATAGTATCTAGTATATACGGAAGTGAAGTAGGGGTGGTGTAGAGAAGAATATCATCTGCATAGGTGGAATATTTCACAGTGAGGGAGTCAACAGTAATTCCTTGAATATTAGTGCTATTTCTGATACTTAGAAGCAGAGGTGCCAGTGCAAGATTGAATAATAATAGTGACAGCGGGCATCCTTGTCGAGTGCCTCGACTGGGATGAAAAGACACCGATAGTTGATTGTTGATAAGAATTCTGGTGGATGGATCAATGTATAAGACTTTGATCATGTTAATAGCAGACTCAGAGAAATCAAAATGATACAGGACCTGAAAGAGGAAAGTCCATTCTACTCAGTTGAACGCCTTTTCGGTGTCCAACCCGATGGCGATATGTGGTGTGTCCAAAGATTCCATTCTATGTATGATGTTAAAGAAAAGTCTCGTGTTGTTGTGAGACAGACGGCCATGCATGAAACCTGTTTGCTCGATGGAGATCAGTTTAGATAATAGCCTTTGCCATCTCACAGCAAGAATCTTCGCATAAAGTTTGACGTCTACATTTATCATGGATAACGGCCTCAGTAAAGGTGCCACGTACCGCTTGTGTTTCAATCAAGTCAGAGTAAAGGTCCAACAATTTAGGAAGTAGGAGAGATTTGAATGTTAAATAGAACTCCACTGGGAAACCATCTGGGCCAGATGTTTTATGTTTGGCCATGGCAGATAAAGATTCAGCAATTTCAGAAACCATGATGGGTGAGCAGAAAACATTGTTATCATTATCATCAGTTGCCAGACCTTTCATTTTATGGAGAAATTGTTGAATATTGTCCAAGTCTGAAGCTTGCGAGGAGTATAACTCATCATAGTATTCATGAAATCTAGCAAGAATCTTTGATCTATCAGTCAATACTTGGTCTTCTTTAGATTTAATTGATGTTATATAAGTACGTTCAGATTGCTTTTAAGTAGTTGGCCAACAAATGTCCAGCGTTAGCATGTTCTGCATAGTAAGTCGCCTCTTTCATGAATAGAGTTTTACCAGCGGTATTAGCCAATAAGTTGTTATAGTGGAGTCTAGCGAGTTTAAGCTGTTCCAGAGTGGTAGCGTTAGACGGATTAGAACAGTGAACTGTTTCAAACGAATTAATCTGAGATTCCAGGTCAGAGAGTTCTTGTTTAAAAAGTTTGATGTGTTTGGATTTAAGGGAAATGATTACGCCTCTCATAGTGTGATCTGATTGACCTGATCTACAGTATTGAATGTAAAAAATTCCTGTATATGAGCAGTTATATGGTCCACAAAATCAGAACATAAGAAATGCCTCTACTGGGTCAGACCTGAGGTCCATCGTGCAGTCAGGATCTTCTAATAACGTGGAGTCGAAACGCCAGCATGGTCTCATAGGTGGTAGTTCAATATTTTTAGATTCAAACAGTTTTATTGATGCAAACATCATCAAATATAACATCAAGGCACTGATTACAAGAATAATACATCAAGTATAATAAAATAATATACATAATAAAATAAACATATTCCATTTTCAATAAACCCCCACTTTATCTATATGTGACTTATGTGTTTGAACCTTTCAATAACCTCTACCACCCCTCTCCACACCCTCCCCACCCCACCCAATGGTACACTCTACCCTACCTTATCAAAACATACCAGTATTATTTTCATTCAATTAAATAAAAGCTCAATTAAGGACCCAACTTAAAAACCGCACTATGGCCCTTAGGATGTAAATCTTGCAAATATGAATCCCCAGGTTTGTAGAAACAACATCTTTCGCTTTCTAGTAAATCCAGCATCTCTAGCTTTTCAAATGGCCAACTGATGTAATTGGTTTCGCTAATGCCAAAATCTCGGAGGTTCAGGGATCGTCCAATATTGAAGTATACATTTTCTAGCCAATAGACTCATTTTCCTACACAGCGCCTTTTGTCCTTAGGCAAATGGCCAATAGCTTCTGGCAAATCCAAAATAAAGAGGGAAGGAGAACAGCGCAAAGGTCTTCCAATTATCTTTGACATATAATTTATTATTCGCTTCCAGAAGTGCTGAATTTTATGGGACAAAACCAAAATGCATGACCTAAAGTATGACCCTCCCTCCCACATATATAACATAATGGTGTAGGAAGACTTCTACTATAAAACAATTGTGTACACGTATAATAGGCATGTAATGTAACCCTATTATATGTTTCTCTTAACCATGTACACGACATCACCCCAGTTGTCGCTCTTAAAGTACGGGCAACATCCCAAATCTTTCTCCCATTTCTCTCTAATATTCTGATAGTCCTTATCTGGTTGTAATTTTTGTAAAGTAGCATGAATACTAGACACCGAAAGAGACATCCCCTCCTCCTGAACAAACAACTCTCTCAATCTAGCCCCCAAATGCAAACTCAACTGTGCTCTGTCAAGGGAGCTCACATAATGTTCCACTTGTATACATGCAAACTGCGCTCCCCAAGTCTCTCCCACCTTAGCTAACAATTCTGCATGGGTCAATAGCTCCCCCTCATCTCCCAGTATATGTTCCAATCTTGAAATTCCTCTTGCTTCCCATAATCTGTACTCCCTAGAGAACCTGGGAGAAAAGCCGGATTACCCTGCAAAGGCAAGAGATCAGTGACCATCGGATTCCCTCCCAATAATTGCACAAGCCAACGCCATGCCGTCTGTAAAGTATTAAATACCACACTTGAACGAATAAGAGATGGTAATGCATTCCACATACTATGTAGTAATGCAAAAATACCATAAGGAGCTAAAAACTCCTGTTCCATTTGAAGTGGAGTATAAATGCTTGTCACATTTACTCAATCACTTAAATGACGAAGCAAACATGCATAATTATAGACCTGCATATCCGGCAAACCCAACCCTCTTCTATTCCAATTACCCAGTAAATATGTCAACTTTAGTTTAGGTTTCTTAGCAACCCAACAGAAACGAGTAATTTTTTTATAAAAGATCTTTAAATCTTTCTTCAGTAAACATAACGGCAAAGTTTGTAACATATACAACCATTTAGGAAAGATAAACAGCTTAACCAAGCAGATGTGACCCAATAGAGAAAGGGGCAACGTTTGCCATGTATCCAACAATAGTTCCATTTTATGTTGAAGCCTATCCACATTAATGCAATATAATTGGGAAGTCGACATAGTCATTACTGTCCCCAAATACATAAATTGCCCTTGCGCCCAAGTCAATAGAAACTACGACCCCCATAAGGCCTTTACCACCACAGAGGACGCTAGCGCCTCTGATTTTTCTAAATTTAAACAGAAACCTGCATATTCACCATATTCTTTAATCAATTCGTTAAAGAAGGCAAAGGAGATCCGTGAGGTGCACTAAAATATCTGCAAAAGCCGAAAGTTTAAAAGTTGTATTTCCGATATCAATCCCTCGTATATATATATATATATATATATATATATATATATCCTGAATAAGGGGGTCTAAAGTAAGTACGAATAATAACGGAGATAAGGGACAACCCTGTCTCATCCCCCTGTAAATAGAGAACTTATCAGTTTCAAAATCTTTTAACACCAATTTAGCTTGTGGAAGCGCATACAAAGCACGGACCGCAGATACAAAAAAACCATCAAAACCATATACTTTTAATGTATAATATAGAAAATCCCATCGTACCTTGTCAAACGCCTTTTTAGCATCAAAACTTATCAGCACAGAAGGTAAATTATACATCACCCTCTGTTCCAAAGACAGCAACAATTTTCTTACATTTTTAGTTATTCTTCTTCCCTTCACAAATCCCACCTGAGCAACATGAATGAGGGAGGGCAGAACAGTAGCCATCCTATTTGCCATAATCTTCGCTAACAGTTTGACCTCCGTATACAATAAGGAAATGGGACAATATGATCCCGTTTTTTCGGGGTCTTTATTTGGCTTAGGTAACACCATAATTCGTGCCATATTCATACCTTCAGACAAAGCCTCTGCACCAACCATAATGTTAAACATGCTAGCAAGTGGTTTAATAATCACTTCTTTTAAAAGTTTATAGAATTCCACATGCATGCCATCCTCACCTGGCGCCTTCAGCAGAGGGTTATTCTCAATTGCAAGGTACACTTCTTCCGGAGTAATTGGCGCATTCAGATGTTCCCTATCACTCTCAGAAATACAGGGCAATTTTATACCATCCAAATATGAACTTGCCAATATTCCCCTTTCTAATGGAGGACCATAAAGAGACTTATAATAGCGGAAAAAAATGTCTCCTATCTGCTGATCAGTTATAACCCACTTCCCTTGTTCATTTATCAAGACCTGAACCCTATTGGGACCCATTCTAGATGAAACCAAATGGGCCAATAGTTTTCCCCCTTTATTCCCTTGTTTATATAGTTGATATTTATAATAAGCTATGGATTTTTGTGCTCGCTGATGTAGAAGGGAATTGAGAGCTATTTGATATTCCATCAACTCCTGTCTATGCATTGAATCACCCAATTGCCCATATTTCTTCCTAACCTTTACAATATCCCTCTCCAAAAGTAAAATCTCCCTATCCCGAGCTTTTTTAATATGACAACTATAACTTATTGTATCTCCCCTCAACACCGCCTTTGCCGCTTCCCAAAATAAAATAGGATCCTCTTCTGCGTGAGCATTATGCTTTTTATAATCTTTCCATGTGCCTAATAGTTGTTCTCTATATTTTTTATCTCTATATAATGCTAGCGGAAACACCCATTGCCACATCCCTGAGACACCCTAGCTTCCTGCCACCTCACATATACACACGCATGATCAGAAATTGTATAAGGACCTATATCTGACTGCACTATACTGGATCTGCACCATTTCCTATTTGTACAGCATCATGTAGCTCTTGAAATATACAGCTCTATTATTCTTGTAACTTCTCCTGGAAATGACCAGAACTCTCTCTGTAATTATCCTGGAAATGTCCAATTGTCTCTTTTGTAATCCGCCCAGAACTGCAAGGTTGAGGCGGAATAGAAATCAGTAATGTAATGTAATGTAAAGCACCAGATGACGAAACACCGGATCTGTTACCCAAATATAGTCTATACGGGATTGTGTACCATGTGCTCGAGATACATGGGTATAATCCCTCTCAAAACCATGTAATATCCTCCAAGAATCTATTAATTCCAGATTTTCACTAAATTTTTGGATCTCCCTCTCCCCTATTTGACGTAAAGTACCTCCTGGCCCCGTACAATCCAAATTGGAATCATGCACAGCATTAAAGTCTTCCCCAGCAAAGAGACCTGAACAAAAGGTAATAATAATCGGGTTAAGTTGGCAAAAAATGCCGGATCACTATCATTAGGAGCATGTACACAGCAAAATAGAAAATTCCGCTGCGCTATTATCCCCTGTCAGAGCACATATCGTCCCTCTCCATCCTTTCTCAAAATTTTTAAATTAGCCACTAGACCCCTACGAAACAAAATCGCTACTCCTCTGTGTTTACTTTGTGCAGAAGCTGCCACACATTCCCCACCCACCTTGTGATGTTGTAATTGCTGCAAAATTTTTGTACGTTTGATAGGAGAATTAATTCCTCCCTTGTTCCAAGTTACAATATTAACCAGGATTCATTTTCATTAACCATTCCACATACTCTTCCTACAATATCCGTGTAACCTGGCCACCCCAACCTCTGACCAGGTTCCACCCTAACATCAGCTGACCATCCAGTTTCAAAGCTAGATTGAAAGTACCATTTCCTTTCACCCATTCACCTATTTCCTACCCTTCCCCCACTATCCCTCTATAATTACCCACCCCCCCTAAACCCTACCCAAAATTGTTTCTCAAGACCTACTATATAAATATCAAAATCTCTAAGAAAGAAGTAATTTAACCACTCCAATATACTTCCAGATAAATACCTAATAAATCCCCACCTTCAGTATCCCCAACATGAAGAAGGCCATCGAGAAGGCTTTAAACTAACAAATAGGGGAAAGCCGACAGTCGACCACCAGTCGATGGCACGGACGACAGGATGCCCCGATAAAGGAACCATGGACAGGAGGGGACGACCTCACAGCAAATAAGGAAGACAAGGCAGGAAGGGACAACTCAGACACAGGAGGGGAGGACCACACAGCAAACAAGGGAGACAACACTGGAGCGGTTAAGGATACCGTGAAAGAAACAGTAGGGACAGCAAAGAGTAGAAAGTCCAAAAAGGTAACACAAAGAGAACTCAAATGTATGTATACGAATGCTAGAAGTCTAGGAAACAAAATGGGGGAACTAGAGACAATAGCAAGACATGATAAGTTGGAAATCATTAGCATAACAGAAACATGGTGGAATGAAGAAAACAAATGGGACACAGTACTACAGGGATACAAACTATATAGAAGAGATCGAGTAGGGCAGAAAGGTGGAGGTATTGCCCTATATGTTCAGGAAGGAATAGAATCTGTTGAAGTGGCTACGACGGAAACGAAAGAGAAGCTAGAGTCCCTCTGGATTAAGATTCCTGGCCAAAACAGCGCAGACACGAAAATTGGCCTTTACTATCGTCCCCCAGGACAGGCGGAGGAAACTGACTCAGAAATGATAGAGGAAATCAAAAAAGAATGCAAGACGAGCAATGTAATAATATTGGGAGACTTCAATTTCCCGAGGATAGACTGGAAACTAGGAACCTCCAACTGCGGCAAGGAGGCCAAGTTCCTGGAGGCACTAGGGGATTGCTTCCTGGAACAAATGGTAAAAGAGCCGACAAGAGGCAACGCCACCCTGGACTTGGTACTAAATGGCCTCACGGGACCAACAAAAGAAATAGAAGTTACGGTACCGCTGGGGACGAGCGATCACAATGAGATCAACTTTTTTTTTTTTTTTTTTTTTTAATTATTTATTTATAGAATTTTATAATATTACCAAGCAGTAAAGTGAGATCAAACAACATAATAAACTAAATTTCCAAAATTAAGATATACCATAATATATAATTCAATTTAAAAATAAAAATAGATAAAGTAATAAAGAATCTAATTGATCACACACTAGTCCTCCATATATTGGATCCAAGATTTAAAGAGTAGAACATATATAAATCAAATAAATTAAGAGGAAATCCATGTCTTACTACAGTGCGGGGAGCTAACCTTCCATGGGCGCTGTTATTCCTTTCTCGAGACGTTTCGCTGAGAGAAAACTAATCAGATGAGACGGCTCTGTAAAAATATACTTCAAGGATAAATATCTGACTACACATTTACATGGATACCTCAAAAAGAAAATACCCCCTATTTGAGTCACTCCGGGTTTTAGAAGTAGAAATTCTTTTCTTCTCTTTTGAGTCTCTCTAGAGACATCAGGAAAAATCTGAATATGATGTCCCAGGAAGTCTTTGGACCTATTTTTAAAGAAAAGTTTCAATATCCAATCCTTGTCTGGAGCCAAAGCCACAGACAACAAGAGAGTGGCTGGAACAGCCAATTCTCTATCCGATTGTTCCAAAATTGCGGAAATGTCCAATGATCTATCCCGGGATTCCTCAATTTTTTCTTCTTCTTTGGATTGGGACTTGGCAGGCAGATAGTACACTCTTGTAAGAGGAGGTAAAGAGCTTTCAGGAATTTCCAATATTTCCATAAAATACCTTTTCACCATTTCTCTAGGAGAAGTTGACAAGATCTTTGGAAAATTTATAAATCTCAAATTGTTAGCTCGGCCATTATTCTCCTGAGCTTCCAACTTCCTCCTGAGTATTATATTATCTTTAACCAGCAGATCTTGATTTTGTTTTAAAGATATTAACTCCTTACTTGTATTTTGTGTCTGTTTTTAATTGAGATATATCCTGTTTTAACACTTTTATTTCTTCTTTTTGTTCTTTTAATTCCTTGTCCAAACTTTTTATTTGAGGATTTAAAGAATTCCCCAAATTCACTACCAAGTCCCATAATGCTTCAAGTGTAACGTTAGGAGGTTTTGTAGGAGAAAAAAGTTGTAGTGGTGTAGTGTCTGACTGTTCTGAAGTTAGCTTTACCTCAGTGAAGTCTTGTATTCCCCCAACCTCTGTTGTCCCGGTCGCAGGTCCTTGCAGAGAGAGCATGTCACTCTGCGTTGTTCTGTTCGGCGAGCCCTCCATGCTAGCCTCTGGAGACAGAAAAGCTACCTCCTCGGGTGCATTCTGGTCCCGTGGAGAGCTGGCTGCTTGCGGCATCGGTTGAAGGGGTGGCGTCCTGACATCGGGGCTAAGGGTGACATCGAGCCCAGGTGATCTCACCACCGCGCTACTCTCCGGCGGCGTCCCTAGCGAGCTGGCACCCGACACTTCCTGCTCCCACTGTAGGCGTCGGAGAAAATCATCTATAGTAACCGCTGGAGTTAAAGGTCGCCGGGAGGCTCCTCCGACGTTCCTACCCCGTCTTTTCGGCATTGTTGCAGGAAATTCTCGACGGCGTCCTCACTGCAGCAGAGATGCAGCGGCCATCTTGGATCCTCTACCTCCCATGTGATCAACTTTAAGCTTGACATCGGGAATAGAAAACGTGCCAAAACCTTAACCAAAACCTTTAACTTTAAAAAGGGCAAATACGATCACATGAGAGCCATGGTGAAACAACGACTCAAGAAAAAGATGGACAAACTTGAAACGGTAGACCAGGCATGGTCCCTACTGAAAAATACTATCACAGAAGCACAAAATCTCCACATTCTGAGGATCTCCAAAGAAGGGAGAACAAAAGGTAAGGGAGAACTGGCATGGCTTACCAGACAGGTGAGGGAAGCCATAAAAGAAAAGAAGGACTCTTTCAAAAAATGGAAACACATGAAAACAACCGAAGCATGGAAAAAACATAAAGATGATCAGAAGAAATGTCACAAGGCGGTGAGGGATGCCAAAAGGACTATGAGGAAAAAATAGCGCAAGAGGCCAAAAACCCGCAAAAGAGGCGGTGGGACCCCTGGACAATCAGGGAAGAAAAGGGTACATTAAGGAAGATAAACAAATTGCAGACAAATTAAATTCCTTCTTTGTGTCCGTCTTTACGGATGAGGATACCGCAAAAATACCAGAAGCAGTGAAAGTGTTTAGTGGAGTAATAGAAGACAGCCTCACCACAGTTGAAGTGGAGTTGGACCAGATATACTACCAGATCGGCAAACTTAAAAGTGACAAATTCCCTGGACCGGATGGAGTTCACCCGAGAGTCTTAAAGGAAATGAAGGTTGAAATCGGAGACTTATTGCAAAAACTCGCCAATCTGACAATCAGAACTGGACAGATACCAGATGACTGGAAGATAGCGAACGTCACGCCAATTTTCAAAAAAGGATCGAGAGGAGAACCGGGCAACTACAGACCTGTGAGCCTTACGTCTGTCCCTGGAAAGATGGTTGAAGCACTGATCAAGGATAGCATAGTCCGGCACTTAGATACACACGACTTGCTGAAACCCAGTCAACATGGGTTCAGGAAAGGGAAATCATGTTTAATGAATTTACTTCAATTTTTTGAGACCGTGAACAAGCAAATTGATAGTGGAATGCCGGTGGACATAATATATTTGGACTTCCAGAAAGCATTCGACAAGGTTCCACATGAAAGACTTCTCAGGAAACTACAAAGCCATGGAATAGAGGGAGATAAACAAAGGTGGATAGGCAAATGGCTGGGCATAAAGCAGAGAGTGGGCATAAATGGGAAGTTCTCAGACTGGGAGAAAGTGACTAGTGGTGTGCCCCAGGGCATCAGTTAGAGAAATGGGCAGAGCAATGGCAGATGAAGTTCAACGTGTAGAAATGCAAAGTAATGCATTTAGGTAGTAAGAATAAGGAACACGAGTATAAAATGTCAGGCGCAACTCTGGGTAAGAGCGAACAAGAAAAGGACCTGGGTGTACTGATAGATAGGACCCTGAAGACATCGGCACAATGCGCGGCAGCGGCAAAGAAAGCAAACAGAATGTTAGGCATGATAAAGAAAGGAATCACGAGTAGATCGAAGAAAGTCATAATGCCGCTTTATAGAGCAATGGTCAGACCACACTTGGAATACTGTGTCCAACATTGGTCTCCAAACCTAAAAAAGGATATAAAACTGCTGGAGAGGGTGCAGAGACGAGCAACGAAGCTAATAAGAGGTATGGAGAACTTGGAATATGAGGAACGACTCAAGAAACTGGGACTGTTCTCCCTTGAGAAGAGGAGGCTGTGAGGGGACATGATCGAGACGTTCAAAATACTGAAAGGCATCGATAAAATAGAGCAGGAAAATAAATTATTTACATTGTCCAACGTGACAAGGACAAGAGGACATGGTTTGAAGCTAAGGGGGGACAAGTCTAGGACAAATGTCCGGAAGTTCTGCTTCACGCAGCGAGTGGTAGACGCCTGGAATGCTCTCCCAAAGGAGGTTATTAAGGAATCCACTGTGCTAGGATTCAAAGGCAAATTAGATGCACATCTCCTTTCGAGAGGCATAGAGGGATATTGGTGACTAAAACTACATCAGGTGTATACCTGACTGGGCCTCCGCGTGTGCGGATCGCCGGACTCGATGGACCATGGGTCTGATCCGGAGAAGGCAGTTCTTAAGTTCTTATTCCTTTCAACACACATATTACACTTAAATAGCACACAATCATCCCAGTCCCACCAATCCCTAATATTTCATCACCATCAGTAACCTTAACTTTAGTAATCCATTCAACACACTTACTACACATCCATTCAATACACTTACTACACTCAAACAGCACTCAATCCTCCCACAATTTAACTTCACAATCCTCCAATCCACCACGCCCAAACCAATAAATATATCCAGGAATGATAACAATTCTTCTCACTCCGGTCGACTTCCTGCATTTTTCACTGTGATTCCTCTAGTTTGTCGACGCCATCCAGAAGGTTCAATTATATCTTTTCCTTGGACACCAGCATGTTCTCTCTCCGGGAGATTAGGAGCTCCTAATTTTTGTAACTCCGACCAAGCCTCCACTACTGTTCTAACCCGACTAGTCTTACTCCCCACTGTCAGAGCCAAAGCAAATGGAAAAAGCCACCTATATTTAATACCCTCTCTGCGAAGATAGGTGGTCACCTCTTGCAGATCCTTCCTTCTTCGCAAGGTAGCAGCCGCTACATTCTGATAAATATCCAGTCTTAAATTATTCCATTTGTAATCCTTTAATTTTCATGCTGCATGAAAGATTTCCTCCTTCATTCGAAAGCTACCCAGACACAAAATAATGTCTCGAGGCAATTTGGATTTAGAACGTCCCAGTGCCCTATGTACTCTTTCAATTTCAATCTCCGGTATCTGACCCTCACCAGCCTTAGCATTAGTGAGAATGTCCATACAAATGGCCAAAGCAGTTCGTCGAGTATCCAAATAAGCATGTTCTTCCGGTACCCCCCTGATCCTTAGATTACACCTCCGGGATCTGTTTTCTAGATCTTCCAACTTATCTAACACTCCTCCAAGTGTACTTTTGCCATTTCCTGTTGTACCACTATAATATCTTCAGTCATGGTATTAACATGTGTTTCCACCAAATCTTGTCGTTTCACCAACTCCCCCATTTCATGTTTTAAATCCGTTACAGCTTTAGTCACATCAAGACGCAATGATTGCATTTCTTTACGAATATCCAAAAGCAGATCTCTCAAAGAATCTGGCGCCTCCTGTGAGCTATCATGAAGATCCAGTTCAATATTTTTTAATGGTCAAGTTGATTAGAGCATGGTCTGACACGGTAATAGGTTGGATGTCAGTAGCTGTTACCCAGGGTAACAATGATGATGAACATAACATAAGAACATAAGCAGTGCCTCTGCTGGGTCAGACCAGAGGTCCATCGTGCCCAGCAGTCCGCTCTCGCGGCGGCCCAACAGGTCCAGTACCTGTGCAGTAATCCTCTATCTATACCCCTCTATCCCCTTTTCCAGTAGGTAATTGTCTAATCCTTTCTTAAACCCCATTACTGTACTCTGCCCTATCACGTCCTCTGGAAGCGCATTCCAGGTGTCCACCACACGTTGGGTAAAGAAGAACTTCCTAGCATTCGTTTTGAATCTGTCCCCTTCTATCTTTTCCGAGTGCCCTCTTGTTCTTTTATTTTTTGAAAGTTTGAAGAATCTGTCTCTCTCTACTTTCTCTATGCCCTTTATGATCTTGTAAGTTTCTATCTCGAGAAGGAAGAATGTGGCGAAGAAAAGAAAGTGTACTTGTGTGATTTTTGATGTAGAATCCTCCATGGGTCGCAAAGATTCAATTGTTGAAGTACATCCTGGCGTGTTGTCCAAGCCTTGGTGGTCTTATGAGGAGCTGATGATTTACGATCCAATTCTGGGTTCAAAACAAGATTGAAGTCTCCACCAATAATAGTGGGCATATTTCCCCCAAGGGTTATGGAGTCAGCTAGCTTGTGAAAGAAATCAGGGCAGTCGCTATTTGGAGCATAAACATTAAATATAGTCAATTTAGTGTATTGGATACAGATAGTGGTTCTCACCCATCTGCCCTCGGTGTCATGAGATTGATCTAAAACTGTTAAGTCTGGGTGTTTTCTAATGAGAGGGATGACACCATTTTTTTTTTTTTTGTCAGTAGCTGGTGAAAAGATGGGAGGCAATGCCCAGGAACAAGAAAGTTTGGAGGCTTCTGGTGTGTTAAGATGTGTTTCCTGTAGTAGTACTATATCTGGCTGAAACTGATTGGTATATTGGAGTATTTTAACCTGTTTTAAAGGGTTATTCAAGCCTTTCACATTAAGTGAAATGCAATTCAAAGGCATGGCAATAAAGAAACATAATAGAGACATGCACTGTACATAGGAAAGATTAAATATATGCACTTCCATATAACAGGGACTCCTTATGCAAAAAACAAAACATATTGCATAAAGAGAAGACCAATGGGTCAGTGAGAAAGAGAGAGAACAGGTATGAAAAGAACACCAGGAAAAACATAGCATACATTAAATGTACTCGTCATGAACACACTGTAAATTGCTAATAACAGAGGAAAAGGCATTCAGTGGCATTAGAACATTTTTTAAACAGTCCTGAAATGCATTGCAGCAAGTAATATGTTTAAGATAGCTCATAGGAAGATATAAGGGTAAAGATCACAAAATGAGTTATTGACAAAGGGAAAAAAAACCCCAGCAAAGATAATAATGGAGAAAGCAGAGGGCAGTAAAAGCAGAGTAAATGAAAAAGGAAAAGTATGAGGTAAAAAAAAAAAGAGAAAGAAAAAAAAATAGCAAGTTAAAGAGGAAACAGGTCTGTGACATGGTGGTAGATGAGTTTAGACAATTAATGAATCCATGCATCGTAGGAAGGATATATATATATACTGCAAAGGTTATATAGAATAGACAGAGCAATTAGTCAATAACGTAGTGAAGGATCCGGCAACATTAGGTAAACAATGATCCAGAGAAAACAATTATCAGAAACAGAACAGTATAGTAAACCTGAAAGGCACTTCCTTATACACGGTAAGAGAGCAAGAAAATTATGCCTTGTGAAGTTCAGGTGGCGTCAATGGTGCTAGGTGAGATGGATTTTAGAAAGTCACCAAGAGCGTTGGGATCGGTAAAATCCTTAGTTCAATTTTGAATGGTGACCCGCATTCGGGCTGGGTAAAACATTCCAAAGCGAGCGTTGAGATCTTTGAGGCGAGGCCTGTATTCCAGGAGTTGTTTCCGTAATCGGGCTGAGGCTTTGCTCAAATCTGGCACAAACATCAAATTGCAACCCTCGAATTTCAGGGGTGCTTTCAATTTAGCTTTTTGCATTATTTCGAAGGTCTGATTGAATCGGAGAAGACTCATAATGATCTGTCTCGGGTAGTTGTCATGAGTTGAGCGCTGCATGTTGACACGATGAGCCAATTCTATCTCGAAGGGTTGAGAAAAGGTGATATCCAGCAGGATAGGCAAGGTATCATGCAGAAAGGTTATTAAATTTTGACCCTCCCTCCCTTCCAATAAACCGAGTATCCGAATGTTCCGCTTACAGGCCCTGTTATTGAGCTTCGTCAAGATCACCGGACTAGATAGACCAAGGTCTGATCCAGTGAAGGCGTTTCTTATGTTCTTATGAAGGATATAACTCTGCTGGAGAGGGTGCAGAGGCGAGCCACAAAACTAGTCAAAGGTATGGAGAATTTGAGCTACAAAGAACGCCTCGGAAAACTGGGACTGTTCACTCTCGAAAAGAGATGACTGCAAGGGGATATGATTGAAACTTTTAAAATATTAAAAGGATTTGATAAAATAGGCCAGGAAGCAGAACTACTGACTTTTTCAGATGTGACACGGACAAGAGGTCATAGCCTGAAACTGAGTGGCAGCAGGTTCAGGACAAATGTCAGGAAGTTCTGTTTTGCACAGAGAGTGGTGGACGCTTGGAATGCTCTTCCGGAGGAGGTTGTGACAGAGACTACTGTTTTGGGTTTTAAGCGCAAGTTGGATGCACACCTCCTTGCAAATCATATCGAGGGATACGGGAAATCCGAGTCTCCAACAGGGAGCACCTAACTGGGCCTCCGCGTGTGCGGGTTGCCGGACTAGATGAACCAAGGTCTGATCCGGTGAAGGCGTTTCTTATGTTCTTATGTTATCTTTTTCCAGCTGCATTTTCTTCCATGGCGTGCTGCTTGATTTCCAGCGATTCCACTCAGGTGCGGAAATGGAGCAGATCATAAGAACATAAGCATTGTCTCTGCCGAGTCAGACCATAGGTCCATCATGCCCAACAGTCCGCTCCCGCGGCGGCCCCCCAGGTCAATGACCTGTAGTGATCTATTACTCAAGGGCGTTTTGTATTGTATAGTAACCCTCTAATTATACCCCTGGATCCCCTTTCCCTTCAGGAGATATCTTGTTTAATATCTTCAGTGTTGGTGTTTGTCTCAGATATCATATCTTTCATGGCATGAAGCTCTTCTAAAATTGTAGCCGTGGAAGTTTAGGGGCCAGTTGCTTTGATGGAGAGGGAGGATCGATTTTAGACTGTTTGCCGCTCTTTGTAGCAGACATTTAAAGAAACAAAGGTTAGTATGCCTCTAGCACACTAAATATACAATCGATGTCGAGTTAGGCAAAAATTAGCGAGTGTAGTCTTGATTTTATAGCTATGATTTCCCTGAGCTCAAATTCAAGCTGCCATCTCTCTTGAAGCTCAATAGCGCCTGCCCCCCTCCCCCCCACCCCGGTGTCATTGTTGAGGATACATAGAAATAGACGGCAGATAAGGGCCACGGCCCAACTAGTCTGCCCACCCCAATGACCCTCCCCTGCTTAACTCTGTGAAGAGATCCCACGTGATGATCCCATTTCTTCTTAAAATCAGGCACGCTGCTTGCCTCGATCACCTGAAGTGGAAGATTATTCCAGTGATCAACCACTCTCTCGGTGAAAAAGTATTTCCTGGTGTCACCGTGCAATTTCCCACCCCTGATTTTCCATGGATGTCCTCTTGTTGCCGTTGGATCTTTGAGAAAGAAGATATCTTCTTCTACCTCGATAATGCCTGTGAGATATTTGAACGTCTCAATCATGTCTCCCCTCTCTCTGCGTTCCTCGAGTGAGTATAGCCGCAGTTTATCCAGCCGTCCCTCGTACGGGAGATCCTTGAGTCCCGAGACCATCTGGGTGGCCATTCGCTGGACTGACTCAAGTCTCAGCACATCCTTGCGGTAATGAGGCTTCCAGAATTGTACACAGTATTCCAGATGGGGTCTTACCATGGATCTATATAATGGCATATTGACTTCAGGTTTACGGCTGACCAAACTCCTACGTATACACCCTATGATCTGTCTAGCCTTAGATGAAGCCTGCTCCACTTGATTGGCAGTCTTCATGTCTTCACTGATGATTACCCCTAAGTCCCGTTCTATTGCAGTCCTTGCAAGGATCTCGCCATTAAGGATGTAAGTCTTGCATGGATTTTGGCTGCCAAGGTGCATGACTTTGCATTTTTTGGCATTGAAACTCAGTTGCCAGGTCCTAGACCAGTGCTCCAATAGGAGTAGGTCGTGTATAATATTGTCCGTTGTGCTCTTACCTACTATATTGCATAGTTTGGCGTCATCGGCGAATAACGTTATTTTACCTTGAAGCCCCTCAGCCAAGTCCCTTATAAAGATGTTGAAAAGGATTGGGCCCAAGACCGAGCCCTGCGGCACTCCACTGATCACCTCCGTCTTTTCGGAGGAAGTGCCGTTCACCACCACCCTCTGAAGCCTACCTCTAAGCCAGTCTCCAACCCGTTTTGTCAGTGTGTCACCTAATCCTATAGAACTCATTTTGCTCAACAACCTGCGGTGTGGTACACTATCGAATGCTTTGCTGAAGTCCAAGTATACGATGTCCATGGACTCTCCAACATCGAGCTTCCCCGTCACCCAGTCAAAGAAGCTGATCAGGTTGGATTGGCAGGATCTCCCCTTGGTAAATCCATGTTGACGGGGATCCCATAGATTCTTCACATCCAGGATCATATCCAGTTGGCGTTTGATTAGAGTTTCCATTAATTTGCTCACTATTGATGTGAGGCTCACTGGTCTGTAGTTCGCAGCCTCCATTCTGCAACCTTTTTTGTGGAGTGGAATGACGTTAGCCGTTTTCCAGTACAACGGGACTCTACCTGTACTAAGGGAGAGATTGAAGAGCGCGGATAGTGGTTCCGCCAGGACGTCCCTTAACTCCCTGAGCACCCTGTGATGTAGGTTGTCTGGCCCCATTGCTTTGTTAACCTTGAGTTTAGACAGCTCACAGTAGACACTGGGTGAAGACTGAACAGAAGTATTCGTTTAACAATTTAGCTTTTTCCGAGTCAGCTTCTACATAGTTCCCATCTGGTTTCCTTAGGCGTACTATCCCACCTGTGTTTCGATTTCTGTCGCTAATATACCTGAAGAAGGATTTATTGCCCTTCTTGATGTTCTTTGCTAAAGTTTCCTCCATTCGGAATTTGGCCTCTCTAACTGCTGTTTTGACGGCTCTTGCCTTGGCCAAATAGTCTTCTCTAGAATCCTGAGACCCTGATTGTTTGTAAGAGATGAACGCTCTTTTCTTCTCTTTTATGAGGTCCGAGATCTCCGCAGAGAACTATTGTGACTTATTGTTCCTGCGCCGTTTACTCACTGATTTTATATAGCGGTTGGTTGCCTCCTGAATGGTAGCTTTCAGAGTTGACCACAGTTCTTCTACATTATCTGTTACTGCTCGGTTTTGTAGCGCCTGATGGATGAAATCCCCCATTCCCTCAAAGTTGGTGTCCCTGAAGCTAAGGACCTTGGTCAATGTGTTAGTTTTGGCAAAACCCTTCCTGAGATTGAACCATACCATGTTGTGGTCACTGGAGGCCAACGTGTCACCCATCGAGACCTCTGTGACACTTTCGCCATTGGTAAGTATCAAGTCCAGTATTGCCTGCTCCCTTGTTGGCTCCAATACCAGTTGCCTCAGTTTAGCTCCCTTCATAGAGTTCAATAGTCTCCTGCTGCTGCTGGATGCAGAGGAAAGTGTGTTCCAATCCACATCAGGCATATTGAAGTCACCTAATAGCACTGTATCCCCACGTAAGGTGATATTCTCTATGTCGCCGATTAATTCCATATCCTGATCATCCTGTTGCCTTGGGGGTCTGTATATTACTCCAAGTTACAGGCATTTGTCATTCCCCCTGGCCAAATTTACCCAAAGGGATTCCCCTGTGTACATGATATCTGTGATTCTGGTGACTTTAATATCATCCTTAGTGTATATCGCTACACCTCCTCCCACTCTGCCCTCCCTATCTTGGCGAAGTAAGTTGTAACCTGGTATGACCATGTCCCACCCTTGGGAGTCTGTGAGCCAGGTCTCAGATATCGCCACCACATCCAGGTCAGCGTTCCTCATTTCAGTCTCTAATTCCAGGATCTTGTTGCCCAAACTGTGGGCATTGACTTACATAGCCCTCCATGTAGTATGTTTGCTATGTCTCTCTGGGGCTGTTCCCGCTTGAGCTACATGGACCCTTTTAGTACTAATTGTAGTTTGTGCATTTGCCCTAGACCCAGAATTACAATGCGTACCTACCCCAGATTCGGAAATGTGTGTACCCTGTTGGGGAATAACCACTTGAGCTACTTTAATTCTTTTAGTACAATTCGCAATGTGTATACCCTCCCTAGACCCAGAATTACAATGTGAACTTACCCCAGACTCAGAAATGTGTATACTCGCCCCAGTCCCAGACCCAGAATTGCGGTGTTTACTTACCTCACCCTCAAAAAAGTATTGGCAGCATAGCTCGTCAGATAGATTGTTTGTGCCTGTGCCCTCCCCCATCTTACCTAGTTTAAAGCCTTGTGAAGTAGGCGGGCTAGTCGGTGTCCAAAGACGTTCTTCCCTCTTCTAGTCAGGTGTAGACCGTCTGATCCCTGTAGTCCTAGTAGTGTCTCTCCATGGTGCAGGAACCCGAAGTTCATCTCCTTGCACCATTCTCGCAGCCAGTCGTTAGCCCTCTGGATGCGATCCTCCCTGGCTCTACCCTTGTCCCTCACAGGGAGGATCTAGGAGAAGACCACCTGTGCATCCATCCTCTTCAGCTTCTCACCCAGGGCTCTGAAGTCTGCCGGTATGCTATCCTGGGTGCTCCTGGCGGTGTCGTTCGTTCCTACGTGGATGAGAATCATGGGGAAGTGGTCCTGGGGCTTGATGAGTCTGTCCAGTCAAGCGGTTACATCCCGGATCTTGGCCCCTGGCAAACAGCAAAACTTTCTAGATTGCAAGTCTGGTCTACAAATCGGTCCCTCGATGCCCCTCAGTAGCGAATCCCCGATGACCACCACTCTGCGCTTCTTAGGGGTGGGCTGACCTGGTGTCTCTGGAACTGGAACCTTCTGCTGAACAACTCCCTGTACCTCGTCGTCGGGTCCGTCCTGTAGCAGCTGGAATCTGTTCCTCAAGGTGATCTGCGGGGTCGATGTAGAACAGCCCTGTGTGTGAGAGAAAGAGACAGAAGATGAGGAAGGTCTTCTGCGTTTTCCTGTGGAGGAAGTTACCAGCTGCCAGGAGTCAGCGTCTCCAGCCTCTTCCTGTATTCCGATGGTTGGTCTCAAGGTATCAGGATTGGTAGTTGGTTTGGTTACTTTGGGTGTCACGGGTATGGTCTCGTTAGGTTCCTGTTTGGTGATCTGGGACAGCTCTTGGATGACACCGTCGATGAAGGTCTCGTCGTTTCGAATGCTTCTTAAGCGCTGAACCTCCTCTCTCAGGTTCCTCAGCTCCAGCAAAAGGTTTCCATGTAGCTGATCCGTTGCATCCGTCTGTGTAGAGACTGTAGACATGTGTGGCAGCTGTTATGAAAGCAAATAGAATGTTAGGAATTATCAGGAAAGGAATGGAAAACAAAGATGAAAATATTATAATGCCCTTGTATCGCTCTATGGTATGGCCACATAAGAACAGCTTTACTGGGTAAGACCAATGGTTCATCAAGCCCAGTAGCCTGTTCCCAGGGTGGCCAATCCAGGTCACTAGTACCTGGCCAAAACCAAAGGAGTAGCAATATTCCATGCTACCGATCCAGGGCAAGCAGTGGCTTCCCCCATGTCTTTCTCAATAGCAGACTATGGACTTTTCCTCCAGGAAATTGTGCAAACCTTTCTTAAAACCAGCTATGCCATATCTCAAAAAAGATATTACGGAATTAGAGAAGGGTGACAAAAATGCTAAAAGGAATGGGATGACTTCCCTTTGAGGAAAGGCTAAAGCGGCTAGGGCTCTTCGGCTTGGAGAAGAGATGGCTCAGGGGTGATATGATAGAGGTCTATAAAATACTGAATGGAGTGGAAAGGGTAGATGTGAATTGCTTGTTTACTCTTTCCAAAAATACTAGGACTAAGGGGACATGCGATGAAACTACTAAGTAGTAGATTTAAAACAAACTGGAGAAAATATTTCTTTACACAACATGTAATTAAACTCTAGAATTCGTTGCTGGAGAATGTGGTGAAAAGAGCTTAGCAGAGTTTTTAAAATGTTTGGATAATTTCCTAAAAAAGAAGTCCATAGACCATTTTGAGATGGCTTAGGGAAATCCACTACTTATTCTTAGGATAAGCAGCATAGAATCTGTTTTACTCCTTGGAATCTTGCTAGATATTTGAGATCTGCATTGGCCACTGTTGGAAACAGGATACCTGGCTTGATGGACCTTCAGTCTGTCCCAGTATGGCAATTCTTATGTTCTTGCTTAGACTATTGCACCACTTGAAGAAAAATGGTAGCTCATCCCCCTGTAGAGGCCCATATTATTTCTAAGATTGCATACATAACTTACAAGATACTTGATAACTTTATTCCTGAATACAAGAACATAAGAAAAGTCTTACTGGGTCAGACCAATGGTCCATCTAGCCCAGTTTCCTGTCTTCACGGTGGCCACTCCATGTCACAAGTACCTGGCAAAAATCTAAATAGTAGCAACATTGAAAGCAGTGGCTTCTCCCACTATGGACTTTTTCTCCAAGACCTTATCCATACCTTTTTAAAGCCAGCTATGTTAACTGCTCTTACCACATCCTCTGGCAATGCACTCAGCTTATGTATTCTCTGAGTGAAAAAATGTTTTCCTCGTATTGGTTTTAAAAATATTTCCCTGTAACTTTATCAAATCTTTCCTAGTCTTTGTAATTTTTGATGGGGTAAAAAATTGATGCACTTGTACCTGTTCTACACCATTCAGAATTAAGAACATAAGAATAGCCTTACTGGGTCAGACCAATGGTCCATCAAGCCCAGTAGCCTGTTCTCACAGTGGCCAATCCAGGTCACTAGTACCTGGCCAAAACCCAAGGTGTAGCAATATTCCATGCTACCGATACAGGGCAAGCAGTGGCTTCCCTCATGTCTTTCTCTTCAGTTGTATCTCCCATCAGCCATCTCTTTTCCAAGCTGAAAAGCCCTAACCCTTTTAATTTTTCCTCATACGAGAGTAGTTCCATCCCCTTTATCTTCGTGATTGCTCTTCTTTGAACCTTTCCTAGTTCTGCTATATCTTTTTTCAGATAAGGTCACTAGAATTAAATGTAATACTCAAGGTGAGATTGCACCATGGAGTGATACAGAGGCATTATAACATTCTTAGTCTTGTTTACCATTTCTTTTCTATTAATTCCTAGCATCTTGTTTGCTTTTTTGTTCGCCACCGCATATTGGTCGGAATGTTTCAGCATATTGTCTACAATGACACCTGGATCTTTTTCTTGGGTGTTAACCCCCAAGGTAGACCCTAGCATCTGGTAACTATGATTTGGGTTACTGTCTTAAGAACATAAGAATTGCCATCTCCGGATCAGACCCTAGGTCCATCAAGTCCGGTGATCCGCACACGTGGAGGCCCCACTAGGTGTACCCTGGCCTAGTTTTGGTCCCCATATCACTGTATGCTTCTCAAGAGAGATGTGCATCTAATTTACCCTTACCCGTATCACTCTATACCACTCTTAAGGAGATGTGCATCTAGTTTACCCTTAAATCCTAGAACAGTGGATTCTGCAATTACTTACACCATTCACTTCCCTTTAATCGAAGAGGATCCTGTTTTACAGATTCCTTTTTTTTTGGGGGGGGAAGAGTTCCCTTCCATTTCATCTTTATGTTTTAAACAAATTTTGGGTAATTCCTTCAGCTATCAGGCCATTCATTTCTGGTTATCTCTCCGTTAGATCTGTGTTCAATTCCATCTTATGTCATCTTTCGTAAGAATTTGAAAACCTATTTATTAATTAAATACTTTGCTTGAGTTCGTTTCTCTATTCTTTGTTAACTGATTTGAACCTGCTTTGGTTGAAATTCCGTGACCCTTTTTTAGGTTGGGATTTAGTGTGATAGAAGAACCATCTTATTATTATATGCATTTGGAGTCCTACATCCCTCAAACTTGAAGACACTGGTACTTCTAGAAAATTATTGCCTATAAAGAGATTTAATCAAACCATGCAAGTTTCTTCCACAAAATAAAATTTACAACCAATTTTTCACAAGTTTCTTGATAAATGATATAAGTACCTTTATTCTACAGAGGAATATGTTAGAGGCATTCAGTGATATAACAAGGTGGGACTCCATCCCACCTTGTTATATCACTGAATTACCAGCTGTATCTCTGACATGTTTCCGGATATACCTATCCTCTCTCAGCTTACTAATGTAATCGAAGTTTGTTACCAATGTACTTGACAATATTTTCTGTAACATCGCTGTATATGTACAATCTCTTCCTCTGTAAACCGCTCTGAACTGCTTGTGGTATTGCGGTATACAAATAAAGTTATTATTATTATTATTATTAGATAAGTAAACTTTTTTAGTGGAAAAAGCAAATAGCTAATGAAATGGTAAAGAGTGTATAGGACTTTCATCTCTTAATCAGCTAAGCTTTCAAGATTTCCACAGTGAATAACCACGTACTGCCTCCAATATATGTATCTCCATTGGTATTGGGAAAGGGAACCTTGCCGTTAATGTTGTTGGGTTTTTTTTTAATATTGTTTCAGAATGGAATTTTTTGATAAAGATGGAATCATGAAGGACATCAGGGCGATATATCAAGTTTATAATGCCCTTCAGGAAAAAGTGCAGGTGAGTCATTTAAAGTTAGCCTGGGATGGAAGTTTTGTGGAAAGGAGGTAATGGTTTCTATTTTCCAGTCACTCTGCATTTGATGATGACAGTGTGGTCCATTGGGGAATAGCTTCCTAGAATGTATGTGAGCAAGGACACGAGTAGAGGGATTTTGGTGAACCCTGTAATGTCTATGTAGGAAAATGAGAGGTGGTTCAGTAAGGCATTTAGGGCCGGATTCTGTACCTGGCGCCCAAGTTGGTGGCCACTGATAGCCTGTCAATCATTTTAGAGCACCGGTTACAGAATTTCGGCTTTGGGGAGTCCCTGCCGCTCAGCTGATGGGGAGGGGGGAAAGTACCCTGTCACGATCAGCTGAGCAGCCACAGCAGGGAACCCCAAACCCACCAACACTGTCCATGGCAAGAGGGATGCCCACTCCCTCCTTCTGGCACCCCAGACGAACACCCCCCCTAAACCCACCCCCATACCTTTTTCTTCAAGGCCAGGGATGTTAAAGGGGGGTGCCGACCAGAGGGAGTGGGCATCCCTCCAGCCAGCCGTCAAGAAAAAGGTATGGGATGGTTTTTGGAGGGGTGGGGTGTTCGGGAGTGCCAGCAAGGGGGATTGGGCATCCTTCCTGCCGGGTGTGTTGCGGGGGCAGGGAAAGCAAGAGGGAGTGGACATCCCTCATGCCGCGGGTTTCCCTGCTGCGGCTGCTCAGCCATTCGCAGCAGAGGAATTCCCCCTTCCCCCATCAGCTGAGTGGCAGGGACTCCCCAAAGCCTCAATGCTGTAACCGGCTGCCTAGGATGATTGACAAGCAATTCAACTTGGGCGCCAGTTACATAACTGCAGCTTTGGGGAGTCCCTGCCACTCAACTGATGGGGGAGGGAGGGAGGGAGGGGAATTTTCCTGCTGCGGTCTAGTGGCAAAGATAAGCGGCTGAAATGTAGGCCAGGGTTTTCCAGGCCTACATATCAGCCACCTATCTTGGCGTGATTCATGGCTGGGTAGCCAGTTTAGCCCGCCTAATGCTACTTGCGTTCCGTGGCTTAAAGTCCCGATTCCAATGGCCATATCAGCCGCCTTTTATTTAGGCTTTGGTAGGTGCTTCAACCCTGCCATTTCTGACTGCAATTTTCAATTACTTGGGCATCGGCAGGGCACCTACTGATGCCTAAATTTAGGCGCTGGTTATAGAATTTCCCCCTTAGCGTACAAGATGAAAGTATTGATTACTGTAATGCAGGTATGCTTAGACAGTCAGGTTTTAAGGATTAAGGGATGGAACAACTAAAGAGACTTAGCTCTACAGCTTGGAGAAGACACCTAAGGGGAGATCTGATAGAAGTCTATAAAATACTGAATAGAGTGGAGTGGAGTGGAATGGGAGACATAAGAATACCCTTAGTGGGTCAGACCAGCCCAGTAGCTGGTCCTCACGGTGGCCAATTCAGGTCACAAGTACCTGGCAAAACCCAAAATATTAGCAGCATTCAGAAATATCAAAGAAGAGCAAGTTAAATTATTCATGTATTTAATGGGTATAACTAATGGGCAGACTGGATGGACCGTTTAGGTCTATCTGCCGTCATTTACTATGTTTCTATATATTCCATGCCACTGATCCAGAGTAAGAAGTGGCTTCTCCAATGTTTGTCTTAACAGCAGTTTATAGACTTTTCCTCCAGGAACTTGTCCAAACCTTTTTAAAAACCAACTTCATTAACCGCTCTTACCACATCCCCTGGCAATGGGTTCCAGAACTTAACTATTCTCTGAGTGAAAAAATATTTCCTCCTTTTGGTTTTAAAAGTATTTCCCTGTAACTTCGAGTGTCACTAAGGGCACGAATCCGAACCGTGTCCAGGGGGCTGATTCACGAATCGCCCTCATGCAAATGAAGGCAATCAAAATCACACTGCCAACCGCCTGCCTGTATCGCTCTATAGCGATCCCAATGCATGCGCAGTCCATCTGTATATGGTCTGCGCATGCGATGGCCCTTTTTTTACTGTGTTTTACTTTTTTGCGGCATAATAACCTTCTTAATCGTGATCCCCTTCTTAATCATTCCTAGCAATCTGTTTGCCCTTTTCACAGCCACCGCACATTGAGCGGACTTATCGACTTGTGGACCAGTACTCCCAAATCTCTTTCCTGAGGGGTGTCTCCTAGTACCGCATCAGACATCACCTTACAATTATCTACGTTAAACCTCATTTGCCATGTTGCGGCTCATTTCTCGAGTGTGTTTATGTCACGTTGCAAGTCTTCGAAATCCTGTGCCTTCACTATTCTGAATAACTTTGTATCATCTGCAAATTTAATCATCTCGCTTGCCATACCAATTTCCAGGTCAAGTTTCAAGTTTATTAGTTTTTAATATCCCGATCATAAAACAAATATCTGACCGGTTAACAATAAAATTTAAAATAGGTTAGAAAGAAGTAGTAGTTTGGTGTATTTGAAAAATTAGAGAAAACATATATAACATATACTGACAAACCTGAAAGTGAGGATGAGTGGGGAGGAAGGGAGAAGTTACATTATATTAGAAGAAATGAGATAGAGGGAAGGGATTGAACATGAGGGATGAGGGTGCATGGTATAAGAGATACGCGCTGAAGTAAAGGTTAGTTTTGAGAAAAAGATAAATAAATAAATAAATTAGAGATTAAGATTTGTCAAAGGCATCTTGAAATAGGAAAGTTTTAAGATTAGTCTTAAATTTTGGTAAATGAAATTCATCCCGGAGAAATTGAGGGAGAGAATTCCATAATGTGGGGGCAGTTATAGCGAAATTAGTTTTCCTAGTATAGTAGGATTCTTTTAAGGATGGAATGAAAAGGAGTTTTTGGACAGTAGATCTTAAGGAACGGGGAGAACTTTGGGGTATTAATAATTTATCAAGAAATAAGGGCAAGTGGGAGAGTTTGATTTTAAAAGAGAGCAGTATGATTTTATAAATTATACGGTGGGTGACAGGGAGCCAATGAGCCTCTTTAAGAAGAGGGGTGACGTGTTCGAACTTACCTATTTTGTAAATGAGTTTAATTGCTGTATTTTGTATGAGTTGTAAACGTCGAAGTTCTTTTTGGGGTAGTCCATTTAAAAGAGAATTACAGTAATCTAAGTGGGAAATGACTAAGGAATGAATTAGGATATTAATCGAGTCAGTATTTAGAATAGAACTGAGTGAACGGATGATACGTAATTTAAAGAAACAAGTTTTTACAACTGAACTTATGTGGTCATGAAAAGTAAGCTCTCTATCCAAAGTAACGCCTAGTAATTTTATTTTAGTATCCATAAGTAATGGTGTGGATTTGATGTATATTGTTCCTGGTAATGTTTCAGATTTTTTAATGGGGAGAAGGAGACCACAGGATTTATCAACGTTGAGTGAAAGTTTATTTGAAAAGAGCCAATCACTTATGGTATCTAATTTGGTATTTAGATCGTTAATATCTGAAGGGTTTAAAGTATTGATTGGGTAAAGCAGCTGTATATCGTCGGCGTAAGCGAAGATTGAGAATCCTAATGATTGGGCAAGAGAAAGAAGAGGGGATAAAAAGATATTGAATAATAGCGGGGATAAAATAGAGCCCTGAGGAACTCCAAAAGTTTGAGTTACCGGAGAAGAAGTTTGGTTTTTTACATGAACTTTAAAGTTACGTTGGTGAAAGTAGGATATAAACCAGTTGAGAGCATGACCTGTGATACTACAATCTGCTAATCTAGATAAAAGTAAAGAATGGTCTATGGTGTCAAATGCTGCAGATAAATCAAGGGAAATTAGTATAACCGATTTTAGGTGATCGTGAAAGTATTGTATAGTTGTAATGAGACCAAGTAACGATAATTCAGTGGAATGTGAAGTTCGAAAGCCGGTTTGATAAGGATATAGGGCATGTGTTTGATCGAAGAATTCTGACAATTGAGAATGAATAATTTTTTCGGTGACTTTAGAAATTAAAGGCAAATTGGCAATAGGACGGTAGTTGTTGGGTAAAGAGGGATCAGTGTTGTATTGTTTAAGTTTTGGGAAAACTAGAGCTGTTTTCCATGCAGTAGGGACGTAGCAATCAGAAAAAGATTTGGAAATCATTTCCCTTAAATAAGGACCAAAAAAAGAAAAGAATTTTTTGAGAAGTAGTGGAGGAAAACTTTCAGTAATGTTATTGGGAGAATTTCTAGATTGTAGAATGGTGAATAGTTGAGCTAGTGAAGGTACTTTGAAATTAGAGAAAGAACTGAGAGGTAGGAAAGTTAGATCGTTATTAGTAGGGGCCGAAAAAGCAGGAAGAGAGGGTCCGAGGTGAGTTCGAATAGTATTGACTTTGGTGTCAAAGAATTGGGAAAGTTCATCGGCAGATGGTAAAGTTGAAACAGGAGGAGGGAGTTTTTTTTTAGAGTATTTTGAAAGAGACTGAGCAATACTAAAGAGAGTGGATGAGTTACTAGTGGAAGAGATAAGTTTTGAATAATAGTCTTTTTTTGTCTGTTGAATGGTCTTTTTGTAGTGAAAAGCTTTTTCTTTATAAGAAAGGAGGTGACTGTTATAAAGAGTTTTACGCCATTTGTTTTCGGCCGAACGGACCTGTCGACGGAGGAGGATCAAATTTTCATTAAACCAAGGTTGGTGTTTCTTTGAGGAAGGGTTAAGAATGGGTTTATTTTGTTTGACAGATTTAGGTGCTAGCGAGTCTAGTAGGGATTTCGTAGCAGTTTCCCAATTAGAAAATTGTTCTGTGATGGAAAGGGAAGAGAAATATTTGAGATTTAGGTCAAAGGAAGATTGAATAGCGGGGAGAGTTATAATATTTAGATTACGGGTGAAAGAGGGAATATTTGTTTGTTTGATAAGGTTTGAATGAGTTGGAATATTTGATTGCCAAATAATCAGAGTATGATCTGACCATGGTACAGAGATGAAATCAAAATTATGGAAAAGATAAGTCATGGTGGTTGGGCATAGGATCATATCCAGAGTATTTCCTGCAGAATGAGAAGGCGTATGGATGAGAGGCGATAGTGATAAGTCGGCAATCAAGGTTAAGAGTTCAGAAGTATTAAAATGATTAGGGGAGTTAAAATGGATATTAAAATCTCCAAGAATTATAGATTCAGGATAAGCGATATTAAAATCAGTTAGAGTGGAGATGAGAGATGAAAGAGAGGTTTTAGTTATTGGCGGGGGTAAATAGATAAGGAGAAAGTTAAGAGGAGAGGAAAGTTTAATTGAAAATTGGAGAGATTCAATAGGAGTGTGAGAAAGAAGGTTGGAAGTATTTACCTGAAGAGGAATTGAGGCATGATGTATAATTGCTAATCCACCTCCTTTTTTGTTCGGGCGGGGTTGAAAAAATGCTTTATAATTAGGTGGACAAGCCTGAGTGATGTAAGCATCATCTCCCTGAGTTAACCATATTTCTGTAAGACATAGAATTTGAAGATTATGTTGAGTAATAATATCGTGAATTAAATGATGTTTATTTTTTATAGAGCGAACATTTATTAGACCAGATTTGAATGTAAGGAAGGGATGGAGTTGATTGAGATGGAAGTTGGAAGGGGAATGAGTTGGGATGGAAATGTATTGTCTTGAGTGAGGTGTGACTTGATTTTTGTAAAATGTAGATTCGGAATATCGGCGGCCCCAAATAGTTGGGATGGAAGACATAGTACTTGAAGTAGGAAATAAAAGAATATAGGAGACAAGTTCCGAGCGGTGAAGAATCAAGAAGAAAAAGATATATAGATTGAGAAAAAGACAAAAGGGTCTAAGAAGGGAGGAGAAAGTGAACGAGGGTGTAGGAAGATGAGGGTTATAACGGGAAGTTAGTAGGAAATGAAGGAACTGCATGAAGGAGCGCATAAAGGAGCAGAACCTGCTCCTTAGGTGCGCTCCTTTGGCATAACAAAAACCAAGCAGTGAGGCGTGCGCGGCAAAGCAGAGGAATTTGTAGGGGACGTTACCAGAGAGGTAAAGTGGGCGGAGTCGTCGGCACCACCACAAAGTGGCGGCGGTCCTTTGAGAGAACGAGAGGGCCTGAAGTAGAAGTACTAATACAATTCAAATTAAAATAAGTAAGTAAAACAAACTTGAAATTAAATGGAATTAAAATTAAATAAAATTAATAAAACAGTCACAGTGGAGGTATTAGGGTTGAAGCAGTGAGTCAGCAGGCATAACAAAAACCAAGCAGTCATTTATAAATATGTTGAAGAGCACAGGTCCAAGCGCCGAACTATGCGGCACTCCACTCATGACACTTTTCCAGTCCAAGTATTGTCTGTTTCCTATCCACCAACCAGTTTTTAATCCACGTGAGTATTTCACCCTCGATTCCATGGCTTGCAATTTTTCAAAGTAGTCATTTATGCAAGACTTTGTCAAACGTCTTCTGAAAATCCAGATATACAATGTTGACTGGGTCACCCTTGTCTATAACTTTACATAACATAATATAACTTTATTTTTCTATACCGCCTTAATCAAAAGAATTCTATGCGGTTTCCACAAAAGAGAAAAACTGGACAGTCAGTGAAATACAAAATAGTAAAAAATGAATACAGCTTGTTGTATAAAAAGACATTAAAAGTTAAAAATTGATAGGATAAGATTAGTTATGTTTAAAAATAAAGATAAAAGCACAGATTAAGAGATGAATTTATCAAATAATATTGTCTTGATTTCTTTTCTAAAAGTGCCATAGGACAACATAGCTCCGCTGATATAGTTACCCAACCAGGACTGTTGTTTGCTTGCTTGGAAAGCAAGCATCCTATCAAAATAAGACCTGAGATTACAGCCTAAAATCTTCAGGTAAGCAAATAGGTTGCAGTTCCTGGTTATCCGCACAGGGTTATATAACACAAAATGAGATAGCAGGTATGTAGGTGCCAATCCCCAAACTGACTTGAAACAGAGGCATGAGAATTTAAACATTACTCGTGCCTCCACTGGCAACCAGTGCAGTGATCGGTAATAAGGACTGACATGATCACTTTTCTTTTGTCCAAATATCTGACGAACAGCCGTGTTCTACACTATTCTTAATTTTTTCACAACTTTCTTCGGTACGCCAAGTAAACAAAATTACAATAGTCCAGTATGGATAATATCAACAGTCTAAAAGCTAAGAAATCAAAATAATTTTTGATAAGTCTTTAACTTCCATAATATAAAAAATCACTTTTTCACCACCAAATTTGTGTGCTCTACCAAAGTTAAATGGGAGTCTAAAGTGACTCCCAATGTTTTTATAGATTTTAAAATTGGATAGTCGTGACCATTCAGGTGAAGCGATGTCTTAGTTATTTTGTCATTTGGGCTTGCTAAAAAGATTTGTCTTTTCTGTATTCAATTTTAAATAAAAATTGGTTGTCCATTGTTCTAATTCAGACATGATATAAGAAATTTGTTCTAAAATATCTTTCGTTATGTTATTCAAAGGAATTAAAATGGAAATATCATCAGCATATATGTAAAAGATTAAATTTAGCTTCTGCAGTAAATGTCCCAGAGATGAAATGTATATATTAAATAGCGTGGGTGATAACGGGGAACCTTGAGGTACCCCTGAAGGATTACTCCAGAAATGGGAGTATTTTCCATCACTCACCACTCGATAGGATCTTTTTTTTAAAAAACCCTGAAACCAGTTCCAGGTTCTTCCCGAGAGTCCCATTTCATCTAAGCAGTGTAACATTATTTCATGATCGACCAAGTCGAACGCACTGCTAAGATCCAGTTGTAGAATTAAAGCACTAGTACCTGTGCTAAAAAAACCATAAAGGTGACTTAAAATTGAAGCTAATACTATCTAGGTGCTAAAACCTTTTCTAAATCCTGACTGGTGTTCATTAAGAATATTATGTTTATCTAGGTAATTCACCAGTTCTAGATTAACCAATCCCTATCTGCCTGTTTACTCCCTCGAAGAAGTGCAGCAAGTTCGTCAAGCAAGATCTTCCTTTGCTGAAGCCGTGCTGGCTGGTCCTCATTAGATTGTGTCCGTCCAGGTGATCAGCACCTCTACCATCTTTTCCGATACCAAGGTCAGACTCACTGGTCTATAGTTTCCCAGATCTCCCCTTGAACCTTTCTTGAAGATCAGCGTAACATTCGCCACTTTCCAGTCTTCCGAAATCCTTATTAGTCTTATTAACCATCCCTTTTTAAATAATTTAGAACATAAGAATAGCCTTACTGCTTGCCCTGGATCGGTAGCATTGAACATTGCTACTCCTTGGGTTTTGGCCAGGTACTAGGCACCTGGTTTGGCCACCATGGGAGTGGACTACTGGGCTTATGGATCATTGGTCTGACCCTGTAAGGCTATTCTTATGTTCTTATATCTCTGGAGAAATATATCATATTTGGGAAAATCGAAGGAACCAGGCAAAGAGCAACAGATGACTGGACATGTTGAAAACAACCATGGGGATGATGCTGGAGGACCTTTCCGGACTAGCACAAAAACGATTTCTTTTTTAGATTCGTAATTCATCAAGTTGCTAGGACTCGAGCACAAATCGATGTCACCTAATAATAACAACAATCCACAACTGAACATTGCCTCCTATCCCATGATTCTCTTTAATTTTCTCAGGAACCTCTCATGAGGAACTTTGTTAAAAGTTTTCTGAAAATCTAGATACACTATATCAGCTGGCTCGCTTTTATCCACATATTTATTCATATATTCAAAGAAGTCAAGGAAATTGGTGGGCAAGATTTCCCTTGGCTGAACCCAAGCTGACTCTGTCTCATTGAATCATGTTTATCTACATGTTCCACAATTTTATTTTTTATAATTGTATACAGTATTTTGCCCAGCACTGAAATCAGACTTACAGTTCTGTAATTCCCAGATCTCCTCTAGAACCTTTTAAAAAAAAAAAAAATAGGCGCAACATAGTCCACCCTCCAATCTTCAGGTACTACAGATGATTTTAGCAACAGGTTACAAATCACTAACAGCAGGTCAGCAATTTTATGTTTTTTGGGGTTTTTTTTTTAAGTACCCTGGGATGTATACCATCAGGTGTAGGTGATTTATTACTCTTCAACTTGTCAATTTGGCTTTGAGGGACATTCAATAATTTATCTACCTGAGTAGGGAAAAAAAGGAGGTTTAAAAATATATATTTTATTTTTCAATATAGTCCCTGATATGAAAAGAATTTTTGTGTTTGACCTTCAAACCAGGATGTTACATCTTCCTTGTCATCTTCATCACTTGAAAACCGCTGTCCGTGGAAAGATTTCTTCAAAACTCAGAACAGGAAATAATCCAAGGGAGCCAAGTCAGGACTATAGAGTGGATGATTCAGCTGCTGAAACTCACACTATTGGATGGCAGCCTGTGATTGTCATGACATGTGCACCGGCGTTTTCTTGTGAAGAAGCAGCATGCCTACTGTGAGTTTTCCTCGTCTTTTCTACTCGACTGACTCCCGCAAAGTGATCATTGTGTTGGTGTAACTCTCCCCAGTTATGGTTGTGTTGTGTGGCATGAACTCCAAAAGCAAAATTCCTTCATCGTCCCAGAAGACAGTTGCTATAACTTTGCCTGCGGATTATTCTGTCTTAAACATTTTTGGGGTAGGGTTTGATTTGTGTGTCCACTACATTTACTTCATTTTGGATTCGGGATCTCTGTGATAGATCCAAGGCTCATCTCCAGTTACCAAACGATGAAAAAAATTAACTTGGTCTTCACGGAACCTCTCCAAGTTCTCCTGATAGCACTAGAGCACTAGAACACTCCCAACTTTTCATGAATTATTTTCCAAACTGTACTTGCTGAGATGCCACTTAATTCAGCTAGTCGGGAAGCCTTAATTCGTCTGTCTGATAAAATTAAATCCTTGACTTTCTTTCACATTTCTATGGAATTTGTTGCCACAGACCTTCCAGTGTGACGATCATCTTCAGTGGACCCCACTTAAACTGCTTGCTCCAAAATTTTACTTTGTAGGATGATGGGGCAGGCTTACCATAAACTGCAGTCATGTGTTCATGGATCTCCTTTGGCTTGTTCCCTTCTTTTGTGAGAAATTTATCACTGAACAGTGCTCCCAATCTAGCAGTTTCTTACTTGATTTGCACAAGGACTCTCCTGACTGTGCATGAGCAACCTTTGAGACATGTCACAACACGCACAGACTTGTTTCAACACACTTGCTACTTTCTTTCATACTGAGGTCTATAAATTATTGAACACCCTCTTACATCTTCCAGATTCATTGAGATTTCTTTCAATTCCTCCGCATCATCCCTCTTGAAAATCATTTCCTGTTCAGGTAGATCTCTTACATCTTCTTCCGTAAAGACCAAAGCAAAGAATTCATTCATTGTCTCAACTATGGCCTTATCCTCACTGAGCGCCCCTTTTGCTCCTTAATCATCCAACATTCCCATGAATTCCCTCAGTTTTTCTAGTTTTGATGTACCTAAAAAATTGTTACTATGAACCTTTGCAAGTTTCTCTTCATATTTTTTCTTAGCTCTTGTGAGCAAGGACCGTCTATCAAATGTCAAAATGTTCAGTGCTATGTATGCCTTTCAGCACTATAGAAGTGATTTGGTTGCTGACTTACAAGTGTGTTCATTCTGCTGCTCTTCAATATCTCTCCTCTCTTCTCTCTCCTTATACACCTCATAGAGAACTCCGTTCCTCAGATAAGCTGCTCTTAGCTATACCCGTCTCATCCACTGCCAATTCTAGACTTTATTCCTTTCATCTAGCTGCCCCCTATGCCTGGAATAATTACCCAAGTTTGTCTGCCAAGCCTCTTCCCTTACCTTATTCAAAAGCAAACTGAAAACTCACCTCTTTGATATAGCCCTCAATCCATAACCCTACTCCCCACTGCCCACCAACCCAGCCAGCAGATTAACCATTCCCTTTATCTATATCTATGACATCCTGTTTGTCTGTCTTGTCTGTTTAGATTGTAAGCTCTTTTGAGCAGGTACTGTCTTCTTTGTGACTGTACAGTGCTGCTTTTGTCTGGTAGTGCTATAAAAATAATTAATACTAGCAGTAGTAGTAGTAGTAGTAGTAGTAGTAGCTTTCTTTATCAATGCTTTGCATCTAACTTGCCAGTGCTTATGTCTTGTCTTATTTTCTTCACTTGGATCCTTTTTCCATTCTTTAAAGGACTATATCTTTCAATTATTCACTGTGGGAAAGAATGTACTGATTTTACAATTCGATCTAAGCAGAACATTTGATTTAGTTGATCATGACATCTTGCTTGAATGCTTAGATACCATAGGAATTTCTGGTCAGGTTCTGAATCGGTTCAAGAGTTTCCTAAAAAACCACACATATCAAGTTTTTAGTGAAAAAGTATATTCCAAAAAGTGGACTACTTCCTGTGGCGTTCCACAGGGGTCGCCACTGTCTCCTTCTCTCTTTAACCTTTATATGGCCTCTCTGGGAAGAGAACTATCTCAACTGAACTTACAAACATATATTTACGCCTGCGACATCACAATCGTTTTTCCTTTTATCACGCTGTCATTAGAAACAAAGGCTTATATAATAGAGAATGACATGGTGGCTGTTACCCGCAGTTAGCCGCGAGTAACCCGCCAAAACGGTGAGGAAAAACCTGTGTCCACCATGGCTACAGGGACAAGGCCATTCACTGCCCCGTGGAGCGGTGAATAGCCTTGTCCCCGCAGTTAAGGGAGGGAACGCGCAGGGTCATTCGCGCTCCCTCCCTACTGCCGCCGCTGAGTTGAAATAGCTCCCTTTCTCCCTCCCTGCCCCTTACCTTCATGGCCGCGAGTCTAAATTGCCTTCTTATAGCAGCCGGAGCATTGAAGCTTCGTGTGGCTGCCGTAAAGGTCATCTCTGACGCAACCGGAAGTTGCATCAGAGACGACCTTTACGGCAGCCATATGCAACTACAACGCTCTGGCTGCTGTAAGAAGACAGTTTAGACATCGCCGGCCACAGGTAAAGGGCAGGGAGGTTTGTCGCACCGGGCCTGTTGTCTGGGGGGGGGGGGTGAAAGCGCCACGAAGGTAAGGGGCAGGGAGGAGGAAATGTGGGGTGGAGAGGAAAAGACGCTGAAGGGAAATGGGTAAAACAGAGTGGGGAGAAGGACGCTGAAAGCACATGGGGAAGACAGAGGAGGGAGAAGGACGCTGAAAGCACATGAGGATGACAGAGGGGGGAGAAGGACGCTGAAAGGACATGGGGAAGACAGGGGGGAGAAAGACGCTGAAAGGACATGGGGAAGAGAGAGTGGGGAGAAGATGCTGGCAGGCAAGAAGACAGAGATGCCAGACTATGGGGAGAGTGGAGGGAAGAAGGGTGCCAGACCAAATTGGAAGGGGGGAGAAAGGGAGAGGCACAGTAACAGAGCAAATGGAAGACGCAGAGAGAAGAGAGACAGTGGATGGAAGGAATTGAATGAGAAGATGAGGAAAGCAGAAACCAGACAACAAAGGTAGAAAAAAAAATTCTATTTCTTGTTATTTATTTATTTTTTTTTGCTTCAGGATAAAGTAGTATATTAGTTGTTTTGATAAAATTTTATAAACAAAGCCCTGCCAGCTGAACATCTCTTTCTCCAGTTCAGCAGCCAAAACTTTGATTTATATGGAAGGAATAAGCTAAATATTGCAGTACTGAGGCTTGTATGGATGCTGCGGGGACAGTGATGGGGCAGTGAATGGGATGGCGGTGATGGTGATGGGGCGGTGAAGGGAATGGCGGTGACGGGGCAGTGAAGGGGACGGTGGGCCAGGGACGGTGCATTGTCGGGGACAGATTTTTTCCCCGTGTTAATCTCTATTATATAACATCTTTACTCAATCTTATTGAAAAATGGGCTAAAGATTTCAAACCAAAAATTGAATTCAGAAAAAAACAAATATATTCCTTGCAAGTCCATCTAACAAAATCACGGAATCTTCTCTTCTGATAAATGGAACAAACTATACTATCAGTCCCACAATAAAAATTCTAGGCATTACATTAGACCAATCTTTAACTTTCGAAAGCCATACCGGCATCTTTTTTTTTTTTTTTTTTTTTTTGAAAATATTTTTATTGAATGAACCAGTCACGAGAAGGACAATCAGCAGCACCGGCATCTTGATTAAAAAATGTTACAATACTCTTTAAAAATTACATATATTAAAACCTTATTTTGGTTTTTCATCCTTCGGATTGTTGGTTCAATCTCTGGTACTGAGCACATTGGAGTATTGTAACATCATTTATTTAGGATCATTCAAAAAAACTACCAGGAGATTAAAAATCATTCAAAATTCTGCAGTACGTTTGATATTTGGGTTGAAAAAATCAGATCACATTACCCCATACTACAGGAAATCACACTGGCTGCCAGTGGAGGCCAGAATCATTTTCAACCTTGCATGTTTGTGCTACAAAACACTGGTAGGACTTGCTCCTATTTATCTTATCAACCATTTTTTATTCTCTACAAACCTTCAACCCTTGCGGAGAATTTCTCTATTCTCTTTTCCTATGCTAAACGAATGTATTGTAAAAAGATTCCTGGACAAAACTTTAACTTACCAGGCTAGTATTTGGAGCAAAACCTTAAGTCATGAATTCATTGTTGTATCAAATGTTTAGGAAATCTGTGAAATCTTATTTGTATGACAAATTTGTTTGAGAAACCTCTTGTGTGAATTCTTCCCCTTACCAAATGTTTAAGGAAAACTGTGAAATCTCTTTCATATGACAATTTTGGCTAAAGAAACCCAACCATGCAAGTTATATAATTCCATTTGTATTTCATCTGCGTCTGGCAATTCTCTTTGTTGTAAACCACTCTGAACTCTTAAGGTATAGCGGGTTATAAATAAATTATTATTATTACTTTTTTTGGATCTAATAGCTTCTTTCACTTCACCTTTTAACAATGCCTTCTCTCGTTTTCTCTTTTTTCCACCTTTGTTAATACGTGGTATACATCTGGTCTGGGCTTCCATGATAGTATTTTTAAATAACATCCACGTCTGTTTGACAGTCCTAACCTTTGCAACTGATCCTTTTAGCTTCTTTTTAATCATTTTCCTCATTTTATCATAGTCGCCCTTTCAAAAATTAAATGCCGCTATATTTCTTTTGTGATGTCACTCCAGATATCAGCTCAAATTTGATCACTTTGTGATCATTGTTTCCCAGCAGATCCAACACAGTTACTTTCTGTACTTATACCTTGCATTCAACTAAGTACCAAATCTAACATAGCTCCCCCTCTTGTCGGTTCCTGGATTAGTTGTTCCAAGAAGCAGTCATTTATGACGTCTAGGAATTTTACCTCCCTAGCACTCCCTGATGTAACATTTATCCAGTCAATGTTGAGGTAATTGAAATCATACCAACTTTTTGAGAGGGAACAAAATGCTTTTTATTCCACCTAATGTAACCACACTTCTACCATCACAATAGCAAGAACCCAGGAGCCTTCCCCAAAACAGCCCTTTCATTTACAGCAGACATGTCAAACTCTGGCCTGCGGTGTAATAAAATTTGGCCCGGCAGACAATTCCAAATTTGCACTTAAGCTGGCCCACCAGCTGCCTGTCGCCGGCATAATAACCACTGCTGCCACTCTTCACGAACGCCTTCCTCTGCCTTCACCTGGCCCTCCCAGCTGCCATCGCTGAGATTTAGCCCGCCGTTCTTTCCCTCCCTCCATCCTGGCTTCCCGATCTCACATTAAAGCAGCCTGCAGAGGATCACTGGTCGGCTGTAGTGATCCTAGCAGGCTGCCGTACACTCAGCAGCACGTTCCCTCTGCCGCGGTCCCATACATCAGAGGAGAGGCAGACCACAGCAGAGGGAACATCCTGCAGAGGCCGATGGCAGCCTGCAAGGATCACTACAGCTGACCAGCGATCCTCTGTAAGCTGCTTTAATGTGAGGCCGGGATGGAGGGAGGGAAGGAACAGAGGGCCAAATCTCGGCGATGGCAGCCAGGATGGCCAGGCAAAGGCAGAGGAAAACGCTTGTGAAGAACAGCAGCAGTGGTAATAAATATATGTTGCTTAGCTTAGCTTTTTTAAAATAATTCCCCTTGCCGACGCGTTTCGAATTTCTATATCAAGGTCAAGGATACTCATGAGCAAAGCAGTCTACAAGACAGCTGGTGTTAGACAGCATGCATGAACTAGGACCTAAAAGAAAGAGGAAAAGTCATTTTTATTTTGTTTACATCACAGAGTCAGCATGGGGTTGGAGAGGTTGTAACCCTAGACTTCTACTAAGAGTAAGGGGTCCTTTTATTAAGGTGCGCATTTAGCGTACACTAAATCAGTTAGCATACCTTAATAAAAGGATCCCTAAGTATCTTAATTAAAAATTTGGCCCGCGACGTAGCCTGTTTTAGATTTCAGCCCCTTATGTGATTGAGTTTGACACCCCTGCTCTAGTCTAACCAATCTGCCGAATAGTCAAGCAGAACTAAGAAGTGCTATCCTATCTAAAAATGGAGTTCTTTTTTAAAAATTTTTTTTAATTTTTACTTTTATTGTATTCTGTAAACCGCTTAGACCAGTATAACAAGACTAATAAACCATAAACCACTCCTAACAGGAATAACAACTAATGGAACAATACTGTTGGAAATTGCATAGAAAAAGTCCTTTGAGCAAATGTCCCCATTTGTGCTGCCCGATTCATGATTCGAATCGGTTCACCGATTTACTTCGGGTGAATCGATTCGAATCGATTTAAATTTTTAAAAAATCGGCTTCCTGATTCGGACCCTCTCCTCTCGCCCCCTAAAGCAGGAGCGGCAGCACTGTCTTGCTGGCCGCTGCCGCACCTGTTTTAGAGGGCGAGAAGGGAGGGTCAGTCGGGAAGTGCTGCGTCTGGCTTCCCTCCTAGCCTCCCTGAAGGACTGCCCCCACCAAAAGACTGCGCACCTCCCCCGGGAAGGCCTCCGTGTTCCTCCTGGCCTCCCCGAACTGTTTACCTTAGAGCTTCAGCCGACGATTGCGGTTACAGCTCTTTGCACTGCAGTGCTTTAAGCTGTTTCCTCTGCTGTGGTCCCGCCCCTCCGCTGTTCTTTTTAATCTCCCGACCCTATAAAAATACTAGAACCCGAAGAAAAAATCACACTCTTCATGCAAATCCCACAAGAACAACAGATAGACAGACAGGGTGGGGACTGTACCAGTCTGGAGAGTCTAAAAGAAACAAAATTAGCAGGGAAGAACCTAATTTCTCCATCTTTAGCGCCTCTCCATACCAGTACATTTTACTGATGGGATGTGCCAAAGCAGTACCCATCATGGGTGGGACCCCTGGAGGGCTGCCAGCAGAACACGCTCACTGAACACCACGTCTCGACGCAACGGAATGTCTACAGGGTAGTGTCACACAAAGGAATGAGGAAAAGACCAAACCACAGCCTTACAGATAATCACTGGAGTAACAAAAGAAGTCTCAGCCCAAGAAGCTGCCTGACCCCGAGTGGAATGAGCCTTGAGAAATTAAAAAATAGGCTTCTCCTGAAGAAGATATGCGGAAGCAATAGTCTCGATCCAGCGCACAATGTAGCCTTGGAAGCGCTGTCCCCTTACAAGGACCTGCTGAGAGGACAAAAAGATGATCCAACTTCCAGAACTCCTGGGTCTGCTGAACATAAGGGCGAAGAACCCAACAGACATCAAACTTGCGCAACTGCTGCTGCTCCGAAGAGCCCTCCCGATTACCCAAGACCAGGAGGACCACTGACTAATTGACATGAAAAGGTGAGACCACCTTCAGTAGAAAGGAAGGAACAGGCAGGAACATAACACGCTCCCTAGAAAATTCCAGGAAGGGAGGTCTACAAGAGAAAGCCTGCAGCTCAGAAATGCATCTTGCAGAAGTAATGACCACCAGAAGACCACCGTGAGAGTAAGGTCCTTCACCAAATAGGAACCCAGGGGCTCAAAAGGAGGGTTCACGAGCATGGACAGGACCAGATTGAAATCCCAGTCCGGAGCTGGATGCCGAAGCAATTTGGCCACTCTCAAAAGGTGAACCACATCCGGAAAAGAAGTTAAACGCTTACCCTGCAGCAAACCATGAAATGCAGACAAAGCTGCAAGTTGAACCTGGAGAGAAGACCAGGCCAGGCGTAGAACATCACTCCTCAAAAATATGCCAAACACGCACATAAGCCCGAGATGTGGAAAGCTTCTGGTACCCCAAGAGAGTAGAGATCACTTTATCTGAATAATCTTTCTTACCTAAGCATTCCCTCTCAAGAGCCAAGCCGTAAGACATAAGGGACCAGGATCAAACATTGGAATGGGATCCTGAGTCAGAAGGTCGGGCAAGAGAGGCAGCGAAAGAGGATCTGCCATGAGAAGATGAACCAGATCCGCATACCACGGGCACCTGGGCAAGTTCAGAGCCACCAGGATCATGCGGCCAGGGTGCCAATCAATGTGAAAAAGGACTCTGTAATTAAACTGTTTCAGCTTCTGTATCGCACCCCCTACTTCTAGGCCCCTCCCCTTGCTTCTCCATGCCCCCCTACTCTCCCACTTCCTCTTTGATCTGTCACCTTAAGCTTGTATAGGTTTGTGCAACTCACAAATGGAAGATTAGATTAGATTAGACTATATTGAAAGACCGGACGGCATTCATCCAAGGGTACTCAAGGAACTAAGGAACGAAATAGCAGAGCCACTTCGACAAATATGCAACCTATCCTTAAAAACTGGAGAGATCCCGGAGGACTGGAAATAGCAAATGTCACGCCTATCTTCAAGAAGGGTTCAAGGGGTGACTCGGGAAACTACAGGCCGGTGAGCTTAACCTTGGTCCCGAGAAAGATGATGGAAGCGCTGATTAAGGACAGCATCTGTGAACACATCGAAAACAATGGACAGCTAAAGTCGAGTCAGCATGGCTTCTGCAAGGGTAGGTCATGCCTTAGAAACTTATTGCACTTCTTTGAGGGGGTAAACAGCCAGGTGGATAAAGGGGAATCCATAGACATCATTTACCTTGACTTCCAAAACGCCTTCGACAAGGTACCACACGAAAGACTGCTTAAGAAGCTATGGAACCACGGGGTGCAAGGGGAGGTCCATCGATGGATCAAAAACTGGCTGGCAGACAGGAGACAGAGAGTTGGAGTAAAGGGCCATTACTCAGACTGGCAATGGGTCACGAGTGGAGTTCCGCAGGGGTCGGTGCTGGGACCGCTCCTGTTCAATATATTTATTAATGACCTGGAGGCGGGAACAAAATGTGAGGTCATTAAATTTGCGGATGACACCAAACTATACAGCAGGGTTAAAACCACGAAGACTGCAAAGACCTACAAAAGGATCTGACGACACTGGAAGAGTGGGCCAAAAAGTGGCAAATGAGCTTCAACATAGGGAAATGCAAGGTCATGCATGTAGGGGGAAAAAAACCCTATGTTCAGTTACAAAATGGGGAGATCACTGTTAGGGGTAAGTAACCTTGAAAGAGACCTGGGAGTGATGGTAGACACAATACCGAAGGCGTCGGCACAATGCGCCACAGCCTCAAGGAAAGCAAACAAAATGTTGGGTATCATTAAGAAGGGTATCACGACTAGGACAAAGGAAGTCATCCTGCCACTGTATCGTGCAATGGTGTGCCCGCATCTGGAGTACTGTGTCCAGTACTGGTCGCCGTACCTGAGGAAGGACATGGCAGTGCTTGAGGGAGTCCAGAGAAGAGCAACTAAGCTGATAAAAGGTATGGAGAACCTCTCATATACTGACAGACTGAAAAAGCTAGGGCTGTTCTCCCTGGAGAAGTGGAGACTTAGAGGAGACATGATAGAAACCTTCAAGATCCTGAAGGGCATAGAAAAGGTAGACAGGGACAGATTTTTCAAATTATGGGGAACCACAAGTACAAGGGGGCACTCAGAGAAATTGAAAGGGGACAGGTTTAGGACAAACGCTAGGAAGTTCTTTTTCACCCAGAGGGTGGTAGATACATAGAACGCGCTTCCGGAGGCTGTGATAGGCAGGAGCACGTTACAGAGCTTCAAAGAAGGTTTGGATAGGTTCCTAGAGGACAAAGGGATTGAGGGGTACAGATAGAAGTAGAGGTAGGTTATAGGGATAGGAGTAGAGGTAGGTTAAAGAAATAGTCAGGGACCACTGCTTAGGCAATAGGCCTGATGGGCCGCCGCGGGAGCAGACCGCTGGGCGAGATGGACCTCTGGTCTGACTCAGCGGAGGCAACTTCTTATGTTCTTAAATCTCGGTGGATCTGGAAGATGTACTGAGCTAAATCGACAAGTTAAAAAGTCATAAATTGCTAGGACCAGATGGTGTGCAACCCAGGGTATTAAAAGAACTCAAAAATTGAATTGCTGACCTGCTGTTAGTGATCTGTAACCTGTCGGTAAAATAGTCTATAGTACCTGAAGATTGGAGGGTGGCCAGTGTTCCACTGATTTTTAAAAAGGGCTCCAGGGGAGATCCGGGAAATTACAGACTGGTAAGCCTCACTTCGGTGCCGGGCAAAATGGTAGAAACGATTATAAAAAATAAAATTGTGGAACACTTAGACAAACATGATTTAATGAGAAGGAGTCAGCATGGGTTCAGCCGAAGTAGATCTTGCCTCACAAATTTGCTTGACTTCTTTGAAGGTGTGAATAAACATATGGATAAAGGTGAACCGGTTGGTTCCTATGCATCATCACCCTTGAAAACCATTTCCGGTTCAGGTAGATCTCTTACATCTTCTTCCGTAAAGACCGAAGCAAAGAATTCATTCAGTCTTTCCGCTATGGCCTTATTCTTCCTGAGCACGTCTTTTGCTCCTTGATCATCCTACGTTCCCAAAGATTCCCTCACAGATTTTCTGCTTCTGATGTACCTAAAAAAATTGCAAGTTTCTCTTCATATTCTTTCTTAGCTGTCTTTATCAATGCTTTGCATCTAACTTGCCAGTGCTTGTGTTTCTTCTTATTTTCTTCATTCTGATCTTTTTTCCATTCTTTAAAGGATGTTTTTTTGGCTCTAATGGCCTCTTTCACTTCACCTTTTAACCACGCCGGCTCTCGTTTCCTCATCTTTCTACCTTTGCTGATACATGGAATACATCTGGTCTGGACTTTCACGATGGTATTTTTAAATAACATCCATGCCTGGTTTACAGTCTTAACCTTTGCAACTGATCCTTTTAACTTCTTTTAAACCATTTTCCTCATTTTATCATAGTCACCCTTTTGAAAATTAAACACCCCTACAGTAGATTTCTTTTGTGACGTTACTCCTGGCATCGGCACAAATTTGATCACGTTATGATCACTGTTTCCCAGCGGACCCAACACAGTTAACTCCTGTACTATGTCTTGCATTCTATTAAGTACCAAATCTAAAATAGCACCCCCTCTTGTCGGTTCCAAGACCAGTTGCTCCAAGAAGCAGTCATTTATGACATCTAGAAATTTTACCTCCCTAGCACTCCCTGATTTAACATTTAACCAGTCAATGTTGGGGTAATTGAAATCATCTAATATTACTATATAATTCAATAGAGCAGAATTCAATTATTAAAGATAAAACAAAAATTATGCTTGACACAGTAATAATCACTCCACTTACCACTATGTAGTACAATATAGGGTGAGAGAGAAACACATTATCTTGTACTAAGCTAAACTCAGCATATAAATACTTGGAGAAAAAAAGCCTCAGTTAATGCTTCATGGGCTCAAAAAAACTCCACAGCAGGGTTTACTGCAGTTCTATCACAATGTGCATATAGTATTTCATTCACAGGATCAGTCAACATCAAAATCAAAAAGCAAACGCTATAGTGTACTGTTGAAACTAAGCAGGAAAAACTTAACTGTATTTTCATTCAGGCACAACGCTGCTGTTTGCTTCTAGTCCCGTTTTGCCGTTCAGGGCTGCGTCAAGGGATAACCACACTCCAGCTGCAACACTCACACACATTGCAGCAAGCTTGGGCTAATCCACACCCAGTTTCAGGAAAAATGGTGTGTGGAAGAAACAAGCAGCAGCGTTGTGCCTGAATGAAAATACAGATCAGTTTTTCCTGCTTAGTTTCAACAGTGTTTCCAAGTTTATTTAAGATTTGATGAATCGCTTAATCAAACTTCAAAGCAATGTACATAGTTAAAATTCATACAACTTTCAGAGGGACAAACAAAACTTACACATAAGGAGGAAAGAGGGAAAGAAATACAATATTTTAAAGAAAATAAGACATAAAGGGAATGGACAAAAGGGAGGGTAACAATAAATAAGTACAATTGCACGGCAGACCCTAGAATACTATCATTTGAAAGCATCTTTAAAAAGAAAGCCTTACACTTGAATCGGTCCCTTAGATGAATGGGAAGAGAGTTCCAGAATTGATGTATTGATGACCTAAGAACTCTTGTAGGGGCTTAAGGAATTAAGAGCCTATTGATAAAAGCTGTGGCGTTTGCTTTTTCATTTCAATGCCGACTGATCCTGTGAATGAAACACTAGGGGCTCCTTTTACTAAGCTGCTAGACCCGCGCAATGCAGCTTAGTAAAAGGAGCCCTATATGAACATTGTGATAGAATTGCAGTAAACCCTGCTGTGGAGTTTTTTTGAGCCCATGAAGCATTAACTGAGGCTTTTTTCTCCACATATTTATATGCTGTGTTTAGCTTAGTGCAAAATACTGCATTTCTCACTCACCCTATATTGTACTACATAGTGGTTAGTGGAGTGATTATTACTGTGTCAAGCATATTGGTTCTTTCTGTGGTAATTGAAATCACCCATTATTATAGTGTTGGCCATTTAATCTCTGAAAACATTTCTTCATCTGTATGCTCATTTTGTCCCAGGCGACGGTAGTATAACTCTACCTTTATATTCCTTCCCTTCTATCCGCAAGGATTCCACACTGCTATCTATGTCATGCAGAAAGTTTATTTGATTTGATTCAATTCCCTCTTTAACATATAGCGCAACCCTGCCCCCTCCAATTTGATCTACTCTATCCTTGTGATATAATTTGTGCCCAGGTAACACAGTGACTCATTGATTGTCCTCCTTCCACCAGCTCTCCGAGATGCCTATTATATCTAATTCATCATTCAGTGCTACATACTCTAACTCTCCTATTTTATTTTTTAGGCTTCTAGCATATGCATACAGACACTTCAAATTGTGTTTTTCCTTGCAACTACAGCCCTACACTAACCAAGGGAAGACTGGCAACAGCATACCACACCTGCTGGAGACTGATCATAGACTGTTTATGTTAAGGGGCAGCACAGCTTCTTGTATTACAGCCAAAAGATTTTGTTTCAGTCTCTACCTGCTGGTCGTAGTGTGCTATTACCTATCAGTGAACTGCACTAAAGATTTACAGGCGCCTAACTCAAACACCTATCAACCATGCCTTCTTTTCAGATGGGTGTCGGAAGGTGCCTCCACTTAGGTGTTGCTAGGTGCCATGTGGAATTCCTTGCTTAACTTTTAATTTTAATATTTGTAATCAATTATTCAATTAATTCAATGGCGCCTAATTAAAGTGCCTTTTATAGAATCAGGCCCAGTCTGTAGAAGTCTGTCTGGTACTAGCCTTGTTTCCCAACTATTGGATTTGCTACTTAAGCTCAGCTAAATTGTCAGTCAACCAGTTTCCAATCTATGTCATAACTGTGGGTCTTAGCTTTATCCCAGTCAGCTTATTCAGGAATCATATCAAAGAGCACGTGTCCATTATTCAGCTCTCTGGTTATCCAGTCAAAGAAATCAATCTGATTCATCTGGCAGAATTTTTTTTGCTGCCTCAAAACCTGCAGAAAGTTTAGAGAAATACCGACAGTATCTGAAAGGAGATGAGCTCAATCTAAATACTGTAAATGGAGAAGGAGGGAGGAAGGGAGAGAGGGAAAAGATCATAAGGAGACACAAATGGCATTTTGCATAGAAGAAATTTTCCACCTTTACAGCCTTTGCTATTTTCCCTCTGTTCAAATACGTTTTCAAGGTTTATTAATATTTGATGAATCGCTGAATCGGTTTACAAAGCGATGTACACAATTATGAAAGAGAATAAGATTATAAAAATACAAATTCATTAACATTGAATTTAAGACAAGACAAACTTTAGCTGGAGGGGAAGGAGGGCAAAAGTTACATCTGTTATATCAAGAAAAACAAATAAGGAAAAAACAAAAGGAAACAGGGTAGTTAAAAAATTAAAAGTAATATGAAAGTCTAAAAAAGTTAAGTATTAAAAGCATCTTTAAAAAGGTGCGTTTTTAAGGATTTTTTTAAAAGAGAGGCGATCTTTTTCGTTTTTAATGTGTTGTGGCAGAGAGTTCCACCATTGTGGACCAATTACAGAAAACATATCAGATCTTCTTGTACCTATTGTTTTCAGAGAAGGTATAGCTAATAGATTTTGAGAAGATGATCTGAGTGAACGTGCAGGATTATGAGGGATTAGCATTCTTGCTATAAATTGGGGTTCGTTGTAGACTAAGGTTTTAAATATAAGCAGCATGACCTTAAACAGAATGCAATGACTGATGGGAAGCCAGTGAGCGTCGATAAATAGAGGCGTAACATGATCATATTTTCTAGCGTTATAAATCAGTTTGATAGCAGTATTTTGGATAATTTGAAGACGTCGCTTTTCTTTTTGAGAAATGTTGAGTAGTAAAGAATTACAGTAATCCATTTTAGTTATAACTAGCGAATGAATCAGAATGTTACGCGATTTAGGCTTGAGAAATTTGGCGATTGATAGTATTAAACGCAGTTTATAGAAGCAAGTTTTAACTATATTATTGATATGGTCATGAAATATTAATTTATCGTTTTCCTCAGGCTTTGAAGATATTCTCACTTGTCTAACTTTGAGCCTCTTGAATGCAAATCTTTTTGCCATTATTTTTGTCACCACTTTGAAAACTTGCTGGCCTCTTATTTCTATTGTTTTAGTGGGGGAGGGGGGCATTTATTAAAACGTGGTTAAAATATACCCTGCAGTAAATTACATGAATTAACAGTATTAACAAGCATTAATTGTGTTAGTAAATGACTCCTTTACTTTCTTAGTATAAAGCTCCAGAGAAGGACAGGGCATAGGATGAAGATAAGAAGGTGGTAGATGCTTGGAACAGTCTCCCGGAAGAGGTAGTAAAGACCGAGACTGTGTTTGAATTCAAGAAGGATCTCTTAGAGAGAGAAAGAGATAGTGAATGCTGTGGATGGGCCATTTGGCCTTTACCATGTTTCTCTGTTTCTATTTGTGGTCCTTAAAATATCTGATTCTCTTGGTATTAACAGGTTTGTTTCTCTTTTAGGTAGTGTGTGGAGATGTGGAAAAGAGTGAGCGAGTTGTTGAATCTTTCCAAGCAGAAGTGAATAAACTAAAAAAGCAAATTATTGTGAGGAAAGAAGAAAAAGAACAAGAAAGTAAGTTGGGTTTTTTTTAGTTATTATTGCACCTTTCATCAATAACAATGCTATTTCTGCTGTGCACTCACAAACCTTTCTATAGAAACACTTCTGTATGAATGCAAACACAGTAAAAGCAATTTGTATGCACACTATTATGTGTGCATATAACAGAAAAATAACTTTTCCACTTTAACATCAAACTGCCTTTCACCACAGTATAATGAGCATGAAAGGAAAAAGCTTCAGATTTCTGGAGAGGAAAATACAAAAAGCTCTACCCTTTGAATTGCCATACTGGGACAGATCGAAAGTCCATCAAGCCCAGTATTATTTTCCAACATTGACCAACCCAGGTCACAAGTACCTGGCAATGGGATTAAATATTGAGTGCTGTAGGAAGGGAAGAGTTATCTACAGTACTCACTGTTTAGTCCCGTTGCGGTTGCCACAAAATGGAGGCCTATGTAGGGTACTTAGGCCCAGATTCATTAAACCTTCCGATCCTGTACCAACGATCGCAAAACCATTCTTTTTGATGCTTCTTGTGCTCTTTCCAGTTCCCCTCAGTTTTGTCCTTTTTCCATTTCTTGAATGAATTTTTCTTATTGCCTATCGCTTCCTTCACTATTTTGGTTATCCATGCCGGGTCTTTTGTTCGATTCTTTTTGCACCCCTTCCTGAATCTGGGGATATACAGATTTTGCACCTCGCTCACCATGTCCCTGAAGAAGGACCAGGCATGATTTACCGCTAGCCATGTTTTGGAAGTGTTCCTAAGTTTCTTCCTTACCAATTCCCTCATTGCTTCGTAGTTTCCTTTCCTGACCACACTCACCTGTCCATCCATTCCAACCATCCACACTCAGCCAAACAGCATACCATCCATCCCGGGGAAGCAGCCGAGGGCACACAGTATCATCATCTAAAACGAGTTTAAGACCAGACTTTTGGCCCTAGGGGAAAGTGATTGAATATAGGAGTCCCAGGTCTGCAGAAAAACTTTTTCCGCTTGAAGGATAAGCGGGCATGGTACTGCTCCAAGAGCATCAAATTATGAAAGCGATTCCTCCAAGTCCAGTAAGCAGGTGCAGTCGCTTGCATCCAGACACTAAGTATGATCTTCTTTCCTATAACAGCAGCCTTCCGGATCAACATCTGATGTTCCTGAGCAGACACCCTCAAATATTTATATCGATCCAAAAGCAAGCCCACCGTTGACATCGGAAGAGATTGGCCAAAAAGCCGTTCCAGGAAGCACTCCAAAAAACTTTCACGCGAGGGCAACCCCAAAATGCATGAAAAAAATGAATTGCATCCCTGTTGACATTTAGGGCAGGTTGGGGAAGAAATACCCCCGGCTTTGTATACCCGCTCTTGGGAAAAATATGCTTGATAGACCACTTGAAATTGGCATTCCCTCAGTTCGGCACTGATAGAATTCATCTCCTCTTAGTTCAGAAGTAGAGCAAGAGAATGAATCTCCTCTTTTGAGCCCAATTGAGTATTTCCATCATGTGACATAGACTGGCCACTATTGCAGAGAGATGCTGGGCTTGAGGGATCATTTTTTGATTCAGCATGGATATATGTGTTGAGAAAATTCTACTGCATTGCACGTGCACTTAAGAATGAAACTAATTGTTACAGTAGCATGGTTGTACTCTTCAGTCGTAATTATCAGTTTAGTTAATTGATTTTTAGATCTTAATATGAGCATGTGTGGATGATGCTATTTTCTCATGTTGCAGTGTGCTTATCTGGGCAGATTATTCCTCATTTATTGCATAAGAACATAATGATCTTATTTTGAATAATCTGATGACAGCCTATTGTTCTTTCTAGGTCTCAAGCATGTCACAGTGCACAAACCAGGCTCAAGGAAGAAAACTAGAGTGCCATCAGCAGCTGCAATCCTTCTCTCTGAGTGTGATGGGGATGATCATCTGCTAGTGAATGCTGCCACTTCAAATCCTTCACCTTTGTATGCTGATTCTCACTTTAGCATTCAAGACAGCACGGAGGATGGGGGCCTTCTCTCCAGCCTTGTTCTGCTGCCTCGCCCTCAGGCTGTAGGCTCATCTGGTGCTGTGCCTGCTGGACCTGATGTAACAGAGCCAGGCATCCAAAGAGCAGCCAATAACAATGTGGAGGAGTCAGAAGCCAGCAACTATGAGAACTTGCTGTACCACTCAGAGTCAATTGACAGTGAATTCTTACAGACAAGGAATACACAGCTTCCAGCAGATCCTGCTGGGGACATCAGGAACCCTCAGAGCTCTCATATCTAAAAGGAAATCAGAAGGAAAACCTGTTGTAGACTCTTTATATGTGTAAGTGTATGCTGAAACTCCAGAGGAATCTGGAGACAAAGGCACATTTGTACTGTGAAAGTGCTGCCAGGAAGTGCAGAGCAGACAGTAGGGCCATGGGATTGCACTCTTTCAACCCAGCTTGTTGGCTTTTTGAAGCATTCTTGCAAGTTCTGTAACACAATCACTAAGATAATCATATTTTACTAATACTGAAGAGCTTCCTGGAGGTCCTGAAAAAAAATAGGCACAATGAAATTTATTACCTTCTATTTTTTATTGCCATATATTGTGTTAAGTAAGTTAACAATAATAGCAGTACTTAGAAGGTGGGAACTGGGAAGAACTAGTTTTGTAACAACCAGGTGGATTCTGCACCCTGCAGGCATGGGCATCTTTCATTTCTGTTACAAAATAATTCTCTGAAAGTTTTGTAACAGAATTATAGTTACTATTGAAGTTTTGTTTTAGAGCTGAAAAAGAATCAATCATGCCTTCAAAACAATTTCCTACCTTAAGATAAATAAATGTTTTCTAGAATTCAAATATTTCTACTAATTTAAGGAAAAAAGTACCATTTGCCATCTACTTACATGTGACAAATTTATACAAGAAATTGGACATCTGCTTATTCTAATAAGGATGTCACATGCTGTTACTACTGGAAAGGAGACATCTCACCTTGGAAGTGGAATATTAAGAGTATATTAGGTCACAGTCCTGCTGATGTAACTTTATGAGCACTACATTTTTAGCTGTTCTTTCTGCCTTTATTGCATGCAATGGTTTATCACCAGAGACACTCATGTATCTGTTTATTTCCCTTTTGAACTATCCATAGCACTTATTATTCAAGGATTATCTTCAGGGGCAAATAATGAGGCTAGTTAGGTGCCATAGAATGAGCGTAGACCCTGTTCTGTACATTGTTCAAAAGCTGCAGGTGATTCTTTTAATTCAAAGGTAGAGTCTCCTGCCTTACATCCTAGAAACACTGCAGGCACCCCATACACAGAGAAGGAAAGTGCACACTTTTACTGCACAGCATTTCAGTTTCTAAGAATCTCTATGAATGCATTATACATTTGGGGCCAGATTCTCTATATGGCACTGAAAAAGCGGCCACCGCTCATGTGTCAATCACGCAACGGTACCATATAAAGAATCGCGCCACCAAGCAAGATAGGCGCCAGAAATGTAGGCCAGGATTTGACGCCAGTCTTTGTCATAAATTGCGCCAACTAACCCCACTTCCGGCATTAGCCATAGCCATAGTGGCGTTAGGTGACCTAAAGCACCTACCGAGGCATGATTCCAGCACTGATTTTTTTAGGGGCCTTGAAACTCAGTTAAAAACATTGAACAGCTTTTTTTTTTTTTTTTTTTACTGTGCTTGGGTGCCTACTGGCACCTAAAAAATCGGCGCCTTATTCTTTGAAAATCTAGATGTTGATATGCAATTATTTTTTTAATTATTTTCTTTGCGTATGGGATGTCTTACTATTCTTTGAGAAACTGTTTCGTTTATGGCCTCTATTAGTAAATAATTGCTCGCCTGATATATGTGATACAAAGATAGCAGACCATTCATCGCCTAGAGCAGTGTTTTTCAACTGCTGTTCCGCGGCACACTAGTGTGCCGCGAGATGTTGCCTGGTGTGCCGTACGGTCAGGGCCGCCATCAGGGCAGTACCACCAGTCTAGGGAGAGGGGCGATCCGCCCCACGTGGACAGGAGAGAGCTGAACGGGGGACCTGCTGAGTTCAATACATCTCGAGCCGGGAGGCTCGTCTTCTGTTCCTGCCTGCCCTGCAGCTAACATATAGCCGATCGCAAGCGTTCCCCGATGTCAGCGCTGACGTCGGAGGGAGGGCTTAAGCAAAGCCTGCCCTCCGACGTCAGCGCTGACGTCGGAGAATACTTCCATTCGGCTATTTGTGTGCGGCAGGGCAGACAGGAAGCAGAAGACAAGCCTCGCGGCTTGAGCTTCGTTTTGCTGAGATAGTTGCAAAGATGGGCTGGTAGGCAAACACGGAACACAAAAGGGGGGAGGGAGTGCGTTTTGGACACAAGGCATGAACTTGGGAGAGAGGAAGGGAGGGAAAGAGATGCTGAGGTGGGGGAGGGAATGTGTTTTTGGACACAGAAGGCATGGACTTGGGAGAGAGGAAGGGAGGGAAAGAGATGCTGAGGTGGGGGAGGGAATGCGTTTTTGGACACAGAAGAAATGGAGTTGGGAGAGAGGAAGGGAGGGAAAGAGATGCTGAGGTGGGGGAGGGAATGCGTTTTTGGACACAGAAGAAATGGACTTGGGAGAGAGGAAGGGAGGGAAAGAGATGCTGAGGTGGGGGAGGGAATGAGTGTTTGGACACAGAAGGCATGGACTTTGGAGAGAGGAAGGGAGGGAAAGAGATGGTTGTGTACACGGGGAATAGAAGAAAGGAGAATTTTTGGTCATAGGGAGGGAGTGAGGTACAGATAGTGGCATACCAGGGTGGGGGGGGCGGTCTGCCCCACCCCGGGTTTACATCCCAAGGGGGTGCACAGCTGGCCACCCTCCAGTGTTGTCCCTAGGCCGGCAAACTGCGGCTCTTTAGCCACTTGGGTGCCACCGCCGCCAACGGTGTTGTTGGCGGTGGCAGCATTATAAAATACTTTCTTTGTGTTTATTTGATTCCTATTCAAGAGAATTACTTTATATATAGTCAATATAGGCACAGAGTTAAATTTTTTAACATTTTCTAATGGTGGTGTGCCTCGTGATTTTTTTCATGAAACAAGTGTGCCTTTGCCCAAAAAAGGTTGAAAAACACTGGCCTAGAGAGCTGGCTCCTTCCTAGCACTAAAATCTATCAGGTTATATGTGGGTACCACTATCATAGGATCTCCTCCTGCCCTGTTGTGGAATCTACTAACAATTGATGCATGATGTGTATGTACCACATGGCCTGTAGGCATTAAATGGGCCCTGTGGCCCTAAACGAAGATATAGACAGGTATTCCAAAGAGGAAATTAAAAGAGAAACTGTGATTCTAAGGTGGAAAACATATTGAAATGACAAAGCAGATCAAACTGGTGGTGGGGTGGCACTGCATGTTAAGGGTGGTATGGAGGCAAGTAGGATAAAATTTCTGCAAGAAATAAACTATATTCTTCAATCTTGATAGAAATTCTATGTGTGATGGGGAGCCGGGGGTTTTATTACTGAACACTTGGTGAAAGACTGTGAATAATTCCAAAGATTAGAAACAACTAATATTGGGAGATTCCAATTATTCTAATATTTGTGTGAATGTCTCATCACATAAATGAGATTAACCCCCTCCTTTACTAATGTGTAACGCGGGTTTTAGCACCAGCAGCGGTGGTAACGGCTCCGACACTTATAGGAATTCTATGAGCATCTGAGCAGTTACCACCGCTGCCGGCGCTAAAACCCACGCTACGCATTAATAAAAGAGAAGGTAAGTTTCTAGATACCATAAATGAGTGACTGATGGAATAAGTGGTTCAGAAACTGGTGAGAGAGGCAGCTGCATTTGAGCCCATTCACACTAAAATGTAGACCTGGGACAGGAGGGTAACCATAGTGGAATAATTTGGCAATAAGCCTCGCAAGAACAAAATAAAATATGATGCAATCAAATTTAATGAAATCACAAGAGGGGAAAATTGTAAGTAAATACTGTATTTAAAATGGGATACTGATAAAATAAGAGAATTAGAAGAAAATTAAGAGGGAACAGTTGAGAGGGGTAAACATCTGCAGGAGGCATTTGATATTGTTTAAATATACCATCTTCAAAGCCCAGCTAAAAGATATTCTAGAGGTTTATAAAAGGGCCAATGGAACCATGGCTCTAACTAAGTACATAAGTAGTCGCCTCCGCTGGGGCAGACCAGAGGTCCATCCAGCCCAGCGGTCCGCTCACGCGGCGGCCCATCAGACATATTGCCTGATCAGCGGTCCCTGACTAATTTTATGCCTACCTCTACACTTATCTCTAAACCTTCCACTGCTCTTATCTGTACCCCTCAATCCCTTTGTCTTCCAGGAACCTATCCAGGTCATCCTTGAAACCCTGTACTGTGCTATTTCTTATCACGGCCTCCGGAAGGGTGTTCCATGTGTCCACCACCCTCTGTGTGAAAAAGAACTTCCTTGCGTTTGTTTTAAACCTGTCCCCCTAGTTGTGTAAAAGAGGCGATCAAGGCATCAAATGGAAAGCAGGTCCCAATCAAGAACAGGGAGGAAAGCTTAGGCCACTGGCAAATTATATATAAAACAATAATTTAGTTTAGTTTGATGCAGTGCTTATATACCCCTAAATCATCACATTGGCTTCGAAGCAGTTTACACAAACAAATAAAATTTGACTTATACAATGTAATTTCCCTCTATGTCCCAATGGATTCACAATCTAACTGTAGTACCTATGAAAAGGAATAAATAAACAATTATTTTCATACATATCAGGCATTGATAAAGGAAGGAAGAGGGAAGGCCAAGAAAAATAGTTGTGGAGAAAGTTGTTAAAGATGTTGATAATAAAAATGTTCTAAATACACAAAAACCAAGATGAGTCAGTTAAACCACTAGATGACCAGGTGGTAAACGAGCCATTCAGGAAAGAGGTTATAGCAGAAAATGTAAATGATATTTTTGCTTCAGTCTTTCACAGGAAATGGGGAGAGAAACCCTCCCTGAAACTATCTTCTGTAGGTGATGACTCACAGGAAATAAAACATATCATTGAGAGGGGCATTTTCGATAGGATATCTGTCTAATTTGGACGTTTTGGAAAAAAAACATCCAGAAATCCAGTAGAGAAAATGTCCATAATCTTTTATTTTTGAAAATGACCTATGTAGACATTTTGGTCCTTAGTACGTCTATCTTTTTTGGCCATTTTCAAAAATAAAAATGTCCCTGCATCCTATTAGCCTAGTCCAGACAAATGGACTATGTTCCCCAGTCAGCAGATTGGAAGCAGAAAGCACTGAGCTTTCAGTGATGCCACTAATATGCCTGGAACTCACCAGTATAGTATAGACAAAGCATATCTGAAAGGCACTTAAATATATCAGTTCACATCCACATGGTTGACCCAAGGAGAGAGAGAACCTCACTAAACTGCTGGAGGAAGCCAAAAGAGAAAGTCTTATTTGATGGGTCTTGGAATGATATACGGGAGATAAGCAAGAAGTGGGATAGGATCATGTAAAATAAGCATTTATTATATCCATCTATTCATTACATTTTCACGCAGTATATATGACTCCTGAGGCAGGTGTGCTGTGTTGGGTTGAGACTATTGTGGATGGGTAAAATAAATGCTTATTTTACATGATCCTTTTGGCTCTTTCTACTATGGAAAGTCTGTTGTCCCATCCCACTTCTCGCTTATCTCCTGTTTTCATCGTGGGTTTGTCTTCTGCTGGACTTTTTGTGAAATGTCTTGGACTGATGTAGCAGCATTCAAAGAAAGGAAATTAGCAGGTAAGAACAAATGCTGATCTTCCTTATTATCCTGCTAAACCAGATCAGATTAGTAAGATGTACCAAAGTTTTAAAGACCCCTGAGTGGGAAGAAGTCCAAACTCCATTACACACAGAACATAAGAGTTGCTGTACTGAAACAGATCACAGGTCCATCAAATCCAGTATCCTGTTTCCAACAGTGGCCAACCCAGATCACAAGTACCTGGCAAGATCCCAAAATGTAAAACAGATTTTATGCTGCTTATCCTAGGAATAATCAGTGGATTTTCCCATGTCCATCTCAATAATGGCTTATGAACTTTTCAAAACCTGATAAGTTAACTGCTGTCACCATTCTCTGGCAGTGAATGCCAGAGTTTAATTACACGTTGAGTAAAGAAATATTTTCTCCTATTTGTTTTAAATCTACTACTTAGTAGCATCATTGCATGCTCCCTACTCCTAGTAATTTTTAGAAAGAGTAAACAAGTGATTTACATCTATCCATTCCACTCCACTCAGTATTTTATAGACCTCTTGTCATATATCCCCTGAGCCATCTGTTCTCCAAGCTGGAGAGCCCTAGCCACTTTAGCCTTTCCTCATAGGGAAGTTGTTCCATTCCTTTATTATTTTTATCACCCTTCTCTGTATCTTTTCTAATTCTGTCATATCTTTTTTGAGATATGGTGACCAGAATTCAGTGACAGTATTCAAGATGTGGCCACACCATGGAGCTATATACAAAAGCATTATAACATTATCATCTTTGTTTTCCTTTCCTGATAATTCCTAACATTCTTTTTCATTTCTAGCCACTACTGCACTGCGCAAAGGGTTTCAACATATCATCAACAATGATACCTTGATCCTGGAAGACTGGGCAAACAAATGGCAAATGCGCTTTAACGTGGAAAAATGCAAGGTCATGCATATAGGGAAAAAGAACCCGTTGTTCAACTACAAATTGGGGGGGGGGGCATTGTTGGGAGACAGCAGACGAGAGAGACTTGGGTGTGCTAGTGGATGCATCACTGAAGCCATCTGCACAGTGCGCAGCAGCCTCGAAAAAAGCCAACAGGATGCTGGGCATCATAAAGAGGGGCATAACAACCAGGACGCGGGAAGTCATCATGCCATTGTATCGAGCGATGGTGCGTCCACATCTGGAATACTGCGTTCAGTATTGGTCGCCACACCTCAAGAAGGTCATGGCGGTACTTGAGAGAGTCCAAAGGAGAGCAACGAAACTGGTAAAAGGGCTGGAACACTGCCCATACGCCGAGAGGTTGGATAGGCTGGGGCTCTTCTCTCTGGAAAAAAGGAGGCTCAGGGGAGATATGATAGAGACCTTCAAGATCATGAGGGGCATAGAGAGGGTGGATAGGGACAGATTCTTCAGACTGAAGGGGACAACAAGTACGAGGGGGCATTCGGAGAAACTGAAGGGAGATAGGTTCAAAACAAATGCAAGGAAGTTTTTTTTCACCCAAAGGGTCGTGGACACTTGGAATGCGCTACCGGAGGAAGTGATCAGACAGAGTACGGTGCAGGGATTCAAACAGGGATTGGACGGATTCCTGAGGGATAAAGGGATCGTGGGATACTGAGAGAGGTGCTGGGATGTAACACAGGTATAGAAAGCTACCCAGGTAATAAGTATAGAAACCCAACAGGTCGTGCATGTGCAAGACCGGAGGGTTAGGGCTATGATGGGAAGATAGGACTTCAATGAGAAACCAAGATGGCAAGGGAGCCCCTTCTGGTGATTCAGACAGGTCGTGACCTGTTTGGGTCGCCGCGGGAGCGGACTGCCGGGCAGGATGGACCTATGGTCTGACCCGGCGGAGGCACTGCTTATGTTCTTATGTTCTTTTCCTGGGTGGTGTCTCCTAAAGTGGAACCTTGTATTATTATGTAGCTGTAGTTCAGGTCCTCTTTCCCTGCACCTGCTCACATTAAACGTCATTTGCCATTTTGATGCCCAATCTCGCAAGGTCATCTTGCAATTTTCACAATTTTCTTGTAATTTAACAACTTTGAACAGCTATGTGTCATTGGGCAGGCGAGCAGAAGGCAGGAGAAGGAGACTACAGGGGAGGAAAGCAGGCAACACAAGAGGAGAGAAGAAGGGGTAAAAGAGCAGAAGGAAGCAGAGAGAGAGAGCAAGGGGCAGCAGTGAGAGTTAGCTCCGCCCACCCTGACATCATCCGCCGGAGCTCCCCCTTAAAAAGGGAGGAGCCAACAGCAAACTAAAGGCTCGGGCAGGAGAAGGAGACTACAGGGGAGGAAAGCAGGCAAACGCGAGGGGATAAAGAGCAGAAGAAAGCAGAGAGAGCAAGGGGCAGTGGCGAGAGTTAGCTCTGCCCATCCTGACATCATCCACCGGAGCTCCCCCTTAAAAGGGGAGGAGCCAACACGCTCAGCCTTTCGGCGTGCGTCAAAGGCGAGCGTTAAAGGTGCTCGCCTTAGCAAGAGCGCCTTTGCGAAAGGCCTTAAGGGACGAGTCACTGCAAGAAGAGCAGGACAAATACAGCAGACACAGAGGACACATAAGCAATGGGCAAGCAAGGGTAGCAGGTTTAAAATCAGGTGAGGGATCTCACATTATCACCAAGGACGCTGCATAAGGAAACAGGGAGAAGCCACTTCAGATGGCAGACTGGCAAGCGGACAGCAATGGAAGCAACAGACAGAAGCAGGCAGTTGAGCTATCCAGTTTTCTGCACCGTCTGCCATATGTATGACTACCTCCCCTCTGGAAGGTGGTCTTATGTATACACTCGATGCGAGGCATTAGAGAGCCTGAAGAAACAAGTCAGACTCCTGGAAGGCAGAATACTGGAACTAAAAGCACTTTGAGCAATGGAGGAAGAGGATAGAGAGGCAGAAAACGTCAACACAGAGGAAACCATTGAGGAAGAAGTCCGGGAGTTAGAGAAGTTCATCAAGGAGGCATTCAGGGAGGCTGTGGAAAATCACCAGCAAGAGTGGAACTTCCAAGATCCACCTACAGGGAGTGAGGACCATCTAGAGGACAACCACAAGTAAGAAATGGGTGATACATCAGCGAGACCTGGAAACAGCAGAGGGAACCCACAAGAAGACGAGTACGGTGCAAGCCAATGCCAGGATGAGGGAAGATAGAAGTGCACAGAGGACACGGACCTACTGCTGGAGAGATGGTCATACACCAGGGACACGGACCAGCGGCTAGAAAGGCAAGAGAAGATAGGACAGCAATCATCGTGGGGGACTGCATCATCAGACAACTCGACAGCCACATAGCAGGAGGAAGGCAGGATCAGCTGGTGACCTGCCTACTGGGAGCCAAGGTAGAAGATATAGTGAGCCGCATCGACAGGATCATCGACAGCGTGGAAGAGGAAGATATGGCAGTGGTGATCCACGTGGGGACGAACAATGTGAGCAACAGGAACTACAGCAGGGAAGGACTGAAGGACCAGTTCCAAATGCTAGGAGGAAAACTGAAGACCAGAACGCAGACGGTAGCATTCTCAGAGATTCTGCCAGTACCCAGGGCCGACGAGAAGAGGCAGACAGAGTTGCAAGCAGTAAATGCATGAATGAGGCACTGGTGTGAAGAAGAAGGATTCCACTTCGTGTGCAACTGGACAACATTTTGGGGGAAGAGCAAGCTATTCAGGAAGGATGGACTCCACCTCAGCGGAGACGGAACGAGGCTACTTGCAAACCACATCAAGAGAGAAATTGAGATTTTTTTAAACTAGGAAGAAGGGGAAAGCCGACAGTTGACCAAGAATTGATGGTTCGGGAACTGGTATACCCAGAGGATACCGTGCAGGAAGATAGCGGGGACAACTCATTGGATCATATGCAAGACAGAAATCCTGACGTATCAAAAGGGACTCAAAAGGGAAGGAATTGTAAGAAAGTAACTGGCTGTGAACTCAAGTGTATGTACATGAATGCAAGAAGCCTAAGAAACAAGATGGGGGAATTGGAAGCTATGGCACAAAAAGATAACCTTGACTTTATCGGCATCACGGAAACATGGTGGAACAAGGAAAATGCCTGGGACACTGTGTTACCGGGATACAAACTATACCACAGAGACAGAGTAGGTCAAAAAGATGGGGGTATTGCCCTATTCATCAAAGAGGGAATTCAGTCTACCGGAGAGAACATGCCAGAAACGAAAAATAAGGTGGAGTCTCTTTGGGCCAAAATTCCGGAAACAAATGGAACGGAAACAAAGATTGGCATCTACTACCGACCCCCAGGGCAGTCCGAAAAAACTGATGGAGAAATGACAGACGAGATTAAACACAACTGCAAGGGAGGCAACGCAGTTATCATGGGCGACTTCAATTATGTGGGGATAGACTGGAACCTAGGCACCTCTGGCTGCAGTAGGGAAACCAAGTTACTGGATGCTGAAGGCGATTGCTTCCTGGAACAACTTGTCGAGGAAAATACGAGAGGAAATGCAATTCTGGACTTAATTCTAAATGGACCACGAGGACCGGCGCAAGTTATAGAAGTAGAAGGGACGCTGGGAAGCAGTGATCACAATATGATCCGCTTCAACATGGACACAGGGGCAAAACATTGATCCAGAACGACGGCCATGGCACTGAACTTCCAAAAAGGGAATTACGAAGGGATGAGACTCATGGTGGGGAAGAAGATTAAGAAGAGAATAAGCACTGTAAAAACGCTAGAGCAAACATGGTCCCTTTTTAAGGACACAGTCATCGAGATGCAAGGGAAGATCTTGCTTGACAAATTTGCTGCACTTCTTCGAGGGAGTAAACAGGCAGATAGAAAAGGGCGACCCAGTCGAAATTGTATATCTGGATTTTCATAAGATGTTCAACAAGGTCCCGCATGAATGACTACTTTGAAAAATTGCAAGCCATGGAATCGAGGGTGAAATACTCATGTGGATTAAAAACTGTTTGGCGGATAGAAACAGAGAGCGGGGGTAAATGGACAATAGTCAGACTGGAAAAGTGTCATGAGTGGAGTGCGGCAGGGTTTGGTGCTTGGACCTGTGCTCTTCAACATATTTATAAACGACCTGGAAATTGGTATGATGAGCGAGGTGATTAAATTTTTAGATGATACAAAGCTATTCATAGTAGTGAAGACACAGAAGGATTGCGAAGATCTACAACGTGACATAAACATGCTCGAGAAATGGGCCGCAACATGGCAAATGAGGTTTAACGTAGATAAGTGTAAGGTGATGCATGTCGGTAACAAAATTCTTATACACGAATACAGGATGTTTGATGCGGACCAGTACTCCCAGAAAAGAGACTTGGGAGTACTGGTCCACAAGTCGATAAAGTCCGTGCAATGCGCAGTGACTGCGAAAAGGGCAAAACAGAATGCTAGGAATGATTAAAGGGATCACGATTAAGAAAGTTATTATTCTGATGTACTGGGCCATGGACCCCCCCCCCCAACCTGGAATACTGCATCCACCACTGGTCGCCATACATGAAGAAGGACACAGTACTACTCGAAAGGGTCCAGAGAAGAGCGACTAAAATGGTTAAGGGGCTTGAGGAGTTGCCGTACAGTGAGAGATTAGAGAAACTGGCCTCTTCTCCCTTGAAAAGAGGAGACTGAGAGGGGACATGATCGAAATATTCAAGATAATGAAGGAATAGACTTAGTAGCTAAAGATGGGTTGTTCACCCTCTCCAAGAAAGAGAGAACGAGAGGGCACTCTCTAAAGTTAAAAGGGGACAGATTACGTACAAACGTAAGGAAGTTCTTCAGAGAGCGGTAGAAAATTGAAACACTCTTCTGGAGGCTGTTATAGGGGAAAACACCCTCCATGTCTTCAAGACAAAGTTAGACAAGTTTCTGCTGAACCAGAACATAGAAACATAGAAGATGACGGCAGATAAGGGCCATAGCCCATCAGGTCTGCCCACTCTACTGACCCACCCCCAAGTCTACTATCCTAGGGATCCCACTCCTGGTGACAGGTTCTCTTGGCTTAACCCTCTAAGGGATCCCACATGGGCATCCCATTTGCTCTTAAATTCTTGCACGCTGTTTGCCTCGATCACCTGCACCGGGAGTTCATTCCAAGGATCAACCACTCTCTCGGTGAAGAAATATTTCCTGGTGTTGCCATGAAATTTCCCGCCCCTGAGTTTGAGCGGATGCCCTCTTGTGGCTGAGGGTCCTTTGAGAAAGAGAATCTTTTCTTCCATCTCGATACAGCCGGTAATATACTTAAATGTCTCGATCATGTCTCCTCTCTCCCTACGTTCCTCGAGTGAGTACAGCCGCAAATTTTTCAGCCTTTCCTCATATGATAGATCCTTGAGCCCCGAGACCATCCTGGTGGCCATCTGTTGCACCGACTCTACTCTCAACACATCTTTTCGGTAGTGTGGCCTCCAGAATTGCACAGTATTCCAAATGAGGTCTCACCATGGTTCTGTATAATGGCATTATGACTTCAGGCTTCCGGCTGATGAAACTCCTGCGAATGCAACCTAACAACTGTGAACAAGGCTGCCCTGTGAACTTCAATAAGATAAGTTGATCTACATTTCATATTCTGCTCTTTTCACTGGTTTTCAGCATTATATCTGCTTAATTTCTCTTCTCCTTCCTGTTTCTTACTAAAAAAACAACAAAAAAATAAACCCTTCTCTTTCCTCTGTTAAATTTTATTTCCTCTTCCTCTTCATAGGAATAAGGGTAAGACTTTATTAACTCTAATTAAATCCTGGTGCCTGTGGCTCAGGGTGACTAAAGTAGGGAAAATCCTGTTATAAATCCTGTGTTTTAGGGTAGCCACTGATTTGTTATAGAACCTGCATTTCTGTTTAAAATACTGTGTTTTAGGTGGTATAGAGCCTATATTTCTGACTTACTAGTTTTTAGCCATTGTGTCTGCCGATTAGGTGGAGAAGGGATGGGCTCTGTTTTACTTCTAAGGTTAACTGCATTATCTTTGGGACAGTGCTGTGAACAAGGCTCCCCTGTGAACTTCAATAAGATAAGTTGCTCAACATTTCATATTCTGCTCTTTACTGGTTTTCAGCATTATATCTGCTTAATTTCTCTTCTCCCTATTTCTTACTTAAAAAAAACAACAAAAAAGCACAAAAAAATAAACCCTTCTCTTTCCTCTGTTAAATCTTATTTCCTCTTCCTCTTCATAGGACTAAGGGTAAGACTTATAGTTCCACCCACCCCAGGGACCACTGTTCATATATAGAGACCCAAATAATCAGGACTACTCAAATCAAGTCACTTCCCAACCAATCAAGATGACCTTTATTCTATGCAATCACTATGGTTTTTAATTCCAAGACATACTATTTGGAGGCTTAAGGCCTGCCCCATCTGTCTTCAACTTGCTAGTATTAAGGAGGAGCTCTGCAAACTTAAACAGGAATTGAATACAATTAAAGCAGCTTCCATCACTCCACAAAATCACACCAACTTACCACCTCTACCTCAAAGAATAAAACAGCCCAGGAATAAATGGGTCACAATAGGCTCAGGAAGACTGCGACATGTAACACAAACATCCACCTTCACAAATATTACCTCTACAGAATTCCTTTGCTCCACTAGTGCACTGCGATACTCAAGAAAACAGAAGGGAGGTGGGACTGGAACCAATGAAGGTAACTCAAGAGAGCAAGCGCACCCTAAGCACAAATAAAAAAGCCAAAAGCAGAAAACAATTACTGTTGGGGGATTCCATCATCAGAGGCATTAACCTTGGAACACAAGGCGAGGAGACCAAAATAGTGAAATGTCTTCCAAGATCCTCAGCTACCAGGAGTTCCAGGCAAATACAGACTATAATTAAGGAAGAAACTAAGGATTTTAACACTGATGTTGTCATCCATCTGGGAACAAATGACCTGGCCAACAACTCCACACTTGCAGCACAGAAAGCTTTTCAGGAGCTTGGTGAGGGCGTGAAACCTTTTGTAAACACTTTAGCTTTTTCTGAAATACTGCCTGCATATGGAAAGGGAGAGCAAAGAGTGAAAACCACAGAGGACTTTAATAGATGGCTCAAAGCCTGGTGTCATCAAGAAGACTTCAGGTACATAGGAGGATGGGGAAATACATGGAAGGACAAGAAGCTATATTGCACTGATGGGCTACATATTACTACAGCAGGAAAAAGAAACCTTGCAGAGAAATTTAGACAATATTTTTCTAGGCATTTAAACTAGAAGGTGGGGGTGGTGTATGTACGAAGGACAATTATAGAGACCACCCCCGCAAAAGAAAAGATGTGATAGTAGTAAAGACTGCAACATAAGCAATATCAGCAACTTATTTCTTAGTATTGCAACGGAAAGTGAAACGAAACAAAAATCCATATGAAAAAGGAGATTATCACTGAAAAATAGCTGGAAAGCGATGACCACAAATGCTCGCAGTCTAAGCAACAAAGTTCATGATCTGCAAGCTCTGATGTTAGAGGCAGATCTAGATATTGTCGCTATCACAGAGACATGGTTCAGTGAATCACATGGATGGCATGCAAACATACCAGGATATAATCTTTTTAGGAAGGACAGAGATGGTCAAAAAGGTGGAGGAGTAGCTCTCTATGTAAAGATCAATATCCAAGCGACCGAAATGCAAGGGACCTGGGGAGGAAGAAGCGATATGGATTGCTCTGAAAAGAGAAGATGGAACTTCTATCTTTGTGGGTGTGGTCTACAGACCTCCAACTCAATCACAGCAAATTGATAAGGATCTGATTGTGGATATCCAAAAGTTTGGAAGGAAAGAGGAGGTTCTGCTGTTGGGAGATTTCAACCTGCCGGATGCAGACTGGAATGTTCCATCAGCAGAATCGGAAAGAAGTAGGGAGCTTGTGGATGCCTTTCAAGATGCTCTGCTCAGACAAATGGTGACGGAACCCACAAGGGAAAAAGCGATATTGTTTCTGGTCCTCACAAATGGAGAGAGTATCTCTAATGTTCGAGTGGGTGCTCACCTGGGAAGTAGCGATCATCAAACGGTTTGGTTTGATATAACGACTAAAGTGGAGAGCGGCCGCACGATACTTAAAGTCCTAGATTTCAAACGTACAGACTTTAATGCTATAGGAGAGTACCTGAAGAAAGAGATGTTAGGATGGGAGGACATAAGAGAAGTGGAAAGACAGTGGTATAAGCTGAAAGGAGCGATAAAAACGGCTATGGACCTTTATGTGAAGAAAATCAATAAAAACAAGAGAAAAAGGAAGCCGATATGGTTCTCCAACCCTAGTGGCTGAGAAAATAAAGGCGAAAGAGTTGGCGTTCGTGAAATATAAAAAAAACCAAGAAGAGGAGAGCAGAAAGGACTTCAGGGTGAAACTGAAAGAAGCCAAGAGAGAAATACATCTAGCGAAAGCACAGGCGGAAGAACAAATGGCTAAAAATGTAAAAAAGGGAGACAAAAATTTTTTCAGATATATTAGTGAAAGGAGGAAGATGAAAAATGGAATTGCTAGGCTAAAAGATGCTGGGAACCAATATGTGGAAAGTGATGAGGAGAAAGCGAATGTGCTAAACAAATACTTCTGTTCTGTGTTCACAGAAGAAAATCCTGGAGAAGGACCAGGATTGTCTAGCAAAGTTACACGAGAAAATGGAGTAGATTCTGTGCCGTTCACGGAGGAGAGTGTTTATGAGCAACTTGAAAAACTGAAGGTGGACAAAGCGATGAAACCAGACGGGATCCATCCCAGGATACTAAGGGAGTTCAGAGAGGTTCTGGCGAGTCCTATTAAAGACTTGTTCAACAAATCTTTGGAGACGGGAGTGATTCCTGGGGATTGGAGGAGAGCGGATGTGGTCCCTATTCATAAAAGTGGTCACAGGGGTGAAGCAGGAAACTACAGGCCAGTGAGCCTCACTTCAGTTGTTGGAAAAATAATGGAAGTTTTGCTGAAAGAAAGGATAGTGTACTTCCTTGAATCTAATGGGTTACAGGATCCGAGGCAAATTGGTTTTACAAAAGGTAAATCGTGCCAAATGAACCTGATTGAATTTTTTGATTGGGTGACCAGAGAGCTGGATCAAGGACATATGCTAGATGTAATTTACTTGGATTTCAGCAAAGCCTTTGATACAGTTCCTCATAGGAGGCTGTTGAACAAAATTGAAGGGCTGAAGTTAGGACCCAAAGTGGTGAACTGAGTCAGAAACTGGCTGTTGGACAGACGCCAGAGGGTGGTGGTTAATGGAAGTCGCTCGAAGGAAGGAAAGGTGAGTAGTGGAGTCCCTCAGGGATCAGTGCTGGGGCCAATCCTGTTCAATATGTTTGTGAGTGACATTGCTGAAGGGTTAGAAGGAAAAGTGTGCCTTTTTGCAGATGATACCAAGATTTGTAACAGAGTAGACACCGAAGAGGGAGTGGAAAATATGAAAAAGGATCTGCAAAAGTTAGAGGAATGGTCTAATGCCTGGCAACTAAAATTCAATGCAAAGAAATACAGAGTAATGCATTTGGGGATTAATAATAGGAAGGAACCGTATATGCTGGGAGGAGAGAAGCTGATATGCACGGACGGGGAGAGGGACCTTGGGGTGATAGTTTCCGAAGATCTAAAGGTGAAAAAACAGTGTGACAAGGCAGTGGCTGCTGCCAGAAGGATGCTGGGCTGTATAAAGAGAGGCGTAGTCAGTAGAAGGAAGAAGGTGTTGATGCCCCTGTACAGGTCATTGGTAAGGCCCCACTTGGAGTATTGTGTTCAATTATGGAGACCGTATCTGGCGAAGGACGTAAGAAGACTTGAGGCGGTCCAGAGGAGGGTGACGAAAATGATAGGAGGCTTGCGCCAGAAGACGTATGAGGAGAGACTGGAAGCCCTGAATATGTATACCCTAGAGGAAAGGAGAGACAGGGGAGATATGATTCAGACGTTCAAATACTTGAAGGGTATTAAAGTAGAACAAAATCTTTTTCAAAGAAAGGAAAATGGTAAAACCAGAGGACATAGTGACATAGTAACAAAGTAGATGACGGCAGATAAAGACCCGAATGGTCCATCCAGTCTGCCCAACCTGATTCAATTTAAATTTTTTTATTTTTTTAATTTTATTTTTTTTCTTCTTAGCTATTTCTGGGCGAGAATCCAAAGCTTTACCTGGTACTATGCTTGGGTTCCAACTGCCGAAATCTCTGTTAAGACTTACTCCAGCCCATCTACACCCTCCCAGCCATTGAAGCCCTCCCCTGCCCATCCTCCACCAAACGGCCATACACAGACACAGACCGTACAAGTCTGCCCAGTAACTGGTATAGGACATAATTTGAGGTTGAGGGGTGGTAGATTCAAAGGCAATGTTAGGAAATTCTACTTTACGGAGAGGGTGGTGGATGCCTGGAATGCGCTCCCGAGAGAGGTGGTGGAGAGTAAAACTGTGACTGAGTTCAAAGAAGCGTGGGATGAACACAAAGGATCTAGAATCAGAAAATAAGATTAAATATTGAACTAAGGCCAGTACTGGGCAGACTTGCACGGTCTGTGTCTTTATATGGCCGTTTGGTGGAGGATGGGCTGGGGAGGGCTTCAATGGCTGGGAGGGTGTAGGTGGGCTGGAGTAAGTTAACAGAGATTTCGGCAGTTGGAACCCAAGCACAGTACAGGGTAAAGCTTTGGATTCTTGCCCAGAAATAGCTAAGAAGAAAAAATTAAAAAATTTAAATTGAATCAGGTTGGGCAGACTGGATGGACCATTTGGGTCCTTATCTGCCGTCATCTACTATAGTTACTATGTCTTGCCTTAGATGAAGCCTTCTCCGCATGATCAGCAGTTTTCATGTCTGCACTGATGATCACTCCCAAGTCTCGTTCTGTTGAAGTTCTAGCTAAGGTCTCACCATTCAAGGTGTAAGTTCTGCACGGATTTCTGCTGCCGAGGTGCATGATTTTGCATTTCTTAGCATTGAAGCCCAGCTGCCAGGTCGAGGACCAAAGCTCCAACAAAAGTAGGTCCTGTGTCACACTATCGGGTGAATTGCCGTCTCTCACTATATTGCATAGTTTGGCGTCGTCAGCGAATAGCATTATCTTACCTTGAAGCCCCTGAGTTAGGTCCCCTATAAATATGTTGAAAAGGAGCGGGCCCTGCGGTACTCCACTGGTCACCTCCGATGTTTAGAAGGTACCGTTAATTACCACCCTCTGAAGTCTGCCACTCAGCCAGTCATTGACCAATGTAGTTAGTGTTTCTCCCAGCCCCATTGATTTCATCTTGCTCAACAGCCTGCGATGCGGGACACTATCGAAAGCTTTGCTGAAGTCTAGGTATACGACGTCCACGGATTCTCCCAAGTCTAGCTGTTTTGTTACCCAGTCAAAGAAGTTGATGAGATTGGATTGGCAGGACCTACCCTTGGTGAATCCGTTTTGACTGGGATCCCATAGATTCTCCTCATCCAAGATTGCGTCTAATTTACGTTTGATTAGTGTTTCCATGAGTTTGCATACTATTGATGTGAGACTCACCGGTCTGTAGTTTGCAGCCTCTGCCCTGCAACCCTTTTAGTGCAGTGGAACGACGTTAGCTGTTTTCCAGTCTATGGGGACTCTCCCCGAACTTAGGGAGAGATTGAAGAGTCCTGATAGACATCACGCAGCTCACTGAGCACCCTGGGGTGTAGATTGTCCGGTCCCATGGCTTTGTTCACCTTGAGTCTTGCCAGTTCGTAGTAGACGTCGCCAGGTGTGAACTCGAACGTATGCAGGTAAGGCTAGTCTCAGAGCACCGGTCTTTGACCTAAGGGCTGCTGTGGGAGCAGACTGCTGGGCACAATGGCCCACTGGTCTGACCCAGCAGTGACAATTCTTATGTACTTATGTAATAATCTCACTAATTATTCCCTTCTTTAGATTGCTGATAATATTTGCAAGATGACATCTCTCTCACCCTGAGCAAACCCACTGTGACAAGCATCCAGGGAGAGAATGACACGGGGGAAAAATTTGTCCCCGTCCCGTCCCCGCGAGCTCCATCCCCGTCCCCACATATATTCCTCTACAAAGCGTACAGCATCTGTTCCTCTCCACCCCCCTTTTTCCTGGTCCAGCAGCCTCCTCATTGCTCCTGCCTGCCCACTGCTGTCCAGCAGCTCCCTCCCTTCCTTCCTTCTCCTTAGCTACACAAGCTTACTTTAATTTTAAGAACATAAGAATAGCCTTACTGGGTCAGACCGATGGTCCATCAAGCCCAGTAGCCCGTTCTCATAGTGGCCTATCCAGGTCCCTAGTACCTGGCCAAAACCCAAGGAGTAACAACATTCCATGCGGAATCCCCAAAGAGTAGCAAGATTCCAGAATCTAAAAGAGTATCAAGATTCTGGAACCCAAAGAGTAGCAACATTCCATGCTACTGATCCAGGGCAAGTAGTGGCTTTCTCCGTGTATTTCTCAATAACAGACTATGGACTTTTCCTCCAGGAAATTGTCCAAACCTTTCTTACAACTAGCTACCCAATTCCCTTTTGTATCCTGATATTTGCTAGGTTTCTAAGGTTCCCAAGCTTAAAAGCACTATATGAGCTGCTCTATTGCTTTCCTAGCCCCAGCCAATCCATGAAGCAGAGTCCTGATACCAGGTACCAAATCCAGATCCTCTGCACAGCACTTGCCACCAGGTCAACCTACCAAAATATGCATGTGTGTGCATTGTACCTTTAAAACCCTCCTCGTCCACCATGACTGTGTAGTCCTCTGAAGTTTCTGTCAAGCTGAAGAATTTGCATCTGCTGCGCTGGCACAGGAAGAGGAACTTGATGAGTGAGTGGGTGTATAGTCAGGCCATTATTTTCAACACTTGTCCCCAGCTGCACACAGTGATCCAGGAGCTGTAACGCCATGGCTAGCCCTGGGCTGGCTCCAGAGTCTGCTGAACCGTGCTCACTGCCTGCTTCTGTTCCAGAGTGGCTGAACTAGTCACCCATTGAGCCCAGCACAGAAGCCAAACGCCGAACCTCTCAGCTCTCTCTCTATTCCTGCCAGAGCCTTGAAGATGCTTGCAGCTGCTGGAAAGTCCTGCTCTGATGCAATCGGAAACAGGAAGTTGCATTAGAGGAAGACTTTCCGGCAGCCGCACGTGACTTCAAGGCTCCGGCGGCTTGTTAAGATTTAAATTAAAGTAAGCCAGAGGAGTGGAAGGGAAGGAGGGAGGGAGATGTCTGGACCGTGATTTGGAAGAAGGAGGCTGCTGGACCATACAATCCTCGGTTAACTGCGGGGACAAGGCCATTCACCACTCCACGAGGCGGTGAATGGCCTCTCTGTCCCTGCAGTGACCAATTTTTTTTCGGCCCCATTTCAGCCGCGAGTAACACTCACCATGTCATTCTCTAATCTACAGTAAGAGGGAGTACTGCCCATTGTCTCATACTCTTTATCACCTTAGACCACAAATGTCAAATTTATTTCCTATTTATATCCTGCCTATTAACTAAGCAGGATACAATATACACACATAATAAAATCAGATTTAAGCAAAATCTTAAAAACAGAAATTATCTTCCAGTGCAATAGATGAGACAGACCATAGGATTATTTTCCTTTACCCGCATGGAGTGCAGAAGAGAACCATTCCAGGTTTTCCACTTCGCCTCTAGAGTACTTCACCGGCAAGCTTAGCTCCTTCCGCCAGTCTTTCTCTTCTGCATGCATGACTGCAGGTGTTAGAGTTCTGCTCTCCCACATTTATTATTTTTAATTCAACGTAGTTTTGTTCTCTTCCTCAGTCTGCTTCCCCATTTTTGGATGTCCCTCTGGCTCCGGCTGTTTCCTCCTTTTTCCGCTCTTTAGCTTCATTAGTTCCTTAGGCCCCTGCATTGCGTCCTTGGGTTTTTTGTTTTTTTTTAATGTCCACTCAGTCTCGAGCCCTCTATCACCTATTCCCTGGTCAGTATCCTTGTTTGATACTCTGGTCTGATGTGTCGATGTCAGATCGACTATCGACTTTCCCCTTGTCCTCAGTTTAAAGCCATGTCTATGCTGGTCTGGATGTTTCGTGCCAGCATCCTTGTCCCCGCCGTGCTCAGGTGCAGTCCGTCCCTCCTGTAGAGCTTGTTTTTCCCCAGGAAGGTTGTCCAGTTCTGTACAAAGTGGAAACCCTCCTCTTCGCACCATCTCCTCAGCCACCCGTTTATTGCTTGCAGCTCGGTCTGCCTCCTTGCATCCGCCCTTGGTACTGGCAGGATCTCTGAGAAGGCTATCTTCCTTGTCCTCAGCTTCAGTTTCCTCCCCAGGATCTTAAGCTGCTCGGTCAGTGTAGTCCTGTTGTAGTTCCTTCTGCTGACGTCGTTGGTTCCAACATGGATTATCACTGCTGTCTCCTCCATCTCAGCTCCTTCCAGGATTCTCTCGATTCTGTCGGAGATGTCCTTTGTCCTCGCCCCCGGGAGACATGTCACCAGCCTCCTGCTATGTGACTGTCCACCTCTCTCAGGATCGAGTCTCCCACCACGATCACAGACTTCCCTTCTCTCAGCTTCCTCTTGGGTCTCAGGTCCGTATCAGTGACTCGATCCTCCAGTCCTTCCTCCGGGTTCTGATGGGTCTCTGCCTCCTCTGCCCGCTCAGTTCCTCCGCAAGGTCTTTTTCCCCTGGCATCTGGTGGGTTCTGTCCTCCATCTGTTGGTTCCCTTTTGAATTGCTGGTGATCCTGTTCCTCTACCATCTTGCAGGCCTCCTCGATGAATCTCTCGAGCTCTCTAACCTGCTCGTTGATGTGGCGCTCTCTGGTGGTATCCTCAGTTGCCTCAATTGCCCATGGTTCCTCTATGGTGTGGAGTCCCTCCAGCTCCTGGACCTTAATCTGCAGTCTCCCGACCTCTTTCTTCAGGCTGTCCAGTTCCTGACATCGACCGCATATGTACGCCTGCCTCCCGGAGGGGAGATAGTCATACATATGACACTCGATGCAGTATACTGGAAAGCTTGCTGGGTTTCTGCTGCCTCCATTTCTCTCCTGTCTCGTACCTAAGGGTCCTCGGTGTGTTGGAGTGTGCCCGGCGTGCAGCTAGCTGAAAAAGAAGAGAGAGAGAGAAGAAAAGAATGAGAATGAGAAAGAAGAAAAGTAGCTGTGTTTTTGTTTTTTGTAGTATGAATATGAATTTGCTGCTGGGCAGCCAGGGCTCTTGGGTCCTTCGCAAAGGCTCCTTTGCAAAGGCACTCTCGCTAAGGCGAGCGCCTTTGCTGCTCGCCTTCGCCGCGCGCTGAACAGCTGTGCGCCGTTGTCTCCTCCCCCTTTTAAGGGGGAGTTCGGCTGATGACGCTGAGGGGGGGCAGAGCTACCTCTCGCCGCTACCCCTAGGCTTGCTGGTCTCCCCGCCGCTGCCTTTCTCCTCCGTTTCCTGCTGCTGGTGCCTCGCTCGCCTCTCTCTCCACGAGGGTTCCCCAGCTGCTGAGCGGTTTGTTTGGGCTGTGTGCCGTGGCTCCTCTCCCTTTTAAGGGGGAGTTCGGCTGATGACACTGAGGGGGGGCGGAGCTACCTCTCGCCGCTACCCCTAGGCTTGCTGGTCTCCCCGCCGCTGCCTTTCTCCTCCGCTTCCTGCTGCTGGTGCCTCGCTCGCCTCTCTCTCCACGAGGCTTCCCCGGCTGCTGAGCGGTTTGTTTGGTTCCTCGATCTTGAAGGCTGGCTTCAGTCCTGTGACCACTTTTGTGAATAGGGACCACATGCGCTCTTCTCCAATCCCCAAGAACCACTCCCATTTGTTGAACAAATCTTTAATAGGACCCGCCAGAATCCCTCTGTGTTCCCTTAGTATCCTGGGATGGATCCCGTCCGGTCCCATCGTTTTGTCCACCTTCAGTTTTTCAAGTTGTTCATAAACACTTTCCTCCGTGAACGGCGCAAAATCTACTCTTTTCCCGTGTAACTTTGCCAGACAATCTCGGTCCTTCTCCAGGATTTTCTTCCATGAACACAGAGCAGAAGTATTTGTTTAGCACGTTTGCTTTTTCCACATCACTCTCCACATATCGGTTACTAGCATCTTTTAGTTTAGTAATTCCATTTTTCATCTTCTTATGTCTAAAAAAAATTTTGTCTCCCTTTTTTACATTTTTAGCCATTTGCTCTTCCGCCTGCGCTTTCGCCACACGTATCTCCCTCTTGGCTTCTTTCGGTTTTATCCGGTAGTCCTTTTTAGTTGCACAAAGTCGCCAGGAGGGAGGGATTGATGGCAGCTCTGGTTCCCCGCTCCATTGGAGCATCAGGGCAGTATTTGGAGGCCTGCAATAGGTGCGGAATGGGGTTAGCTCGAATATAAACCGAGACCCCCATTTTTTAACCATTTTTTGGCCCCAAAATCTAACTTTATATTCGAGTATTTATGGTATTCCTAGGATAAGCAGCATAAAATCTGTTTTACTCCTTAGGACAGTGATGGCTAACCTTTTTGAGCCCGAGTGCCCAAACTGCCGCACAAAACCAAAGAATTTCCTCAAAGTGCCAGCACGTCAATTAAACCTTAATAACAAGATTTTAGTATCTAAAAACTTTTTATAAAGTTGCCTGAACTATGTAACATCATTTTTAAAGGTTGGAATCTTTGTATTGTCAGAGAATCAATTTGATTCACAATCCTTTGGTTTTCATTTCAATTTATTGGCAATTTATAATGTTTTAATGAATTCATTCAATTTAATGAATTTAGGAAGAATTTGATTCAGTTACACAATATATTTTAAATGTATTATTCACATAATATGTCAAATGTATCCTGAGTAAAAAAAAAGATAAACTTCTTAAAACTGTTAACTGTGTCAAGACTCGGTGTGTATTCCCAAAGAGTCTATACATGTTTTTTTGTAAAATTTACAATCAAATTAGAAAATAGTTAAATCATTACATTTCTAATAATATGATGTAAAGAAAACAAAAGAGCTTTCAATTAAACCAACCGTTTTTATTGGAAATTCCAGATTGGAATACAACAGGGCCATGTAAAGTCCCTTTTTAAATAACATCTTTAAATAATATTTAAATAACTTAGAAAGTGTCTTAACTGCAAACTGAAAACACTGCTTCATGTAAACATATGCATTGGGCATGCTCTGAAAAAAATTAATGTGATTTTTGTTGTTGCATGCATGCTGATAACTTGTCAATCCTTGGCTCATAGTGCGTTAATTTCAGAGCAACACATGCAGCACTCATGTCATCCGTTAATCTGTTTCTAGCATCAGATTTTATATGATTCAAAGCCAAAAACAGCTGCTCACAAGCATAGGATGACCCAAACAAAGTAAAAAGAGCAATCCCAAGTGCTTTCATGGACTTAAAATTGTCTGGCAGAGAATTCCACGCTTTTAGGATTTCATTTTCAGAACTGCTAGCAGTGATTTCATTTGTCACCCTTTCACACTCAATACGTTCAAGAGCCGCATGCAGGTCATTGAATTTACTTTTCCAGATAGAGCTTTCTTGAAATTCCAGTAGCTCCATTTCCAAATTTTGACTATCCAACCACTGTAAGCAGGAAAGATCAAGATCTTCAAATGTGGACTTTTCTGGGGAAGTTATAAATGAAAGGGTTGTCTCCATCTTACGGAACTGAGAAAATCTTTTACTAAAATTCTCCTTTGCTTCAGCTACAATGGTGGAATATGCTTTGTGGATTTCCTGGTGTTTTTTATGACTGTCCACAAATGTTGTAGAATTATCCAAATGTATTTTTAGGTTGGGAAAATATTTTAGCTGTCCACTCTCAAGGTCTTTTTCAAAAACATGCAATTTTCTCTCAAAAGCTTTGATGTCACTAAACATGCTTTCTGCTGTTTTTCCCATGCCTTGTAATTTTTTGTTTAGTACATTAAAGTGGTTAGTAAAATCTGTAAAGAACATGAGGTTGGTAAGCCAGGCCATGTTGGTGAGTTGAGGATAGTCTTCCCCCTTTTCATTCATAAATAGCCTAACTTCTTCCAAGCAGGCCACAAATCTCTCTAACACTCATCCTCTGCTCAGCCACCGGACATTATTGTACATCAGTAAAGTGTTATATTGTGCCTGAACCTCATCAAGAAGGGCTTGAAATTGTCGAAAATTAAGAGCACGCGCCATGATGAAGTTCACCATTTTTGTTACATCTTTGAGGACATCGTCAAGTTTTTTGCTGCTTTCTTTGGCGCAGAGAGCCTCTTGATGTATTATGCAGTGAAATTGAATCAGTGGATGTTTTGCTTCCTTAGCAAAGAAATTAATGAATCCCGATGTTGTCCCCACCATGCTAGGTGCTCCATCGCTAGTAACTGAAACCACTTTTTCTGGACTTATGTCTAGTGATGAAAAAGCCTGCATCACAGCATTGTGGATATCTATCCCTTGAGTTCTTCCAGGCAAAGACAACAGTTTTACCAGCTCTTCTCTCATGATGTCACCAGTAGCATAACGCAAAATGAGCGCTAGTCTTGCATGGTTAGTAATATCTGTACTTTCATCCAAGCACATGGAGTAGAAGGGTGCTTTTTGTAAGTCGCAAGTAAGCTGTTGACTAACATCAGCAGCCATTCGCAGAACCCTATCTTTTGCAGTATTTCTGCTTAGCGACATCTCAGAGATGCGCTGCACAATTTTATCCTTGTTTTGGAAATCATGAAAGAGTGAATTACTCCCAGCCAAAATTGCCTTTTTGATAAAATCTCCATCAGAGAGGGGCTTACCATGTTTTGCCATGCACAGTGAAATTTGAAAGCTGGCAACTGTAAGATGATTAGTTTTTGAAAGATAGTTTGCTAAAACTAAGAGACTGGGAGTGATATTTCTTTAATTTTCCTACAAGGAACTCTTTTCTTTGAGCTAAACCAAGTTCAGCAACACTGTTATGGCTGGTCTCAAAGTGACGTTTGACACTTGATGTGCGAGACACAACACTTTCATTACACATAATACACAATGCTTTCCCACTGCGTTCAATCACTCCATATGTCTCTGTCCAGGCCTCTTGGAATGGTCTTCCACTATCTGTTTTTGCTTTTTTTGCTGTACTCATTTTCTTTGTTCAAGACTTCAAGTCTACAAAAAGATAAAATTTGTATAATAAAAAAAAAAATCTAATGAAGTGCTGTATACAAATCCGTCCCCATAAAAAAATATGTGATTGGGGAATTTTACTAATTGTAGACATCCGTTTTGGTCAAAAAATATACTGTCCGGGTGAAAACCGGACTTGTGCAACTGAGTGTATGGGAAAAGGACTTTTATTTTTCATTATTGGAGCCTTTGTTATTTTATTATGATGTTTACAAAAGCACTGTGAAGGGCCACATATACACTTTACTGTTTTTTGCTATATTGAGTTTTCCATAAGGTACAGCACATAAGGTACATAGGATTAGTGTGTTGGTTGTTCACAGAGAGCCCAGCCCTCCTCTCAGCTTACTGAACTTCTCTATGCAATCATCATAAGCAGCTTTTTTATTTCCTCGAATTTAGCATGTCCCCCATGGAAGATAGAGGTTTTTACAGAGGAGCACATTATTAGACACATTAACATCCCCCCATATCCTCACCTCTCTAGCATGGGAGCACTAGGAACTGTTCCTGATTACAGATGTCACATGTGGAGTCACACTACAGCCTCACTGAGTTCCTGTGACAGACTCAGTGTGAAGCTTCTCTTCCTCCCCCCACTTCCCCCTCACACACTGCCTGGCTCATAGGATACTAAGGGGAAGACAGGCAGGCTAAACATCCACTCACAGGACTGCAGCCAGCACAGGAGGATGGGCCGCGGCCCACTGGGACAATGCCCGGTCCTCCCAATGGCCAGTCCGGCCCTGTTGCCAGATGAGCTGCAAAGCAGACACCGCACACTCGCCTCCCGCCGCGCCGCATATCTTAATTGCGGACTAGAGAGTTGCGTGGGGACAGAAATCCTACCCGTCCCCGCCAAAGTCTCACCCGTCCCCGTGAGGAATCCCACCCGTCCCCATCCGTCCCCATGAGGAATCCCTCCGTCCCCACCCGTCCCCACGAGGAATGTCCTCCGTCCCCGTGAGGAATCCCATCCGTCCCCGCCCGTCCCTATAAACTTCAAAAATAGTTATTTCATTTAATTATGCTACTGAATTAAAGGCTCTGGTAGAAACCCATTTACAAATAAGCAAAAAGACTTTATTAATTTGGAAATATTAATTGGGAAGAATACACACTTTGTAAACGGGTTTCTACCAGAGCCTCTTTTGTTTATAAATTTTTATCAACACAACTAATATACTACTTTATCCTGAAGCAAAAAAAAAGAAAAAAAGAAATAGAATTCTTTTCCTACCTTTGTTATCTGGTTTCTGCTTTCCTCATGTTCTCATTCAGTTCCTTCCATCCACTGTCTCTCTTCCTTCTGCGTCTTCCATTTGCTCTGTTACTGTGCCTCTCCCTTTCTCCCCCCTTCCAAATTGGTCTGGCACGGTCTTCTTCCCTCCGCTCCCCCCATAGTCTGGCATCTCTGTCTTCTTCCCTGCCAGCGTCTTCTCCCCACTCTCTCTTCCCCATTTCCTTTCAGTGTCCTTCTCCCCCCCCCCCATCTTCCCCATGTCCTGTCAGCGTCCTTCTCCCCCCTGTCTTCCCCATGGCCTTTCAGCGTCCTTCTCCCCCCCGTCTTCCCCATGTCCTGTCAGCGTCCTTCTCCCCCTTCTGTCTTCCACAAATGCTTTGTGTCCTTCTCCCCCCACCCCCGTCTTCCCCTATGGCCTTTCAGCGTCCTTCTCCACCCCTTTGTCTTCCCCAGTACTTTCAGGGTCCTTCTCCCCCCTCCTTCTCTCCCGCCCCGGGTGCAGCACAGCTGGCCAGGTCCCCTTACTTTTGTGGCGCTTCCCCGACCGACAGACCGACAACAGCCCCGCTCTGACAAACCTCCCTGCCCTTAACCGCGAATCTAAATTTCCTTCTTACAGCTGCTGTAAGAAGGTAATTTAGATTCGCGGTTAAGGGCAGGAGTTTTGTCGGACCAGGGCTGTTGTCGGTCGGTCGGGTTAGCGCCACAAAAGTAAGGGGACCTGGCCGGCTGTGCTGCACACGGAGCGGGGTGGACCGCCCCCCTCCCTTGGTAGCCACTCGAGCCGCGAGGCTACTCCTCCTTACCTACCCTGCCTGCAGTACAGAGCCGAACGGAAGTCTTCCCGACATCAGCCCTCCCTCCCTCCGACATCAGTGCTGATGTCGAGAAGACTTCGGTTCGGCTCTGTGCTGCAAGCAGAGCAGGTAGGGAGAAAAGCCGCGCGACTTAGTACATCCAGCCCCGCAGGAACCCCACGACCCTCGGAGGCGTCCCCACGGGATCCCCGCGACCCTAGGGGTGTCCCCATGGGATTCCCGCGACCCTAGCGGGCGTCCCGTGCAGCTCTCTATTGCGGACCTTCCCGCGTGCCAGCTGCAAGGCCTTCGCGTGCCACAGCTGGCACGCGTGCCATAGGTTCGCCATCGCTGCCTTAGGATCTTGCCAGGTACCTGTGCCCTGGGTTGACCACTGTTGGAAACATGATAGTGGGCTTGATGGACCATCGGTCTGTTCCAGTATGGCAATTCTTATTGTATGTTCTTAAGGGAGAACAAGATGTTTCTCCCAGAAGCCCGCAGAGAGAAGTTTAATCGTTGGATATGGGAGTTTCGGAGTGAGATTGCTCTGAAGGACTGGCATTATTTGCAGGTTCTGGGATCAAGTTTCAAGTTCAAGTTTAATTTTAATTTGATATACCGCCTATCTAATAGTCTAAGCAGTGTACATACAGAGTTAAAATAAAATTAAGTAAAAAGAAATTGATAATGAAGACAGATACATATACACATTAAACAAATACTTGCTATGAGAGGAAAGAAGGGAGATTAATTATATATTTTTATTAAAAAAATTTAAAATAAGAAAAAAAGGCAACACAGAAGGGAGGAGATATTAAGAGTAAGTCTTGATAATTGGAATTATGCAGTGAAGGCATCTTTAAACAGAAATGTTTTAAGATTGGATTTAAATCCAATGGTTGTGACCAAGGATGAGGTTCCTTGGGCAAAGGCGCACTTGTATCCACTCCAGGAGGTGCTCCTCTTCCACTGTTGTCCACAGAAGGATGCGTTCCAGCAGCATGCCTTGGACAGCGGAAGCACATCACAGTCTAGACTGGTGTTTGGAGCCTCAGCCTCTAACCAGAGGACTTCCCTTTCGCATCTCCACGACGGACGCCAGCCTATGAAGGGTGTTCAATAATTTATCTACCTAAGTATGAAAGAAAAGTAATAATAATAACAGTTTATATACCGCAGGACAATGAAGTTCTATGCGGTTTACAATGATTAAAAGATAGTACAACTTGAGTGGAATAAACAGTTAAGAGCTAGTGATTAACAGGTATATATTAACAGTTATTTTGGAGTAAGAATTGTACAGGTCAGCTGCTTAAATACTTCAGGAACAGATATGTTTTTAGGCGTTTCCTAAATTCCCCATACGTAGTAGGCGTAAGCAATTGATCTAGATCTTTACCCCATAATGCTGCCTGATGTGAGAGAAGGTGTGCCACAGGGATCGGTGCTGGGGCCGTTACTCTTCAACATATTTATCAATGACCTGGAAAAGGAGGCAAAGTGCGAGGTTATAAAATTTGCAGACGATACCAAACTGTGCGGCAGAGTTAGGTCCAGGGAGGAGTGTGAGGACCTGCAAAGGGACCTGGACAAGCTGGAAGACTGGGCAAACAAATGGCAAATGCGCTTTAACGTGGAAAAATGCAAGGTCATGCATATAGGGAAAAAGAACCCGTTGTTCAACTACAAATTGGGGGGGGGGCATTGTTGGGAGACAGCAGTCTTGAGAGAGACTTGTGTGTGCTGGTGGATGCATCACTGAAGCCATCTGCACAGTGCGCAGCAGCCTCGAAAAAAGCCAACAGGATGCTGGGCATCATAAAGAGGGGCATAACAACCAGGATGCGGGAAGTCATCATGCCATTGTATCGAGCGATGGTGCGTCCACATCTGGAATACTGCGTTCAGTATTGGTCGCCGCACCTCAAGAAGGACATGGCGATACTTGAGAGAGTCCAAAGGAGAGCAACGAAACTGGTAAAAGGGCTGGAACACTGCCCATACGCCGAGAGGTTGGATAGGCTGGGGCTCTTCTCTCTGGAAAAAAGGAGACTCAGGGGAGATATGATAGAGACCTTCAAGATCATGAGGGGCATAGAGAGGGTGGATAGGGACAGATTCTTCAGACTGAAGGGGACAACAAGTACGAGGGGGCATTCGGAGAAACTGAAGGGAGATAGGTTCAAAACAAATGCAAGGAAGTTTTTTTTCACCCAAAGGGTCGTGGACACTTGGAATGCGCTACTGGAGGAAGTGATCAGGCAGAGTACGGTACAGGGATTCAAAGTTTCAAGTTTATTAAAAATTTGTTTGACCGCTTAATCCAACTTCTAAGCTGTTAACATAATAAAATTACACAAAAATAAATTAAACATATTAAAACAGGGGAGACAAATGACTTACTCAAAACATACTGCAATAGTAGGGCAGATGGGGAGGAACTACAATAAGTATAGGATAGATAAGTCATAAGGCTAAAACAGTAGGTTAGGTAAAAATTGAAAAAAAGGAAAAGAAAGAAGAGTGGCAATTTAACAAAAGGCGTCTCGGAATAGAAATGTTTTTAATGCTATTTTAAATTGTTTTATATCTAATTCATTGCGGAAATTTATTGGCAGGAAATTCCAAAGAGAAGGGGCAGTGACAGCAAAGTTGTTGGTACGTAAAGTATTTATTGATTTTAATGATGGTATAACTAAAAGATTTTGAGAAGTGGAACGTAGGGATTTAGTTGTTACATACGGGATTAAAAGACTGTTAATGAAATCAGGTTGGTTATTCATTTTAGTGGTAAATGTTAAAAGTATAATTTTAGAATTGATTCTGTGTTCGATTGGCAGCCAATGAGCATCAACTAAAAGTGGGGTGACATGATCATATTTCTTTGCCCCGCTAATGATTTTAATAGCGGTATTTTGAATGATCTGTAATCGCCTGATCTCCTTTTTTGTGATTCCCTTATAGAGGGCATTACAGTAATCTAAACACGAAATAACCAATGAATGAATTAAAGTTTTCAATGCGGCAGCTTCCAGTAAATTAGAAAGGGAACAAATCATTCTTAATCTATAAAAACATTTCTGGACGACTGTGCTGATATGGGAATGATATGAAAATTTGTCTAGAGTAACGCTGTCTAGAGTAACGCCTAAAAGTTTTAAAGTTGAAACAGTTTTAATGGGAGTAGATTCAAATTTCAATGGAGCCAGAAGTGTTGTACCTACTTTTAACGGAAAGATCATTAGTTTGGTTTTATTGATATTCAATGAAAGTTTATTGACGTCCAACCATGATTTAATTTTTTCCAATTTTTGATTAATGAGGGCAATTTCTTCCTTATTATTTAAGTCGATAGAGTGAAGAAGTTGGACATCATCCGTGTAGGCAAATGTAGAGAAACCAATAGATTGTGAAACTGTCAGAAGAGGTAATAAAAAAATATTGAAAAGTAAAGGAGATAGTATAGATCCTTGCGGGATTCCGTAATTGCAAGACATGTATTCAGATGAAGTGTTATTGAAAACTACTTTCGAAGATCTATCTTTGAAATAAGATGTGAACCGGGATTGAACGGATTCCTGAGGGATAAAGGGATCGTGGGATACTGAGGGAGGAGCTGGGATATAACACAAGTATAGAAAGCTAACCAGGTAATAAGTATAGAAACCCAACCAGGTCGTGCATGTGCAAGACCGGAGGGTTAGGACTTCGATGGGAAGATAGGACTTCAATGAGAAACCAAGGTGGCAAGGGAGCCCTTTCTGGTGATTCAGACAGGTCGTGACCTGTTTGGGCCGCCACGGGAGCGGACTGCCGGGCAGGATGGACCTATGGTCTGACCCGGCGGAGGCACTGCTTATGTTCTTATGATGTCTTTTAAGTTTACATCCTCTAACTGGAGGGGAAACAAAGTTCAAGTGTGAGCTTCTCTTATGTCTGTTGGCTGAGGAAGAAAAAAGGTCAGTTATATATTTAGGGGCTAGACCGAATAGTGCCTTAAAGCAAAAACAACCAAACTTAAACTTCATAAGCGCCTCCATCGGCAGCCAATGTAGTAGTCGGTAGTAAGGTGTTACATGATCGGACTTCTTCAGGCCGAAGATCAGTTTAAACGCTGCATTTTGCACCAGTTGTAATTGTCGCATATTCTTTTGGGCAATTGCCAAATAGGCGATATTACAGTAATCAAGTTGACTTAAAACAAGGGACTGTACCAGAATTCTAAAAGCTGACATGTCAAAATATGCTCTAATAGACCAAAACTTCCATAGAGTGAAAAAACTCTTTTTGATTAAGGAGTCAACCTGGTCTTTCATGGTTAGGCTCTGATCCAATGTTAGCGTGTTGAAATATATCAGTGTATGTTATGACATGTCTCAAGGTTACTCAAGCACAATTGTAGCTCAGTGCAAGTCTAACATTCCAAGAGACAAGATGCCAGGAGAGTCCTCGTGCAAATCAAGAAACTGCTAGATTTGGAGCACTGTTCAGTGATAAAATGTTTCATAAAAGAAGGGAAAAAGCCAAAGGAAAGCCATGAACGCATGACTGCAGTTTATGGTGAATCTGCCCCATCATCCTACAAAGTAAAATTTTGGAGCAAGCAGTTTGAGTAGGGTAGAGAGTCCATTGAAGATGACCCTCACACTGGATGGCCTTTTGAAGCAACTTCCACAGAAATGTGCAAGAAAGTGGAGGATTTAATTTTGTCAGACAAATTAAGATTGCCCGAATAGCTGAAGAAATGGGCACATCAGCAGGTACAGTTTAGAAAATAATTCATGAAAAATTACGCATGTCCAAGGTTAGTACAAGATGAGTTCCAAGAACGCTGATGCCATGTCAGAAGACCACAAGGCTTCAGTGCTGTCAGGAGAACTTGGAGATGCTCCATTAAGACCAAGTGAATTTTTTTGTTTGGTGGATCATTGAAGACTTACTAATTTGTTTAATTCCTTTTGGATAAGTTTTAATAATAATAATACTGTAATTTATAGCTAAAGTTTCAAGTTTATTATGTTTTTATATACCGCCTATCAAGGTTATCTAAGCGGTTTTACAATCAGGTACTTGAGTATTTTTCCCTCTGTCCCGGTGGACTCATAATCTATCTAACGTACCTGGGGCTATGGAGGACTGAGTGACTTGCCCAGGGTCACAAGGAGCAGCACGGGGTTTGAATCTAATCTAATCTAATCCTTAGGTTTGTATACCACATCATCTCCACGTTCGTAGAGCTCAACACGGTTTACAGTAGGAGAAATAGGAAGGAACTACAACATAGGGTTAGAGGTAGAAGTGTGAAGAAAATTTAGAGGACTTGGGATGCCAAGATATAAGAGTTTCCTTGATTCCTAAGTTGGAGGGAGACTTACATTTTTTGAGAAAAGCCAGGTTTTCAGATGTTTGCGGAAAACTTGGAGAGAGCTCAAGTTCTGAAGAGGGGAGGTAAGGTTGTTCCAGAGCTCAGTGATTTTGAAGTGGAGGGAGGTCCCTAGCTTTCCTGTGTGGGAAATGCCTTTTAGCGAGGGGAAGGATAAATTTTAATTTGTGGGAGGATCTGGTGGTATTAGGGTTTGAGGAATTCCAAGAAAGAGGGATAAAGGGAGGGAGGATACCATATAGGATTTTTAAAGTTAAACAGGCGCATTTATAGTGGACCCTGGCGATTATCGGAAGCCAGTGGAGCTTGGCCAGGAGCGGGGAGACATGGTCAAATTTACTTTTAGCGAAGATGAGCTTGGCCAAGGCATTCTGAATCCGTTAGAGTCTGTGGAGGTTTTTATTAGTTAGGCTTAAGTAGATAGAGTTGCAATAGTCCAATCTGGAGAGGATGATGGATTGGACAAGGAGGGTAAAATGTTTTTGATGGAAGCAGGATCTAACTTTCCTCAGCATGTGAAGGCTGAAAAAGCATTTTTTACCAAGGATTGGAGGTGGTCATTGAAAGACAATGTGGAATCAATTATGATGCCCAAGACCTTGCTCGAGAACTCAAGCTGCAGAGAGGAGCCAGAGGGTAGTGGGATGGAGGTGGGTAGGTGATCTAGTTTTGGACCGAGCCAAAGAAGTCTTGTTTTGGACTCATTCAATTTCATTTGCACAGTGTGGGCCCAGGATTGTAGGTTCATTATACAAGAGGATATGTTCTTAGACAGATTGGTGAGGTTCGAATCGGTCTCGAGGACGAGGATGTCGTCTGCATAAGTGTAAATTGTTTCAAGGCGGGATAGGTGGAGGAGTTTTAGGGAGGACATATAGATGTTGAAAAGGATAGGGGATAGTGGAGAGCCTTGCGGGACTCCACAATTCAGTTTCCAGGGGGAGGATGAGGTGCCATTCATGTTAACAATGTAAGAATGAGAGCGGAGGAATTTAGAGAACCAACCTAGGACTGTGGAGTTGATACCTATCTCAGAGAGTTGGTAAACAAGAATATCATGGTGAACAACGTCGAAAGCAGCAGAAAGGTCAAATTGTAGGAGAACAGCGAACTTGTTTTGAGAGTGAAGTTGTTGAACCCTTGAAATCAGGGAAGACAGTAGGGATTCGGTGCTGAAGTTAGGATGAAAGCCATATTGATAGGGTAAAAGAATAGAGAATCTCTCTAAGTATGATGAGAGTTGGGAAGAAATGATGGACTCTAGCATCTTGGTTAGGAGAAGGATATTTGCAATTGGGCGATAGCTGGATGGTATGGAAGGGTCAAGGTCAGATTTTTTCAGTACATTGCATTACATTACATTACAGATTTCTATTCCGCTTGTGCCTTGCGGTTCTAAGCGGATTACAAATTAGGAGACTGTATAATTTCAGGAATATTACAGTACATAGAATCAGGAATGTATCAAGTTACAATTGATTAGTCTGGAAGTTTCCAGGAGAAATTTAGAGTACATAGTAGATAAATAGTAGGTTGTTGAAGTGGGTTGTACAATGTTTAGGTATAGTTATGGTGGTGGTGTTCGTGTGTGTATTTTCTAGTGCTATGTTGAGGTTAAGATGATGGAAAGTATTTTTTGAAGAGATGAGTTTTGATTTCTTTTCGGAATTCTTTTATGTCTATTGAATTGATCAGTAGGTTGGTGTCAATTTTTGCTGCCTGTGTAGCTAAAAGGCTGTCGTATAGTTTCTTGCGTCGTATACCTTTGAGAGGAGGGTAAGCGAATAGTTTTTGAGTTCTCCTTAATCTGTGAGAGAGATTACGGTGTAGTCTTTTGTTTAGGTAGCTGGGTGCTGTTCCGTGTAGTGGGGTTAAGGCGATATGACCCATTTCTGGGGAGAAATGGCCCGACTGAAGGGCGGAGTTTATGAGAATGGTGATAGAAGAAATAGCCTGAGCGGGAATGTTCTCGTATAGGTAGGAGGGGAATGGGTCCAAGGAGCAATTACAGGATTTCAGTTTGAGGCAGAGATTGAGGACCAGGGATTCAGATACGCGCTCAAAGGTGGTCCAGGATCTGTCAGCTGAGATAGGGTTGGAGACCATTAGGGTGGGAGTGGAATCAGTGGGCACTAGGGAGTTGTAAGAGACTGAAGGAGGGAAGGAGCATCTCAAGGAAGAAACCTTATCGTTGAAGAATTTTGCTAGAACATCGGCTGAGGGAGAGGAGGGGAGCACGGTGGGGTCTCTTTTGGAGGTTAGGGAGCGCCAGATGTTGAATAGAGTACTGCTTTATAGAGGCTGTAGCTTCAACATATGATCAAGAAACTATTTTATTTTACTTTTGTGATTATGAGAAACATACCGAGGGCCTCAAAATAGGACCTGGCGGGCCGCATGTGGTCCCCAGGCCGCGAGTTTGAGACCCACTGCTCGAAGGTAACTCCTAAGATTTTTATAGTGCGATTAATAGGAAAATCTCTCCCATTCAAATTTACAACAGATTCCTTGATTTTATTAGACAGATTTGCCAGAAAAACCTTTGTTTTTTATTATTATGAGTGCATCAAGCTTGGAAGCACTTCCAGGCTTTTGCATATATGGCTCTGTTTCCTCCCTCCCTTTTCAACCTTTATATGGCATCACTGGGGTATGAATTATCTAAGTTGAAATTGCAAACATACAGCTATGCAGATGATATTACTATTATTATTCCTATCACCACATTGTCGCTTGAGACTAAACATTTCATATAATCTGTACTTGACATAAAATTTAAACTAAGGGCTCCTTTTACAAAGCCGCGTTAGCGGCTTTATCACACGCAACTTTTTAGCATGCGCTAACCCCTGCGCTAGCTGAAAAACTACCGCCTGCTCAAGAGGAGGCGATAGTGGCTAGCGCGGCTGGCAAATTAGCGCGCACTATTACACACATTAAACCACTAACGCGGCTTCGTAAAAGGAGCCCTAAAATTTGTATACCACAATACTACAAACAGTTCAGAGCAGTTTACAGACAGCGATATTACAAAAAACTTTCAAAATTACATTAGCATAGTAAGATTAATCATATTTTTCCTGGAAGTGTTTTGGACGTACATCATGGTAGAAATGGAGTCAGAGAAATTTGTCAGAGATAAGTTTTGATTGACTTCCTAAAAGTTTGGTAAGAAAGAGTGTTTGAGATAAAGTTGGTTAAACATTTATTTCATTTGCTTGCTTGGAATGATAATGTTCTATTGAGGAATCTCTTGTATAGGTAGATTCAGCCCATTAAGGATAGGAAAGCGAATAAGTAGGCACTACGGCCCAGATTCTCTAAAAGTGCGTCCCGATTTTAAGCAGCTGTAGGCGTCCTACAGCTGTCTAATCAGCCAATCGGGATGCACGTTTAAAAAAAAAAAATGCTCCCCAGGCAGGCCTGAAGGCGCCTCCGGGAGCCTAGGGAGACCCGCAAGATGCCTAAGCTCGTCTAAGGGCCTTAGGCTGAACCTAGGCGGCCCTACGCGTCTCCCTAGTAGATGAGAAGCTTAAAAATGTAGGCCAGCAAAATGCTGGTCTACATTGTAAGTAAACGCGGCCGCTATACTTATCGCGGCAAGGGATCTCTCTGCCGCTATAAGTATAGCGGGCCGTGGCCCCTGACCGATCACTGGCAGGAGGGTGCCCAAACCCTCCTGCCCGAAGACGCACCCCCCCCCGACACTACCGACCGCCCCCCCCCCGACATTACCGATCCCCCCCGACAATATCGGTCGCTGGCAGGAGGGTGCCCAATCCCTCCTGCCCGAAGACGCACCCCCCCCCGACACTACCGACCGCCCCCCCCGACATTACCGATCCCCCCCGACAATATCAGTCGCTGGCAGGAGGGTGCCCAATCCCTCCTGCCCGAAGATGCACCCCCCCGGCGCTAACAACCCCCACTCCGCCAAACCTGTTCTTACAGATGGGTCTTGCACGTCGAGCAAGCAGGCACGCCTCGTCGAAATGAGGCGGGCCCGCCCCTTCCCGGCCCATCCCGCCGAAGCCTAAGGTCTGATTGGCCCAGGCTCTAGAAGCCTGGACCAATCAGGCCTTAGGAATAGCGGGTCCGCCCATCCCTACTAAGTCTAAGGTCTGATTGGCTCTCCCGGGCGTCCTATACAGAATCAGGGCCTAGGTGTCTTGCAGGCCTCGCCTTCAATATAGGCGGCCTGCCTGGGGAGCATTTTTTTAAAAAAAACGTGCATCCCGATTGGCTGATTAGACAGCTGTAGGACGCTTACAGCTGCCTAAAATCGGGACGCACTTTTAGAGAATCTGGGCCTACGTGTACAAGTTGTGCCTGGAAAATTGAAATGATGAGATAGATTGAGGATGAACCTGTTATGGTTTTGAAACAAAGGCAAGCAGACTTAAAAATAACCCTTGCTCCATGGGCAGGCAGTGTAGTTTTTTGTAATATGGGCTTACATGATCCGATTTCTTGAGACTGTAGATGAGACGAACTGCAGCGTTCTGAACGATTCTCAGTCATTTGTAGCTGGTTTTAAAAAAGGTTTGGACAAGTTCCAAGAGGAAAAGTCCATAGTCTGCTCTTGAGACAGACATGGGGGAAACCACTGCTTGCCCTGGATCGGTGGCATGGAATGCTGCTACTATTTGGGTTTTTGCCAGGTACTTGTGATTTAAGATTGGCCTCCTTGAAGACAGGATACTAGGCTAGATTGACCATTGGTCTGACCCAGTAGGGCTATTTTTTATGTTATGTGCTCGCTTTCCTGAAGGAAGGTCTGGAAAAAGGCCTAGCGGTTGGTTCCCTGAAAGTTCAGATTGTGGGACTCTTGTGTTTTGGGCACAGGGTTTAATAAGAGCATCATAGCCATATATCTCGTCTTTTGGGCCTAGAATTTAATAGGTTTAATAAGAGCATCGTAACTGCATATCCAGATGTGGCCAGGTTTTGGAAGAGCACTTTGCACCTCCATCCTCCAGTGTAACAGCCTTTTCTGGCATGGAGTCTTAATCTAGTCCTATGGATGGTGGCTAGAGCACCCTATGAACCTCTAGAGAGCAAGCTTCTTTGATGGATCTTACAATCAAAACAGTGTTTTGATGGCGATTACCTGAGCCCAACAAATGTCAGAACTGCATGCTTTGCCATGCAGAGATCCCTTACTCAGAATTTCGGATTCAGGCGTGTTTTTTTGCACAGTCCATCTTTCTTAGGATGGTTTCTAGCTTCCATATCAACCAAGTGCACTTCTCTGCATTCATTCCCTCAGGATTGAGGAAGAGTGATAAGGTGCTGAAATTGTTGGAGGTGCACAGAGTATTGCTGTGGTATCTGGAGGTTATAAATTTCAGCTGTCGGATCATATTTTTATACTGGCAGGGGCTGCCTGTAAAGGCTGACCAGCCTTAAAATAGATAATTTAAAGATAGATCCATATGACTGTTTCTTCAGCCTATATCAGAATTGGAAAGTGTCCTCCTCTATCCATCAAAGCACATTCCACTAGAAGCATGGCTTCCTCATGAGCAGAATCTTTTGCGATGTCCCTAAACTAAATCTGTAGAACAACCACACGGTCCTCTCTCTATACGTTCATGAAATTTTACAGGGTGGCTGTGGCGGCCAAAATAGACTCCGCATTCAGATCATCCATTCTGTCAGCAGACTCATCTGTACCGCCTGCTTTGATGGTTGATGCATTAGAAGGAAAAATTAGGTTCTATCCTTCCGGAAAGCAGTAAAGCCCCTCCTCTTCAACTAAAATTCAACCACAGTCTACGCCTCACCCCCCTTAAATCCCCCTCCCCCTAACCTCTCTTCCCATTTGAAACTTCTACTTAAATTGCTGTACAGTCCATTCTTAACCTGTACTTAAATTACTGTATAGTCCTTGTATTTAAACTACTGTATAGTCTTTGTATTGTCCAAAAGTACTCTGCTGCGTTCGACACAATAGACCATGATCTACTTCTTAATCGGCTTGAGTCAATAGGCATTGGCGACCAAGTGCTAAACTGGTTTACCTCATACCTTTCCAACCGCACCTCCCTTGTTAAGTTTAATAACGAATATTCTAATGCCTATTCCTCAACCTTTGGGATTCCCCAAGGATCTATTCTGTCGCCGCTGCTGTTCAACATCTTGCTCTCTCCACTGTTGAGTCTTTGCCAGTCAATCGGTTTCACTTCTTTCTCTTATGCGGACAATATTCAACTTATTCACCCTCTTGATCCAGAAAATCACAACGATATTCTGTCCATAAATAAAAAACTCGAAACAATACAAAATTGGCTTAATTTAAACAAACTAGCATTAAACATAAATAAAACAAAATCCATGATCTTTACTTGGAAAAAGATATAGGCTTGAAGATCCCATTTGTCCTTAATAATATCTCATTAGAGATTGTCCCCTCCTTAAAAATTCTTGGGGTCATAATCGACGATAAACTACTTTTCCATGAACACATCAATAACATAGTCAAAACATGTTTTTATAAATTGCATTTAATACGATCAATTGCCAAATTTCTTGAGCCCAAATCACTTAATATTCTGGTTTATTCGTTGGTAATAGCCAAAATGGACTACTGCAACTCTTTACTACTTAACATCTCCCAAAAAGAAAAAAGACGACTCCAACTTATCCAAAATACTGCTATTAAACTGATCCACAACGCCAGGAAATATGACCACATTACGCCACTATTGATTGATTCTCACTGGCTCCCTATCAGTCTTCATATTTTTTTTAAAAGTTATGCTGCTGATATTTAAAACTCTAACCTATAATGAACCTCAATTTATAGCTAGAATGTTAATACCCCACAACACTATACGTCCACTTAGATCATCCTTCCCAAATCTCTTATCTATACCCTCTCTGAAAATAATAGGCACAAGATCGGACATGTTCTCTGTAATGGGCCCCCAATGGTGGAACTCATTACCCCAATATGTTAAAAATGAAAAAGATCTCTCCTCTTTTAAAAAAATCTTTAAAATCTCATCTTTTTAAAGATAAATTTTACTCGTTTAATCATTTACAGACTTTTAACTACCCCGTTCCCTTTTGTTTCTTTCCATTATTGTTTTTCCTCTAAAAAGAGTTGTAACTTTTCCCCCTTTCCTCCCAATTCAAGTTTGTCCTGTCTTTAAAAATTTCTTTGTTATTGGGTTTGTCCTTTTGTATTTTTACCTTCTTTTATATTTTTGTACATCGCTTTGCAGACTGATTTAGCGATTCATCAAATACCAATAAACTTGAACTTGAACTTTGCTTGTAGACCGTTCTGAGCTACTGGGAGGACGGGATAAAAATCTAAATAAATAACCTTGTGGTTTCTCTCTCTCTCTGAAGCTATTTTTGTGAGTTTCTCTTATCTCCTCCCTGTGAGTGTTTGGGTGTCACTCTGTTTGACACTTGGTATTTCTGTGTCTCTCTCTTTTCTCTTTACTGTGACCAGCAGGGTGTCATTCTGCCCATCTCTCTGGGTATTTCTGTGAGTCTCTGTTGTCTCCTCCATGTGACTGTTGGGGGTCTCTCTCTGATCATCTCTATGGGTATTTCTGTAAGTTCCTCTTATCACCTCCCTGTGACTTTCACTCTACCTGACACTCTGGTATTTCTGTGAATCTCTCTTATCTCCTCCCTGTGACTGTGAGGGTATCTCCGGGAATCTATCTCCTGCGTGTGACTGTCGGGGTGTCTCTCTGGGTATCTCCGTGAGTCTCTTATCTCTTCCCTGTGACTGCCAGCGTGTCTCTCTGGGTATCTCCGTGAATCTCTTATCTACTCCCTGTGACTGTTGGGGTGTCTCTATGACCTCCTCTCTGGGTATTTCTGTGATTGTCGGCGTGTCCCTCTTGGTATTTCTGAGTCATTCTTATTTCCTCCCTGCGACTGTCGGGGTATCTCTTTCACCTCCTCTCATGGTATTTTTGGGACTGTCAGGGTTTCTCTCTAATTCTCTGGGTATCTCTGTTAGTGTCTCATCTCCTTCCTTTGACTGTTGGGGGTGTCTCTAACTTCCTCTCATGGTATTTTTTTAATTGTCTCTCTAAGTCTCTGGGTATTTCTATGAATGTCTTATCTCCTCCCTGTGACAGTCAGGGGTGTCTCTTTGATCTCCTCTCATAGTATTTTGGTTACTGTTGGGGTTTCTCTCTGATTAACTCTCAGGGTATCTCATCTCCTTGCTGTGACAGGGTGTTTTTCTGGGTATCTTGGTGAGTCTCTCATCTCCTCCCTGTGACAGTCAGGGTGTCTCTCTGGGTATCTCTGTGAGTCTCTCTTATCTCCTTCCTGTGACATGGTGTCTCTGTGGGTCTCTCATCTCCCTGTGACTGTCCGGTTGTCTCTCTGACCTCTTCTATGGGTATTTCTATGATTGTCGGTGTGTCCCTCAGATATTTACGAGAGTCTCTTTAATCTCCTCCCTCTGATTGTCAGGGTGTCTCATTGACCTCCTCTCATGGTATTTTTGTTACTGTCGGGGTTTATCTCTGAGTATCTCCATGAATCTCTTATCTCCTCCCTGTGACTGTCAGGGTGTCTCTCTGACCTGTTCTCTGGGTATTTCTGTGATTGTCGGTGTGTCCCTCAGGTATTTCCAAGTCTCTCTTATCTCCTCTCTCTGACTGTCAGGGTGTCTCTGGGTATTTCGGAGAGTCTCTCTTTTCTCCTCCCTGTGACTGTCAGGGTGTCTCTCTGGGTATCTCCGTGAGTCTCTCATCTCGTCTCTGTGACATTCAGGGTGTGTTTCTGGGTATTTCCGTGAGTCTCTCATCTCCTCCCTGTGACTGTCAGGCTGTCTCTCTGAGTGTTTCAGTGAGTCTCTCATCTCATCTCTGTGACATTCAGGGTGTCTCTCTGGGTATCTCCGTGAGTCTCTCATCTACTCCCTGTGCCTGTCAGGGTGTCTCTCTGGGTAATTACGCGAGTCTCTCATCTCATCTCTGTGACATTCAGGGTGTCTCTCTGGGTACTTCCGTGAGTCTCTCATTTCCTCCCTGTTACTGTCAGGCTGTCTCTCTGTGTATCTCCGTGAGTCTCTCATCTCCTCCCTGTGACTGTCAAGCTGTCTCTCTGGAGGACTCCGCGAGTCTCTCATCTCATCTCTGTAATATTCAGGGTGTCTCTCTGGGTATCTCCATGAGTCTCTCATCTCATTTCTGTGACATTCAGGGTATCTCTCTGGGTATTTCTGAGAGTCTCTCATCTCCTCCCTGTGCCTGTCAGGCTGTCTGTCTGGGTATTTCAGCGAGTCTCTCATCTCCTCCCTGTTACTGTCAGGCTGTCTCTCTGTGTATCTCCGTGAGTCTCTCATCTCCTCCCTGTGACTGTCAAGCTGTCTCTCTGGAGAACTCCGCGAGTCTCTCATCTCATCTCTGTGATATTCAGGGTGTCTCTCTGTGTATTTCTGAGAGTCTCTCATCTCCTCCCTGAGCCTGTCAGGGTGTCTCTCTGGGTAATTACGCGAGTCTCTCATCTCATCTCTGTGACATTCAGGGTGTCTCTCTGGGTACTTCCGTGAGTCTCTCATTTCCTCCCTGTTACTGTCAGGCTGTCTCTCTGTGTATCTCCGTGAGTCTCTCATCTCCTCCCTGTGACTGTCAAGCTGTCTCTCTGGAGGACTCTGCGAGTCTCTCATCTCATCTCTGTGATATTCAGGGTGTCTCTCTGGGTATTTCTGAGAGTCTCTCATCTCTTCCCTGAGCCTGTCAGGGTGTCTCTCTGGGTAATTACGCGAGTCTCTCATCTCATCTCTGTGACATTCAGGGTGTCTCTCTGGGTACTCAAGTGAGTCTCTCATTTCCTCCCTGTTACTGTCAGGCTGTCTCTCTGTGTATCTCCGTGAGTCTCTCATCTCCTCCCTGTGACTGTCAAGCTGTCTCTCTGGAGGACTCCGCGAGTCTCTCATCTCATCTCTGTGATATTCAGGGTGTCTCTCTGGGTATTTCTGAGAGTCTCTCATCTCCTCCCTGAGCCTGTCAGGGTGTTTCTCTGGGTAACTCCGTGAGTGTCTCATCTCCTCCCTGTGACTGTCAGTCTCTCTCTGGGTATTTCCAAGAGTCTCTGTGACATTCAGGGTGTCTCTCAGCGACCGTCCTCGTCACTTTCGCGTTGAAAGCGGGTAAACACTGAAGTTGAGATGACGTCAGCTTCTCCTTGGCGCGTAAGAAGGCGGCTGGCGGTTGGTTGCCGGGTTGTCGGCGCTCCGCCAATGGGCGTTGTGCTCGGGCCGGGGTGGCGTGTGACGTCGGCGGCCGCTGTCTCGTTTATTTTGCTCCGGTGCCCGCGGCCGCCATTAAAGGAAAGCGGAGCGGGCCGGGGAAATGGCCGGGCGGCGGCGGATTTCTGCGTTGTGAAGGGGGAGCGGCGGCCACTGCTGCAGGTACTGGGCACGAGGGACCTGCTCGCTGGCACGAATTGCTCTCCCCTCTCTCCAGGCCTCCTCCGATTTCAATCCCTCTCTCTTCCCTGTGACCTTAATCCCTTGGCCCCAGCCTTCTTCCTCTCTTCCTACTCCTTGCCTATGCCCCTGTCTTATCCCTCGCTCCATTCCTCCACTGATTTTAATCTCTTCTCCTCCCGATCCCGGCGACCTTTCTCGCCCCCCCCCCCCCGTCTTATTTCTCCTCTCTATTCATTTTAATATAACCCTTGCTTTATCCTTCGTCCCTTTCCTGCGACCTTAATATCTCCCCCAATCTTAACTGCCCCCCCCAATTCTTCCACAGATTTTTCATCTTTCTTCATGTGTCCATCACTTGAATCTTTTCCTCTCTCTTCTCCTTCTCTTTCTCTCCATTCCTGGGACCTTAATGCCTCTGCCCCGCTGATTTTAATCCCCCCACTCCTTTATCCTTCGCCCTATCCCCTTGACCTTAATATTTCTTACTGCCAGTTGTCCCCAGTCTTATCCCTCTCTCCATTCCTCCACTGATTTTTATTTTTTGCTCATAGGAGAGGAGATCGGTGACAGGTCAAATGTGCGCAAGATAACAATCATAATAGTTCCCCTTCCCCACTGTCATTTCTCTCTTCACAGACACTATTCTTTACCCAGTTGGTCCTTCCTTAACCGTTATCCTTCTCCTCATCTTTTCATAGAAACATGATAGCAAGACCAAATGGCCCATCCAGTCTGTCCTTCAGCAGCATCCACTATCTCCTCTTCTTAGATGCCACATGCCTATTCCAGACTTTCTTGAATTCAGACACAGTCTCTTTCTCCACCACCTCTTCTGGGTGACTATTCTATGCATCTACCACCCTTTCTGTAAAAAAATATTTCCTGTAGATTACTCCTGAGTTTATCACCTTTTAACATCATCCTCTCATTCCAGAGCTTCCTTTCAAATGAAAGAGACTCGACTCGTGCACATTTACACCACGTAGATCTTTAAATATCTCTATCATATCTCTCCTCTTCCGCCTTTCCTCCAAAGTATAAACATTGAGATCTTTAAGTCTGTCCCCTTACACCATATGACGAAGACCACACACCATTTTAGTAGCCTTCCTGTGGACCGACTCCATCCTTTTTATAGCTTTTTGAAGGTGCAGCCTCCAAAATTAGACACAATTTTCTAAATGTCTCACCAGAGTCTTATGTAGGGGCATCAATACCGCCTTTTAACTACTGACCATATCTCTCCCTATGCACTCTAGCATCCTTCTAGCTTTGACTGTCACCTTTTCAACCTGTTTGGCCACCTTAAGATCATCAAATACTATCACACCCAAGCCCCGTTCCTCTCTCGTGCACAAAAGTTCTTCACTACCTAAATTATTCTATTCTCTATAACATTTATAGTCCACTCTTGTGGCCTCTTTTACAAAGCCGCACTAGCGGCTGCGCTGTGCTAACGACCCCGAAGCCCATAGAGATTTAAAGGGCTTTGGGGCTGTTGCTGCGCAGCAGCCGCTAGCGTGGCTTTGTAAAAGAGGCCATTAATCTCCAATCAGATTCTAGGCAGATAACAATATTTAAAAGGGATAGGGACTTGAATACCAACTTTTTTTAGTTACACAACTACGTTTAAAACAGTTTACATATTGGTACTCGAGCATTTTCCCTATCTGTCCTGATGGGCTTACAATCTATCTAATGTACCTGTGATAGTGGAGGATTAAGTGACTTGCCCAGGGTCACAAGGAGCAGTGTGAGACTTGAACCCACAATCTCAGGGTGCTGAGGCTTTAGCTTTAACCACTGCACCACAAAAAGCTACATCTGGACAGATAACAATATTTAAAAATAATACATCAAAATTCTCAGCAAATTTACAATAAATCAATAAAAATTATAAATTTTAAAAGTTTTCAAAAGATATGATAGGAAGAAACTTTCCATAATTCAGTAGGAAGATCGTTCTAAAGTTTGGTTCCTACACATTCAAAAGATTTACTCATCAAAGACTTTAAACGAATATACAGTATTTACTTGTTGAATAACTGAGCTTCAAAGAATGCTGGAAATGAGAAGCAATCCTACTTACTGGAAAGGATAAATATCTTAATAAACAGTCAGGTCCCCTACCATATAACATTTTATATATCGATGTAACTGCTTTAAAATGTACCGTATTTTTCGCTCCATAGGTCGCACTTTTTCCCCCCAAAAAAGTGGGTGGAAAAAAGGTGCTTCATATGGAGTGAATACACCCCCCCCTGTGGCTGTTACCATGTTTTGACCGCCACAGGATGCTGCTGCTCCTGGGCTCTGCTCCTGCCTCTGCTCGCATAAGTAGAGAAAAGGCCAGGCGGATGCAGCGATTAAACGCCGCCGGCCCAGAAGCCTTATCCCCGACTTAAATTCTGATGTCGGACTGAAGGTCCGGACCAGTGAATGGCTGGCCCGGACCTTCAGTCCGACGTCGGAATTCACATCAGGGGTAAGACTTCTGGGCCGGTGGCGCGTGCAATTGCTGCACCTGCCTGGCCTTTATCAAGTTTATTATTAGTTTATTAAAAGATTTTTTAGACCGCCTATTCAAATTTCTAAGCGGTTTACAATATAAAATTACATAAAAACTGATTATAAAAGTACATAAAAACACGTAAAATGGGGGGGTACAAATAACAACCAAACGTAACAAACAATTTTGATCTGAACATGGATAGTGGGGAAGAACGAGGATAGTGGGGAAGAACTACAATAATTATAGAAAAGATAAAACATAAAAGGGTAAAACAATAGGTTAGGATTAAAACGGCAGTAGTTTAAATTATAAGATTTAGATTTAGCCCTTAGAAAGACAATTGTTAACAAATGGCGTCTTGAAACAAAAATGTCTTTAGTTTAGCTTTAAATTGTTTTATATCGGATTCATAGCGCAGATAATTAGGCAACAAGTTCCATAGAGTGGGGGCAGTAACGGCAAAATTATTAGAACGTAATGTATTAATCGATTTTAAAGAGGGTACAACTAAGAGATTCTGAGAAGTTGAACGAAGAGTTTTTGATGTGTTATATGGAATTAAGAGTTTGTTGATAAAATCTGGTTGATTATTTAGTTTCGTTGTGAGTGTTAGAAGTAAAATTTTGTAACTAATTCTGTGTTCTACTGGTTACCAATGTGCGTTAAACAAAAGGGGAGAAATGTGATCATATTTTTTTGCACCGCAAATGATCTTAATAGCCGTGTTTTGCACAATCTGAAGCCGTCTTATTTCTTTTTTTGTGATGCCCTTGTAGAGGGCGTTACAGTAATCTATGCAGGAAATTACCAAGGAGTGAATTAATGTATTAAGGGAGGCCGGTTCTAGTAACTTGGCGAGAGAACGTATCGTTCTTAGTCGATAGAAGTATTTCTGAACAACTGTACTAATATGAGGATTAGCTCCGTGCCGGCTCCCTCGATCCGCTGTTGAGTCAGGAGTCCAAACCCCCCGCTGCTGCTGCTTTGTTGATGTATCCTCACAGCGGCAGCAGCGGGAAGTAATTGAATTCAGTGGGCGGGCTTGGGGGTGGCAGAAGAGGTCAAAGGCTGGAAGGTAGCAAGGGAAACAGGAGGGAGGGAGGAAGGAATACCGATAATTGTTGGGCCTGAGTTGGTGGGGTTGGGGGAGAGAAAGAGGACAAAGGCTGGAAAGCAGTGAAGGAAACATAGGAGGGAGGGAGGAAGGGATACCGGTAATTGTTGGGCCTGAGTGGGGGGGAAAAGAGGACAAAGGCTGGAAGGCTGTGAGGGGAACATAGAAGGAAGAGAGGAAGGTATATCAGTGACAGAAATAAGAACTCAGGCGGGATAGTACGTCTTAGGAAACCAGACGGAGACTATGTAGAAGCGGACTCGGAAAAAGCCCAACTGTTAAATGAATACTTCTGCTCAGTCTTCACCCGTGAGGCGCCAGGACTCGGCCCTCAGCTACAGACAAGGGTTGACGCAGATGACCCGTTTAGTAATTTCGAGTTTACACCCAGCGGTGTTTACTGCGAGCTGTCAAAGCTTAAGGTTAACAAGGCAATGGGGCCTGACAACCTACACCCCAGGGTGCTCAGGGAGTTGTGTGATGTCTTGGCGGAACCGCTATCTGCGCTCTTCAATCTCTCCCTTAGTACGGGTAACGTCCCGTTGGACTGGAAGACGGCTAACGTCATTCCACTCCACAAGAAAGGCTCCAAGATGGAGACAGCAAACTACAGACCGGTGAGTCTCACATCAATAGTGTGCAAACTAATGGAAACTCTAATCAAACGCCAATTGGATACGATCCTGAACGAGGAGAATCTATGGGATCCCTGTCAACATGGATTTACTAAGGGGGGATCCTGCAAATCCAACCTGATCAGCTTCTTTGACTGGGTGATGAGGAAGCTGGATGTTGGGGAGTCCCTGGACATCATATACCTGGACTTCAGTAAAGCATTCGATAGCGTACCACACCGAAGGTTGCTGAGCAAGATGAGTTCTATAGGATTGGTCGACATATTGACGAAATGGGTTGGGGACTGGCTTGGAGGTAGGCTTCAGAGGGTAGTGGTGAACAGCACCCCCTCCGAAATGACGGAGGTAATCAGTGGAGTGCTGCAGGGCTCGGTCCTGAGCCCGATCCTATTCAACATCTTTATGTGTAAATCATGTTTATTAAACCAGTGAAAAATCACACAGCATACAGAAAGTCGTAACTGTTTTCACAATACCACTACAAACCCCTATCCCCCCCACCCACCCCTCCCGGGCAGCAGCAGCGGTGACATATTCCCAATGAGAAACACAAGCAATATATGGACAGTGAGTAAATCAAGTATCCCAGAGTTGTCTGTGAACAAAAGAAGCAAAGGTCAAACTAAAAGAATACCAACATTGACGAAATAATCGACCTGCCTTAGCAGACATGTCCACTATGTCCTTACGTTCCAGCAACATTTGCTGCAACATCAATGCTCTCCACTGCTGGATAGAAGGAGGTTGAGATGAGAGCCACTGCAACAGAACACATTTCCTACCCAGTAATATGGTTCTCTTGAGGAAGGCCGCACAGCCTGGTCTGGGTGGATGAAAACGAATCTGTAAAGTGATGAGAAAACTTGGATGCAATCTCCAGGAACAACCCCAAATCTGAGCCACAGCAGACACCAGTTGTAACCAAAAGACGGACACCAGTGGGCAAGTCCAAAACATATGTCCAAAAGATGCCATAGGTTGCTTACATTTGCCACAGCCATGGTCCGTACTAATCCCCATCACATGAGCTCTCTTAGGTGGATAAAAGGCTCGCAGGAGAAACTTATAATTACGCTCCTTCTCCACCGACGATAAACGCAAAGCATTCCCCAGGCGAATTCCTTTACGGATCATATCTTCAGAGATAGGCACCTGTAGGTCGACCGACCATTTCCGGGCCAAAGTAGAAAAGTCTATTTCTCCCAAAAGGTTTTGTAACAACCCATGATAGATTTTCAACGGTATGGGTTCCTGTGCTGTAAGTCCAAGAACTTCTTGTAGTCTAGTTTGAACATCCTCTCTCAGCACCACCGGAGTCAAGATCCGCAAGTAATGCTGAAGTTGCCTGTACGCAAACCAATCTGCAGCGGTGAGATGAAACTGTGCTTGTAGTTCAGCAAAGGGAACAGGAAATCCCGTGTGAAGTACCGCTTGTGAAATGTATTGAAGCCCCACTGAAATCCAATGGCGAAAGGGCCCAGAGTCCAAGCCAGGTAAGAATTCTCCATTACCAGCAATGGGTAAGTATGGCGTTACCCTGGATGAGATCTTCAACATCTTACACAGCAATTTCCAAGCCCTGCGCATGGCAGGTAAAAGGGGATGTGAGTGAAGCAGAGGCAAGTCCGGCAAATGGAGAGCATGTAATAAGTAGCTAAAATGGTATGGTCTAAAATGAAAACATTCAATCTCAGGTAAAGAAAAACAATTAGTATTACAAAACCAATCATGTATATGTCGTAACTGACATGCAAGATTAAATCTAGAAACACTCAAAAGACCCAACCCCCCTTGCGTACGTGGTAACTGCAACTTAAATAAAGAAATCCTAGCCCGCTTCCCCTGCCATAAATATGCAGAAAGATGTGAATTATGTTGAGATAAATGAGTGGGAGTCAACATTATAGGAAGCATTTGCAGTATATAAAGCCATTGAGGTAGTATCATCATATTATAAAGGGCAATGCGACCAGAAAGGGACAGGGGGAATCTCCGCCAATTAGAAAGAGTAGTCGCTGTACGGTGGAGTAAAGGTAAAACATTTGCAGTGTAGAGCCGGCCCAGATTCTGAGGGATAACCACCCCTAAATAAAGCAAGTAAGAGGAGGCCCACTGTACAGGAAAATCCCCCAGCCAATTCTGACGTACCTCATACGAAGTCGGTAGTGTCAAAGATTTCTGCTTATTAAGAACTAAACCCGAGTATAGATGGAACTCGTCTAGAAGGTCCAAGGCTCGGGACAGGGACCGGCGAGGGTTACCCAAAGTTAGTAAAAGATCGTCCGCAAATGCCAGTACCCGCAACTGAGAAGAACCTTCCGGCAATCCCACAATCTCATCATCTCTCTGAAGGGTGCGTAACAATGGGTCCAAATACAACAGAAAAAGTAAGGGGGATAGCAGGCATCCCTGTCGTGTTCCCCTGCCCACGGGAAAAGCGGGAGATCTCACCCCATTAACCAATACCGAGGCAGTGGGTCCCGAGTAAAGTGTACGAATTAAAGCCAAATAACTATCTGGAAGCCCTATATGCTGTAATACCTGAAACAAATAATGCCAATGAACCTTGTCAAAAGCTTTTGCCGCGTCCAACCCAACTAATAAACCAGGATATTGAGTCTGCTGTGCCCGGGAAAATGCCATCAACACTCTTCGAACATTAAGTACAGAATGCCGCGTCCGAACAAAGCCCACCTGCTCGGGCACAATAATGGTGGGCAACAAGGGCGCCAGCCTGTCCGCCAACACACGAGCCAAAATTTTTATATCCACATTCAGTAAGGATATCGGCCGATAAGATTCGATGTCAGTGGGCGATTTAGATGGTTTCGGAATCAAGGTAATCAGGGCATCATTCGCATAGCGGGGGAATGCACCGCGGGTCTGAACTGCCGTATAGTAATCCAGGAGGGGCCCCCCTATGACGGAAGATAAGATCTTAAAAAACTCCGGAGAATAACCATCCGGCCCAGGGGCTGTACAGGACTTCAAGTTCTGTATCGCCTGTAACACCTCTTGTAATTGCAAAGGCCTATCTAAACGGGATACCTGGGCTGTCGATAATCAGGGCATCCCCGCATCCTCTAAATAGTCCACATCAGGACCCATATAAGGACCCGGTGAAGCATAAAAAGCCTCAAAATAATTTTTAAAACATTCCGCAATATCCACCGCAGAAGTCAATATCTTTCCCGAATTCTCTCGTATCATAGGAATATATCTAGATCCCGTCCAGCTCTTAGTTACAGACACTAACAATTTCCCCGCCTTATTACCAAATTTGTAAAATCGAAACTTCCTATAAAATAGCAATTTTTTTGTACGTTCATATATAAGGGAATTTAACTCGGCCAAAACCGTTTTATACATGTCTTTAGCAGCCACTGATGGGGAGTTCAACAAATCACGTTTTAACTGCATCGATTGACGTTCAAGTTGTACTATACGATGCGCTATGCGTCTGGTCCTAGAAGCAACATAAGCAATAATATCCCCGCGTAACACTGCTTTTGCTGTGTCCCAAAATAGTATAGGTTGATCTGTATGTTGTGCATTAAAAGAACAATAAGCATCCCATTTATTCAATAAAAATTCCTGAAAATGTACGTCCTCATGCAGATACGCGGGAAATCTCCATCCTGTCCCCGGGCTTACAGGACCCCCCACTGCAACATCTAACCAGATCATATGATGGTCCGATACCTCAAGAGGGCCTATGGTCGCCTCCGAGACCCGAGCAAATATCGTCTCAGATACTAACGTATAATCAATTCTGGAGAAAGAGCCATGAGCCCTAGACTGGTGCGTGTAATCTCTCTCAGTGGGGTGGAGTAACCTCCAAGGATCCACCAGCCCCAGGGCTCGACAAAGATAGGGAATACCCTTAGTTTGTTTCACAGACGCCACCCCGGATCCCCCAGAACGGTCCATGCCCGAATCCAATACTTGATTCAAATCACCCACTAGAATTAGGGGACAATCCGAGTCCTGTAGGCAGATATTAACCAAGTTCTGAAAAAATGAATGCTGATAGCCATTAGGGCCATAACCCACTAATAACCTAAAGGGCCCCCCCGGTCCGTCCACCTTCACCAAGAGATAGCGGCCCTGTGGGTCACGCCTCAGAACCTGGACCGAACACTGCAGACCCTTACAGATTAAGATGGCCACCCCCGCCCTCCTTCCCGGGGAAGAAGCGAAATGTAAATCCCCAACCCAACCTCGTCACAATTTCTGGTGTTCTAAATCCGTAAGTCTAGTCTCCTGTAAGCAAGCTATATCAGCCGAATGATGTTTCAATTGGGACAAGATTTTTGTGCGTTTAGCAGGGGATGTAATTCCCGATACATTCCAGGAGAGTATACGTAGCTTCCGGTCACCCATAGGGACCCCTACCATTCACACCACAGCAATTAAACTCTCCAGTAAACAATGTCCCAGGGCGCCCAGCCTCACCCCAAGACTCCACATACATACTCCATACAAACAATGTAACCAACCTCAAAAAAATGAACCCCAGACAACCCCTAAAGAAAAACACATACTGCCCCAATAATGCCACTGTTGCCACTCAGGCACCCCCCGTCCCCCCAATTCCCCCAAACAGCCCCAAAATTCCCCCACATGTGGGAGCAAAAAGGTCACTTAAGACGCCTCGTCCAGGGCCACCCTGACCCACGAAAATATCAAGCCCCTAAGAGCCCATAAGACATTTTCCCCCTGTAAGTAGAAAACAACAATATACAGGTATCAGGATCAAGCCTCATAAAATAGGTAAAGTCTGCTTAATCAGTCCTCTCCCGGATTGGGTTTACCAAGAAGCTGGATAAAGTCAGCCGCCGCTTCAGGAGATTGAAAGGATTTCCAAACTCCATTACGTTGGATCCGCAATAGAGCTGGGTAGTTGAATTGAAATCTTTGCTTGAGCTCAGATAGTTGCGCACAAAGAGGGTAAAAGGGCCTCCTCCTCTCCTGCAGAGCCATAGAAAAATCCTGGCTAATGCGAATCAATGAGCCATTATATTTCAAAGCATCCTTCTTAACTCTATATTGTTGTAAGATCTCCACTTTATGCCTGAAATTTAAGAGTTTTAAAATGACCACCCGTGGTTGTGTTTCCAGGCCAGGGCGAGGGCCCAAACGATGTGCCCGTTCTATGCGCAGGGGCCCCATAGAAGAAGGGAGCGGCAATTCCTCTCGTAGCCAACGCTCCAGCACCTCCAGCAATAAACGGTCTGTTATCGTTTCCGGGACGCCCATCAAGTGCAGGTTCGAGCGACGAGAATGGTTTTCCAAATCATCCAACTTGTCAGCTTGAGCTCGAACCTGCGCTTGTAATGCAGTTATATCAGCACCCTGGGTCGTGCTTGCATCCTCCAACGTGGAGACTCGTTGTTCTAGTTCAGTCGTGCGCGCCGCCGCCGCCGCTAACAACGTCTCAATGTTAGTAATTTGTGCCGTTAGCACTTCTAGTTTAGGTCCCAGTACCTGGGCGAGGGCGTCTTTGATGTCGCTCAGTGCGGTCTCAGTTAAGTGCGAGACCGCCGCCGCGGGGCTCGTCGCCATTTTGAGATCACCAGGCCGCGCCCGCTCTCGCTCCTTACGCGCCGGTTTTGCCTGCATGAGATCCCGGGACCGGGTGATATATCTGTCCATGCAAGTGAAGAGTCCCAATCGGCAGTGAGCCCGCTAAAAAGGTGGGTTAAATGTCAACAATCGGCACAAACTCTGCAGGGCAGCCCCGGAGCGAGCAAGGAGACATCCTCACACGCTCATGACATCACGTGACCATCATTCAACATCTTTATAAGAGACTTGGCAGAAGGGCTGCGAGGTAAAATAACATTATTCACTGATGACGCCAAACTAAGCAATGTAGTGGGCAAAAACACAACAGACATAAATTCAATGTCCGACAACATGATGCACGACCTACTCCTACTGGAGCGCTGGTCTAGGTCCTGGCAACTTCAATGCCAAAAAATGCAAAGTCATGCACCTGGGCAGCCAAAATCCATGCAAGACTTACACCCTTAATGGCGAGATCCTAACAAAAACTGAAGCAGAACGAGACTTAGGGGTGATCGTCAGTGAGAACATGAAGACTGCCAATCAAGTGGAGCAAGCTTCATCCAAGGCAAGGCAAATCATAGGTTGCATACGCAGGAGTTTCGTCAGCTGTAAGCCTGAAGTCATTATGCCATTGTATAGATCCATGGTGAGGCCCCACCTGGAATACTGTGTGCAATTCTGGAGGCCGCATTACCGTAAGATTGTGCTGAGACTGGAGTCGGTCCAGAGAATGGCCACCCGGATGGTCTCGGGACTCAAGGATCTCCCATACGAGGAACGGCTAGATAAGTTGCAGCTGTACTCACTCGAGGAACGCAGAGAGAGGGGTGACATGATCGAGACATTCAAGTATTTCACGGGCCGCATCGAGGTGGAAGAAGATATCTTCTTTTTCAAGGGTCCCGCGGCAACAAGGGGGCATCTGTGGAAAATCAGGGGTGGGAAACTGCACGGGGACACCAGGAAATTCTTTTTCACTGAAAGGGTGGTTGATCGCTGGAATAGTCTTCCACTTCAGGTTATTGAGGCCAGCAGCGTGCCTGATTTTAAGGCCAAATGGGATAGACATGTGGGATCTATTCACAGAGAAAGGTAGGGGAGGGTCATTGGGGTGGGCAGACTAGATGGGCCGTGGCCCTTATCTGCCGTCTATTTCTGTGTTTCTATTTGCCTATTTTTCTATAGTTGTTACTGAGGTGGCATTGCATATTGTAAAAAATCATCTACCTTGACATCTGTGCCCTGTCCCTGTCTACCACTAGACCACCAGAGGGGGGACAGGGTACAAAGCCTTGAAAGGAGGGAGGGCAGTGTGCAGAGCCTGGCAAGGAGTGTGGGGTTGGGTGTAGAGCCTGGCAGGGAGAATTTGGTTCAGAATGTTTTTTTTCTTGTCTTCCTCCTCTAAATTTAGAGTACGTCTTATGGAGCGAAAAATACGGTATTCTCTTCTCAATCATCAACCAATGCAGTTGGTTTAAAAATGGAGTCACCCGATCATATTTCTTAGCTTTGAATATCAGACGCGCCCTGTGTTCTCAAGCAATTGCAACCTATATTTCAACTTCAATGTAATACTACAATACAGTGAATTACGATAATCTAACCGGGGTAAAATTGCCCTGACTGTTGTTTGAAAACTATTAGTAGAAAGGATAGAACATATTTCACATAGTTGACGTAATTGGGGGAAAAAATCCCTCGTAATTCATTAACTTGGTTCTGAAAAATCAAACCACAATCCAGTATAATACCCCAACCCCTAGATTCTCCTTAACTTATAAGGATCTCACTGTTCTCTTTGGTTTTTGCAGCTTATAACCTTGCTTTTCTTAGCATTAAATGTTAACTGTCAAATTTCAGAACTTTCTTCAAGCTTCTCTAGATCCATCTTCACGTTATTCACACCATCAAGGGTGTCTATTGAGATAGAGATGAGATCTCTTGTTCTATTCCTCCCCCACTTTTATCCATCACCACATCACTTCACTGACTTTAATAAACATCCACATTCTCCACCTCTCTTCTCAGCTATCCCTTCCCCATATTATCCCTCTCTCCTTCACTAACTTTAACTCTTCCCTATCTCCATTTCCTTCATCCCTCACCCCAACTTTATACTCATTCTCACAATCTTTATTCCTCTCCACATCCCTTCCCATCCTTAAGACCTTGATACTTTTTCCCAGTCATTTCTTCTCCCATTCCTCCACCAAAGTTAATACCTTACCTTCCCCTCTCACTTTATCCATATCCTTATACTTTTTCCATTCTTCCATGGATCATAATCCCTGTTGCCAACTCTTCCCATCCCTATCCCTTGATACCTCTCCCTATTCCATCACTGGCCTTAATCCTTCTCCCTCCCTATGACCTTTGTATGTAGCCCCAAACCACACCACCTCCTTAATTATTTTGCACACTGTTTTTCTCTCCATCCTCTCACTGAAGTGAATCCCTCTTCCCATCCCCATGATCTTGATACCCCTCCTCCCCTCCCCATCCTAAGCTACACCCTAATCCCTAGACACAACTGTCCCTTGACCCTTCTTCAAACAGCCTGATTTTCCCAGTTTTGCGATGGAAACTTTTGGCCAATTTTGCTTTTAAACTTACATTCCAAAGCAGTATTTTATTTGTGATGCTGGAATTTTTCCATTGCAGTCAGTACTGTTAGTCCTCAATGTATTAGACAGGGCTGTTGACAATCTAACTCTAACCTTAGATCTCCCTCCTAAGAAGTTGATAGATCTATCTTACTAACTTATTTATTCAGTTTTCTATACTGTTCTCCCAGGGGAGCTCAGAATGGTTTGCATGAATTTATTCAGATACTCAAGCAGTATTTTATCCCGTCCTGGTTGGCTCACAGTCTTATCTAATGTACCTGGGGCAATAGGGGAGCAGGTGACTTGCCCAGGGTCATAAGGAGCAGCGTGGGCTTGTGACAGTTTTAGGGTACTGAGGCTGCAGCTCTAACCATGGTGCTACATTCTCATAGTATGGTAAAAGATAGCATGGCAAACATTGACAGAGATGGCAAAACACAGCTAACAAAGAATGGTAAAACATAATATGATAAAACGTGATATGGTGAGACTTATGAGGAATTTAGGAAACGTCTGAAAACACACCTGTTCCTAAAATATCTAGACAACTGATCCTCTCTTCTCTCTCCCCTCTACAGCGATTAACTTGTTCTATTGATCACTCTCTCCTCAAAAATGGATTTCCTATCCTATTAACCCTCTTTCTTCCTCCCCTCTTAAAGTCAATCAATTTGTACCTTTGCTTAATCTTTGTAAACCGCTTAGAACTACACGGTATTGCGGTATATAAGCTGTTATTATTATTATTATAGCATGGTGAGTATAATACGGCAAAACAGCACAGCAAACATAATATTACAAAGCATGGTTAATGTACTATGACACGACTTGGCAAAATGACAAAACAGCATGGAAGTCATGGAACACCAAACATTGTGTGACAAAACATGGCATGAAAGATCGTGGCATGGCAGACATAGTGTGGCAGACACAGTATGGTAAATATGGCGTATAGCAGAGGTGCTCAAAAGGTCAATCGCGATTGACCAGTAGATCGCAAAGGCAACGCAAATCAATCGCGGAGCCCATCCTGGGCTCCACAATAGACTCGCATTGCCTTTGCGTTCTGTTCTTGCTTCCCCGACACCAGGCCCGGCATATACAAGCGCCGGGCCCACAGCCTTCCCCCCGGAACTTCATCTCCAACGTCAGAATTGACATCGGGGGGGGGGGGGAGGGAAGGCTATGAGCCTGGCGCTTGTATGCGCCTGGCCTGGCATCGGAGAAGCAGAGAGAAATCGGCGGTGGTGGCTTGGGAGCAGGGAGAGAGAAAGAAAGACAGAAAGAAAGAGGGGGTAGGGAGAGAGAAAGAAAGGAGGGGGCAGGGAGACAGTGAAAGAAAGAAAGAGGGAGGGGGAAATTTTGGGTTGGATAGTATTGCTTTATATTGAAGAGTACCAGTATGACTGTTTATGTTTTGGGGTGGGGATTTGACTATTTGGTGTATTTGCCATTGTGAAAATTCAATAAAACTTGTTAAAATAAAAATTAAAAAAAGAACGAAAGGGGAAGGGACAGGAAGAGAGAAAGAAAAAGTTGGACTCATGGAGGGACAGAGAGAGATGTTGGTTGGGGAATGGAATGAGGTCTAGAGGCAGAAAGTTGTGCATAAGGAATTGGTTATTGGATAGAATACAGAGGGTAGGGTTAAATGGTCATTTTTCTCAATGGAGGAGAGTAAACAATGGAGTGCGCAGGGGTCTGTACTGGGCCCAGTGCTATTTATTTAACTTATTTATAAATGATCTGGAAATTGGAACGACGAGTGAGGTGATTAAATTTGCAGATGACACTAAACTGTTCAAAGTTGTTAAAATGCATGCAGATTGTGAAAAATTGTAGGCGGACCTTAGGAAATAAGACTGGGCGTCCAAGAGGCAGATGAAATTTAATGTGGACAAATGCAAAGTGATGCACATTGGGAAGAATAACCTGAATCACAGTTACCAGATGCTAGGGTCCACCTTGGGGGTTAGCGCCCAAGAAATGAATCTGGGTATTATTTTAGACAATACGATGAAACCTTCCGCCCAATGTGCGACGGTGGCCAAAAAAGCAAACAGGATGCTGGGAATTATTAAAAAAGGGATGGTTAACAAGACTAAGAATGTCATAATGCCCCTGTATCGCTCCATGGTGCAACCTCATTTGGAGTATTGCGTTTAGTTCTGGTCTCCATATCTCAAGAAAGATATAGTGGCACTAGAAAAGGTTAAAAGAAGAGCGACCAAGATCGTAAAGGGGATGGAACTCCTCTCATATGAGGAAAGACTAAAATGATTAGAGCTCTTCAGCTTGGAAACGAGACGGCTGAGGGGAGATATGATTTAAGTCTACAAAATCCTGAGTGAAGTAGAACGGGTACAAGTGGATCAATTTTTCACTCCGTCAAAAATTACAAAGACTAGGGGATATTCGAAGTTACAGGGGAATACTTTTAAAACCAATAGGAGGAAATTTTTTTTCACTCAGAGAATAGTTAAGTTCTGGAATGCGTTGCCAGAGGATGTGGTAAGAGTGGATAGCGTAGCTGGTTTTAAGAAAGGTTTAGACAATTTCCTGGAGGAAAAGTTCATAGTCTGTTATTGAGAAAGATGTGGGGGAAGCCACTGCTTGAATGTAGCTACTTCTTGGGTTTTGGCCATGTTCTAGGGACCTGGATTGGCCACTGTGAGAACGGGTTAGTGTGCCATTGGTCTGACCTAGTAAGGCTATTCTTATGTTCTCATGTTTTTTGTACACCGCGCCTTCTTTCTGTCAAAGATGGTTTCGACATTTCAGGTCAACCAAGAAGTGTGGCCTCTCGCCTATCAGCTCACTAGCAAGAAGAGACAGGACAAAGTGTTGAAGTTTTTGGATGTCAGGACAGTTGTTCTTAATGTATTAATTAAAAGCAGAGCACATATCAAATTGCATCACCAAGGCACTAGATCCTAGCTTCATTGAGGGTCCCCTAGTCTTTAATTTTTGACAGAGTGAAAAATCGATCTACTTGTACCCGTTCTACTCCACTCAGGGTTTTGTAGACTTCAATCATATCTCCCCTCAGCCATCTCTTTTCCAAGCTGAAGAACCCTAACTTTTTTTTTGTCTTTCCTCATACAAGAGGTGTTCCATTCCCTTTATCATCTTGGTTGCTCTTCTTTGAACCTTTTCTGGCGCGACTATATCTTTCTTGAGATAAGGAGACCAGAATTGAATGCAATACTCCAGATGAGGTTGCACCATGGAGTGATACAGAGGCATTATAACATTCTTAGTCTTGTTAACCATCCCTTCCTTAGCGCCGTCAGCAGATGAATCCAGAGACTAGTGGGATAGCACACATCTACCAGCAGGTGGAGATAGAGAACTGATTCTCAGGTGTATATCTTAGATGGAGTCCCTCTTGCCAGCCAGCATGCTCTATCTCCAGCAGGTTGGATGATTGCTGTTCCGATAGTTCCTGGATCTCTGAGGCTCCTGTGTAGAAGGCTGTTGCTCCTGCTGCTTCGGCTCCATTTGAGCTTAGGGGTGTTGACAGGTTTCAGTTGGTCCCTTCCCCACCCTCACCGCCCGTGAAGATAGTTTCCTGGTCTGGAGGGCTTCTTTCCCATAAGAAGAAAAAAAAAGAAAACCTTGCTGTTTTGCTTTGGACCAAGTTTACCGGCACAGCGTTGGGGATTTGTGCTGGAGTTGGTCTTTCGGGACAGGAGCACATGAGTACCCCTGTGTTTCCTTACTGGGAGTTTTTGCACTGGAAAGTGTGCCTCCTCCCTGCGCCAGAGGCACTTGGAAAGAAGAAGGCAGAACTGGATTTACTGCGGCTTTGGAGGTGCGGCCGAGCACATTAGCTGCGGTGGCAGGGGACATTCTACTGCCAGGAGCAGCAGCACCAGAAGGACTTGTGGCCTTCGGTTTCCTTTCGCCGGAGTTTGTGCTTCTGCTGCACAAGGTGTTTTCGCAGTGCTGCTTTTTCTGCTCAGAAGACAAGCCAGGACGTAGGGAGAGGGTTTTGTGAGGGTGGCCTAGCCCAGGGGGTGGCTTTTCAGCCACAATTGGGTCTCAAAGGGGCCAAGAGGCGCAGGGTGACTGAGGCTGAGGTTTTGGCCTACCCAGAGAGCCCTCTAGCTGTGTTCAGTTCTGGGGGAGGAGGCCGGGGTGCTGGACATGGATATAGAAGAGGCTGGTAGGGATGATCCCTCAGCGCTATGCCTATTTCATAGGGAGGAACTGGCGGCCTTCATTTCTAAAGCTATTGAATGTCTGCACATTTCCCTGGCAGATACAGAAGGGGGGGGGGCGGTGTCCAATCCCCTTTGGTGGGCACTAGGCAGCCACCTAAGACTTTTCCTGTTCATGAGGCCATGCAGGAGTTGATTTCTGAGCAATGGACTACGCCTGAGTCTGGCCTCAAAGGTGGCACGGGCTATGCGTTCATTGTAACCAGTGGTGCTTGAGGAGCAGGATAAGTTTAAGCTTCCTAAGGTAGACGCCTTAGTAGCAGCAGTTACTAGGAAGACTACTCTTCCGATTGAGGGAGGTGTTAATCTGAAAGACCCTCAGGATAGGAAGATAAGAGTCCTTCTTTAAGGTCTTCATTTGATGTGGCAGCCCTGATTCTGCAAGGGGCGATCTGCAGTTCTTATGCAGCATGTGCCTGTCTTCAGTGGATCTAGCTATTTACTGATGGGGTGGTGGAGGCCGGTGGGGCTCTGCCCCCAGATTTTCCAGATGTGAAATAAAGGCTAGTGTATCTGGTGGATGCCTTGTATGATATGATTAGAGCTTCAGCTAAGCAGATAGCTCTGGCAGTAGTTTCTAGGCTGCACCTATGGCTGCGGCATTGGGCAGCGAAAGCCGCCTCCAAATTGCGCCTGGTGCGTCTTCTCTTTAGGGACCAGGTTGCTGTTTGGGGATGATTTGGAAAAACTGGTGAAGGAATTTGGAGACTTAAGTCTCAAAGGTTGCCAGAGGATAGGTCCAGAGGGGCACATAGGTCTCCCTTATCTAGACTGCGTTTTCGGGATACCAGGAGGTATAGCCTGGAGAAATCAGCATATAGGGCCTCCTATTCAGCAGCTTATAGTGCCAGGTCCAGGGTTATGCAGCGGCGACATTCTCGCCCTGCCAAATCCTCGGCCTTGAGGGAGGATCCTCCTCAGTCCTCACACCCTCCACAATGACAGAGTTTTGGCTCCTTCCGTCAAGTGAATGAGAGGGTATCTGGCCTCATTACTGGCGGAATGGGCCAAGCTTCCATAAGGCTCGGAGGTCTTCTGTGTAGAGAGCGAAGGTCATGGTTGAGATTGCTTTTTTTCCAGGCGCAGATTCTTTCTGGGCGTCCCTGTGGTGAGCTTTCGGGCCGGGAGTTCTGGTTCTTTATGGTCAGAAAGGCCTGGGGCTCCCTTCCAGGGTGTTGTGGGCCCACCAGGGGGTCCATTCATTCCCAAGGAGATGGGTACTCCAGGTGGTGGGTCCTTGCATTCCCTTGCAGCAAGTTCCCCGGCTCCTCCACAGGCTTAGGGAGCAAGCTCGGGGAGTGGGGTAGGCCCTTGGTCCTCCAAGCAGGGCTGCCATCAGAAATTTCTGGGCCCCTTACTGAGCAATCCTATTGGTCCCCCCCACGCACCCCTTCCCCCCCCCGACGCCCCCCCCTTCTTCCATGGGCCGAATACACACATACTTTTCTCTGTCGCCGCACTCTTTGACCAAAAGATTTGTAAGCCTGCAACCGCGTCAAGGTAGACTCTTTCAGCAGGGCCCTAACCTAACCTAAACTAAACTAATCTATACCTATCTATTCTAAACTAACATATGTCTAATACTGAACTAATAACAAACTAACAAACATCTGCATAATAAATAACTAATAAATAATAGTGCTAGTAGCTATAATTCACTTTTGAATGTAAAATCTCAGTTAAGGATTTCTTTTGACCTTTGTAGGCCAGAAGTAGATCACAATTGCACAATATTTTTTGTAACAAGTATTAAATGTGTTTTTATAAATACTGTAAGCTTAATAAATATATCAGAAAAAACTACACATCTGAAAAAAAAGGGATATTGCTATTCTATTGAGTAGCAGCGTAGCCTACTTCTCTCTCTCTAATCCTACCATATAACAGCTCTCTTCAATAATTAAGAGTCATTTGGTTAAATCTTTCGGTCAGAAGAGTAAAACAATTAGTGCCTTTATGGATCGCAAATCAACATATGCAACTAGGAAGTTGAACATCTACTCTACAACATTTTCAGTAGAATATGGTAAAGTGCAAGTAAAAAAAATAAATAGTGTATTTTAGACAAAATTAAAACAAAAAAAGAATTTGTAGGAAAAATGTATTCATTGTTGTCTCGACTTTTTTTTTTGTAAAAAGAGGGGCAAAAATTTTCAAAATTTTGCCAGTATCGATTTTTGGTCCCATTAAATACCCATAAGCCCTATCTTACATAACATATTTAGCAGACCAATGTAAAAAGCCTGCAAAAAATAACTCCAACCTAAAATACACTATCCTAAGTCTTATAAAAAAATGTCCTGAGCAAGATAACTTTTTCCAAAGTTGGGCTTCTAAGCCAATCTGCTTACTTAAATAAAGACTCCATCCACTGCTATTCAGCAGACTGGGTGGAGAAAATGTAGGTACATGTATATACCTGTAAGGTAGTCATTAGTGGATGGATCCACTAACTTGAAGAGGTAGTCTCCTTGCCATTGCACATGTCTACAGTTTGAAACAATGGTCATTATCCCAGGCAAGCAGGCATGATATTCTCACATGTGGGTGACGTCATCTACGGAGCCCCGATGCGGAAGCATTTTCAAGCAAACTTGATTGAAGATTTAAGTTTGCTCTGCTGCTCCACGCATGCGTGCCTTCCTGCTCCACTAGGGGGCGCATCCCCTAGTGGTCTCCAGTTCAAAATTTTCCGCTGAGCCTAGAAGTCGTGTTTTTTCAGGCTCTGCCCCAACTGCCTTCTAGCACCGCGATTTTTTCTTGTTTTTTCTTGATTAAGTCGCTGTGCGCGAATTTTTCCTTTTCAACTTGATTCCTGCTTCGTTTTTGACCGACCCGGAAGCTTCTGGGTCCCCGTGGCCGCGTGGCTACTCGAGCCGCGGCCACTTTCGATTCTATGTCCCGGCCTTTGACCGGCTTTAAAAAGTGCACCCGGTGCGAGCGGCTTCTTTCCATCACAGACCCGCATCGCCGGTGCATCCTCTGCCTGGGGGCCGCTCATCCAACCGACTCCTGCTCCCAGTGCGCTACCTTCCAGAACCGGGCCCTCTGTCGAAGGAAAGCCCGCATGGCGGATCTTTTTGCCCCAGACCAACCCTCTACCTCGGCCTCGAGGTCGGCCCCGGCCTTGACCTCGGCCCTGAATACCTCGACATCGCCTCGAGACTCGACTCCGAAGTCCTCGGGACAACAGAAAGCCTCGGCTCCGGGTAAGTCCCCTCTTCTCTCTTCAGGTTCTTTACCAGCAAAGAAACCAACCTCGGGGACACCGGCGACGCATGGCGGAAGCCCCATGCTTACAGCCCCGGCGAAGCCCTCCAAGCCTTCGGGCCGTGCCTCCACCACACGGGAATACTCTGATACGAGGTCTCCCCCGGTGGAGTGCACCGAGGCAGTGGACATGCCTTCGATGCTGTCCGTGCCTGTCTTCCAGGACCTACTCCGAGCAATGATCTCGTCTGAGCTGTCCGCTGCAATGGCCCATCTACAACCGGCCTCGACCTCGACCCCGCATGTGCCAGACCAGCCTGAGCCTCGCGTCAAGCCACCTCGGGGAAAAGCGCGCAAGCTTCGCCGCATCATAGTAGGCAAAAGCTTATTACCTGATAATATGACACACGACCTACTGTTGCTGGAACAATGGTCAACTACTTGGCACCTAGGCTTCAATGCTAAAAAATGCAAGATAATGCATCTGGGTAAGAGAAACCCGCGTAGAACTTATGTACTAAATGGTGAGACCTTGGTTAGGACCACGGCGGAACGCGACCTAGGGGTGATCATTAGTGAGGACATGAAGGTTGCCAATCAAGTGGAGAAGGCTTCCTCCAGGGCAAGACAAATGATGGGGTGTATCCGCAGAGGTTTCGTCAGCAGGAGACCTGAAGTTATGATGCCGTTGTACAGAGCCATGGTGAGGCCTCACTTGGAGTACTGTGTTCAGTTTTGGAGACCACACTACCGAAAGGACGTGCTGAGGATCGAGTCGGTTCAGCGAACGGCCACCAGGATGGTCTTGGGGCTCAAGGATCTCACGTATGAAGAAAGATTTAAAAAATTGCGGCTGTACTCACTTGAGGAAAGAAGAGAACGGGGAGATATGATTGAAACATATAAGTACATCCGCTGAAAATCAGGGGAGGGAAGTTTCATGGCGACTCCAGGAAGTACTTCTTCACCGAAAGAGTAGTGGATCATTGGAACAGACTCCCACTCCAGGTGATAAAGGCCAGCAGCGTGACGGATTTTAAGAGAAAATGGGATACTCACGTGGGATCTTTAAGGGAGTAAATTCAGGAGAGGGGATACTTGGAATGGGCAGACTTGGTGGGCTATAGCCCTTTTCTGCTGCTTTTTTCTATCTATATAATAAAACCGTAGGCGGCGCATGCGCAGTCTTATCAGCGTGCTTCCATGATCCGTATGTCCGTGGCCGCCAAGACTGCAGCATGCCCCGCGCTTACTACGGCCCCACGCGCAGCTCAGTTCGGCACGGCGGTTTCCCCAGATAGGGGAAGCCGAAAAACTCAATCCCGCCTCATGGTCCTGCCGCCGCTCACGAATTCCCCCCCCCCCCAATCCTCCTGCAACAGCCGCTACCGCTCCTGTTCAAAGCGGCCTGCTGAGGTTCGCGGCCGCTGTAACGAACCTCGCAGGCCGCTCTCCACATGGTAGCACGTTCCCTCTGACGCAATCGCGTCAGAGGGAACATGCTACCGAGTTGGAGAGCGGCCTGCGAGGTTCGTTACAGCGGCCGCGAACCTCAGCAGGCCGTTTTGAACAGGAGCGGTTGCGGGAGGGAGGGGGGGGGAGTTTTAACAGGAGGAGTCGCCGAAAAAAACCTTCAGCCGCAGCAGGCCAGCACACGGGAAGGGAAGGGGGAGGGGCCGAACGGAGCAAGGCAGCTCAAGGTAAGAAGGGAATGGGGGGTGGGGGAAAATGTTTCTACTACTCAGCAGGGACCTGGAGGGGAAGGGAAAACCGCTGCTGCTTCTGCAAAGGAAAGTGGTGGTAGGGGAGAGAAGGGAATGGGGGGTGGGTGGGGGAAAATGCTGCTACTACTTCTCAGAGATCTGGAGGGGAAGGGAAATATCACAGCTGCTTCTGCAAAATAAAGTGGGGGGGAGAGAAGGGAATGGGGGGTGGGGGAAAATGCTGCTACTGCTTCAGCAAGGACCTGGAGGGAAAGAGAAATACCGCTGCTGCTTCTGCAAAGGAAAGTGGGGGGGGGAGGGAAGGGAATGGGGGTGGGTAGGGGGAAATGCTGCTACTACTTCACAGGGATCTGGAGGGGAAGGGAAATAGCACTGCTGCTTCTGCAAAGGAAAGTGGGGGGGGGGAGACACAGAAAGAAATACAGACAGACAAAGGAGGCTAGGGAGAGAGACAGACAGAAATAAAGACAGACAGGGGACCAGAGAGACACAGAAATAAAGACAGACAGGCAAAGGGTGCCAGGGAGAGAGAGAAAAAAATTGCAGGAGGGAGAAAGACAGAAAGAAAGGAAGAAAGAAACAGGAGCAGGGAGAGAGACATAAAGAAAGAAAGACAGCCAGCCATATATTCTAGCACCCGTTAATGTAACGGGCTTAAACACTAGTGTTTCTATGTTTCTATCCCATCCTCCTCGGACTCCTCGCCGAGACACCCGAGGCGCTCTCCCTCCACAGACCGCCGCAGGGCAAAATGTCGTGCTAAACCGACGGAAACCTCGAACCGCCGTACCTCCAAGAAGGCCCGGGGTTCCCCCACTCTACGAGGCCGTTCACCTACACCTCGTACGGGACCGCTGAGGGTGACAGAGCTATCACTCTCCAACCCGCGCATCCTCCGAACTCCCCCTCGGACCGGGGCTCCGATCCGAGGTTTCAGGCTTTCACCGAGGGAATCCGGGTCGAGGTCACCGATTCGACATCGATCGGTACCCCGAACCCCGGCATCGTCTCCGAGGGGCTCCTCGAGACGTCGGAGATCCACGACCCCGGAACACTTTCACAGTGCTTCATCGGTCTCGGAACGTAGATCGGAGCAGGAACCTTGATACTCGAGGGAAGCCTCCCCATCCTTCTCCACCCGACGGAGGTCTCGTTCACCGACCCTGCACGGGGCCTCGGGAACATCCCGCCCGTCCTTCTCTCGCTTTGTCCAAGACATGGGCCACGCTTTGGACTTAGACCTCCAGTCCGACTCCAGATACTCTAAGGAGTACCTAGCGGAGCTAGATATGCCATCACTGCCCAGAGAGTCCCTTCGCTTACCGCCTAACCCGGTACTCCAACAGGCTTTCTTCAGGAACCTGGAGACCCCCTATATGGTCACAGCAGTACCCTCCAAAATGGAGGCCAAGTACCGTACAGTACCCTTCCCGGGATTTGAACAACCGCAGCTCTCCCACCAATCGCTGTTAGTAGAATCCTCCTTGAAAAAGGCTTACCCCTCCAGGGTCTCAGCGGCGGTCCCCCCAGGCCGAGAAGGCCGAACCCTGGACAAGTTCGGCAGGAGACTATATCAAAATGCGATGATGGCCTCTAGGGTGCAAAGCTACACTTTCACCTTCACATCCTACCTCAAACACCTCATTGGACTACTGAGAGCCTTTGAGACTGACTTACCGGCCTCCCACCAAGGAGCGTTTAGCCTGCTTTCAGAGTCCCTCTCCAACCTACGCCTCCATCTATTCCACGCGGCCTACAATGGCTTCGAACTCTCCTCCAGAGAGGCAGCCTTTGCTATCGCCATGCGCTGACTAGCTTGGCTGCGCCTGGTCGACATGGACCCCAACTTACAGGACCGGTTGGCTAACCTCCCCTGCGTGGGTAAAGAACTGTTCGATGACACTATCGAGGTGACTACAAAACGCCTCTCCGAACACGAACGCTCGTTTGCCTCCCTCGTGCGGCAAAAGCCTAAACCGCCTGCGTCCAGGCCGTTCAGGGCCCCTCCGCGCCGCTACCTACAAAAATCCACTCCTGCCTTCTCGCGGCCTCCGCCCAGGCGTCCGCAAGCCCACCATCGGGCTCTGCCCAAGTCCCAACTGCCTGCGACTACCAAACCATCTCCGTCCTTTTGACGGGATACGCGGAAGGGGGCGGGCCCCCTCCGCCATAGTCCCAGGCCTCCTTCCCATCGGAGGTCGCCTCAAAGCCTTTTACCCTCGCTGGGAACAAGTCACGTCGGACGCATGGGTCCTTGGCGTGATCTCATCAGGATACTCTCTCAACTTTCGGGCCATTCCTCCAGACAACCCCCCAAGGAATTGCCCTCCCAACCGGACGCAGCTACCCCTACTCCTCTCCGAAGCTCGAGATCTGCTTCACCTGAGAGCAGTGGAGGAGGTTCCCCCCGGCCAATGGGGGAAGGGCTTCTACTCCCGTTACTTCCTGGTACTGAAAAAAACGGGAGACCTTCGCCCAATACTAGATTTGAGACACCTCAACAAATTTCTGGTACGGGAAAAATTTTGGATGCTTTCCCTACCGACCCTCTACCCCCTGATCGACGAGGGCGACTGGCTCTGCTCCCTCGATCTGAAGGAGGCGTACACACATGTTCCAGTGCACCCCGCTCACCGCAAGTTCTTGCGTTTTCAGGTGGGAGACCTGCACCTGCAATACCGAGTCCTCCCCTTCGGCCTAGCATCGTCACCTCGGGTCTTCACCAAGTGCCTCGTGGTGGTCGCAACTACCTTACGCTCCCAAGGTCTTCAGGTATTCCCCTACCTGGACGACTGGCTGATCAAAGCCCCGTCCAGGGAAGGGGTTATCTCAGCGACCCAACAGACTATTATCTACCTACAGAGTCTGGGGTTCGAGATAAACTTCCCAAAATCCCAACTACGCCCCTCGCAGTCCCTATAATTCATCGGGGCCACGCTGGACACGGTTCGCCTCCGTTCCTTCCTCCCCCCTCCGCGTCTAGAGGCGTTAGTAAGTCTGAGCCGAAGGATCTCACGGCTGACCTCGGTATCAGCTCGACAGATGATGACTCTCCTGGGCCATATGGCCTCCACCGTCCATGTCACACCGTTCGCCCGTCTCCATCTGAGAATCCCTCAATGGACCCTGGCCTCTCAATGGCGTCAAGACCGGGACCTGATCGATCGTCCCGTGACAGTGACTCCTTCCTTGCAACGATCGCTCCGCTGGTGGGCCGACTCTTCAAATCTTTCCAAAGGTTTGCTCTTCCTCGCCCCTCCTCACAGCAAGGTACTCACCACGGACTCGTCGGAGTACGCTTGGTGAGCCCACCTGGACGGCCTCTGCACTCAGGGGATGTGGTCAGCAGAAGACCGCCGCTGTCACATCAACGTGCTAGAGCTCCGGGCCATCTATCTCGCAGCTGTAGCCTTTCAACATCTGCTTCACGACCGGGTGGTCCTCATCCGAACCGACAACCAGGTAGCAATGTACTACGTAAACAAACAAGGGGGGACAGGGTCTTGGTCCCTCTGTCGGGAAGCCATGTGCCTCTGGAAATGGGCAATCTCCAACAACACCTTCCTTCGAGCGGTGTACATACGAGGAGAACAAAACTGTCTGGCGGACAGACTCAGCCGCCTCCTCCAGCCACACGAATGGTCACTGCACTCAGACCCTACGACAGGTGTTCGAAAAGTGGGGGACGCCTCAAATAGATCTGTTCGCATCCCTCCACAATCACAAAGTGCCCCTCTTCTGCTCCCGGATACACTCCCCGGACCGACTCGAGGCCGACGCCTTCCTCCTCGACTGGGAGGGAAGGTTTCTGTACGCGTTTCCGCCGTTTCCTCTGATCCTGCGGACGCTGGTCCACCTGAAAACGGTGAAAGCCACCCTGATCCTGATTGCTCCTCGCTGGCCATGCCAGCCTTGGTTTTCCCTTCTACTTCAACTCAGTGTCAGAGATCCACTGCCTCTGCCTCGGTTTCCCTCTCTACTATCACAGAGTCAGGGTTCGCTGTTACATCCCAATCTTCAATCTCTTCATCTGAATGCTTGGTTTCTTTCCGCTGACTTCTCTCCCCGTGTCTCAATCAGTCAAGGAGATATTGGAGGCCTCTAGAAAGACCTTGACGAGAACCTGCTATTCCCAAAAGTGGACCAGATTCTCAGCCTGGTGCTCCTCTCACAACCAGGACCCGGTGTCGGTCCCCGTCCCTCTGGTCCTTGACTATTTACTTCAATTATCTCACTCCGGCCTAAAGACCAACTCCATTCGAGTACATCTCAGTGCGATTGCGGCCTTTCATCAGCCCCAGGAAGGAAAAGCCCTCTCGCTCCACCCCTTAGTCTCTCGCTTCATGAAGGGTCTTCTGAATGTCCACCCTTCTCTCAAACCCCCTCCGGTGGTTTGGGACCTTAACGTGGTTCTGGCTCAACTAATGAAACCTCCATTTGAGCCCCTAGACAAATGCCATCCTAAATTCCTCACTTGGAAGGTGATTTTCCTGCTTGCACTCACTTCCGCTCGGCGAGTTAGTGAGCTACAGGCTTTGGTAGTGGACCCACCCTTCACTGTATTCCACCATGACAAGGTGGTACTCCGCACACATCCAAAGTTCTTGCCTAAAGTAGTGTCTGATTTTCACCTCAATCAGTCCATCGTCTTGCCCGTGTTTTTTCCCAAGCCCCACTCTCACCCCGGAGAGGTGGCGCTTCACACTCTTGACTGTAAAAGAGCGTTGGCCTTTTACCTCCAACGCACTCAACCACACCGGAAAGTCCCACAATTGTTTTTGTCCTTCGACCCAAACCGGTTAGGCCTCCCAGTTTCCAAGCGCACCTTGTCCAACTGGTTGGCCGATTGCATCACCTTTTGCTACGCTCAGGCTGGTCTCGCGCTGCATGGTCGAGTAACGGGATACAAGGTCCGAGCGATGGCAGCCTCCGTAACGTTACTCAGGTCCACACCTATTGAGGAAGTCTGCAAGGCTGCCACGTGGTCTTCGGTTCATACTTTCACCTCCCACTACTGTCTGGACTCACTGTCCAGAAGCGATGGCTGGTTCGGCCAATCGGTATTGCGAAATCTATTTGCTTAAATTGCCAACTTCCCTCCATCCCTTTTCAGTTAGCTTGGAGGTCACCCACATGTGAGAATATCATGCCTGCTTGTCCTGGGATAAAGCACAGTTACTTACCATAACAGGTGTTATCCAGGGACAGCAGGCATATATTCTCACAACCCGCCCACCTCCCCGAGGTTGGCTTCTTTGCTAGTTAAGTGAACTGGAGACCACGAGGGGATGCGCCCCCTAGTGGAGCAGGAAGACACGCATGCGTGGAGCAGCAGAACAAACTTAAATCTTCAATCAAGTTTGCTTGAAAATGCTTCCGCATCGGGGCTCCATAGATGACGTCACCCACATGTGAGAATATATGCCTGCTGTCCCTGGATAACACCTGTTACAGTAAGTAACTGTGCTGTTTGTCTCATAGATGCTAACGCTGTACATCTCATCCTCCAAGACCAAATTTGTGGCCATTGAGACGCAGAAATGTACTGCTTTATCTCAATGCTCCAAATTTCTCTAAGACTAGATTTTGTTTTTTTTATTCAAAAATTCAGATATTAATTTATACCACCAGGCAGCCTGATGTCCTAGCAAATCTGTCTGGAAGCATAGGACCTGCAAGCTATAATGATTTTTTTGATTTCACCAATCAGGAAACCCCTTCTGAATGGCCTGCTTCATATGCAGCCACTTATAATTTTGAGACTTTAAAATACCGAATGATTGTTGCAGTTGTGAAAAATCAAGCATTTTCCCATTTGATAAAACATCATCTAATGTGCATATACCCGCCTGCATCCATTGCTTCCAGAAGATCCCAGACTTGCCAATTTGAATCTTGGAGTTTAGCCATAAGGATCGATAAGTGGATTTCTTTATTGGGATATCTGTTAATTTGTTAATAAATTTCAAGGTTTTCCAAGTATCGAATAAAATACTATTGTCCGTAACATATCTAGGTAACTTGATACTCAACACATGAAACAAACGTAATGGGGACATAAGTTGCCACTCTAAATAGAACCAATCGGGGAGATGTTCCTTGAGCTCAGGAAGGATCCAATACATGCCCTGACGCAATATATAGACCTGATGATACCCCACCTGCCGCAATTGGATTTTGTAAAGATACTAAAGCAATTCTTGCAGTTTTACCCAGCCAGACAAATTTGATAAGGATACTATTTAATTTCTTGTAAAAAGACCCCTGAAAAAACACTGGTAACATACCCACTGGTAACTCTGAAAATCTAGATACACTACATCAACCGGCTCACCTTTATCTGCATGTTTATTCACACCTTCAAAGAAGTCAAGCAACTTGGTGAGGCAAGATCTCCCTCTGCTAAACCCATGCTGACTCCGTCTCATTAAATCATGTTTGTCTACATGTTCCACAATGTTATTTTTTATATTTGTTTCCACCATTTTGCCACAGTGAAGTCAGGCTTACCGGTCTGTAATTTCCTGAATCTCCCCTGGAACCCTTTTTAAAAATCGGCGTAACATTGGCCACCCTCTAGTCTTCAGGTGCTACAGATGATTTTAGTGACAGGTTAATAGCATGTCAGCAATTTCATGTTTAAGTTTTTTGTACAATGGGATGTATACTATCTGGTCCAGACGATTTTAACTTGTCGATTTGGCTTAGTACATCTTCCAGATTCACCAAGATTTCTTTCAGTTCCTCCGCATCATCACCCTTGAAAACCATTTCCAGTTCAGGTAGATCTTCTTCCGTAAAGACTGAAGCAAAGAATTCATTCCCTAGCAACAGCAGCAGATGAATCCAGGGACCAATGGGATATCCCACATCTACCAGCAGGCGGAGATAGAGAAACTGATTAACAGGTGGTCCTATTGGCGCCTCCTGTTTATCCAGTATGCTCTATCTCCCAGCAGGGGAAGGTCGCTATTCACCTAGCTCCTGGATTCTGGCTGTGACTGAAATCTTATTTCTCCTGTTGAGATTTTCTCTTCAGTGAGTTATCAGTGCTTTTTTTCTCCTGTTGAGATTTCCTCTTCAGTGAGACAGGGGTGTCCAGCTGAACGGTGCCGGCTTTAGGGGTTACACCTGGGCTCCCCAGGTCCCTGCCTCACCCTCCCTCCGATGATAGAGGGTTTGACCGAGTCCCTATTTTTCTTCTTTCCCTTAAAAAAAAAAAAGGACTCTACAGTTTCTGAATGGTTATTCTGTCCTCATGATGCTGAGCAACCGGCATATACCAGCACTTACGGGCTCTGACCACTGTATGTGAGTATGCTTCTTTTGGTTTGGGGGTGCTTCAGTCGCGGATGTGTGTTTGTTAGGGACGTTTGGTGTCCTGTGCGGTGATATTTTTATTTGGCGCGCTGGGGCTTGTGAGCTGTCGCGGTGGTGAGGCTGTGTTCGGGTGCTGGTGACCTCCATGCTATTTTTGGAACGGGAATTTACAGTAGCTCGGGATCCTCCGGGTGTGTGGCTGGAGGTAGTAGTGGCTATGCTTTTACCGCGTGCTAGGGGCACACACTTTTTCCTTGGCGCTGGTGGAGGCACCTCTAAGTTGGAGAGTGAATAGGGTCGGAGGACCTAGGCCATTCCCGCTCGAGGAAGGCGTGCTTGTTGGTTGGTTCCCCGGGCGGTGGCTTCGCGGTGGTTGCGGCTCTCACATTGGCTCTGAAGGTAAAAGGGTTTTCAGTTTGCAGAAGTTAGACGCAAGCGTGTTTTCTTCTGCTGGGGAAGCTCCGCCGCGGTTTCTGTTGTGTTCTGGAGGTGGCGGGGCGCTGGATATGTAATTTTCCGACAGTTGAGGGGATCAGTTTTCCCACGCTCGGGTGAAGCGCACTTGGAGTCCTCCATTGTTGGCGGCGCCACAGCGGGTCGCCTGTTATTTTTCCTGACTGCTTTGAGCGGGTGCCGCAGCCTCCCCGTTATCAGCTGCGCTGCAGCGTGTAGTCTCTTCTTTCACAAGGCCTCCCTAGTGTTTGAATTTCACACATGGAGGTGATGCAGCCCCATTGGATGTGATGCAGCGCTTGGGGCCTTGATGAGTGTTTATTTGCTGCACTTCTAGTTACTGGGTGACCATGCATCTTAGGCCTGGGAGCATATTGAAGGGAGACTTCAGTTTCTGCTCCTCTGCCTAGTTCAGCTTTCACTGCACAGGGGGGCCAGAAGGTGCATTGCTGCAGGATGCTGTTTGCAGCTTGAGATTACCCGGCACTTGGTGGGGGTTTCTCTTTCTTTCTTTCTCTTTGGATCTCCTTAAAGAGAGCATATGCATACTTGTATGTTTTCTTTTCGCTTCCCTGTGCAGTGCTTTGTGTGTGTGGTTGCATTATAGCATTCATTCCGGATCTGCTGTTAAGTTTATCTGTTGGGGTGCAGTTTGGGAGCGCAGTGTGTCTGGTAGTGCTGCGGAACTGCTTTCTGTCCCTATGGTGTGGTTCTAGGGGCATGAGCCGCCTTGGTTACTGTGGAAAAAAACCCCCACAAAAAACAAAAAAAACCCACCCAAAACAAGGTTGCCCTTTGGGTGCGGTTGGTTTTTGGAGCACCTTGCATGCAGTTTAAGTTACTGCAGGCTGCCGCAGTTTCCTATTATTTTTCAGTCTTCCGTCTTGGTCATTGATACATTGCAAGTACAGTTGGGTTTCAGGAATGTTCCTTTCTTCTTTGCTGAAATTGTGTTTGTCCTCCAGCTCGTTTTTATGACCGCCGCTGCACTTTGTGAGGATCCTTTCTTCCGCTGTCAGCTCTTTAAGCTTTCTCGTGGACAAGGAGCTGTCATATGGGCAGGTCACGACGCTTTTGTCTGATACCTGTTACGATGCTGTTGTTTTTCAAAGGGCGGTAGATACAGCATCTTGATTGCATCTAGTACATATTCCCGTTAAAGGCCATATATATTTCGCTCACGTTGCATGGAGTTAGTACTGTTTTCATGGGTTACATTACGAACCTTGATTTTTTTCCTAGGAGAATTTCTTTCTTCTTAAAGTTTCTCCATTGCTCATCCTGCCGTTTACTGATCTTTTGCACTGCATTCTGAGGGGATTTTGACTTCTTCCAAGGCCTTCACAGGCTTTCTCATGGGGGAGTAGTCGCTATCCTGCCAGGTCAGGCTGTGTACATTTTTCAGGATGCTTGCACCTTTGCCTCCTCCTCAGGTTTCCTGTTCGTTCATGGAGTCTCTATGTTTTGTGTTTCTCTTTGAAGTGTTACTGGTCCTCAGGACAGTTCTTGTAGTTCTTGGGGAACTACTTCCTGCATGGTGGCCAAGACGGGGGCATTGGGCAGGCTGGATCCCATTCTGCTGAATTAGTTTCTCAGGGTTACACATTTCTGCTGACTACCTGGGAGTCTATTTACCTTTTCTCTATGAACTCCGAATCGGCACTAGGTTTGCCTACCTCTCTTGGAGCAGTGCTTTCGGTTTTGGCACATGCCTTTTCGCCTACCCGAGGCTTCACGAACGTTTAGTTGAGGTGGGCGGTGGTACCGTTTTGGTGCTACCAGGCGATTCATCTAATTTCTTTTTGACTGCCTGTTTGTTTCGGACGATTTCCAGTCGGGCCATTTGACTGACACAAAAAGGGTGGTTTCTTTTCCTCAGTTCTTTACACATGCATCTTCGAATTTGCAGCGCTCTTTTCTCCTGTACTATTGATATGTATATCGGGGTGATGTTTTTATTCATATAGGAGACAAAGGTGTTTCTTTCTGGAGACTTGGGTGTGGGGTCTCGGTTTCAGATTGGCATTCTTCTTCGCTTACCATGACCATGAGTATGGGATTCTGTAAAGTTTCTAGGATCCATATTGCTGACTCCACTGGGAACGTCAGAGAAAGGGCGGGACCGCCGGAAGAAGAAGCAGCGCAGGCGCAGGGCTCACAGAAGGGCCGGGACCGCCGGAAGAGGAAGCAGCAGACGCAGGGCTCACAGAAGGGCCGGGACCGCCGGAAGAAGAAGCAGCAGACGCAGGGCTCACAGAAGGGCCGGGACCGCTGGCAGAGGAAGCAGCAGGACAACGGTAGGAGCTTCTCCATGATGGGGGTGGGTGGGGAGGCTGTGGGGGTGCGAGCGGTCCTTCGGAGTGCGAGCGGTCCTTCGGGGTGGGGGTGCGAGCGGTCCTGTGGGGTGAATCGGATGTCTGGGGGGGGGGGAACTATGTAAAAAAAAGTTGTAAAACGCGCTCACGCCTATAACGCGCATGGTTATGCACGGTTTGTAAAATCGTGTATAACGCGCGCATTATATGCGTGAAAATACGGTACTTTAATTGGGACTGTACTGTTATGCCTCACGGTGCTTAAGAAAGAGATTCTGCCCTGTTATCAGTCGCCCAATCTTCGTTTTTTTGCCGTTATGGGTCGGCAGAAGGCAAATTGCTGTATAGTGATATCAGCGGCATGAGAGTTCCCTGTGTTTCATATGGGTATCTTCTGGTCTCTCTCAGGGTCCCTGAAGGGTGAGTCTATGGAGGATTAGAGGTTTTCTTATTCTTTGTGCCTCTCTGCAGTGCTGTGTGTGTCTGGTAGCACTAAAGCGCTATGTGTGTCTGGTAGCTCTATAGAATTGATTCCTGAACGTAGTACGAATAAATTACGAATTGGGACAGTGTCTAGGGTCATAATGGCACTTCACATCTTTCTGTGGGCAGAACTGTCTTTTCTATTTCTAGGGTGCCAGGGACTGTAAGTTTCAAAGCTTCTCGCACAGATTTCTCATGTCGCCATCTTTTCATGGCACCTGCTAGACAGTCCCTCACACCGGCAGGAAGAGCTGTGTGGCTCCTTCTAACCAAGGACAAGTTACCTATTCTCCCAAACCCACAGAATAGCAAACACTATGTGATTGTCTGATAACAATTAGGGTGCAGATTGTTCACCATGGGTTGGTCAATGCAGCTTCTAGATTACGTCTAGTACATCTTCACTTTAAAGGCAGTAAGTTTTTGGCTAACATTGCATAGAGTTTGTACTGTTTTCAGAATTCCAACATACTTTTTGTGGGAAAGTTCCTTTCTTCTTCCAGAAGTTACAGCTCTGGTCCAGCTGTTCCCCGACTGTCTGCTCTTCATTCTGAAGGGGTCTTCACTTCCTCTGGTAACTCTTTATGCTTTCTCGTGAGGGAGGAGACGTTATGATGTCAGGTCAGAGGGCTTTGGGCATTTTTTAGGATGCTTGCAACTTTGAATCCTCCTCCCATTTCAGATTCTTTCTTGGAGTTGCCATGTATTAAGCTTCCAAAGGTTACATTCGTGCAAGACCCCTTTTAAGTGTTACTGGTACTCGGGGCAATAGTTTTAGTTCTTCCGGAACTAAGGGAAGTTATTCCATTTACTTCATAGTGCCTAAGATGGGGAAATTGTTCAGATGGGAGCTGGATCTCTTTCTGGTAAATTAGTTTCTCAGAGTTAGACATTTCCGGAGAAAAATTTACAATTTCCCTATGGACTCTGAATTAGCACTATCTTCGCTTGGCTCACATTGAGCAGCACTATCAGTTTTGGCAGATGCCATTTGGCCTAGCCACAACTCCATGAACAATTTAGAAAATGAGGGCAGTAGTGGCGTTTTGGCGCAAACAGGAGATTCTTTCTTAGATGACTGCTTGATTCAGATGTCTTCCAGCAAGGTCAATTTGTCAGACACAAACGGGTGATTTCTTTTATTTGAACTTCTTCTCTTCAATTCTTTGGATGTGAATCTTCAAATTTCCAAGAGCTCTTTCTTTACTCACCTAGGGTCCAATCAACATGGATATTCGTCCTACTTTGATATTACGACCTAGCTTTTGAAAATAATAATAATAACTTTATTTTTCTATACCGCCATAGTCTTGCGACTTCTAGGCGGTTCACAATGAAGAAAAGCTGTACAGTCAGTGAATTACAGTGTTTAAATAGATAAGAGAACATTGAGCGGTCAGAGATTACAAGGTGCAAAATGGTTAGAAGAAAAATATACATAGGTTACAGAATAAGAATTAACTTATTTTCATATTACATTGAAAATGATCGGGCACCAGCGGGAAGCTGGGTACAATTGTAAGGAGGACATTATAGCAGACAGAGAATATAGGGTTCCTATTATGAGGAATAAAGAATTCGGATGAGGTGTGGTAGCTTTGATCGTGGGGAGAAAAACTGGCTAGGACATGACTGACATGTAAGGGTTATGCGAAGCAGGTTATTTCTTCTCTTCTCCAGACGAAACAGACGTCTTCACCTGTGGCTTATGCTACCATTTGGAGGCTTTTACTTTCTTGGGTACTTCTCAACATTGGCACCCTTCCAGACTTCTATGTTTTATATTCTTTCTTTTTTGGCACAAGCATATTGCCAGGGGCTTAGCGTTTAAGTACCTTCAGCTTCAAATGGCAATCATAGCTTGTTACAACATAAGAACATAAGAATTGCCACTGCTGGGTCAGACCAGTGGTCCATCATGCCCAGCAGTCCGCTCACGCAGCGGCCCTCTGGTCAAAGACCAGCACCCTAACCGAGACTAGTCCTAACAGCGCATGTTCCTGTTAAGCAGGAACTTGTCTAACTTTGTCTTGAATCCCTGGACTAGGCTAGGTTTCTCGCTCTTCGCTTACTTCTCAGCTTCACGTAGTTCAGTTCTTAAAAGGAGTACAGTATATTTTTACACCTCTTAAGAAGCCCTGTCTGGAGTACAGTGTTAAGGTACTTCTTTGCAGTTTACAGAAGGCTCAGTTTCAACCTTGTCTTTTGAGACTCTAAAAGGCTGTGACGTTGAATACGGTGTTTTTTGTGGCAATGGCTTCAGCTCAGCGGTTTTCTGAGTTGCAGCGGTTTTCTGAGTTGTACGCCGGGGATTCTTATTTCTGATTTACAAATTCTGGGGTGTCAGTTAATTCCTTCTTCCTGGTAGGAGGAATGGGGAGGCGAGCTTTTCTTCACTGTGTTCTCCGCAATCTGTAGGTTTTTAACAACTTTTAGTTGTTTAGATCAGTGTTCTTCAACCTTTTTACACCTATGGACTGGCGGAAATAAAATAATAATTTTGTGGACCGGCAAACTACTAGGACTGAAATTTAAAAACCCCGTTTCAACCCCGTCTCTGCGAGCTTGGTCCCCGCAAACCATCTGATCCCATCCGCACAAGCCTCAGTTATAATTTTATATTGAATATATTTTATTAAAGTATAAAAAGAAACAATATTCTGTACAATTGTCATTTTATAAATACAAATAATTCAGAGCAGGATCAACAAAACTCCTGTCTCCCCTCCCCTTCACATATATCCCCTCTACTATCAAGAAAACGGAATAAGCCAAATTATTACAGAATGCTACACAGAAATATCATGCTAACAGAATACTGCAGTCACACATGACAGGAATAGTGTTAGGGGAGTGAACTAGGATAACTGCCCCCTAGTCAGAGAGACCCCTAAGCCAGTTGGAAGCTAAAGAAGCACAGCCTCGGCTTTGCAGTCCCCAGTTATGTCGAACACCAGCTCTAGCAGGATACATATTTTAAATCTGATGTATTCCAATCGCAAAATAGAAATAAAATTATTTTTTTCTACCTTTTGTCATCTCTCGTTTCTGCTTTCATCTTCTTATCACTCTCTTCCTTCCAGCATCTGCCTTCTCTGTCTCTTCAATCCAGCAACTCCCCCTTCCTTATGGTATCTGTCTTCTTTCTATGCTCCTCTCTTCTTTCCATCCAGCCTGCGCTCACATCTCTCTCTTTTTTACATGATTCATTCCAGCTTCACTGCTCTCCATTTTTATCTCTCCTACACCACATCTGGCATCTTTGTCCTTCTCTGCTGACCCCCTTCCCATCATCAATCTCTCTACTTTCCCATGTCTGTCTCTCCCCTTCCCATCCTCTAATTTCCTTGCCAGCTGTTTCCTTCTTTTTTTCCTTCTCCCTTCCCTCCTCCTCCTGTCCATCTGGGGCTGTTCTCCCTGGAAAAGCGGAGACTTAGAGGAGACATGATAGAAACTTTTAAGATCCTGAAAGGCAAAGATAAGGTAGACAGGGACAGATTCTTCAGACTGTGGGGAACAGCAAGTACAAGGGGGCACTCGGAGAAACTGAAAGGGGACAGGTTTAGAACCAATGCCAGGAAGTTCTTCTTCACCCAGAGAGTAGTGAACACATGGAACGCACTCCCGGAGGTTGTGATTGGACAGAACACAATACAGGGATTCAAAGCGGGTTTGGATAAATTCCTGAAGGATAAGGGGATTGAGGGGTACGGATAGAAGTAGTGATAGGTTATAGGATGAGTTCAGGGACCACTTGACAGGTCATGGACCTGATGGGCTGCCGCGGGTGCGGACTGCTGGGCGCGATGGACCTCTGATCTGACCCAGCGGAGGCAATTTCTTATGTAATTCTCTTCCCTTCCCTTCTAATTTGGCCGCATCAAAGTCGAGCTCAGGAAACTACGCTGAAAACTTTTCATCAGGCCCGGTTTCCAAAACTGAGGCAGTAATTAAATATTTTTGAAAAGCACCACAGGTTAATGCAGATACCAGGCATCCCCCGTACCTGAACCTCTTCGCCACCAACGTACAGATTATCCTAGCCGCAGCTCGCGTTGGCTGCGCCTTCCTTCTAATATCACTTCCTGGTCCCGCAAAAAAGAAGTGATATCAGAAGGAGGGATGAGGCTGACGCGCAGAATAGCCTGCTCGTGAGGATTCAAAGGGGGATTCGGGTGTTCTTCAGAAATTCCTCCTATTGCTAGGGGTGGGGTAGAGAGGCACCCCCCCCCCTGGTCTCGTGCACCTTGTGATGGGTAATCTAGAAGGGCTCCTTGTTCAAAGAAAGTGTCTTTTGGCTTAAGGATTTTCGTCAAGGTGTAAGCTGCGAGGTCTCTCTTTCTGAAGCCCAGAGAGAGCCCTACGCTCATTTAGCAGCATCCTAAAAGCTCAGGTCCTCTTCCCGGGGCACTGCTGGGAGCATTCCCCTAGGGGGAGGCAGGAGGGCAGCACCCTCTCCCCAGCCTTCCACTTTCAGTTATATGGTCATCCAGATCCTTCCTCTCTGCACCAAAAATAACCAAAGTTGCCTGCCAAGCCAGCCATGACCTGCTTCTCGTACTCGTGCTATCTGGCTTTGTTTCATTGCTGTCCCTCTCTCTCCAGTCCTGTCCAGTGGATCGCAGCCTCCCAGCGCCGGGTCTAGCCGAGGGGTCAAGAGGCGATACGATGGTAGCCCCTTCATCAACCTGCACCCTGTGTAAGTGATTCCTACTGCCTTTGCTGTAATCAGCAGTGCAATGTGTGGTGTTATTAACCAGAAAACTACTATGGGCCCCTTGATTTCCCCACTCCCCCCCCCCAAAAAAAAAACCCCCAGGTTCTATGCCTTATCGATCTACTCCAACTCTCTCTATAAGGCTGGGTGAGGGTTAGGAAGGGGTCTGCTCTGCTGCCACCAGCTGAATTTAACTCGGCACCAGTGTAAAAGCAACAGATTTTCTGCACCATACCTGTAAAGACCATCAATCTCTCTGGCCCTGCATAGACCAGCAGAAATTTTCTGCGGATCGGCACCAGTCCACGGACCAGCGGTTGATGAACAGTGGTTTGGGCTTTGTATTCTTCAAGGGACGAGACAAACGTATGGCAGCGTCCAAAGCCTTCATTGCTCAAAGTGTCCAGGAGGACTTTCTTTACGCTTACTTGATGGCAGGGAAGCGGCTGGCGGAAGAACTTCATGACCATTCAGCCAGAGCGATGGCTACTTCTTGGACTCAGTCCAGAGGTTTTTTCCTTAAAGGAGTTTTGTCATGCGGCTACTTGGTCTTCCAAGAATTCTTTATTTCAGCATTAGGGTCATTCCATGTCAAGTGATCAGATTCTTGGAAAGTGCCCTGCATGACCTTCGCGGATTTTGATGAAACTTCATATGCAGAGTCCACCATGTCTCAAACGAACTTTGGTAAAGTTTTAGTTTCGCCTGTGGAATATTTGTGGAGATATAGCCATTTGTTTGACCCCATACCACAATGAAATACAGTACGACGATGACATTCTGACAACTTTGAGACACAATATCTCACGAGCTATGTTTCCAAAAAAACTGAAACTTAGCTACCCTGCACAACTTTTGGAGCTCTATTCAGTGCTACCAATAATAATTTTTGTTGAGCACTGAGTGAATGGCTGAATTACAGTAAACTTGGCCGAAAAAATTAGTGCTCCAAAAAAAGTCAAAGTTTGACATTACTTAGCTCCCACAATAATTGAGTAATAAATGCGAAATTTGGTGCATAATGTCTCAGTACGTTGTTTTCAAAAGTACAATTTCAACCTCCAAGCTCTTTCCATTAGTTTACAAATTAAGTGTAAAGTTGCTAATTTGTGTAAAAAGGCCAAAAATAGGGTATTTTCAGCCTGCTTTTACAGAAAAATACCTTTTAGAAACTCTTTCAAATCAGTCTCATTAGAAAGAGCATATTTCAAACCCCCTAGAAAAGTGGACTTCATTTTTCAACGCAGGTTAACAATGGCTGAAAAAGGGGGACAAAGTTGGGAGACGTTGCCACGGCAACAACCTCTATTTCAACATAGTTCTGTCATTTTTAAAGTTACAGTTTTGTATTGACATAGTATTACTACTACTCTATTGCGTTGGTCCATGGTGACATTGTCACTACCAGTTCAAGAGTTTGAACTGGCAACCCCATCGCCATAGGGGTCACGCCCGATAGCTGTGCAATACCAGCCACGGGTGGGCCACTTCGTCCAGGTTCCCAAGCCTCGCATTTGGTTTCTTTGTCAAGGTTCCAAAGCCTTTTGTTGGTATCTTTCTGGTTCCAAAGCCAATGATTAGGGTGTCTTATCCTAGGTTCCCAAGCCTAAATTGGGTATCTTATATAGTTCCCAAGCCGAAGTGAAGTCCACTTTGTTGGCATCGATTCGTTGGTATCCATTTTAAACTGAATTAATAATAATGTGGATCTGAAAAAGAAAACAAGTTGTAATTTGTGATCTGCATGCAACAAAATTATCACCTCAATTTCTAGTTAGGAATAATCATTAATTAAGAACACTATAATTGTACCCAAAGCTTGAGTAAAAATAAACAGGGAAAAACAGTGTGAAAAGTGACATAATTGTAAGTTGAAACGTAGGCCGTTGCCATGGTGACATCTCCCAACTTTGTCCCCCTTTTTCGGGCATTGTTAACCTGCGTTGAAAAATGAAGCCCACTTTTCTAGGGGGTTTGAAATATGCTCTTTCTAATGAGACTGATTTGAAAGAGTTTCTGAAAGGTATTTTTCTGTAAAAGCAGGCTGAAAATACCCTATTTTTGGCCTTTTTACACAAATTAGCAACTTTACACTTAATTTGTAAACTAATGGAAAGAGCTTGGAGGTTGAAATTGTACTTTTGAAAACAACGTTGTACTGAGACATGCGCCAAATTTCGCATTTATTACTCAATTATTGTGGGAGCTAAGTAATGTCAAACTTTGACTTTTTTTGGAGCACTAATTTTTTCGGCCAAGTTTACTGTAATTCAGTCATTCACTCAGTGCTCGACAAAAATTATTATTGGTAGCACTGAATAGAGCTCCAAAAGTTGTGCAGGGTAGCTAAGTTTCAGTTTTTTTGGAAACATAGCTCGTGAGATATTGTGTCTCAAAGTTGTCAGAATGTCACTGTCGTACTGTATGTCATTGCAGTATGGGGGTCAAACAAATGGCTATATCTCCATGAATATTCCACAGGCGAAACTAAAACTTTACCAAAGTTCATTTGATACATGTGGGACTTTGTGCATAAAGTTTTATCAAAATCCGTGATGGTCATGCAGGGAGCCCTTGATCACTTGACATGGAATAAATAACCCACTACCGATTGAATGTGGGGGCGCATGCGGAGGCTGTGTTTACTGCTTCAGTTGTTGCAGAGGCGGCGTTTGCTTCCCACCCAGATTGAGGATTGCTTTGCTACATCCCATTGGTCTATGGGTTCATCTGCTGCTGTTGCTTAGGAAGGAAAAATTATGTTCTTACCTGTTAATTTTCTTTCCTTTAGACGCAGCAGAAGAATCCAGAGCCCCACCCTTTCTGGATATTGACTGCCGTTTTTTTTCTTTTGCAACTTTCGAAGTCTGTTATTATTGATAGTTGTATTCTGTATTATTACCTTTTGAAATTTGTTATGGGAAATAAGTTTTTTACATGCTAATCATGTTAATGATTACAGATGCTTGGGCAAGGATCAAAACTGAAGATGCAGGAGGTGTGCCAGCCAATAGGACCACCTGTTAATCAGTTTCTCTATCTCCACCTGCTGGTAGATGTGTGCTATCCCATTGGTCTCTGGATTCATCTGCTGTGTCTAAAGGAAAGAAAATTAACAGGTAAGAACATAATTTTTCCATTGTACCACTCAGATCATTGGTGGACCTCACTGTTGGGACCTCACTGGGGGACCTCAAAGTTGATGAAAAGCTTGTCGTGGAATGCACAGACAAATATTTGACACAGCATAGCTGCTGAACAGAAAGCACAATAGGGCTCAGATTTTAGGAACTGGAAGAGATTATGGCCAGATACTGTCAGTGAACTTTTAGGTGCACTGCACTTTTCTGAGATAAATCTTTAAGATTGATGAAAAAATGTATGCAATTTTTTTAGCTGTATTTAATATTGTATATCTCAACAATACATTCTGCAATCTCCTTTCTTGCACCATCCAAAAGAGCAACTCTTTGGCTACAAAATTCACCAAGCCACATTTTTGACCCGCTATTCCTAATAGCTTAAAATAGGCCTGAAAGTTCACCAAGGTTTCAACCTGCGTTTGATGTTAAAATATGTGGGAGATGTAGACAGGCACTGGAATGAGAGAAACTTTGAACTGGAAATCCTCTTTTCCTGTAGAAAAGCATACGATTCGTTAACATCCTGCCCTGTCAGATGTCTGTTATGCTTGTGTTGACTTGTAGGCTTGGAAGAGTATTCAGTGGCTTGGCTTGAGACAGCCAAGGAAGAAAAACAGAGTTCTTTGAATGCTGGCATATTAGTGCCAAAATCGATATCAGTACATTTTGTTTTGCTAAGAGCTGTATAAGGGTTAGTGCCGTGTGGACACAGGTAGGTGGTTTCTTTCTCCACTATTGTTTGTTGACCTTTCGGGTAGTTGTATACTAACCCTTGTTTACCATTGCAGAGTGGATCAAACTTGTTTGGATTGGGGAGTTCCCCGAGTCCCCCATTTTGCATTTCCTCTCCTAGAGGTTCTCACTTGCTTTGGTACAGACTGAGGGGAGGGGGCACTGCCCAGAGAGACAAGGGGGTGGAGAGAAGAAAATAATTGTTGTCTTCTGCAAGTAACTCGCGAGTTTGGGTGTATAACTCATCTGTAAGGAATCATATGCTGTTCTATAAGAAAGAGGGTTATCAAGGTAAGAATCTAATCCTTACATATGTTGCATCCGTTGTGGATGGTGAAGATGACGATTAAATAGTGAAACATGTTGGGTCTTAGACCACTAAGGAGTGACTACTCAGTTATATAGTAGTGAAAATGGACAAAATAAGATTACAACCAAGAAGTGATGGTGAGTTTTATTTTTATGTGCTATATATGTTTGTAAAGACAAATTCGTATGTTGAGAAAGCAACAATGTGATATGGGGATAATGGCAGATCATCTAGAGATAAGATGAAATATTAGGGTGCTAAGTATCAATTGTTATAGCAACCCTAGTGAAGTGGTAGCACAGTTGGTGGTAAGTGTTGATGTAGTAGAAAGCAAACTTGTGGTTTTGATATTCCAGTACTAATGTCTGTCTTATTGCTTCTAGCTTTCTGCCTGATGTGACTCATTCCAAGAGGTTCACAATGACAGAACATGGAATTAAATGGGCCTGTGAATATTGTACCTATGAGAACTGGCCATCTGCCATTAAGTGTACTATGTGCCGTGCACAGAAACCAAGTGGAGCTATCATCACCGAGGAGCCCTTCAAAAGCGGCTCAAATGACGTGGGCCGTGATTGGGATCCCACAGGTGTGGAGAGTGGCGGCAGTAGTCCCTTAATATGCCCGGATTCCAGTGCTAGGCCTAGAGTTAAATCATCTTTTGGTGTGGAGGGTACAAGTAAGTGGTCATGCCACATGTGCACATACTTGAACTGGCCAAGGGCAATCCGTTGTACTCAGTGTTTGTCCCAGCGCCGCACCAGGAGCCCCACAGAATTGCCTCAGTCCTCAGGATCTGGTTCTAGACCTTCCTCTTTTCCTGTTGACCCTTGTGAGGAATACAATGATAGAAATAAACTCAACACTAAAGCCCAGCACTGGACTTGCTCTGCTTGCACATATGAAAACTGGGTCAAGGCCAAAAAATGTATGGTATGTGATCATCCCAGGCCCAACAATTTGGAGGCTATTGAACTGGCTGAGACTCAGGAAGCTTCCTCAATTATTAATGAGCAAGATCGTGCTCGCTGGAGGGGTAGCTCTAGCAGTAGCAACAGCCAAAGAAGATCACCTACCACCTCTAAACATGAATCAGAAATGAAATTGGATTTTCAAAGGATTGAACTGGCTGGTGCTGTTGGTAGCAAAGAGGAACTTGAAGTTGATTTAAAAAAATTAAAGCAAATAAAAAATCGCTTGCGAAAGAGAGATTGGCTCTTCCTGAATGCATGTGTGGGTAAGTCGTGTTTTTTTACATATCCTCCTTATTGCTGAAGCATATTGGCAGTGTTAATTATCTTATTCAACTGCCCACCTAATTTTTAACTCTGCTTTGCATGTCTTCTACTGATTTGAGATTATTTGTATGTGATCTATGCTAATTTCAATTTATCCAATACATACAAGACTGACAGGTGGTCAGATAACTAAAACTATAATGTACTATACAGGTCTTATATCCCGCAATTTTTCAATAAGGATTCAATGCAGCTAACAAAAGATTTTGTACAGTGTTACAATAGGAACAGTGAATGAGGTAAGAGAGATCAGTAGAGACAGATGTATTGGCTAGGGTTATCTTATCTATAAGGAGAAGATATGTCTTAAGTGTCTTCCAGAAGCTGAAGTATGTTTGTAGAGATGTTGGGAGTTTTAAACTAAACTAAACCTTAGGTTTGTATACCGCATCCTCTCCACAATCGTAGAGCTCGTCACGGTTTACAGGAGCTGGGATAGAAAAGGAACTCTAATGAAGGGTTATAGGCCTTGGTATAAAGAATGTTTATAGGGGCTTAGAGAGGAAGGAAGTATTACATTTTTGAGAATAGCCAAGTTTTCAGATGTTTACAGAAAAGTTGGAGAGAGCTCAGATTCCGAAGTGGGGAGGTAAGGTTGTTCCAGAGCTCAGTGATTTTGAAGGGGAGGGAGGTCCCTAGTTTTCCTGCATGGGAAATGCCTTTTAATGAGGGGAAGGATAGTTTTAATTTTTGGGTGGATCTGTTGGTATTAGGATTTGAGGAATTCCAAGAAAGTGGAATAAAGGGAGGAAGGATGCCGTTTAGGATCTTGAAAGTTAGGCAGGCACATTTAAAGTGGACCCTGGAGATTACTGGAAGCCAGTGAAGCTTGGACAGGAGTGGTGAGACATGGTCAAATTTCTTTTCTCTAGCAACAGCAGCAGATGAATCCAGAGACCAATGGGATAGCCCACATCTACCAGCAGGCGGAGATAGAGAAACTGATTAACAGGTGGTCCTATTGGCTGGCACTCCTCCTGTTTATCCAGTATTCTCTATCTCCCAGCAGGAAAAGGTCGCTGTTCAACTAGTTCTTGAATTCTGGCTGTGACTGGAAAATTATTTTCTCCTGTTGAGGTTTCTCTTCAGTGAGCTGGCAGTGCTATTTCTCCTGTTGAGATTTTCTCTTCAGTGTTCAGCTGAACGGTGCCGGCTTTAGGGGTTACACCTGGGCTCCTCCAGGTCCCTGCCTCACCCTCCCTCCAGTGATAGAGGGTCTAACTGGGTCTCTAGTTTTTCTTCTTTCTCTTAAAAAAAACAACAAAAAAAAACCAGAGCCCTTACTGGCTATTTCTGCTTGTGCCCTATCAGGGGTGCTCCACTGGTGCATACCGGCGTCTGTCAGCTCTGTCAGCCAGGTTGTGAGTATTCCTTTTTTACATTGCATCTGCGGTTATGTTTTCTAGTGGTGTTGGAGCTGTGGATTTTGGTTTGGAGTTGTCTTAGGACTGCGGGGTTTGTTAATGGTATTATGTTTCCTCAGTCTGAGGAACCTGCATAAGAACATAAGAAGTTGCCTCCGCTGAGGCAGACCAGAGGTCCATCTTGCCCAGCGGTCCGCACCCGTGGCGGCCCATCAGGCTTAATTGCCTGAGCAGTGCCCCTGACTAATTTTGTAACTGCCTCTAATCCTATCCTTATAACCTACTTCTACTCCTATCTGTACCCCTCTATCCCTTTGTCCTCCAGGTACCTATCCAAACCTTCTTTGAAGCCCTGTAGAATGCTCCTGCTTATCACTTCTTCCAGTAGCGCGTTCCATGTGTCCACCACCCTCTGGGTGAAAAAGAACTTCCTGGCGTTTGTTCTAAACCTTCCCCCTTTCAATTTCTCCGAGTGCCCCCTTGTACTTGTGGTTCCCCATAATTTAAAAAATCTGTCCCTGTCCACTCTTTTCTATGCCCTTCATGATCTTGAAGGTTTCTATCATGTCCCCTCTAAGTCTCCGCTTTTCCAGGGAGAAAAGCCCCAGCTTCTTCAGTCTGTCAGCATATGAGAGGTCCTCCATACCCTTTATTAGCTTAGTTGCTCTTCTCTGGACTCTCTCAAGTACCGCCATGTCCTTCTTGAGGTACGGCGACCAGTATTGGACGCAGTACTCCAGGTGCAGGCGTACCATTGCACGGTACAGTGGCAGGATGACTTCCTTCGTCCTGGACGTTATACCTTTCTTAATGATGCCCAACATTTTGTTTGCCTTCCTTGAAGCTGTTGCGCACTGCGCCGACGCCTTCAATGATGTGTCTACCATCACTCCCAGGTCTCTTTCAAGGTTACTCACCCCTAGGAGGAAGTGACGTCACCTCGCTGAATGGCAGCGTGAAGCAGAAGCTCCGTCGGGCTTTTGTGAAAATTTGCGAGTGGCGCTTCCACAGCGTTGTTTCTTCGCCGTTATTTTTGGCTGCCGGGGTTCCCCTGCTGATGGCGACTCGAAAACGCCTGGACAAGTTTAAATTTTTCGGTGATCCGCCGGAAAAATCAGGCCCGGAGGTGGTGAGTGGCATGGGAGAGAAAAAAAAGATGGCGGCCGGGCCGGCGACTCAGTCTGAGTCGGAGGATGAAGGCATCTCTGACCAGCGGGGGGAGGCTGGAGAGGCACCGAAAAAATCGATGGCTGCCTGGTTTACAGAGCTGAAGGCTGAAATAATTGGAGTGAGGGGAGATGTGCGGGCGGCGATTGCAGAGCTCCGTACGGAGGTCAGTGAGCTGGGAGCTCGGGTTTCGGCTTCCGAAGACACCGTGGCGGCTCTAACTACCACTGTCTCCACTACCTCTGATGTTACAGGTCGCCTATCATCTGAACTCCGGGACTTACAGGCACAAGTTGAAGACTTGGAGAACCGCTCTCGGAGATGCAACCTGCGGTTCAAAGGTATTCCGGAAACGGAAGCATTTCGGGACAGTAAAGAGGTGGTGAGAGCCTTTTGTGCACATCTATTGAGGGCTGATGGAGCTGAAGTTCCTGAGTCTATCGTTTTGGTACGGGCCCACCGCAGTCTGGGAGCTCCCAGGGCCCATGGCACACGAGATATAATAGCCTGCTTTGGAGAGTTTACATTGAAGGAACGTATTTTATTGGCTGGCCGCAGACAAGCAGCTCTCCGATGGAAAGATCTGGCAGTGGGGGTTTTCCAAGATTTGGCGTGGTCTACTTTGCAGAAGCGCAGAGCGTTTAAAGATGTCACACAAGCGCTGCGCTCTGGGGGCCATAAATATCGATGGCTATTCCCCTTTGGCATATGGATGACCATTAACGGCACATCTCGTCGAGTAACTACAGTGTCTGAAGCTTGGGCGGAGATGAGAGCTCTGGGCTGCGGGATTCCGATGGAAGGGGACAGACCTCCGGCAATAGCATCTACTTCTGCGCAAAGTGAGCCTTGGAGAACAGCGTTGCGTTCTGGCAAGAAATCTGCAAAATCCCAGACCTGAACATGTTTGGACACTGGTAAAACCATTTTGATCTGCCTCGTTGCGGGGCTTTGCCTGGACTTGTTTAGCGCAGGCCCTTGGAACTGGGGGGGAGACTTGGAGACATTGGTTTGACACTGCTCCCTTTGAATGGGGCTTGGTGGTTCATTATTATGTACTGTTCTCATAGTGTAAGTTTGAAGTTGGATGGTTCTCTGGTTGGTGGGGTCTGGGATCCGGGGGGTTCGGTGTTTGCACGTATGGGGTGTGTGAGGTTGGGGGAGTGCTTGGTGGATGAGTGCAGGATGGAGAGGGGTGGAGTGGCATATAGTGACAGTGGGGGTATTCATTTGCTGGAAGTTTCATTGACTTTATGGATGAGGGATGATTGCCTTTGGGGGAGGATTGCACTTTCTACACGCTGGCGAATCCTGAGGCTCGGGATTCGAATCAGCAAAGGGGTGGGGGGAGGGGGGAGGGCTCTGGGGGGGGCTAGGGGGGGAAGAAGGGCAGGGAAGGAGGGTGATAAGCTTTTCATTATAGGTTCGTGGAATGTTAATGGACTTAATAGTCCGGGTAAGCGCAGTATTGTATTTAAAGAGTTGACACGCTTGCAATGGGATGTTTGTTTACTCCAAGAAACACATTTAAGGCCTCGAGATGTAGCAGTCCTACAATCTCCATATTTTGATCAAATCTGGACCCACCAGGGGTCGGTGCCGGGGAAGAGGGTGGGAGGGGTGGCCATTTTGGTTAGAAAGGGACTGGGTCTAGAGGTTCAACAAGTCTTTCGGGATGGGGCAGGGAGATGTTTGGCTCTAGTGGCTACCTTACAGGGCCGTTCTATCACTATTATAAATCTGTATGGTCCCAACACTGGTCAAGCAGCATATTTTGGGTCCCTTAGAACTGAATTGGTGGGTTTTGTGAAAGGCTCTGTGTATCTGGGTGGAGATTTTAATGTTACCCCGGATGTTCATCTGGATCACTCTGTGGGAGGGACTCGTTCTCCGACTAGGACCGCTAGAAAGGCTCTTCTATCTTTGTTTTCTTCTCTGGGCTTGGTAGACAGTTGGAGGTTGTCTCACCCTGCGCAGCACTCTTATACTCACTACTCTCATGCGCATAGATCGTATGCGCGTATTGATGGGGTTTGGGTTCATCGTAATTCCTGGGGTGGGATTCGACAGGCTGAAATTGGAGCTATCCAAATTTCTGATCACGCGCCAGTGTGGGTAGCCTGCGCGGGTTATTGGGAGGGGGTGGGACGTCGTTTTTGGCGACTTAATGAGTCTTTATTGAAAGATCCAGCTGTAATTCGAGAGGTGGGTGCGACCGTGGCCCAGTACCTTCAACATAATGATAACAATACGGTCACTGATGCGACTCTGTGGGATGCACTGAAGGTGGTGGTGCGGGGCGTTTTTATTAAATGGGGTGCTCGCCGAAAGCGTTTGCGGGCGCAGCGTTCTTTAGCGCTTCATGAACAGCTGGAGCGATTGACGAAGTTGCATCAGAGACATCAGGACCCCTTAGTATATGACCATCTTGTTAGGGTTCGTGCGGAGCTCTCCTTACTACAGATGGAGGAGTACGAGTTCTTGAGGTTGTGCCTACGCCACACTGTTTATGAGTATAATAACACACCTGGATCTCGCTTAGCTCGACTTATTAAGCTGAAGCAGGCGAGAGCGAATATTACAAAGATTAGGGATACCGCGGGCACTGAGCATCGTACCGATTCGGCTATTAGTGCTGTGTTCCTCGATTTTTATTCAGACTTGTATCGGCCATCGGGAGGGCACGATTCCACTGCCATTGAGGGGTAACTTTCTGAGTTGCGGCTGCCGCAGCTTTCGGACGCTGATAGAGATTTGCTTAATGAGCCTATTGAATTAGGGGAAATTCTGGGAGTCATAGCTAATTTGAAGTTGGGTAAATCGCCTGGGCTAGATGGGTATACTAATCAATTTTATAAACTTTTTCGGGAGATTTTGGCTCCATTATTGGTCCGCGTAGCGAATGGAGTACGGGGAGGTTCCCCGTTGCCCAATTCAATGGGGGAGGCAGGGATTTCGGTCTTGCTCAAGCCGGGCAGAGATCCTATTGGGTGCGGGTCGTATAGACCGATTTCGTTATTAAATACTGATGCAAAAATTTTAGCGAAAGTTTTGGCTCTTCGTCTGGGAAAGGTTCTACCCTCTCTGGTACATTTGGATCAATCTGGTTTTGTTCAAAAGAGACAGGTTTGTGATAATATTAGACGAACGTTGCATCTTTTGTGGGCGGCACAACGGACTTCGGCAAAAGTTGTCTTTTTGGCGATTGATGCGGAAAAGGCTTTCGATCAAGTGGCGTGGGAATTTTTATGGCAGGTGATGCATCGGATGGGGCTGGGCTCTTTCTTTTTGGCTTGGGTGCAAGCCTTTTATAGGGCTCCTAAGGCTACTGTGCGTATTAATGGGATTTATAGTGATTTCTTTTCCATAGGGAGAGGCACTCGACAGGGCTGTCCTTTATCTCCCTTGTTGTTTGCTCTCTCTATGGAACCCTTAGCCATTCGCATACGGGAGCATGGGGATTTATTGGGGGTGAAGGTGGGAGATCTTGAACATCGTTTAGCACTGTTTGCCGACAATGTGTTGTTGTATGTTCGGGACCCGGAGGTTTCATTGCCGATTCTTGTTGCCCTTTTCTTGGAGTATGGGAGGGTTTCGGGATTTACGGTGAATATGGATAAATCTGAACTGTTGAGTGTTACCTTGGGTGAAGAAGACCAACGTCGTTTGGCTGCTCAGTTTCCTTTCCGCTGGGCGCCCGGGGTTATTCGTTATTTGGAGATTCGGTTACCTGCGGACTTATCCCAATTGTTTACTGTTAATTATGCGCGGCTTATACAACAGATTAGGACCGATATTCAACGCTGGAATGGGTTTTGGTTGTCATGGTGGGGTCGCATAGCAGTTCTTAAAATGAATGTTTTGCCCCGCTTGCTTTTTCTTTTCCAAACATTGCCGATTTCGGTCCCTACTCTAGTTTTGAAACAGTTGCATACTCTGTTTTTTCGCTTTATTTGGCAGGGGCGGCCTTCTCGTATCTCTAGGGCAGCGCTGTGGGCGGCCAGGGCTAGTGGGGGGCGGGCGGTACCGAATTAATTTTGGTATTTTCGAGCAGCTCAATTGCGACTTTTATTGGATTGGGAGATTGCAGATTATAAATTGGCGGTCCGTCTGGAACAACACTTTGTGGGGTGCCCCTGTTTGAAACATTTACTTTGGTCATCTTCTATTGGTACTAGGAGGTTCGAGGTTCCGGGAAACCCATTTCTGGTACACCTTTTGAAAGTGTGGTGTGATTCCCGTCGCCGTTGGGGGGGGGGGTGGTTCCGTCGATGTTGGTGGCGGTGCGGGAGGAGCCCCTGTTCCCTGTTGGAAGGGAGAGTTCTGCATTTGTGAGGTGGGCACATTTAGGGATGCATACTTTTCGGGATGTGCTTCAAAAAGGGGTCCTGATGTCTTTTGAGACCTTCCGGCTTAGTGCTGCCTTGCCCAGAGGAGACTTTCTAGCCTATTCTCAAATACGTCATTTTCTTCATTCTCGGGAGTGGGATCGGGGATCCTTTCAGTCTACTGATCCCTTTGCTCACATGTGGTTCACTCTTAGGAGCCTTCCTAAGCCTATCTCTGCTCTTTACCAATATATTCGAGGCTCCTATTCCTTTCCGTCTCTTTATCAGCGAGCTTGGGAGTTGGATTTCAATTGTACATTTTCTGTTCAGGAGTGGGCCCGGATCACCACTGAGGTAGGCAAGGCCACCTCGTGTGCTCTCATTAAGGAAAATGCTTACAAAGTGGTTATGAGGTGGTACTATACGCCGGAACGTCTTCACCGTATGTATCCCGGGGTTTCAGCTTTGTGTTGGAGATGTGGGTTAGCCTTGGGGACCTTTTTGCATATCTGGTGGGCCTGTCCCATCCTACAGCCTTTGTGGAGGCAGGTGGTGGGGTGTTTATCACAATTGTTACAAATATTGTTACCTTTTTCTCCGCAGGGGTGCTTGCTAGGCCTTTACAATGTATGTTTATATTCATGGCAAACTAAGATCAGACGTTGGGGCCTGGCAGCGGCTAAATGCTTGATAGCTGCTCGTTGGAAACAGGGGCAAGCGCCCACCCAATTGGAATGGACTGTTAAACTTCAGTTTATTTGTAATATGGAACTGTCTATAGCAAAGCGTCATGGTTATTATTATACTTATACCCGGACTTGGACACGAATCCTTGATAAAATTACATCTTTGTCTTGAGCTTATTTCTGTGGAGGGGGGGGGTTGAGGACTGAGGGGGCTCTCCTGAAGAACCAACTGGGGGCCCTCTTTGCTGGTGGTAAAGCTTGGGGGTGGGAGGGAGGGAATTGTGGAGTTCTGGTTGTTGCTGGGTATCAGGGGCTTAACTGTATTGGTGGGGGTACTTCTGTGATTTGTACATTGATTGCAGTGCTCTCTGATTGATGGCTGTATGTTCTGTTGTCTATGATATTCATGGTATGGTTTGTATATTTTCAAAACTTTTCAATAAACATTTATTGATTAAAAAAAAAAAAAAAAAAAAGGTTACTCACCCCTAGCGGTGATCCCCCCATTTTGTAAGTGAACATCGGGTTCTTTTTCCCTACATGCATGACTTTGCATTTCCCTATGTTGAAGCTCATTTGCCACTTTTTGGCCCACTCTTCCAGCGCTGTTAGATCCTTTTGGAGATCTTTGCAGTCCTCCGTGTTTCCAACCCTGCTGTATAGTTTGGTGTCATCCGCAAATTTAATAACCTCACATTTTGTTCCTGCCTCTAGGTCGTTAATAAATATATTGAACAGGAGCGGTCCCAGCACCGACCCCTGTGGAACTCCGCTCTTGACCCATTGCCAGTCTGAGTAATGGTCTTTTTCTCCAACCCTCTGTTTCCTGTCCGCCAGCCAGTTTTTGATCCATCGGTAGACCTCCCCTTGCACCCCGGTCGCGTGCTTCACCTGCTAGATGATTATTTCTTAACTGCTAAACGGTGTTAGGTTATGGAATTATTGAAGTATAAAAAAAACAACCCAAAAACAATTGTGGAATGTATGAATGTTTCTCTGGAGGGCTCCTGCTCGGTATTTGGGCGCGGTTGAATGAATCTGTGCTTTCCCGCGTGCGGGAAGCGCAAGCGTCTTCTGATGCGTGGGCGGGAGAGTCCTACTGTTTGCGGCCTGTTCGCTGAGGCTGCCCTTGGTACAGCGTGTGCCGTGGCGGTGTCCACGTTGCCAAGAGGGACGCTGTTTGTGGTGCCTGTGCCTCTCCGCAAGCTAGGAGGCGCGCGCTCGTACACCGACGCTGGCGGGAGCCCCGCAGCGTTATTGGAGTCTGTTTCGGCACCTGCCTTATTCCTGTGCCTGCCGCGGTCTCCCTGTTATAGTCATAGCTGCGTCTGTGAGTTGCAGCTGCAGTGACCTCTCTCTCAGTGGTGAGACTCGCTCCCGGGGCTGTTGTTTGGACACACACGGGGGCCGTCCTGACTTGCAGACCATTATGGGCTTAGTTCCTCCGTTGCGGTTTTTCAGGCACAATGTCAGCAGAGGGCACATTACCGCTGCGGGGGGGGGGGGGGGGGGAGCTACCCGGGTCTTGGTTCGGATCTCTCCTGCTACCTTCCGGGATCCCCATATGATGAAGTTTTTTGCCTTTGTCTGTTTTTTTCCCCTTCTTGTGCCCTGGGGCTGCGCTGCTGGTGTGGGATACTGCTATAGCATTTTTTCATTGTCCTAGGGTGCTAGATTTCCTGTTGGGGCTGCACTCTGATGGTAGACTAGGGTTGCCTGGGGGCATCTTGCCTTTATCAGCGGGCTGGACTAGGTTCTATTTTCTGGGACACTCCATAGATTTATGAGGCTACCGTCTTTTCCAGATGTATGATAAGCAGCCCCCATATTTTTCCTTGTTCGCATTGTTATGCGTGGGTTCAGTTCCCTTGTAGCCATGCACTGGGCGGCTATGTGGCTATATGTAGGTTTGCATCTTCCCTGCAGTTTCTCTTTTGGACTGGATGTCTGATCTTTCTGTCAGCCAGGTTCATGTACTTTGCCAAAGGGCACTTTATTTGGTTCCTACTTTTCCCTTAGGGTATTGAAGTGAAGCTTATGTGGAATTGTTTACACTCCTGGCCGTCACGACCCTGTTTTCAGAATTCAACTCTGTGGGGTACAAATTGGCCGTTTGCTTCCTTTTTCTCTTCTTTTTTGCCCGGCCATACTGGAGTTTTCTCGGGACAGTTCTTTTAGTTAGTACTGCTTTCATGGTTCCAGTATACTTCTCTTTACATTGCGAAACTGGATTTTTCCTAGGAGACTTTATTTCTTCTTGCAGTTCCTACAGTTCTCATCCTGCATTCCCTGACCTTTTGCTCTTCATTCTGAGGGGATCTTGACTTCTTCCAATGACTCTTCAGGCTTTCTCCTGAGTGAGAAGACGCTATAATGTCAGGTCAGGGGACTGTGATGATTTTTCTGGATGCTTGCAACTTTGCATCCTCCTCCGGTTTCCATTCGTTCTTGGGGTCTTTGTGTTTTGGGTTTCCCTTTTCAGTGTTACTGGTCCTCAGGGCAGTTCTTCTAGTTCTTCGGGAACTAAGGGACGTGGTTCCACATACTGCATGGTGCCCAGGGGCTTTGGGCAGGCTGGATCCCATTCTGCTGAATTAGTTTCTTTGGGTTACACATTCTGCGGAAAACCTGGGAGAATATTTACATTGTCCCTATGGACTCCGAATCGGCACTAGGTTTGCTTGCCTCTCTTTGAGCTGCGCTTTTGGTTTTGGCACATGCCATTTCATCTACCCAAGGCTTCAAGGACTTTTTGGAAATTGTGGGCAGGGGTACCGTTTTGGCGCTACCAGGTGATTCACCTAATTTCTACTTGACTGACTGATTGATTCGGACGTCTTCTGGTCGGGCCATTTGACTGACACGAAAAGGGTGGTTTCCTTTCCTCAGTTCTTTGGACATGGCTCTTCGAATTTGCACAGCGCTCTTTTCTCCTGTGCTGTTTATAGGTATATCGGGGAGATGTTTTTATTCCTATAGGAGAGAAATGTGTTTCTGCCCAGAGACTAGGGCGATGGGTCTCAGTCTCAGGTTTGCTTTCTTCTTCAGTCATCATGACCAAGAGTATGGGATTCTGTACAGGTTACAGGATCCCTGTTGCTGACTCCACGGGGAACTTCGGCTTGCTTTCCCATTATTATGCTACAGCAGTCGCTTTTGTTCCGGTGGTTCCTGGTACCTCAGGGCTCCAATTATTTGGTAGGCTCCTCATGCATCGCTCTGTATGATTTGGTGACTCAACGAGATTTCTCTTTTCAAAAGCATGCCTCGGTCCTTGCTGGACTAGCTCGTGGCCACCAAACATCCCGGGCTGTCTGGTTGGGGGCTCAATAGCTTCCATCCTCAGCTCCAGGAGTCTGGTCTTCAGAGGCAACTCAGTTCTTGTTCATTCTTCTACTCTTGAGCAGGGTCAGGCTACCTTTCTGGAGCTTCAGATCATACTTCCGGAATGCCGCTGAGGGTCATTTTGGTCATTATTAGGATGGGGGTATTTCTCTACAGCTTGGGCAGTAGGTGTTGTACTCAGTTGGCAGGTGAAGTTGTTCTACTTCAATGGCCATCTCATCTTCATCTTCTGTTGGCAGATCCTTTTATGGATCAGGATGTGAGTTTGGCTAGACTTTCTCTCCGCGGAATCTGAGCATGGCCCATTTCTTGTATGTTAACAGTGTACAGTGCTGTATGCGCTCGGGAAAGTGTGCATGTTAGTAATAGTGTAATCTTCTGCATCCTGGATGTTGAGATTTGTGGCTCAGGCGTTCTAGCTCTTTTTATGGACGTGAGATCTCCTGGAACTAGACCTCATGGCCTCGCCTCTCAATTCTAAGCTTCCTAGCTTCTTCAGCGGGTCCAGGGAGTGGGAGTTAGAGGGGGTTGCTGCGTGGCTCCTTTTTCGCCTTTGCCTTCTCCTTTTCAGTATTTTCCGCTGGCTGATGATGGCTTGGATTTGCCATCTCGAGTTCGCCTTCCGGGCACAGTATTTGTAGAATCTCTGGATTGGCGGTGCCATCCTTACTATACGGATTTGATGAGTCTTTCGACAGCCGGACTAAGAAGTTTCCTGGTATCTCTGGCTTTGCTCGCCTAGGGTCCGATCTACATATTTGTACTACTTTAGTATTACGACCTAGCTTTTGGGAAAGGTCTTGGCTGACGTGTAAGGGTTATGCGAAGCAGGTTGTTTCTTCTTTTATCCAGGTGCTACGGACATCTTCTCCTGTGGCTTCTGCTTCCTTTTGGAGGTTTTTCCTTTCTTGGGTGCTTCTTAGCGTTTGAACCACTCCAGAGTTCCTTTTTGGGCACGAGTGTATTGCCGAGGGCTTAGCGTTCAGTTCCCTTCAGCTTCTAGTGCCATTCGTGGCTTGTTACGAGGGCTAGGTATATTGCTCTTCGCTTACTTCTCAGCTTCATGTGGTTCAGTTCCTACACAGAGTGCGGTATATTCATGCACCTCTTGGAAAGCACGGTTTGGAGTACAATCTTCACGTACTTTTCAATTTACCGAAGGCTTCATTTCATCCTTGTCTTTTGGGACTCTGAAGGGCTGTGCCGTTGAATACGGGGTTTCTTGTGGCCATGGCTTCAGCTCTGTGGTTTTCTATGTTGCAGGCCTTGTTCAGCGGGAATTCCTATTTCTGATTTCTGAAATATGAGGTATCAGTTCGGATGGTAACACTTTTCCTTCTAGGGGGGGTGTCATCCTTTCTTTTATGTCACGCTCACTTTTCCTTCCTTCTTCCTGGGAGGAGAACTTGGGAGCAGTGCTTTTATTCACTGCATTTTTTGGTATGTATGTAGCATCCGCGAGCTCGGGTTCTAACGACTTTTAGTTGTCTATATCTCCTTTTTGTATTCTTCAAGGGACGCCTCAAACGTATGGCGGCGTCTGAAGCATCCATCGCTCGATGGGTCCAGAAGGACATTCTTTATGCTTGCTTGCTGGCAGGGAAGCGGTTGGCGAAAGAACTTCATGACCATTCCACTGGAGCGATGGCTACTTTTTGGGCTCGGCCCAGAGGATTTTTCCTTAGAGGAGATTTGTCTTACAGCTACTTGGTCTTCCGAGAGTGCTTTCTCTTTGCATTTCTGCTTGGATGTGTGGGCGCATGTGGTAGGGGCGTTTTGTGCTTCGGTTGTTGCAGAGGCGGTGTTTGTTTCCCACCCAGATTGAGGATTGCTTTGCTACATTCCATTGGTCTCTGGATTCATCTGCTGCTGTTGCTAGGGAAGAAAAAATTATGTTCTTACCTGTTAATTTTCTTTCCCTTAGACGCAGCAGATGAATCCAGAGCCCCACCCTTTCTGAATATTGTCTCTTGGTTTTTTCTTTTGCAACTTTCGCAGTTTGTTATTATGGCAGGTTGTTTTCTGTATTATTGCATTTTGAGATTTGTTATGGGAAAGAAGTTTTTTTTTTTTTTTTTAAATAATATGTTTTATTGCATTTTCAGAAAATAGTACAAACATTCCAGAATGCAAGGTGTACATCAGAAAGAATGAGCACCAAAACACATCTCAACTTCACCTAACATCTGAAAAATCCCCCCCTCACCCCCACCCCCCTTCCCCAACCTCAACCAAACCATAAGAAAAACACAAAGTCCATTCCAGTGCAGTCTCTACATGAATCTCAGACATTCAATAAGTTGCTACGAGCTCTATGCGTTAAAGTGTCACAAAATGGTGTCCAGCAAAGACAAAATAATCGGCCCTGTACAGAGTCCAAGGAAGAAAAACACAGTCTCTCCATGGAGGCTTGGTGAATCATCAACGTTCGCCACCGAGATAGCGTCGGGGACGCAGCAGAGATCCAGCAGAGCAATATTGCCTTCTTCCCTATCAACACCGCTCTAGACAGGAAGCTACGAAATCCCTTCGGTGCAGACAAAGGAATATGATTCAATGTAAACAGCATCACCGGATTCAGTGTAAATTTGTAATTCCACATGGTTTGAATATGAGTGCAAAGCTGCTGCCAAAAGGTAGAGATCCTAGTGCATGTCCAGAACTGATGACCCAATGTAGATGGAGAGTGAGAACATTTGAGGCATTGGTCAGACGGACACATTTTTGCCTGAAACTGGTAAGAAGTAGACCTGTAGAGCCGGTGTAGAAATTTGTAGTTCATTTCAATCAGTGTCACACTATGTGTCACCCGAGACGCCCGAAAGGCGCCCCTACGTATCATGAAGGAAGTCACCTTGCAGGAAAGTTCCTGAGTCCATTTAAGAGTAATAGTATCATAAGGGGGCTCTCCCAAATGTTCCTGAAGGTGACGATGATGAAATCGCAATGGAATCTGAACTTGAGCCGTTAAACTCAACGCGTCCGAAAGGGACTCCATACAGCGGTCAGTGATAGAGTCGCGGGGTAAAGAGTTCACATAGGAGGACAGTTGAAGGTAAGAGAGCCAGTCAGTAGGTCGCCAACCATGATCACGTTGCAGTTCCTCAAACGTCTTCAGTGCGCCTGAGGAATGTACTAGTTGAAACATGTATTGATTAGTTTGTAAGTTCCACACCTCAGAGGACACCGGGTCCAGTCCCGCTGTAAAGGCACCATTGCCTCGCAGTGGCAAATAAGGAGTCGCCTTGAAGGAGATATGAAGTTGATTACATAGTAACTTCCAGAGACGTCGTAAAGGCATTAAAAATAAGTCCCTTGCAGAGGAAGTTTTTCGTGGCAAATGTGGAACATGGAGTAAATAGCTAAAATGATATGGAGAACAAAGTAAGAGTTTCTGAGAGGATGCCGAAAAATGGTCTTGTGCCCCTGAACCAGTCATTCAAATGTCTCATCTGACATGCCCAAGACAGCAGGCGGAGATTACGGAGACCAAAGCCACCGCGATCTCTAGGACGTGCCAATCCAGACAAAGTTATTCGTGCTCTCTTCCCATTCCACAGGAAGCGTTATATGCTTCGCCCAAGTTGTTTGTCATGCCGTGCAGTTAATAAAACAGGGATCATTTGAAATACATAAAGCCATTGAGGCACCAGCACCATGTTATACAATGCTATTTTACCCATTAAAGAGAGTGGATAAACCCTCCAATTCTCCAATTTTTGGACCGTAGTAAGAACCAGAGGGTTTATGTTAAGTGTATACAATTCTGCAGGATCAGGAGAGATAATGATACCCAAATATTTAAGGTGACCCGACGCCCAAACAAGAGGAAAAGTACCCTGCCATTGCGTCTGCACCTCCAGGGTCAAAGGCAATACCATGGATTTTGATTTGTTCAACATCATTCCCGAATATATACTGAATTCATCCAACAACTCTAGGGCCCTAGGGAGAGAGATTGCAGGAAATCCCAAAGTTAATAAAAGGTCATCTGCTTAAGCCAATACTCGTAAGTGGGAATCCCTTTCCGGTAGTCCTGTTAGTATATCATCCTGCATTATGGTGCGCAGGAAGGGGTCCAAATACAGTAAAAAAAGGAGAGGGGAAAGCGGGCTGCCCTGTCGCGTCCCACGCGCTATCTGAAATACAGAGGAACGTGTACCGTTAACCAAAATACAAGCCGTGGGATCATTATATAGCAAGTGAAGCATATCAAGGAACCACCCTTCAAAACCCATGTATGTAAGCACGTGAAAAAGGTACTCCCAATTAACTTGGTCAAAGGCCTTGGCTGCATCCAATCCCATCAATATCCCCGGATATGCAGAGTCTTTAGAACGCTGTAGTGCGGTGAGTAGTCTGCGAACATTGAGAACTGAATGACGATGTTGTACAAAGCCAACTTGTTCCAGTACTATCAGATGGGGCAATAAAGTAGCCAGTCTATTAGCCAATATTTTGTCCAAAATTTTGATATCCACATTAATTAAGGATATTGGCCTATAGGATTCAATGTCCCGGTTTAGGTAGTAAAGTTATGAAGGCCTGATTAGCCCCCTGGGAGAAAGAGCCACCCTCTAGAGCAGCGTTATAGTATGCCTCCAGAGGTCCACAAAGGGATGGAAAAAGAAGTTTATAGAACTCCGGGGAAAATCCATCAGGACCCGGTGATGTACCCCCCTTAAGCTGGTTAACCGCTCCCTGCAGTTCCTTACCCTGAATGGGACGATTCAATAGTAAACGATCTGGTGATGTTAATCTGGGCACCCCTGCATCCATCAAATAATCCTCCACCTCAGGCCCCCCCTGGCCATCTCTTGAAGCATAAAAGTCTTTATAGTACTGTAGAAAACTATCCACGATATCAGGCGTGGTGGTGAGTTCCTTACCAGAACTAAGTAGAATACGGGAAATGTGACGATTTGAACGGTTGGGTTTGGTCAAGTTAGCTAACAGAGGCCCTGCTCTATTCCCAAATCTGTAAAATTTAAACCTGCAATAATGAAAATAATGTTGGGTGCGTTCATGTAATAAAGTATTTAAGGCGTGCTGTGCTGCCGCCAAGGCCTCCTGCGACCGTGGTGACGGATGTGCAATATGAGCCCTCTTAAGACGTTTATATTCACTCTCCAAATGTAAAATTCCCCGAGAGAGACGGGTTCTGTGTGCACTGACATAGGAAATAATATCCCCCCTAAGCACTGACTTAGCCGCCTCCCAAAATAATAATGGTTGAGCCTGATGCTGAGAGTTGAAAGCCACGTAATCGTCCCATTTCTGTGTAAGATATTTCTGAAAATTCAAATTATTAAATAAATAGGACGGAAACCTCCAAGCTCCCCCAGGCACTGAGTCAGTACCAGTCAAAATGTCAAGCCAAATAGGATAGTGATCAGACACAGAAAGAGGACCCACCTCTGAAACCTGAATTTTAGGTAAATAAGCAGACGATGTCAATATGTAATCTATGCGAGAAAATGTTTGATGTGCGCGAGATTGTTGTGTAAAGTCCCGGTCCGTAGGGTGCAACAGATGCCAAGGATCAATAAGATCTAAAGTATCACATAAATAGGGTATACCCTTAGTAGGACCAAAAGACTGAGAAGGACCCGGGCCCGTTCTGTCCATGCTAGGGTCCAGCACCTGGTTAAAATCTCCCAAAAGTATCAAAGGGTTGGTGGAATCCCAGACACCTAGCCCCGCCAATGTGGTAAAAAATGTGTGATCATATTGGTTGGGAGCATAAATCATTAGCAAGTTAAATATAGAGCCCGACATGGTAACCTTACACAGTAATGTCCTCCCCAAAGTATCCTTGTAGATTTGTTCTACTTTTCCCGGAAATCCCCTTCTAACCAACAGAACCACAACCGCCTTCCCATTAGAGGAAGAGGAATAACAAACCTGACCCACCCAACCTCGCAAGAGCTTAGCTTGTTCAACATCCGAAAGTCTAGTCTCCTGAAGACAGGCCAAATCAGCTTTGTGGTGTTGAAGACGCTGTAGAATTTTACTGCGCTTGACAGGAGAGGTAATCCCACATACATTCCAGGATAAAATACGGAAAGTTTTAGGGCTCACGTGGAAACATTCAAACTGTACATTGCATAATACCTCTGACACATACCCCCCGGCTCCCAGCCATACCGGGGAGAAGTAGCAAATAAACAAGGCAGAAATGCTAAACAGAAAGGTTCACATGTAACAAGCTCAGAGACTACACTGGAAGGAAAAACATAAAAGAATACAAATAATCCCAGTTTCTCAGCATCAAACCCCCAATCCCCTCTACCCCTACCCAATCTGCCCCAACCCCCCTACTATCCCCTTCCCCCTCTAATCCCCACCCATCTAGAAACTACACTGACCTAAAACCCTTCAGGTTCTAGGAAAGCAGATCACATCTTAGAGGCTATCAGAACCCTGCCTTCTTTAATCTTGGTATAATAGATGCACATACAACTTTCAACTCTTAATCTTAAAGGAGAAACCCCCAATACCAGCTATACAGTAACAGCCAGTCATGTTAGTCAAGTAGCTCCAGAAGGAAATTCAGAACGATTAATAAACTCTCCCGCTGAGTCCGCAGAATCAAATACATGCCACTTCCCATTATGATGTATTTTGAGGACTGCAGGATAAAGAAACATAAACCTTCTCTTTTGGTCCACGAGTTTAGAGCAGAGAGGATAGAAAATCTTACGCTTTTTGGTCAGTGCTGCAGAGTAATCCTGACCTATGCGTACTGGTAAAGTTTCATATGTCAGAGGCTCTCTTTTGGAGCGAAATGCCCACAGCAGCTCTACTTTATGTCTGTAATTATGAAGTTTACCAATTACAACTGGGTCTCTGATCAGAACCTGTGCGAGGGCCCACTCTGTGTACGCGCTCAAAACGAGCTGGGCCCAAAGAGGACGGCATAGGGAGCTCACTTGCCAGCCAGGATTCCACCACCGATAGAAGTACCGAGTCAGAAATGGTCTCAGGTAAGCCAATGAAGCGCAGGTTTCCTCGACGAGACCTATTTTCCAAATCTTCAATTTTGTCTTGACAAAAGCGGAGCTAGGTAGTTAAGGTGGACACTGTGGAATCTATCGCCGTAGCCCCGTCTTCCACTGCCGAAACCCGTCCCTCCAACTCCGTCACTCGTTTTGCATTGTCCTCTAATAAAGATTCTAGTTTAGTCAGCTGTTTGGAAATAGTTTCCATGCGCGGCCCCAACGCCTGCAATATCACCTGTTGCAGCTCCGTGATCATGTCAGGAGTAAATGCTGTTGCCGGAGCGTCCACTTGAGGTGCAGCCGCCATTTTGTCTTCGCTGGGCCGCACCTTCTCCCGGTCTTTCTTCGCTGATTTTGAAGCCATTTGAGGTGCCGAGTGAGCGAGAAACCTGTCCATACAAGGAGCGCTATTTCCGCTGGTAAGGGGGGGTCAAAAATACTCGTGCCGATGTTCAAATTTTAGCGGCATGAAGCGCAGGGCTCCGGAGCCGAACGGAAGTGCAGCCGCTCAGCTCACAGCATCACGTGATCTCCTGGGAAAGAAGTTTTTTACATGCTATGCCTATTGATGGTTACGGATGCTTGAGCAAGGAGCTATACTGGATAAATAGGAGGAGTGCCAGCCAATAGGACCACCTGTTAATCAGTTTCTCTATCTCTGCCTGCTGGTAGATGTGAGCTATCCCATTGGTCTCTGGATTCATTTGCTGCGTCTAAGGGAAAGAAAATTAACAGGTAAGAACATAATTTTTCCATATTCAACTTGATGTATTTTATCTGTTCTATGTATTACTTCTTTCCCTGCCATGCCGGTATTTTCTGCATTATATTGTAAATGCTTTCTGTCTTTATCTGTTTTTAAGTCCATTATTCTAATTTGTATTTCCTTAGCAACAACAGCAGATGAATCCAGAGACCAATGGGATAGCACACATCTACCAGCAGGCGGAGATAGAGAAACTGATTAACAGGTGGTCCTATTGGCTAGCACTCCTCCTGTATCTCCAGTATTCTCTATCTCCCAGCAGGTGATGGTCGCTGTTTCACGAGCTCCTGGATTCTAGCTGGTTTTCTATTTCTTCTACTGTTGAGAATTTTTCTCTTCAGTTAGATTGGGGTGCTTGGCTGAGCGGTGCCAACTTTGGGAGTCACACATGGCCCCCCCCAGGTCCCTGCTCCACCCTCCTCTCCAGTGGATTGAGATTTCTTATTGGTCTGCATTTTCTTCTTTCCCTGAACAAGACTTAAAAAAAAATAAAAATAAAAAAAGACCACTGTGCTGCTGTGGGACAGTGCTTTGCTATCAGTCCCAGCCAACAACTACCAGCCTTAGCAAGCGGTGGACTTGGGTGAGAGTGCATTTGCTTTATTTAGTTTTTGCTTGTGGTTGCTTCTTAGATCTGCCATTTGGTCGCTGGGCTTTTGTGCCGCGGGGGTTTTCATTTTAGAGGTTGCTCGGCTGGTGTGTAATGGCAGCAGGGCGGTTCAGAAATGTTCCCGCTGTGGGAAGCGGCGAACACCGGCGGGCCTATGTTCAGCGGGTTGAAAGAACGTGCAGATCGCGCCGGATGCGTTGGTAGTTTCCCGCGCTATTGAAGTTGGGCCTGCTTCTCCCGTGCTTGCGGCAGCTGCCATTCCGCTTCGGTTGCACGTCGGCAGCCACGCCAGCGGTCAGCGGTTTTGCTTCGGCTCCTTCCTTTGTGGGTCAGATTTCAGGGCAGAAGGATGTTATCTTTTTAGTGGGGCGCTTTATGTGGGCTGTGCAAGTTTAAGTTGTAATCAAGGCAGCAGAGGTAGTACAAGGGTGTTCGTGCTGTGGGAGGCACTGAACACCTTCTGACCTCCATGCGGGCCGTTGAACAACATCTACGGGGTAGATATTTCTAGTCTCGGCCGTTGCTGCTGCCTTTTCCCGCACAACTGTCCGCACCACCCAGCTCCTCTTCATGTGAGGCGGGGCGCTGTAGTTACAGACATCTGCACTTTGGGGCAGTGTGTTTTGGCTGATCCGCGGCTCTTTTGGCACAGGATCGGCAGCCCTGGGCCTTACCCACGTGCGGGAGGTGCGCAGGGTGTTATTTCCCTGCAGAATGCCGTTGCATTGGCGCTCTTCTTCTTCTTCTTCTCTAGCGCGGCCTTGGTTCAGGGTACCGCGGGATCTCTCGCGTCCCTCTTGTTGTAATCAATCGGGAAGGCTTTGCTGTTCGTGCTGCAGGCGGACTCTGTGGGTTCTTTGGTTCTCATGAGTTGGCATTTGAGTTGCAGCCACTTCCTCTTCATTGTGGCCCATTCTGATCTGCATGAGGGCGTTTTAGAGGAGAACTCGGTATTGTTCCCTGCTTCCAGTTACTGCTTATTCTGGACTGTGTCAGTAGAAGGCTGAGCGCTGCAGAGTGCGATCAGAGGTAAGCGTGTCTTCTATTCAGGGGTATCTCTTCCTCCCTCCCGGGGTCCATGCATGGCGAGGATATACAGCATTGCATATTTTCATGCTTCTTTGTGCATTTGTGCAGCACTGCATGGGTCTGGTGGCGCTATAGACTTAGTTACTAGTGGTACTAGTAGGAGTTTGGGATTGGAACAGTTTTGGGGCGGCAGTGCAAGGTGCCCTGGCGGAACTTGTCCGCTTATGGTAGGGGGAATACCTTTTTTCCTTTCCTATGCTTTTCATGTTTCTACGCTGTTGAACAGGCCTTTCCGGCGTTCCCCTATTTCATGGTAAAGGCTACTCCGCTCCGATTCTTTCTGTATCCGAGCAGCATGCAGGCTCTCTTTTCAAATCTGGCCCATAAGTGGGACGGTCTAGTGGCATTGCTGACGAATATTGTATTCGATATATCTCCATTGGATTGATAACGCCTCACTCTGGACAACCTGTCATTGTAGCGGTGTCCCGGATGGCCTCTTTTCCGGTTTCTATTCAAGACATTTGTTATCTTTCAAGATTCCTACATTGGTTCAACTGGGAGAGTTCTCTTCAACACTCAGTCTCAAGTAAGATTGTTTCCATATTCCTGTGTGGTCGCCGTATCTGCGGTATCTTCGCTTTGAACCCCTTGGCCAGGCTGTATTGCTTTCGGTGGATGCCATTTGTCATAGCAATGGCTCCTGGTAGTGATTGTGGCGTTTCGTCGCAACCAGGGGACTCAAATACATCTTTCATCCTTCATCGTCCCGTTAATTCAGGTACCTTCCTGGCGTGTCAGTTTGGCGGTGACACATACGAGTGATTTATCTATTTCAATCTTTGGATTCCCTACAGAACTCTCTTGACCTCTGGTAGTCATTGGACCATCTCGTAGGGTTGTTCAACATGCAGGGTGACCACTTCCAGTCTCAGGTTTGTCTTTTTTCTTCAGTCACTCAGACCGGGAGTGTAGGTTTATATGCAGGTTCTGGAATCCATGGTGGCGTTTTTGGATTTCACGTCAGCATGCTGCAGCTGTGGCTTCTGTGCCGATAGTGCCCGGTGTAGGAGGCTGCACCCATAGTGTCTAATGGACTCCTTATCCATAGTTCAATATAAGTGGGTGGCAAAATGATTTTTTTCAAAAGCGTGCCACAATTATCAATGGGCCCTCTTTTAGTTGCCAAGGTTTTCAGTCTTGGTGGTTAGGAGGCTCGCTTTCTTCCTGGCTCAGCGTTAGGCATCTGGTCTCAGTAAGAAGCTCAGTGTTCGCTAGCTCTTCAGAAGTTGTGGACGTTCAGTCTAGCATTTCCGGAGTTTCAGGTCATCCTTCAATGAGGGAATTGTAGGATAGCGTCTTGGCGGTTGCATTTTTTTTTTTTTTTTTTTCAGCCGCCGCAGAGGTGTGCGGATCCTTCGGTTGCTGGTCAAAGCAATGATCCTGTTTCGGTAGATGGTACCTTATCTTTCTCTTCTCTCAGTGACTCACATTGCGAGATAAAAAAAAACAAAAACAAACAAACCCACATGTTACACATACTTACTCAGTAAGGGTCTTCTACATCCCGGACTTTGCGATCTTTCCGCTCAGGAGCTCCAGCTTCTTGTGTAGAGATGACACCTCCTTGAGCTATACTTCCTCACCTTATATTGAACTGCCAGCTTTTCACTTCTTCAGCGGGCTCAGTGAGTGGGAGTCCAAGGGAGTCGGAGTGCGTAGCTGCGTTTGCTCTTTTCTGACCTGTGGGTACTCTTCTTTACGTGTTTCCCTTGAACAATGCTTGCATACTTCCTTTTCATGGCTCGCTTTCACGACATGTTGATATTCGTAGCTCCGGTTTTGCCACGCCGTCATTGGTATGCAGGTCGGAGGGGTTTGTTGGTGAGCGAGCCGTTGTAGTTCTCAGTATCTTCGGATTTGTTTACCCAGGGATTCATCGACATGACCATTTGTTCAGGCTTAGCTCTTCGTCTCAGCAGAGGCATACAAATTATTTCTCCTTTGCTCCAGGCGAACCTGATGTCTGTATCTGCGGCTTACGCTTGTATCTGGAGAGGCTCTTTTGAGTCCTAGGCAGTTCTCCTGGTATTTAGCCCTTCTATACTTCTTCTATGCTTCTATGTCTTGCTTATCGGTCCACTGTAGTTTGGTTCCTAAACGGAGTATGGTATATTCGTATACCTCTTAGAAAGCCCTGTCCAGAGTACAGACTTAAGGTACTTCTTTGCAGTTAACCGATGGCTTCATTTCATCCTTGTCTTTTGAGACTCGAAGGGGCTGTGTCGTTGAACACAGGGTTTCCTGTGGCCATGGCTTCAGCCTGGTGGTTTTCTGAGTTGCAGGCCTTGTTTGGTGGGGATTCCTATTTCTGATTTACAAAATCAGGGATGTCAATTCGGACGGTAACGCGATTTCTTTCTAAGGAGGTGTCATCAAGTTTATCAAGTTTTATTAGGATTTTATATACCGCCTATCAAGGTTATCTAAGCGGTTTTTACAATCAGGTACTCAAGCATTTTTCCCTCTCTGTCCCGGTGGGCTCACAATCTATCTAACGTACCTGGGGGTATGGAGGATTAAGTGACTTGCCCAGGGTCACAAGGAGCAGCGCGGGGTTTGAACCCACAACCCCAGGGTGCTGAGGCTGTAGATCCAACCACTGCGCCACACACTCCTCCACATCCTTTCATTTATGACACTCTCACTTTTCCTTCCTTCTTCCTGGGAGGAGAAATGGAGAGACGTGCTTTATTCAGTGCATTTTTTTGAAAGTGCGTAGCGTTCTCTGCGAGCTAGGTTTCTAACGACTTTTAGTTGTTTAGATCACCTTTTTGTATTCTTCACGGGACGCCTCAAACGTATGACGGCGTCCAAAGCCGTCATCGCTCGATGGGTCCAGGAGGACATTCTTTACGCTTGCTTGATGGCAGAAAAGCGATTGGCGAAAGAACTTCATGACCATTCCGCCAGAGTGATGGCTACTTTTTGGACTCGGTCCAGAGGTTTTTTCCTTGGAGGAGTTTTGTCTCGCGGCTACTTGGTCTTCCGAGAGTGCTTTCTCTCAGCATTACTGGTTGGATGTGGGGGCACATGCAGTAGATGCATTTAGTGCTTCGGTTGTTGCGGAGGCGGCGTTTGCTTCCCACCCAGATTGAGGATTGCTTTGCTACATCCCATTGGTCTCTGGATTCATCTGCTGCTGTTGCTAAGGAAGGAAAAATTATGTTCTTACCTGTTAATTTTCTTTCCTTTAGACACAGCAGATGAATCCAGAGCCCCACCCTTTCTGGATATTGTCTGTCGGTTTTTCTTTTCCAACTTTGTTATTATTGATGGTTGTATTCTGTATTATTGCCTTTTGAGATTTGTTATGGGAAAGAAGTTTTTTACATGCTGTGCCTATTGATGGTTCCGGATGCTTGGGCAAGGAGCTATACTGGAGATACAGGAGGAGTGCTAGCCAATAGGACCACCTGTTAATCAGTTTCTCTATCTACGCCTGCTGGTAGATGTGTGCTATCCCATTGGTCTCTGGATTCATCTGCTGCGTCTAAAGGAAAGAAAATTAACAGGTAAGAAGTTTCAAGTTTATTAGGATTTTATATACCGCCTATCGAGGTTATCTAAGCGGTTTTTACAATCAGGTACTCAAGCATTTTCCCTCTCTGTCCCGGTGGGCTCACAATCTATCTAACGTACCTGGGGTTATGGAGGATTAAGTGACTTTCCCAGGGTCACAAGGAGCAGCGCGGGGTTTGAACCCACAACCCCAGGGTGCTGAGGCTGTAGATCCAACCACTGCGCCACACTCCTCCTCCTAACATAATTTTTCCTTAATATCTCTCTAAAAGAAAAAAGAAGACTTCAAATTATCCAAAACACAGCCATAAAATTAATCCATAACGCCAAAAAATATGACCACGTTACGCCACTCTTGATCGACTCGCACTGGCTTCCCATCTGTCACCGCATCTTCTTTAAAGTCATATTTTTAACATTTAAAACCCTAACTTACAATAGGTCCCCAATGGTGGAATTCATTACCACAATATATTAAAAATGATAAAGACCCCACTTCTTTTAAAAAATGTCTAAAAACTCATCTTTTTAAAGATTCTTTTAACATTTAAATTTTAGACCTCTTTTTTATACTTTGATTTTTAACTCCCCCGTCCCCTCTGTTTTTCTCCTTCTTTGTTTTTTCTTCACAATGAAAAACTTGTAACTTTCCACCTCTCTCCTCCCAACTCAAGTTTGTCTTGTTAAATATTTGTAATTTGTCTTATTGTTAAACATTTGTCATTTGGTTTGTCCTTTCTTGTATTTCTATTCTTTTTTTTATAAATTTGTACATCGCTTAGTAAACCGATTAAGCGATTCATCAAATATTAATGAACTTGAACTTGATCCCATGTATTAGCTCACCTTGTTGTGAACCGCCTAGAACTTTTTCGGTATGGCGGTATATAAGAATAAAATTATTATTATTACATTACATTACATTACATTTGTGATTTCTATTCCGCCTGTGCCTTGCGGTTCTAAGCGGATTACAGTTAAAAGAGATCAGGACATTACCGAGAGAATTACATTACAACGATTTAAGTAAATTACATGTTGTGGTATAGAAATACAAGTATAAGATATCTGGATTTATCGATAGAATAACTTGACAGGGTTCAAGTAGTTACAAGGTTCAGTGGGGAAAACAATATAGGCAACTGAAGAAAGATACCTAACTTTGAAGGAATCAGTTAAGTGGATACCTAAGGGAGATGCTTATTTAGGAGAAGGTTAAATGGATACCTAAGGGAGATGCTTATTTAGGAGTTTGGATAGTTTTCGTAAATGAGGTTCAAGGGGATGACTAGTGTGTTATTTGCTGGGGAGAGTGCATGTGCGATTGGGGAGGGGAATATTAAGTAAGGACGTGTTTTTTGAAAAGAAATGTTTTATTTCTTTCCGAAACACTTTGATGTCTGTTGTTTTGATCATCAGTTTGGTGATGGTGGGGTCAATTTTCGCTGCCTGAGTTGCTAGAAGGCTGTCGTAAAGTTTCTTACGTCGGGTATCATTATGAGGGGGGAAGGTGAAAAGATTCTGAGTTCTTCTTGATCTGGGTAGTCGGTAGCGGCAAAGACGGTTGTTCAGGTAATTGGGGGCCATACCATGGGTTACTTTGAAAAGTAAGCAGTAGAGTTTGAATTGAGTTCTTGCTTTTATCGGAAGCCAGTGAGAGTCTACATAGGCGGGTGTGACGTGGTTGAATTTGCTGAGCGAGTAGATGAGTCTGATAGCTGTGATCTGAACGGTCTGTAGTTGTTTTATCATAGTATTTGGGCAAGGTAGGTAGAGGCTGTTGCAGTAATCTAAGGAGCTGAGTATGAGGGATTGTACAATGATCTTGAAGTGTTCTTTGGAAAAGAATTTTCTTATTTTTCTTAGGTTTCGCATGGTGAAGAATGCTTTTTTTATGGTTTTGTGTATTTGTGTTTGCATTGTGCAGCCTCTGTCTAGGTGTGTTCCCAGAATTTTTAGAGTATTCTGTATTGGATATTTGATTGTGTTTACATCTAGTTCTATTAGGGATGGTTTTTGTTCCTTCTCTAGTAGTAGGAATTTGGTTTTCTCCGCATTCAGTTTTAACTTGTGGTTCGTCATCCATTTTTCTACAGTTTCCAATGTTGTTTTCAGGCGTCCGTTGGAGGTGGGGTCTTGGATGTCGAAGGGGAGGAGGATGGTTATATCATCCGCGTAGCTGAAGGATGTAATGTTTAGGGCGTCTAGGGCCGTGCCTAGGGATGCTATGAAGAGGTTGAAAAGTATGGGCGATAGAGGGGATCCTTGTGGAACTCCGCAGGGGTTTGACCATGAGTCGGATAGAAGATCATTTGACTTGACTCTGTATGATCTTGTTTTGAGGAATCCTTGGAACCAGTTGAGAACATTACCTGATATTCCTATGGCATCTAGCATATTATTATCCACAGGATTCCAGAAACTTGACTATTCTCTGTTTTAAAAGCGTTTCCATTAATTTGCTTACCACAGAAGTCAGACTTACTGGCCTGTAATTCCCTACTTCTTCCTTACTTCCACTTTTGTGGAAGGGGCCACATCCACCCTTCTCCAATCCTTCGGTACCACTCCAGACTCTAGAGACTCGTTGAAAAGGTCAGTCAGCGGAGCTGCCAGAACTTCCCTAAGTTCCTCCAGCACCCTCAGATGTACACCATCTGGCCCCATCGCTCTGTCTACCTTTATTTTAGCTAGCTCCTCATGAACACAACCCTCTGAAAATTGATCAGGGTCTATTACTCCTCCATCCCTAGTCACGTTTGTCTTTTGCGGTCTCGCTCCTGGGCACTTCAGCTGTGAACACAGAATAGAAATATTTGTTAAGCAATTCGGCCTTTTCTTTATCAGCTTCTACATATTCCTCCTCTTCACCTTTGAGTCTCACAATGCCATTTTTGCACACATCCATTGGTCTCTGGATTCATCTGCTGCTGTTGCTAAGGAAGGAAAAATGACGTTCTTACCTGTTAATTTTCTTTCCTTTAGACCAGGGATCTCAAAGTCCCTCCTTGAGGGCCGCAATCCAGTCGGGTTTTCAGGATTTCCCCAATGAATATGCATGAGATCTCTGTGCATGCACTGCTGTCAATGCATATTCATTGGGGAAATCCTGAAAACCCGACTGGATTGCAGCCCTCATGGAGGGACTTTGAGACCCCTGCTTTAGACGCAGCAGATGAATCCAGAGCTCCACCCTTTCTGGATATTGTCTGTCGGTTTTTTCTTTGGCAACTTTCGAAGTTTGTTATTATTGATGGTTGTATTCTGTATTATTGCCTTTTGAGATTTGTTATGGGAAAGAAGATTTTTTACATGCCTATTGATGGTTATGGATGCTTGGGCAAGGAGCTATACTGAAGATACAGGAGGAGTGTCAGCCAATAGGACCACCCAGTGTTCTCCCCAGAAATTTTTTTCAGCCGGGTGGCATGAAAAAGTCGTCGGGTGGGGCGGGACGGGGAAATTTGGTGGTTAGAATTGGGTCATTAAATCCAGTGGCATACCTAGTATATATGACAGCCAGTGCTAATCATTTTAACAACCCTCTCCTCTATATAAAAAAGTTATTTTTTAGTAATAATCCATGAGTCACACAAGGGTACACCTAGGACAAGGCAGCATCTTAACACTGCAGTGAGCACTAGAACACCAACACACACACTGTAAAACTAAACAAACCAGATCCTGCACAATCAATTGATCCTGTACAGTCGATGCTAACAGAAAACCATGTCCTTTTCATACACACAGCACACAGATACACCCTTGCCCAATATGGAATAATCACAAACTAAAAATAAAAATATGTAGACAAAAATTAAACTGAACCACCAAGAAACCAGAATCTGCCACCCCAGAAACAGTGACACTTGTCCCCTAATACTGTGCAAAATATAAAGACAGTAAATGTAAATTTGAAAAAACTGATACATAACAATCACCACTTTACAAATTAACAAATAAAAATAAAACATAAATTGAAGATAAGAATATACCATTTTATTGGGCTAATCAATTAACTTTCAGAGGCCACAGCCTCCTTCTTCAGGTCAATATAATATACTGCTGTTACATTATACTGTCCTGACCTGAGAAAGGGGGTTTTGGTCTCTAAAAGTTAGTAAAAAATGTATTAAAATAAGTCCAGTAAAAAGATTACCTTATTTTCTGTTTCTAAAAGTTTTATCAATACAACTACAATATTATTTTATTCTAAAGCAACAAAAAATCTTTTTTCTATCTTTTGTCGTTTCTGCTTTAATCATCTTGTCTTCACTCTCTTCTTTCTAGCCAGCATCTGTCCTCTCTCTGTCTTCCATGCAGCATCAGCCCTTTCCATTCACTGTCTGCCCTCTCCCTGTTCCATATGGTATCTTCCCTCTTTCTATGCTCCTTCCATAAACTGTCTATCCTGTGCCCCATCTCTCCTTTGTACATGATTGATTTCAGCTCTGCCAGCTCTCCATTTTTCTCTCTGTCACCACCTCCTCTGGCATCTCTCTCTTCTCCTTTCTTTCCTTCCCATCCCACGGACTGGCATCTCTGTCTCCTTCCCTTCCCTGATTCCCTGGCATCTCTCTCCTTTTTTTCCATCTCTCCCTCCCCCTCCATGCCCTGGCATCTCCTTTCATTCCTTCCTTTCCCACCCTCCCCCATCTTCCTTCTCCCTTTCTTTCTCCCTCCAGTTGCGTGCAGCAATTCTCTCCACCCTCTGCTCCCTTTTCTCCTGTCACCCCATCCCCGGTCATGAACTTCTTCGGGCAGCAGCAGCAGCATTCACAATTTGCTGCTGTTGCTGGCTTCGGGCCTTCTCTGTTGGATTCTGCTTTCATGGAAACAGGAATTAGGCAGGACTCGGCAGAGAGGAAGGCCTGAAGTTGGCAACAGCAGCAAATTGTAAACACTGCCCAAAGAAGTTAATGACGCTAGGCCTTGGAGCAACCAGAGCAGCCCACTTCTCCCCCCCCCCCACCCCGCTGACCCTCCTATCTCTCCCTTCCATGCGAACCCCACCGTGAGATGACCGACAAACCTCCCTCCAGGAGCATTGGCAGCTGCAGCAATCTAAACAGTTATAGCTATAATACCAAGAAAATTGCTTCATTAATAAAAAATAATAGCAAATTTTAAGAAAAATGGAGCTTTGTAATCAGTGACTTTGAGGGACCCCAGGAAAGGCTTTCAAATTAAAAAAAAAAATTATTTTCTGATCAAGTACAATCAAATTCATGGGGAAAACTTCAATTCAGTTTTTCCAACTTTAGATTTTTCTGAACAGCCTTTGAAAGCAGACATGGAAGATTGGCTCAGCCTTCTTGGACAGGACAATGTGATGGTGACACTTCTCACTCACCGTTTGTCCTTTTGTGGGAGGAAGGCCCAGCTGTGAAAAGGAGGAGCAGGAAAAAGGGAGTGGGGGGGCTCTGAAAATGACAATGAAGAAAAAGCAAATTCTGTAGTGACAGTAAAGGAGAGGTAAAAGACTGCTCAGTTTGGCTCTTCTGAGCTGCCAAAAAAAAAACCCCAGCTGAAATAACTACCAAGAAAACAGCAGTATTAACAAGGGGGCTTGCAAGAATTTCCATTAAGATGGCAATTCGTTAGTGCACTTTTTAAACGAATTATTTATAGCAATACAGCCACTCTGCTCACACTTTTATTTTGAAATTCAGCTGGTTATAAGTAATAAAAACCCCATATACACCCCCAACAACCTCACGGGGCCTGATACCTTCTCACTCTGGCCACTTTCTACCCCCACTCTCGCGCTTCCCGTGCACCTGCGTTGTAGAAGTGATTGAGCACGCCGGTCTCACCAAAGTCCAGTTTGTTACATTACATTAGAGATTTCTATTCCGCCTGTGCCTTGCGGTTCTAAGCGGATTACAAATTAGAAGAAAACTGGACATTTCCAGGAAGTTTACATGTCAGGTACATAACAAGTTTACATATCAAGTTTACATATTTGGTAAGAATAGCAATACATTCAGGTTAGGAAGATTATTACATAACGTTGAGGGAAGAAACATTCTGGTTACAGATGGAGGTTGCTTACATAGCGTTGAAGGGAGAAATAGTCTGGTTACATTTGGAGATAGATTGTTTATGTTTCTGATCATGATTTTGGGGGTAAGGTTTGAAGATTTGGCTAGGAAATACTAAAGGGGTGGTATTTATGATGGAGTATGCATGTGCGAGTAGGATGGAGGTTAGAATGATGTAGAGAAATGCTACCGGGTCCTGCCTTCGCGGAAACAGAAAGTAGGCAGGACCCAGCAGCAAGAGCAACAAATTGTAAGTTTCCCGCCTTAGCCCGTAGCGAACTCATGCTCCAGGGCTCTGACGTGTGTGCCGGTTTCCCTTCTCTTCCCCCCTCCCCTCCCCGGACATAACTTCCGGTTTCGGAGGGAAGAGAAGGGAAGCCGGCACGCACATGTTGAGAGCCCTGAAGCAAGCGTTCACTATGGGCTAAGGCGGGAGACAGGTTAGTGAAGCATTTGCTCTTCTTGCTGCCAGGTCCTGCCTACTTTCGGTTTCCGCGAAGGCAGGACCCGGCAGCATTTCGCCCAATAGAGCCCCGGAGCATAAGCTCGCTACGGGCTGAAACCTCCAAGCCGGTTTTTTTTTGTTTGTTTTTTTAATGTTCAGCAGCGGCGGCAGCAGCAGATGATAGCCAGGCGCTTGTCTAAATTAGCTGGGCGGACCGCCCAGCTAAAAGGCCCTAGGGAGAACACTGGGACCACCTGTTAATCAGTTTCTCTATCTCCGCCTACTGGTAGATGTGTGCTATCCGATTGGTCTCTGGATTCATCTGCTGAGTCTAAAGGAAAGAAAATTAACAGGTAAGAACATAATTTTTCCTTCTTCGTGATCCAAAGTAGCTCAGTTTTGGCAGCATTCAGCTGGAGTTGTCTGTCATCCAGTTCTTCATGTCAGTGAGGCAGTGTTGAAGGTTGTTGGGTTGGGTAGATCGGTCTTTATCTAGTGGGAGGAGAAGCTGAGTGTCATCCGCATAGGAGTGGATTTTGATGATGTATTTTTGGGTGATGTCGATAACTGGTCTAATGTATAGGTTGAAGAGGAGAAAAGACAGGGCACCCTGGGGGACTCCATATTTGATGGGTTTGGGTTCTGATTTTTTTGGGCCTAGTAGTACTGATTGAGTTGTCTGTTGAAGGAAGGAGGTGACCCATTGAAGTGTGGAGTCCTTGATTCCTAGAGCCTGTGCAATAGGAGTTGATGGTCAATGGTGTCAAAATAATAAATACGCTCAAAACAACTCGTACAATCCAATGGGAATTCTGATTCCACGTCTTCAAAACGAGTCAGTGGTGTTAGAATTCTTCATCATTCCCAATAACTAGAAAGTACTCAAAATATATCTTTTTAAAAAGTTTTATAAACGTTTATTCTATATTTTGAGTACTTTCCAGTTATTGGGAATGATGAAGAATTCCAACACCACTGACTCGTTTTGAGGAAGTGGAATCAGAATTCCCATTGGATTGTACAAGTTGTTTTGGGCGTATTTATTATTTTGGATACTTATTTATAACTTGAAGTGAGTCATATCAGTTTGGTACAATGGTGTCAAAGGCAGTGCTTAGGTCCACGTTCTCAGGGGTACCTGGCAGTATCGTTATTGCCAATGTGGATGAGCAGCATCAGATAGTAGAGTCATCAGGCTTGATGAGTCTCGACAAGCTCTCCGTAACATCTTGGATTTTGGCACCAGCATACCTCTTGTGACATCTTGTCTAGTCTGCAGATGGATTCTTCTGTACCTCTTAGAAGGGAATCGCCAACTACAACTACCTTACACCTCCTAGTGGTCAAAGATCCAGTAATTTTGGGGATCTCAAGCTTTGGTCCTTCCTTTCCTTGGGATGCTCTCATCTCCTCCACTTCCAGGACAGCATACCAGTTCTTCAGTTCAAGGGCAGGAGGAGTCACAGTACCAATCTTGTAGTGTTCCGTAATCTGAATCCAGCTGCCTTCCCTCAGCACAGCCTCTTCCCCACTGCTGGAAATTTTTGACACCTCATGAACCATTTCATTGATGTACCTCTCATTCTCGTGGATGCTTCTTAGTCTTGCCATCTCCTCTCTGTTCTTTTACTTCCTTCATGAGAAATTCAAGCTGAAGACAGCTTGTACATGGAACTACTCCCTCTGCCTGGGTAACACTGTCTGTCTGCACAGAGACAGAAGTTGTAACCGGAGCAGCAGCTTTGGTGATAAGATGTTTCCCAGCCATACTGTAGTGCAGAGTACTTACACCTGGAAGAAAAAAAAAAGAAAGGGCAGAAAAATCCTACCAAATTAATTTCCTGTTCCTTGTTGGTTGGAGAGCCTATAAATCAAAGCACTGACTCAGAATCCAGAAAATCCCGACTGGCCCAGTTTGTATTTTTGTACTGTACTTTAAAATGCCAGAAAAGTTGGCATCTTTTTATACTTTGGGAGTGCAAAACAGGGTGCCCCTATCCTACCATCACAAAGAACTGCAAGTGTCCACAGTTGAACTGCATTATCATCCCAGGCCTGGAGAGATGACTTGGGCTTTGTTTTAACTAAGTGGGTATATCATTCTTATGTTCTTTCCATCCGTAAAGTGAATGACAGTGTCAATAATTGGGAATTACAATATGTTTAAATCTGTTTATTAGTTTTCTAAAATACAAGAAAAAACATCCACCAAATACAATCAAGAGTTCCCAACAGAATCCCACCCCCCCAACTTACCCCCCCCATGGGAACAGCTACTCCAAATTCCAACATATCAGTTCAACAGTCTGCTGCACACCATCGGTGTTAAAGTAGAACAAAAGGGCAACCAACATCTGAGATGCAGGGCACCACGTCTAGAGTCCATATCAGAAATGTCTAAACGTTCACATCCCGCAAGTTGGATCATCTGGGTTCGCCAATGCGAAACGGTAGGCGTGTGAGGTGACAGCCAGCACTGAAGGATGATTTTGATACCCACCAGGATGGCCTTCCGATCAAACGCCGCTGCGCCAGGACGAATCGGATGCAGAGATAACTTCAAGGTGAAAAGAAAGGTGTTCGTAGGTAACCAGGTACAATTCCAGAAAGTTGCAAGATGGAGACAAAGATGTTTCCAAAAAGCCCGAATTCCTGGACATAACCAGAACATATGACCCAATGAAGCTCGAGGAGCCGCACACTTGGGGCAAGCATCAGTTAAACAGATGTGTTCATGAAAGGCTCTGATAGGAGCAAAGTAGGCCCGGACTAAAAATTTATAATAACGCTCTCTTTCTGTCGCAGCAACCAAGGATTTCGTCCCTTGAAGGATGCTCCGCTTTAACATATCCGCAGAGATGGGAAACTGTAAGTCCGAGGACCACTTAGTAGCCAGAGCTGCATAGTCCAATTCTCCAGCCATCTCCTGTAGAGAGCGATGATGAAAACGCAGAGGGATGAGCACCTGAGCAGTGAGACTGAATGCCTCGGACAGCTTCTCCTGAACATCCCCTCGCAGGGCCGAACAAGGAAACATAGAAACATAGAAAATGGTGGCAGAAAAGGGCCATAGCCCATCGAGTCTGCCCATTCCAAGTACCCGCCCCCCCCTGAATTTACTCCCCTAAAGATCCCACGTGAGCATCCCATTTTCTCTTAAAATCCGTCACGCTGCTTGCCTCAATTACCTGCCGTGGGAGTCTGTTCCAATGATCCACCACTCTTTCGGTGAAGAAGTACTTTCTGGAGTCGCTATGAAACTTCCCTCCCCTGATTTTCAGCGGGTGCCCTCTGGTGGTCAAGGGTCCCACGAGACAGAAGATATCATCTTCCGACTCGATGCGACCCGTGATGTACTTGAACGTTTCAATCATATCTCCCCTCTCTCTTCGTTCCTCAAGTGAGTACAGCCGCAATTCTTTTAGTCTTTCTTCGTATGTCAGATCCTTGAGTCCCAAGACCATCCTGGTGGCCATTCGCTGAACCGACTCGATCCTCAGTATGTCCTTATGGTAGTGTGGTCTCCAGAAATGGACACAGTACTCCAAGTGAGGCCGCACCATGGATCTGTATAACGGCATGATGACTTCAGGTCTCCTGCTGACAAAACCTCTACGGATACAACCCATCATTTGTCTTGCCTTGGAGGAAGCCTTCTCCACCTGATTGGCAGCTTTCAAGTCGTCACTAATGATCACCCCTAGATCACGCTCTGCCGTGGTCGCAGCTAAGGTCTCACCATTTAGTGCATAAGTTCTGTGTGGATTTCTCTTGCCCAGGTGCATTACCTTGCATTTTTTAGCATTGAAGCCCAGCTGCCAAGTCGTTGACCATCGTTCCAGCAGCAGTAGGTCCTGTGTCATATTATCAGGTAACAAGCTTTTGCCTACTATGTTGCAAATTTTGGCGGCGGCGTCGAACAGTGATACCTTTCCTCTAAGTCCATGCGTCATATCACTTATGAATAAGTTGAATAGAATCGGGCCCAAGACCGAGCCCTGCGGCACTCCACTGAGGACACCCGACGCTTCTGATGGGGTACCGTTCACCACCCCCTCTTAGCCAGTCTCCAACCCATGTAGTTAGAGTGTCCCCCGATCCTGTCGATTTCAGCTTGTTCAATAACCTTCGATGTGGGACGCTATCAAATGCTTTGCTGAAGTCCAAATATACCACGTCCAGTGACTCTCCGGCATCCAGTTGTCTAGTAACCCAGTCAAAAAAGCTAATGAGTTTGGACTGGCAGGATCTACCCTGGGTGAACCCGTGTTGGTGGGGATCACGTAGGTTTCCTTCATCCAGGATTATGTCAAGATTCTGTTTGATCAGAGTTTCCATGAGCTTACACACTATAGACGTGAGACTCACTGGCCTGTAGTTTGCTGTCTCTGTTTTGCAGCCTTTTTTGTGGAGTGGGATTACGTTGGCGGTTTTCCAGTCCAAGGGGACTTTTCCTGTGCGTAAGGGAATGAACATAATGTTGCAATTGTCCATAGGAAAACCAATCCCCAGCCACCAAGGCAGAGGAATCACAAAGCGTCTGGAAAGGCTGGAGAGTGCCATCAGATTGTAAAATATGAAATAAGTAATGCATTCCCCTCCCCGGCCACCTGGGATGAGCGTCCAAGCCCATACCAGGGAGAAAGTCTCCATTGCCAGTAATAGGTAAGCACGGTGTCACATCAAACCGAAGAGCCAATTGAGTGCAAAGCTGCTTCCAAATTTTTCATAAGGGGAGAAGAAATAATCCCCATAAGATTGCTTCCGGGAGAGTAAGCATTTCACATGAAGTAAATAACTAAAATGGTAAGGAGCAAAGGAAATGCATTCCACCCCTGCAGCAGAAAAGTAGCACAGAACCAATCATTCAAATGCCGAAGTTGACAAGCCACATTAAATCTACCCAAGTGTAACAGTCCGAGACCCCCCTGTGTAGTAGGTAAAGATAAAGAATGTAAGGGAATGCGAGACCGCTTGCCTCCCCACAAAAAAGAACGGAGGGAACGATGATGCAGCCGCAAGTGACAACGCTGTAAAAGAAGAGGTAAAGTCTGAAAAAGGTAAAACCACTGGGGGACCACCATCATGTTGTACAAGGCAATTTTCCCCAGAAGGGATAACGGATAAGAGTGCCAAGCCCGCAGCCACCATTCGGTCCCAGCCAACAAAGGAAATACATTGATAGAGTAAAGCGTAGCCAGGTCCCTGGGTATAAGAATACCTAAATATCGAATCGAGGAGTCAGCCCATACTAAAGGAAAGGTACCCGTCCAGGATTCACGGACTGAGAGCTGCAAGGGTAGCACTAAAGACTTCTGCTTATTTAGAGTCAACCCAGAGAACAAATGAAACTCATCTAAGAGCTCCAGAGCGCGCACCAGAGAACGGTGCGGGTGAGCCAGGGTAAACAACAAATCATCAGCAAAAGCCAACACGTAATTGAGAAGAGCCCTCTGGCAAGCCAACCAGCTCATCATCTCTTTGAATCGTGCGAAGCAGGGATTCTAAATAAAGAAGGAAAAGCAATGGGGAAAGAGGGCAACCCTGACGAGTCCCTCGACCCACTTCAAAGGAATTGGTTAGAATCCCATTGACTAAAACTGTAGCTGATGGTGCAGAATAGAGCGCTCGCAAGGCAGACCAGAACCAGCCCCCCAAATCTACATGATCTAGGACCTGGAAAAGATATGGCCAACGGACTTGATCAAAAGCCTTGGCTGCATCCAGGCTCACCAAAAGACCTAGCGTAGAAGTAGGCTGAGCTCTGGAAACAGCCAACAACACCCTTCAAACGTTAACCACAGAGTGTCGTCCCTGCACAAACCCCACCTGCGCCGAAGAGATCACATGGGGCAAGAGAGGGGTCAGCCGATTTGCTAGCAGACGAGCCAAAATCTTCAAATCAACATTAATAAGGGAAATTGGACGGTAGGAGTCGACTTCATCCCGCGGCTTACCCGGTTTTGGCAATAAAGTAATAGTGGCAGAATTAGTACGGGAAGGAAACGCTCCTTTTTCCAACGCTGTGACAAAATAACCTAAAAGAGGCTCACACACCTGCAGAGATAACATCTTATAAAATTCGGAGGAGAACCCATCGGGGCCCGGAGCCATGCAAGAGCGCAAGTTTTTGATCGCTTTTTGGATCTCCGTGCCCCGAAAGGGTCCACTCAAAGCAGACCTCTGCAGATCAGTGAACTGAGGCATACCAGCGTCCTCTAAATAATCAAGGATATCGGGACCACTATAGGGTCCAGGACTGGCATAGAAAGTGGAGAAATGCCGGTAAAAGGCGTCCGCTATATCCGCTGTCTTGGTATGATAAGAACCGTTGTCCGTCCTAATCTTAGAGATATAGCGATCATCCTGCCAATTCTTAGTCAGGGTAGCTAACATTTTACCCGTCCGATTACCATACCGATAAAACCGATATTTCCTATAAAAGAGCGAACGTTTGGTACGAGCGTGCAATAAAGCATTGAGGGCCACCTGAGCTGCGTGGAGTTCCTCCCGTAGTGCACGTGTGGTGATGTATGTATTTAGCTTTCAATTGGGAATACTGCTTTTCCAATCGGAGGATGCCAGACGAAATCCGTTTATGACGAGCTGTGACATACGATATAATTTCCCCCCGAAGAACTACTTTGGCCGTCTCCCAAAAGAGGTCAGGGGTAGATTGATGCTGACCATTAGTAATTAGAAAGTCGTCTCATCGATTACGTAAATAGGTCAAAAAGTCAGGATCGTCCTGTAAATAAGAAGGAAAGCGCCACCGGAGGGATCCCAGGGGAGGAACACCCCAAGCCACATCTATCCATATAGGGCAGTGGTCAGATACCTCCAAGGGCCCGATAGTGGCTTCAGTGACACGAGAGAAGAAGGGTTCCGAAACCAAAAGATAATCTAAGCGAGAAAAAGACCCATGTGCTCTAGACTGGTGAGTATAGTCCCTCTCAAAAGGGTGGAGAAGCCACCAGGGATCGACCAAACCCAGGGACTTACAAAGAAATGACACTCCCTTGGTAGAGGCACTGGCTGGTGAGGGTGAGACAGTAGATCGATCAAGAGATGCATCTAACACTTGGTTAAGGTCCCCAGCCACAATAAGGGGAAAGGAAGAATCCAAGAGGCCCAAAGAGACCAGAGTATTAAAATAGGATTGAGAATAGAAATTAGGCCCATAGGTAATCAATAAGCGGAATTCCGTACCCTGCAAAGATATATGCAACAATAAGTTTCTACCCTGAGGGTCCTGATGACAAACTGTAACAACACACTTCAGACCCTTTCGGATCAGCAAGCATACCCCAGCCCTTTTGCCCGAAAAAGAGGCATAAAACACAGATCCAACCCATCCCCGCTGTAGTTTTTATGCTCCTCAATGGTCAATTTAGTTTCCTGCAAGCAAGCTAAATCAGCTCGATGGTGTTTCAACTGTTTTAGCAGCTTTGAATGTTTAACCGGGGATGTAATCCCAGACACGTTCCAGGAAACAATACGGAGTGTGCTGTCACCCAGGAGCCTCTAACAAGTGCAACATACAGCAAGTAATAATCAAGTCCCGCACCCAGGTGCCCAGCCTCACCCAAGTGCCCTCCGCAGCATAACTGTGCAGCTCCAGAGCCAGACTACCCTACATTAAACTGCTTCAGCCCAGCAGGTACCAATGTTAAATATATAACTTTAATAAAAATAAAGAAGAGCAGAGGGGGAGAGAATTGCTGCACTGGGCATATTTCTATTCATCAAATTCTGCCTTAAATCTACTTCTTTGGGATAGCATTTTGTTGATATGCCAATCCCACTCGACTGGGGAGAGGGAGGGAGAAGGGGTATTGGTTTTATGCCTGTTCTGGCAGATGTCTGACGTTGTTTTGAATTTTCTGTAAAACTCAAAACTAAAATCAAAACTATCAGAAGTAATTGCTGCTTTTTGTGGAGCAGGTAATTTTTATGGGAGGACAGAGGGATTCCTCAAGGGGATGGTTGGGCATGGAGGAGATTCTGGTGGAAATGGGCAGGAGGAGAAGGGGAAAGCCGATAGTCGATCTGACCTCGACACATCGGACAATAGTATCAAATAAGGATACTGAGCAAGGACATTGTAAAAGAGGGCTCGGGACTGAGTGGGAATTTTTGGAAAAAGGACCTAAGGACGCAATGCAGGGGCCCAGGGCACAAATGAAACTAGCAAGCAGGATCAACAGAGAACAACGAGAGCCAGAGGGGCAAGGACATTGTAAAAGTGGGCTCGGGACTGAGTGGGAATTTTTGGAAAAAGGACCTAAGGATGCAATGCAGGGGCCCAGAGCACAAATGAAACTAGCAAGCAGGATCAACAGAGAACAACGGGAGCCAGAGGAGAAACCAAAAATGGGGAAACAGGCTGAGGACGAAACAGACACACCGCAGGAGGAGGATGACCGAGATGAGACTCGGGGACTGGCAACCCATGAGGGGGTCGGCAGGAGTGCCAAACCACGAGGAAAACCAGCAGAGAGGGCAAACAACCGGGACTTACATTGCCTATACACTAATGCTAGGAGCCTAAGGGCCAAAATGGGAGAGCTGGAAGTCATAGCCAGCAAAAAAGGACCTAGACATAATTGGAGTCACAGAAACGTGGTGGACTGATGACAATAAATGGGATGTGGCCATACCAGGGTACAAACTCTACAGGAGAGACAGGACACACAAAAAGGGTGGAGGAATAGCGCTATATATAAAAGACTCCATACCCTCAACCAGGATGGAAACAACAGTAAGGGCGGATGGCTTGGAATCACTATGGATTAAGCTACCGGGAGGAACTGGAGCAGACATAAAATTGGGTCTGTACTATCGCCCACCTGGACAACCGGAAGAAATCGACCAGGACCTGGAGGCTGAACTGAGGCAGGTATGCAAAAGTGGAAGTGTGGTGGTGATGGGGGACTTCAACTACCCTGGGATAGACTGGAATATCGGGCACTCAAACTGCACGAGGGAGACCAAATTCCTGGAGGCACAAGGGACTGTTTCATGGAACAGCTGGTCACGGAACCAACACGGGGAGATGCCACTCTTGACCTAATGTTCAATGGACTAGGGGGACCAGCAAAGGAGGTGGCAGTACTAGCCCCACTAGGAAACAGCGATCACAACACGATCCAGTGCAGGCTAGAAATTGGATTATCAAAGGTGAAAAGAACCACAACGACGGCACTCAACTTCAAAAAAGGGAATTATGATGCCATGAGGAAAATGGTGAGAAAGAAACTCAATGGCAACACAAGGAAGATGGAGTCCGTAGAAAAAGCCTGGACCCTACTCAAGGGCACTGTGCACGAAGCACAGAACCTGTGCGTCCCCAAGTTCAGGAAAGGGTGCAAAAAAAATAGAACAAAAAACCCAGTGTGGATAGCAAATGCAGTGAAAAAGGCAATAAATGACAAGAAAGCATCGTTCAAAAAATGGAAAAAGGACCAAACAAAGGACAACCAAAAGGAGAACAAAGAACACCAAAGGGAGTGTCACCGAGTGGTTAGGAAAGCAAAAAGAGAATATGAAGAGAGACTGGCGGGGGAAGCAACAAACTTCAAATCATTCTTCAGGTACGTTAAGGGGAAGCAACCAGCAAGGGAGGAAGTGGGACCCTTGGATGATGGAGACAGAAAGGGAGTGGTAAAAGAGGAAAAAGAGATAGTTGACAAGTTAAATGAGTTCTTCACGTTAGTCTTCACGAGGGAAGACACAACAAACATTCCGGAACCCGAAGAGATCGTAAATGGAGATCAGGATGATAAGCTGGTCCAACTAGAGGTAAGCCAAGAGAATGTCCTCAGGCAGATAGACAGGTTAAAGAGCGACATATCGCCAGGTCCAGACGGCATTCACCCAAGGGTACTCAAGAAACTAAGGAACGAAATAGCAGAGCCACTTCGACAAATATGCAACCTATCGTTAAAAACTGGAGAGATCCCGGAGGACTGGAAAATAGCAAATGTCACGCCCATCTTCAAGAAAGGTTCAAGGGGTGACCCAGGAAACTACAGGTCGGTGAGCTTGACCTCGGTCCCGGGAAAGATGATGGAAGCGCTGATTAAGGACAGCATCTGTGAACACATCGAAAACAATGGACAGCTAAAGTCGAGTCAGCATGGCTTCTGCAAGGGTAGGTCATGCCTCACAAACTTATTGTACTTCTTTGAGGGGGTAAACAGCCAGGTGGATAAAGGGGAATCCATAGACATCATTTACCTTGACTTCCAAAAAGCCTTCGACAAGGTACCACACGAAAGACTGCTTAAGAAGCTATGGAACCACGGGGTGCAAGGGGAGGTCCACCGATGGATCAAAAACTGGCTGGCAGACAGGAAACAGAGGGTTGGAGTAAAGGGCCATTACTCAGACTGGCAATGGGTCACGAGCGGAGTTCCGCAGGGGTCGGTGCTGGGACCGCTCCTGTTCAATATATTCATTAACGACCTGGAGGCGGGAACAAAATGTGAGGTCATTAAATTTGCAGATGACACTAAACTATACAGCAGAGTTAAAACCACGGCAGACTGCGAAGATCTCCAAAAGGATCTGACGACACTGGAAGAATGGGCCAAAAAGTGGCAAATGAGCTTCAACATAGGGAAATGCAAGGTCATGCATGTAGGGAAAAAGAACCCAATGTTCACTTACAAAATGGGGGGATCACTGCTAGGGGTAAGTAACCTTGAAAGAGACCTGGGAATGATGGTAGACACAACATTGAAGGCGTCGGCACAGTGCGCCACAGCCTCAAGGAAAGCAAACAATGGTTGACAGCTGGAATAAGCTCCCGGTACAGGTGATCGAGGCCAGCAGCGTGCCAGATTTTAAGAACAGATGGGATGCTCATGTCGAATCTCTGCGAGGGAAAGGTCATCAGAGAGCAATTATCTAGTGGGGTGGGTCAATGGAGTGGGCAGACTCGATGGGCCTCGGCTTTTTTCTGCCGTCACTTTCTATGTTTCTATTGATGGCTATGGATGCTTGGGCAAGGAGCTATACTGGAGATACATGAGGAGTGCCAGCCAATAGGACCACCTGTTAATCAGTTTCTCTATCTCCGCCTGCTGGTAGATGTGTGCTATCCCATTGGTCTCTGGATTCATCTGCTGCATCTAAGGGAAAGAAAATTAACAGGTAAGAACATAATTTTTCCTTTAGTGATCAAAACCTGTCAGTTTTGAGAATTTATATCTGCTGTCTATATTTTGCACTATATTTGTCTATTTTTCTATAGTTACTGAGGTGACATTGCATATTTTAAAGTCATTTGCCTTGACATCTTTGAAAACCCCAAATGATAATTAACATTTTCTCTGCGTATAGTGTGCTTTGTAGTTTTTTTTAATTTTGAGGTTACCATTATGAATTAATATGAAGATATGTGTACATGAAAAATGAATGGAAGAAATTTGGGGCGGGATTGGGGGCAGGGCTAGGGCAGGGTTGAGGCGGGGCTAGGGCTGGATTGGGGCGGGACTGACAATTAATAGATGTCCCTTTTTGATGAAAAAAATAAATGGTCACGTTAGGTATAGACCGGGTAGGCCATTTTATTCTCCTAGTTGTATCAATTCTTTCACTGCTAAAGCTATATTTTGCGCAGGAGAGTTATTTTCTTGTCTCCTTCTGCTAGCTCCTTAGGACTTCTCAAAAATGGACTTTGGACATTATTCAGGATGATAGCTGCTTTGAATCCTCTTTTCCTCTTACAGATTCTTTTCTGGGGGCACCGTATATTTTGAGGTTCATCCATTGGTTCAACTGGGGGAGTTCTTTCCAACGCTCAATCTCAAATAAGATTGCTTACATATTCCCATTTGGGCACCGCATCAGCGGTATCTTCGCTTTGACACCCTTGGCCAGGCAATATCACTTTCAGCAGATATCATTTGTCCTAGCCATGGCTCCAAGAACCGGTTCAAAAGTGATGGTAGTGGTTGTGGCATTTCATCGCAAAAGGGGGACTCAGGTACATCCTTCCTCGTCCAGTTAATTCAGGTGTCTTCCCAAAGAACGCTCTTCTCCTGTGATAGTCATTGGAACATCTCGTGGGGTTGTTGTACCATTTAGTTAATTTGAGCAGAACAATTTGTTTCTCCTGTTGCTACAGGTGCCTCTACCTCATGCTTCTCAGTGCTTGGGTACTAACTATAGAGAGTGTTAAACTGCAAAGTGATGTAGACCAGAGGTAGAGTGAACAATCCGGTGTGGATTCCTTCTGCAGCATGTAGGTATGGGGAAGTAACCCAGCTGTCTTGAATGTCTCTCCTGTCTACTGGAAAAGAGCTTACCAGGGTAAGTACGTAATCTCTTTTTTATAGAAATTCTTAATATACCATCTATGTTTTCTATGTTAGGTGTTGTAGAAGGAGATTTGTCTGCAGTTGAAGCATACAAGTCTTCAGGAGGTGACATTGCTCGCCAGCTAACTACAGATGAAGTTCGCTTGCTGAATCGTCCTTCTGCGTTTGATATTGGTTACACTTTGGTACATCTGGCTATACGCTTTCAGAGACAGGATATGCTGACAGTACTTCTCACAGAGGTGAGTTCTATCTGTTTAGGACTTTGTCCACTAGTGTGGTTCAAAAAAATCAAGTTCATGGAACATGACCTCCACAAGTCTGTCTGTTCTATGTCTGGCCGCTGTTAATTATGTCAAATTATAAGCCTTTTGGTGAATATTTAGAGGTCACTCAATGATTATTAATTTAATACATAAAAATGCAAGTACAGAATATTAATTTTCCATCTAAACCTGAATTATGAGCAAATGCATATGAAAAGAAGTTAAAATGCATAACTGTGTTACAGCTGAAATTAGGCTTAATGATTTATTGTGCATTGTTCAAATGTTCAGAGATGACTGGGAACTAATGTGATTTTCCTTAGCACCAGCAGCAGATGAATCCAGAGATCAGTGGAATAGCACACATCTATCAGCAGGTGGAGATAGAGAAACTGATTAACAGGTGGTCCAATTGGCTGGCATGCCTCTTGCATCTTCAGTATGCTCTATCTCCCAGCAGGTGATGGCCGCTATTCAACTAGAATCCAGGAGCTAGTTGAATAGCGGCCATCACCTGCTGGGAGATAGAGCATACTGAAGATGCAAGAGGCATGCCAGCCAATTGGACCACCTGTTAATCAGTTTCTCTATCTCCACCTGCTGATAGATGTGTGCTATTCCACTGATCTCTGGATTCATCTGCTGCTGGTGCTAAGGAAAATCACATTAGTTCCCAGTCATCTCTGGATTCTGGCTGTGTCTGGAACCTTATTTCTCCTGTTGAGGTTTTCTCTTCAGTGAGACAGGGGTGTCCAGCTGAACGGTGCTGGCTTTAGGGGTTACACCTGGGCCCCCAGGTCCCTGCCTCACCCTCCCTCCAGTGATACAGGGTCTGACTGGGTATCTCTCTCTCTCTCTCTAATTTAAAAAAATATATACCATATTTGCCCTGCTAGTGCTGAGCAACCGGCACTTGCCGTCATCTGCAAGCCCAAACTCAAAGTTTGTTTTAGTTAGGCTTCTTGTTCGCTGCGGGTGCGTGTTTGTGGAACCTTTACTCTATGGGTTCCGGCGGCATGGGTGAGTGACTTTGATGTGAGCAATTTTATTTCTAGCTGCATACGTTGTGAGGCCGGGTTTTGGGTGGTATTCAATGCCTACCTATTTTCGGTACAGGAGTGTCTATTTGCTGTGGGGAGCTACGGGTATGTATTTACCAGAGCATGGAAGCAACGGTTATTTCCTGCGCGCTGGAGCCGTGCGCTTCAAGTTCAAGTTTCAAGTTTAATATTTATTTGATTAATCGCCTTATCAATATTCAAGGCGATTTACACATGGATAAAAGTTACAAAATGAAAAGAATTTTAAAATAATTAAAAACTAACTAGACACAGACGATAACTAGACAAACTGGAAACAAGAGGAAGGTAGGGGAAGAAGTTACAATGTAATTGAGCAGAGTGGGAAGCCAAATAAGGAAAACACAAAAGGATGGGATAAAAAATGGTTGAATGTGTGAAGAAAAGAGAATTAGAATCAAAATTTTGTTGAATATTGATTAAAAGAAACCAATAAAATCAGATAACAAATGCATCGTTAAATAAGAAAGTTTTCAGTTTATTTTTAAATTTGTCTAGATTGATTTCTTCACGTAAATAGATGGGGAGAGAATTCCAAGTTTGGGGTGCCGTCACCGAGAAAATATACTGACGGCGCGTATTTATTATTTTTAATGAGGGAATCATTAATAAATGCTGTTGGTCAGATCTTAGGGTTCTATTGGAGGAATAAGGAATTAATAGTTTATGAATAAAGGCCGGAGTTTTAAACAGAAGAGATTTAAATGTGAGCAGACAAAGTTTGTACATTATTCTTTCTTGCGCTGTCGGCAATGCTGCAGCGTTCAAGCAATTCTCCCCCAGGCTGTTTTTCCTCCACTTTTGCGGCGGCCTATGTTGTCAGGGCAGTGCATGTTTGCTGCGGGAGCTCTGGGGATGTATTTACTGGAGAGTGGAAGGCACGGTTATTTCCCTTGCGCGGGAGCCGTGCGCTTCTTTTCCTACGCTGTCGGCGGTTCTTCTCCAGGCTGTTTTTCCTTTTTGGCGGTGGCCTGTTTGTTAGTGTTGGCCACGTTGAAGGTACAGAAACCTTAGAAACATAGAAATAGACAGCAGATAAGGGCTACGGCCCATCAAGTCTTCCCACTCCAATGACCCTCCCTATCTATCTTTGTGGATAGATCCCACATGTCTGTCCCATCTGGCCTTAAAATCTGGCACGCTGCTGGCCTCAATAACCTGAAGTGGAAGACTATTCCAGCGATCAACCACCCTTTCGGTGAAGAAAAACTTCCTAGTGTCACCGTGCAGTTTCCCGCCCCTGATTTTCCACTGATGCCCCCTTGTTGCCGCGGGACCCTTGAAAAAGAAGATATCCTCTTCCACCTCGATGCGACCTGTGAGGTACTTGAATGTCTCGATCATATCTCCCCTCTCTCTACGTTCCTCGAGTGAGTAGAGCTGCAACTTCCCTAACCGCTCCTCGTATTGGAGCTCCTTGAGTCCCGAGACCATCCTGGTGGCCATTCTCTGGACCGATTCCAGTCTCAGCACATCTTTGCGGTAATGTGGCCTCCAAAATTGCACACAGTACTCCAGGTGCGGTCTCACCATGGATCTATACAGTGGCATAATGACTTCAGGTTTACGGCTGACGAAACTCCTGCGTATGCAACCTATGATTTGCCTTGCTTTGGATGAAGCTTGCTATACTTGATTTGCAGACTTCATGTCTTCCCTGACAATCACCCCTAAGTCTCTTTCTGTTTCAGTTTTTGTCAAGATCTCGCCATTTAGGTTGTAAATCCTGCATGGATTTCGGCTTCCCAGGTGCATGACTTTGCATTTTTTGGCATTGAAACTGAGTTGCCAGGACCTAGACCAGTGCTCCAGTAGAAGTAGGTCATGCATCATATCGTCTGCCATTGAATTTTTGTCTGTTGTGCTTTTGTTCACTACATTGCTTAGTTTGGCATCATCGGCGAATAATGTTATTCTTCCTCGGAGCCCTTCTGTCAAGTCTCTTATGTAGATGTTGAACAAGATCGGGCCCAGGATGGAGCCCTGTGGCACTCCACTTATCACCTCTGACATTTCGGAGGGGGTGCCATTCACCACTACCCTCTGAAGCCTACCTCCAAGCCAGTTCCCAACCCAATTGGTCAATGTGTCGCCCAAACCTAAAGAACTCATCTTGCTTAGCAACCTGCGGTGTGGTACGCTATCAAATGCTTTGCTGAAATCCAGGTAGACGATGTCCAGGGACTCACCAACATCCATCTTCCTCGTGCTGCCAATCCAACCTGATCAGCTTCTTTGACTGGGTAACGGGGAAGCTGGATATTGGGGAGTCCCTGAATATCGTGTACCTGGACTTTAGCAAAGCATTCGATAGCGTACCACACCGCAGGTTACTGAGATGAGTTCTATAGGATTAGGTAACACATTGACGAAATGGGTTGGGAGCTGGCTTGGAGGTAGGCTCCAAAGGGTGGTGGTGAACGGCACCCCCTCCGAAATGACGGAGGTGATTAGTGGAGTACCACAGGGCTCAGTCTTGGGCCCAATCCTATTCAACATCTTTATAAGAGACTTGGCAGAAGGGCTTCGAGGTAAAATAACATTATTCGCCGATGACGCCAAACTTTGTAATGTAGTGGGCAAATGCACAACAGACGAAGATTCAGTGCCCGACAACATGATGCACGACCTACTCCTACTGGAGCGATGGTCTAGGACATGGCAACTCAACTTCAATGCCAAAAAATGTAAAGTTATGCACCTGGGCAGCCAGAATCCATGCAAGTCTTATACCCTTAATGGCGAGATCCTAGCAAAAACGGTAGCAGAACGAGACTTGGGGGTAATCGTCAGTGAGGACATGAAGTCTGCCAATCAAGTGGAGCAGGCTTCGTCCAAGGCAAGACAAATCATGGGCTGCATACGAAGGGGTTTCATCAGTCGTAAGGCGGAAGTCATTATGCCATTGTATAGATCCATGGTGAGGCCCCACCTGGAATACTGTGTGCAATTCTGGAGGCCGCATTATCGCAAGGATGTGCTGAGACTGGAGTCGGTGCAAAGAATGGCCACCCGGATGGTCTCGGGACTCAAGGATCTACCATACGAAAAACGTCTTGACAAATTACAGCTATACTCGCTCGAGGAGCGCAGAGAGAGGGGGGACATGATTGAGACGTTCAAGTATCTTACGGGCCGCATCGAGGCGGAGGAAGATATCTTCTTTTTCAAGGGTCCCACGACAACAAGAGGGCATCCGTTGAAAATCAGGGGCGGGAAACTACGAGGTGACACCAGGAAATTCTTTTTCACTGAAAGAGTGGTTGATCGCTGGAATAGTCTTCCACTACAGGTGATTGAGGCCAGCAGCGTGCCTGATTTTAAGGCCAAATGGGATCGGTACATGGGATCTATTCACAGGGCAAAGGTAGGGGAGGGACATTAAGGTGGGCAGACTAGATGGGCCGTGGGCCCTTATCTGCCGTCTATTTCTATGTTTCTATGTTTCCGAATCCCAACTATCAGCCTGATATGCAATTATTCAATGCAAAAATTTATTATAAAGATAATCTTAAGGTGGCCAAACAGGTTGAAAAGATGACAGCAAAAGCTAGAAAGATGTTAGGGTGCATAGGGAGAGGTATGGCTAGTAGGAAAAAGAAGGTATTTATAAGAACATAAGCATGGATGGTGTTATCGAGAGCGTTTTGGCTTCCTGGACCATGGGATGATTTTCCATGGGCTACTGAGCAGAGATGGTGTGCATCTATCAAAGGAAAGAAGCGTCTTCGCCAGCAGGCTGGCTAATCTACTGAAGAGGGCTTTAAACTAGAAGTGATGGGGCAGGGTGATCAAAACTCCAGGGTGAGTATAAGCCCTCAGGTAAATCACTGAATACCTCTACACAGATGGAAAAAGGGGGAAATATCTGTAAAGCAGTATATACTAATGCTCGAAGTATGGGAAACAAGATTCTGGATCAAGAAGCTGTGATGGAAGAAGAGGAGTAAGATATAGTGGTGATCACAGAGACATGGTTCACAGAGAACAATGACTGGGGTGTAGTTATACTGGGCTATAATCTGTTCAGGAAAGACAGCGTAGGAAGAAAAGGAGGGGGAGTAGCGTTATATGTTAAAGATCATATTAAAGCCACACAATTGCAGGATCTGCAGGGCAAGGAAGAGGCACAGTGGATCAATTTAGAAAGAGAGAATGGTGAATATATTTACATTGGTGTGATATACAGGCCTCCTTCACAGGCGGAAGAAGTAGATAGAGATTTAATAGTAGACATTCAGAATATATGTAAAAAAGGGGAAGTATTACTAATAGGTGATTTTAACTTATCGGATGTTGATTGGGAAATCCCTGTTGCGGTGTCTTTTAGAAGTAGGGAGATTCTGGATTCTCTACGAACATTAATCAATTGATATACCAAGAAATGAAATACCAGCGGATATGATCTGGAGTTCCTTCCACAACTCAGATTGGAACAACTACATCAAATTATATAACAAATACTCTAATTCATACTGTGTCTTGGACTCATGTCCCCCAGAGATTATGAAAGCAGCTCCATTAGGCTTTAAATTATTCCTATTGAATTATCTAACCAATAACCTATATAATGGAAATTTCCTCACCAACAATGTTCATATTATAATAACCCCAATCCCAAAAAATTGTAAAGAACCAGCAACATCAATAACCAACTATAGACCTGTAGCATCTATTCCATTTATGGTAAAAATCATGGAAGGACTGGTACACACCCAACTAATGAAATACCTTGATCAATTCTCCCTCCTGCACGAAACTCAATCTGGTTTTAGGCCTCTATTTAGCACTGAAACGCTAATTGCGGCCATTTTGGACAATTTGTGCTACTTGTTCAGTAAGGGCCTCAATGCCCTAATCATGCAATTTGACATGAGTTCCGCCTTTGACTTGGTGGACCATGGAAAACTGTTACAATGCCTAGACGCAATCGGAATCAGAGGAGAAGTACTGAACTGGTTTCGAGGTTTCCTTATATCACGCACATACCAAGTCCGTTTTAATCACGATCTCTCAGATACATGGAGCAATCCATCTGGCATGCCACAAGGATCACTGCTATCCCCTTTGCTCTTCAAAGTTTACATGTCCTCACTGGGTGCACAACTATCCCAGCTGGGGATAAAACTATTTAGCTACGCTGACGACTTCACGATAATCATCCCATTCACCAACTCTGTCTCGGAAGTCACCCCCAAAGCAACAGAAGTATTAAATCGGATGGAGCAATGGATGACCAAATTCAGACTAAAACTAAACTCAGAGAAAACAAAATTTTTCATAGCAGCGCCATACCCACTCGACACTAAAGCACCAATGTGCATCAACAACCTCAGCTATCCAATTCAACCCACTATGAAGATACTGGGTGTAACACTGGACCAAAACCTAACCATGAAAGACCAGGTGGACTCCTTGATCAGAAAAATCTTTCATACCCTCTGGAAACTTCGGTCCATCAGAGCTTACTTCGATGCCTCATCATTTCGAATTCTAGTACAATCCCTTATTCTGAGTCAACTCGATTATTGTAACATTGCCTACTTGGCACTCCCCCAGAAATACATGCGGCGATTGCAACTGGTTCAAAATACAGCGGTTAGACTACTTTGTGGATTGAAGAAGTTTGATCATGCGACACCTTCCTATCGACTTTTACACTGGCTACCGATGGAAATTCAAGTTTGGTTGTTTTTGCTTCAAGGTACTCTATGGCTTAGCCCCTAAATACATAACAGACTTTTTCTCTTTCTCAACCAACAAACACAAGTGAAGCTCACACCTGAACTTTGTTTCTCCACCGGTTAGAGGTTGTAAATTTAAAAGTCATCATCAACATCTTCTCGCACATCAAGCAGCATTATCACATCAGTAATATTGTTAAATCTACTTTTTATAGATTACGTAGGATTCGATCTATTTCAAAATTCTTATGCCCAAAATCACTAAATATTCTTATCCATTCTTTGGTAATTTCAAAAATAGATTATTGTAATTCTCTCTTTAAAGGAATATCATTAAACGAAATTAAACGTCTCCAAATTATCCAAAATATCTCCATTAAACTCATAACCAAATCGAGAAAATTTGACCACGTTACACCACTTTTGAAAAATGCGCATTGGCTCCCAGTTATTCACCGGATAACATACAAACTCTGTTTACTTACCTTTAAAACTCTTTTGAACAAAACCCCAGCATTTATATATAAATCATTAATTCCGTTTCATCCATCTAGAACATTAAGATCCAATGAACAACATCTTTTAACCATTCCCTCGCTTAAGATCATTAATACTAGATGGCAGTTCATCTTTTCTGTGACCGCCCCACAGACTTGGAATTCCCTCCCAATTTATTTACGAATGGAGCAGGACCTAGGAAAATTTAAAAGTAATTTAAAAACCGTTCTTTTTAAAGATGCTTTTAGTAACTCCTAGGCCATAGATTACATATTATTAAACTATGTTTTAATTTGTCTTCCTATTGTACTTTTCCTTTGTATTGCTTTACTATTCCTAGTTGTATTTTGAAATCCCTTCCTTCCCTATGTTCCTTCAATGATGTCTTAGTTTTTAACCCAATGTTATTATTTAAGTTTGTATTGTATTGTTCATTCTGTATTTTTTAATGAATGTATTTTAAATTGTTCATCGCTTTGAAATTTGACTAAGCGATCAATCAAGAGATCTATTAAACTTGAAACTTGATTATGGGGTAAAGACCTTGAACAATTGCTTGTTCCTACTACCTATGGGAGAATTCAGGAAACACCTGGAAACACATTTATTTCTGAAATACTTAGAAATGGGGGAGGCTAGGTTTTTATTATTATACTCAGAGAAGGTCATTTCATTTGATTTGGATGGGTTTAAGAATAACATGTTTGTGGTGAGCCAGTGAGTAATTTTTTCTAGTTTGTTGTTGATGAATATCTTTGGGGTCATTTGAACCAATTGGGTGCTTTAGTTGGATATCGTCAGCATAACTGTACTCATATACTGTGAAACCGATTGTTTGAGCAATTGTGAGTAACGGAGAGGTGATAATATTAAAGAGAAGGGGAGACAGAATCGATCCTTGTGGTATGCCATGATCTAGTTTGAAGTTTCTCAGATTTGGTTTGGTTAGTATGCACATTGTAAGTTCAGTTACAGAAGAAGGATGTAAACCATTCCAGGACAGTGTCGGTTACTCCCATGGATGTTAGTCTATTGAGTAGAAGTTGGTGGTTCACGGTGTTGAAAGCAGCTGAGAGGTCTAGTGAAGACAGTGAGGAAGAATAAGCATGGGATGAACACAGAGGATCTCTAATCAGAAAATAATGGTATATATTGAAGCACTAAGGCTAGTACTGGGCAGACTTGAATAATCTGATCCTAATAGATTGGGCCAGCCTGTAATCAAGAGAACTATTTCCACATGGCTAGTGGCCTGTATTTCCTTGTGCTATGTTCAGGCTGGGCTGCAGCTTTAGGGATGTGTTACAGCACTCTAGGTCCGATCTATGGCAGCATCCGTGGCTTTCTTACGTTCCACTCCCGTTGATGAAATTTGCATAGCAGCTACTTGGTCCTCAGTTCACACATTCATATCTCACTACTGTCTAGAATCCTATTCCATGGCCCAGTACAGCGGCATAATAACCTCCGATCTGTTCGTGTTCCCCTTCTTAATCATTTCTAGCATTCTGTTCGCCCTTTTTGTCGTCACCGCACATTGTGCGGACAGCTTTATCGACTTGTCGACTAGTAGTTTCTGTACTCCCAAGTCTCTTTCCTGGGGGAGTCTCTCTGAGTACCGCCCCGGACATCCTGTATTCGTGTATAAGATTTTTGTTACCAACATGCATCACCTTACACTTATCCACGTTGAACCTCATTTGCTATGTCGCGACCCATTTCTCGAGCGTGTTTGTCATGTTTCAGATCTTCGCAATCCTCCTGCTGTCATTGTAATATAATTTGCACCCTGGTAAGTGTTTCCATTGGTTATCTTCCTTCCAGGTCTCAGAGGTGCCTATTATGTCTATCCTTTCACTTAGTGCAATATATTCTAACTCTCCCATCTTGTTTCTGGGCTTCTGGCATTTACATACAGATATTTCAAACAATGTTTGTCAATCCTATTTACAATTTGCTTAGTAGTTGACGTGAATAATTTGCAATCTTTAAAATCTATCTGCTTTGTATTTAAGGACATCTGGTGAACTATTTTCTCTATTGTAACCTTACTAATGAGATGATCTATCTTCACTGTTTTGGTGATATCTTTTAAAGATATCTTGTCCATTTTGGCCAAGCAGTATTACAGAATTTATTATCTTTTTAATGACCAACTTTCCCTCCATTCCATTGCAGTAAGCTAGGGAGTCCCACATGTGAGAATATGCTGTCTGTTTCCCTCCCACCTCTTCTGGTTGGCTGCTTAGCTTGCTTACGGGCATTCGTGAAGTTTCTAAAAACTTAAAGTGGCAATACACTTTTACCACTGCCCATATCAGGCTCTTAGGATGATGCCACCTACATGTGAGAATATCTGCCTGCTGTCCCTGGATAATACCTGTTACAGTAAGTAACTGCTATCTGGGACCATCAGATGCCTAAAGCATAGAACAATATATAAAACAAAAATGCCTAGATTCTCTAATCGCTGATCACGTGTCAATCACTTGACAGTGCAGGTTAGAGAATCATGCCTCAAGTGCCTAAGTAGGCACAATTCATACAAAGATAGGTGCCAGAAATGTAGGCCTGGAAAACCCTGGTCTACATTTCCAGCGCCTATCTATGCTGGGGGGATACTGGCTTCAGGGAGGCCTGCCGACTCAGCTTATTGGGGGGTTTCATTCAAGAATTTCCCTGTAAATGTATCAAATTCTGCATTTGAAAAATGCTTTATATAAGATATATAAAACATATTCAAGATAAAATTAACAAACAATATTCACATATTTAAAACTAGATTCTGTTTTAACAGCATCAAATTGATGATCTGATATCCTAACAGCTTCTGAATGTATCCTGCCTCTATACAAAATGTAAAATAAGGCCATCTTTTAGCTGCCTCAACTTTCCCCCCCTTTACAGAACCGCATAAAAGGTTTTTAGCGCTGCTCCAACAGTCATAGAGTTCCTATGAGCATCAGAGCATTCAGTGTGCTGGCTGGCGCTAAAAACCTCTTGTGCAGTTTTGTAAAAGGGGGGAGGGGGAGGGTATTTTTAAAATAAGTTTTAAGATGTGTAAACTCCACTTTTTGAGAATAGTTTCATAGTTTATTAAAATTTTGATTGAATGCTAAACATAGAATTCAAAGCGTTGTACATTAAAATAAATGGGGGAATTAATATTAAAACAAACATGACTTAGTACAAACAAGAGGAAAGGGGGAGAACTCCATTAATTAAAGAAAAGAGAACAAAAAAGGAACATCAAGGAGGGAGGGAGGTAAGTTAAAAAGTGATAAAATATCCAAATGGTAGCTCACTCGTAAGCATCTATAAAGAAAAAAATCATTTTAAATTGCCCTCAAATTTATCTAGATTTTTTTCTGCTCTAATGTGTAATGGAAGGGAATTCCAAATAGTAGGAGATGTAACTGAAAAAATGGAAGTGCGGCGTGTCCCAATAATTTTTAATGAGGGGACATAAAGAGTATTATCCCAGGACAAGCAGGCAGCATATTCTTGACTGATGGGTGACGGCACCGACGGAGCCCCGGTACGGACAATTTTAGAGTGATTGCACTCTAAGAACTTGGAAAGTTCTGGCATGCCGCACCGCGCACGCGCGAGTGCCTTCCCGCCCGACAGAGGCGCGCGGTCCCCAGTTTCTTAGTTTCCGCGGAGCTAAGAAGACACGTTTTTTCAACGGCTGTTGAAAATTTTTTTGACTTGCCTTCCCGCTCGCGTAAACCTTTTTGGCTTTTGCCTGTTTCCTTTTTCTTTTCTTTTTGTGTAAAAAAAAAAAAAAAAAAAACTTTTCTTTTTTAGTCAATTTGGCTTTTCCCCTGCGGGGCCTTCTGCCACCATCGAGGCCTCGGCCTTCGATTTGGCTGAAGCCGTCTTCACGTTCATGCCCCCTCAGCCAGGGTTTAAAAAGTGCCAGCGGTGTGCTCGGCCTATATCTCTCACGGACCCACACAACTGGTGCTTACAGTGTTTGGGTCCTGAGCATCAGGCCTCCACCTGCACCCGCTGTGCCACACTTAAAAAAAGAACATTAAAAAATCGCCAAATACAACAGCGATTATTGTTCGGTGCCGAGATGTCCGATCCCGTTCCATCGACTCCGGCTTCGGCACCGATTCAGTTGGCACCCTCTTCTTCGACACCGCACCGGCGTCCCAGCATGCAGGTAAGCCGGCTAAGAAGCCTTCCCCGCTGGAGCGTCCTCCGGTCTCGAGTGCAGTGAGTCCAATCCTGCCGACTGTGAGGCGCCAGCGGAAGCGCTCCGCCCCTATCGAGGTGAGTCCCTCGACATCGGGCTCCTCATCTCCGGGGCGTCGAGCGGCACCGCAGGTACCGCAGAAGAAAAAAGCGGTACCGGTGCCATCCCTTGATGACCGTATTACGGCCATTCTCCAGGCACAGCTCAAGGAGCAATTACAACAACTCCTTCCAGCTATCCTGGCACCGAACCTTCCGGTGCCGGTCCGCACTGAGCTGGTACCGATAGTGGAACAACCTGTGCTGTCGGTATCCACTCCCTCGGTACCGATTCACTCCACCTCATCGGTATCGATGCCAGTCCTTGCACCGGAGCCGAGAGCTCAACATCAGTCGGTGCAGACTTCGGCACCGGTGCCACCGATTACATCGCCTGGTTCGGTATCGATGAGATCGGGTAAATCGGTGCGCAAAACCCGACATGTAGAACCATCTACCCCAGAGTCTCGGGACCGTTCTCCCCATGTCAGGGATCCTGATCTGTGGGGAGATTCAGAGGAACCCTTTCTCTCTGAAGGAGAATGTTCCTCAGATGAGGAGGAGTCTGCTGTACATGACCCGTCCTCTAGACATGACACTTCATCTTTCTCCAGTTTCCTGAAAGATATGTGTGATTCTTTGTCCATTCCTTTGGAGGCTGAGTCCAAAAAGTCTAAAGCTTTTTTGGATGCCCTTGACTTTGACCAACCTCCAAAGGAATTTTTGAAGCTCCCTCTTCACGACATCTTGAGGGAGACTTTCTACAAGAATTTAGAGACTCCCTTAACGGTTCCAGGGGCCCCACGTAAGTTAGACTCTCTATATAAAGTAATTCCCATTCCTGGGTTCGACAAACCTCAACTTCCACACGAATCTGTACTTGTCGAATCCACCCTTAAAAAATCTTCAGGAGTCAGTATATGCTTCTGTACCTCCTGGTAGAGAGGGTAAAGCCATGGACAAATTTGGTAAGAGGCTCTACCAAAATGCAATGTTGGCAAATAGAGCTGGTAATTATGCTTTTCATTTTTCTTTCTACCTTAAACATCTCCTTACCAACATGGCTTCATTTGAGAAGTACCTTCCTCAACGGAAACAACAATCTTTCCACCATTGCTTGTCATCTCTGTTTCAGCTGCGTAAGTTCATGGTTAGGTCCATTTACGACACCTTCGAACTTACATCCAGAGCGACAGCAATGTCTGTGGCAATGCGTCGCCTGGCCTGGCTTCGGGTATCTGAACTTGATGTTAATCATCAAGATCGGTTAGCCAACGCCCCGTGCCTAGGGGATGAGCTTTTTGGGGAATCCATGGACTCGACTACTCAAAAGCTATCTGCTCATGAGACACGTTGGGATACCCTACTTAAAAATAAGAAAAAGCCTCCCCCAACAAGGCCTTTTAGACAACAGTCAGCCTATCAACGCCGCTTCACAGCTCGGCCATTGCCAACAACAGCTCAGCAACCCAGGCGTCAGCGGCAGCAACAACGTCAGCCTCCCAGACAACAGCAGCAACAGCAGCCTGTGAAGCCACCTCCACAGCAAAAGACACAGCCCTTTTGACTTACTTCTCCAAAGTATAGCCAGTACTCCTATATCTGCTTTCCTGCCTCAACCTATAGGAGGTCGTCTTTCTCTGTTCCTCAGCCGGTGGGAAGTTATCACTTCGGACCAATGGGTCCTCAACATCATCCGCCACGGCTACTCTCTCAACTTTCAGAACAGTCCTCAATCTGCCCTTCTTATTCAGGAAGTCCAATCCCTCCTCCTTCTGAACGCTATAGAAGAAGTTCCTTTAGATCAAAAGGGGCAGGGGTTCTACTCCCGTTATTTTCTAGTTCCCAAAAAAACAGGAGATCTCAGACCAATTCTGGATCTTCGAGATCTCAACAAACATCTGGTAAAGGAAAAATTCAAGATGCTTTCCTTATCCATCCTTTATCCTCTTCTCAATCAAGACGACTGGCTATGCTCCCTCGATCTCAAAGAGGCATACACTCACATACCAGTCAATATAACCTCCAGACGGTATCTCCGATTCATGATCAATCATTGTCATTACCAATACAAGGTGCTGCCCTTCGGTCTTGCCTCCTCTCCAAGGGTGTTCACCAAATGTCTTATTGTGGTAGCTGCATTTCTACGCTCTCACCACCTTCAGGTATTCCCTTACCTGGACGACTGGTTAATCAAGGCCACATCCGCTCAAGCAGTTCTCCTGGCCACCAACCAAACCATCCTGTTTCTACGAATACTGGGATTCGAGATCAATCTACCCAAATCTCATCTCATCCCCACTCAGAGACTTCAATTCATTGGAGCGATGCTGGACACACTCCTCATGAGAGCATTCCTACCATCCAATCGTCTTCAGACCCTTCAGTCTCTATGTCAGCAGGTGCTTCCACAACATTCCATCTCAGCCAGACAAATGATGGTACTCTTGGGTCACATGGCATCCACAGTTCATGTCACACCCCTCGCACGTCTTCACCTGCGCACTCCTCAATGGACCCTTGCTACTCAGTGGTCCCAAGCGACGGATCCTTGCTCACGACACATATCTGTGACATCATCTCTTCGTCAGTCTCTACAATGGTGGTTGGTATCCTCAAATCTATCCAGAGGTCTTCTGTTCCATCAACCTCCTCATCAACTAGTCATCACCACCGACGCCTCTCCTTATGCATGGGGAGCTCATTTGAACGAGTTCCAGACTCAAGGTCTTTGGACAGCCCAGGAAAAGAAGCATCACATCAATTTCCTGGAACTCAGAGCGATGTTTTATGCCCTCAAGGCCTTCCAACATCTTCTCTTTCCTCAGGTCCTTCTGCTGTGCACAGACAATCAAGTTGCGATGTACTACATCAACAAACAAGGTGGGACAGGCTCTCGCCTCTTATGCCAAGAAGCCCAGAAGATCTGGACTTGGGCCATAGATCACCATCTCTTCCTGAAAGCTATCTACATTCAGGGAGAACAGAATTCCTTAGCAGACAAACTCAGCAGAATTCTCCAGCCTCACGAGTGGACACTCGATCCTGTAACTCTACAGTCTATCTTCACTCAATGGGGCACTCCTCAGATAGACCTCTTTGCAGCTCCTCACAATCACCAGCTGCCCCTATTCTGCTCCAGACTCTACTCTCCTCACCGTCTGGCAGCGGATGCATTTCTCCTCGACTGGTCCAATCTGTTCCTGTACGCTTTCCCTCCTCTGCCTCTCATGTTGAGAACCTTGTTCAAGCTCAAGAGGGAACGAGCCACCATGATTCTAATTGCTCCGAGGTGGCCCAGGCAACATTGGTTCTCCCTTCTACTTCAACTCAGTTCCAGGGAACCTTTTCTTCTTCCTCTGTTTCCTTCTCTGCTTACACAGCATCAGGAGACCCTTCTACATCCCAACCTACAGTCTCTGCACCTGACAGCTTGGTATCTTCAAAAACTTCAAAAACAAAATCACCAATATCAGAACCGCATTCATCGATACACCCACCCATCTCGAAAAGATAACAACAAACCCAATAACAGGCGAAGCCATCGTAGCAGACAGAAGCTGGTCCAACTTCCCAATCCTACTTTGGTCGGATATGAACCGACTCTACAACAAATACAGCCATGCCTCCAGCGAACTAAATAATTGCCCCACCTACCTGTTATCAAACGCCTCCACCACATTCAAAACCAACTTTATGTTATGGATTCAAACCACACTAACAGAAGGCCAATTCCCACAGGACTTAGGAGAGATCTTAATCACCCCAATCATGAAAGATCACAAAGGCCCAATAGATAGCCCCTCCAACTACAGACCTATCGCTTCAATTCCAATATACGTCAAAATAATAGAAGGCCTAGTCACACAATACCTCACAATCTACCTGGAAAAACATAACCTACTCCACCCCTCACAATCAGGATTTCGAACCAACCATAGTACAGAAACACTACTTGTCTCTCTTCTAGATACAGCCCGGCAACACATCAGTAAAGGAAAAAAGATGATACTAATACAACTTGACCTCTCTGCTGCATTTGACCTAGTTGACCACACCATATTACTACAGATACTCGACGCCATAGGGATCTCTGGCAAAGTTTACAACTGGTTTCAAGGGTTCCTCAAATCAAGAACCTATAGGGTAAAATACAATGATATCAAATCAGAGCCATGGGCAAATCCCTGCGGAGTTCCACAAGGATCACCTCTCTCACCTACACTCTTCAACCTCTTTATCTCCTCCCTAGGAGCCACCTTAGATAACCTAAATGTCACATCCTTTAGCTACGCAGACGACATCACCATACTCCTCCCCTTCGACCCTTCAGAGCCCACCACCACCGCAAAACTGGAAACAACCCTAGATACAGTAGAAAAATGGATGATGGATCATAAACTAAAACTAAACTCAGAAAAAACAAAATTCCTCCTGCTCGAAAAAGCCAAATCTCCTACCATCACAGAACTGACAATCAAAAATACCAAATACCCAATACAACCCGAACTAAAACTACTAGGAGTCACCATAGACAGATGTTGCACAATGCAGTCCCAAATCAACAAGACGACCCAGAAAGCTTTCCTAACCATGAGAAACCTACGCAAAATCAGAAAATTCTTCAACCAAACACAATTCAGACTAGTCGTACAATCCCTAGTCTTAGGTCTGCTGGACTATTGCAACTCCCTATATCTTCCTTGTCCAGCCATTATGATAAAGCAACTCCAGACCATACAAAACACCGCCCTCAGACTGATCTACTCACTTAGAAAATATGATCACATAACAACCGCCTTCTTAGACTCCCACTGGCTACCCATACAAGCACGAATTCAATTCAAATTCCTTTGCCTATTATTCAAAGCAATACAAGGCTCTTCCCCATCCTACCTAAACAATCGCTTAAACCAGATCTCCACCACAAGACAAAGAAGAACCCCAAATCCTTTTGCCTTCCCTCCACTCAAAGGCACACAACGCAAGAAAATGTTTGACAACCTTCTGGCAACACAAGCAGCAAAACTCAACCATTCCATCTCCAACCTGCTGACAACATCGGACGACTTCAAAACATTCCGTAAAGAAATCAAAACCCTGCTTTTTAAAAAATTCATCCAAAAACCTTAAACCACTTCACCTACCTCCAGCCAAGTTCACCTACCTCCAGAAAATTCACCTACCTCGACTGAACTCATCTACCACCAGACAATCCTCCCCCAAATATCACACCTAATCACCCTTCATATAAACAGACCATAAAAAGATTGTAATCTTGCCTACTCTAACTGTGTCCCATTTCCATTTGCTAATATCACACTGCTAGGCACTGTTCAGTTTTCTATCCAACCCATAAGATCCCCAAGAAAAAAAAAAAAAAAAAAAAATGTCCAGTCAAATCTTTTGTAATCCGCCTTGAACTGCAAGGTATAGGCGGAATAGAAATCCGTAATGTAATGTAATGTAATGTATCTCTCGGGCTGACATCTCATGATACTCTTTTGTCTCAGCCTGTTTGTTCCATTCTAGATGCCTCCAGGAAACCAGCCACTCTGCAATGTTACCATCAGAAGTGGACGAGATTTTCTTCCTGGTGTCTTCTTCATCATCTTGATCCCACTTCCCTGGCAGTGGAGACGTTGTTGGATTATTTGCTTTCCTTGTCTGACTCTGGCCTTAAGTCTTCTTCCATCAGAGTCCACCTCAGTGCCATTGCTGCTTTTCATGAGCCGGTCCATGGAAAACTTCTCTCAGCTCATCCCCTGGTGTCCAGGTTCATGCGGGGTCTTTTCAATGTGAAACCACCTCTTAAAGCCCCTCCTGTTATCTGGGATCTCAATGTGGTTCTTTCCGTCTTAATGAAGCCTCCATTTGAACCTTTGGCTACCTCTCCTTTCAAGTTTCTCACTTGGAAGGTACTTTTCCTTATTGCTCTTACCTCTGCCAGGAGGGTCAGTGAGCTTCATGCACTGGTTGCAGATCCACCTTTTACTGTCTTTCACCATGACAAGGTGGTTCTGCGTACACATCCAAAGTTTCTCCCTAAGGTTGTCTCTGAATTCCATCTCAACCAATCCATTGTTCTGCCTGTTTTCTTTCCAAAACCTCATTCTCATTCTGGGGAACAAGCTCTGCATACTTTGGATTGTAAAAGGGCTCTAGCTTACTATCTAGAGCGTACGAAACCCCACAGATCAGTTCCCCAACTCTTTCTGTCCTTTGATCCGAATAAATTGGGACGTCCTGTTTCTAAACGTACGTTGTCTAATTGGCTGGCAGCGTGCATTTCATTCTGTTATGCTCAGACCGGACTGACACTGGAAGGTTCTGTCACGGCCCATAGAGTCCGAGCAATGGCAGCATCTGTAGCTTTCCTCCGTTCCACTCCTATTGAGGAAATCTGCAAGGCTGCTACTTGGTCCTCAGTTCATACTTTTACATCTCATTATTGTCTGGATGCATTCTCCAGACGGGATGGACACTTCGGCCAATCTGTTTTGCAAAATTTATTTTCCTAATGGCCAACCTTCCCTCCATCCCTCTTTTTGTTAGCTTGGAGGTCACCCATCAGTCAAGAATATGCTGCCTGCTTGTCCTGGGATAAAGCACAGTTACTTACCGTAACAGGTGTTATCCAGGGACAGCAGGCAGATATTCTTGCGTCCCACCCACCTCCCCGGGTTGGCTTCTTAGCTGGCTTATCTTAACTGGGGACCGCGCGCCTCTGTCGGGCGGGAAGGCACTCGCGCGTGCGCGGTGCGGCCTACTGGAACTTTCTAAGTTCTTAGAGTGCAATCACTCTAAAATTGTCCGTACCGGGGCTCCGTCGGTGCCGTCACCCATCAGTCAAGAATATCTGCCTGCTGTCCCTGGATAACACCTGTTACGGTAAGTAACTGTGCTTAATGTACCACTTGGGCTGTCCTTGGAGAACTGTGTGTAATAACTATTACATAAGAGTTTGCTTTACTCTTTTCTGTTAATGTATACAATTGAGAAGTTATTTTCTGTTTGCTTTTTGTAGCCAGTGGCATGAAGCTGAATAACATAGTTTGATCTATTTCTGTGATTTTTAATTGACTATCACATGCTAGAGAAAAAAATGTTAATATGGAATATAATAGTGAAATCCCTCGAGAAAAATAAATTATATATTTTCTGGTAGGTATCCCAGCATGCAGCAAAATGCATTCCTGCCATGGCATGTCCAGAACTTACGGAGCAGATTCGCCGGGAGATTGCTGCCTCCATCCATCAACGCAAAGGAGATTTTGCTTGTTATTTCCTGACAGATCTCGTAACCTTCACTTTGCCTGCAGGTCAGTGCAGAAATGACATGAATTTACCAAGATAGCTTCTTTGTAAGTTATGCTGGTTTCTTTTCAATCCAACATTAAATTTAGTGATAAGGCAAGAGAATAAATCGAGCACAGAGCACTTTGTCTATGAATATTACATTTTGCATTTGTAAGAAATTGTGGGGTAATAATCTGCACTGTGTGGGAGGTACAACCCCAGCAACTTTCTTGAGCAGGCTTGATGGACAATGTCAGTACTACTACTACTACTACTACTACTACTACTACTGTTATCATTTCTATAGTGCTGAAAGACATGCGTAGCGCTGCACATTTGACATGTAATAGACAGTCCCTGCTTTGAAGAGCTTACAATCTAATTTGGACAGAAGGACATGACATATAAGGTTGGGGAGTTTCTTGCAGAGATAAGGATAGTATGATTATAGATCATTTTATAGTGAGTGAGAGTTAAGAGAAAGCAGCCTCAAAAGAGTGGGCTTTTAGCTTGGATTTGAGTACTGCTAGAGACGGAACCTGATGTAATGACTTGGGCAGTCTGTTCCATGCATACAGCACAGCAAGATAGAAGGGACAGAGTCTTAATTTAGCATTGGAGGAGAAGGATGTGGATAGGAGGGACTTGCCTGATGAACAGTGTTAATTGGAGGGGGGAGCAACATAGGGGAGAGATAAGTGAGGAGAGTGAATGCACTTGTAGGTCAGTAAGAGGAGTTTGAATTGTGTTTGGAAATGGATGGGGAGCCAATGAAGTAACTTTAGAAGAGGGATAAGGTGAGTATGGAGGCTTTCATGGAATGTAAGTCATACAGCAGAATTTTGCACAGATTGGAGGGGAAAGAGATGGTTGAGCAGAAGACCTGGGAGAAGCAAGAGGTGATAAGAGATTTTGTTAGTGTGCTCGGAAAGGAGCCTTGGAAAATAGATGTAGGGCTTTCTGTCCAAACACTACTTTCTACACTATGACAAGCGTAGCTGGGTTTTAAGAAAGGTTTAAACAAATTCTTGGAGGAAAAGCCAAAGTCTAGTGTTGAGACAGACATGGGGGAAGCCACTGCTGGAATGTTGCTACTATTTGTGTTTCTGCCAGGTACTTGTGACTTAAATTGGCCACTAATGGAAATAGGAAACTGGGCTAGATTGACCACTCTTCTGACCCAGTATGGTTATTCTTATGTTCTAATTTGATCAGATTCCAGCAGAAAGGTTAGCAAAAAAGTTCATAAAGTCTCTTCCTCCATGGAATTCTCCGTCAAATCCAAGACGCACTTTATGCTGACCATAGTGCAGGCATCACAATGCAAGGTCTAAATGAAAATTAATCTACTATAATAAAATGTTAAGCCCACATGCGCACTCCAACCTGCGTGTTCAGTGATCCGTATGTCCATGGCAGGAAGGAGTGCACATGCACACTTACGGTTCTATGAGCTTGGGAGGAAAAACGGCACCACACTCGCGGACTCCAAGGATGTTCTCGCCGTAGTAATTTTTATGTTCAGCGGTAAGTTATGGCCAAAGTTATTATTAAGTTCAAAGCCGCCGCCGCGGCTCTTCTCATGAGCCGCACTTGCGTCGGAGAAGGCTTCCGACGCAGGCGGGGATTGGGAGAGGAACCGCGGCGGCAGCTTTAAACTTAAAAATACCTCCGACTCAGAACTAAATGGTCGGCAACAGAACGTCGGGCATTTCTTGCGATCCCGGCAGATCCTCACACCCAATTAGCCCGCAAAGCAGCTTTCCATGCACCCGAGCACCCTCTAAGCGCAGGCCTTCCTGCTCTTCAGCTCCTCCAGGCAGCTGCAGACCTCTCCATAGCCAATGAGCACTGTAAGGCCCTCTGCTGCTCTTCTGTCTGCCTTCCTCTTCTAAACAGCCAGAAGCTGAACAGGGGGAGAAAGAACGAAGTGCTATTAGACAGGGGGGGAGGTAACAGGAAGGGAGGCCTACTGCTGGACAGGGAGAGCAGGGAAGAGTTGCTGTTAGACAAGGGGGGGAGGTAACAGGAAGGGAAGCCTACTGCTGGACAGGGGGAGCAGAGAAGAGGTGATGTTAGACAGGGGGGGAGGTAACAGGAATGGAGGTCTACTGCTGGACAGGGGGAGCAGGGAAGAGGTGCTGTTAGACGGGGGGGGGGGATGTAACAGGCAGGGAGGCCTACTGCTGGACAGGGAGAGTAGGGAAGAAGTGCTGTTAGACAGGGGGGGAGGTAACAGGCAGGGAGGCCTACTGCTGGACAGGGGAAGAAGGGAAAAGGGCTGTTAGACGGGGGGACGGGGACATAACAGGCACAGAGGGAGGCCTACTGCTTGACAGGGGGAGCAGGGAAGAGGTGCTGTTAGACGGGGGGGGGGGACGGGGGACGTAACAGGCAGGGAGGCCCACTGCTGGACAGGAGGAGCAGGGAAGAGGTACTGTTAGACGGGGGAGGTAACAGGTAGGGAGGCCTACTGCTGGACAGGAGGAAGCAGAGAAGAGGTGCTGTTAGACAGGGGGGGACATAACAGGCAGGGAGGCCTACTGCTGGACAGGGAGAGCAGGGAAGAGGTGCTGTTAGACGGGGGAGGTACCAGGTAGGGAGGCCTACTGCTGGACAGAAGGAAGCAGAGAAGAGGTGCTGTTAGACAGGGGAGGACGTAACAGGCAGGGAGGCCTACTGCTGGACAGGGAGAGCAGGGAAGAGGTGCTGTTAGACGGGGGAGGTAACAGGTAGGGAGGCCTACTGCTGGACAGAAGGAAGCAGAGAAGAGGTGCTGTTAGACAGGGGAGGACGTAACAGGCAGGGAGGCCTACTGTTGGACAGGAGGAGCAGGGAAGAAGTGCTGTTAGACAAGGGGGGGAGGTAACAGGCAGGGAGGCCTATTGCTGGACAGGGGGAGCAGGGAAGAGGTGCTGTTAGACGGGGGGGAGGTATCAGGCAGGGAGGCCTATTGCTGGACAGGGGGAGCAGGGAAGAGATGCTCTTAGATAGGGGGGTGGTAACAGGAAGGGAGGTCTACTGCTGGACAGGGGGAGCAGGAAAGTGGTGTTGTTAGATGGGGGGGGCGGACGTAACAGGCAGGGAGGCCTACTGCTGGACAGGGGGAGCAGGGAAGAGGTGCTATTAGATGGGGGTGAGGTAACAGGCAGGGAGGCCTACTGCTGGACAGGGGGAGTAGGGAAGAGGTACTGTTAGATGGGGGAAGTAGCAAGCAGGGAGGCCTTCTGCTGGACAGGGGAGCAGGGAAGAGGTACTGTTAGATGGGGGAGATAACAGGCAGGGAGGCCTGCTGCTGGACAGGGGGAGCAGAGAAGAGGTGCTGTTAGACAGGGGTGGGAGGTAACAGGAAGGGAGGCCTACTGCTGGACAGGGGGAGCAGGGAAGAGGTGCTGTTAGATGGGGGGAATCTAACAGGCAGGGAGGCCTACTGCTGGACAGGGGGAGCAAGGAAGAGGTGCTGTTAGACGGGGGGAGGTAACAGGAAGGGAGGCCTACTGCTGGACAGTGGGAGCAGGGAAGAGGTGCTGTTAGACAGTTGGGTGGAGGTAAAAGGAAGGGAGGCCTACTGCTGGATAGGGGGAGAAGGGAAGAGGTGCTGTTAGACGGGGGAGGTAACAGGCAGGGAGGCCTACTGCTGGACAGGGGGAGCAGGGAAGAGGTGCTGTTAGACGGGGGGGCTGGACACGTAATAGACAGGGAGACCTACTGCTGGACAGGGGGAGCAGGGAAGAGGTGCTGTTAGACAGGGGGGAGGTAACAGGCAGGGAGGCCTACTGCTAGACAGGGGGAGCAGGGATGAGGTGCTGTTAGACGGGGGGGATGTAACAGTCAGGGATGCTTACTGCTGGACAGGGGGAGCAGGGAAGAGGTGCTGTTAGACGGGGGTGGGAAGGTAACAGGCAGGGAGGCCTACTGCTGGACAGGGGGAGCAGGGAAGAGGTGCTGTTAAACAGGGGGGACAGAACAGGCAGGGAGGCCTACTGCTGGACAGGGGGAGCAGGGAAGAGGTTCTGTTAGACGGGTGGGGGGGAGGTAACAGGAAGGGAGATCTACTGCTGGACAGGGGGAGCAGGGAGAGGTGCTGTTAGATTGGGCAGTAGGTAACAGGCAGGGAGGCCTACTGCTGGACACGGGGAGCAGGGAAGAGGTGCTGTCAGACAGGGGAGACGGAAGAGGCAGGGAGGCCTACTGCTGGACAGGGGGAGCAGGGAAGAGGTACTGTTAGATGGGGGAAGTAGCAAGCAGGGAGGCCTGCTGGACAGGGGAACAGGGAAGAGGTACTGTTAGACGGGGGAGATAACAGGCAGGGAGACCTGCTGCTGGACAGGGGGAGCAGAGAAGAGGTGCTGTTAGACAGGGGGGGACGTAACAGGCAGGGAGGCCTACTGCTAGACAGGGGGAGCAGGGAAGAGGTGCTGTTAGACAGGGGGGACAGAACAGGCAGCGAGGCCTACTGCTGGACAGGGGGAGCAGGGATGAGGTGCTGTTAGACAGGTGGGTGGGAAGGTAACAGGCAGGGAGACCTACTGCTGGACAGGGGGAGCAGGGAAAAGGTGCTGTTAGACAGGGGGGAGGTAAGAGGCAGGGAGTCCTACTGCTGGACAGGGGGAGCAGGGAAGAAGTGCTGTTAGACAGGAGGTGGGAGGTAACAGGAAGGGAGGCTTACTGCTGGGCAGGGGGAGCAGAGAAGAAGTGCTGTTAGACGGGGAAGTAACAGGAAGGGAGGCCTACTGCTGGACAGGGGGAGCAGGGAAGAGGTGCTGTTAGACGGGGATGGGGTGGAAGGTAACAGGCAGGGAGGCCTACTGCTGAACAGGGGGAAGGGGGAGGTAAAAGGAAGGAAGAAGGGCTACTGCTGGACAGGGGGAGAGGCAAGGGGTGGTGGTGGACAGCCAAGGAAAGAGAGAGAGACAGAAAGAAAGCAGCCAAGAAAAGAAAAAAAGAAATACAGAGACACACATCTATTCTAGCACCCATTAATGTAACGGGCTTAAAGACTAGTATCAGCCATAAAATAAAGGTTTAAGTTTGTCACCCTTGAGATAGCAAAGTTTATATAATTGGAGAGGAATCCAATGAACAAGAAGTACAACTTGAGTAATAAATTCCATATTTTTGTACTTATTCATTTATTAGAAAGGTTTCTTTTACACAAAGCAAGCACTTTTTAAAATATAACCATGGTTCTCTGCAGACCTTAAAAACTTAAAAAGAGAATGTCACAAACTACATTTATTAATAATACATTTATTTATATACCGCAATATCTCATGGTAGAGAATGAAACAGAGGGGAAAATTGGTCCCTGTCTCTGTCCCCGTAAACCATCTGATCCCATCCACACAAGCCTCAAAGAGTTTTTTACTGAACTTATTTTATTAAAGTACTAATCTTTAAGCCTGTTACATTAACGTGTGCTAGAATATATATTTGTCTGTCTTTTTTTATTTCTGTCTCTCTCTGCCGCTGTCTTTCTTTCTGTCTCTCTCCCTGCCCCTGTCTCTTTCTTCTTTTCTTTCTGTCTCCCTCCCTCCCACTATCTATCTTTCTTTCTATCTGTCTCTCTCCCTGTCCCCTATGCAGCAGCATTTCTCTCCCCCCTCCACTTCCCTGTGCAGTAGCTACATCAGCATTCCCTCCCCCTCCATTTCCCTGTGCTTCAGCATTTCCCTCCCCCCCCCCCACTTCCATGTGGTCTGTCTGTGTTTGTTTTGGTGTTTGTCTCTTTGCCCGCTGTATGTGTGTTTGTTTTTTTCCTGTGTGTGTTAGGCCGTTCGGGCAGCAGCATTCGCAATTAATTGCTGTTGCCGGCTTCAGGTCTTCCTCTCTAGCGGGTCCTGTTTTAATGAAAACAGGAAGTAAGCAGGACCCGCCAGAGAGAGGAAGGCCTGAAGCTGGCAACAGCAGCGAATTTCAAATGCTGCTGCTGCCCGAAAAAGCCAGGCCTTAACAACAAAGCTCCCTCTAGCGTTGGCAGCCGCGAGAGCTACCCGGAGCCGCCATCCAGGATCATCCCTCACATACACCTATCACTGGCTGGCAGGGAGCTGAGGATGAGCATCCGGAACTCCGAGCGGCCCCCGGATTCCGCCCAGCAGCTCTGACCTGGCCGATGTCGCTCCAGCCCGGCAGCCTCCCGGGGGCGAAGCTGCCGGGCGCCCTAAGGCAGCTCCTGAACGCGGCCCTGCCCTCCTGGCACGGTCGGTCGACGCTGAGCTGCTGGGGGCAGAGAACCGAGACGTCCGCGGATGGACTGTGCGAGGCGGGCAGCTACACGAATCACCGGGGACTGCTGGAGCTGGAGCTGCCGTGTGAGCTGTAGGAGGGGGCGGTGGTGGGTGGGCAGTGGCGCTGCTGGTATCGGAGCTTCGTTCTGGTCTGTGTCTTGCAGGCAGACTTGTCTAGCGCGCATGCGCACTCCTACCAGCCACATCCCGACAGATCAGATCTCAGGGAACACGCGGCGAGAGAGCGCATGCGCACTTAGCATTTTATTATTATAGATAAAAAGAAACAATATTCTGTACAATTGTCATTTTATAAATCAAAATTCTGGCTTCTGACCTAAATAAAGAAATCTTCAGCTGGCAGGGCTTATTTATAAATGTTTATCAACACAACTAATAAACTACTTTATCCTAAAGCAAAAAAAAGAAAAGAAATAGAATTTTTTTTTTCTACTTTTGGTTAGTTTCTACTTTCCTCATTCAGTTCCTTCCATCCATTGTTTGTTTTCTCTTTGCCTGCTCCGTTACTGTGCCTCTCCCTTCCATCTCTCTCCCCCTCCCCCAATTGGTCTGGCACCCATCTTCTTCCTTCCGCTCCCTCCATAGTCTGGCATCTCTGTCTTCTTCACTTCCATCTTTCCTTCGCTCCCTCAGGTGGTTTTTAGCATCTCTCTCCTCCTTTTCTCCCCTCAGATCTGTCTCCTCAATCTAGCATGTGTTTTCTTTTTTTTCTTTATCCCCTCCTCCATCCAGTTCCCTTCAGCGTCTTCTCCCCCTTCTCTGTCTTCCCCATTTCCTTCAGTGTCTTCTCCCCCCTCTTTGTCTTCCCCATTTCCTTCAGTGCCTTCACCCCCCTCTCTGTCTTCCCCATTTCCTTAAGTGTCTTCTGCCCCCTCTCTGTCTTCTCCATTTCCTTCAGTGTCTTCTCCCCCATCTCTGTCTTCCCCTTTCTGTCAGCGTCTTCTCCCCCTCTCTGTCTTCCCCATTTCCTTCAGCGTCTTCTCCCCCTCTCTGTCTTCCCCATTTCCTTCAGTGTCTTCTCCCCCCTCTCTGTCTTCCCCATTTCCTTCAGTGTCTTCTCCCCCCTCTCTGTCTTCCCCATTTCCTTCAGTGTCTTCTCCCCCCTCTCTGTCTTCCCCATTTCCTTCAGCGTCTTCTCCCCCTCTCTCTCGTCCCCATTTCCCTTCAGCGTCTTCTCCCCCTCTCTCTCGTTCGCATTTCCCTTCAGCATTTTCTTCCCCCCTCTCTCGTCCCCATTTCCCTTCAATGTCTTCTCCCTCTCTCTTGTCCCCATTTCCCTTCAATGTCTTCTTCCCCCTCTCTCTTGTCCCCATTTCCCTTCAATGTCTTCTTCCCCCCTCTCTCTTGTCCCCATTTCCCTTCAGCATCTTCTCCCCCCTCTTTCTTGTCCCCATTTCCCTTCAGCGTCTTATCCCCCCTCTCTATTGTCCCCATTTCCCTTCAGCGTCTTCTCCCCCTCTCTCTTGTCCCCATTTCACTTCAGCGTCTTCTTCCCCCTCTCTCTCATCCCCATTTCACTTCAGCGTCTTCTTCCCCCTCTTTCTCGTCCCCATTTCCCTTCAGCGTCTTCTTCCCACCTCTTGTCCACATTTCACTTCAGCGTCTTCTCCCCCCCCCTCTCTCTCTATCTCCTCCATTTCGCTTCAGCGTCTTCTCCCTCTCTCTGGTCCCCATTTCCCTTCATCGTCTTCTCCCCCCTCTCTTTCGTCCCCATTTCCCTTCAGCGTCTTCTCTCCCCTCTCTCTCGTCCCCATTTCCCTTTGTCTTCTTCCCCCTCTCTCTTGTCCCCTTCAGCGTCTTCTCCCCCTCTCTCTTGTTCCCATTTCCCTTCAGCATCTTCTCCCCCCTCTCTCTTGTCCCCATTTCCCTTCAGCGTCTTCTTCACCCTCTCTCTTGTCCCCATTTCCCTTCAGCGTCTTCTTCACCCTCTCTCTCGTCCCCATTTCCCTTCAGCGTCTTCTTCACCCTCTCTCTTGTCCCCATTTCCCTTCAGCGTCTTCTTCCCACTCTCTCTCGTCCCCATTTTCCTTCAGCGTCTTTTTCCCACTCTCTCTCGTCCCCATTTTCCTTCAGCGTCTTCTTTCCACTCTCTCTCATCCCTATTTTCCTTCAGCGTCTTCTTCCCACTCTCTCTCGTCCCCATTTTCCTTCAGTGTTTTCTTCCCCCTCTCTCTCGTCCCCATTTCCCTTCAGCGTCTTCTCCCCCCTCTCTCTCATCTCCATTTCCCTTCAGCATATTCTCTCCGTCCCCATTTCCCTTCAGCGTCTTCTCCCCCCTCTCTCTCGTCCCCATTTTCCTTCAGCGTCTTCTCCCCCCCTCTCTCTCGTCCCCATTTCCCTTCAGCGTCTTCTCCCCCCTCTCTCATCTCCATTTCCCTTCAGCATCTTCTCCCTGTCCCCATTTCCCTTCAGTGTCTTCTCCCCCTCTCTCGTCCCCATTTCCCTTCAGCGTCTTCTTCCCTTCTCCCGTCTCCATTTCCCTTCAGCGTCTTCTTCCTCCTCTCTCTCGTCTCCATTTCATTTCGGCGTTTCTCCCCAGCATCTTTTCCCCCTCTCTCGTCTCCATTTCCCTTCAGCGTCTTCTTCCCCCTCTCTCTCGTCACCATTTCCCTTCAGCGTCTTCTCCCCCTCTCTCTCGTCCCCATTTCCCTTCAGCACCCTTCCCGCGGTCCAAGCAGTGCCTAACAATTCTGCCCCCTCCACCCCTGCCTCCAAACACAGAGGAAACCACATGTCTTAAAATAACTTTTAGCGCCTAGTTTTGCATCTAATATAATAAAAGGCTAAGCTGCGCATGCGCATTCCCATCGTGTGTTCCATTTTCCATGCGCTGTAGGGCACCACAGATAGGAATGTGCATGCGCGCGAAACACTCTCTCTCCTCCCCCGAGGAGGATGTCGGACGCGGCGGCTGTCAGCCTTGCTGTTCTTCGATATGCCCTGCTCCTTGCCAGCAGCTCTTCTCAGGATCCCCACCTGCGTCGGAAGTCCGATGCAGTCGGAGATCTTGAGAGGAGCCGCCGATTCAAGCACTTAAGATCTCATTTTGACTTCTAGGGGCATGGAGGCTGTCGGCTGCTGCGGCTCTTGCCATCTCAAGGATAAACCTGTAAGTTTGCCGCCGCCGTTGCTGTCCTTCCCCAGAACCCACGCTCGCGACAAAACTGCTGCAAACTCTCCAGAGCCATACTTGAACACGTGAATGGCAGAGAGCGTGTGCGGCGGCGGTGCACGTGCGGTAAGGTGCGAGCGCTGTCTGAGGGAAGTTGTCCCCCGCTGCCGCTGACAAACCCCCAGCAGCAGGAGTACATTACCTGCTAGCGTTTCTCCTCCGAGCCCCCGGCGCCCTCAGTGGTGAGAGAAAAAGAGGGCGTAGCGAGCCCCGGCCTTCTGTCGCGCATCCAGCTCCCTCATCGCGTCTGGCCATAAAAAAGTAAAGAACTAAATGAAAAAAAAAACTATTCAAAGTTCTTAAAACGAATGTGGCATATGAAAAATTGCACGACGATCTTAGGAAATGGGAAGACTGGGCATCCAAATTCAAGTTAAAATTTAATGTGGACACAGTGTTATCCCTAGGGCCTTTTAGCTGGGCGCTCTGCCCAGCTAATTTAGATGACCGCCCAGCTGTCATCCGATCGCGAATCCAGCTGCTGCTCAACTTAAAAAAAATTAAAAAAACCTCACCGGCTTGAATATTCCCACTTTAGCCCGTAGCAAACTCGTGCTCCGAGGCTGTAAAGTGTGCTTGCCAGCTTCCCTTCTCTTCCCTCCGAAACTGGAAGTTATGTCCGGGGGGAGGGGAAGAGAAGGGAAGCCGGCACGCACACTTTTCTAGGGGGTTTGAAATATGCTCTTTCTAATGAGACTGATTTGAAAGAGTTTCTAAAAGGTATTTTTCTGTAAAAGCAGGCTGAAAATACCCTATTTTGGGCCTTTTTACACAAATTAGCAACTTTACACTTAATTTGTAAACTAATGGAAAGAGCTTGGAGGTTGAAATTGTACTTTTGAAAGCAACGTTGTACTGAGACATGCGCCAAATTTCGCATTTATTACTCAATTATTGTAGGAGCTAAGTAATGTCAAACTTTGACTTTTTTTGGAGCACTAATTTTTTCGGCCAAGTTTACTGTAATTCAGGCATTCAATCAGTGCTCGGCAAAAATTGTTATTGGTAGCAATGAACAGAGCTCAAAAAGTTGTGCAGGGTAGCTAAGTTTCAGTTTTTTTGGAAACACAGCTCGGGAGATATTGTGTCTCAAAGTTGTCAGAATGTCATTGTCGTACTGTATTTCATTGTGGTATGGGGTCAAACAAATGGCTATATCTCCACAAATATTCCACAGGCGAAACTAAAACTTTACCAAAGTTCGTTTGAGACATGGTGGACTCTGCATATGAAGTTTCATCAAAATCCGTGATGGTCATGCAGGGCACTTTCCAAGAATCTGATCACTTGACATGGAATGACCCCCCTTCATTTCATTGTTCAGCATCAAGGGGGAGGGAAGAAGAAAAACAGAAAAGAGAGGGAGCAAAATGTTGGACCATGGGGATAAGGAAGAAAGATGGACCCATGGGAGGGCAGGAGGGAAGAGAGCTAGGATAAGAAAGGGGATGGAAAGAAAGGGACAGGGAGTTATAGCCTGACCAGTAGAGAGAGGGAAGGGGATTCTGAAAGTGGTGAACCACGTGAATGAGGTCAAAAGAAAGATGATGACAAGATGAGTGAGAGAGAAGTGAGTACGTAGTAGAAATGTAATGGGGAGTAGATAGCAGGAAATAAGAGGCTGGGAAAGGAGTGAGATGGGAAATAGGAGAGCTAGGGACAGAGAAGATTGAGAATTGAGAGGTAGCTGAACATTTAAAAAGAAGAAGGGTGAGAAAGAAAGCAAAATTTGAATGGACAGAGGCAAAAAAGAAAAGAGAAAGTTAAAGCTGAAAGGGAAAATCAATATGTTGGAGACAAGCTTAAGGAGGAAATGGAACAAGAGGAGAAAAAAATTGAACAGCAGCCACTGGAAAGAGAATTACCGTATTTTCACGCATATAACGCGCGCGTTATACGCGTATTTACCTACCGCGCATACCCCTCGCGCGTTATATGCGTGAGCGCGGTATACAAAAGTTTTAAAACATAGTTCCCACCCCGCCCGACGCCCGATTCACCCCCCCCAGCAGGACCGCTCGCACCCCCACCCCGAACGACCGCTCGCACGCGCTCCCACCCGCACCCGCATCCACGATCGGAGCAAGAGGGAGCCCAAGCCCTCTTGCCCGGCCGACTCCCCGACGTCCGATACATCCCCCCCCCCGGCAGGACCACTCGCACCCCCACCCCGAACGACCGCTCACACGCGCTCGCACACGCATCCACGATCGGAGCAAGAGGGAGCCCAAGCCCTCTTGCCCGGCCGACTCCCCGACGTCCGATACATCCCCCCCCCGGCAGGACCACTCGCACCCCCACCCCGAAGGACTGCCGACTTCCCGACAATATCGGGCCAGAAGGGAGCCCAAACCCTCCTGGCCACGGCGACCCCCTAACCCCACCCCGCACTACATTACGGGCAGGAGGGATCCCAGGCCCTCCTGCCCTCGACGCAAACCCCCCTCCCCCCCAACGACCGCCCCCCCCCCCAAGAACCTCCGACCGCCCCCCAGCCGACCCGCGATCCCCCTGGCGACCCCCACGACCCCCCCACCCCCCTTCCCCGTACCTTTGGTAGTTGGCCGGACAGACGGGAGCCAAACCCGCCTGTCCGGCAGGCAGCCAACGAAGGAATGAGGCCGGATTGGCCCATCCATCCTAAAGCTCCGCCTACTGGTGGGGCCTAAGGCGCGTGGGCCAATCAGAATAGGCCCTGGAGCCTTAGGTCCCACCTGGGGGCGCGGCCTGAGGCACATGGGCCCAACCCGACCATGTGCCTCAGGCCGCGCCCCCAGGTGGGACCTAAGGCTCCAGGGCCTATTCTGATTGGCCCACGCGCCTTAGGCCCCACCAGTAGGCGGAGCTTTAGGATGGATGGGCCAATCCGGCCTCATTCCTTCGTTGGCTGCCTGCCGGACAGGCGGGTTTGGCTCCCGTCTGTCCGGCCAACTACCAAAGGTACGGGGAAGGGGGGTGGGGGGGTCGTGGGGGTCGCCAGGGGGGTCGCGGGTCGGCTGGGGGAGCGGTCGGAGGTTTTTGGGGGGGGCGGTCATTGGGGGGGAGGGGGGTTTGCGTCGAGGGCAGGAGGACCTGGGATCCCTCCTGCCCGTAATGTAGTGCGGGGTGGGGTTAGGGGGTCGCCGTGGCCAGGAGGGTTTGGGCTCCCTTCTGGCCCAACTACCAAAGGTACGGGGAAGGGGGGTGGGGGGGTCGTGGGGGTCGCCAGGGGGGGTCGCGGGTCGGCTGGGGGGGCGGTCGGAGGTTCTTGGGGGGGGGGGCGGTCGTTGGGGGGAGGGGGGTTTGCGTCGAGGGCAGGAGGGCCTGGGATCCCTCCTGCCCGTAATGTAGTGCGGGGTGGGGTTAGGGGGTCGCCGTGGCCAGGAGGATTTGGGCTCCCTCCTGGCCCGATATTGTTGGGGAGTCGGCGGTCCTTCGGGGGGAGGGATGTATCGGACGTCGGGGGGGGGGGGGCATCAGGCTTTCAGGATGGGGACAGACCTTCAAGGGGGGACAGTGCACGGAAGTCAGGGGGGGTGAACGGAGAGTCGGAAAGTCAGGGCGGGCGAAAGGAGCGTCGGGCAGCATGCGCGGTATACCCGTGAGCGTGGTATACCAAAGTTTTTGTACATATCATCGTGATTTCTGCGCGCTATACCCGTGTGCGCGTTTTATACGGGTGCGCGTTATTTGCGTGAAAATACGGTAGTTGAAGATAGACAAAAAGCAAAAAGAGAAACTGGGACCAAGATGATGAAAAACAAAATATCCAGACAAGATGGAAAAAATTGTTTTATTTTGAATTTATTAACTAGAATATGTTAGCTTTGTGATATGTGCATCACAATTATTTTTGTAGTCAGTGGCAATGAGCAAAATTTGTTGACCATTCCTTCACTTAAGGAATGGTCAACTAGACGGCAGTTTATCTTTTCGGTAACTGCTCCTCAGACTTGGAACGCTCTCCCAATTTACTTACGAAATGAGCAGGACTTAGGAAAATTTAAAAGTAATCTAAAAACATTTCTTTTTAAAGATGCTTTTAATATTTAATTTAACAATTCTTAGACCAGTGATTTTATTTTATTTTATTATGTTTTGTTGTTGTTTGTTTCCCTACTGTGCTTTTCCTTTGTTTTGCTTTTCTTTATTAATTGTATTTCAAACCCCTATCTTACCTTATGTAATGAGAATAATGTACTAGTTATCTACCCAATGTTATTATTTAAAGTTTGTACTGTTTTGCCTCTATTTTGAATGTATTTTAATCTGTTCATCGCTTAGAATTCGATTAAGCGATCAATCAAGAAAAATATTAAACTTGAAACTTGTAGTCATATACAGCTGATTTGGGGGAGGGATTGGAGCCCAAAATTAGTGGATGGGCACCAAAGTTTCTTCCCACCTGAGTGCAATTTACAAATACTTGAGCTATTGGGGATTCCCAAGCCCTGCCACCTGAAGACATCTTCTTCCAGTCTGGCAACCCAAAATCTCCAAGCTTTGCAGCCAATGGCAATATCCTCAAGCTGCCACTGCTTTTATGCATGCAGGAAAGCCAAGGTGATGGGGGGAGGGCAGGGAGGAGGGAAGGCAGCAGCTCTGCAATATTGCTGCCAGCTGCAGAACTTGGGAAGTTGGAGGGGAGGAGGTGGCCATCAGTTGGTGAGGCTTGGGGATCTCTACTAGCTATAGCAGGGAGATGTTCATTTTGAGGGAGCCTAAGCTCAAAGTGGGAGGCCCAAAAAAGCAGTAATATTTACCCTGACTGAACGATCCTCCACCTGCACCGCTGACAACTGATGTAGAATCCCCGCTCTGAAGAGGTTCACCGTAGCTGTAATAGAAGTGAATAGGAAAACCACGAGCAGGCATCCCTGTTCATTAGAGTCGGGATGCGGAAGCCTGTGGCTGCCCCCACTATCAGCGGTGCACATGGAGGATCACTCAGTCAGGGTAAGCATTATTGCTTTTTTGGGTTCCTCTCCACAGTGTCCCTTTAATGAAGGTTTATTATTAGATACGTACATCTTCTATATTAATGATTGCAAATTTGGGACCTGCTCAGCCTTTTTTTTTTTTTTTTTTTGGCTCATCAGCTAGTGTTAGTGTTTGTACGGCCCCAGATTTTTTTCGTCCCATGTGACCCAGGGAAGCCAAAAGGTTGGACACTGCTGCCCTATTCCTTCACCATGAGCAGGGAGAGGTAATTTTCAAAGTGTTCCAGGCCATGCACCAACCCTATTCCCCACTCCTACTCCTTCACCATAAGCAGAGAGGGGTAATTTGCATAGAACCAAATTTGAACCACCAAATTTCCCCGTCCCGCCCTACCCGGCTACTTTTTCGTGTCACCCGGCTGGAAAAATTTCTGGGGAGAACACTGTGGACAAATGCAAAGTGGGAAGAAAAATCCAAATCATAGCTGGCAGATGCTAGGATCCTCTGATAGGGGAGGAAAAAAATGAAGGCAGGCATACTGCTTGGCAGAGGGAGCAGGAAGAGGTGCTGATGGACAGGGGGGAAAAAAGGAAGGGAGGCCTACTGCTTGACAGGGGGAGCAGGAAGAGGTGCTGATGGACAGGGGGGGAAATGAAGGGAGGCCTACTGCTGGACAGGGGGAGCAGGAAGAGGTGCTGATGGACAGGGAGGAGGTAAAACAAAGGGAGAAGGGCTGCTGCTGGATAAGGGGAGCAGTGAAGGGGTGGTGATGGACACAGGGGAGGTAAAAAGAAGGGAGAAAGGACAGGGGGAACACGCAAGGGGTGGTGGTGGAAGCCAAAACAAAGAAAGACAGAAATACAGAAAGCGGCTAAGGAGACAGAGAGAGAAAGAAATAAAGACAGACACACGCATATATTCTAGCACCCGTTAATGTAACGGGCTATAAAGCTAGTTTTCTATAATGAACTAAAACTGTATTTTTAAAGCTGTTTTGTACTGGCAGAGAACTGTATGCTTTCATAGTTTTCTAAGCAGCTTTAAAAATACAGTTATATAAAACAACTCTACAACTTAGACCTAAAAAAAGAGTTTGACCACCTTTAGCTTTGATATAGCATTCTTCTCATTGCTTTCAGCGGGTCACAGTAGCCTTGAACTTCTATTCAAGTTTCTTTATTTTTGATATACCATCTATCAAAACAAATGTCTAGACGGTGTACAATATAAAAAGATTATGAGGGACAGTTAAAATAAATAAATATTTTCATATATTAAAAAAAATATTAGACGGATTCGGATTAACATACATGAGACGGAAGGAGAGTAGGGGAGGGCAAGGATATTTAAAATACATCGAAGTAAAATTAGTTTCAAGTTTATTATTATTAGGATTTTATATACCGCCTATCAAGGTTATCTAAGCGGTTTTTACAATCAGGTACTCAAGGACGGGAATTGGAAGTGGAAAAAACATTGGGAGGGGAATCATTTCAAAAGAAGTATTAGATGTTTCATAGCTTCACATGAATGAAGAAACTGAGAGACTGAAGCTGATACTAAAGATTAAAGGCATCTTTAAAAAAGAAGGTTTTAAGTTTGGATTAAAATTTTTCAGGCGAGTTCTCTAATCGAACGTCTAATGGGAGCGCATTCCACAGAGAGGGGGCAGTAACTGAAAAGATGGTTTTGCGAGTAGTATCGTAAAATAGCTCCTATATTGATGGTATGGAGAGTAGATTTTGATTATTTGATTGGAGGGTCCTTGATAATGAATAAGGGATCAAAAGTTTATTTATGAACACCGGTTGGTTAGAGTTGTTTGTTTTAAAAGTGAGGAGGAGTATTTTATAGGAGAGACGATGAGTAATAGGTAGTCAATGCGCTTTGCGGAGGAGAGGTGTGACATACTCAAATTTTTTTGCATGATAGATTAGTTTAACAGCAATATTTTGCAATAGTTGTAGGCGACGGATTTCTTTCCGGGTTATGCCGTGATAAAGGGCATTACAGTAATCTATAGTATAAATTACAAGATGTCGGGGGTGACATTAGCCAAATGCGAACAAGAAAGGGATTTGGGTTGCTGATAGACAGAACCCTAAAGCCATCGGCTCAATGTGCGGCGGCAGCGAAGAAAGCAAATAGGATGTTGGGCATGATTAAGAAGGGGATCACGAGTAGGTCGAAAGATGTTATAATGCCACTTTACAGAACAATGGTCAGACCACACTTAGAATACTGTGTCCAACACTGGTCTCCATACCTTAAGAAGGATAAAATTCTGTTGGAAAGGGTACAGAGGCAAGCCACGAAATTAGTCAAAGGCATGGAGAATTTAAGCTACATGGAACGCCTCGGAAAACTGGGACTGTTCACCCTCGAAAAGAGAAGACTGCGTGGGGATCTAATAGAGACTTTTAAAATATTAAAGGGATTTGATCAAATTGACCAGGAAGCAGCATTACTGACATTTTCAGATGTGACACGGACAAGAGGTCATAGCCTAAAACTGAATGGCAGCAGGTTCAGGACAGATGTCAGGAAGTTCTGTTTCACACAGAGAATGGTGGGCGCTTGGAATGCTCTCCCGGAGGAGGTGGTGGCAGAAAATACTGTGCTGGGTTTCAAACGCAAGTTGGATGCACACCTTCTTGCAGATCATATTGAAGGATACGGGAAATCCGGGTCTCCAAAAAGGAGCACCTAAATGGGCCTCCGCGTGTGCGGATCACCGGACTAGATGGACCTCGGTCTGATCCGGTGAAGGCGTTTCTTATGTTCTTATGTGAATCAGGATATTAATTGAGGAGGGATCAAGGAAAGAAGAGATAGAACGGATGAGCCTAAGCTTATGAAAACATTTCTGCATAACTGCACTAACTTGTTGATGAAAGTGAGGTCCTTGTCTAGAATGACTCCGAGAAATTTAACTTTACTATCTGTTTGAATTGGCGAGAAGTCGATACAGATGGGTAGACATAAGTGTTCATCTGGAGAGGGCGCGAAAAGGACACAAGTAGTTTTTAGAATGTTTAGTGGAAGTTTATTATGCCGAAGCCAGACTGATTTCATTACGTTTTTGATTAATTTCAGTCATTTCTTCAGGGGATGTAGGATTTAAGGGGTGAAGTAATTGGATATCATCGGCATATGTAAATACAGTGAAACCTATAGATTGAGCCAGAATGAGTAGTGGTGCCAGAAATATATTAAAGAGAAGAGGAGAAAGAATCGAGTCCTAAGGGATCCCATAGTTTTGATAAATAGTGGAGGAGATAGTCATTGAAATTGATTTTATAGTTTCGATCCTGAAAGTAAGAAGAGAACCATTGCAAAACTGTACCAAAAATATTGATAGATTCTAGTCGTGTAAGAAATAGAGAATGATCAATTGTGTCAAAAGCAGAAGTGAGATCTAAAGAAATTAGAACAGAGGATTTACGGTGATCTTTAAAATAATGAATTGAAGTAGTTAGTCCAATGAGCAAGAGTTCAGTGGAGTAATTTTTCCGAAAACCTGTTTGGTAAGGCATTAGTTTTTTCAGCAAAATTGGATAGTTGATTAAAAACCAGTTTTTCAATTATTTTTGCTAGGAAGGGCAAGTTAGCGATGGGACGGTAGTTATTGATTTGTTTTTCAGATATGTTTATTTGTTTAAGTTTTGGGAATACAATAGCGGATTTCCAAGAAGATGGTATGTTGCCGGTAGAGAGGCTTTTGATGATCATGTCAAGTAGGAATGGACTGAAGATGCTGAAGTGATTTCTAAGAATGGTAGGGGGCAGATTTTCTAAAGAGCTATTCCTTGGATTCAGGCTCTGAGTTATGGCCTGCAGTTAATCTAATGTGGGTAGACAGAAAGCAGAGAGTGAACTGAAAGGAAGTGAGTATTTGGGTAAAGGGGAAATAGGTGAGTTAGATATTGAAGTGCTAACAAGTGTTGTTCGTACACTTTTAATCTTTTGGTCAAAATGTTCGGCAAGGGCTTGAGCTGTAGGTTGGTTTGAGGTAGAGCCAGGTCTTTTGATGTAAGGAGAGAGTGAGCAAACAATGGTATATAATGCTGAGGAGTTTTTTGCAGTAGCTATATGGTTAGCATAGTATTTTTTCTTGGCTGCCTGTAATGATGGAGAGCATGCTCAACTTTTTTTTCCTTTTTTGCTTTTGATTAACGAGCATGATTATAATTTGTATTTATCCCAGGACAAGCAGACAGGTATTCTCACTAGTGGGTGATGTCATCCAACAGAGCCCCGATGCGGACGTCTCACAAGCATACTTGCTTGAAGAAACTTCAGAAGTTTCGAGATGCCCGCACCGCGCATGCGCGAGTGCCTTCCCGCCCGATGCACCGGGCGTGTCTCCTCAGTTCTTTTCTTTCCGCGGAGCTGAGAAGTTTGCTTCAACTCTCTGCGCTGAGTGAACCCGTGTTCTTGCCTTCTAGTACCACGGTTTTGAGTTTGTTTTCTCGTAATCGTGTGTTTTCATTCTGTTGTTTTATTATTTAAAAAAAAAAAAAATTTCTTCCGGAGATTCGACCGGGTCGGCCTCGTGGCTGAGGCCCCGCTCCTTCAATCTAGCGGCGGAGCTTTTTCGGCCTATGTCCCGGCCGATTACCGGTTTTAAAAAGTGTATCAAGTGCCAGCATGCGATTTCGTTGACGGACCCACATCGACGCTGTCTGCAGTGTCTTAGTCCAGAACATCTTCCGAAATCGTGCCGGCCTTGTTCCACTCTAACAGCACGTGCTTTTAAGTGTCGCTGTATCCTGTGGGAGTCGATGTTCAAGATGGAAGCTTCTAAGGATCCTTCGGCTTCAACTTCGACAAGTGCTTCGCCTATACCTGCGAAGTCGTCTTCTACTCCTGCTGCATCGGGTCTTTTGAAGCCGGCCTCCTTCGTCCCGGCTTCGACCCCGCCTCCTGCTCCGGTGCCTACTTAAGTCTCCTGATGATGGCGTCCCGAGTTCTCAATTACACCTTCCATTTTGCCACCTATTTGGAGTTCTTCCTGCCTGTGCTTCGGAAGTTTACACCTTATATCGAATCTCAAGCTCGTTTTGAATTCGAGGAGGTCGTCGCCTCGCTGTCCCAGCTGCATCTTCAACTGATGCAATCCTCCTATGATGCCTTTGAGCTCTCGGCACGAGCTGCCGCCTGTTCCGTGGCCATGCGTCGCTTAGCCTGGCTTCGAACCATTGACATGGACCCGAACCTCCAGGACAGGCTTGCCAATGTCCCCTGTGCGGGTGCAGATTTGTTTGATGAATCTATTGAGACCGTGACGAAGAAGCTGTCGGACCATGAAAAATCTTTCCAGTCCATCCTTCGTCCCAAGCCTAAACTTGCTCAGTCTCGACCTTCTCGACCGCCCTTGATCTATCAGCGGTGTTATACTCCCAGGCAGGCTCCTGCTGCGAGACAACCAGCGAAGAGACAGCCGCCACAGAAGGCTCAACAAAAACCTCAGCCTTCTGCTGTTTCCAAGGCTCCTCAGCCTTTTTGACTCTCTGGTAGGGAGCATAACCAACACCGTTCTGCTATCCCCTGTTTTTCCAATTGGGGATCGCCTCCATCATTTTTATCATCGATGGATGGCTATTACTACCGACCTTTGGGTCCTTACCATCATCAGGGAAGGATATTCTCTTCAGTTCCATTGGGTCCCCCCGGACCACCCTCCAAGAGAGTATCCTTCCAGCTTGACCCAGACCGCCCTTCTTCTTCAGGAAGCTCAGGCTTTGCTCCGGCTTCGGGCCGTCGAGCCGGTCCCTGTGGACCAACACAACCGGGGGTTTTACTCCTGGTACTTCCTTGTTCCGAAGAAGACGGGCGACCTGCGTCCTATTCTGGACCTCAGGGTCCTCAACAAGTTCCTGGTCAAGGAGAGATTTTGCATGCTGACCCTAGCTTCTCTCTACCTCCTCCTCGAGCAGAATGACTGGTTATGCTCTCTGGATCTCAAGGAGGCCTACACTCACATTCCCATTCATCCGGCCTCTCGCAAATTCCTCAGATTTCAGGTGGGACATCTGCATCTGCAGTATCGAGTGCTTCCCTTCGGCCTGTCCTCGTCTCCCAGAGTCTTCACAAAGTGTCTGGTGGTGGTGGCCGCTGCACTCCGGAACCATGGTCTTCAGGTGTTTCCCTACCTCGACGACTGGCTCATCAAAGCCGCCTCGGCTCCAGGGGTCATCTTGGCAACCCAAAGGACTATTTGGTTCCTGCAGAGTTTGGGGTTCGAGATCAACCTCCCAAAATCTCATCTGCAACCGACCCAGTCTCTGCCCTTCATTGGGACGGTTCTCGATACTATTCAGCTCAGAGCATTCCTTCCTCCTCAGCACCTGGATGCTCTACTTCATCTCTGCCAGTCAGTGTCTTCTCGCCAGTCCATCTCAGCGAGACACATGATGGTTCTTCTGGGCCACATGGCCTCTACAGTTCATGTGACTCCTTTTGCCAGACTTCACCTCAGAATTCCTCAGTGGACCCTGGCTTCTCAATGGACACAGGTGTCAGACCCTTTGACTTGTCACATCCTGGTCACTCCTGCTCTTCAGCAGACTCTACATTGGTGGATGATCTCTTCAAATCTATACAGAGGTTTGCTGTTTCACACTCCTCCCCACTAGAAGGTTCTCACGACCGATTCCTCGACCTATGCATGGGGGGCTCATCTGGACAGTCTTCGCACTCAAGGCTTCTGGACCAGTGCGGACCGGCTGTGCCATATCAATCTTCTGGAACTCAGGGCGATTTTCAATGCTCTTCAGGCTTTTCAACATATGCTTCACGACCTCATTCGCACGGACAATCAGGTCGCAATGTATTATGTCAACAAGCAGGGGGGCACGGGATCGGCCTCCCTCTGCCAGGAAGCTCTCAGAGTCTGGGATTGGGCGATTCGCCACAACACCTTCCTCAAAGCTGCCTACATTCAGGGGGCAGACAATGCCTTGGCGGACAACTTAAGTCGTCTCCTCCAGCCTCACGAATGGACTCTCCATTCCAAGCCCCTTCATCAGATCTTCTCTCAGTGGGGGACGCCTCAGATCGACCTCTTTGCAGCTCCCCACAACTTCAAACTGCCTTAATTCTGCTCCAGGATCTACACTCCTCATCGCCTCGAGGCAGATGCCTTTCTTGTGGATTGGAGGAATCTCTTTCTATATGCATTTCCTCCGTTTCCTCTCATTCAAAAGACTCTCGTCAAGCTGAAGTCAGACCATTCCACCATGATTCTGATAGCTCCTCGGTGGCCCAGACAACCTTGGTACTCCCTTCTACTTCAACTCAGCAGCAGGGAGCCATTCCTTCTTCCAGTGTTTCCTTCACTGCTTACTCAGCATCAAGGATCTCTGCTCCATCCCAACCTGAAGTCTCTCCACCTGACAGCTTGGTTCCTCTCAATGTGACTCCCCGCCAGTTTTCCAAAGCGGTGAGGGATATGTTGGAGGCTTCCAGGAAGCCTGCTACTAGACAATGCTACTCCCAAAAATGGACTAGATTTTCTACCTGGTAAATTTCTAATCGTAAGGAGCCTCAACGAGCCTCCCTATCTTCTGTTTTGAACTATATTCTGCACCTATCTCATTCTGGCCTCAAGTCTACATCGCTACGAGTCCATCTGAGTGCAATTGCGGCTTTTCATCAGCCTCTGCAAGGGAAACCTCTCTCTGCTCATCCTGTGGTTTCCAGATTTATGAAAGGACTTTTCCATGTCAATCCTCCTCTCAAACCTCCTCCAGTGGTTTGGGACCTCAATGTTGTCCTTTCCCAACTTATGAAACCTCCTTTTGAGCCTCTCAACAAGGCTCCGCTGAAGTTTCTCACTTGGAAAGTGTTTTTTCTTGTTGCCCTCACTTCTGCCCGCAGAGTCAGTGAGCTTCAGGCCTTAGTGGCGGACCCACCTTTCACAGTATTCCATCATGACAAGGTGGTCCTTCGCACTCATCCGAAATTCCTGCCTAAAGTGGTCTCTGAATTTCATCTCAACCAATCCATAGTTCTCCCTGTGTTTTTTCCAAAGCCTCATTCTCATCCTGTAGAATCAGCTCTTCACACTCTGGACTGTAAACGTGCTTTGGATTTCTACCTGGATTGCACCAAACCACACAGAACTTTTCGTCTCCTTTGATCCGAACAAGTTGGGACGCCCTGTCTCGAAGCGTACCATCTCCAACTGGATGGTGGCTTGCATCTCTTTCTACTATGCCCAGGCTGGATTACCCCTTCCCTGTAAGGTCACAACCCATAAGGTCAGAGCAATGGCGGCCTCTGTAGCCTTCCTCAGATCGAAACCGATTGGGGAGATTTGTAAGGCTGCCACTTGGTCCTCGGTTCACCTCTCATTATTGTCTGGATACTTTCTCCAGACGGGATGGACAGTTTGGCCAAACAGTTTTACAAAATTTATTCTCCTAAGTTGCCAACTCTCCCACCATCCCATTGAGGTTAGCTTGGAGGTCACCCACTAGTGAGAATACCTACCTGCTTGTCCTGGGATAAAGCAATGTTACTTACCGTAACAGTTGTTATCCAGGGACAGCAGGCAGCTATTCTCACATCCCACCCACCTCCCCTGGGTTGGCTTCTCTGCTAGCTACCTGAACTGAGGAGACACGCCTGGTGCATCGGGCGGGAAGGCACTCGCGCATGTGTGGTGCGGGCATCTCGAAACTTCTGAAGTTTCTTCAAGCAAGTATGCTTGTGAGATGTCCGCATCGGGGCTCTGTTGGATGACATCACCCACTAGTGAGAATAGCTGCCTGCTGTCCCTGGATAACAACTGTTACGGTAAGTGACATTGCTAATTGGGTTTCAACAGTTACTAACCAATCTATTCTCTCTCCCTCCTTTCCCCTTACCTTCATGCCGATGTTTAATTTTCTGACAAGCATCCGCCAGAGCCTCGAAGTCACATGCGGCTGTCGGGAAGTTCTCCGACGCAACTGGAAACAGGAAGTTGCATCAGAGGAGAACTTTCCGACAGCCACACGCGACCTCAGGACCCCGGCAGCGGCGGTGATCATTAGGAAGGAGGGAGGGGGCTGCACGCGATCATGACTACTCGCGTTCCCTCCCTTAACTAGGGAGACAAGGCATCCAATCGGGGGGGGGGGGGGGGAGCCAAGACTAGAGGGTTGGGATTCTGTTTTCTGGAAAACACCCTTGGCAGATCCTACAAGTTTGTGTTGATAAGGAAGGACGCTATCTTCTCGTAAAAGCGAAACTGCCCCCCCCCCCCGATTAGATGCCAAACGAATATGAGAAAAACGCTTATGGGTAAGCAATTTATTATGGCGAGGTAGCAAGTGGGATTCCTGAATGAAAATAACATCAGTCTTCAAACGAGAGGCCTCATGAAATAATATGTGGTGTTTCACAGACATGTTCAACCCTCTCACATTCAAGAACATGATTTTTAAAGTTGACATCACACCATAATCAAATAAGAGAAAACCAGCCTAATCAGTCTTGAGCCAGGGACAAAGTGATTAAGTTAAAAACAGCTAATATAAAACACAAACGCCAAACCTCCCTCCCTACTCCCATATCCCCTAAAAAAACTTAATACATAAACCCGAACTCTCTCCCCTCTCATTCTTCCCCTATCTATCACACTCTTCCCCTGTCCCCAAACTACCTGTAGAACCCACTAACTTCAGTAGCAATCTCCCAGAATGACCTCTGCACCCCCTTCTCTACATCATGAGGGGGACGTGTCTTACTCAAAAAGAGGACACCCCATAAGAAAAAATAAAAACCTCCCTCTCCCCCAAATGAAAAAGGAAACTCCCATCAAGGGTGTCCCAAAGTGGAACCCGGAGCCCGGGACTCATTTTCAAACGCCCTGCAAGAATAATATAATATGATAGTGAGATATAATATAACAAATACAAAAAAATGCATAAACTTTCCAGAACCATAGAAAATAAACAGTCTATGCCCCAGAAGCATATTCCTAGAAAGTCACCTATGGACTCCTGCAGGCCTACAGTCCCTGAACATGCCAAGGGTAGGCAAAAGAAGATCACCAAAATAAAGGCCACCAGAATCAACCCTTATCCACAGAAGATCCCCCAGGACCTGGACCAGCCAACGATTGTCGGGTAAGACATTCCTTTGCCCTTGGTGACCCGTTGCCACTTCATTCGATGGGAAAACAATCTCTGGGGCTGTGATCCCGATGTTTGGGTGACCACTGGATTCGCAACAGCAGCCTGGGAACAGCACCACAACTTGCCATCCAGATAAAAGACCAAGGCAAAAGGGTATAGCCATTTGTATTTGATGTACACGGTTTAAGCTCCCCCCTTCACCTCAATTCTGATAGATTTCCACGGTATAAGAATCCCATACAAACCAAGGCACTTAAAGAGATACTCTTTATTGGGTGCAACGCAGCATGCTCTTTTTCTTATAGATACATTGACTGAAATCTCAGTTAAGGTTAGTCCACTCATGTCCCTTTGGAACAATCCCAAAATTCAAAATCACGACAAATCTCTATCATGGAAAAGGTGGCAGTTTGTCCATAAATTGTCTACCCTCAACTCGTTAATTCCATTCGATATACTGTGCTCTACATACTCGCTGCCTTCTTCTACTTATTCACAATGGCGTTCTCTCACTGGAGTGTTGCCGTCTTTACATATACGATTTGACTATATGACTTCCAAAAATACTATTTACAACTGGTCTTCTCTGTCTCTACTAAAAGGCAAGGCGATATCATCCTTCTACAGTATTTTAAGAGATCACTCCTTCACTTTTTCACCTCAATCTATGAAGCACTGGGACGCTATACTTACCACTCCGCTTTCTGACATTGATTGGGAGCTTTTCTGGTCATCAACAAATCGCCCGCTTTTATCTTCTAGAGTATCACAATCAATGTACTTCCTTATGTGGCAGGCAATATGGACCCCACTTCGCATGTGGAAAGCTAACTTAAAGCAAGACTGTTTGTTGGAACTGTTTGAAAGAGGAAGGAACTCTTGATCATATGTTATTTCATTGTACTCTAGTCTGCTCTTTTTGGATCTACGTCTGGAACACCATACAATCTATTACTAACTGCTCAGAAGAAATCTCTATAGACATTGTAATCCTTCGCTCTCAACACCCATGTTTCACACAATCAAATTGTCCACCTAAACTCATTGATACCATGTTGGTGACTGCCCTCATGCACATTCTAAAAAATTGGAAATCACCCTCGCTATTAGATTATACCTTTTGGTGGAACTCTCTGAGTATGTATCATAGATTTGAATCCTACGCATATGAGAAGAGAGTTACATTCCGAACCTGCATGAACTTGAAATACAACAAATCTCCATGGTCATTCTTAGATTCCTATGTACGCTCATCTTCTTAGACACTCCTGTTATCCTTTTCTTCTCCTCTCTTCTCTCTTTCCTTTTTCTTTACTGCTCTCTCTCATCTTTATCTTATATATCCCTTACATACATTTTTAATAATTGGAGCCTTTGCTCCTATACAGTTAAACATAGATTTATATATTTTATATACAGAAAGCTTTATTTTGTTTCTATGTACTTTAAATGATTCTTGTATCCTTTAAAATACTTAATAAAAATTATTGAACTTAAAAAAAAAAAGAATCCCATACAAAAGGCGCTTTCTTCTGAGCTGCTGCAAATATAAGTTCATTTAATTTGTAGGTTGCAAAACATACTGCTACATCTCGTGGAGCCCGCTTAATCAGAATAGCTTTGGGCTGAAGGGCCTGGTCTTGATCATGTAATAAATCGCTCACCAGTTTTTGTATGGATTGCTCACAATTTGTAAATTCAGGTGCATGTTTGCTGCGGGAGCTCTGAGGATGTATTTACCGGAGAGTGGAAGGCACGGTTATTTCCTGTGCACGGGAGCCGTGCGCTTCTTTTCCTGCGCTGTCGGTGGTTCTTCTCCAGGCTGTTTTTCCTTTTTGGCGGTGGCCTGTTTGTTAGTGTTAGCTGCGTTGAAGGTAAACCAAAATACTCGTATATCAAAGCAAGTTTCCCCATAGGAAATAATGGAAACTCGCTTTGATATGTTCCCCCCGAAGGCCCCCCCTGCGATCTGGCACCCCCCCCTCCCCGCCGCTTCTGACTGTCATCTGGGCCTCGGCCTCGGCACCGGCACCTGTATGTCCTGTGCGTTGGTGCCCGTGTCCGAAGATCGGCCTCCTCTTCTTGCTGGGCCTTGAGCATCTGCGCATGCTCAAGGCCTGCAAGTTCACGTTCTCTCCAAGAAGAAAAACTGTCGACAATAGAGGTGAGCCATGAGAATGTCCTGCAACAGATAGATAGATTGAAGAGCGACAAATCACCAGGCCTGGATGGAATCCACCCACTATAAGAACTAAGAAATGAAATAGCGGAAATACTCCGAGTTTGCAACCTATCCTTGAAAACTGGTGAGATCCCGGAGGACTGGAGGATAGCAAATGTTACACCTATCTTTAAAAAGGGATCGAGAGGTGACCCGGGAAACTACAGGCCGGTAAGTTTGACATCGGTTCCGGGCAAGATGGTAGAGGCACTGATAAAGGACATTGAAAAAAATGGACTAATGAAAGCGAGCCAACATGGCTTCTGCAAAGGAAGATCGTGCCAAACAAACTTACTGCACTTCTTTGAGGGGGTAAACAGCCAGATGGACAAAGGGGAACCCATAGACATCATTTATCTCGACTTCCAAAAAGCCTTTGACAAGGTACCCTATGAGCGGCTACTTAGGAAGCTCTGGAACCACGGGGTGGAAGGGGACATACACAGATGGGTTAAACACTGGTTGGCAGACAGGAAGCAAAGGGTTGGAGTGAAGGGCCACTACTCGGACTGGAGGAGGGTCACGAGCAGAGTTCCGCAGGGGTCGGAACTCGGACCGCTGCTGTTCAATATATTTATCAACGACCTAGAAACAGGGACGAAGTGTGAAGTTATAAAATTTGCGGATGACACTAAACTCTGTAGCAGGGTTAGAACTGTGAAAGAATGTGAGGACCTACAAAGGGACCTGAACAAATTGGAGGAGTGGGTGATTAAATGGCAAATGAACTTCAATGTAGGGAAATGCAAGGTCAAGGGAAAAAGAACCCAATGTTCAGCTACCAAATGGGGGGATTAATACTAGAGGCAAGTAACCTTGAAAAGGACTTGGGTGTGCTGGTGGACACAACAATGAAGTCAACAGCACAATGCGCAGCAGCCTCAAAGAAAGCAAACAGAATGTTGGGTATAATTAAGAAGGGTATTACAGCCAGAACGAAGGAAGTCATCATGCCGCTGTATTGCGCGATGGTGCGCCAGCATCTGGAATACTGTGTCCAATATTGGTCGCCGTACCTAAAGAAGGACATGGAGATACTTGAGAGGGTTCAGAGAAGAGCAACAAAAATGATAAAAGGTATGGAAAACCTTTCATATGTAGACAGGCTGGAAAGGCTGGGGCTCTTCACCCTAGAGAAGCGGAGACTCAGAGGAGACACGATAGAGACTTACAAGATCATGAAGGGCATAGAGAAGGTGGAAAGGGACAGGTTCTTCAGCCTATTGGGAACTACAAGAACAAGGGGGCACTCTGAGAAATTGAAAGGGGACAGGTTTAGAACCAATGCTAGGAAATTTTTCTTCACTCAGAGGGTGGTGGACATCTGGAATGCGCTTCCGGAGGATGTGTTAGGTCAGAGTACATTAAGGGGATTCAAAGAGGGATTAGACAAGTTCCTGAAGGATAAGGGGATTGAGGGATAGAGATAGAGATAGGATTATGGAAGGGTATAGATAGAAGAAAAATGGGGATTGAAATGTTTTAGACAAAGGATCACTTACAGGTCATGGACCTGATGGGGCGCCGCGGGAGCGGACTGCTGGGCACGATGGACCCCTGGTCTAACTCAGCGGAGGCAACTTCTTATGTTCTTATGTGTCTCAGGGATGCTACGAAATTGGAGATTATTCCTGCGTGATCTATTCTCGAGATCCTCCAGTTTATCAATCAAATAATTATGATCCACTTTGTTGCTGAAGAGAACCCTCGAGCGCAGTAATGGCCTCATGGTGTTCATCCAACCTTGATTCCGATTCCATCAGGCGATTCCCTAATTCAGAGATTTTTCTCCGTAGATCGCTAGCTAGTGTGGTCAGGTCCGAATGCACTGCCTTCAGATCACTTTTAATCTCTTCCAACAGTGAGCGAAAGGCCAGCATCGGATCCACTACAGTAATCACTGATGCCTCGGGTTCTTCCTGCAAAATGTGAGTCGCAGATACGGGAACCGCCGCCATATTATTCGGAGCCGTGGCGCTACAGGGTGGTAAGCAAAAGCGGTTAAATCCGCTCGCCCCGAGCTTTTCTTTTTCATTTCCTTCGCCAAATTCTGCTGAGAACCACTTTTATAAAGCATTTCAATCGCCAAACTCCACTGAGAAACAAGTGAAAATAGGCTATTTAGAAAGGAGTCCTGGAGAGCTCTCGATTCAAACTGCCATTGAGTTAGATGACGTCACTTCCTCCCCTCTCCTCTGTTTTTAGACTCATTATTTCATCCCTTACCCCACCCTCTGTCCAGCATATGTACATCTCTTTGGACTGTCCCTTCCCTCCATGTACTTTTACATGAGGGCTTAGTCCCCCCTCGAAGGCCTGCATGTTTCCCCCCTTCTTTCTTGCATCTTCCAGCTTCCCGGTCTCACCTTCAAAGCAACCTGCAGAGGATTGCCAGTGCTGTAACGATCCTAGCAGGCTGCCATCGGTCTCCGCATCATGTTCCTCTGCTGCGGTCCCGCCCCTCCTCTGACGTACGGGACCACGGCAGAGGAAGCGTGCTGCGGAGGCCGACGGCAGCCTCCTAGGATCATTACAGCCGACCGGTGATCCTCTGCAGGCTGCTTTGAAGGTGAAGCCGGGAAAGAGATAGTGGACAATGGGATGGAGGGAGGGAAGGAACAGAAAGGGTATTTTCTCACGGGCCAAATCTAATTACACTATGGGCCTGTAAGCCTTGCTTCTGTCAAAGTCAGGGTTAAGATTAAGGCAATGTGGAAGAGGTTTCTGAATATTTTTGACATCATTAATTTTCTTGTGTTGTGAAAGACACTGCGTATACAGCATCACTGTGAGAAGAGTGACAGTGTTTTGGTTTTGATTTTGCAGATATTGAAGATTTACCTCCAGCTGTCCAAGAAAAGCTGTTTGATGAGGTTCTTGATAGGGATGTTCAAAAAGGTAAGTGTTGGATTTTACATAGCTTGCTCGCCTTAGTCTTCATTGTTGTTCTCCAAGAACAAGCAGGATAGCAATCCCCATAAGTCGGCAATGTTGCCAGTGGAGCTTCAAGAAAGATATTTTTCTTTTGATGTTTATAGAACTAAATATGTATTCTCTTTTACAATATGCAGAAAGGTGTGTGTTATCAACATTATACAAGCCTTTCTTCAGTCTGGGGGTTTTTTCCCCTGTTTGCGTTTCTCTTGTCTTTTTCACAAATATTTTTTGCTTTATAGCTATTTTTGTTATGAGGCTCTACTACTATTACTAGTCATCATTTCTACAGCACTACTAGGCATACGCAGAGCTGTACACATTATATGCAGGTACTATCTCTGTCCCTAACAGGTGGGCAATGGAGTGCCAAGTGGCCTGCACAGGGTCACAAGGAGGCTACAGTGGGTGCTTGCTTTAGGATGAGGGTGTTAAAAGTTAAAAGCAACCTTGAAAAAGTGGGCTTTTAGTCTGGACTTGATTACTGCCAGGGATGGGGCTTGACATACCGACTCAAGCAGTCTGTTCAAGGCGTAATGCACAGCAAGAGAGAAGGGATGTAGTCTGGAGTTAGTAGTGGAGGAGAGAGACTTGCTCGATGATTGTAGTTCCGTGGGAGGCGTATAGGGAGAGATAAGGGAGGAGAGAGGTTGAGGAGCTACAGTGTAAATGCACTTTTAGGTCAATAAGAGAAGTTTGAACTGGTGAGCCAATGAAGTGGCTTGAGGAGGGGGATGATATGAGAGAATATAAAGCGTGCAGCAGCATTTTCAATGAATTGAAGGAGAGAGAGGTGGTTTATCTTCAAACTTTCAAAAAATAAAAGAACAAGAGGGCATTCGGAAAAGTTGAAAGGGAACAGATTCAAAACGAATGCTAGAAAGTTCTTCTTTACCCAACGTGTGGTGGACACCTGGAATGCGCTTCCAGAGACGTAATAGGGCAGAGTACGGTACTGGAGTTTAAGAAAGGATTGGACAATTTCCTGCTGAAAAAGGGGATAGAGGGGTATAGATAGAGGATTACTACACAGGTTCTGGACCTGTTGGGCTGCTGCGTGAGCGGACTGCTGGGCACGATGGACCTCAGGTCTGACCCAGCAGAGGCATTGCTTATGTTCTTATGTTATGTTATCGGGAGACATGTGAGAAGCAAGTTGCAGTAGTCATAAGAACATAAGAATAGGCTTACTGGGTCAGACCAATGGAGCATCAAGCCAGTTCACTAGTACCAATCCAGGTCACTAGTACCTGGCCAAAATTCAAGGAGTAGCAATATTCCATGTACTAATTCGGGTAAGCAGTGGCTTCCCCCATGTCTTAATAACAGACTATGGACTTTTCCTCCAGGAATTTGTCCAGACCTTTCTTAAAACCAGCTATGCTATCAGTTCTTACCACAACCTCTGGCAATGCGTTCCAGAGCTTAACTATTCTCTGAGTGAAAAAAAATTTCCTCCTATTGGTTTTAAAAGTATTTCCCTGTAACTTCATCCAGTGTCCCCTAGTCTTTGTAATTTTTAATGGAGTGAAAAATCAATCCACTTGTACCCGTTATACTCCACTCAGGATATTGTAGACTTCAGTCATATCTCCCCTCAGCCGTCTCTTTTCCAAGCTGAAGAGCCCTAACCTCAAATGAGAGGAGTTCCATCCCCTTTATCATCTTGGTTGCTCTTCTTTGAACCTTTTCTAGCGCCTCTATGTCTTTCTTGAGATAAGGAGACCAGAATTGAACGCAGTACTCCAGAAGAGGTCGCACCATGGAACGAACCAGGGGCATTATAACATTCTTAGTCTTGTTAACCATCCCTTTTTTAAATAATTCCCAGCATCCTGTTTGCTTTCTTGGCTGCCACCACACATTGGGCAGAAGGTTTCATCGTATTGTCTATGATGATTCCCAGATCCTTTTCTTGAATGCTAATCCCCAAGGTGGACCCTAACATAAGAACATAAGAAGTTGCCTCCGCTGAGGCAGACCAGAGGTCCATATTGCCCAGCGGTCCGCTCCCGCGGCGGCCCATCAGGTAACTGATAACTGTAATTCAGATTATTCTTCCCAATGTGCATCACTTTGCATTTTCCCACATTAAATTTCATCTGTCATTTGAACGCCCAATTTCCTAAGGTCCACCTGCAATTTTTCACAATCCGCATGCGTTTTAACAACTTTGAACAGTTTAGTGTCATCTGCAAATTTAATCACTTCACTTGTCGTTCCAGTTTCCAGATCATTTATAAATAAGTTAAATAGCACCGGTCCCAGTACAGACCCCTGCGGCACTCCACTGTTTACTCTCCTCCATTGAGAAAAATGACCATTTATCCCTACCCTCTGTTTTCTATCCAATAACCAATTCTTAATCCACAACTGAGCTTTGCCACCTATCCCAAAACACTTCAATTTTCTCAGGAGCCTCTCGTGAGAAACTTTATCAAAAGCTATATCAACTGGCTCACCTTTATCCACATGTTTATTCACACCTTCAAAGAAGTCAAGCAAATTTGTGAGGCAAGATCTCCCTCGGCTGAACCCATGCTGACTCCGTCACATTAAATCATGTTTGTCTATGTGTTCCACAATTTTATTTTTTATAATTGCTTCTACTATTTTGCCCGGCACTAAAGTGAGGCTTACTGATCTATAATTTCCCGAATCTCCCCGAAGCCCTTTTTTAAAATTGGCGTAACATTGGCCACCTTCCAATCTTCAGGTACTAGAGACGATTTTTAATGACAGGTTACAGATCACTAACAGCAGGTCAGCAATTTCATGTTTGAGTTCTTTTAGTACCCTGGGATGTATACCATCTGGTCCAGGCAATTTATCACTTTTTAACTTGTCGATTTGACTTAGTACTTCTTCCAGATTCACCAAGATTTCTTTCAGTTCCTCCGCATCATCAACCTTGAAAACCATATCCGGTTCAGGTAGATCTTTTACATCTTCTTCCATAAAGACCGAAGCAAAGAATTCATTCAGTCTTTCCACTATGGCCTTATCCTTCCTGAGTGCTCCTTTTGCTCCTTGATCATCCAATGGTCCCACAGATTCCCTCATAAGTTTTCTGCTTCTTATGTACTTAAAAAAAATTGTTATGAGTTTTTGCCTCTTTTGCAAGTTTCTCTTCATATTCTTTCTTGGCTATCTTTATCAATGCTTTGCATCTGACTTGCCAGTTCTTGTGTTTCTATATCTAATCTAAACTTCCATTTGTGTGTCATACATACCTATACAGGCTCAAAGCGACAGATCAAGGAGGGAAGGGGGAAAGTAGTAGGGAAGGGGGTATGGCGAAATAAGAGAAGGGACCCAGAAGTTAGGGGAGTTATACAGAAACTAAGAATGTTAAATGTCAAAGAGGTGAGTCTTCAGATTTTTTTCTGGTAGGTCATTCCAGGTTTTTACACCCAGATAAATAGCATAGAGTGGAAAATTTGCTTGTAGTGGAGGTTTTTTGTGGATGCTAAATTTAGTTGGAATCTTAAGGATTCTTTTTGATGTCGATCAAACATTAGATAATAATTGGATGAGAGGAGCTGCTGAGCTTCCGTATAGGATCTGGTGTAGGATTCAAGACGATTTGAAAATTATTCGGGATGATATTGGGAGCCAATGTAACATAGTAACATAGTAAATGATGACAGATAAAGACCTAAACAGTCCATCTAGTCTGCCCGTTAGTTATACCCATTAAATACATGATTAATTTAACTTGCTCTTCTTTGATATTTCTGGGTCACAGACTGTAAAGTCCACCTGGTATTGTCCTAGGTTCCAAATGCTGAAGTTGCTGTCCAAGCTCACTCCAACCTAGCCAACCATGCAATTGCCTGATGAAGGTTGTGATTGAGTCAAATTTCTTTAATTTGTAGATTAGTCTAACTGCTGTGTTTTGGATGAGTTGTAGTTTGTGGATGAGAGAAGTGTTGATGTTTCTTCTTATTTCTTCATTCAGATCCTTTTTCCATTCTTTAAAGGATGTTTTTTTGGCTCTATAGCCTCTTTCACTTCACCTTTTAACCACGCCGGCTCTTCTTTCCTCTTTCCACTTTTGCTGATATGTGGAATACATCTGGTCTGGACTTCCACGATGTTATTTTTAAATAACATTCATGTCTGGTTTACAGTCCTAACCTTTGCAACTGATCCTTTTAGCTTCTTTTTAATAATTTTCCTCATTTTATCATAGTCACCCTTTTGAAAATTAAACACCCCTACAGTAGATTTCTTTTGCGACGTTACTCCTGGCATCGGCACAAATTTGATCGTGTTATGATCACTGTTTCCCAGCGGACCCAACACAGTTAACTCCTGTACTATGTCTTGCATTCTACTAAGTACCAAATCTAAAATAGCACCCCCTCTTGTCGGTTCCCAGATTAGTTGCTCCAAGAAGCAGTCATTTAGTAAAAGGGGATTAAAACTATCCTTCCCCTCGCTAAAAGGCATTTCCCACACAGGAAAGCTAGGGACCTCCCTCCACTTCAAAATCACTGAGCTCTGGAACATCCTTACCTCCCCTCTTCGGAACTTGAGCTCTCTCCAAGTTTTCCGCAAACATCTGAAAACCTGGCTTTTCTCAAAAAATGTAAGTCTCCCTCCAACTTAGGAATCAAGGAAACTCTTATATCTTGGCATCCCAAGTCCTCTAAATTTTCTTCACACTTCGACCTCTAACCCTCTGTTGTAGTTCCTTCCTATTTCTCCTACTGTAAACCGCGTCGAGCTCTACGAACGTGGAGATGATGCGGTATACAAACCTAAGGATTAGATTAGATTAGATTAGATTTATGACATCTAGGAATTTTACCTCCCTAGCACTCCCCGATGTAACATTTAACCAGTCAATGTTGGAGTAATTGAAATCATACATAAATCAAAAATCATATGCTAGAGCACATGTGTCGGTCCTTGAGGGCTGCAATCCAATCGGGTTTTCAGGATTTCCCCACTGAATATGTATTGAAAACAGTGTATGCAAATAGATCTCATGCATATTCATTGTGAAAATCCAACTGGATTGTGGCCCTCGATGAGGGACTTTTGATACCCCTGCACTAGAGGCACAACATAGTCTAACTGGTAAGTATAATCCCCAGAGGGACAAGAAAATTATTTCAAAGCTATAACAATACTTTCCAACTCAGAGGAGCATCCAAAGAAATACATTTTTGGAGAAAAAAAAGACCTCAGTTGAAAGGCTTCATGGGTCTAAAAAAACTCCAAAAGTGGTAGCACCCTTTCAACTCTTTTTCTCCAAAAATTTATTTCTTTGGGTGCTCCTCTGAGTTGGAAAGTATTGTTATATCTTCACTGTGTTATATCAATACTGTGTTGTGTCTAGCATATGATTTTTGAAATATGTTTGAGTGGAACACCATATGCCTCTCAATTTTCTAAAGTAATTTAAATCACCTGTTATACTGTTGCCCATTTCTCCAGCTTTCCTAATCTCGGAAAACATTTCTTCATCTGTCTGCTCATTGTGTCCCAGGGGACGGTAGTATAACCCTACCTTTATATTCCTTTCCTTCACACATAGAATTTCTATCCATAAGGATTCCACACTGCTATCTATGTCATGCAGAATGTTTATTTTATTTGATTCAGTTCCCTCTTTAACATATAGCACAACTTCTTCCCCCCCCAGCTTCCAATTTGATCTACTTTATCCTTGCGATATAATTTGTACCCAGGTAACGTAGTGTCCCATTGATTGTCCTACTTCTACCAGGTCTCTGAGATGCCTATTATATCTATCTCGTCATTCAGTGCTATATATTCTAACTCTCCTATTTAATTATTTAGGCTTCTATCATTTGTATACAGACACTTCAAATTGTATGTTTTCCTTGCAGCTATAGGCTGCTGAGGAGACAGGGAAAATTTGAGTCTTTTACTCTGCCTTCTTCTTAAACCCTCCTGTCTTTCTTTCATCATTATTGGAACCTCTCTACTGGGACTCCCTAAATATCCTGTTTTCAATAGTATCCTTCAAGGATACCTCACACCGAACCATCTGCTGCTGGGCGACTGTTGGCTTTCCCCCACAACTCAGTTTAAAAGCTGCTCTATCTCCTTTTTAAATGTTAGCGCCAGCAGCCTGGTTGCATCCCCCTTTCCCAGAAGGTTGTCCAGTTCCTAACAAATCTAAATCCCTCATCCTTGCACCATCGTCTCAACCAAGCATTGAGACTTTGGAGCTCTACCTGCCTCTTGGGTCGTGCACGTGGAACTGGGAGCATTTCTGAAAATGCAATCCTGGAGGATCTTAATTTCAACTTTCTACCTTAGAGCCTAAATTTGGCTTCCAGAATCTCCCTCCCACATTTTCCTATGTCATTGTTATCTCATGTACAAGGATAGCTGACTCCTCCCCAGCATTATCCCAGGACAAGCAGGCATGATATTCTCACATGTGGGTGACGTCATCTACGGAGCCCCAGCGCGGACAGCTTTTCAAGCAAACTTGATTGAAGTTTCAAGTTTGCACACTGCACACGCATGTGCATGCCTTCTCGCCCACTAGAGGGCGCATCCCACCTCGTGGTCCTGTGGATTTTGAGCTCCCTTTGCCTGCCTTTCTGCACCGCGTCTGGATTCCATTCGGTCGCTGTGCTCTCTATTTTTGTTTTTCGTGTCGTATTGATTCGTTTTTTATAAAAAAAAAAAATATATATATTTTTCTTTTCGTTGGGCTCCGGGGGCTCCCGGCAGCCGTGGCCGTGGGACGTCGCTCGTTCCCGGCCTGTTTCATTGTACATGTCCCGTCCTGTGACAGGTTTTAAAAAATGCAGCCGGTGTGAGAGGTTGCTCTCCATAACTGACCCCCACCGGTGGTGCATAATTTGCCTGGGCCCAGATCATCCTACGGCCTCTTGTGACCGCTGTTCCACCTTCCAGCCCAGAGCTCTCTGCCGCCGACGGGCGAGAATGGCGGAGTTGTTTGTCGTTGACCCCACGCCTGTGAAGGCTTCGACGTCGGCCTCGGCTTCGGCCCCGGCCTTGACCTCGGCCTCGGCGACCTCGGGAACAAAACCTGCCTCGGGTAAGTCCTCCTTTCCATCCCCTACAGGGTCTGCTAAGAAGCCATCCTCTGCTCCGGCCAAGGCGGGTGGGTCGTCCTCGGCCCCGCCTAAGGCTCCGACCTCGCACGCCCCGAGGGAATACTCGAGACCGAGGTCGCCCTCCAGGGAGCATGCCCCGGACTCGGACCTCCCGACTTTCGTCGGGATCCCGGCCTTTCAGGACCTCCTCCGAGCTCTAATTTCTTCGGAGCTGTCGGGGGCCCTGGAACAGCTGCAGCGGGCTTCGACCCCGACTGCTTCGACATCGGAGGCCCCGACCTCGGCGACCTCGGCCTCGGGTATCGGGGCTCCACCGACCTCGGCCTCGGTCTTACCCTCGACCTCGACCTCGGGGGCACCGCCTGAGTGCAGCGTGCGGCCCCGGGACAAGATGCGGCGGGTGCGACGCATTTCCTCCTCCTCCTCCTCGAGGTCCTCCCGGGGCTCCTCGCCCTCGACGCGACCTCGGACGAGGTGCCGGCCGAGGAAGCCGAAGCGTTCGCGGGGCTCTCCTCGGCGGCGTGATCGTTCCTCGCCGCTCGGGGGCGAGGCATTGCAGGTGTCGGAGTTGTGCCTCGATAACCCGAGGCTTCTCCGGTCCCCTGCTACAAAGGTTTCCCGTGACTCCTCGCCGAGGAAAAGGGAGAGTGCCCTCCTTCCCCGGACTCCGGGTTCCTCGCCTAGAGGCTCTTCGAGGCGGAGACGTTCTCCTACTCCCTCGAGGCCTTTGGAGCTGGATTCGTGGGGCTCGGGGTCCGGCAGGGAACCCCAGTATTCTCACGAGGCTTCTCCCCTTTCCTCGGCGGTGAGGTCGAGAACCCCTTCACCGCCTGCCAGGCCGTCCTCTTTTTCTACCTTTGTTCAGGACATGGCCCGAGCCCTGGGATTGGACCTCATGGCGGGTTCCCAGTATTCGCAGGAATTCCTGGAGGAGCAGGACCTCCCCACTCCACCTAGGGAGTCCCCTCGACTCCCCTTAAATAAAATCCTTTTGCAGACCTGGTTGAAAAATCTGGCTAACCCTCTTACAGTCACGTCTGTCCCGTCCAAGATGGAGGCGAAATACAGGACGGTGCCTCCCAAGGGGTTTGAGAAGGCGCAACTCTCCCACCAGTCCTTACTGGTTGAATCTGCCCTGAAAAAGACACAACCCTCCCGGGTTTCTGCGGCGGTTCCACCAGGCAGGGAGGGTCGGACCCTGGACAAGTTTGGCCGTCGCCTCTACTCTAATTCCCTGATGGCCACCAGGGTGCTAAATTATGCCTTCACCTTCTCCTCATATCTGCGTGGCATGGTGAAGGACCTCCCTCAATATCGTGACTCCTTACCGGACTCCCAAAAGGCTGGATTTGACAAATTTATGTCCAACCTGTCTCAACTGCGGTTGTACCTTTTCCATGCTGTGTACGATGCATTTGAGCTGGTTTCGAGGGTGTCGGCCTTCGCAGTGGCCATGCGCCGTCTGGCCTGGCTTCGCACCCTCGATATGGACCCAAACCTGCAGGAACGTCTTGCAGACTTGCCTTGTGTGGGGTCCGAGTTGTTTGACGAGTTTTTAGAGGCGGCGACCAAACGGTTGTCGGAACAGGAGCGCTCGTTGGCCTCCTTGGTCCGTCCCAAACCTAGGCCCCCGCCACAGAAACCCTTCCGTCCTCCTCCGAGGCGGTATCCCCAGAAGTCTACCCCGGCTTTTTCTAGGCCGCCGCCTAGGCGCCCATCTCAGCGAGGCAGAGGGGGACAGACGCAAGCCCCGGCGCAGGGTCCTTCCAAACCCGCGCCCTCCTTTTGACGGGCTGAGCGGATGGGGCAGGTTCCCCTCCGCGATCTCACAGGAACCTCTTCCCATAGGGGGGCGTCTCCGGTCCTTCTATGCGGCTTGGACCGAGATAACATCAGACGCTTGGGTGCTCCGGACCGTCTCCGAGGGCTACTCGCTCAACTTTTTGTCAGCGCCGCCGGATCAACTTCCGGGGGCTTCCTCTTACAATCGGGCACAACTTCCCATCCTTCTGGCCGAAGCCAGGGCCCTGCTGAAGCTACGGGCGGTGGAACGGGTCCCCAAAGATCAGCTGGGGACGGGTTTTTATTCCCGTTACTTTTTGGTCCCAAAAAAGACCGGGGACTTACGCCCCATACTGGACCTCAGGAAGCTCAACAAATTCCTGGTCCGGGAGAAGTTCCGAATGCTGTCTCTCCCGATTTTATATCCTCTCTTGGAGGAAGGGGACTGGATGTGCTCCCTCGACCTGAAGGACGCATACACCCATGTGCCGGTGCATCCCGCCTTCCGGAAATTTTTACGGTTCCAGGTGGGAGATCTGCACCTTCAGTACAGGGTCCTACCCTTCGGCCTGGCCTCGTCCCCTCGAGTCTTCACGAAGTGTATGGTAGTGGTCGCGGCAGCCCTGAGATCTCGTGGGCTTCATGTTTTCCCGTACCTGGACGATTGGCTGATCAAAGCCCCGACCAGGGAGGGGGTTATCTCAGCGACCCGACAGTCTATCATCTTCCTGCAAAGACTGGGGTTCGAAGTAAATTTTCCCAAGTCGCAGTTGTCCCCGGCCCAGTCACTTCAGTTTATAGGCGCAGTGCTGGACACTGTGCGCCTACGTTCGTACCTCCCGCCTCCTCGGTTGGAAGCCTTGGTTCGGCTGGGCCGTCTGGTCTCTCAACTTCCTGTGGTGTCGGCCCAGCGCATGATGATGCTTCTGGGCCACATGGCATCGACGGTCCACGTCACTCCATTCGCCAGGCTACACCTGAGAATTCCTCAGTGGACCCTGGCCTCTCAGTGGCGCCAAGATTGCGATCCGGTGTCTCGTCTCATTACGGTGACTCCTTCTTTGCGACGATCGCTCCGTTGGTGGACCAACTCTTCCAATCTTTCCGGGGGTTTGCTATTTCTCGTCCCTCCATATCGCAAGGTTCTGACCACGGACTCCTCGGAGTACGCGTGGGGGGCCCACCTCGACGGTCTACGGACACAGGGTCTGTGGTCGGCGGAAGACCGTCGCTGTCACATCAACGTGCTGGAACTTCGTGCCATCTTTCTGGCGATTCGAGCGTTCGACCACTTACTCCAAGATCAGGTAGTCCTCGTACGCACGGACAACCAAGTGGCGATGTACTATGTGAACAAGCAAGGTGGGACGGGTTCTTGGCCCCTCTGCTCGGAGGCACTTCGCCTTTGGGAGTGGGCGATCTCCCGGAACATCTTCCTACAGGCGGTCTATATTCAGGGAGAACAGAACTGCTTAGCAGACAAGCTCAGTCGGCTTCTGCAGCCGCACGAGTGGTCGCTCAACGCCAGAGTCCTGCGCGAAGTCTTCGATCGCTGGGGGACCCCGCAGGTGGATCTGTTTGCCTCTCCGGAAATTCGCAAACTGCCCCTGTATTGTTCTCGGATGTACTCCCTGGACCGTCTAGAAGCAGATGCCTTCCTTCTCGACTGGGGAGGGAGGTTCCTGTATGCGTTCCCTCCTTTTCCTCTGATCATGAGAACGTTGGTGCGTCTCAAATCATCCACAGCCACTATGATTCTCATTGCGCCTCGGTGGCCGCGTCAGCACTGGTTCTCCCTGCTGCTTCAACTCAGTACCAGGGAGCCTCTACTTCTGCCTGTGTTTCCTTCTCTGCTGTTTCAGAGTCAGGGTTCGATGTTGCATCCCAATCTTCAGTCGTTACACCTGTCCGCTTGGTTCCTTGCCCCTTGACTTCGCCCCGGGTTTCTCAATCCGTGAGGGAAGTGTTGGAAGCCTCCCGCAAGATTTCGACCAGGCTTTGTTATTCTCAGAAATGGACCAGGTTTTCCTCCTGGTGTTCATCTTCTCACCTGGATCCTGTTTCGGTTCCGGTGTCCTCGGTTCTGGATTACTTGTTGCACCTGTCTAATTCTGGTCTGAAGACGACATCTGTGCGTGTTCATCTCAGTGCCATTTCGGCCTTCCATCGACACCTGGATGGACGCGCTCTTTCGCTCCATCCTTTGGTGACACGCTTCATGAAAGGACTACTCAGGGTTTGTCCCCCTCTGAAACCTCCTCCCGTCGTGTGGGATCTGAATGTGGTTTTGGCTCAACTGATGAAACCTCCCTTTGAGCCAATCGACAAATCTCTTTTGAAATTTCTGACTTGGAAGGTAATTTTTCTGATTGCTCTCACATCCGCACGACGGATTGGTGAGTTGCAAGCTTTGGTGGCGGACCCCCCTTTTACTGTGTTTCATCATGATAAGGTGGTTCTCCGCACCCATCCGAAATTTTTACCAAAGGTTGTGTCTGATTTTCACCTCAATCAGTCCATTGTCCTTCCTGTGTTCTTTCCGAAGCCCCACTCCCATCCTGGCGAGACGGCGCTTCACACGCTTGACTGTAAGAGGGCGTTAGCTTTTTACCTCCAACGCACCAGGTCTCATCGGAAGGTTCCTCAATTGTTTTTGTCCTTTGATCCTAATCGGTTGGGACATCCTGTTTCCAAGCGCACCTTGTCCAACTGGTTGGCTGCTTGTATTTCATTTTGCTATGCTCAGGCTGGTCTTCCGCCCCCGGGTCGAGTCACGGGGCATAAGGTCAGAGCGATGGCAGCCTCTGTGGCTTTCCTCCGTTCTACACCTGTGGAGGACATATGCAAGGCTGCCACTTGGTCTTCGGTTCATACGTTCACCTCCCACTACTGTCTGGATACTTTGTCCAGAAGTGACGGCCGGTTTGGCCAGTCGGTGTTACGTAACCTGTTTTCCTAAATTGCCATCCTCCCACCTGCTCTTTTTTGGTTGGCTTGGAGATCACCCACATGTGAGAATATCATGCCTGCTTGTCCTGGGATAAAGCACAGTTACTTACCGTAACAGGTGTTATCCAGGGACAGCAGGCATATATTCTCACAACCCGCCCGCCTCCCCGGGGATGGCTTCTTTGCTAGTGATGGAACTGAGGACCACGAGGTGGGATGCGCCCTCTAGTGGGCGAGAAGGCATGCACATGCGTGGTGCAGTGTGCAAACTTGAAACTTCAATCAAGTTTGCTTGAAAAGCTGTCCGCGCTGAGGCTCTGTAGATGACGTCACCCACATGTGAGAATATATGCCTGCTGTCCCTGGATAACACCTGTTACGGTAAGTAACTGTGCTTTATCTAAAATCCTATCTGTGACGCGTGAGGTCCACCACTTTCTCATCAGGCAGGCAAGTAACCAGGTGATCCTCACACCACCCAGCTATCTACATGCCCAATAATCGAATCACCAACTACAACCACTGTCCTAACATTTACCTCTGGGTAGAAGCCCCTGGAGACACATCCTCGGTGTGAGAGGATATTGCATCCCCCTGGTGGGCAGGTCCTAGCTACAGGATTATTTAGGAGACCTCTCTTCTCCAAGACAGCACAGGGGCTACCAGACTGGAGGTAGGACTTCTCTACAACATCCCTGTAGGTCTTTTCTATATACTTCTCTGTCTCCCTCAGTTCCTCCAAGTCTGATACTCTAGCCTCAAGGGAACATACTCATTCTCAGAGAGCTAGGAGCTCTTTGCAGTGAGCACACACATAGTCTAGGCGAAAGATGATAAAGATATTAGTGAGGGTTTTGGTGGTATGCTCAGAAAGGAATACACTTCCCCCTCACCATTTGCGGTTTCCCTACTCGCGATTTCACATAATCACGATTTTTTTTTGGGGGGAGAGGGGGAGGAGGAAAACAACAACAACATATTTTTGTCTTCCCCCCAGCATCCCGGCCTTACCTGGCTGTGTCGTGCAGGATAGCTGGATGAGTCATTTGGGCTTTATGTTCCATTTTGTGCAGGCCTCGTTGTTTGGGACAGTCACTCCGCTGTAGACACAGAGGCATCGGCGGCACGGGGAATGAGGGAGCAATTGTTTTCTGGGCGTTTGAGTTTGGGCATCAGGCGTGCGCCTGTCCGTAGTAGTGCGCAGGAGCTGAATTCCAGCCTGCGGGATAGTGCGCTTTGCCGTTTGGGAGTGCTGGTTTTCGGGGCTGGAGCGATCTTCCTATGCTCCTGCCCCGTGCAGATAGCCATTAGGAAATGACTGTGGGGAGTTTCCGTAGTCTCTCGATCAGCTCAGCGGCCCCTTTTCAGCACTTATATCTGTTTTGACTTGGTCTAAGTCAAAACGTATAAGTGCCGACTAGGCAACCTGCCTAAAGTTTTGGTTATACCTGCTGCACACCTAGGTCTAGGTCGGCCTACCTCCCGCCCTTTCCCCTCCTCTAAAAGTGCCTCTTTTCGCTCTATGCGTCTAAAACCAGCTTTGATTATGGGTACTTGGACGATCAGGCTTTTTGATCGTCCAAGTACCCATTTAGGCCACTTTTTGAGGCGTTTTTTTTATCTATTTATTTTTTTTTTAATGAGCCCCTTAGTCTTTGAGTTTGTTGTAAATACAGATCTATTTTTGTTATTTCTTTTACTTTTTGCCGTCTGGTTTTTAAGATACTTTTTATTAGGACATCGTCATTGGCATATTGATGATGTATTCCACAGATTATTTGACATACATGTATCACTTTTCACAGTTCTGATGTGGTTTGTCATGTAGCCATAATTGGTTTTCAAAATTTTTTTAGACCATTCTTTAAAAAGGCTTTATATTGGCAGAAAGGTGGCATTGCCAAGAGCAATCTTCACTAATTGGAATCTCTTCTTCTTTTATTAATCACATGTCCAAATTTCTGTTGTCTTATTCTTCCCACATCCTTTTTATTTTCCTTTTCGTTATTCCAGTGTATTTATTAATTTATGTATGCAAATGCACAAGTTTTTGTAATATTGATGTCAAAATGTTTACATGTTGCAATATTACTTGGTAATATCTACTTTTAACATTTTTTAGTATTCAGTTGTCCCCAGAAGAAGGCGAAGGAATCGCCGAAATTAGGATCTTTGTCGGGACTTTGATAGTAGTAGTATTTATTGAACTCAATATTGAACTTTGATACGAATTGTCAATAAAGCATTTGTCACCGTAGGTTGAATTTGACATCTCCAGTGCCTCTTTTTTGTTCGCTTAACTAAAATTCAATGCAAAGAAGTGCAGAGTAATGCATTTGGGGATTAGAAATCAGAAGGAGGTATATGTGCTGGGAGGTGAGAGGCTGATATGCACAGATATGCAAAGATGGGCAGAGGGACCTTGGGTTGATAGTGTATGAAGATCTAAAGGCAAAGAAATAGTGTGACATGGCAGTGGCTGTTGCCAGAAGTATGCTAGGCTATATAGAGAGAGGCATAACCAGTAGAAGAAAGAAGGTGTTGATGAACCTATACAGGTGAGGCCCCACTTGTAGTATTGTGTTCAATTTTGGAGAGCGTATTTGGCATACGATATAAGAAGACTTGAAGCGGTCCAGAGAAAGGCGATGAAAATGGTAGGTGGTTTGCGCAAAAAGATCTAAGAAAATAAGAATTACCGCTGCTGGGTCAGACCAGTGGTCCATCGTGCCCAGCAGTCTGCTCCTGCGGTGGCCCTTGGTCAAAGACCAGTGCCCTAACTGAGACCAGCCCTACCTGCATACGTTCTGGTTCAGCAAGAACTTGTCTAACTTTGTCTTGAATCCCTGGGGGGGGGGGTGATTTCCTCTATAACAGCTTCCGGAAGAGCGTTCCAATTTTCCACCACTCTGGGTGAAGAAGAACTTCCTTATGTTTGTACGGAATCTATTCCCTTTTAACTTTAGAGAGTGCCCTCTCATTCTCCCTATCTTGGAGAGGGTGAACAACCTGTCTTTATCTACTAAGTCTATTCCTTTCAGTATCTTGAATGTTTCTATCATGTCCCCTCTCAGTCTCCTCTTTTCAAGGGAGAAGAGGCTCAGTTTCTCTAATCTCTCGCTATACGGCAACTCCTCCAGCCACTTAACCATTTTAGTCGCTCTTCTCTGGACCCTTTTGAGTAGTACCATGTCCTTCTTCATGTATGGTGACCAGTGCTGGACGCAGTATTCCAGATGAGGGCGTACCATGGCCCGGTACAGCGGCATGATATCCTTCTCCGATCTGTTCGTGATCCCCTTCTTAATCATTCCTAGCGTTCTGTTAGCCCTTTTTGCTGTCACCGCACATTGCGCGGACAGCTTCATCAACTTGTTGACCAGTACTCCCAAGTCTCTTTCCTGGGGAGTCTCTCTGAGAACCGCCCCGGACATCCTGTATTAGTGTATAAGATTTTTGTTACCGACATGCATCACCTTACACTTATCCACGTTGAACCTCATTTGCTATGTCGCGGCCCATTTCTCGAGCGTGTTTGTCATGTTTCAGATCTTCGCAATCCTCCTGCTGTCATTGTGATATAATTTGCACCCTGGTAAGTGTTTCCATTGGTCATCTTCCTTCCAGGTCTCAGAGGTGCCTATTATGTCTGTCCTTTCACTTAGTGCAATATATTCTAACTCTCCCATCTTGTTTCTGGGCTTCTGGCATTTATATATAGATATTTCAAACAATGTTTGTCATTCCTATTTACAACTTGCTTAGTAGTTGACGTGGATAATTTGCAATCTTTAAAATCTATCTGCTCTGTATTTAAGGACATCTGGTGAACTATTTTCTCTATTGTAATCTTGCTAATGAGATGACCTAACTTCCCTGTTTTGGTGATATCTTTTAAAGATATCTTGTCCCAAGCGATGCACTTTTGAGCAACTGTCGGCCTTCCTCCAGTTTCTAGTTTAAAAGCTGCTCTATTTCCTTTTTAAATGCCAGCAGCCAGTTTCCACCATGGTTATGGTGGAGCCCATCTTGTTGGAATAGGCTCCCCATTACCCAGAATTTATTTATTTATTAAAATTTTTATACTGCATAATAATTATGCGGTTTACAAAATTACATGCATACATAATTAAGAAATGCTAAAACTATGCTCTTCAAAAAATACATAAAACCTATTTAACACTACCAGTTCCTTCCCAAACTCCACCTACTACATTGTCTATTTCTTATCAAATCTAAAATGTTCAAATTACCCAACATGTATTACCTAATTTCACAACAATTCTTATGTAATCCGCCTTGAACCGCAAGGTAATGGTGCAATAGAAATCACTAATGTAATGTAATGTAAACATGTTTCAAGAAGACATTATCTAACGGCATCGTTATTCCTAACAAATCTAAAACCTTCCTCCCTGCATCATTTTTAGGTGCTTGGCCACTGTTGAAAACAGGATACTGGGCTTAATGGACCTTCATTCTGTCCCTGTATGGGAATTCTTATGTTCTTATCCATAGAATAGGAAGCACTTCTGAAAATTCTACCCTGGTGGTTCTGGATTTCAGACGTTTAAATAACTACATGACCTAAATTCGCAAGAGACTAATCTTTAAGGAAGCTCTGGAGTGAGAGTTAATAGGATGAAGATGAAAGGGGAATAGACTCAGAAGTATCCTGAGGAAATACTACTTCACAGAAAGTGTAGTGAATTTGTTGAACTTCCTCCTGGTGGAGGGAGTGAAGACGAGAACTATATCTGAATTCAGAAAACCTAGGGGATGAGTATATTCTCTAAGGAAGTGAAAAGGAGAGTATATGGCATGGTTGGGCAAACTGGATAGGTTATATGGTCTTTATCTGTCTTCATTTTTCTCTCTCATCTTAATATTCTGTTTTCTCTAAGTTATTAACTTGCACTGGTTTTGCTGATTTTCTTTTTAGTTCTTTTGAAAAATCTATTTTTCCAAATGTTGTGATTGTGGATTTATTTGAACATGTAATGCTGATGCTATTCTGTTAATCTTCATGATTCATGGGAACCATTGATTTGCTTGATTAATCTATTTCTTCCCAGTGGAAATGTCCATAATAATCTCAAAGGGTATTATTACTTCATTTTTGAATAAGAGTTAATTTTGATTCTGTTTCTCCCTTCCAGATTCCATACACCAGGTGTTCAGTCCCAACCCGCAGTCCAGGTGTTGCAGAATTCTACATCTTTTGTGAACACATGTTGCATTCCCACTAGTGTTAGAATCAGTTTCAATTTCTGCAAGCAGTCCGAGCAGAAGTCTTTTGCTGTTGCACTGCTTCTGTTTCTTACTTTTTTGCTTAAACTTTGTTTCTTGGTGGTTTCAGTGCCTTGAGACTCCTCCCTGGTTGTACACTGTTTGAGAAAAGGACACAGTCCTGCATTGCTGGTCTGCAGCTTCACAGAGAAACTCTGGTGGATCTGTGAAGCCAGCCTGTTGTGTGCCACCTTCTGGAAGTACCTGGGGTCCCTTCCCATGGAGTTTGCCTGCTGGTGACCCTGTCACAGGTTCCAAGTGCAGGCTGTGTTTGTCTGGACAAAAACCCACCTGGGTTTCAAGCAGGGCTGTGGAGTCGGAGTCAAGGAGTCGGAGGAAATTTCGGGTACCTGGAGTCGGAGTCAGAAGTACAAAAAACTGAGGAGTCGGAGTCGGAACATTTATCTACCGACTCCATTTTTGAACTTAGCATACCAATCACGAGCGATTCTTTCAGCTATAGCACCCACTATATACACAGCACAAATGTTGTGAGCAGCTTCTGCGGCCTTAGAACCTTGATTAAAAGCAAAAAGAAGGTGGTGTCGAAAATGCTCATTTCTCTCAACTTGACATTCCATTTTAATGATCTGAAAATTAACCAGTGCTGTGGAGTCGGAGTCGGAGGAAATTTCAGGTACCTGGAGTCGGAGTCTGAAGTACAAAAAACTGAGGAGTCGGAACATTTATCTACCGACTCCACAGCCCTGGTTTCAAGGCGCAGTGCGTGGCAGATGATCCGTGAGGATGGAGGGTGTAGTCGGTCTCTGGCTGACTGGCAGTCCGAAGATCTTCAATTCAAGTGAATTTGGAGCTGTTTCTGAGGCAGAAAGTTATTTTCTCCACTGAGCTGCTTTAAAAATGCTGACAGGTAAAAGCACTGCAGATACTGTGAGTACCTGTATTATTTAGGAACATAGAAACATGAAGGCAGATGAAGGCTAAACGGTCCATCTAGTCTGCCCATGCGCAGTAACATAAGAAGTGCCTCTGCTGGGTCAGACCAGAGGTCCATCATGCTCAGCAGTCCGCTCACGCGGGGGCCCACCAGGTCCAGGACCTGTATAGTAATCCTCTACCTATACCCCTCTATCCCCTTTTCCTTCAGAAAATTGTCCAAATCCTTCTTGAACTCCAATACCGTACGTTGCCCTATCACACCCTCTGGAAGCGCATTCCAGGTGTCCACCACCCTTTGGGTGAAGAAGAACTTCCTAGCATTGGTTCTGAATCTGTCCCCTCTTAATTTTTCTGAATGGCCTCTCGTTCTTGTAGTTTTTGAAAGTTTGAAGAATCTGTCCCTCTCCACTTTCTCTATGCTCTTCATGATCTTGTAAGTCTCTATCATGTCCCTTCTAAGTCTTCGCTTCTCCAGGGAAAAGAGCCCCAGTTTCTCCAATCTTTCAGCGTATGAAAGGTTTTCCATACCTTTTATCAAACGTATCACTCTCTTCTGAAACCTCTCGAGTATCGCCATATCCTTCTTTAGGTATGGCGACCAATATTGGACGCAGTACTCCAGATGCGGGCGCACCATCGCCCGATACAACGGCAGGATAACTTCTTTCGTTCTGGTTGTAATACCCTTCTTGATTATACCTAGCATTCTATTTGCTTTCTTAGTGGCCACTGTGCATTGCGCCGACGGCTTCATTGTCTTATCCACTATTACTCCCAAGTCCTTTTCTTGGGTACTCTCACTCAATAACAGCCCTCCCATTGTGTAGATGTATCTCGGGTTTCTATTTCCTATGTGCAGGACTTTACATTTCTCTACATTGAACTTCATCTGCCATCTCATCGCCTACTCCCCTAGTTCGTTTAGGTCCCTTTGTAGGCCTTCGCAGTCCTCTATAGTCCTAGCCCCACTAAATAGTTTGGTGTCGTCTGCAAATTTTATTACTTCGCACTTCGTCCCTGTTTCTAGATCATTTATGAATACATTGAGTAGCAGCGGTCCGAGCACCCTGCGGAACACTACTCGTGACACTCCTCCAGTCCAAATAGTGGCCCTTCACTCCTACCCTCTGTTTCCTACCTGCCAACCAATTCTTGATCCACCTGTGTACATCTCCTTCCACCCCATGGCTCTTCAATTTCCGAAGTAGGCGTTCATGGGGTACCTTGTCAAAGGCTTTTTGGAAGTCTAAGTATACGATGTCAATGGGGTCCCCTTTGTCCATCCATTTGTTAATTCCTTCGAAGAAGTGCAATAAATTCGTCAGGCACGACCTTCCCTTGCAGAAGCCATGTTGGCTTGTTTTCATAAGTTTATTCCTTTCTAGATGCTCCTCGATGGTATCTTTTATCAGTGCTTCCGCCATTTTCCCCGGAACCGAGTTCAGACTTACTGGTCTGTAGTTCCCCGGGTCACCTCTTGATCCCTTTTTAAAGATGGGCGTAACGTTGGCTATCTTCCAATCCTCCGGGATCATGCCTGTTTTCAGGTATAGATTACAAACTTGCTGTAGTAGTTCCGCTATTTCCTCCTTAAGCTCTTTCAGCACCCTAGGGTGGATTCCGTCTGGGCCTGGTGATTTGTCAGTTTTTAATTTTTCTAACTGCCTGTGTACGTCTTCAAAGTTTACTTCCATGGATGTTAATTTTTCTTTTTGTTCTCCTTTGAAGAATTGTTCAGATTCCGGTATGTTAGATGTGTCCTCATTTGTAAATACTGACGAAAAGAACGTGTTTAATCTTTCTGCCACTTCTTTCTCCTCCTTCACCACACCCTTCCTATCTCCATTATCCAACCGTCCCACCTCATCCTTAGCCGGCTGCTTCCCTTTAACGTACCTAAAGAACGGTTTGAAATTTTGTTCTTCCCTGGCTAGCCTCTCTTCATATTCTCTTTTTGCTTTTCTAACTACAAGGTGACATTCTTTTTGATACTTCATGTGTTCTTTCCAGTTCTCTTCAGTTTTACCCTTTTTCCATTTCTTGAAAGAATTCTTATCATCTATCGCTTTCTTCACTTCTTTAGTTATCCACGCTGGGTCTTTCGTCCGGCTCTTTTTGCACCCTTTTCTGAATCTGGGAATATACAGATTTTGCGCCTCGCTCACCGTATCCTTGAATAAAGACCAGGCTTGCTCTACAGTCTTCTATCTCTTTGAGCTGTACGTAAGTTTCTTCCTTATCATTACCCTCATCGCTTTGTAGTTACCTTTCTTGAAGTTAAGAGTTGTCGCTGTGGTTCTCTTTCCCTTTGATATTCCTAGTTCAACTTTGAACTTGATTATATTGTGGTCGCTGTTTACCAATGGACCCACTACTTTCACTTCCTTTGCAGGTCCTCTTAGCCCATTGAGGATTAGATCCAGAGTGGCATTCCCTCTTGTCAGTTCTCTGACAAGCTGATCCATGAAGCAGTCCTCCAGGAATCTGGTCTCCCTAGCGCATTTTGAGTTTCCAAGACTCCAGTCTATCCCAGGATAGTTGAAGTCTCCCATAATAATCATGCTACCGCTTTTGCATTCCCGTTTCATCTCGGCTTCCATTTCTTCATCAGCAGCTTCAGTTTGCCCAGGTGTGCGATAGTACAGGCCCATCTTTATCTCGGACTCTTTCCTTCCCGGTATTTTAATCCATAGTGATTCCAGTTTGTTGGTCGTCTCTGCTGTGTCCACTCTGATCGAGTGTATGCTTTCTTTTACGTATAGGGCTATTCCTCCTCCTTTCTGACCTGACCTGTCTTCACGATAGAATTTGTAACCCGGCAGTGCTATGTCTCATTTGTTTTCTTTATTCCACCATGTTTCGGATACTCCAATGATGTCTAAGTTCTCAGTTTTGGCCATGACTTCTAATTCCCCTATTTTGTTCCTTAGGCTCCTTGCAATTTAAGTCCTGGTATTTTTTCATCTTCATTTCCTTTCCCTGTGCTTCGATCTTTGTTTTCTTCTCCTGTGCTACGATCCTCTTATCCTCCTCTTCTGGATTAGTCAACTCCTCCGTATTGCCTGTTGTTTCTTCCCAGCATTTTATCCATTTAGTATCTTCATGGGATATCTTCTTCCGAATCGTCAACACTTGGTCGACTGTCGGCTTTCCTCTTCTTCTTAGTTTAAAGCCTGCTCTATTCCTCTCCTCACGTTGTTTGCTAGAGGTCTTGTTCCCGCAGCGCTCAGGTGCAGTCCATCTCTCCTGAAGAGCTTGCTCTTTCCCCAAAACGTTGTCCAGTTCCTCACGAAGTGGAACCCCTCTTCCTCGCACCATCTCCTCATCCATGCATTTATTGATTGTAGTTCCGTCTGCCTCTTCACATCTGCCCTTGGTACTGGTAGGATCTCCGAAAATGCAATCTTCTGAGTCCTCATCTTCAACTTCCTTCCCAGAATCTTGAACTATTTTGTGGACCAGCAAACTACTAGGACTAAAATTTAAAAACCCCATTTCCGCCCCATCTCCGCGAGTCGGTCCCCACAAATCATCTGATCCCATCCACACAAGCCTCAGTTATGATTTTATATTGAATGTATTTTATTAAAGTATAAAAAGAAACAATATTCTGTACAATTGTCATTTTATAAATACAAATAATTCAGAGCAGGATCAACAAAACCCCTGTCTCCCCTCCCCTTCACATATATCCCCTCTACTATCAAGAAAACTGAACAAGCCAAATTATTACAGAACGCTACACGGAAATATCATGCTAACACATGACAGGAATAGTTTTAGGGGAGTGCAACTAGGGCAACTGCCCCCTGGTCAGAGAGCGCCCTAAGCCAGCTGGAAGCTAAAGAAGCACTGCCTGGGCTTTGCAGTCACCAGTTAAGTCTAACACCAGCTCTAGCAAGATATATGTTTCAAATCTGATATATTCTAATCACAAAATAGAAATAAAATTATTTTTTTCTAGCTTTTGTCGTCTCTGGTTTCTGCTTTCAATCTTCTTTTCACTCTCTTCCTTCCAGCATCTGCCCTCTCTGTCTCTTCAATCCAGCATCTGCCCCTTCCATCCACTGTCTGTCCTCTCCCCCTCCCATATGGTATCTGTCTTCTTTCTATGCCCCTCTCCCCTTTCCATCCAGCTTGTGCCCCCTCTCTCCTTTTTACATGATTCATTTCAGCTTCACTGCTCTCTTCATTTTTATCTATCCTACACCAGATCTATCATCGCTGTCCCTCTCTGCTTATTTTTCTGCTGACCCTTCCTATCATCAATCTCTCTACTGTCTCCCCTTCCCCTCCTCTAATCTCTCTGCCAGCTGTTTCCTTCCTTTTTTCATTCTCCCTTCCCTCCTCCTCCTCCTGTCCAGCAGTAATTCTCTTCCCTCCCCTCCCAGCAGCATCTCTCCTTCTCCCTCTCCAGTAGCAGCTGTCCCTTTTTTTTCCTTGCCCAGCAACTTCCCAGATTCCTTTTCCTCCTCCCCACCCAGAAGCATCTCTCCTTCTCCCTCTCCAGTAGCAGCTGTCCCTTTTTTCTTTGCCCAGCAGCTTCCCAGATTCATTTCCCTCCTCCCCTCCCAGCAGCATCTCTCCTTCTCCCTCTCCAGTAGCAGCTGTCCCTTTTTTTCCTTGCCCAGCAACTTCCCAGATTCCTTTCCCTCCTCCCCACCCAGAAGCATCTCTCCTTCTCCCTCTCCAGTAGCAGCTGTCCCTTTTTTCCTTGCCCAGCAGCTTCCCAGATTCATTTCCCTCCTCCCCTCCCAGCAGCATCTCTCCTTCTCCCTCTCCAATAGCAGCTGTTCCTTTTTTTCCTTGCCCAGCAGCTTCCCAGATTCCTTTCCCTCCTCCCCTCCCAGCAGCATCTCTCCTTCTCCCTCTCCAGTAGCAGCTGTCCCTTTTTTTCCTTGCCCAGCAGCTTCCCAGATTCCTTTCCCTCCTCCCCTCCCAGCAGCATCTCTCCTTCTCCCTCTCCAGTAGCAGCTGTTCCTTTTTTTCCTTGCCCAGCAGCTTCCCAGATTCCTTTCCCTCCTCCCCTCCCAGCAGCATCTCTCCTTCTCCCTCTCCAGTAGCAGCTGTTCCTTTTTTTCTTTGCCCAGCAGCTTCCCAGATTCCTTTCCCTCCTCCCCTCCCAGCAGCATCTCTACTTCTCCCTCTCCAGTAGCAGCTGTCCCTTTTTTCCCCTGCCCAGCAGCTTCCCAGACTCTGATAGTGGTTTTCTCCCCTCCCAGCAGCTCTTCTTACTTCCCAGCGCAATGATTCACGAAGGCAGCCTCGGGTCCTTTGTTGGGTCGCGCCGCCTCTGAGGAAAGAGGAAGTTGCATCATCAGAGGCAGCCGCGACTCAGCAAAAGCTCCGAGGCTGCCTTTGTTAATCGCTGCGCTGGGAAGTAAAGGAGAACTGCAGAGAGGGGAGAAAGCCACTGTCGGAGGCTCCCCAAGATCGGTCCGGCCCAGCGCACGCTTCACATGTTGATCTTGCCGGCCCTGCGCGGACCGGCAGGAAGTTGAAGTGAGTCAATCTTGCCGGCCCTGCATGGACCGGCAAAAATTTCCTGCGGACTGGCACCGGTCCGCGGACCAGCGGTTGAAGAACTGTGGACCAGAGCATTATCAATATCACCACCACTTATACTTGGTATAAACAATTTGAGTACAGAAAACTTCAGATCTCCAGTGGTGTGGACCATTTCCTGCCACTGTTGTACTAGATGTGCAGAAATAGTGCCTCTATTTAAACAACTTCTATGTTCGATCATTCTAATACGTATATTTCTTTTTTCTATATAGATCTTGTTACATGGACACTTTATTAGGTACACCTCATGGGTTGAGTTGCAGTTAGAGTTGTGGTTTAAGAAAAAAATTGTGTCCATTTCTAGGATTTATGAAATGGTCTGTGATTATAGCATAAGAACATAAGAAACGCTGCTGCTGGATCAGACCAGTGGTCCATCATGCCCAGTAGTCCGCACACATGACGGCCCTTGGTTTATAGACCAGTGCCCTAACCGAGCCTAGTTTTACCTGTGTACTTGTCTAACTTTATTTTGAATCCCTGGAGGGGGTTTTCTCATATGAAAGCCTCCGGAAGAGCATTCCAGTTTTCCACCACTCTCTGGGTGAAGAAGAACTTCCTTACATTTGTACGGAATTTATCTCCTTTTAACTTTAGAGAGTGCCCTCTCATTCTCTCTACCTTAGAGAGGGTGAACAATCTTTCTATCAACTAAGTCTATTCCCTTCATTATCTTAAATGTTTCGATCATGTCCCCATCTCAGTCTCCGCTTTTCAAGGGAGAAGAGGCACAGTTTCTCTAATCTCTCACTATACGGCAGCTCCTCCAGCCCTTTAACCATTTTAGTCGCTCTTCTCTGGACCCTTTCGAGTAGTACCGTGTCCTTCATGTACGGTGACCAGTGCTGGACACAGTATTCCAGGTGGGGGCGTACCATTGCCTGGTACAGCGGAATGATAACCTTCTCTGATCTGCTCGTGATCCTCTTCTTAATCTTCTTAGCATTCTGTTCGCCCTTTTCACCACCGCTGCACATTGCGCTGATGACTTCATCGACTTGTCAACCAGTACTCCCAGGTCTCTTTCCTGGGAGGTCTCTCAGAGCACCGCACCAGACATCCGGTGTCCTTCATATGTGGAGGATACTGTGGGGGAATGGGGCCCAGAAAGGATAGAACAAGTTTCTCTTTCAGATTTCTGTTTCTACTGAAGGCTATTGTTGGATGTATACTTCTAAAACATGAATGCTTTTCAAGTATATGCCAGTGGGTACTGATAATCTTCCTTATGTCATATGCCATAAAGGAATATCTCAAAGTGCAGACAAGATTAGGTGTGTCCTTATCTTTTCTGGATTGTAACAAATCTGTTGTCGCATGGGAATCAGCTTTCTGAAAACCCTTCTGGATACATCCAATCCATCATCCTCTCCAAACTAGATTACTGCAACGCCATCTACTTAAATCTATCAAAAAAAAGTATTCTAAGACTCCAGCTAATCCAGAATACTGCAGCCAAACTGATCTTCTCAAAACGCAAGTCTGACCATGCCTCCCCACTCCTTGCCAAACTTCATTGGCTCCCAATAATCTCCAGAATCCATTTCAAATGTTCCTGCCTGGCTTTCAAGATCATTCACGGAATCCTGCCTCCTCTTATCCCACTGTCTTTCAACTCCTCCAGTCCCAACTCCTCCAGAACTGCCCAAAGGCTTAAACTAGCCTTCCCCTCTCCATGCGGCATCCACTATTCAGGCAAACTGGGAAAATCCCTTCTCTTCAAAATCACAGGTCTTTGGAACGACCTCACCACCCCGCTGCGGAACCTGAGCTCCCTTCAGTTATTCCACAAACAACTGAAAACCTGGCTTTTCAGCAAATTGTAGCTCTATCCTTCCCCCCTTTCTCTCCCCCCTTCTACACATAAGTTCATGTAATCCTTTTTCTTCTTCTCTATCCACTATTTTAAGTTCTTGTAAACCGTGTCGAGCTCCATTCTCATGGAGATGATGCGGTATATAAACTTAAGGTTTAGATTAGATTAGATCTTCTCAGATATCCTCGATGGATGAATTTTCTAGCCAACTGTTTGGATTGTTCACTATCATTTGTACAGATGCGTTTTGTGCGGATGAATTGGTTGTAAGTCAAATTTTCTTTGAGAGAACGTGGATGATGACTACTAAAATCTAAATAAGAATTCCTGTCAGTGGGTTTCTTGTACACTTTGGTGCTAACTGTGTTGCCGGACTTGCTTATATGAAGATCCAAAAGGTTGATGTCTACAGGATCATATGAAATTTTAAAAGACAGATTCTCATCTCTGGTGTTTAATCATGCAAAGAAGTGTTCCAGTTCCACAATTTTGCCCTCCCATAGCAAAAGGCTTATTGACTGCTTATGGATGTGAATTATCAAGCTGCTGCTGTTCAAAGCGTGCAACGTACAGATTAGCGACATCAGGTGCCATTGTTGCCTCCATGGCAGTTCCTTTTATTTGTTGGTAGAACTGATCCTGAAAGATAAAGTAATTCTGGGTGAGTGCAAAAGTGGCTAATGTGACGATGAAAAAATTGGGGATTCTCTATACCAGGGATCTTAAAGTCCCTCCTTGAGGGCCGCCATCCAGTCGGGTCTTCAGGATTTCCCCAATGAATATGCATTAAAAGCAGTGCATGCACATTGATCTCATGCATACTCATTGGGGAAATCCTGAAAATCTGACTGGATTGCGGCCCTCAAGGAGGGACTTTGAGACCCCTGCTCTATTCAGTGTGCCTGTTCTGTAGGCTTCAACTTGGGGGATGTTGATGACCATTAGTTGAATGTAAGTTTCTGCCTGGTCTATATGAGATCAAAAGATTAGCTAAATATTCTGGTTGCCCTGTCCATAATGCTTTGAAAGTTAGAGTCAAAACTTTATGCATTAATCTTGACTTTATTGGAAGCCAATGAAAATCTTTCAGAAGCAGAGTGATGTGGTCATATCTACAGGCGTTTGTTAATACTCTAATGGCAGTATTTTGGATAGTCTGCAATTTAAGAGCTATTTTCGGAAGACCAGTTTAAATAATATTGCAGTAATCCAGTTTTTAGATAACCAAAGTTTGTATCAAAGATTCACAGCAAGTTCTGTCTATGTAAGGATGTATCAGTCGAATTTGATGTAACAATGCAAAACAAGACCTGGCGACAGAAGTTAACTGAAATTTGAACGATAGAGAAACATCCCAAATATCTCATATTTTCCAGAAGTTGAATTGGTTGATTGTGAAGTGGGAGCTTCAGTAGATAAGCTAGAAGTACCTGTAATCCAGATCCTGGTAGTTCTCTTCATTCCTCCCACAGGTGTCGTCAGGGGTATTCAGATTTTTCCTCCTAGAGACATTCCCAGGGCTACACCTCCGTTACCACGGTTCTGATTCCAGGTGTCCTCAGGTTTCTGTGCAGTGGCTATGCCACACACAAAAAAGAAGAAAGCTCCGATGTTACCTGGGGCGGGCGGGACTTCCTCACTCACAGTCTGTCTTCTACTGTTTTGTCAGGAGTGGACTCGACTTTCATCGGACACTTGTTAATCCTACTTTGCCTGCCTCCAGCTTTGTTTCTGAACTCCGGCAAGTCAACAGCAAGAGTCCACTGTCTACGATATTCTGCAGCGCCTCTTAGTCTTTGGGATGCTTGAACCTGTTCCTGTCCACAAATGGGGGCTTAGGCGGATGCTCCTTATACTTCCTTGTGCCAGAAGGACAGAGATTTGGAGACATATTCTGGTTCTACAGTCAGTCACCCACTTCTTGCGAATTCTCCTTTTCAGTGGACAAACAGTGAGGAACATAGGGCTGGTTGTCTTGGTTTGGCCCAGGCTGGCTCATGGGTTCCTGTATGATATTCCCCCCAGAGCCTCTGGTTGGTCGGGTCATCCACCGGGTAGTGACATCCTAGCTTGGTGTTTTTAGTTGCTCCGGATTGGCCTCGTCGCCCATGGTATGCAGTTCTTGTATGTCTTTAGCAGGACATGAAGCTCCAGTTCCCTTTTTATCAATATCTTCTCTGTCAGGGACTGGTGTCCATGGAGAACTCCCAGCGTTTGATCTTATGGCATGGCTCTTGAGCACTCAGCCTTGATGCTGAGCAGTTATTTGGAGGTAGTTATCTTGACACTTTTGTACTCGAAGTACCCTCTACTTTGGCTTCTTCTGCTAAAGCCTAGCAGGGGGGTGCTAGGAATTAGGTGGATCAGGAGCAACCTACCAGTTAGGTAGTCTGGTTTTCCTTCAGGAGGTTTTAGTCAGAAGTCGGTCAGTGGCCTCTCTGAAAGTTCAGGTTTCAGGCTTTACGTGTTTTTGAGCGTGTAGAGGAGCTAGTTCGTTTACTGCTCTTTCAGATCTGACCAGGTGTATGAGGGGGACGCTTCATCCGTGTCCTCTCTTAGTCCTCCTTTCCCTTTGTGGACTCTTGACGTCATTTTACAGGGTCTTGAAGAGGCTCCCTTTGAACCACTATAGCATGTATTTCTTCTGGTCCTGGCATTCACAATGGTTTTTCTGGTCACTGTTGTCTCAACACAGTGTATTATCCCAGGACAAGCAGGCAGCAAATTCTCTACATGTGGGTGACGGAGCCCCCTAGCGGACGTTTTCGCAAGCAAACTTGCTTGAAGATCTTCAAGCTTGCGAATGCCCATCCCGCCCGACTCAGGGCATGTGTCTCCTCAGCATGTCCTCAATTCTAAGTTTTCCGCTGAGCCAGAAGCCCTGCTCCCTTGCTCTGCGCGAATTCGTAGTGCCTCTTTGCACTGCGGCTTGCTTTTTTGTTTTCAGGTGAGTCGCTGTGCTGCGCGTCTTTGTTTTGTCAGTTTTTGTCAGGCTGCCTGGCCTTGCGGGGCCACGGCTGTATTTTGTCCTATGTCCCGGCCTCTCACCGGGTTTAAGAACTGCACTAAGTGCAACCGGGTGATCTCCATCACCGACCCCCATCGTTGGTGCGTGGAGTGCCTGGGTGCTGAACATCGAGCCGAGTCTTGCCCGCGTTGTGCTACCCTTCAACCGCAGGCTCTTTGTCGGCGTGTGGCCAAGATTCTTCAATTTTTTGGCCCCATGGAACCCGAGGGGTCGACCTCGGCCCTGGTTGTCGGGGCCTCGGCTTCGAAGGCCTCGACCTCGATGTAGTCTCCCTCGACCTCGAAGACGTTGACCTGCCGCCTCGGCTTCGGTTAAGTCTCCTTCCCTCCTCAGGTGTGCCGGCGAAGAAGCCAACCTTGGAGTCTCTTGCGAATGCCTCGTCGAGACATCATTCAAAGCGTGCCTCCTCACATAGGGAATACTCTTCCTCGAAGTCGCCCCTGAAGGAGCGCACTGCTGCACCTCAACTCCAGCATCCTATGGTTTCGGTGCCTATGTTCGAGGACATGCTTAAGGCTATCCTTACGACGCAGATTTCCTGGGTTCTGTGTCAACTAGCTCCGTCCTCAGCCCGGCCTCTGTATGACCAGTTTGGGCGTTCCCCCGCGGTTGCTCGGGGTCAGTCCCTCAAGTCGGGCGGGAGGGGCACTTGCGTATGCGCGGTACATTCGCAAGCTTGAAGGTCTTCAAGCAAGTCTGCTTGCGAAAACGTCCGCTAGGGGGCTCCGTCGGTGACGTCACCCACATGTAGAGAATATCTGCCTGCTGTCCCTGAATAACACCTGTTACGGTAAGTAACTGCTTTTTGGGGTTTCTGCTATTTCGTGCAGAGAACCTTTTTTCCGTATTACAGACGCGAGTGTTTTCCTCTGTACTGTACCTTCCTTCTGGTTGACAGTGGTCTCGGCTTTCTGAGTCAATCAGGAGGTTAGATTGCCTGCATTTCATACAGCAGATTCGGAGTGTGAAGATCAGATCTTCCGCAAAGTAGATGTCCAGAGGATCTTGCTCCTTTATTTGGAACAAATTACTTGAGTTCTGGGCTGTCTGATCACTTTCTTTGTTCTCACTGCTGCGCCTCACCATGGTAGGCTGATGTCCAAGTCCTCGATCACTCAGTGGATTTGAAGGGCTATTTCCATGAAGTATATCGCCCTTGGCATGCAGCTGCTAATTTCGCTTACTGCACTTTTGACGAGAAGTGGGGCCATGGCGTGGGCAGTATCTTGCACGATTCATCCTGATGAAATTTGCAGGGCAGCTACTTAGTCCTCTCTTCATACTTTTACCTGGTTTTACCGAATGGATGTGGCGGCACGTTCTGATACCACTTTTTGGGACCTTGGTTTTGTTGGCAGGCTCTTCTGTCCCTCCCTAGCTACTGTGGCTTTTGTACGTCACCTAGCATATGGAATCCGGAAGGGACATAAGAGAATGGAAGATTAGGTTTATACCTTCAATAATCTTCTTTCTGTTTGTCCCTGGAGGATTCCATATGACCCGCCCTCTCTGTATTCACTCAGGGCCAGATTCTAAAAACTTTAACACTGTTGCTAAACTGTTTACCAATGGTTTAGCCTGTAAGTATTTTACTGGCGGATTATCAAAACGGATTCAAGTTTATTAGGTGTCTTGATTAATCGCTTAATCAAACTTCTAAGCGATGTACACATTAAAATTTACATTTGTTAGGTGACAGTACAATACATACGAATACTTAAAAAAGACTAAATTACACTCTGTTTAACATATTCTTAACATTAGGTAAGGAGGGATGAAATACAATTCATTAAAGTAAAGAAGAGACATTAAGGGAAAATACAAGAGGGTAATAAATAAAAAATATAATAAAGTAAAGTGGAGTAGTAAGATAATAAAATTAGTTTGCAAAGGCATCTTTAAAAAGAAAAGTTTTTAAGTTACTTTTAAATTTTCCAAATTCCTTCTCCTCCCTTAAAGAAATAGGGAGGGCATTCCAAGTCTGTGGCGCAGTACATGAAAAAATAAATTGTCGTCTCGTGTTTATAATTTTCAGCGAAGGAATAGACAATAAGTTTTGTTTGTTAGATCTTAAAATTCTCCTTGCAGAATATGGAATTAATAACTTAAATAAAAAAGCGGGGGTCATATTATATAGGGTTTTGAAGGTGATTATACAAAGTTTATAAGTTATTCTGTGAATAACTGGAAGCCAGTGAGCATTTTTAAGAAGTGGTGTTACATGGTCAAATTTTCTGGATTTGGTTATTAGTTTAATTGATGCATTTTGTATAATTTGAAGACGTTTTATTTCATGTAAAGCAATTCCTTTAAATAGAGAATTGCAAAAGTCGATTTTAGACTATTTTAGATTATCTCTGTCAATAGTGAGCTTTCTAGCAGTCTCTGACAATGACATGCAAATGGGCTCTTCAACATTGAAATGAGCCCTCCGGTGGATTCTTTAAAAATGCTGAGCCATTTTCTAAATGTTGAACTGAAGGAAAATCACTCCGTGGACCTGTTCAAAGTATTATATGAATGATATAACAGAGTTCACAGGCTTGCTCAGAATCATGGAGAGGAAAACTGGGGCGAACCCCAGAGGAAAAACCACCTCACAGCCCAATCATCGCATGGACAAGTAAACCAGAGGTTATATCAATTCATATATGTTTTTACATTGTGAAAAAACTACGGTTTACTATAGCTTATAGTCAAAGAACTTAGGCAAACATAGCTTGCAGCTTGCGAGTTCCGACATGCATGTTTCGGTCCTGCCTCAGGGAACACACAGGAAAAATATAAAGAGAAACACTCATGCGATGGGAGATTCTGAAAAGAAAAAATTAAACGAATTAATGCTTTATTCAAAACAACACATTAAAAGAATATTCTAAATAAAGTCAAAAAGCGATTTAAAAATGCCATTTTCTAAAAGCAGCATCAGCTTTTGGCAACAAAAATAAGCGACTGATTCAGGGGTGCCGGTCGGTGTCAGAGACTGCTAGGAAGCCTGTGTTGTGATGCAGCAAGAGAGATGCCCATTCTCTCCCACTACACCACAACACCTCTCCCCTGCAGTGGCGACAACCCCCCCCCCCCCCCCAGAACAACACCAACACCCCTTCCTGAAGTGTGAGAGATGCCCATACTCTCCCACTGTCAAGAAATCCCAGCTGTACACCAGATGCACCGGGAAGGCCCTAAGGCCCCTCCTGTGGGGCGTCTAGGCTAATCAGAGCCTTAGGCCCTCCCAAGATGCACAGGGAAGGGAAAGGCCCATTTTCGAAGACACAGGACTTATGGGAGGAGGAAGTATACGTCCCTCTGTGCATCAATATGGAAGTAAGGGAAAGGGGCATCTAGAGAATGACACGGTGGCGGTTTACCCGCGGCTACTGCGTTTAGCTGCGGGTAACCCGCCAAAATCGGGGAATGAAAATTAGCAGCCTCTGCGGGGACGGGGACAAGGCCATCACCGCCCCGTGGAGCGGTGAATGGTCTTGTCACCGCAGTGAGGCATAAAGGATCGTGCGGTCCCCGCAGCGCCCACCCGCACGTCGGCTCGATTGTTTAACCAGCTTCCTCTCTCCACCTCACCTTAGTTTGCCGGCTTTCTTTTTCGGCGACCGGAACGCTTTCAAAAGAGCCGCGCACGCGCGGCTGCTCAGTATTCAATCTTCTGCTCTGACCCAACCGGAAACAGGAAGTTGCAGCAGAGCAAAAGATTGAACTTTGAGCAGCCGCGCGTGCGGCTCTTTAAAAGCGTGCCGGTCGCCGAAAAAGAAAACCGGCAAACTAAGGAGAGCTGGAGAGCAGTAGCGTACCAAGGGGGGGGGGGGGGAGGGGCGAAAAAGGTAATGGCGCCAGGCCTTGGAGCACCGAGGCAGACCGTTTTTCCCCCCTCCCAGCCAAACCCCCGCTGACCCTCCAACTCCCCCCCTGAACCTTTCCGACCCTCCCAGCGAAAGCAGCAAACCTCCCTCCAGTAGCGTCGGCTTTCTCCTCCCTCTGCCGCATCACTGATGATGTCATCAGTGACGCGGCAGAGGGAGGAGAAAGCCGCGAAGGAGGTTTACTGCTCTCGCTGGGAGGGTCGGAAAGGTTCACGGGGGGGGAGATAGGAGGGTCAGCGGGGGTTCGGCTGGGAGGGGGGAGAATCGGTCTGCCTCGGTGCTCCATTACCTTCTTCGGGCAGCAGCAGCATTTACAATTCGCTGCTGTTGCCGGCTTCAGGCCTTGTTCTCTGCCGGGTCCTGCCTACTTCCTGTTTTCATGAAGACAGGACCCGACAGAGAGGAAGGCCTGAAGTGGGCAACAGCAGTGAATTGTGAATGTTGCTGCTGCCCGATGAAGTTCAGGACATCGGGGAAGGAGCAGGGAGAAATCGGCTGCTGGCTTGGGGGTGAGGGTAGGGAAAGAATCGTGGAAGTGGAGAAATTGGCACGATGGCTTTGTGGGGGCTAGGGGGAGAGAGAAAGAAAGGAAAAAATAAAGAGGGGGGGCAGGGGGAGAGAGAAAGAAAGGCAGAAATAAAGAGGGGTCAGGGGGAGAGAGAAAGAAAGGCAGAAATAAAGAGGGGAGCCAGGGGGAGAGAGAAAGAAAGAGGGGGGGGGGCAGGAGAAGAAAGAAGAAGGATCAGAAGAAGGACCAGAGACTCATGAAATCACCAGACAAAAAGGTAGGAAAAATTATTTTATTTTCAACTTAGTGATCAAAATGTGTCCGTTTTGAGAATTTATATCTGCTGTCTATATTTTGCAGTATGGCCCCCTTTTACTAAAACGCAATAGCGGTTTTTAGCGCAGGGAGCCTATGAGCGTCAAGAGCAGCGTGGGGCATTCAGCGCAGCTCCCTGCACTAAAAACCGCTATCGCAGTTTAGTAAAAAGGGAGGGGGAATATTTGTCTATTTTTGTATAGTTGTTACTGAGGTGACATTGCATAAAGTCATCTGCCTTGACCTCTTTGAAAACCCGCGGAATATAAATGATAATTAACATTTTCTCTGCGTATGGCGTGGTTTGTGTTTTTAAAATTTTATTGTTGGTAGATCATTTTGACTTGGCCACAAAGGTAAGGGGGAGGGAGGGAGGGGAGCTGCTGAAAGACATCTAGTAGTCCTTGCAGGCTTGACTGTGCAGGGAATTATTTTTGTAAAATCATGTTTTGTTATGTGACTGGCATTATCTAGACTTTAATTTCTATGAATGAATAGAATGAAAATGATATAAAATTACTTGCTTGCGGGGACCGCGTGTTCCGGCTCACACAAGGAAGGAGGGGGTGAAAGGGAAAAAGTTTCTCTTCCTTGGAAATAGATTCTGAAGTGACCTCATCAAAGAAGACCAGCACTAAATGTACAAGAAATCCCTTAAACAATGTCAAAAGAGCCCAAAATAGAAAACTGCTACTGCCTTGAGACTCCATTATTGAAGGAATCAACTTGAAATCACAGAAGAGACAGGAAAAGGTTAAATGCCTCATGGAATCCTCAGGTACAAAACACAAACCAAATTGTGAATGAAATCAGAGCAGACAGTAAGAATTATAAAATTGATGTCATTATCCATCTGGAAAAAAAGGCGTACTAGAAATAATGCCTCAGCAATACAATTTTCAGAAGTTCTATTTGCTCATGGTAAGGGAGAAGAGAGACTGCAAGTGATGGTGGGGAGACTGATAGAAGATATGAAAGAAGGATGGTAGAAAGGAATAGAACAGACATTGAAAGAGGGTAGAGAGGAACAGACCCTGAAAAGAAATGTGGAAGGCAGAGTGGGGAGAAGACGCTGGAAGGGAAGAAGACAGATGCCAGACTATGGGGGAGTGGAGGGAAGAAGATGGGTGCTAGACGGGGCGGTGAATGGGATGGCAGTGGCGGTGAGGGGGCGGTGAACGGGATGGCGGGGGCGGTGAAGTGAATGGCGGTGACGGGGCGGTGCAGAGGATGGTGGGCCGGGGACGGTGCAGTGACGGGGACAGATTTTTTCCCCGTGTCATTCTCTAGGGGCATCAAAGATGGGGATAGGTGTTCTATGGCCGGGGGTGGGTGTTATTTGCCAGCAGGGGAGAGTGGACATCTCTCCCACTGTGGGGTGGGGTGCACGGCCGGGTTTTTTGGCATCGGGAGAGAGTGGGCATCTCTCCTGCTGCGGGGGAGGTATGCGGCCGGGAATTCTTGGTGTGAGGGTTAAAGGGGTGGCAGGTGGCTGGGATTTCAGGGCAGCGGGACAGTGTGGGCATCTCTTCCACTGTTGTTATGTTTTTTGTTTTCTTGACAGTATTTTTTTTGTGCATGTGCCCATTGCTATCACCAGTATTGAGCACATGCAAATTTAGTGAATCTTCGCTGCTGTCCACCAACCTCATTTGCATGTGTGATTTTTTTTTTTTTTAAGAATGTCTTGCTTTTTGCAATTCGCTATCAAAACTGCTGCATTAGCAGACAGTCACTTTTTCACGCGGGTTTTTGAGAATCCTGTCCTCAGTTTGGAGTAGCCTCGGTTACTCTCATTGCAGGCTTGAAGATTTTCCAGCCAGTTGCCAGATCCTGGGGTGAGTTTCTCTGAGTATACATATTACCGAAGGCCTTTCTTGGGGTGCTCATTGCACACAGCAGGTTAGTACAGCATTGTTCCTCAATGTTTTTCTGAGTTGCCATTGTGCCTGTTTATTACTTGTTAATATTTTGCAGAGCAGACCAGTTTGTGAGTTATGTTGATGGAGATTCTCCCCCTTACCCCCTGGATTTGCAGGTACATGTATATGCTTGGCTTTGAGACTGAACTGATTCTCTCATTAGGAGGAGTGCAGCATGTGTCAGAAAAGATGTAGATTTCTGCAACACCTGGACTGCAGGTTGGGATTGAACACCTAACGTATGGAATCCTCCAGGGACTAACAGAAAGAAGATTATCGAAGGCATAAACCTAATCTTCCAATGACGGTTATCAGCAATTATCTGCCTTATTTTTTTAGACAAATTCAGTTTTGATGCACAATGGGTTCAGTTAGATTTAACTTCTGTTTTTGAAATTATGAAATTATCTCATTCAAGACTGCTTGATCAGTTGCAAAGCATTGATTCCACTGTTTTGAATTTGTTCAATTCCTCTCTCTCAAACCATATGCAGTTTGTGTGCCAGAATCGTGAGGCAAGGGTCACTTCTTTCATCAATGCTTTTTAACTTGTATCTAGCACTATTGGCTGGATTGTTGGAAACTTGAAATGTTAATTTTCTTTTCTTTTTTTCATTTGGTTGATGACCCACTTGATGTCTTGCCTGACTTTATTTAGAAACGTAAACATGTTAAATGCTTGGCTTCAAAGTCATGCTTTAAATTTGAATGTTGGAAAAATTCTCTGCTATGTGACTGTCACATAAATCAGTCTCTGTCTATTAAACCTTGAAGTACAGGGTTTAGTTTAGTTTGTTTTGATATACTACCCTTTTCAAAATAAAATCAGAGTGGTGTACAATAACCCCCCCTCCCCCATTTAATATCATGAAAGGGTGACTTGGTCTTCACTATAATAATTGAGGTTTGATTTACAAATTGAAAATGTTTGTTTATTTTAGTATTTATATACCAGTTATAGCCTAAGTGATATACATTTTTCCCTATCTGTCCCGGTGGGCTCACACTCTTATCTGATGTACCTGGGGCAATGGGGATTAAGTGACAAGAAGCAGCATGGAATTTGAACCTACAACCTCAGGGTACCGAGGCTGTAGCTCTAACCACTCTGCCACACACTTATTCTTTTCTAATTTGTATGATTTGTCAATTTGTGCATGCTTTTGTCACCACTGTAATTTACTCTTTCAGGGATTGACTTAGGTCAATCTGAAGAGATTACAACTGGTACAAAACAGTACAGCTCATCTAATAACAGGGGGGAATAAGTTTGAACACATTTTCCATTCTGCTAACATGTATTGGTTGCCTATTACTTGCATGTGCAATGTAAAGCCCTGCGTACGCCCGGTAGCACTATAGAAATAATAAATAATTGTTATTGTATTACTGCAAGAATTACTTTTAATTTACAGTTTCTTATTTATAAAGCTTTCTGTAAGGGCACCCTAAAATATTTTTTAGACAAGTTACACAGGCATACAGTATTGGTGCTCTCCCCTGAAATTTTTTCCAGCCAGGTGGCATGAAAAAGTAGCCGGGCGGGACGGGAAATTTGGTGGTGGGAAAATTAAATGTGCACTATTTTTATTAGTTAATTATTATTAACAAGTGTTTAAGCCCGTTACATTAATGGGTGCTAGAGTAGATGTGTCTGTCTGTCTTTCTTTCTCTCTCCTTTTCCGCTGTCCGTCTTTCTTTCTGTCTCTCTCTCCCCTTGGCCACTTTCTACACTCAGGCTGAACAATTATCCCTTTCTATTCCCTCCCTCCTTCCTTTCTATGTCCTTAATGCCCCCAGTGCCCCTTCCTATGTCCTTAGTGCCCCCAGTGCCTCCTTCCCCTCCTTCCCATGTCCTTAGTGCCCCAGTGCCTCCTTCCTATGTCCTTAGTGCCCCCAGTGCCTCCTTCCTATGTCCTTAGTGCCCCTTCCCATGTGCTTAGTGCCCCCAGTGCCTCCTTCCTATGTCCTTGGTGCCCCTTCCCATGTCCTTAGTGCCCCAGTGCCTTCTTCCTATGTCCTTAGTGTCCCTTCCCATGTCCTTAGTGCCCCAGTGCCTCCTTCTATATCCTTAGTGCCCCTTCCCATGTCTTTAGTGTCCCCTGTGCCCCTTCCCATATCCTTAGTGCCCCCAGTGCTATTTCCTATGTCCCCCCTCACTGTCTTCCAGCCTTTGTCCCAACCCCTCCCCCAAAGCTAGCCAGCCTACTTCCCTCCCTATCTGCTGCGCTAAAGCCTACCTGCCTCCCTCCAGCCCCCCCCCCCTCCCGTACCAGCCCCCGCTGCTGCTACCTACCATCTGGCCTACTGCCGCTTCAAACACCCCCCCCCCCCGGTCCACTGCTGCCCTCCGAAATGAAACCAAAAGAAAAGGGTCCCCCACACACAATGTTATTTACAATTTTTGTTAAGGTTGCAGGATCCTGAATTGGATATTTCTTAAATTTAATAAAAATATGCTGGCACAAGTGTCAAACCTTAAAAAAGGAAATCATATTGAGCACTGGAAAATAATCCTCTATAATAAAACCCTAAGTGCACATACACACTTACATCGGCGTGATCCCTGCCTCCATGATGTGTACCTCCGTGGCAGTGTTTGACGCGATCAGCTGGAGACTGCAGTGGTATTGTTCTGATATAAACCAAGAGGTACAAGTTTTGTTGCTGTCGGGAAGAAAAGTGAAAACATTAGGGAAAAAAAGGATTGGGAAACCTAATGAAGAAAAATAAAAAAATTCTTCAAAGCCAACTTGCATATGCAGAAGGTGTCTTCAGTTAAATACAGTGGTACCTTGGTTTACAAGGGTTTGCGAGTGTTTTGCAAGACGAGCAAAACATTCGCAAAATCAGCGCCTCGGAAACCGAGCGTGCCTCGATTTACGAGCGTCTCCCCGTGATCCGGCACCCTCTTTCCCGCGATCCAGCACCCTCTCCCCCGTGATCAGGCACCACCCCGCCGCGATCCGGTAGCACCCCGCAGCAACCTGAAGACCCCTAGACCCACTCGAACCCGCTTCTTACTTTCATCTCGGCCTCGGCACCAGCATGCCCTGTGCATTGGTTCCGGTGCCTGAAGATCGGCCTCTTCTTCTGTGCTGGGCCTTGAGCATCTGCGCATGCTCAAGGCCTGCGAATTCACGTTCTCTCCGAGATCTCCGAGAATCTTGGAGAGAGCAAGAACTCGCACAGGACATGCCGGTGCCAGTGCCGAGGCCGAAATGAAAGTAAGAAGCGGGTTCGGATGGGTCTGGGGGACTTCAGGCCGCGGCGGGGGGGAGGGTGCCGGATCGCGGGGGGGGGGGGCCTTCGGGGGGAGCAATGCCGGTTTTCGAGGGGGGGGATAGAGCAGCGCCGCTTGCCTCGGGGGGTGGGAACGTATCAAAGCGAGTTTCCATTATTTCCTATGGGGAAACTCGCTTTGATATACGAGTATTTTGGTTTACGAGCATGCTTCTGGAACGAATAATGCTCGTAAACCAAGGTACCACTGTATTTATTTTTCTTTTCTTCCTAGAAGCCCAGTTGTCTGCAGCTGTCCCATAATCAAAGTCCCCATGATCTGGGCCCTCCAAGGAAATCAGCATGAGATTATTTAGCGTGCTTTGATTCATACAATTTCTCAAACATGTCTTGATCCTTTTAATGGCAGAAAAAACTCCTTTCACATTCAGTTGTTCTCACTGGGATCACTAGCCCAATATGAGCTAGTTTGGCTAAATTTGGAAACGACTCTTTGAGCTCTGATGTTGTTGCCATTTTTAGTAAAATCTGTTTTGGACTGAAGTCTTTGTATGATTGACTTCTGTCCATTCTTGCCTGCTACTTTCATATTTTAAAATTGAAGGGCTACAATTTTTTGGTGTAATGATCGAAAAGAATTTCAGCAGACTCACTTGTTTGTTTATGCCAGATAAGCGGTGCTTAGATTTATCAATTGGCAGAGTGTGTGATGAAGAGATTTCCCCTGGTGGACCAGCCTCTGTAATGTCTTTGTCTGAAATGCAACATCAGGAGTTGATGCTGTACCTTCATTAGGTTGTGGCGTCTCTTTTCTGAAATAACTGTGCAATGTTGTTTTTATGAACACTTTTTTTTACTCATGTTGGTAAAACATTTGGAAAAAATTAAAAATACCTATGAATAAGACTTTTGAGTGGGAAAGTAGGAGCCTGTTGAATATTCAATGCGCACTTGCAGTATGGCAGGGCAAGATAAGAACAAAAAAAGGAATGGCAGATGGGTCACTTTTACAAAACCCTCAGCAATTCAGTGACAAAACTTTTGCTCAGGACACAGTATGTGCTGCAAGAGTTTCTGCACACTTGCAATATGGACGCAGGTCCAAATATAAGAACAGCAGATGGGGTCACTTTAACAGGAACCACAGTGAGTTCTATAAGGATTTTTGCACACAGAACACACCTAATGCTTAAACAGCTGTATATATATCGGTTTGCTATGTACTGAACAAGAAGAGAGTAGCTGTATGCCTAGCACCTCTACACTGAGAACAGGGACATCATTTCCTGACACCCTTTTTCTGATATCTGATAGGCTGGTTCCACTAGTCTTTTTTTATTTTATTATTTACACTGACTCTGCATACACTGTAATCCTGAATGCTAATAGAAGATGTTATAGGTTTGTAACACCTGCTATTAACATATCACAGCAGTCCTCCACTCCCTCTTTGCTTGTGAACTTTGCTCCACCTCGTCCCCGCTATTAGCTTGTTCAGCATCCAGTGATTGGCAACATCCCGCCCCGCCTCTTCCCTTGCCACTTGCGATCCTGTTTCTAAAATATTTGCACACCCGCCCGCTTGTCCCTTGCCATCTCTGCAAATCATTAGATCTGCCTGTGTCTGTAGATCTGTGGCTGTCATCTCACAATGTCATGCGAGATGACAGCCGGGCGCAAACCTATATTAGCCGGGAGGAGTGCCCTGCTAAAAGACACTAGGGAGAACACTGAGTATCTCAATGCTCATTGCATGAAGTGGAGGAGTGGCCTAGTGATTAGGGCTGCAGGTTCAAAATCTGTGCTGCTCCTTGTGACCCTGGGCAAGTCACGTAACACTTCATTGCCCCAGGTACATTAGAAACATAGAAAATGACGGCAGAAAAGGGCCATAGCCCATCAAGTCTGCCCACTCCAACAATCCTCCCCCAATCTACACTCTATCAATCGTCAGATTGTGAGCCCACCAAGACCGATAGGGGGAAATACTTGAGTACATAAATGTTAACTACATAGTCTATAATTTCAGCATTGTTTGCTTCAACTTTCTTCTTTCGGCTTAGTTACATTAACATCTATCAGAAACAGAGTGTTTTGTTACATTGGATCATCTTTATGGATCTAACTCTTTGCCAGCTGAATTTAGGAGTATTCCTACTTAAGCAGAGTTTCATAAATCCCTAAAGACCTTGTTATTTACTACTACTACTATTTATCATTTCTATAGTGCTGAAGGGTGTACACAGTGCTTTACATTTAACATTCAATAGATGGTCCCTGCTCAGAAGAGTTTGCAATCTAATTTGGACAGACAGGACATCTCAGAGTTGGGGAATTTCTGGTAGAAGGAATAATACAATGGGTATAGGTATCTGACAGTGATTGGAAGGTAAGAGTTGAAAGCTTGGATATGAATACTGCAAGAGACGGAGCATGACATATTGACTCTAGTAGCCTGTTCCAGACATATGGTGTGGCAAGAAAGAAGGGTTGGAGTTTGGAGTTTGGCAGTGGAGGAGAAGGGTACAGCTAAGAGGTACTTACCCAGTGAACAGAGTTCACACGGATGAGCATAAGGGGAGACGATAGAGGGAAGAGTGCTTTTCAAATTCGGCTGTCTCTTTTATAAGACATTACATGGCCTACTACTATTTCTATAGCGCTACCAGACATGCACAGTGCTGTACAGAGTCACAAAGACAGTCCCTGCTCAAAAGAGCTTACAATCTAAACAGACAAGACAGACAAACAGGATGTCATGGATATTGCTGCTGAACAGCCAACACATAATCAGCAAGGTTAGGGATGGGGAGAAGCAGACACGGTGAAATATGGACCTAGCTAGTTAGCGGAAACAGTTAGGAAAGCAACCAGCTAGGAAATCACAGAAAATTAGGATAGAAAAAAAAAAACCAGCCCTTACTTTATGCATCAAGTTTAACCAGGCACCTGTCTGATTATTGGTGAGTGCCTGGTTAAACTCGCTTAGGGTCTGGCAGACCCTCCACCCCTTGCAACTCATCCTCCCACTCCCTGAAAGAAATAGAAGGCTTTCCAAGTCCCTATCCCCAGGCCTACCTGGAGAAGTCCCTTCTGGTCCAGGGGGAAATAAGGCAAGAGAAATGCCCGGTTTCTCCTACTAGGCTTTGGCCTCCATTCCAAAATGACTGTTGCAACCTCTAGCAGCAGCCTCGTGGTAATGTATACTTCATACCTGACCAATTTCCCCTTAGACCCTCATGGACATCTCCAGGTAACATAGAAATAGACGGCAGATAAGGGCCACGGCCCATCTAGTCTGCCCACCGCAATGACCCTCCCCCACCTAACTCAGTGAATAGATCTCACGTGTCTATCCCATTTGGCCTTAAAATCAGGCACGCTGCTGGCTTCAGTGACCTGTAGTGGAAGACTATTCCAGCGGTCAACCACTCTTTCAGTGAAAAAGAATTTCCTGGTGTCACCGTGCAGTTTCCCTCCCCTGATTTTCCACGGGTGCCCCCTAGTTGCCGTGGGACCCTTGAGAAGGAAGATATCTTCTTCCACTTTGATGCGGCCCGTGAGATACTTGAACGTCTCGATCATGTCTCCCCTCTCTGCGTTCCTTGAGTGAGTAGAGCTGTAATTTATCCAGCCTTTCCTCGTACGGGAGATCCTTGAGACCCGCGATCATCCAGGTGGCCATTCTCTGGACCGACTCTAGTCTCAGCACATCCTTTCGGTAATGCAGCCTCCAGAATTGCACACAGTACTCCAGGTGTGGTCTCACCATGGATCTATACAATGGCATAATGACTTCAGGCTTACGGCTGAAGAAACTCCTGCGTATGCAACCTATGATTTCCCTTGCTTTGGAGGAAGCTTGCTCCACTTGATTGGCAGCCTTCATGTCCTCACTGATTATCACCCCTAAGTCACGTTCTGCTTCAGTTCTTGTTAGGATCTCGCCATTTAGGGTGTAAGTCTTGCATGGATTTTGGCTGCCCAGGTGCATGACTTTGCATTTTTTGGCATTGAAGCTGAGTTGCCAGGACCTAGACCAGCGCTCCAGTAGTAGTAGGTCGTGCATCATGTTGTCGGGCATTGAATTTTTGTCTGTTGTACTCTTGGCCACTACATTGCTTAGTTTGGCGTCATCGGCGAATAATGTTATTTTACCTCGGAGCCCTTCTGCCAAGTTCCTGGGAGGGGAAATTAATACCTTACTAACCATTTCCTATTCCCCAGACCTGGCCAATCCACACATCATTAATCATTCTTCACCTTCCCCTCAGTCAAAGGCTGCACTCAGAAAAGATTCATTAAAAGACTTCCAGAGACCCAGAATTGAACCAACTGGTTAAAGTATCAGCCTCTTACAAGCACTTTAGAAAGCTCCTAAAAACCCACTTCTTTTCTAAATTCAGCAGTCCTTCCTAAGACACCTTGGATTTGATTGATACTAATCAGTTTTACCTCTTTGTAAATTTCTCTTATTCAACCACTCATGCCAAGCTATGAGATACACTAAAATTGGCCAGTTTCTACCTCTTTGTAAATCTCCAATTGCTACCTCCTTGTAAACTCCATTGGTAACCGCTTTGCCAAGCTCTTTAGTCAGTCTTTTCTCTTTTGTAAACTGCGTAGAACCGAAAAGCTTTTGTGATATATATAACTAAATATTTGTTATAAGTGAGGAGAGAGATTGAGGGGCTACAGAGTGAATGCAGAAGGAGTTAATAAGAGGAGTTTGAACTGTATTTGGAAACGGATAGGGAGCCAATGAAGTGACTTGAGGGGAAGGGAAATCTGAGTATGGCAACTCTCACGGAATATGAGTCATGCAGCAGCATTTTGAATGGATTGAAAGAGAGAGATGGATGAGCGGAAGACATGCGATGTGTGTTGCAATAGTCTAATCAAGAGATGATAAGAGCACAGGTTTGGTAATGTGCTCAGAAGGGAGAGGTCAGATTTTGATACTATTATAGAGGAAGAACATAGTAACATAGTAGATGATAGCAGATAAAGACCCGAATGGTCCATCCAGTCTGCCCAACCTGATTCAATCTAAAAATTTGTTGGAGGGGTGTTCTTCTTCTTAGCTATTTCTGGGCAAGAATCCAAAGCTCTGCCCAGTACAGTTCTTATGGTTCCAACTACAGAAGTCTCCGTCAAAGCTCACTCCAGTCCATCTACACCAGGGGTGTCCAATGTCGGTCCTCGAGGGCCGCAGTCCAGTCGGGTTTTCAAGATTTCCCCAATGAATATTCATGAGATCTATTTGCATGCACTGCTTTCATTGTATGCTAATAGATCTCGTGCATATTCATTGGGGAAATCCTGAAAACCCGACTGGATTGCGGCCCTCGAGGACCGACATTGGACACCCCTGATCTACACTATCCCAGCCATTGAAGCCCTCCCCAGCCCATCCTCCACCAAAAGGCCATGTACAGACATAGGCCGTGCAGGTCTTCCCAGTACTGACCTTAGTTCTTCTATTAATAATTCTTACTATTGTTTTCATCTCCACCACCTCTTTTGGGAGCACATTCCAGGCATCCACCACCCTCTCTGTAAAATAGAATTTCCTAACATTGCTCTTGAATCTACCACTCTCAACCTTAAATTATGTCCTCTGGTTTTACCATTTTCCTTTCTCTGGAAAAGATTTTGTTCTACGTTAATACCCTTCAAGTATTTGAACGTCTGAATCATATCTCCCCTGTCCCTCCTTTCCTCTAGGGTATACATATTCAGGGCTTCCAGTCTCTCCTCATACGTCTTCTGGCGCAAGCCTCCTATCATTTTCATCACCCTCCTCTGGACAGCTTCAAGTCTTCTTACATCCTTCGCCAGATACGGTCTCCAAAACTGAACAAAATACTCCAAGTGGGGCCTCACCAATGACCTGTACAGGGGCATCAACACCTCCTTCCTTCTACTGGCTACTCCTCTCTTTATAAGAACATAAGCGTTGCCTCTGCCGGGTCAGACCAGGGGTCCATCGTGCCCGGCAGTCTGCTCCCGCGGCGGCCCCCCAGGTCCATGACCTGAAAGTGTTCCCTACCTAACCTAAAATATCCATACCCTATTCGCTCAATGTCCTGTAAGGTAAACCTCTATCTGTACCCTGTTATCCCCTTCGCTTCCAGGAAGTCATCCAGTCCCTTTTTGAACCCCAGAATTGTACTCTGTCTTATTACCTCTCCGGGAAGCGCGTTCCAGGTGTCCACCACCCTCTGAGTGAAGAAGAACCTCCTTGCATTCGTTATGAATCTGTCTCCTCTCAGTTTTTCTGAATGACCTCTTGTTTTAGTTGTCCCTGCTAGTCTAAAGAATCTGTCCCTCTCCACCTTCTCTATGCCTTTCATGATTTTATAAGTTTCTATCATGTCCCCTCTCAGTCTCCGCTTCTCCAGGTAAAGAGCTCCAGCCTGTCTAACCGTTCGGCATATGAAAGGTTCTCCATACCCTTTATCATCCTCGTTGCCCTCCTCTGGACCCTCTCGAGTATTGCCATGTCCTTCTTGAGGTATGGCGACCAGTATTGGACGCAGTATTCCAGATGTGGGCGCACCATTGCTCGATACAGTGGCAGGATAACTACTTTTGTTCTGGTAGTGATACCTTTTTTGATAATGCCCAACATTCTGTTCGCTTTTTTTGAGGCCGCTGCACATTGTGCTGCCGGCTTCAATGTATACAGCCTAGCATCCTTCTGGCAGCAGCCACCACCTTGTCGCACTGTTTTTTCACCTTTAGAACTTCAGACACTATCACCCCAATGTCCCTCTCCCCGTCCGTGCATATCAGCCTCTCCCCTCCCTGCATATATAGCTTCTTCCGATTATTAATCCCCAAATGCATTACTCTGCATTTCTTTGCATTACGTTTTAGTTGCCAGATATAAGACCATTCCTCTAACTTTTGTAGATCATTTTTCATGTTTTCCACTCCCTCCTCGGTGTCTACTCTGTTACAAATTCCTGCAAACGACTTAATACCGTTAGCTCCTTCCCACTTCCCAATACCACTCCCTAATACCTTCCCGATTCTCCAAAGCAACCTCATCTACTCCGTATCTCCTCTAGAAATTACCAGATATCTTCTTCATGTAATACCTTTTTAGTAATTCTTTTGTAATCCGCCTTGAACCGCAAGGCAATGGCGGAATAGAAATCTCTAATGTAATGTAGTGTATCATCAGAAAAAAGTCCAACCTTTCCTTCTAACCCTTCAGCAATGTCACTCACAAACATATTGAACAGGATCGGCCCCAGCACCAAACCCTGAGGGACTCAGCTACCCACCTTTCCTTCCTCCGAGCGATTTCCATTAACTACATCTGTCCATCAACCAGTTTCTAATCCATTTCACCACTTTGAGTCCTAACTTAAGAACATAAGAATTGTCGCTGCTGGGTCAGACCAGTGGTCCATCCTGCCCAGCAGTCCGCTCACACGGTGGCCTTCTGATCAAAGACCAGCACCCTAACCGAGACTAGCCCTACCTGCGCCCGTTCTTGTTCAGCAGGAACTTGTCTAACTTCGTCTTGAATCCCTGGAGGGTGTTTTCCCCTATAACAGCCTCCGGAAGAGCGTTCCAGGTTTCTACCACTCTTTGGGTGAAGAAGAACTTTCTTTCGTTCGTATGGAATCTATCCCCTTTCAATTTTAGAGAGTGCCCTCTCATTCTCCCTACCTTGGAGAGGGTGAACAACCTGTCCTTGTCTACTAAGTCTATCCCCTTCAGTACCTTGAATGTTTTGATCATGTCCCCTCTCAATCTCCTCTGTTTGAGGGAGAAGAGGCCCAGTTTCACTAATCTTTCGCTGTACGGCAGCTCCTCTAACACCTGAACCATCTTAGTCACTCTTCTCTGGACCCTTTCGAGTAGTACTGTGTCCTTCATGTATGGCGACCAGTGCTGGACGCAGTACTCCAGGTGGCCATTATATTCTATGGGTGCCTTAGCATGTAGCACACGCTAATCTTTAGCATGCCTTAGTAAAAGGACCCCTAAACTAGGTTACTATGTTACTATGTAATATATCTATATCTACCTTTATATCTATCTATGTGCATATTTTTCCAATAATTTTATCACATGTTTTCTTTGTTTAAGGCATGTTTTACACTTGGAGAATGGCTTGTAATAAATTTTGGGCTCCTTTTACAAAGCTGCGCTAGCGGTTTAATGCGCATAATAGTGCGTGCTAAACCGCTGGCCGTGCTAGCCGCTACCGCCTTCTCTTCAGCCATTCAAGTTTGTTCATGAGCCTCCTATGAGGAACTGTGTCAAAGGCTTTGCTGAAATCTAAATAAATGACATCTAGCATATATCCTCGATCCAGCTCTTTGGACACCCAATCAAAAAATTAAATCAGGTTAATTTAACATGATTTACCTTTAGTAAAGCCATGTTTCCTTGGATCTTGTAACTCATTAGATTCTAGGAAGTTCACTGTCATTTCTTTCAGCAATACTTCCATTATTTTTCCAACAACAGAAGTGAGGCTTACCGGCTTGTAGTTTCCTGATTCAGCTCTGTGATTACTTTTATGAATAGGGACAATATCCGCTCTTCTCCAATCTCTAGGAACCACTCCCGTCTCCAGAGATTTGTTGAACAAGTCTTAATAGGACCCACCAGAACCTCTCTGAGCTTCCTCAGTATCCTGGGATGGATCCCTTCCGGTCCCATCGCTTTGTCTACCTTCAGTTGTTCATAAACACTTTCCTCCATGAACGGCGCAGAATATAGTAACATAGTAGATGACGGCAGATAAAGACCCGAATGGTCCATCCAGTCTGCCCAACCTGACTTTTTTTTTTCTTCTTAGCTATTTCTGGGCGAGAATCCAAAGCTTTACCCGGTACTGTGCTTGGGTTCCAACTGCCGAAATCTCTGTTAAGACTTACTCCAGCCCATCTACACCCTCCCAGCCATTGAAGCCCTCCCCTGCCCATCCTCCTCCAAATGGCCATACACAGACGCAGACCGTACAAGTCTGCCCAGTAACTGGCCTAGTTCAATCTTTAATATTATTTTCTGATTCTAAATCTTCTGTGTTCATCCCACGCTTCTTTGAACTCAGTCACAGTTTTACTCTCCACCACCTCTCTCGGGAGCGCATTCCAGGCATCCACCACCCTCTCCGTAAAGTAGAATTTCCTAACATTGCCCCTGAATCTACCACCCCTCAACCTCAAATTATGTCCTCTGGTTTTACCATTTTCCTTTCTCTGGAAAAGATTTTGTTCTACGTTAATACCCTTTAAGTATTTGAACGTCTGAATCATATCTCCCCTGTCTCTCCTTTCCTCTAGGGTATACATATTCAGGGCTTCCAGTCTCTCCTCATACTTCTTCTGGCGCAAGCCTCCTATCATTTTCGTCGCCCTCCTCTGGACCACCTCAAGTCTTCTTATGTCTTTCGCCAGATACGGTCTCCAAAACTGAACACAATACTCCAAGTGGGACCTCACCAATGACCTGTACAGGGGCATCAACACCTTCTTCCTTCTACTGACTACGCCTCTCTTTATACAGCCCAGAATCCTTCTGGCAGCAGCCACTGCCTTGTCACACTGTTTTTTCGCCTTTAGATCTTCGGACACTATCACCCCAAGGTCCCTCTCCCCGTCCGTGCATATCAGCTTCTCTCCTCCCAGCATATACGGTTCCTTCCTATTATTAATCCCCAAATGCATTACTCTGCATTTCTTTGCATTGAATTTTAGTTGCCAGGCATTAGACCATTCCTCTAACTTTTGCAGATCCTTTTTCATATTTTCCACTCCCTCTTCGGTGTCTACTCTGTTACAAATCTTGGTATCATCTGCAAAAAGGCACACTTTTCCTTCTAACCCTTCAGCAATGTCACTTACATACATATTGAACAGGATTGGCCCCAGCACCGAACCCTGAGGGACTCCACTAGTCACCTTTCCTTCCTTCGAGCGACTTCCATTAACCACCACCCTCTGGCGTCTGTCCGACAGCCAGTTTCTGACCCAGTTCACCACTATGGGTCCTAACTTCAGCCCTTCAAGTTTGTTCAACAGCCTCCTATGATGAACTGTATCAAAGGCTTTGCTGAAATCCAATTAAATTACATCTAGCATATGTCCTCAATCCAGCTCTCTGGTCACCCAATCAAAAAATTCAATCAGGTTCGTTTGGCACGATTTACCTTTTGTAAAGCCATGTAAATCTACTCCATTTTCCCATGTAACTTTGCCGGACAACCTTGGTCCTTCTCCAGGATTTTCTTCTGTGAACATAGAACAGAAGTATTTGTTTAGCATGTTTGCCATCGGTTCCTAGTATTTTTTAGTTTAGCAATTCCATTTTTCATCTTCCTTCTTTCACTGATATATCTGAAAAAATTTTTGTCTCCTTTTTTTACATTTTAGCCACTTGCTCTTCCACCTGCGCTTTCGCCTGACATATCTCTCTCTTGGCTTCTTTCAGTTTTACCCGGTAGTCCTTTCTGCACTCCTCTTCATGGGTTTTTTAATATTTCAGGAACGCCAACTCTTTTACCTTTATTTTCTCCGCCACTAGTTTGGAGAACCATGTCAGTTTCCTTTTTCTCTTGGTTTTATTTATTTTCTTCACATAAAATTCCGTAGCTATTTTTATTGCTCCTTTCAGCCTAGACCACTGTTTTTCCACTTCTCTTATGTCCTCCCATCCTAACATCTCTTTCTTCAGGTGCTCTCCCATTTTATTAAAGTTCGTATGTTTGAAATCTCGGAATTTTAGTATTGTGCGGCCGCCCTCCACTTTAGTTGTTATATCAAACCAAACCATTTGATGATTGCTACTTCCCAGGTGAGCACTCACTCATACATTAGACATACTCTCCCCATTTGTGAGGACCAGTTCCAATATCGCTTTTTCCCTCGTGGGTTCTGTCACCATTTGTCTGAGCAGAGCCTCTTGAAAAGCATCCACAATCTCCCTACTTCTTTCCGATTCCGCAGATGGAAATTTTCAGTCTTTATCCGGCAGGTTGCAATCTCCCAACAGCAGCACCTCCTCATTCTTTCCAAACTTTTCGATATCCGCAACAGGCTTTAGCAGTTTGTTGAATCTGAGTGGAGGAGAGAGAGGAATCAAAGCTTACCCCAAGGTTGTGAGAAACTTTGTTTTAATTGTTGCTTAATTTGTTTAATTGGACTCTATTTTTCAGAGTTTGTAGTATTTCAAGTTTTTAGGCCTTTTTGTTTATTTATTTTGTTTATAATATTTTGTATTATCATATTTTTGTATTATGTGTATTGTATACAGTTTAAATTTTATATGGTTGGTTGTTGAAAACTGATTTAGTTTAAATCATTTTTTATTGATGACAGAAAACCCTCCAAAACCATAATACAGTGAATACACAAGAGGTGTAGTACAATATACATAGAGATACAACAGCCAGAATGTCATCAAGTTCCCATAAAGTAATTACATCTCCCCAGTCCCCCCAACCCCTTCCCCATCAGTAGTTTCATTTTGCTATACTGCATAAATCTCTGTTTGTTTTATTAGCATTTGTTATACCACATCAGCATATTACAGACCTAAGCGGTTTACAGTAAAATACAATTAAATTATGAAAGGAACTCCATTATAGGAAAGCACTAAATAGAAAAAAATAACAAATATTTGCTCTGTACTACAATCCTTCAATAGATATGAGGGGTTTCTGATGACAAACAGTCCTTCCCAAATCTAATCACCCCCTCTCCCCAAACTCGCAGCCCTAAATAGCAAGGAAGCGAAACAGATATAGATGTCAGAGAGCTGTATTCTTATACTCTCCAATATCCAACAGTCAAATACCAACCTTCCTCCCCCCCAAATAACAGTAGATAACTACCTCCCCTCACCCAAATTCCAAATCTCCCCCTACCCCATCCCCCCAAAAAATCCATGCACACCAACAGACATACACCATCACCCATACCATATCCACATACAAACAAACAAACCAAGGTGAGTACCCAAAATTCAAAGAAAAGAGCCAAATTATAATGAATTCAGAACTAAACTCCTAGCCCTAGATGACAAGGACTGAATATAAGCATCCCAGATCTAAGAACATAAGCAATGCCTCTGCTGGGTCAGACCTGAGGTCCATCGTGCCCAACAGTCCGCTCACGCGGTGGTCCAACAGGTCCAGGACCTGTGCAGTAATCCTCTATCTATACCCCTCTATCCCCTTTTCCAACAGGAAATTGTCTAATCCTTTCTTGAACCCCAGTACTATACTCTGCCCTATTACGCCCTCTGGAAGCGCATTCCACGTGTCCACCACACGTTGGGTAAAGAAGAACTTCCTAGCATTTGTTTTGAATCTGTCCCCTTTCAACTTTTCCGAATGCCTTCTTGTTCTTTTATTTTTCGAAAGTTTGAAGAACCTGTCCCTCTCTACTCTCTCTATGCCCTTCATGATCTTGTAAGTCTCTATCATATCCCCTCTAAGACTCCTCTTCTTCAGGGAAAAGAGTCCCAGTTTTCCCAATCTCTCAGCGTATGAAAGGTTTTCCAAACCTTTTATCAGACGTGTCGCTCTCCTCTGAACCCTCTCGAGTATCGCCATATCCTTCTTAAGGTAAGGTGACCAATATTGGACGCAGTACTCCAGATGCGGACGCACCATCTCCTGATACAATGGCAGGATAACTTCTTTCGTTCTGGTTGTAATACCCTTCTTGATTATGCCTAGCATTCTCTTTGCCTTCTTAGCGGCCGCTGTGCACTGTGCCATCGGCTTCATTGTCATGTCCACCATTACCCCCAAGTCCCTTTCTTGGATATTCTCATTCAATAACATCCCTCCCATCATATAGTTGTACCTCAGGTTTCTGTTTCCCACATGTAATACTTTACATTTCTCAACGTTGAACTTCATCTGCCATCTTGTCGCCCATTCCCCTAGTTTGTTCAAGTCCCTTTGCAGTCCTCTTTAGTCCGAGCTCCACTAAATAGTTTGGTGTCGTCCACAAATTTTATTATCTCACACTTCGTCCCTGTTTCTAGATCATTTATGAATATATTAAATAGCAGCGGCCCAAGCACTGAGCCCTGCGGGACCCCACTCGTGACCCTCCTCCAGTCCGAGTAGTGGCCCTTCACTCCTACCCTCTGTTTCCTATCCGCCAACCAGTTTCTAATCCATCTATGTAAGTTTCCTTCCACCCCATGGTTCTTCATTTTCCGGAGTAGGCGTTCATGGGGCACCTTGTCAAAGGCTTTTTGGAAATCTAGATGTATGATGTCTATGTTTTCGTTTAAAGGTAAGACGTGCATGTCTTTGTTCTAAGGTCATTAACCCATGGAAACGATTTCGCCAGACCCAGAAAGCAGGTGTGGTCGATTGCATCCAAACATTGAGAATAGTTTGCTTACCCAGCACTGCAGCCTTCTCTGTCAACATCCAATGTCCCCTATTAGATATGTGAAAAGATTTGTAGCGGTCCAGAAGGAACCCCACCTGGGACATCGGAAGAGATTGTCCAAAGAAGCGCTCTAAAAATCTAAGGATAGCTCTCCAAAAAGCTTTTACCTTCAGGCAAGCCCAAAAAGTATGAAAAAAATGAGTTAACACCCTGTTGGCACTTAGGGCAAACCGGAGAAGGAAACCTCCTGCCTTATATACTTGCTCTTGAGAAAAATAAGTGTGATAAACATAGAAACATAGAAATAGACGGCAGATAAGGGCCCACGGCCCATCTAGTCTGCCCACCTTAATGTCCCTCCCCTACCTTTGCCCTGTGAATAGATCCCATGTGCCGATCCCATTTGGCCTTAAAATCAGGCACGCTGCTGGCATCAATCACCTGTAGTGGAAGACTATTCCAGCGATCAACCACTCTTTCAGTGAAAAAGAATTTCCTGGTGTCACCTCGTAGTTTCCCGCCCCTGATTTTCAACGGATGCCCTCTTGTTGTCGTGGGACCCTTGAAAAAGAAGATATCTTCCTCCGCTTCTATGCGGCCCGTAAGATACTTGAACGTCTCGATCATGTCCCCCCTCTCTCTGCGCTCCTCGAGCGAGTATAGCTGTAATTTGTCAAGCCGTTTTTCGTATGGTAGATCCTTGAGTCCTGAGACCATCTGGGTGGCCATTCTTTGCACCGACTCCAGTCTCAGCACATCCTTGCGATAATGCGGCCTCCAGAATTGCACACAGTATTCCAGGTGGGCCCTGAGAGAAATATTCAAGACACGGTTAATAAGAGAAGAAAAATCCAGAGATTCAATAGATATATCCAGGTCTCTCCCCATCGTGGACCCAAAGCCTTGTAGGACCCAACGGGGTATAAGACACTCATAGCGCCATGCAACGCAGATACCGACAGCCCTCCATCCTGGAACTATTAAATAATATACGTAGCTTATGACCCATCTGAAACTTCAGGTCGTTTGGCGATAAAGAACCCACATAATGTTGAATCTGTTTGTAAGTGAATATCCCTCCCTCGCTGGAGCTGTGTAATTCTGGTAAAGAAGCCCAGAGTTTGAGCTTCCATTCAAATCCAGGAGATGTTCGAGAAGAAGCAGCCCTATCTGGGTCCAGAGTACAAAATAAGGGTTATCAAGTCCAGATTGAAATTGGGGATTACCTTGAATAGACAACTGATCTGACTCCCGAAAATCTCCCCCTAGTAAACTGACCAACTCCCTCCAGCTAATACGCCATGATAGAAGAACAATACTTGATTTCAAGGCAGATGGTAACAATCTCACAGGTATCTGTAGCAGGGAGGAAAGATGCCACGGATGAAAAAAGGCACTCGAAAGCCTAATAAGTATAATCTTCACTCAACAAATACCAGTCACCCAAATAATGGAGCAAGCATGCCACATTGCATTTGTCGATATTTGGGAGGCCCAAACCCCTGAACCGCAAGGGGCCAAGCAAGAATTTGAGTGAGATCTTAAATTTCTTCCCCTGCCACAGGAAACGGACATTCACTCGCCGAAGACATAAAGGCAGTAGTGGAGCATATAGAGCCACCGGAGAAAAATAATAATTTTATACAATTGGACCCTGCCATAAAAAGAAATAGGCAAATTCATCCATTGCACCAGACATTGTTTTGTTGAGGCCAGTAACGCATTAACATTGGTTCTTTGAAGTGACCCAACAGAGCAAGTGTGCAAACCCGCCCCCCCCCCCCCCCCCCCCCAGATATCGGAACAAATCATCCACCTAACATAATGGGAAGTCCCCAGGCCACTCCAGTCTAACAGAGGCTGCAGTTGCCATAGCCAAAGATTCATCATAGTTAATCCGGAAACCAGAAAAGTCTCCATATTCCTCTATAAGCGACAAGAGAACCAGGAAGGAGTCCCAAGACGTTGTTAAATGTACTAGTAAGTTGTCTGCGAAGACCGAGATTTTAAAGTCGTGTCCTCTAATTAGTACACCCCAAACCTCCGAATTAGATGTAATTTCTCACATCAAAGGATCTAACATGAAAAGAAGAGGCGATAGAGGACAGCCTTGCCACATACCCCACCAAATGGGAAAGGCCGAAGAATGAACACCATTAACTAGTACTGTAGCCTGAGGCTGACTATATAACGCCGCCACAGCTTTGCTGAAAAAAAAACCACGCAATTCATAGTGCTGTAAGATTCTGAACAAAAAAGCCCACTTCACTCTGTCAAAGGCCTTATTTGCATCGAAGCTTACAAGTAAGGAAGGGATACTTTCCTGCTCCACCCACTCTAAAGATGTCAAAATAGTACGCAGATTCCTAGTCGTAGTCTGGCTCTTGACAAAGCCCATCTGTGTGGCCTCTATCAACAAAGGTAGAATACGAGCAAGGCGATTAGCTAATAATTTAGCAAAGAGCTTCGCCTCTGCAATCAACAACGAAATGGGCCTATATGAAGAAGGCAATAGAGGGTCCTTCCCCAGTTTAAGTAACACCATGGTCTGAGCCATTTGTAGCGAGAAGGGAAGGGACTCCTCTTCTACTATCTGATTGAACATGTTCATCAGTGCAGCCGTTATGTCAGGCTGCAGAATCCGTAAAACTCATTCCTGAACCCATCAGGCCCTGCGGCCTTGCCAAGTGGAGTCTGTCCAATAACATATGCAAGTTCCTCTTCCATAGGTTAAAGAAATAGTCAGAAACCACTTCACAGGTCACAGCGGACCACTGGGCGCGATGGACCTCTGGTCTGACCCAGTGGAGGCAACTTCTTATGTTCTTATGTTCTTATAAAAGGGGAGTGCAACTGGGTATATTGCTCTGGTGGTATCACAGGGTGATCAATTTGATCCAAATACATATCTCCCACCATCGGTGGAACATGCGGAGCAGCGTAAAGAGCCTGATAATATTGCTGGAAAGCAGCAGCCATCTCATTGTCCTGACGTACTGTCTTCCCACCATCTGCCCACAGTTGGAGTATAGGTGAAAACTCTTTCGCCCGCCGAACCAAATTTGCCATCAGCTTCCTACTCTTATTACACCAAGTCAGAATGTTTTTCCAGTGTGAGATGTTTGTTCAAAGTTACTCCCAGTATTTTTAAAGATTGTTCAATATTATAGTCCATCCCATTCACATGTATCACAAACTATGATACATGTGAATGGGATGGACTATAATATTGAACAATCTTTAAAAATATTGGGAGTAACTTTGGACAAACATCTCACACTGGAAAAACATTCTGACTTAGTGTTTAAGAAAAGTATTTCAGTGCTTTGGAAATTACGCACTATTAAAAAGTACTTTGACGAAGCTTCTTTTTGTCTGCTAGTACAGTCCTCCATTCTGAGTATCCTTGATTATTGCAACATTATATATTTAGGCGCCTATAAGAAAACTATCAGAAAATTGAGGGTGGTCCAGAATACAGCCGTTCGTCTTATTTTTGGCCTAAAGAAATGGAAACGTGTTACTCCCTCTTATCAAAAACTTCACTGGCTGCCATTGGAATCTAGAGTTTTTTGTTTTTTTTTTAATTATTTATTTTTATTTAAACAAATTATCAAGTATAAACTTCTTGTACAGAATATGATTAAGACATCATTAATATCAACCAAAGAAAATAATAATTAAATACAAGACTATTCACTTAATCATTTTAAAGTCCCAAATATAGAGATCCAAGATGCAATCATGAGTGAGAAAACAAAATAAAGAAAAAAAGAATATTGAATTACCAATTAGGTGGTTAGCTGAGAATGATACAAGAGTAATCTGGTAAATTAAGTTGTTACTATCTCCCCTTCAAGGTGTTTCCTGGAGGGAAATCCCATCAATTGAGAAGGTTCAAAGAAAATATAGGTACAGGACTTATACTTTACAATACATTTGCAAGGGTATCGTAATAAAAATAATGCCCCCATTGCAGTGACCCCTGGATTAAGAAGCAAAAATTCTTTCCTTCGTTTCTGAGATTCTTTTGTCACATCAGGAAATATTTGAACTTTGAGTCGAAGAAATTCTTTGTCTATTCTTGAAGTACAACTTTAATATCCAATTCTTATCCGGTGATAAAACCACCGTAGCTAATAAGGTAGCTGGAGTATATCTCTTTCATTGAAGATTCCAACATCATTGTTAAGTCCATCTGTTCACCCTGTCCTTGTTGTTCTGATAGATATTGTTCTTCCAATCTTTTTGTTGGTAAATAATATATTTTTGAGAAAGGGGGGAAGGTATCATGTGGAACATTAAGAACTTCAAGAAAATATTTTTTTTTAGGACTTCTTTTGCTGATAGTGAAGGTATTTTTGGGAAGTTCAAAAATCTAAGATTATTTAGACGCGTGGAGGGGCATAATCAAAAAAAACCGTCTAAGTCCCTTTTGGGCCTAAGGCCTTAAACGTTGAAAGCAGAAGCAGGGAAAGTGTCCATAACCAAAACAGACGTCCTTGTTTTGATAATGGCCTGCCTCTACATTCAGCTGTTTAAACGCCCAGCCAACCACTACGTCTACACTTGTACCCAAACGACGTCTACACTTATACCCCATAATAAACCAAAAAAACGCCTAAGCCCCAAACGTCCAACACAAGGCTTTTAGGCAAAGGAGGAGCCGGTCCTTCGCCTAAAAGCTGAATTTTGTAACCGGTGTCTGTCAAAAATAACACCGGTTACAGAATCCACACCAATCTCCCCCCCCCCACACACACACACACAACATCTGGGCAGGAGGGAACCCAAGCCCTCCTGCCCTGCGGCAGCCGCGGCACCCCTGACGATATCGGGGCAAGAGGGGAGCCCAAGCCCTCTTGCCCCGGAGAACGTACCCCTCCCCCCCCCGCCGAGTACGATCGGGCCAGGAGGGAGCCCAAGCCCTCCTGGCCCCAGCACCCCCCCCCCCCCCCGACTTGATATGGCCAGGAGGGAGCCCAAGCCCTCCTGGCCCCGGCGACCCCCCCACTATAATACGGGCAGGAGGGATCCCAGGCCCTCCTGCCCTCAACACAACCCCCCTCCCCCCAATGACCGCCCTCCCCCCTTAGGCACATGGGCCCAACCCGGCCCATGTGCTTAAGGCCCCACCCACAGGAGGAGCCTAAGGCTCCAGGGCCTATTCTGATTGGCCCAGGCGCCTCAGGCCCCACCTGTGGGTGGAGTTTCTGCTGCCTGGGCCAATCCGGCCCCATTCTGGACCCGGCTGGCCTGCCGGACGGGCGGGCTTGGCACCCGTCTGTCTGGCCAACGTTGAAGGTACGGGGAAGGTGGGGGGTCGTGGGGTCAGCCAGGGGGTCGTAGTTTGTCGGGGGGGGGGCGATCAGGGGTTCAGGGGGGGCGGTCATTGTGGGGAGGGGGGTTATGTTGAGGGCAGGAGGGCCTGGGATCCCTCCTGCCCGTATTGTAGTGGGGGGTAGAGGGTCGCCGGGGCTAGGAGGGCTTGGGTTCCCTCCTGGCCATATCGAGTCCGGGGGGTGTCGCCGGGGCCAGGAGGGCTTTGCTCCCTCCTGGCCCGATCGTACTTGGCGGGGGGGAGGGCACGATCGCCGGGGCAGGAGGGCTTGGGCTCCCTCTTGCCCCGTGGTTGTCGGGGGGGGGGGGGGGGTGATGTATCGCGGCAGGAGAGATGCCTCCTCTCCCCTACCGCGATGCCATCACTCCTCTACCCGAACTGCTGCGACCCGCAGCAGGAGAGATAGGGTATCTCTCCTGCCGTGAGTTGCGGCACTTCGGGTAGAGGAGTGATGGCATCGCGGTAGGGGAGATGAGCCATCTTTCCTACCGCAATGGTTGCAGTGGGTGGGTAGGTTGCTGGGCCGCTGAACTGATCGCACTAGTGGCCATCGGCTCAACGACCCCTTTTTCGGCACTTAGAGCTGGTTTGACTTCGTCTAAGTCAAAAAGGTATAAGTGCCGAGTAGGCAACCTGCCTAAGGTTTTGGTTATACTTACTGCACGCCTAGTTGTAGGTCGGCCCACCTCCTGCCCACCGCCCGCCCTTTCCCCTCCTCTAAACATGCCTATTTTCTCTCTGTGCGTTTAGAGGCAGGGGAAAGGCCCAAGCTGGTTTTAGATACATCTAAAAAACAGCTTTGGTTATGGGTACTTGGACGATCAGGCTTTTTGATCGTCCAAGTAGCCATTTAGGACACTTTTTAGACTTTTTTATTTTATTTATTATTATGAACCCCATATTATTTTCCATCATTTCCATCTTTCTCCTTAGATTAAGATTATCTCTAATCAATGTAGTTTGCACTTGATTTACTTCAATTATCTTTTTTTCAATTATTTCCACATTAGTTTTTACCAAACAATTTTCCTGTTTAAGTCCATTTAATTCATCTCTTTGTTCTAAAAATTTCTTTTCTAAGTCCTTAATTTGTGATGACAATGTCTGTCCCAGAGTAACTACCAAATCCCATATGGAGCCTAGGGTGACATTAATAGGTTTAGGAACAGAGAATATAGTTGCAGGTATTGTTCCAGCTTCCACAGGTTTAGCGATCCTCTCTCCCTGTAAGCTTTGCTCCAATTTGTGTGCCACCACAGATTCGTTCTCCTCGAGTGCTTTGCCCACTTCAGCCTCCCGAGAAACTGAGTCTGCCTCTTCGGACTAGCTACTTTCCTGTGGAGAGCTAGCACACTGCGGTTGAGGGGGGGGGGTCCTGGCGTCGGGGCTCAGCGTCGACTCTAGCCCAAGGAAACTCGCTGCAGCCTCACTCATTGCTAGCGGTTCCAGCGGGCGATTCCCCGATGAAACTGACCCTTGCCTTAGGCGCAGCAAAAAGTCCTCCATGGTCGTCTGGAGAGGAGTCTCCAGGCGCCTCGAGGCTCCAGAGGCACCTTTCCCTCTCCTCTTCAGCATCGGAAAAAGTTAGCAAGTAATTATTGCCGAATTTTTGCTGGCGTCTCACACACCCTCAGCAACTCGCAGCCATCTTGGATCTCGTCCATGGAGGACGTTTTCAGTTTTCATGTTTTTGTTACAAAACAGTATTTGGTATGTTACCGAGTTACCTTAACCCTCATTTTACTCTGAATTATACTAATAAGAGTTCTCGAAGAATACATTTGTTTGTGTATCCCTCAATAAAATTATGCCAGTATAAAAGGTTCTTTGAAAAAGCCTTTTCATTTCAGGTGGCTAAATCGAACACATTGCTCGCCAAATTTGTGTTAGAAGCCCCTTCTTATGTCGAGTTTAGAAAACAGATAAAAACTCAATTATTTAATAGGCTAGGGTCTTAAATTTTTTTTTTATAGTTTTAATCTTTTATTCTTTTTAAAATTGTTTGCATTCTTTTACATTGTATATATTTCTTCCTTCTGTATGCATTTTAATTTGCTGAATCTTAAATGACTTGCATTGTCTGTATCATGCTTAATTGTTGTGAACTGCCTAGAACTCTCGAGTATGGCGTTATATAAAAATAAATTTTTTATTATTATTATTATCATGTAAATATAATTGATACTTATAGAATGCCATAGATTTTACAGTGCGTTCATTAAAAAATTCTTGTAGTGCCTGTTGGGACACTAACCATAGGGCTTTGTTAACACCAGTGGGGTGATCCCCCGTACCGTTTACGATCTTCCTGAACCTGACGCTCCAAATGTAACAACTGACAGTCCCTCTTTTTCTTTTTTCTGCTGGAAAAAGCAAGGGTTTCCCCTCTCAAGACCGCTTTGGCCGCCTCCCAATTTAATAGGATCCCTCCTGTCCCAGCCCGATTCTAATTATTTTTATCTCCCTCTTGCCTGGTGGTCCAGCGATGAATTGCAGCCTTCCTTTGCTTCTGCACGTGCAGAGCTGCTACCGAATTGGCTGCCGCACGTTCTTGCGGGACTGCAAGAACTTGTAGCATCCAATCAGCTAGCGGCTCTGCACAGGCAGGAGCGAAGGAAGGTCACTTCTGCCTGTTTAGAGCCGCTAGCTGATTGGCTGCTGCGAGTTCACAGCAGCCAATCAGCTAGTGGCCCTGCATGGGCAGGAGCATGGGAAGATCGCTCCTGTTGCAATTCACTGCTGGACCACCAAGGATACTTAAGGTATGTGGGGGAGGCGGGAGGGAGATAAAAATAATTATTATCGGGCTGGGACAGGAGGTGGGAGGGATCCCTTCTGTCCTGGCCACTGCAGGACTATCTGGTCTCACTGCAGGCTCGGTGGAGGCCTGCAAGACATCGGGAGGGAGGGGGAAAAGGGTCCAAAACCAGGGAGGGAGGGGGCTGGGTGCAAAGACTGGCAGGGCAGGGAAAGGAATGAGGGGGCTGGATGCAGAGTAGCGAGGGAGGGGAAACAGGATGAGGGCAAGGCAAGGCACTTGAATATTAAACACCCCCCCCCGCCCTGTTTATATTCAAGTAAACCCTTTTTTCCTCATTTTTTTTGTGGAAAATGGTTACCTCGATTTATACTCCAGTATATAAGGTACAGTGTTCTCCCCAGAAATTTTTTCCAGCCGGGTGGCATGAAAAAGTAGCCGGGTGGGGCGAAATGGGGAAATTTGGTGATGGGAAAAATTAAATGTGCACTATTTTTATTAGTTAATTATTAATTATTTTCCAATGCTCAATTGAAGTAAATATCCCTAAAGCCTGTAACCAACCATCAAAGTTGGCAAATTATTTTTGTTTGATTTTAACTCTTTTTATGTATTACGTTAGTGACATATACACTACCCTCCTCCTTTGCGAACCCTTAGTGTGGGTTTTAGAATTCCTATGAGCATCAGAGCAGTTACCACTGCTGCCGGCGCTAAAACCCATACTATGGGTTCGTAAAGGAGGGGGTAAGTATCATACCTATAAAGTTTCTCTCAAGACTCATTTTTAACCCTGGCAATGAACCGCTTGTAGATTTAGCTCGCATTTCCTTGTAGCTCTTATCTCCGTTGAGATACAATAGGGAGGGCTTCTCTACACCTTAATAAAATGCTTCTGGCTAATCAAGACTGGAACAGGATAATACCATATGCGTATCATGGTATCAAGTTCCCCCCTTCCCTCACCCCAAGGGAGAGGTGGCCAAATATTAAACCCAACATACCCAACACCCTGAATCTGACCACTTTATGGAGGCCGAGACCACCATAAACCCGGCCATACAGGACACAAGGAAAAAATCAGAGAATGCCACCACTTGAGGCATCTATATTGCTACCCCCAGAGGAGATTTCGTGGACACTTTTCCCTTACCCAAGAAGCCAAGACACACAGTATTACATTACATTATTACATTGGCGTCTTATTTCGCCAATACCTTGCGGTTCTAGGCAGATTACAAAAGAGGCATTGTGGTCATATCCAGTAAGATTACAAGATGGCTATTTGGTTGGATTGTTTAGGGACTGGTAGAAGTTTCACATTTGACAGGTATATTTGAGCATTCTGTTCTTCTTTCTGGCAGTTAGACACATCCATGGCCAGAAGCCACTTACCCCCACTGAACATTTTTTTATTGATAACCAAAGCAAAGATACAAAACCATCAAAGTGAGCAGAAAACAGACATCATCACACTATACAAAAGTGAACTGCACCGGTCATCAGAAATATTTTGTGTGTGGGTCCCAAAAAGGAAGGAGCTATCCATTCCCATTAACACTGTCCCTCTCCATTCCCACTGCACTCCCACCCCAAACAGCCCCCCTCCACAAATACAGCAGAAAGGAATTTTTATAAAAAGCCACCTTTCTAAAATCTTTGCGGGGGGGGGGGAGGCATTTAAACACTTCTCCGACTGTAACAAGGCCAAGCCCCCCAGTTGCAGAGAGGAGAACTTAGAAAACTTCTGAATGCCCCGAACCCCTTGCCTGCTGCACTATGTGCTCCAGAGGCACGAGAACACCTCCCCGGGGGTGCTCTGGAGTGAAAACTAGGCACAGGCCATTTCCCCCACCCCCTGGACCTGGGAGACCTTGGCAGCTCTTCACACCTTGCCTCCAGCTCTCCCCAAGGCATCTGTATACGTGCCATGACAGGAAGTAAATGAAGCCTCCAACATTCTTTCCTTCCTCCTCCCCTCCCCCACTCTGGGGCCTCCCGGCTCCTCCTTCCTTACTAGGCCGGGGTCGTTGTGGGCTGATCTCCAGGTTCAGGTTGATCCTCGCGGTTCTCCTGTTTCAGCTTCGCCTCCAGGTGGAAAGTTTGCTGCTCCAGCGAGGACGCCGCCATCTGTGCGGCTCCCGCATACTAATAAATAAAGAGCACTGCGACTGCGCACACCGAACCTCCTGCGTGGGCTTGCCTACCCACGCACGGTCAGAATGGACTTTCACACGAAGTGGTTGGAAACAGGAAATCCATTAGCCTAGGATCGGAGAGAAAAACTCAGCAATCACCAAGTCCCTTAGCAAACCGGCCTTCCTGTCTCCATGCAATCTAGCCTACAGAGAGTGGAAAAGGTAGATCTGTGGTTGTCATTTCGCAATGTCATGTGAGATGACAGCTGGGTGCTCACCTAAAGTAGCCGGGCGGAGCGCCCGGCAAAAACATGCTAGGGAGAACACTGCGGTATATTGGGATTTATTTCCAATTATTTTCCTTTAGGTTTACCACCTCTCTAGATGTAGACTTGATGGAATACTGTATTATTTAGAGATATTTTCCATTGTATTCATTTCTTTTGGATTTCCATATCCAGTATTCTGTATGGAATGTGGAAAAAAAATTTACAAAGACTAGGGGGCACTCAATGAAGTTACAGGGAAATACTTTTAAAATCAATAGGAGGAAATATTTTTCACTCAGAGAATACCGTATATACTCGAATATAAACCGAGATTTTGGGGCCAAAAAAAGGCACAAAAATGGGGGTCTCAGTTTATATGTGAATCTACTACCATAGTTTAAAAATAAATAAATCCAAATTTAAGCCTAACGGGCTGTGGGGAATGGAGTTGCAGGGCAGGGGCAGGCCCAGCATGTGAGGCAGACAGATTCCTTCCATCACTGGCTATGGCAGTCCTCCATGCTGTTTGCCAGCCACCAGGAGGAGGGGGGAGTGAGGAGTCAGCGGCACATCTAGATTGTGAGCATCTCTTGCCTTCAGTCCTAAAATGGCTGGTAATAGTGAAGCTAGTTGCCACAGGGGCCTTCCCTCTTACCAAATCGGTGTTGATCCCGCCCCCATCTGAAGTTACTTCCTGAGGGGCAGGATTGAGACCGGCAGAGCGTATAATAATTTAGCAAGAGGGAAGGCACTCCCGACATCTGGCTTAATTATTGACAACCAGTTTAGCGGGACCAGGACAGGACCAAAAGCAGGGCTGTTCACAATCCGAATGTGCTGCTGACTCACTTCCCCTCCTCCCGGCTGCCTGCAAGCAGCATGGAGGACTGCAGGGGCCACTGCCAGGAGGAATCAGCTGTCTGCCTCACATTTTGGGCCTGCCTCTGATCCATGACTATTTTGGAAGATGCAAAGGGTAAAAGGTGATGGGGAAAGATCTTGGATGTAGGTGGAGAGAGAGAGAGAGATGAGGTGCTGGAGGAAAGAGGGGAGAGGATATGCTGAATGGAGGGGGTAATTTCACACCAATACCAAAATCCCAGAGGGTAATAAATCAATAAAACAAAAACAATTCCTCTATTCCTATTTAGAATGGTGGGTAACAAAGTTGAAAGTCTATCGGGGTCAATTGACCCCCTATATGAAGTTAAAATTTTTTTGTGTAGATGTACCCTCAGTGCATAGAGTCAAAGCTAACGGGACTCAGGGAAACCCAGAGTTCCAGGCTTAAACCTATATTTCGGAGGCTCTATCTCAAGCCTCTAGCACAGTGATGGCTAACCTTTTTGAGCCCGAGTGCCCAAACTGCCGCACAAAACCAAAGAATTTCCTCAAAGTGCCAGCACGTCAATTAAACCTTAATAACAAGATTTTAGTATCTAAAAACTCTTTATAAAGTTGCCTGAACTATGTAACATCATTTTTAAAGGTTGGAATCTTTGTATTGTCAGAGAATCAATTTGATTCACAATCCTTTGGTTTTCATTTCAATTTATTGGCAATTTATAATGTTTTAATGATTTCATTCAATTTAATGAATTTAGGAAGAATTTGATTCAGTTACACAATATATTTTAAATGTATTATTCACATAACATGTCAAATGTATCCTGAGTAAAAAAAAAGATAAACTTCTTAAAACTGTTAACTGTGTCAAGACTCGGTGTGTATTCCCAAAGAGTCTATACATGTTTTTTTGTAAAATTTACAATCAAATTAGAAAATAGTTAAATCATTACATTTCTAATAATATGATGTAAAGAAAACAAAAGAGCTTTCAATTAAACCAACCGTTTTTATTGGAAATTCCAGATTGGAATACAACAGGGCCATGTAAAGTCCCTTTTTTAAATAACATCTTTAAATAATATTTAAATAACTTAGAAAGTGTCTTAACTGCAAACTGAAAACACTGCTTCATGTAAACATATGCATTGGGCATGCTCTGAAAAAAATTAATGTGATTTTTGTTGTTGCATGCATGCTGATAACTTGTCAATCCTTGGCTCATAGTGCGTTAATTTCAGAGCAACACATGCAGCACTCATGTCATCCGTTAATCTGTTTCTAGCATCAGATTTTATATGATTCAAAGCCGAAAACAGCTGCTCACAAGCATAGGATGACCCAAACAAAGTAAGAAGAGCAATCCCAAGTGCTTTCATGGACTTAAAATTGTCTGGCAGAGAATTCCACGCTTTTAGGATTTCATTTTCAGAACTGCTAGCAGTGATTTCATTTGTCACCCTTTCACACTCAATACGTTCAAGAGCCGCACGCAGGTCATTGAATTTACTTTTCCAGATAGAGCTTTCTTGAAATTCCAGTATCTCCATTTCCAAATTTTGACTATCCAACCACTGTAAGCAGGAAAGATCAAGATCTTCAAATGTGGACTTTTCTGGGGAAGTTATAAATGAAAGGGTTGTCTCCATCTTACGGAACTGAGAAAATCTTTTACTAAAATTCTCCTTTGCTTTGGCTACAATGGTGGAATATGCTTTGTGGATTTCCTGGTGTTTTTTATGACTGTCCACAAATGTTGTAGAATTATCCAAATGTATTTTTAGGTTGGGAAAATATTTTAGCTGTCCACTCTCAAGGTCTTTTTCAAAAACATACAATTTTCTCTCAAAAGCTTTGATGTCACTAAACATGCTTTCTGCTGTTTTTCCCATGCCTTGTAATTTTTTGTTTAGTACATTAAAGTGGTTAGTAAAATCTGTAAAGAACATGAGGTTGGTAAGCCAGGCCATGTTGGTGAGTTGAGGATAGTCTTCCCCCTTTTCGTTCATAAATAGCCTAACTTCTTCCAAGCAGGCCACAAATCTCTCTAACACTCGTCCTCTGCTCAGCCACCGGACATTATTGTACATCAGTAAAGTGTTATATTGTGCCTGAACCTCATCAAGAAGGGCTTGAAATTGTCGAAAATTAAGAGCACGCGCCATGATGAAGTTCACCATTTTTGTTACATCTTTGAGGACATCGTCAAGTTTTTTGCTGCTTTCTTTGGCGCAGAAAGCCTCTTGATGTATTATGCAGTGAAATTGAATCAGTGGATGTTTGCTTCCTTAGCAAAGAAATGAATGAATCCTGATGTTGTCCCCACCATGCTAGGTGCTCCATCGCTAGTAACTGAAACCACTTTTTCTGGACTTATGTCTAGTGATGAAAAAGCCTCCATCACAGCATTGTGGATATCTATCCCTTGTGTTCTTCCAGGCAAAGACAGCAGTTTTACCAGCTCTTCTCTCATGATGTCACCAGTAGCATAACGCAAAATGAGCGCTAGTCTTGCATGGTTAGTAATATCTGTACTTTCATCCAAGCTTTTTGTAAGTCGCAAGTAAGCTGTTGACTAACATCAGCAACCATTCGCAGAACCCTATCTTTTGCAGTATTTCTGCTTAGCGGCATCTCAGAGATGCGCTGCACAATTTTATCCTTGTTTTGGAAATCCCAGCCAAAATTGCCTTTTTGATAAAATCTCCATCAGAGAGGGGCTTACCATGTTTTGCCATGCACAGTGAAATTTGAAAGCTGGCAACTGTAAGATGATTAGTTTTTGAAAGATAGTTGCTAAAACTAAGAGACTGGGAGTGATATTTCTTTAATTTTCCTACAAGGAACTCTTTTCTTTGAGCTAAACCAAGTTCAGCAACACTGTTATGGTTGGTCTCAAAGTGACGTTTGACACTTGATGTGCGAGACACAACACTTTCATTACACATAATACACAATGCTTTCCCACTGCGTTCAATCACTCCATATGTCTCTGTCCAGGCCTCTTGGAATGGTCTTCCACTATCTGTTTTTGCTTTTTTTGCTGTACTCATTTTCTTTGTTCAAGACTTCAAGTCTACAAAAAGATAAAATTTGTATAATAAAAAAAAAAATCTAATGAAGTGCTGTATACAAATCCGTCCCCATAAAAAAAATATGTGATTGGGGAATTTTACTAATTGTAGACATCCGTTTTGGTCAAAAAATATACTGTCCGGGTGAAAACCGGACTTGTGCAACCTGAGTGTATGGGAAAAGGACTTTTATTTTTCATTATTGGAGCCTTTGTTATTTTATTATGATGTTTACAAAAGCACTGTGAAGGGCCACATATACACTTTACTGTTTTTTGCTATATTGAGTTTTCCATAAGGTACAGCGCAGAGGATTAGTGTGTTGGTTGTTTACAGAGAGCCCAGCCCTCCTCTCAGCTTACTGAACTTCTCTATGCAATCATCATAAGCAGCTTTTTTATTTCCTTGAATTTAGCATGTCCCCCATGGAAGATACAGAGGTTTTTACAGAGGAGCACATTATTAGACACATTAACATCCCCCCATATCCTCACCTCTCTAGCATGGGAGCACTAGGAACTGTTCCTGATTACAGATGTCACATGTGGAGTCACACTACAGCCTCACTGAGTTCCTGTGACAGACTCAGTGTGAAGCTTCTCTTCCTCCCCCCACTTCCCCCTCACACACTGCCTGGCTCATAGGATACTAAGGGGAAGACAGGCAGGCTAAACATCCACTCACAGGACTGCAGCCAGCACAGGAGGATGGGCCGCGGCCCGGTCCTCCCAATGGCTAGTCCGGCCTTGTTGCCAGGTGAGCTGCAAAGCAGACACCGGCACACTCGCCTCCTGCCGCGCCGCATATCTTAATTGCGGACTAGAGAGTTGCGCGGGGACAGAAATCCCACCCGTCCCCGCCAAAGTCTCACCCGTCCACACCCGTCCCCATGAGGAATCCCACCCGTCCCCGTGAGGAATCCCTCCGTCCCCACCCGTTCCCCCGAGGAATGTCCTCCGTCCCCGCCCGTCCCTATAAACTTCAGAAATAGTTATTTCATTTAATTATGCTACTGAATTAAAGGCTCTGGTAGAAACCCATTTACAAATAAGCAAAAAGACTTTATTAATTTGGAAATATTAATTGGGAAGAATACACAATTTGTAAACGGGTTTCTACCAGAGCCTCTTTTGTTTATAAATTTTTATCAACACAACTAATATACTACTTTATCCTGAAGCAGAAAAAAAGAAATAGAATTGTTTTCCTACCTTTGCTGCCTGGTTTCTGCTTTCCTCATGTTCTCATTCAGTTCCTTCCATCCACTGTCTCTCTTCCTTCTGCGTCTTCCATTTGCTCTGTTACTGTGCCTCTCCCTGTCTCCCCCCTTCCAAATTGGTCTGGCACCCATCTTCTTCCCTCCGCTCCCCCCATAGTCTGGCATCTCTGTCTTCTTCCCTGCCAGCGTCTTCTCCCCACTCTCTCTTCCCCATTTCCTTTCAGCATCCTTCTCCCCCCCCATCTTCCCCATGTCCTGTCAGCGTCCTTCTCCCCCTTCTGTCTTCCCCATGGCCTTTCAGCGTCCTTCTCCACCCCCCCCGTCTTCCCCATGTCCTTTCAGCGTCCTTCTCCCCCCCCACCGTCTTCCCCATGTCCTGTCAGCGTCCTTCTCCCCCTTCTGTCTTCCACAAATGCTTTCAGTGCCCTTCCCCCCCCCCACCCCGTCTTCCCCATGGCCTTTCAGCGTCCTTCTCCACCCCTTTGTCTTCCCCAGTGCTTTCAGCGTCCTTCTCCCCCCTCCTCTCCCGCCCCGGGTGCAGCACAGCCGGCCAGGTCCCCTTACTTTTGTGGGGCTTCCCCGACCGACAGACCGACAACAGCCCCGGTCTGACAAACCTCCCTGCCCTTAACCGCGAATCTAAATTTCCTTCTTACAGCTGCTGTAAGAAGGTAATTTAGATTCGCGTTTAAGGGCAGGGAGGTTTGTCGGACCAGGGTTGTTGTCGGTCGGTTGGGTTAGCGCCACAAAAGTAAGGGGAACTGGCCGGCTGTGCTGCACCCGGGGTGGGGCAGGGCGGACCGCCCCCCTCCCTTGGTAGCCACTGGAGCCGCGAGGCTACTCCTCCTTACCTACCCTGCCTGCAGCACAGAGCCGAACGGAAGTCTTCCCGACGTCAGCAAGACTTCCGTTCGGCTCTGTGCTACAAGCAGAGCAGGTAGGGAGAAAAGCCGCGCGACTTAGTACATCCAGCCCCGCAGGAACCCCATGACCCTCGGAGGCGTCCCCATGGGATCCCTGCGACCCTAGAGGGCGTCCCCATGGGATTCCTGCGACCCTAGGGGGCGTCCCGTGCTGCTCTCTATTGCGGACCTTCCCGCGTGCCAGCTGCAAGGCCTTCGCGTGCCACAGCTGGCACGCGTGCCATAGGTTCGCCATCGCTGCTCTAGCACCATCATGGAGTACATCTTGTGCTACAAATAATATAGTGAACCCACTAATAAGTGTTTCAGTGATTTAATAACCATACAGAATTGAAATCCACCAAACTAAATAAGTGCTCAAACCAACAAATTCATAGTACTTATTTTAGGCATTCCTCGAACTGGACACTATAGTACCTGGGGGACTCAACGATTATCTAGAATGGAATGCTTTATTATGAGAGCAGCCCTGTCATCCAGTTTCTAGTTGTGTGTTTGTGTCCTGCTTTTGATAAAGTTATTTAGATCCATATGTCAGGCGTCTTACATCAGCATTTGGTCTTGCTGTTATAATGCGATTGTGTCTCTGCCGCCCTGACTCGCTGGCGGTGCCACCGATTTTCTCTGAGGCACTCCTTCCTCAGTTGTTCCTGTAGAGGCTCTTGAAGAAGGGAATCATCCTGAAACAGGGCACAGTAGAGCCACAGCTCCTGGCTGCTACTTAGGCCAGGAAAAAGTACAAGCACAGGAAAAGTCTCCATTTAAAGAACGCCATTAATTTGAGGAATGCCTGAGATAAGTACTATGAATTCGCTGGTTTGAGCACTTATTTAGTTTGGTGGATTTCATGTATGGTTATTAAATCACTGAAACACTTATTAGTGGGTTCACTATATTATTTGTAGCACAAAATAATAAAAGCATCATTCGCAACTATGAGAAACCTAAGACAAATTTGAAAATTCTTCGACAGGAAACAATTCCATCTTTTGGTACAATTTCTTATCCTTGGACTAATAGACTACTACAACATATTATACCTCCTCTGCCTAGCGGCCATGATAAAGCAACTACAGACAATACAAAATACAGCCCTAAGACTCATCTACTCATTGAAAAAATGTGACCACATCACAGAGGCATACCACGACTCACACTGGCTCCCAAAACAAGCAAGAGTACACTTCAAATTCTACTGCTTACTATTCAAAGCTATTAACGGAGACAGCCCAACCTACTGGAACACCCAACTAGTTCAAGCCACCTCAACCAGACACAGAAGAACCCACTCACTATTCACACACCCGCCAACCAAAAATGTCAAATGAAGAAAACTATATGACAACCTAATGGCTACCAGATAGCAAAACTAGACAGACAAATCACCAATCTGCTGTCTTCGAGCACAGACTACAAAACCTTCAAAAAAGAAACAAAAACTCTACTTTTCAAAAAATACATTAAACCTATTTAACACGACAAGTTCCTTCCCAAGCTCCACCTATCACACTGTCTACTCCTATCAAATCTAAAATGTTCAAATTACCCAACATGTATTACCTTAATTTCTCGACAATTCTTATGTAATCCGCCTATATATCTTGTAACTTCATGACAATTCTTATATAATCTGCCTTGAACCGCAAGGTAATGGCGGAATAGAAATCACTAATGTAATGTAATGTACCTCCATGATGGTGCTAGAGAGGCTTGAGATAGAGCCTCCAAAATATAGGTTTAAACCTAGAACTCTGGGTTTCCCTGAGTCCTGGTAGCTTTGACTCTTTGCACTGAGGGTACATCTGCACAAAAAAATTTTAACTTCATATAGAGGTCAATTGACCCCAATAGACTTTCAACCTGATTACCCACCATTCTAAATAGGAATAGAGGGATGGAGGGGGCAAGACAGTAGATACTGGTTAGAAGAGTAAAAATAAAGGGGAAAGAGAGAGAGAAAATGCTGGAAGGGGGATGAGAGGAAAAAGTAAGAAATAAATAGAGATGCAGAAAAATAAATGTAGGAAAACTGAAAGGAAAAGGTTAAAATCAGAGATTGGATGTAGGAGAGGAAGTGAAGACAGGAATGAAAGAAGAGGCAGATAGACTGCAGACACTGGAAAGAAAATTAAGAAAAGATAGAAGAAAGCAGAAACTGGGATAAACATGACTAAAATGGGCAGACAACAAAGGTAGAGAAAATGCAGGTTGCTGTAAATTTGCACTGCTTTTTATATTCCAAAGTGTATAGTGCTGTTTCTCTTTCTCTGGTGTCAAGCTGCATATGACTTCTTGAGGTTTAAATCTGATTTTTGTCTACATTTAAGTTTGTGGTTACTTGTATTTGTGTTTTAACTATGTAGGGTTGTGAATATGTTAGCTTTGAGATATACAGTAACTCCAAAGTAATGATTTTATTTTTAGATATACAATAAAAACCTCGGTTTGCAAGTGTTTTGCAAGAAAAGCAAAACACTTGAGCAAATTGTGCTTTGCAAACCGGGCGTTGACTCGATTTGCGGGCATTGCCCCTCCCCCCCTGGAGAACCGGCATCCCCCACCCGCCCAAACATAAGCCCTTACCACGATCTGGCATTAGCACGCAGCACCAACAAGCAGGATGTGCCGGTGCCCGAAGATCCTGCCTCTTGCCTGGGCTGGGCCTTGAGCATCTGCGCATGCTCAAGGCCTTCTGGCTCCGGAGAGAGCGGGAGCCAGCATGCACAGATGCTCAAGGCCCAGCCCAGGCAAGAGGCAGGATCTTCGGGCACTGGCACGTTCTGTGGGTTGGTGCTGCGTGCCGGTGCCAGATCGGGTTAAGGGCTTTTGTTTGGGCGGGCGAGGGATGCAGGTTCAGGGGGGGGTGTTTGAGCGGGGAGGATGATGCCGGTTCTCATGGGGGGGGGGAGCGCACCAGTGGCCTTGGGGGGGGGGGCGGGGTGAGGTGGAGCAGCGCTGGTGACCAGGGGGGTGGGGGGGTGAGGTGGAGCAGCGCCAGTGGCCTCGGCGGGAGAGGGGGAACAAATCAATTGAGTTTCCCTTACTTCCTATGGGGAAACTCGCTTTGATATACGAGCACTTTGGTTTACGAGCATGCTTCTGGAATGAATTATGCTCATAAACCAAGGTTCCACTGTACTTGGAAATCTACCAAATATCACAATATTATAATTATTCCAAGTGTATACCACTTTATTTCAGCTTGTGAACATATAACTTCAGGCCTCAGCACAAACTTTCACCACTTTACTTCAGTAGTGAACATATAATTTCGGGCCTCAGCACAAACTTACTGTGGCTGCTTTTGTCGTCCGACTCCCATAAATTCTACCACTCCAATAATTTTGCATAGCGGGAAGAATTACGTGTAAAAATGTCACTGGCCCTTTGATTTTAAACTTCTTATAAAACTTACTTTTCTAAATGTGTATTTCAGTGATTAAATCATGCATTTCAATATTATTTTAAAGCCACTAAGCTTTTTTAGCTAATTTGACTTGGGAGAGGTAGACCCGATATGTTTCACAACAAATGCTATATTAAGGGTCCCCCCTATAAAAAAGGGAAACATTAGAAATAACCTTCTTATCAAAACGTTCCTCCCTCTAAACAGAAAAGGTAAGAACAAACTTATCGCGGCCGCTTTTGTCATCCAACTTCCATAAATTTAAAGAGCAAGATAGCGGCGGCGTTTTAACCAGCCCTTAAATATTCAAATTTCATAACACAGCTGACTTCCTCTGCGTCTCATTGGGTTTAAAACTATCAAATCAGAGAAGCCCACTCTACCTCCACATTCAACCCCCTTGGTTCTACGGTGTCCAGCTGATAAATCTACCGTTGTTCTTTAAGATTAAGTGCCTTCTCTAAATTTCCACCCACCCTCCCTTGCTCAAGATTATCAATAATTTGCCACCGTAACTCTATCACAATAATACCGTTGTACAGGGCCATGGTGAGACCTCATCTGGAGTACTGTGTGCAATTCTGGAGGCCACATTACAGTAAAGATGTGCGCAGAATTGAATTGGTTTAGCGGACAGCCACCAGGATGATCTCGGGGCTCAAGGGTCTCTCGTATGAAGAGAGACTGAACAAATTGCAGCTCTACACTCTCGAGGAACGTAGGGAGAGGGGAGACATGATTGAAACATTTAAGTACCTCACGGGACGTGTCGAAGTGGAAGATGATATTTTCTTTCTCAAGGGACCCTCGGCCACAAGAGGGCACCCGCTCAAACTCAGGGGCGGAAAATTTCATGGCGACACCAGAAAGTATTTCTTCACAGAGAGAGTGGTTGATCATTGGAACAAGCTTCCAGTGCAGGTGATCGAGGCAGACAGCGTGCCAGACTTTAAGAATAAATGGGATACCCATGTGGGATCCCTACGAGGGTCAAGATAAGGAAATTGGATCATTAGGGCCTAGACAGGGGGTGGGTAAGCAGAGTGGGCAGATTTGATGGGCTTTGTCCTTTTCTGCCGTCATCTTCTATGATGTTTGGAAACCCAATGTTGCAAATTGGTGCAGATTTGGGTTTCCAAACATCATGTGATAGGAGAGTTATGGTGGTGAATTATTGATAATCTTGAGCAAGGGAGGGTGGGTGGAAATTTAAAGAAGGCACTTATATCCATTGTTGTTAATAGTAATAATAAAAATAATAATTTTATTCTTATATACCGCCAAAGCCATATAAGTTCGAGGCAGTTTACAGCAAGAGGCACTGGACAATCAGCGAAGAGGTTACAATCAAAGTCAGCAATACAATCTTACATAATAAAGAATATGAAAGCTAAAAGGTTCATAGGGTTACAGGATTGAATAAGAAGTGGTGATTAGATACTTAGTTAACAAATTGATTGAACAGACTTGTTTTGAATAGTTTTCTAAAATTGAAGTAGGATGAAGAGTGCGCGAAAACGTTACTAAGCCAGTCGTTCCATTTGCCTGCCTGAAAGGCAAGAGTTCTGTCCAAGAATCTTTTGTAGTGGCAGGCTTTTATTGTCGGATAGGTGAACAGATGAATTCTTCGTGTGGGCCTAAGATAATTTGCCAGATTGAAGTGGGAAACCTGTGTAGTAGTCCTGGAAGACAAAGGGATTGTACTTGGAAGACAAAGGGATTGTACTTGGAAGACAAAAGGATTGAGGGGTACAGATAAGAGTAAAGGTAGATTATAGGGATGGGATTAGAGGTAAGTTACAAAATTAATCAGGGACCACTGTTCAGGCACTAGGCCTGATGGGCCGCTGCGGGAGCGGACCGCTGAGCAAGATGGACCTCTGGTCTGACTCAGCGGGGGCAACTTCTTCTTCTTCTTATCTAAACCCCTCTATTCCCTTTTCCTTCAGAAAATTGTCCAATCCCTTCTTGAACCCTAATACCGTACTCTGTCCTATCACGCCCTCTGGTGATAGGGCGTTGGGTGAAGAAAAACTTCCTAGCATTGGTTTTGAATCTATCCCTTTTCAACTTTTCCGAATGTCCTCTCGTTCTTGTAGTTTTTGAAAGTTTAAAGAATCTGTCCCTCTCCACTTTCTCTATGCCCTTCATGATCTTGTAAGTCTTTATCATATCCCCTCTAATTCTCCTCTTCTCCAGGGAAAAGAGCCCCAGTTTCTCCAGTCTTTCAGTATATGAAAGGTTTTCCATACCATTTATCAAACGTGTCGCTCTCCTCTGAACACTCTCGAGTATCGCCATATCCTTCTTTAGGTACAGCGACCAATATTGTTCTTTAAGATGATCAGCTGGACATCGTAGAACCAAGGGGGTTGGATGCAGAGGTAAGTGGGCTTCTCTTGATTTGATAGCATTAACCCAATGAGGCACAGGGGAAGTCAGCTATGTTATGAAATTTGAATATTTAAGGGCTGGTTAAAATGCCACCGCTATCTTGCTCTTTAAATTTATGGGAGTCTGATGACTAAAGCGGCCACTGTAAGTTCGTTCTTACCTTTACTGTTTAGAGGGAGGAACGTTTGATAAGAAGGTTATTTCTAGTGTTTCTCTTTTTTATAGGGGGACCCCTGAAACAGCATTTGTTGCAAAATATGTTGGGTCTACCTCTCTCGGGTCAAATTAGCTAAAAAAGATAAGTGGCTTTAAAATAATATTGACATACATGATTTAATCATTGAAATACACATTTAGAAAAGTAAGTTTTATGAAAAGTTTAAAATCAAAGGACCAATGACTATTTTACACGTAATTCTTCCCGCTATGCAAAATTATTAGAGCGGTGGAATGGTGGTGCTGAGGCCCGAAGTTATATGTTCATAAGTTGAAATAAAGTGGTGTACACTTGGAATAATTATAATATTGTGAGCTTTGAGATATATGCATCACAGATATTTGTATTCTGTTTAGTGACTTATGAGATAGCTGATGGAGAAGGAGGTTGAACAGGCTTTGTAGATTTGATAATCCAAATTTCTAACCTTGGTTTATATTCAAGTCAACCTTTTCCCCCCCCTTTTTGGAGGGAGAAAAGGATACCTCAGTTTATATTCGAGTATTTATGTTAGTTAAACTCTGGAACATGTTGCTAGAGGTTGTGGTAAGAGTGGATAGCATAGCTGGTTTTAAGAAAGGTTTGGACAATTTCCTGGAGGAAAAGTCCATAGTCTATTATTGAGACACAAGTGGGACCAGTCCCTGGACCCAGGAGATGAATTATGAAATAATGTTTGTTTAATATAAAGTTCAACAATCTCAATCAAGCAGTACAATGAGCAATACACACAAACTGGAACCTGGACCCTACAGTGGTTGTGTTTCGGCAAAGGAATTGCCTTCCTCAGGGATCCTTGGGAAGAACAGAAATAAAAGACATAAACAGAATGAAGACTTTATCTGACAACAAATTGACAATGGTTCCATAGAAATTTTAGAAGCTCTTGTTCCGACATAGAGCTGGCAACCTTTGCTTGAGGCTCTAGGTTGGAATAGGAGCTTCTAAAATTTCTACGGAACCATTGCCAGTTTATTGCCAGTCTTCATTCTATTTATATCTTATTTATGTTCTTCCCAAGGACCCCTGAGGAAGGCAATTCTGTTGCTGAAACATAGCCCATGTAGGGCCACATAAATACTCAGGCTCAATGAAAGGAGCGCCTCTTCTGACACGATCATCTTTCAATTTAAATTTACCCAAATTGAAAGATGAGGTACAACAGAGATTGGATGCATTCCATGATTCAGTTAAACAAAAATTAAAAAAAACTAAAACGGGACGAGCAAGACTATAGTCAAAATAAAATATATACTTGCACATTTAAACGTACTAGGTTCAATCAAAAATCAAGTTAATAAACCATTTGAGGATGATTCTTCTGTTACAGATTCAAGCTCGAGGAGTGATGGTGGTTTACAAGGAAGAAATAGATCTCCAGGGAGTTTTTTAAACTGAAGTCAGAGAGGCAGATACAGACAAAGAGGTACAAACAGAGTAGGGTTCCAAGTGAAACAATAGGAAAACAACCATCTGAACACACGATCCTAGCAATAATAATGGACCCTTCTGTAATCGATATATCTACAATTGAATTAACAGATGAGCAGTTACAAGTATTGAAGTTTGGTCTTGGATTTGTGCCTACGCCAAAATATGGTCCATTTCAGACCCATAGGGAATTGTATAAATTCTTATGTAAATTACAACTTAGAATCTATTTTAGAGAACATCAGTATCCTTCGGATGGCTCCCTTATCTCTTTGAAATTGATATGGTGCCCACCAGGCCCCATGCATCAAAACATATCTGTATGTTGAGATTTAGTATTGAATGATTTGTAGACGATGGAAAAAGTTGACCTCAAAACTAGTTATAACATGACATTCTCTCAATGGAAAGCTCTCCGCGCGTTATGTCAGAATCCAAATTTAATCATCACTAGAGCTGAACCCACCCGCCAAGACGACCTATAGTGTCTTTACTGGAACCTCTATCAAAATATTTGGATATTTTTATTTAAAAAGCTGCAAGAAAGGTAAAATCTTATATATATTGAACATAAGAATAGCCTTATATATATTGAACATAAGAATAGCCTTACTGGGTCAAACCAATGGTCCATCAAGCCCAGTAGCCTGTTCTCATGGTGACCAATCCAGGTCACTAGTACCTGAACTTATTGAATGACATTGAGGAGTTAGGAGATGAAGATTGATTTGTGACCAATGGATATTACATCGCTGTATACGATGATTCCTGTGGAAAAAGCATTATTAATATTAGCTGAAACGTTCGAGTTGGGAGAACATAGTACCAAGAATAACACAAACTTTTCTAATGGAATTAGCTGCCAATCTTCTACAGAAAAATTTATTTTGGTTCAATGGACATTATTTTCTACAGACCTATGGGATAGCAATGGGAATATCTTTAGCACCTTCTTTGGCTACTATATATGTTGCCATCATGGAAGAGCGATTTATTTATGTTAGCTCTCAATTTTAACGTGAAATTTTGGAAGCGGTTCCTGGATGATATCTTGTTCTTATCCCAGGACAAACAGGCAGCATATTTTCACACATGAGTGACGTCACCGACGGAGCCCTGATACGGACACTTTAAAAGTGCATTGCCACTTTAAGACTTTCAGAAAGTTTGTGTTAGCTCGCACTGCACATGAGCGAGTGCCTTACCGCCTGATGCTAGTGCACGGTCCCTTAGTTTCCACAGAGCTAAGAAGACACGTTCAACAGCTGTTGAATTTTTTTGCTGCCTTCCCGCCCTTGCAGTTTGTGACTTTTTAGTCATATTCTTTTTTATTTCCGTTTCTTTTCTTTTCTTTTCTTTTTTTTTTTAAATTATTTTTATCATCTGCGGGATTTTTGGCCCAGCAGGTTCTCCTTGCCACTTCCTTATCGAATCTGATTTTGTCCAAGCGATATTTCCATCCATGTCATGCCCGCTGATGGGTTTTAAAAAGTGTGGTCGCTGTGCTCTGCCCATTTCGGTTTCAGACCCCCATTCTTGGTGCCTAAAGTGTCTCAGGCCCAAGCACTGTATCGAGAAGTGCAGGTGCTGCTCTTCCTTACAGAGAAGAACTCTTTGAAATTGCCTTCTTCAGTATCAGAAACTGTTCAGTGCTACTATGGAAGCAGAACCATCGTCAACATCGGCTGTGGCCTCGGCACTGAAGGCTCCGGTATCGATGACGGAAGCGGCAGTGTTGACTCTGGCACATTCCTTGCCCTTAGGTAAGCCAGCTAAGAAGCCTTCCCTTACCCCCTCAGGGACATAGGTCAAATCTGCATTGAGCCAAGTCATGTTGACCTCGCACAAGTCCCGAAAGTGCACGGTCCCAATTTCAGTGAGTGCCTCTTCATTGGCATCCACCTCACCGGTCCATGTCACTATACCCATGGTACCGGCTAAGAAACCTAAGGTACCAGTGCTGTCCCTGAAGCAAAAGATTGATGCCCTGCTTCGGGGCGAATTGGGGGAGCATCTTCAATTACTAACACTGACACAATTGGTTCCAGTGTCGACACTGACTCTCCTGGTGCAGGTCCAGACTGAGTATCTCTCAAAACCAACTCCACGTACCTCTGAAACACCGGTTTTGCACTAAGGATTGACGTTCCAGGTCTTTGACACAGGGGTCGAAGCATATGTCTTTCCGGCACCGGTCTCTCTCTCTTATTTATTTATTTAGATTTTTATCCCTTCCTCCCAGTAGCTCAGAACGGTCTACAAGCAAACATTAACAGTGGAATACATTTGGACAATACAAAGACTATACAGTAGTTTAAATACAAGGACTATACAGTAATTTAAGTACAGGTTAAGAATGGACTGTACAGTAATTTAAATAGAAGTTTCGAATGGAGAAGAGAGGGTAGAGGGGGGGGGTTTAAGGGGGTGAGGCGTAGACTGTGGTTGAATTTTAGTTGAAGAGGAGGGTCTTTACCGCTTTCCAGAAGGTCATCAATGAGTTCTGTAGTCTGACTTGTGGAGGGAGTTGGTTCCAGAGTTGGGGGATGAAGTGGCTGTAGGAGCGTTTGCGGGCAGTTTCTGACAGAAGGTACCTTCCTGGGTGTTTCTCCATTTCTGAGCGGAGGGGGCAGGTGGGGGTGTACAGGGTTAACTTGGATTTTATGTAGGTAGGGGTGGTGGCGTAAATTATTTTATGCGCTGTTACCAGGGCCTTGAATGCACAGCGTTGGTTAATTGGAAGCCAGTGTTCAGCGCAGAGGGCTGGGGAGATGGGATCATGGTAGTTGAGGCTGTGTAGGAGGCAGATTGCTGCATTTTGTACCCGCTGAAGGTGCTTGAGATCTTTTTTGGCTACTCCATTAAATAGGGGGTTGCAGTAATCCATCCTGGAGAGGACATAGGCGTAGAGGAGTTGGGCTAGGTCAGGTGTGGAGATGTAAGGTTTTATCCTTCTCAGTTAGCAGAGGTAGTAGAAGGAGGCAGAGACTACTTGAGATATGTGGGTGGACAGGGACAGGTGGCCATCTAACGTTACTCCTAGGCTGCGTATTTGATCTGCTGCAGTTAGTAAGGTGGAGTCCCAAGATAGTGTTGGATGTGTGTATTTGGTACTTTTTTTCCTGATCCATAAAAGTTCGGTCTTGGAGGCGTTCAGCTGCAGTTTGTAGTTTGTTTGTCTTCCAGACTAGTGATTCCGGTACCATCTCAAAAGATCTCACATAAGAGTAAACACCTTGAGACTTTGACTGGATTGTCAGCACCACTCTTCTTCACTGCTACAGGATTCAGATCTGTTTGGGGATTCTGACCCTCCATCACCATCTTCTACTGAAGCGACCTCTTCTGCCTCAGCCTCTCCACATCGGTCTCCTACCAGAGCTTCCTCTCTGTCAGAACGTATTTCATTTTCAAAATTTATTTGTCAGATGGAGAAAGATCTTTCCATCCCTCTGGAGGCTGATTCCAAATACAGTAAAGAATTTTTGGAAACTTTAGGCTGAGCAACCTCTTTCCTAAGTACAGGAAGAGTCCCTTTGGACTGGAAAACAGCTAACGTTATTCCACTCCACAAAAAGGGTTGCAGGACAGAGGCTGCAAATTACAGACCGGTAATTCTCACATCGATAGTGAGTAAACTTATGGAAACGCTAATCAAACACAAATTAGAGACGATCCTGAATGATGAGAATCTACGAGATCCCCATCAACATGGATTCACAAAGGGAAGGTCCTGCCAATCCAGTCTAATCAGTTTCTTTGACTGGGTAATGAAAAAGCTGGATATGGGAGAGTCCCTGGACGTCGTGTACTTAGACTTCAGTAAGGGACCTGGCTCAGGGGCTTTGAGGTAAAATTACATTATTCGCCGATGACGCTAAACTATGCAACATAGTAGGCAAAAGAACAGTGCCCGACAGTATGGCTCAGGACATACTCTTACTGGAACATCGGTCCACAACTTGGCAACTAAGTTTTAATGCCAAAAAGTGTAAGGTCATGCACCTTGGCAGCAGAAATCCATGCAGAACTTATACCCTACATGGTGAGACCTTAGCAAGAACTGCAGCAGAAAGGGACTTAGGAGTGATCATTAGTGAAGATATGAAGACTGCCAATCAAGTGGAGAAAGCTTCATCCAAGGCTAGACAAATGATGGGTTGTATCCGAAGAAGTTTCGTCAGCCGTAAGCCCAAAGTTATAATGCCATTGTACAGATCCATGGTGAGACCTCATCTGGAATATTGTGTACAATTCTGGAGGCCACATTATCAAAAAGATGTTCTGAGAGTTGAGTTGGTTCAACGAATGGCCACCAGGATGGTCTCAGGACTCAAGGATCTCCCATATGAGGAACGGCTAGATGAGTTACAGCTATACTCACTTGAGGAACGCAGAGAGAGGGGAGACATGATTGAGACATTCAACTATGTCATGGGCCAAATTGAGGTAGAAGAAGATATCTTTTTCCTTAAAGGACCTACGGCAACAAGAGGGCACCCGTTGAAAATCAGGGTGGGAGATTTCATAGCGACACCAGGAAGTATTTCTTCACCGAAAGGGTGTTTGATCATTGGAATGATCTTCCACTGTAGGTAATTGAGGCCAACAGCGTGCTAGATTTTAAGAAAATGGGATAAGCATGTGAGATCACTTCAAGGAAGAACTTAGGGGGGAGGGTCATTAGATTGGGCAGACTTGATGGGCCGTGGCCTTTTTCTGCCATCATATTCTATGTTTCTATGTTTAAGTTACTACTCCATGGCATTTTGAGGGAGACTTTTTATAAGAACTTCGAGACTTCACTTTTTATTCCAATGGCACCTAAGAACCTTGAGTATCTTTACAAAATAGTGGCACTTCCTGGTTTTGACAAACCTCAGTTGCCTCATGAATCTCTTGTGGTGGAATCCACTTTGGAAAAAATCATCCTCCACAAGTGTTTATGCATCCATCCCTCCGGGCAGAGAGGGATGCACCATGGATAAATTTGGAAATGAAGACGGGAAACTGACAGGGTCGGCCAGTCTAGAAGAGGTATGCAGGCAGATTGATAGGCTTAAGAGCGATAAATCCCCGGGACCGGATGGCATCCATCTTAGGGTCATCAAGGAACTGAAAGGGACTATAGCTGAACTGCTTCAACTAATAGCCAATCTGTCGATCAAATCGGGAAAGATTCCGGAAGACTGGAAGGTGGCAAATGTTACGCCGATCTTCAAAAGAGATTCGAGGGGGGATCCTGGAAATTACAGACCGGTAAATCTGACCTCAGTACCGGGAAAGATGGTAGAGGCACTGATAAAGGACCGCATCATTGATCACCTTGACGGACACGATCTGATGAGGACCAGCCAGCACGGCTTCAGCAAATGCAGATCCTGTTCGACGAACTTGCTGTACTTCTTTGAGGGAGTAAACAGGCAGATAGACAGGGGTGACCCGGTCAACATTGTATATCTGGATTTCCAGAAGGTGTTCGACAAGGTTCCGCATGAATGACTACTTCGGAAAATTGCGAGCCATGGAATCGAGGGTGAAATACTCACGTGGATTAAAAACTGACTGGAGGATAGGAAAAGAGAGTGGGGGTAAATGGACAATACTCGGACTGGAAGAGCGTCACCAGTGGGGTAACGCAGGGCTCGGTGCTTGGACCCATGCACTTCTACATATTTATAAACGATCGGGACATTGGTACGACGAGTGAGGTGATTAAATGTGCGGACGATACGAAGTTATTCAGAGTAGTGAAGATACAGGGGGATTGCGAAGATCTGCAACGTGACATAATCAAGCTCGAGAAATGGGCAGCGACATGGCAAATGAAGTTCAACATGGTAAGAGTAAAGTGATGCAGGTTGCTAACAAAAATCTCATATACGAATACAGGATGTCCGGGGCAGGAAAGAAACTTGGGAGTTTTGATCGACAAGTCGATGAAGCCGTCCGCGCAATGCGTGGCGGCAGCAAAAAAGGCAAACAGAATGCTAGGAATTATTAAGAAGGGGATCACCATGGCCCGCTGTACTGGGCCTTGGTGCTCCTTCACCTGGAGTACTGCCTCCAGCACTGGTCGCCGTACATGAAGAAAGATACAGTACTACTTGAAAGGGTCCAGAGAAGAGCGACTAAAATGGTTAAGGGGCTAGAGGAGTTGCCGTTCAGTGAGAGATTGGAGAAACTGGGCCTCTTCTCCCTTGAAAAGAGACTGAGAGGGAACATGGTCGAAACATTTAAAATACTGAAGGGAATAGAGTTAGTAGATAAACATAAGAACATAAGCAATGCCTCCACTGGGTCAGACCTGAGTTCCATCGTGCCCAGCAGTCCGTTCACGCGGTGGCCCAACAGGTCCAGGACCTGTGCAGTAACCCTCTATCTATACCCCTCTATCCCTTTTTCCAGCAGGAAATTGTTCAATCCTTTCTTGAACCTCAGTACTGTACTCTGCCCTATTATGCCCTCTGGAAGCGCATTCCAGGTGTCCACCACACGCTGGGTAAAGAAAAACTTCCTAGCATTCGTTTTGAATCTGTCCCCTTTCAACTTTTTCGAATGCCCTCTTGTTCTTTTATGTTTTGAAAGTTTGAAGAACCTGTCCCTCTCTACTCTCTCTATGCCCTTCATGATCTTGTAGGTCTCTATCATGTCTCCTCTGAGTCTCCGCTTTTCCAAGGAGAAGAGCCCCAATCTCTCCAACCTTTCAGTGTATGAAAGGTTTTCCATGCCCTTAATCATTCGTGTCGGTCTTCTCTGGACCCTCTCAAGTATTGCCATATCCTTCTTAAGGTACGGTGATCAATACTGGACACAGTACTCCAGATGCGGGTGCACCATTGCCCGATACAACGGCAGGATAACTTCTTTTGTTCTTGTTGTAATACCCTTCTTGATAGTACCCAACATTCTGTTCGTTTTCTTTGAGGCTGCCACGCATTGCGCCGTTGGTTTCATTGTTGTATCCACCAACACTCCCAAGTCCTTTTCGAGGTTACTTACCCCCAGAGCCAATCCCCCCATTTTGTAGCTGAACATCGGGTTCTTTTTCCCTATGTGCATGACCTTGTTTTTTTCTGTATTGAAGTTCATCTGCCATTTATTCGCCCACTCCTCCAATGTTGTCAGGTCTCTTTGCAGTTCTTCACATTCCCCTATAGTTTTATCCCTACTACAGAGTTTATTGTCGTCTGCAAACTTTATAACTTCGCACTTTGTCCCCACTTCCAGGTCATTTATAAACACATTGAACAGCAGCGGCCCGAGCACAGACCCCTGTGGGACACCACTCGTTACTCTTCTCCAGCCCGAGTAGTGGCCCTTCACTGCAACCCTCTGCTTTCTGCCTGCCAACCAGTGTTTAATCCATCTATGTACGTCCCCTCCCACCCTGTGGTTCCACAGTTTCTTAAGTAGCCGCTCATGAGGTACCTCACTTGGAGTACTGTGTTCAGTTTTGGAGACCACACTACCGAAAGGACGTGCTGAGGATAGAGTCGGTTCAGCGAACGGCCACCAGGATGGTCTTGGGGCTCAAGGATCTCACATATGAAGAAAGATTTAAAAAATTGCGGCTGTACTCACGGGGAGATATGATTGAAACATATAAGTACATCACGGGACGCATCGAGTCAGAAGATGATATCTTCTGGCTCATGGGACCCTCGACCACCAGAGGGCATCCGCTGAAAATCAGGGGAGGGAAGTTTCATGGCGACTCCAGGAAGTACTTCTTCACCGAAAGAGTAGTGGATCATTGGAACAGACTCCCACTCCAGGTGATAAAGGCCAGCAGCGTGACGGATTTTAAGAGAAAATGGGATACTCACGTGGGATCTTTAAGGGAGTAAATTCAGGGGAGGGGATACTTGGAATGGGCAGACTTGGTGGGCTATAGCCCTTTTCTGCTGCTTTTTTCTATGTTTCTATGTGCCTTGTCAAAGGCTTTTTGGAAGTCGAGATATATGATATCAATGGGGTCCCCTTTGTCCATCTGGTTGTTTATCCCTTCAAAGAAGTGTAATAAGTTCGTTTGGCATGATCTTCCTTTGCGGAAGCCATGTTGGCTCGCTTTCATTAGCCCATTTCTTTCTATATGCTCACAGATACTGTCTTTTATATTGCTTCTACCATCTTGCCTGGCACTGAAGTCAAACTCACCGGTCTGTTGTTCACCCTCTCCAAAGTAGGGAGAATGAGAGGGCCAAGATTTCTGCTCCCTCTCGTCCTCCAGCAAGCACCCAAGCGGCCCCACAACAAAAACCGGCCCAGTCCTTTTAACATGTTTCTCCAGAGCATAGCCATAGTACCACTGCTACAATCTCTTCCTCAGCCTATAGGAGGCAGGTTTCAGTATTATATCAATCATTGGGAGCTCATCACCTCCAATCTCTGGGTGTTAAACATCATTTGTCAGGGTTACATTCTTCATATCAACACCCTTCCTCCAGATCATCCTCCAAGAGTCTGCTTCCAACCCTGCGCATTCTCCTCCTTTTCAGGAGGTCCAATCCCTCCTTCTCCTCAATGCGATCATGGAAGTTCCTTCCTCTCAGCAAAATCAGGGATTTTACTCCCGCTACTTTTTAATTCCAAAGAAGACAAGAGGACCACCCAATTTTGGATCTAAAAGCCCTCAACAAATTTTTAGTCAAAGAGAAATTTTTGAATGCTTTCTCTATCCTTCCTCTATCCTCCTCCTCGCTCAGAATGAATGGCTATGTTCTCTGGATCTAAAAGAAGCCTATACTCATATACCGATTCATCTGGCTTACCACAAGTATCTCAGCTTCCAAGTAAATCGCCGTCATTATAAACAGAGTACTACTGTTCGGCCTGGCTTCTTCTCCAAGAGTCTTCACAAAGTGCCTGATTGTAGTAGCGGCAGCTTTACGATCTCATGGTCTTCAAGTTTTCCCTTATCAGGATGATTGGTTAAGCAAGGCTCATTCGTCTCAGGCTGTTGCTCTGGCGACGACTCATACTATCTGTTTTCTTCAAGCCTTTGGCTTCGATATCAATTTTCCAAAATCCAACCTCCTTCCGACTCAATGCCTGCAATTTCTCCCTCAGGATCGTCAACCTGTTCTTCTTCACCTGTGTCAGCAGCTGTTTCACCTCAAGACAATATCAGCGAGGTGCATAATGGTCCCTCTCCAATGAACAACAATCTCCTCCTGCCCCCTTCCACCTCTCTTTTCCCAACCTACCCACCTCCAACCCCCCCTGACCTACACTCCCCCCTCTCTCTCTAACTTCAACTACTTCCTTGCTCCTAATATTGTTCAATTGTTTCGAACCACTTATAATTTATTGCTTGCTTCCAATAGTGTTCAATTGTTTTTAAACCACTTGTAATTTTTTTTGTTAATCAAATGTAAACCGCCTAGAACTCCTTGGGTATGGCGGTATACAAAAATAAAGTTATTATTATTATTATTCTCGGCCACTTTGTTTCCACAGTCCATGTTACACCACTGGCCAGGCTACATCTTCGCATGCCTCAATGGACTCTCGCTTCTCAGTGGTCTCAAGCAACAGATCAGCTCTCATAGCATATTTCTGTAACTTTGTCTCTTCTACAGTCGCTTCATTGGTGGATGACCTCCGATCTATCCAGAGGTCTTCTTTTTCACAACAGACGCGTTTCCTTATGCCTGGGGAACACGTCTGGATGGTCTTCAAACACTAGGTCATTGGTCATACAGAGAGTGCAAACTTCACATAAACCTGAGCTCAGAACAATGTATTATGACCTCAAAGCTTTCAAACATCTCTTGAGCCCTCAAGTTCTCCTCCTTTGCACGGACAATCAAGTAGCAATGTACTACATCAACAAGCAAGGAGACACGGAATCTCTCACGTTTTGTCAAGAAGTCCAGAAAATCTGGCTTTGGGTGACCACCCACAACATTTTCTTGAAGGCAGTCTACATTCAAGGGGAGCAGAATTCCTTGGCAGACAACCTCAGCAGAATTCTTCAACCTCACGAGTGGACAATCAGCTCTGCAGCTTTTCATCCCATTTTTGTACAATGGGGCACTCCACAAATGGACTTGTTTGCAGCTCCCCACAATCACAAGTTGCCCCAGTTCTGCTCCAGACTTTACTCACCTCACCATCTGGAAGCTGATGTGTTTCTTTTGGACTGGACAACCTGTTTCTTTATGCATTTCCTCTTACTCCTCTCATGCTGAAGAATCTTTTCAAACTCAAACAAGAGTCAGCCATCATGATTCTCATAGCTCCTCGGTGTCCCAGACTTCATTGGTTCCCCCTTCTACTTCAGCTCAGTACCAGGGAGCCAATACCTCTACCAATCTTTCCTACTCTGCTCACACAGAATCATGGATCTCTGCTACATCCCAACCTGCAATCATTACACCTGACAGCTTGGTTTCTCTCAGGCTGAATCCATCTGAATTACATCTCTCTCAGCCTGTCTGCATTATTATTGATGCCTCCAGGAAACCAGCCACTCAACAATGTTATCAAAAGTGGACTTGGTTTTTTTCCTGGTGTCTTCAACATTACGATCCAACTTCCTTGTCAGTGGAGCTCGTGTTGGATTATCTATTTCATCTGTCTGACTCTGAACTCAAATTTACATCTATTAGAGTCCATCTTAGTTCTAGTACAGCTTTTCACCTTCCAGGCCAGGGTAAACCTCTCACTGCTTATCGTTTGGTCTCCAGATTCATGAAGGGACTTTTCAATGTGAAACCATCTACCAAGCCTCCTCCAGTAGTCTGGGACCTTAATATGGTTCTTTCCAGGTTAATGAAACCTCCTTTTGAACCAATGGCCATGGTTCATCTCAAGTGTCTCACTTGAAAAGTTGTTTTTCTCATCTCTCTCACTTCTGTAAGGAGAGTCAGTGAGCTGCAAGAGTTAGTGGCAGATCCACCGTTCACAGTTTTTCACCATGACAAAGTGGTTCTGCGCACACATCCAAAGTTTCTGCCGAAAGTTATTACTGAGTTTTATCTCAGTCAATTGTTCTTCCAGTTTTTTTCCCTAAGCCTCATTCTCATACAGGAGAAACAGCACTTCACACTCTGGACTGTAAATGTGCTTTGGCCTATTACATCGACAGGACAAAGCCCCACCAAACATCTCCCCAACTTTGATCCTAATAAGTTGGGGCATCCTGTTTCCAAGAGAACAATTTCCAACTGGTTGGCTGCCTGTATATTGTTCTGTTATGCTCAGACTGGACTGCAACTGGAGAGTCGTGTCACATCCCACAAAATCCGAGCTATGGCAGCTTCTGTAGGTTTCCTCAGATCTACTCCTATTGAGGAAATCTGTAAAGCTGCCACCTGATCCTCGGTTCATACATTCACTTCGTATTACTGACTGGAAACTTTTTCCACAAGAGATGGGCACTTCAGCCAGTCAGTTTTACAAAATTTATTTTCTTAAAAGCCAACACTCTCACTATGCCATTCTGGTTAGCTTGGAGGTCACCCATGTGTGAGAATATGCTGCCTGCTTGTCCTGGGATAAAGTAGTTACCATAGTGGGTGTTATCCAGGGACAGCAGGCAGATATTCTCACAACCCATCCACCTCCCTGGGTTGGCTTTTTAGCTGGCTTGTCTGAACTGAGGGACTGCTTGCCGGCGTTGGGCGGGAAGGCACATGTGCAGTGCGGGCTATCGTGAACTTTTTGAAAGTCTTAAAGTGGCGAAGTACTTTTAAAAATGTCCGTACCGGGGCTCCGTTGGTGACGTAATTCATGTGTAAGAATATCTGTCTGCTGTCCCTGGATAACACCCGTTACGGTAATACTGTACTATTGGTCAGCTTCTGAACAAGATCTTCTGGAATTTATACAATGGTTAAATACCGTGGATATATGCATACAATTCACTGCCTCATATTAAGAACATAAGAAGTTGCCCCCGCTGAGTCAGAGGTCCATCTTGCTCAGCGGTCCGCTCCTGCGGCGGCCCATCAGGCCTAGTGCCTGAACAGTGGTCCCTGATTAATTTTATAACTTACCTCTAATCCCATCCCTATAATCTACCTCTACTCCTACCTCTACTCCTATCTGTACCCCTCAATCCCTTTGTCTTCCAGGTACCTATCCAAACCTTCTTTGAAGCCCTGTAGCGTGCTCCTGCTTATCACATCCTCCCATATTACCAAAGATGGGAATCAGCTCCAAGTATCTTTATTTCAGAAATTAACTGATAGAACAAGTTTTCTTTGCTTCCATAGCTTCCACCCATATCACCTTAAAGAAAGTTTCCCCATTAGTCAGTTTCTCCCCCTAAGGGAGAGTCAGTTTCTCCCCCTAAGGGAGACTCTGTTCCTCCACAAAGGATTTAAAAAAACAGGCGAAAATACTTAAAGGGAGTTTTAAACAGAGGGGATATCCTAATCATATAATGTCATATAATGTCAATGGGGAACCCATAGACATCATTTACCTCGATTTTCAAAAGGCTTTCGACAAGGTGCCACATGAAAGGCTGCTTAGGAAGCTGTGGAACCACGGGGTGGGAGGGGATGTGCACAGATGGATCAAGCACTGGTTGTCGGGTAGACTGCAGAGGGTCGGAGTAAAGGGCCAATATTCTGACTGGTGGGGAGTCACGAGCAGTGTGCCACAGGGATCGGTGCTGGGGCCGTTACTCTTCAACATATTCATCAATGACCTAGAAAAGGAGGCAAAGTGCGAGGTTATAAAATTTGCAGACGATACCAAACTGTGTGGCAGAGTTAGGTCCAGGGAGGAGTGTGAGGACCTGCAAAGGGACCTGGACAAGCTGGAAGACTGGGCAAACAAATGGCAAATGCGCTTTAACGTGGAAAAATGTAAGGTCATGCATATAGGGAAAAAGAATCCGTTGTTCAACTACAAATTGGGGGGGGCATTGTTGGGAGACAGCGGTCTTGAGAGGGACTTGGGTGTGCTGGTGGATGCATCACTGAAGCCATCTGCACAGTGCGCGGCAGCCTCGAAGAGAGCCAACAGGATGCTGGGCATCATAAAGAGGGGCATAACAACCAGGACGCGGGAAGTCATCATGCCATTGTATCGAGCGATGGTGCATCCACATCTGGAATACTGCATTCAATATTGGTCGCCGTATCTCAAGAAGGACATGGCGGTACTTGAGAGAGTCCAAAGGAGAGCAACTAAACTGGTAAGAGGGCTGGAACTCTGCCCATACGCCGAGAGGTTGGATAGGCTGGGGCTCTTCTCTCTGGAAAAAAGGAGGCTCAGGGGAGATATGATAGAGACCTTCAAGATCATGAGGGGCATGGAGAGGGTGGATAGGGACAGATTCTTCAGACTGAAGGGGACAACAGGTACGAGGGGGCATTCGGAGAAACTGAAGGGAGATAGGTTCAAAACAAATGCAAGGAAGTTTTTTTTCACCAAAGGGTCGTGGACACTTGGAATGCGCTACCGGAGGAAGTGATCAGGCAGAGTACAGTACAGGGATTCAAACAGGGATTGGACTGATTCCTGAGGGATAAAGGGATCGTGGGATACTGAGAGAGGTGCTGGGATGTATCACAGGTATAGAAAGCTAACCAGGTAATAAGTATAGAAACCCAACCAGGTCGTGCATGTGCAAGACCGGAGGGTTAGGACTTCGATGGGAAGCTAGGACTTAAATGGGAAACCAAGGTGGCAAGGGGACCCCTTCTGGAGATTCAGACAGGTCGTGACCTGTTTGGGCCGCCGCGGGAGCGGACTGCTGGGCAGGATGGACCTATGGTCTGACCCGGCGGAGGCACTGCTTATGTTCTTATGTTCATTTAGCTTACGTAAGAGCTAAATATGCCCAACAGGAATTATTATTAATCTCATATCAGAGGGAGAAAGAACAGGGGTTAATATACGTATGTACAAGGTTATCCCCCCCCCTATCTAAGAAAATCACATGAATAATTTTACACCATTGACACGTAATACAATTGTTTGAAGTTATGCCTGAACGAATGATGTTTGCTTATCAGAGGAATCAAAATATTGGTGAAATGCTGAAAATGTCTGATTGTGAGAACAAACGATGTCATTGAGAATGTGGACAGTGCCAATGATGTCCTTTGGCAATGACTGGCAAAGTATGGAGTCACCTGAAGACAGGTCAACAAATCTATGCTTGGGAAGATACATCTTGTACTACAATGAATGTAATATACTTATTTATTTAAAAAATTTCTATACCGTTTAAAACTAAACGGTTTATATAGTTTACATACATAATTTTAAAACAAAAACATGATAAACTAAACATACAAACAATCCTCAGAAATCATTTCTACAAAATACCATAGCTTGCATAGTAAGATCTTGAATAATTCATCAGCTCTGCCAGAGAGGAAATTATTGGCTAGAAAAAGGCATCTACAAATAACTGCGGCTTAAGTAATTTTCTAAACATGCCTTATACAGTGTCCGTATGTGGGACATACATTTTGTTCCATTAAAATTCGACTGACAGAGCACAAATCAAGAGTCAATACTGAAACTGATACAGCCCCTATTGTCAATCATTGGAAGAGGATGGGCCATACTTTGCTGGACATCAATTGGAGGGTTATAGATACCGTACAAGTAGGGAGGGAGGGCGGAAATTATTTTTTTTTAAACTCCTGAATCTTAAAGAACAACAGTGGATATTTAGATTAAATTCAATGGCCCCTGAAGGCTTAAATGAAGAAATAGACTGGATGTCTATTATATGATTATTTTTTGAGGTTATGTGCTATGATTAGGTCTTTGCATATAGCGGTAATACACTTCTCCCTCCGTATTCGCGGTTTCATAGAATCGCAATTTTTCAACGGGTGATTCTGCCCCCCAAAATGTTCCTTTCTTTTTGCTGTAATGTAAAAAAGTTTAACTTTTACCAATATTCACTCTGCTTCCATGTTTCTCCTACAAAATAGAAGTTTCAAAACTTTCACCCTGAAAATCGCCGGTTCACATCGTGCACAGAGAAAAATGCTGCTTCCCAGCATCCATAGAGTGAAATGCTGCTTCCCAGCATGCATAGAGAAAATCACTTGCCTGCTTAAAAGCATTGTGAATCGCTGCTTGCCTGCCCAAAAGCTTTCTGAATCGCTGCTTGCCTGCCCTAAGCATTCTGAATTTCTGCTTGCCTGTCCAAAAGCATTGTTGAATCGCTGCTTGCCTGCCAAAAATATATCTGGGATATTGCCTCTCCTTCAGGAACAGGTCAGGTCTCCCACCATGGCTACAAAGCGCAAAAGTTCAAGTGCTACTGAAAGTGCTCCCAAAAGGGAGAAAAAGGTGAAAACCTTACAAGAAAAGGTAGAATTATTGGATATGCTTCACAGAGTAAAGTCCTCCTCCGCTGTTGCTCGACACTATGGCATTAATGAGTCAACCGTTAGGTACATAAAAAAGAATGAAAAACAAATCCATGAAGCTGTTGCGGCAGCTGCACCAGCAGGTGCAAAGAGATTACATGTTGTGCGAGATGCCAATCTCTCTTGCACGGAAGCTGGAACATTTCTGTGGGTGCAGGATTGCTACAAAAAGAGAATACCGATAGACTCTGTGATGATAAGAGGAAAGGCAAGGTCTTTGTATGAAAACTTGAAGAGCAGGGAAGGTGGAATGTCACAATCCACCGACTTTCTGGCCAGTAAAGGGTGGTTTGATAAATTCCGTCACAGGTATGGCCTACGTAATGTTAGAGTGACAGGAGAAGCAGCATCTGCCAACCAGGAGGCAGCTAGAGAGTTCCCTGCTACCTTTAAGCAAATTATTGAAGATAAGGGATATGAACCTGAGCAGACATTCAATGCAGATGAAACTGCTCTCTTTTGGAAGAAAATGCCACAGAGGACTTTCATTAGCAAAGAGGATAAGCGAGCACCAGGTTTCAAGGCTGCAAGGGATAGATTGACCATGCTGCTTTGCGCAAATGCAGTAGGCCATATGATAAAGCCAACCCTGATTTATAAAGCCGCAAACCCCCGAGCCTTGAAGGAAAACGATAAGTTCCAGCTGCCTGTTTACTGGATGAGCAACAAGAAGACTTGGACAACAAGAGCTCTGTTCCTAGAGTGGTTTCATCAGTGTTTTGTGCCAGAAGTAAAAAAAATACCTGGCCAATAAAGGAATGGAATTTAAGGTTCTGTTGGCATTGGACAATGCCCCTGGACACCCAGACTCACATGAGTTCCACATAGAGGGTGTTGAGATCGTCTACTTGCCCCCCAACACAACATCTGTCATCCAGCCTCTCAACCAGGGGGGTAATAAGGACCTTCAAAGCACACTAAACACGGTATTCATTAGAGAGGATTGTCCACACTATGGATGAAGGCCACAACGTTGAGAACATCATGAAAAATTGGAAGGAATTCACTATTGCGGATGCAATCAATATTATTGAAAGAGCGGTAAAGCTGTCAAGCCAGAGACAGTGAACTTGTTTTGGAAGAATCTTTGGCCTGAATGTGTAAAAAGGGATATCAATGTAAATATCACAGAGCCAGGCCAAGAAATTATGGAAGGCATCATTAACTTGGCAAAGCAGGTGGGTGGGGAAGGCTTTGAAGATATGCATATGGAGGATATTCAAGACTTAATAGACACCAGATCAAATGAACTAACGGAAGATGATCTCATTGACCTGACCGCTCCTGAAGGAGAGGCAATACCAGATGAAGAGGAAGAGAGGAGTAGAAGAAGAGGTGCCTAAAGACAAGTTTACACTTGATAATATTGCAGAGGGCATACGCAGGTTTAATGGTGCTATTGACTTATTCTATGACATTGACCCATCCATGGTACGTGCGTTAAAGGTGAGGGAGTTAGCAGAAGCGACGATTTTGACATACAAAAATATATATAAAGAAATGCTTAAGGAGAAAGCCAGACGGAAATCACAATGTATTTTCAAAAGATACCGAGAGGGAATGCCTCTCCATCCACTACCTCACAATCCACCTCTTCCACCTATGAGGAGGCATCACCTTCGTCTCTTCGTCTTCCTCATACTGAAGACCCACTTCCACTGCCTGAGGAGGCCCCTGGTGCTTGCTTACCCTCTTCGTCTCCTCCTCCTGCAGTGCTTGTATTGGACGATGAGGATGAAGACACTGCCCCTGTTGCACAATTATCAGCTTTGTCTCCTTCTCCTGCGGTAGTTGTACAGGACGATGAGGATGAAGACACTGCCTAATTACTGTACAGTATTGTACAGGTATTCCAGTATTGCACTTTAAGTATTGAACATTTCTTTTTTTTTCCTTGTTGGGAAAGCAGTACTGTAATGTATTGAACTTTTTTGTTTACCCTGAGATTATTACAATACTTGTATTGTTCAATAAATATTGTTACATTATTCAATAAATACAGTTAATACATACAGTACTGTATCATTATTCCACCAACATTGTGAATATTTACTGTATAGTATTTAGTTGTAGTCCTTTCCATAAATCGCGAATATGAATTTTATGTTATTCGTGGTTTTAATAACAAAACCGCTGTCGTTTACAAATTAACATATGCAATTCATATTCGTGGTAATTAACATATGCAATTCATATACGCAATTAACATATGCAATTCATATAGCTGGAACGTATCCCCCGCGAATACAGAGGGAGAAGTGTACTGTTAAACCCTGCTGTATCTTCCCCAGTGGATCAGGGGTGAACATGCACTAATGTAATGAATAGTTTGCAGCAGCTTAAGAATAACTGTGCCAAAGATTGAACTCCCAAGGTGGGAAATTCTGACCAAATGGAATTCAGTATCTGATCGGTGCATGCCATTGAAGGAAAATACAAAAAGGATCTGACGTCAGACACCACTGAATGAAGGAATGGATACTGATAGATACTGTGGAGTGTGGTTTAAATTACCAAGACATTGGAAAGCAGAAAAAACACAAATGAAAAGTGTTTTTGGAAATTAGTATAAAATTAAATATGATAATATCTCTTGGGATAGCATGTAAGAAGATGTATTAAAATTATTTGATCTTGGGACATGGCATGAATTTTAAACTACATTATTTTCTGTAACAATGGAGGAGTCTCGACCCTGAGGAAGTTTAAATTGAAACATGATCGTGTCGAGAGTGGCGCTCCTTTCATTGAGCCTGAGTAGATAATTGGCTTTTATTATACAGTGTTATAAATAATTACTAAGTTCATGGAGAAAAAGTCCATAGTCTGTTATTGAGAAAGGGAAGCCACTGCTTGTCCTGGATCGGTAACATGGAATATTGCTACTCCTTGGGTTTTGGCCAGTTACTAGTGACCTGGATTGGCCACCGTGAGAATGGGCTACTGGGCTTGATGGACCATTGGTCTGACCCAGTAAGGCTATTCTTATGTTCTTATGAAAGTATTAAATAGTGAAATTTTGAAAAAAAGTTAAAAACACATCTGATGACAAATGGAGTTGATGTGGTAAACATTTTACCATCAAAAAATTTATAAATGAGTCTGCTGAGGATCTAAGAGATTTAAAAAATTAAAAAATTAAATTAAGAAGATCTAGGGGATATATGTGTTGAGTACCAAATTTATTAGCTACCTTTAATTTTTGTTAGAATCTTAATGTCTCTTCTCAATCCTCACCTTTACTCCCTATAACATATGGATTTTCTGTTCATAGGTATTCTAGGGCATAGTTTGAGCATAGCAAGCATAGAGTTGTGTATTGTGAAAATGGTTCTTGGGAAAAATCATTTACAAAGGCTCCGAAGATGGTCGGATCATTGCAGAAATCAAAAAGCAATTACTGTTTACTCATAGTATCCATCCATAATATTGAAGTCAATTTTCTGTTTCCATCAAACATAGCAACGAGTGCAAGGTTGTAGGCTCCAAGAAGATTGACTTAGTGGATAGTAGACAACTTAGAGCATATCGGACAGAATATAGTAATTTAGTAAATGACGTCAGATAAAGACCTAAATGGTCCATCCAGTCTGCCCTTTAGTTATACCCATTAAATAACTTGCTCTTCTTTGTCTGATCTTAATATTACATAAGAATAGCCTTATTGGGTCAGACAAGTGGTCCATCTAGCCCAGTAACCTGTTTCCAACAGTGACCAATCCAGGTCACAAGTACCTGCAAAAACCCAAATAGTAGCAACATTCCATGCTACCAATCCAGTACAAGGCCTATTAGGAGTAAATTGTCTTTATGCTAGATTATTTTTAATGTGTTCAGACATGGCCTTGGTTTCAGTTAGAGTTAGCAGATATGACTCCAAGGCAGCAGGTACCTAGGTAACTATACCTAGGAAATGTTTCAGTCTGTTTTCTTACAGAAAAATCAGTAAATGAATGGTTTTCTGCTGGGGAACCTTTTAAGCGGAGGCTATGAGATCACTCCAGACAAAAGCATGAAGGAGAATTGGAAATGATTTGTCCTACTGTCAGTCAAATAAGAGAGACTGTTGTGAAAGGAGGGTTGGGATAGTGTAATAGTTAGAGTAGCAGGTTGAGAACCAGAGAAGCCAAGTTCAAAATTCTGCTTCTCCCATTGATGTTCTTTGTGACCTTGAGCTAGTCACTTTACATTCCATTGCCTCAAGTACAAATTAGATTGTAAATCTACTTAAACAGGGAATTAACCATATACTTGCTTACTTTGAGCTCAGATCATAAGGCAAATCTAAAACCCAAAACAAGCGCCCAAGAAAAGGATCTGGGTGTCATCATAGACAATGTGCAGTGGCGGCCAAAAAACAAACAGGATGCTAAGAATTATTAAAAAAGGGATGGTTAACAAGACTAAGAATGTTATAATGCCCCTCTATCGCTCCATGGTTTGACCTCATCTGGAGTACTGCGTTCAATTCTAGCCTCCTTATCTGAAGAAAGATATAGTGGCACTAGAAAATGTTTAAAGAAGAGCGACCAAGATGATAAAGGGGATGGAACTCCTCTCGTATGAGGAAAGACTTAAACGGTTAGGGCTCTTCAGCTTGGAAGAGACGGCTGAGGGAAGATATGATTAAAATCTACAAAATCCTGAATGGAGTAGAATGGGTATAAGTGGATCGATTTTTCACTCTGTCTAAAATTACAAAGACAAGAGGACATTCGATGAAGTTACAGGGAAATACTTTTAAAACCAATAGGAGGAAAAATGTTTTCACTCAGAGAAAGTTAAGCTCGAGAACACATTGCCAGAGGTTGTGGTAAGAGCGGATAGAGTAGCTGGTTTTAAGAAAGGTTTGGACAATTTCCTGGAGGAAAAGTCCATAGTCTGTTATGGGGGAAGCCACTGCTTGCCCTGAATCAGTAGCATGGAATATTGCTACTCCTTGGGTTTTGGCCAGGTACTAGTGACCTAGATTGGCTACCGTGAGAACCATTAGTTTGACCCAGTAAAGCTATTCCTATGACTGCAAGACAGAACCTTAAGGATCCAAAAGAAATGGTCTTTGAATGCCAGTGCCCACAGTTTAAACTCACATCTACCATAGCTTCTTCCATGTCCTTTGGCCTAGAGGTTGGCAAACGGTATCCACAGTGAGAAGTGGCAAGATTTTAGGTTTAAGGGTTATCTCATGTGTGTGAAAAAATCATGGTGGTTAAAGTTTCCTATAACTCCTGATTCAGACACACTTCATGAATTACTGAGACCCAGAAGATTGTTCTCTGTTGGGGCATTCACAGTACTAGACTTAAGATTATGAAGGCAATTCACAGCAACACCATAACCCAGGTTCCTTGTTTGGTCTTTCTTCATTAGAGACAATCTAAGTCCAGTATGGCCCACCTGCACAGAATTCATGGCCCAAAAAGAAGCAAGCAGGCAAGGGATTAAAAGGTAGGAATGGAAGTCCTAGGAAGAGGTGGAGCTCAAACGGATATTCCTGGATACAAGCATTCAGGTATAAACAAATAAGAATCAAATTCCAGAGGCAAATCTTGCCAGATCCTAATCCAGTTTGACAGACCAAAAAGGCAGCCATTAAAGCCTCATTGTTACAGTCCATCTTTGAGAGATGTTTCAAAACGTCATAGCATTCTGGCCCCATAAGCCCATTTTATTCAAAGTATACTACAAAGAATGCTGAAGCCAAATGGCTTTAGTAGCCAGATACATGCTTAAAAGGTATGTGTGGCACCATAACTTAAGACAACAGGATCTTTACTTCAAATAGGAAAGATAATGTGAACCACCATGGATTTGTGGTTGTAGGGTAAATAAAATTGAGCATTAGTTTAAAACCCTTGAAAGAATTTGATTCCAGTAAAACACAATATTGCTGCAGGCATGAAAGCTATAGAAGCTAATTATTGTAGCTGTAATTCAACAGGTGCATCTAGTGTGAGGATCAAAATAAATGCATTGATCTGTCCCTGATGCTCTGAGCAGTTAGGACCTTAGTCAGCTTGGTGTTATCCATTTAGCCAAAGTCTGATGTGACAATTTTTTTTAATAGGAAGGATCCTGGGCTTGGCAACTGGCCGAAGTCAAAGGATGAGGCAGGAAGAACCAAAGGACAGGCCCCCCTCCCCCTGACACAGCCACCTTCTCCTTGGGTTGAGCGCTAAGGTGTTGGCATCCACCAGGCCATGGCTGCACAAGGTCAGTGCCTAGGGGGTGCAACTGGACACACAAAATGTTGACAATCAGGACCAGTCTGGGTTTGAAGAGTAATAAACTCAGTGGGTTCAGGAAACGCAAAGGTGGTAGAGAACCAAGTTTGACTAAAAAGGCAGCTGAGGCCTGCGTGTGCATGCATATTGCTGTGTATGGGTAATTTTCAGTGTGAGTGGCAAGCAGCTTAATTTGTGGCAGCCTTTTAATTCACATGCATATTTAGTGCAAATATATTTATTTATTCAATTTTCTATACCATTCTCCCAGGGGAACGTTGAACGGTTTACTTGAATTATTCAGATACTCAAGCATTTTTCCTTGGGCTTCTGGTGGGCTCACAATCTATCTTATGTACCTGGAGCAAGGGAGGATTAAGTGACTTGCCCAGGGTCACAAGGAGCAGCTCTAACCTCTGTGCCTGAATGGTGCTGAATGTTCATATTGGCTATTTGCTGCTATCTATTTAGTTGAGTCATGCTGTTTGTTCTCTTCAGCAGGCCTAAAGTGAATGTACAGTATATGGGATTATAGATTGTCTTGTAGATTATCTGGAAAATGGCACTTCACATCCACTTTCCATATAATCTCTCTGCCATCCATCTGCCCCTTCAATGTATGGATAGTGGTAGATTGATTAGAAAAATTTTTGGCCGCTGATAAATATAACTTCCCTATCTGTGTATTTTATGGAAAATATCTCTTAAGTCACACAACTTTGCAACTACAGTCATGTGAAAAAATTAGGACACCCCATGAAATATTCAGTTCTTTCTTAAGAAATGTTCACATATCAGTGTAAAATCTTTTTTTATTTATTTATTTATTTATCTTGGGGGAAAAAGTGATGTAATTGCAGGTAAACAATAAAAATTTTCCTTGATTTACTCATGAAACAAAAGATATCCACAAAAATGTGTATTCTAACTGAGGAATAAATTAAGATGCCCTATACCCTAATATCTAGTGTTACCCCCTTTGGCTGAAATAACTGCAGTGAGATGCTTCTTGTAGCTTTCTACCAATCTCTGACATCGGTCTGAGGAAAGTTTATCCCACTCCTCAATGCAGAATTCTTTCAGGTGTGAGATGTTTGAGGGGTTTCTTGCATGTACATCCTGTTTCAAATCACCCCACAGTATCTCAGTGGGATTAATATCAGGGCTTTGACTTGGCCACTCCAGGACTCTCCATTTCTTAGTTTTTTGGTATGCTTTGGGTCATTTAACGGACCAAATCCCTAACGCTCCCCTCTTCCGCCATAACGTTTCCCCTTCTCCACCTTAGAAAACAGATTAAAACCCCTCTTTGCAACAGACCTACCCCTCAATGCCCCCCTTCCCCCCATCTCACCCCCCCTCTCCTCTTCCTTACTTTTCCGCCCGCCCCCCTTCTAAGTTTGTTGCTCCCCCCCTCCCTTTTTTTCCAGCTAATATGCTTTGTTCCCCCCCTCTCTTAAACTTAATTGTATCCTACTACAGCACACTCTGTATGTACCCCATATTTGGCCCTTCCCTCATCTAAATTGTTAATGTAAACGAGTTTGACCCTACGATTGCTTTGTTATGTTCTTCTTTTTTCTAATCGCACTGTATGTAATTCATCTATCTGTTGTGAACCGCCTTGAACTCCCTGGGTATGGCAGTATACAAAATAAAATATTATTATTATTATTGTGTTACAGGGTCTAGTTCCGCTTCAGTTTTAATTTTATAATAATAATAACTTTATTTTTCTATACCGCCATAGTCAGCGACTTCTAGGCGGTTCACATTGAAAGAAGGCTGGAATAGAAAAGATACATATTAATAGGAGTTCCATGGGTAAAGAATACATGAAAATTGGAGCTTCCTGAGAGATTGAAATAGCGTTTATAGAGGGGAGTATCATAGTGAGAGAGGGTGGTCTGTTTTAGTCAATGAATTTGTCGAATAGGGCGGTTTTAATAGATTTTAAGAATGTATTGTAAGTCAGTTTGAGTTCATTTATGCAGCTTCTCAGCCAGACTTGCTGTCTATTTGCTTGGAACATAAATGTAATGTAATGTAATTTATTTCTTACTAGTTGTTTATCCTGTTACATTAACGGGTGCTAGCAGCCCTTCTCCCTTATTTTTACCTCCTCCCTGTCCAGCAACACCTCTCCCCCTTTCCCTGCTCCCCCCATATAGCAGTAGCCCTTCTCCTTTTATCTCCCCCTGTCCAGCAGCACCCCTCCCATTCCCTCCTCCCCCTGTCCAGCAGTAGCTCTTCTCCTTTATGTCCTGCTCCCCCCCCTGTCCAGCAGTAGCCCCAGGAAAAGAGTGAGGATCACAGGACCAAAGCTTTTACTCCAATCCTCTTGATGTCTGACATCCAAATAGGGGAAATCCACTCTCCCCATCTCCTTGCTCTTGCTGCACTTCCTCCTCGGCTATACACACGCACACACACACTTACATAAAGCTCTCCGGCTCCTCACGCCCCTCCTCCACCTTCCGCTTCTTCGGCGGGGGCCAACGTTTTCTTTATTTTGTTTTCTTTTCTTTTCGCGTGTTCCTCCATCACGGAAAAACAGTACTACCGGCCAGCAGTCCCTTGCCGCCCCTTTCCCGCAGTCCCAACAAACGTCCTTACTCCAGCAAGGGCCACAGCACTCTAAACACGCTGCTTCGCGGCCTGCTACTGCCCTGATTTGCTCTGCCTGTGTCGGGCAGAGCAAATCAGGGCAGTAGCAGGCCGCGAAGCAGCGTGTTTAGAGTGCTGCGGCCCCTGCTGGAGTAAGGACGTTTGTTGGGACCGCGGGGCGGGAAGAGAAGAGGAGCGGTGGCAAGGAACTAAGGGAGCCGAAGGGAGGGTCGGATGGGAGGCTGAACAGGGGTTCGGGTGTGCCGGGGAGATGAACAAAGACGACGCCGACGACCGGATATAGAGAGAGCCGCTGCAGCGTCTCTGAAGTTGAAAAAAACTTCGGCCCGTCTCCGTGCTCGGCCGCGGCGGGCTACAGCTTTCGCAGCCTGCAGCCGCCGACAGTCGCGGCGGCGACATCCGTCTTGACATTTTTGTTGTTGTTGTTGAATGACGCGGCGGGGGATCGTGAGAGGAGCCACCGCCGCGTCTTGCAAAGAACCGTAAGCCGCGCATACCTATGTGTCGCTACAGCTCACAGAAAACCGGCGCATACATAGGAAGTGCGCATGCGCAGCTTACCATTTTATTATATTAGATATACCGCTAAATTCCGTTAGGATTCTAAGCGGTTTACAGAAACTAGACAATAGGGTGCATTAAAATTATAAATAATATAGGTACTTAGAAATTCCCTTACTGTCCCGAAGGCTCACAATCTAACTAAAGTACCTGGAAAAATGACAATTAGTAGAGTAATGAAGAAATAAAATAGAGATAGATGAGAAAAATAAGAAAATAAACATTCTAATAAGACTACAATGATCTAAAGGACTTTGAAAGGTTGAAAAAAAAAAAAAAAGAGGGGAGATAGGAAATAGATGCAGAAGGGAGAACCGTTGAAACTATAGAATTCTGGGGAAATTTAAATGAAATTTAAATATTAAAATAAAAACCAAAAAAAAACAAGTGGCAAAACAATGAATGAGATTTAAAAAAAAAATATCATAAACTAAAAAGAAAGTGAAAAATAAAAACAAAACAGTCAAGACTGAAGTCCAGGAAGGATTTGTATCTGCAGCCTGTGATCTTTGGGTATGCAAAGATATTTTTGTTTCTGGTCGTTCGTGTGGGGTTATGCAGAATGAAGTGAGTTTGCAGGTAGGAAGGTGCTAGCTCCCAGACTTGTTTGAAACAGATACATGCAAATTTGAATAGTATTTGCGCTTCTATTGGTAGCCAGTGCAATTTTTTTTTGTTTTTTATCATTTGTTATACCGCAATCACCATATTAGAGACTTCAGCGGTTTACATTCTAAATTATATTAAATAATAATAACAATAATGAGAACTTTGTACAAATAAGAGAAAAAAGAACAGACAATCAAGAGCAGACAATCTTGAGTTCAAATTGAAAGAAAGAGAGGAGCAGAAGAGCAGAAAGAGAATCAGAGCGTAGGGAAAAATAAATAAATAAATAAAATATTAATAAGATTTTCTCATAAACTGAACAGATCAATCAATCAATAATAACAAAAACAAGTATAATAGAAAGATAACGGGGAGTAATTTAAAATCTGTCATTAAGGCAGCTTGGTCTCCACAGCAGGACAACTTCTGCAATCAGGACGGTCTCACATGTTCCTCAAGCATCCTCTGATACACAGTAAAATTCATGGTGGATTCTATGAAGGTGAGCTGGCCAGGTCCTGCTGCAGCAAAGCATTCCCAAACCATGACACTTCCATCTCCATGCTTTACAGTTGGTATGAGGTTCTTTTCCTGGAATGCTGTATTTGGTGTATGCCAAACATGTCCTCTTTTCTGGTGTCCAGATAATTCAATTTTAGACTCATCTGTCCATAGAACACTATTCCAGAAGTCCTGGTGTTTGTCTACGTTCTCTCTGGCAAACTTCAGTCAGGCCTTGATTTTTCTCTTAGAGAGCAAAGGTTTCCTCCTTACACACCTCCTATGCAATTTAAATTTGTGCAGTCTCTTTCTGATTGTAGAGGCATGCACTTTCACACCAACAATAGCAAGAGTCTGCTGTAGGTCCCGTGATGACATTTTAGGGGTTTTGGAGACTTCTTTTAGGCCTAGATTCACTAACCCTCCCAATCCGTGTGTGATCCGTTTCCGTTTGCATGCAGGCCGACGAATTCACTAAAGGCCTGCATGCAAATGGGGACGATCGTTAACACGCCCCCTACCCACGGCCAGGATCACTAGAGAGCGATCCCCGCTCATGCACAAACCCTGACAGTAGTGACAGGAGAAGCAGCCTCCTGTCACTGTTGTCAGGGCTCAGCCCCAATCTCTCTTGCCTGCCCTGCTCTGCCCTGATATCTCTTGCCTGCTCGCCGGACTCTCCTGCTCTCTGCCGCCGTTCCCTGCAGTGCAAGCCCGTGGTTTTAAAGCAGGCCTGCACTGCGGGGAAATACAGCAGAGAGCAGGAAAGTCCAGTGAGCAGGCAGGAGAGATCAGGGCAGGCAGGAGAACTTACACTAGCCCCACACACCGGCCCTGCCCGACCCCCCCCCCCCCCCCCCGACATCCAAGTTGGGAGCAGGAGGGGTGCTCAGTCCCTCCTGCTTCTTAGGCTCACCAACCCCTTGGCCGGGCCCAACCCGCCCCCCCCCCTCCCCTCCCCCACCTCCAAGTTGTGAGCAGGAGGAGTGCTCAGTTCCTCCTGCTCCTCCGGATCCAGCGACGCGTCTGCCTGGGCCTTAGGCAAAGTAGTTTCTTTTTTTTTAAAGTAGTTTTTAGTAGCTTTAAACTCGTGGGTTAAAACCAAGGCTCGCAGGGTGGGGAATGGCAGTGCAGGGTGGCAGGACTTCAGGGAGATTCGGGGCAGTGCAGGGCAGCAGGACTTCGGGGCAGTGCAGGGCAGCAGGACTTTGGGGCAGCGAGCAGGACTTCGGGGCAGTGCAGGGCGGCAGAACTTCGGGGCAGAGAGCAGGATATGCAGTTGGAAACCACTGAACGACTGGTCCCCAGCAGTCGCTTTTGGAGTTGATTGGCCAGCCTAGTTGGATAGGAAATTTGTTTATTGAATCGCGTCCCCTCATTTGCATGCACGGATTGGAAGCGGATCATAGGAGAGGTTAGTGAATCAGGCCGGAGGGAATTTGGTCGCTAAGGGGTCGCAAACCGATCGGTATACGATCGGTTTGCTTAGTGAATCTAGGCCTAAATGTCTGAGGTTTAAGTAGGACAAATCTGCTTCAAAATGCTGAGTAATGATCTAATTATGTGCAACTGTGATACACCTGAGTGTGATTTTTTTTGAGACACTTTAAGTGGGAGGATATATGTGTGTGTGGGGGGGTGGTCCTAATTTATTCCTTGTTTAGAATACACATTTTTGTGGATATCTTTTGTTTCATGACTAAATCAAGGAAAATTTTTGTTGTTTACCTGCAATTACATCACTTCCTTTTCCAGAGAAAAATAAAAAAAAAGATTTGACATCCATCCTAGTGAACATTTCTTAAGAAAGAAATGAATATTTCATGGGGTGTCCTAATTTTTTCACATTACTGTATATAAAAATATTAATGATTTGTCCATTGAACAGAAATGAAACATGAGTGACATCAGTTTTCCCCATAAAGTTCTCTCTCCTACCCTGATCTCCTACCCCCTCCAAAAAAAAAAAAAAAAAAAAATTTATATAACAAATTTATATAACAAAGCACATCTTAGACAATATACTTCATGTTCAAGAGACATTCTTTTCCATGCACAAAAACCTTGTGCGATCCTTTGCAGCAAAATACACAGCTTTGCTGTTAAGCACGCTTTATATAAAAATAAGTTGGAAATTTACACACCTTCAAGCACATCATCCATCCTATTTAGCAGACTTCTCTGTGAAGGCGTAGTGATATTCTGGTTATATATAAGAACACAGTATATGACAGCACATAAAGACCTTCATGGTCCATCCAGTCTGCCTGACAAAGCGGCCAGAAGTGCACCTGTCGCTATTGTATGCGCAAGTCATAGTCATTCATGATGAAACACTGGCTTACAACCACATATGATAAAACCAAAAGTATTGCTAGCAGTATTTAATTGCTAATTTCAACCCCTTCCTCTTGAGCACCCTCACTTACATCAAACAATGATAAAATGTTAATACAATATGCAAACTTGACTATTTGGACACATAACCATAGAAGTCTGGTCTTACTTTCAGACTACTAGAGTTGGCAAATCTTCATCTGTCTTTTGCCGTTTGCAGGACACAGATTGTAAAAATCTGTCCCATATAAGTCTATACAAACTGCCCGGGGAGTCCCAGATACAGTGTTTAAGTATACTCTAAAGTATTGAAGCATCTACATGGTATATGTATGGCAATTTAGTTTAGGATGATCTGGAGAGGGCTTCAGTGAAAACTCTAATAATTTAGAATGTGAGGACAGTGCCCCGCAAATGGTAAGGTGGTTTAGATAGACTGGAGTGGGCTTTGACAACAACTCTAGTAGTTAAAACCTAAGGACAGTTCCTAGCGGATTTTATGTCCCAGAAATGCCAAAGAAAATACAATTTAATCATGAATTAATAAGGAGTATGACTATTGGACAGACATTGGCCATCATTTACTATATAACTATGATAGCGTTTGAGTGAGCATGTTGTATATAAGAAATTTAAATAAACTACCTACAGAAAACCATTTATTCCAATTAACAATTCCACCTATATTAACCCAATTTAACACATCTCCCAGCGCTCTTCACACAAATGAGCAATCTCATAGCCTTCCCCCAAATCTGGAACCTACAGACTGATAAGTCTGGCTCTTTTACTCAGTAAATTAATGAAAATACTTTTTAAACAGACTAGTGAATTTTCTGGTATCCACTGGATTGCAGGACCAGAGGCAGCAATATTTCACTAGCGTTCTAGATGTGGAATGCTCATTTTAGCGAAGCCTTTGATGTGGTCTTGCACAGACAACTAATATGAGCACCTTTCTCTTTCTAGGAGGAAATATTTTTCACTCAAAGAATAGTTAAGCTTTGGACCTCATCAGAGGATGTGGTAACAGCGATTAGTGTAGCCAGGTTTGAAAAGGGTTGTTACTGATTGACTAAATAAATATATACTTATTGAAACCAGTATATAGCGTGCGAGGTCTCATTACCGAGGTAGGCCTGGACAGCTGCCTACGTCAGATTAAGTCCCCATGTCACTGTATGCTTTCCAAGGGAGATGTGCACCTAATATCAAGTTTGAAGTTTAATAGAGATTTGATTAATCGCTTAATCACAATTCTAAGCGATGCACATAATAATAAAATCACAAAGTATGGGGAACAATACAATGGATAACAAAAACAAGGTCCAACAGGACTATTGACAAACTTAACAGAACTAAGAACATAAGGGAGGGAAGGGATAAGAACTACAAATTATTTAAAAGTTAAAGGGACATACAAGGAAGACTTTATGCCACTCCTAGGAAGATGTGCATCTAGTTTACCCTTAAATCCTAGAACAGTGGATTCTGCAATTATTTCCTCCGGGAGAGCATATCCAGGCGTCCACCACTCGCTGTGTGTAACAGAACTTCCTGATATTCATCCTGGACCTGTCTCCCCTTAGCTTCAGTCTGTGTCACATTGGACATTGTAAATAGCTGCTTACCCTGCTCTATTATGTTGAATCCTTTCAGTATTTTGAAGGTCTCGTTCAGATCCCCTCGCAGTCTCCTCTTCTCGAGGGAGAACAATCCCAGTCTCCTAAGTCATTCCTCGTAGTTCAGGTTCTCCATACCATTCACTAGATTTGTTGCTCATCTCTGCACCCTCTCTAGCAGTTTTATATCCTTCTTTAGGTATGGGGACCAATGCTGGATGCAGTATTCCAGGTGCGGTCTGACCATGGCTCTGTAGAGCGGTACTATAACTTTCTCTGATCTCCTTGTGATACCCTTCTTTATCACGCCTAGCATTCTATTTGCTTTCTTCACTGCCGCCACACATTGCGCCGACGGCTTCAGGGTCCTATCTATCAGTACACCCAGGTCCCTTTCCTGTTCGGTCTTTTCCAGGGTTACACCTGACATACTATACTTGTGATCTTTATTTTTTCTGCCCAGATGCATCACTTTGCATTTTTCCACACTAAACTTTGTCTGCCCACTTCTCCAATTGATTTAAGTCGCTCTGGAGTTCTTTGCTGTCTTTCTGTGATCTGATTGCCTGGCATAGCTTTGTGTCGTCTGCGAACTTGATGATTTCACTGGATATTCCTTCTTCTAGGTCATTTATGAAAATATTAAATAAGATGGGTCCAAGCACTGAGCCCTGAGGTACACCACTAGTCACTTTTTCCCATTCTGAGAACTTCCCATTTATGCCCACTCTCTGTTTTCTGTTCTCCAGCCATTTGCCTATCCATCTTAGTACATCTCCCCCTATTCCATGGCCTTGTAGTTTCCTGAGAAGTCTTACATGTGGAACATTGTCGAACGCTTTCTGAAAGTCCAAGTATACAATATCCACCGGTTCTCCACTATCAATTTGTCTGTTCACTGTCTCAAAAAATTGGAGTAGGTTCGTCAAACATGATTTCCCTTTCCTGGACCCATGTTGACTGGCTCCCATCAGGTCGTGTGTGTCTAGATGCCGGACTATGCTATCTTTGATCAGCGCCTCAACCATCTTTCCATGGACAGACATGAGGCTCACAGTTCTGTAGTTGCCTGGCACACCTCTTGATCCTTTCTTAAATATTGGCGTAACGTTCGCTATCTTCCAGTCGTCAAGTATTTGTCCTGTTTTGATTGATAAGTTGGCAAGTTTTTGCAATAGTTCTCCGATTTCAAATTTCACTTCTTTTAGGACTCTTGGATGAATTCCGTCCGGTCCAGGAGATTTATCACTTTTAAGTTTGTCTATCTGGTGGTAAATCTGGTCCAAATCCACTTCTGCTGTGGTGAGTCGCAGTGAAAGTGTTCTGCAACTCCCTTGAACACTTTCACTGTGTCCGGTATTGTTGCGGTGTCTTCCTTTGTAAAGACAGACGCAAAGAAGGAATTCAGTCTGTCTGCAATTTGTCATCCTTGACGCACCTTTTTTCTCCCAGGTCGTCCAGCGGTCCCACCGCCTCCCGTGCAGGTTTTTTCCCTTTTATGTATCTAAAAAAGAGCTTAAAAGTTTTGGCCTCTTGCGCTATTTTCTCCTCGTAGACCTTTTTGGCAACCCTCACCGACTTGTGACATTTTTTCTGATCATCTCTGTTTGATCCAAGCTTCAGATGTTCTTGTGTGTTTCCACGTCTTAAACGAGTCCTTCTTTTCATTTATGGCTTCCTTCACCTCTTTGGTAAGCCACGCCGGTTCTCTTTTGCCTTTGGTTTTCTTGACTTTGGACATCTGCGGAATGTAGAGGTTTTGTGCTTCCGTGATAGTATTTTTCAGTAGGGACCGTGCCTGTTCCACCGTTGTGACTTTGCCCAATTTTTTCTTGATCCGCCCTTTTACCATGGCTCTCATGCTGTTGTATCTTCCCTTTTTAAAGTTTAAAGTCATGGTTGAGGTTTTGGTACTTTTCCCTTTTCGGGCATCAAGTTTGAAGTTGATCATGTTGTGATCGCTCGTCCCCAGTGGGACTGTGACTTGTATTTCCTTTGCTGGACCCATAATGCCAGTTATGATCAAGTCCAAGGTGGTGTTTCCTCTCATCGGTTCTCCTACCATCTGTTCCAGGAAGCAGTCCCCTAGCACTTCCAGGAATTTTGCCTCTGTGCCACAGCTAGAGGTTTCTAGGTCCCAGTCTATTCCTGGGAAATTGAAGTCCCCCAAGATTATGACATTACCTGTCTTACATTTTTGTTTAATTTCTTCTATCATTTCCGAGTCAGTCTCCTCCCTCTGTCCCGGCGGTCGGTAGTAAAGGCCAATCTTTATGTCAGCATCGTTGTGTCTGGGAATTCTGATCCAGAGGGATTCCAGCTTCTCCTTCTCTTCCGTCATAGCTTCTCTCACCGAATCCAATGCCTCCATCTTTCTGCCCCACTCTATCCTTTCTGTACAGTTTGTATCCCTGCAGTACTGTGTCCCAGTTGTTTTCGTCATTCCACCATGTTTCTGTTATGCCAATGATTTCCAGTTCATCGTTTTTCGCTATTGCTTCTAACTCTCCTATCTTGTTCCCTAGACTTCTAGCATTGGTATACATACATTTGAGTTCTCCTTGTGTTACCTTCTTGGACTTTCTAGGCCTAGCAGTATCTATTGTTCCTTACACGGTATCCTTCTCTGCTGCTGTGTTGTCTCCCTCATTCGTTCTGTGGTTGACCCCTCCCGTGTCTAAATCGTTTCCTGTAGTTCCTTCTACGGAGCATCCTTTCGCCTGGGCCATCGACTGGTGATCGACTGTCAGCTTTCCCCTATCCTTCAGTTTAAAGCCTTCTCTATGGCCCTCTTCATGTTGCCTGCCAGTACTCTCACTCCTTCCTTGTTGAGGTGCAGTCCGTCTTTTCTGCAGTACTTGCTTTTTTCCCCAGAACGCCATCCATTTGCGCACGAAGTCAAAGTGTTCCTCTGCGCACCATTGTCTCATCCAGGCATTGATTTCTTGCAGCTCCCCCTGTCTCTTTGCATGCTCTCTTGGTACCGAGAGGATCTTGGAGAAGGCCACCTTCACCTCCCTGATCTTCAATTTTCTTCCGAGTGAGCGGAGCTGTCCCTTCATCTCTTCCCTGTCATACTTCCCGTCCGCTCACATCGTTGGTTCCCACGTGGATAAGCACAGCAGTGTCCTCTCCCTCAGCCTTGTCTATGATCCTGGAGATCCTGTTGGCCACATCCTTCACTCTTTCTCCAGGCAGGCAGGTAACGATTCTATCCTCTCTCCCTCCTGCGGTGTGGCTGTCCACATGACGTACGATGGAGTCTCTCACGATGATCCCCATCTTCTTTATTCGCAGGTTCCTTGAGGGGTCATAGGTTGACATCCATGGTATAGGACCAATCTTCCTCCTGTGGTACTCGTGAGGCTGCTTTCTGTTCTTTGGGTGGGGGGACGTCCCCCCGCAGTCTCCCTCTTGCTTCTGGTGTGCGATTGCCCCTTATCTCTGCTTCCGTTCCTCTAGAAATCGTAAGGGTGTCCTCGCTACCCTTGTCCAGACCTTTTTCCTGTGCTCGACGTAGGAGAAAATAAAGACTTTGCGTAAGGGAGGCAGATCTAAAAGTGCGAAAAGTGGATTTTAGAACAGTATCCCAATCAGTATCAGAAATGGATATGCCAAGGTTTTCTTCCCATGTCTTTTTCAGAGTAGAGGTTAGAGTAGAGGGAAGTTGTTTAAAAAAATTATAGAATTTTGAAGCTGTGTGGCCTAAAATTAAAAAGTGTTTAGAGAGGATATAGAGAGTGGGGACGTGAGTAGCAAATGTTGTATTGAAGCCAAATTTTCTAATTGAGGAATGAAGCTGCAGCCATTGATAAAATTGGGCATCAGGAATGGAGAATTTAGTTTGTAGCTCTAAAGGTATTCCACGATCCATCAGAATGACATAGGGATGCAGTATCCCAAAGTTGTTGACGTTGCCATAATGGCCAGGAAATGTGTTTCTTTCCAATCTGAAATAGGCGGTTATGCCATATAGGGCAAAAGGTAGACTGAAGCCAAGGGTGCTCTAAACATTTATCTAGATCCATCAATGTTTTATGAGTAGTGCGTATTAATGGATTGCCAAGGCAAGATTGTAAATAAGATGAGCCCAGCATAAGCGAGATTTCTAAGCATAACCAATTGGGGATATCATCTAGTTCCGTTTTATGAAGCCCTATGGTAGAGACTAAGGTCTGGGAAATTAACCCCTCCTAAAAGTTTGGGAGCTTTTAATTTTTGGAGCGATATACGATGAGGTTTATTGTTCCAAAGGAAGTTAAGCATCAAAGTTTCCAATTGACGGTAAAAGGAGGAAGCATTATTGGAAACATGTTTAGCATGTATGTTAGTTTAGGGACTACCATCATTTTTAAGGTATCAAGTCTACCCCACCAGGAGAGGTGTAAGAGAGACCAGGAGGATAGAATATTTTTAGTTGTGGAGACAGATTTAGCGATAAGCAAGGCTGCTGTAGATTTAATATCTCTATCAAAAGGTATGCCTAAGTATTTCATACCTGAACTAACCCATGTGAATGGATAAAGGGGAATGTGGAAGGGAATGCAGGCTTCGTTAAGTGGCATAAGCTCTATTTTATCCCAATTTACTCTGTAACCTGACATGTTGGAGAATGATGAAATAAGATTGACCAGGGACATGAGAGAAGATTGTGGATTCGATAGGTAAAGTAATATGTCATCTGCATAGACTTATAATTTGAATTCAATGTTAGCAATAGTAATACCTTCGATGGAGTTGGATTGTCTAACAGCGGATAATAATGGTTCAAGGGCTAAATTAAATAGAAGTGGGGACATAGGGCATCCCTGCCTAGTGCCTCTGGAGTGTAAAGGGATGGGAAATTTCATCATTAACTACTAATTTGGCAATGGGATCATTATATAAAAGTGACACCATATGAATAAATTCTGCAGGAAGGCCAAAATGAGCAAGTACCTTGAATAAGTATCTCCACTCTACCCTGTCAAAAGCCTTCTCCGCATCAAGAGAAGCTATCATCAGAGGATGCTAATCAGACAGGGCAGAGTGGAGTACATGACAAAGTAACCTGGTATTGTCTGCTCCATACTGGCCCTTGAGAAATCCAACCTGATCCCTGTGAATTGAACATGGCATGATCTTCTCTAAGCGAAACAAAAGTATTTTAGCAAAGATCTTATAGTCCAAGTTCAATAGAGATATGGGGCGGTAGTTTTTTACCAGATAAGTATCTCTGTTCGGTTTTGGGAGTACGATATTAGCTTCATGAAAACGATGGAGGTTGCTCGGGGAAGAAATGAGAGATTGGTAATAAGCAAGGAGATGTGGAGTCAAAAAAGAAGATAATGATTTGTAGAATTCAGATGAAAGGCCATCCGGTCCAGGTGCTTTGGCTGAGGCCATGGAGGAAATGGCTTTGGTAATCTCTTCCGGTGAACTAGGGTGTTGTAGAGAGTCACGCTGATATTCAGTCACAGAGGGTAGGGTTAAGGATTGTAGAAATTCCAATATTTGAAGGTCCGGGCAGGATATTTCAGAAGCATACAGGGATTCATAGAAGACACGGAAATCTTCAAGAATGTCTTTGGTAGTGGTATGAATGGTTCCAGAGGAGGAAGTTATATGAGACATTCTATGCTTCATTCTGCGGCCTTTCAAGTAGAAAGCCAAGAGACGACCAGCCTTATTCGAGTGAGCATAGTACATGGTAGATTGTCTAAACATTGAATGGGAGGCAAAGTTGCTAAATATTTCATTGTATTGAAATTTGAGAGTTTGCAAGGTTTTGTAGAGGTGTGGATCAAATTTGTCATACAGACTGGTTTCATGAGAGTGGATTTCTGCTTCTAGCCAAAGTAAGTCAGCCTTTTTTTGCTTGAGACGAAATGCGGAATAGCTAATCGTTTCACCACGTATCCATGCTTTGTAGGCTTCCCATAAGATAGAGTAGTCAGTAACTGAATTCTGGTTAGTGGTGAAGAACATTTTAGATTCATGAGTAAGATGAGATAAAAAAATCTTCGTCATGTAGCAGAATATTATTCATTCTCCAAAATTTTGTCTTTGGTGACATCCACAGGAGAGAGCAGGAAACAGTGGCATGGTCTGAGATGACAAATATCATGAATTTTAGCAGTTTCAGTCATATTAAGAATGTCTTTGGACCCTAGGATATAGTCGATTCTGGAATAGGTTTTATGAGGAGCAGAGTAAAATGTGAAATCTTTTGTAGTGGGGTATAATATTCTCAAAATGTCAGACCATCCATAATTGTTCATTGCACTGGAAAGTGTAGATCTGGAACGAAGTTTGGAGGGACGACAGAGAGATGATCTATCTATGAAAGAATCAATAGGAAAGTTGAAGTCCCCAGCAATAATGGTGTGTTCAGATAAGAGAGGAGATGGTTATAGTATTGAAAGAACTGAAAAAAATCCAGATCATCTGAATTAGGGGCATATATGTTCAGTAAATTTAGTGGCATACCATCAATGGTCCCCTCAATATATGACCAGCGACCAGTGGGATCAAATTTATGAAGAGAAAGTTGAAAATTGATGTTTTTGCTGATGAGAATAATGGTTCCATTTTTTTTACCATCGGCCAGAGCTGCAAAACAATGTTGGATCCAACCACCAGATAATTTTTGAGCTTCTGCAATAGTTAGATGGGATTCTTGAATCAGGCATATATCAGCATTCAGATGTTTGAAATATTGAAGGATTTTTTTTTTCGTTTAATAGGGTTTGAGATGTCTTTAACATTCAAAGAAACTGAGTTAATTCTAGTCATTAGAAGTCATGGGAAGAAAATATGTAGAGGATCCTTATGGAAAAAACTGCTACTGGACTTATACTGCGCTGGGATATCCGGTAAGATCGGCCTCCAGCTTGAGAGAGAGTAATGTGAAAGAAAAACGTGAAAAAAGCACAAGCAAATTTTTGAAGATGGGAAAAAACAAAAAGAAAAATAAACATGACTCATGATGGTGCCAAATACGAAGAAGGTGGAAAAAGAAGACCAGTGATAGGGTTGCAGGCCGACAAAATGTGCCCAGCATACAGCTCCTCGGCCCAAAAGAAGCTATCATAAGAGAGAGGCAAAGGTGAGATCAATCCGTAAATATGAACAGTTCAGTAAGAGATTTAGGTCATTTCACAGACGTTTTCATCCAAGAATTTTTGCAGATCTTTAGGATCTTCAAAGTTTTTGGTGGTGTTGCGGTAAGTTACTCTCATTTTGGCTGGATAGAATAGGCCATATTGTGCGCCAATACTTTTGAGATGAGAGCGCATGGAGAGGAAAGTTTTCCTTTTTTGAGCAGAGGATTTCAATAAATCTGGAACGAACAAAACTTTTGTAGTCTCCACCAACAGGGGGGGTTTAGATTTTGCAATTTGCAATATTTGTAAGGTTTTTTGGTATCGAAGGATCTTCATAACTATTGGTCTTGCATATTTAAATTGATATGGAGGGCCAGAAGGTACCTGATGGGCCCTTTCTATCTCCAGAGGCGGTGAAAATTGTATATTTAATATTTTCAGAAGGAAATCTTGTAAATATAAGATAATATCCTTACCCTCCAAGGTTTCAGGTAGGCCAATAAGGCGCACGTTATTTCTGTGCATACGGTTAGACATGTCTTCAATGTCGCGCTGAATAAGATCAATCTTGTGTAGGCCCCGTTCCTGAAGTTGAATATCGTGAGCCGCCATGTGCTCCTCGGTGAGGTCTAGGTGAGCGCTATATTGTTTGAGCTGAAGGGTAAGATTGTTAATTTCCGATCGGATGTCTTCGGTAGCCGCAAGATTATCCTACATGAGGATACGCAAGATTTGTAAGTCAGCAGCGATCGAAGCTCCCTGATCTTTAGTAGCGGCTGAGCACGCCTTTTCAGGTGACGGAGGTTCATGTTTGGAGCGCTTTGACGCATTATGCGTAGCGGTGGTAGTAGTTGGCGGTGAACCGTCAGGTTTATTAGATGGAGAAGACATAGCGATCGTGCTAGATATAAGTACTGACCTCTTAGACGGTTTGAACGGATTGAAATCAAGGTTTTAGAAGAAGGCTGGAGCAGAGGAGTTAGCTAGGCTGCCATCTTGTGCACGGTCACGTGACCCACCCCATCTTGTGCATGGTCATGTGACCCACCATTAAGGAATAACTATAAATTGTAGTTTTGAGGCCCTGGATTTTGGAAATTGTGATTTATTTGATTTAGCTTCATAAACATACTTGTGATGGTGTTTGGGTGAAAACTGTACAGGTCTCTTTCCATATTCATGGTTTTGGGATTCACAAATTCAGTTATTTGTAAGTCTCCAAACAAGCAGCCTCCTCTCCCGCCTCCACAGTTTGCCTTTAAAGCCCTGGTGGTGTTGCAGTGAAGTGGGGCAAGAGTGATCATCCCTGTGAAGATCCTCTTGCCCTGTGAAGATCCATGATCAAAACCGGCTGCTGCAAGTTCTCACGGTCTCGTGAGACTGCTGTGATAACTTGAGGCAGCCATTTTTGATAGTAGATCTGCACAGGACAGGAGTATAGGAAGATCACTCTTGTCCCACTTCACCACTAAACCACCAGGGCTTTAAAGTTAAGCTGTGAAGGGGTCCCTGGGGTGAGAAAGAGTCAGGGTGGGGCTCTAAATTAATCACGGTTTTTTAATATTCACAAGGGAGCTTTACCCCTAACCCCTACAAATATGAAGGAAGACCTGTGTTTTGTTGATATTTTGGTCTCTAACTTGCTTTAGGTGAAGTACAAGATAATTTTAATAAAAAATTTTTTATTGGAATGTCCTATTAAATTTCCACTGACTTTTGAAATTAAACATTTCTGCATCTAAAGAATTAATTTGACAGTTTATACATCTTTCCATTCCAGAACTGGAAGAGGAATCTCCAATTATAAACTGGTCTTTGGAGTTAGGCACACGTTTGGACAGCAGACTTTATGCACTTTGGAATCGGACAGCTGGAGACTGCCTCCTCGATTCAGTACTACAAGCCACCTGGGGTATTTATGACAAAGACTCAGTTCTGCGGAAGGCACTACACGACTGCTTGCATGACTGTTCTCACTGGTGAGTATCTGTCACTAATGTATTGAGGAGTGGTAGATGTCTTTTATTATGGTAATGTAGAACTTTGCATGTTGACTATCATACATAGATGTTTGCTTACATAAATGGTTAAAAGATAAGGTGAAAGAGGCTATTTAAAGCCAAAAGAATTTACTTCCAAAAATTGAAAAATGATTAAAATGAAAAAAAACCCCACAAGTAGGAAGATAAGCACTGGCAAGATAAATGGAAAGCATTGGTAAAGAAGGCTAAAAGAGAATTGGCACTGGTAAGTTCTGAAGAGCATAGACACGTAATCCCATGGCTCTTGAAATCCTTAGTAAGATTCCTTCAATTACTGTAATTATGAGAACATAAGAATAGCCTTACTGGGTTAGACCCAAAGGTCCATCAAGCCAAGTAGCCCGTTCTCACTCTGGCCAATCCAGGTCACTAGTACCTGGCCAAAACCCAAGCAGTAGCAACATTCCATGCTACTGAACCAGGGCAAACTGGCGCTTTTATTTTTGTTCTCAATCTTACCTATCGTTGTTGGCTTACTGATTTCAGGCAAGAATTCAAAATCAGATTCCACTCCTTAATAACATAAGAATTACCACACTGGGAAAGACCAAAGATACATCAAGCCCAGTATCCTGTTCCTAACAGTGGCCAATAGAGAATAACACGGGGAAGAAATTTGGCCCCGTCCCCGCGACCACCATTCCTGTCACCGCCCCGTCCCCATCCCCGCAACCACTGTCCCTGCGATTACTATCTCCGCAGCATCCATACAAGCCTCAATACTGCAATATTTAGCTTTATTCCTTCCTTATAAATCAAAGTTCTGGCTGCTGAACTAGAGAAAGAGATGTTCAGTTGGCAGGGCTTTGTTTATAAATTTTTATCAACACAACTAATATACTACTTTATACTAAAGCAAGAAAAAAAGGAAATAAATATAATTTTTTTTCTACCTTTGTTGTCTGGTTTCTGCTTTCTTCATCTCTTCATCTTCTCATTCAGTTCCTTCTGTCCACTGTCTGTCTTCTCTCTGTGTCTTCCATTTGCTCTGTTACTGTGCCTCTCCCTTCACCCCCCCCCCCAATTGGTCTGGCACCCATATTCTTCCCTCTGCTCCCCCCATAGTCTGGCATCTCTGTCTTCTTCCCTTCCAGCGCCTTCTCCCCACTCTCTGTTCCCCATTTCCCTTCAGCATCTTTTCCCCACTCTCTGTTCCCCATTTCCCTTCAGCATCTTCTCCCCACTCTGCCTTCCCCATTTTTTCCCTTCAGCATCTTCTCAAGTTTCAAGTTTATTTAAAATTTCTTATACCGCCTAATCAAACCTTCTAGGCGGTGTACAATAATGTTAAAACCGTCTATTAACTAAAATACAGTTTAAAAACACACAACAACACTAGGGCAAATACTAACTTTAAAAGACTAATAAACTTTTTAAAAAAAATCTTTTACAAAAGAGAATAATAATAATAATAATAATAACTTTATTCTTGTATACCGCAATACCATGGAAGTTCAATGCGGTTAACAATAGAAGAGACTGTACATTTACAGCGATGATACATATTACAGTGTTGTTACATTTACAGAGATGTTACATAAATGGCAGTAATAAAAAGGCATATACTAAAGGAGAGACTGTACGTATACAGCGATGTTACATGTTGTAGCGGTGATACATTTACAGAGATGTTAAATATGAGGCTATGAAAAGGCAGGGCAATTAGATAAGACAGAGATTGAGTAAGAGAGGCCATAGTGGCTTGGGAGGGGGGCAAATTCAGTGGGAATGGAGGCATATCGAGGTCAGGAGGGTGCAGGGAAGGAGGGAAGGCAGCGTTAGCGGAATTTGTCGAAGAGGTAGGTTTTTAGTGACTTCCTAAACAGGTGGTAGGGCGGGGAGTTGGAGATGAGGGCGGTAAGGCAATTGTTCCATTTGCCCGCTTGGAATGCTAGGGTTCTATCAATGAATCTCTTGTAGAGGCAGCCTTTTAGGGAGGGAAAGGTGAATAAGTGGTCATTTCGTGTGCGAGAGGGGCCTGCTATTTCAAGGTGCTCAGACAAGTAGATTGGGGAAGATCCTGTTAGAGTTTTGAAACAGAGGCAGGCGAACTTAAAGATGATCCTTGCCTCTACTGGGAGCCAATGGAGTTTGGTGTAGTAGGGGCTAACATGGTCGTATTTTTTGAGATCATAGATGAGGCGGACGGCCGCATTTTGGACTGTTCTAAGACGTTTGATGGTATTTTATAGGATCCCAGGTAAATAATGTTGCAGTAGTCTAATATGCTTAATACCAGAGATTGAACGAGTAGGCGGAAGGCTTGGTGGTTGAAGTAACGTTTGATGGTGCGCAGTTTCCAGAGGGTACAGAAACATTTTTTCACCTGGGCACTGGTATGGTCATCGAAGGTCAGGGTGCGGTCCAGGATGACTCCAAGGATTTTTATGGTGGGTAGGATAGGGTAATCTAGCCCATTCAATCTGAGGGAAGTGTTTGTTAATTTATGGTTGGGACTCGCTAGGAAGATTTTGGTTTTTTCAGAGTTCAATTTTAATTTGAGTTTTGAGGTCCACAGTAAGAACATGTAAGGGGAAAAAAACAATAGGGAGGAGAGCAGGTATTAAGCATCCTTCCAGGTACTAGGTCGTCCTTAAAAAGACAGTTAGATTTCAAAAGCATCAAGGAATAATAATAATAATAATTTATATGCCGCCATACCAGGGAGGTTCTAAGCGGCTCACAGCATGAAGAATAATACATACATTTCAATAAAAAACATCTTGATAAAATACAGCAAAAAAAAAAGGTAGTACATACATTTCAATAAGATTGATCAAAATGGAAGTGCCTACATTTCAGTAGAATTGATCAAAATGAAAGTGCAGACCGTGTGAGTAAAAACGTGAGGATAAAATGCAAACATAGTTAAAATTAAGAGAAAAAAACATTACGATACCAGCCTGTTAAATAAATGAGTCTTTAGTAATTTCCTAAAATCTAAGTAAGAAGAAGCTTCTAACATCATTTTTCTGAGTTATATATTCAATTTGGCAGCCTGAAAAGAAAAGGTTTTCTCAAGGAACTTCTTATAAAGGCAGTATTTTATGGAAGGATATGTAAATAACTGCTTTTTCCGTGTATTTTTATTAGAATGACTCCAAGAAAAATGAGTAAGATAACCTGGTGACAGACCAAAAGTAACTTTGTAACAGATGCAAGAAAACTTAAACAGTACTCTAGACTTCACCGGCAACCAATGCTGTTTGTGATAGAAAGGGGTAATATGCTCCCTTTGGTTTAAAAAAAAAAATGAGGCGAACAGCAGTATTCTGGACTACCCTTAATCTCTTTAGAATTTCCATATAAGCCCCTACATATACAATGTTACAGTAGTCCAGAATACTTAAAATGGAAGATTGCACCAACAACCGAAAAGAGGCTTCATCAAAATACTTCTTGATGGTACTAAGCTTCCAGAGCTCCGAAAAACATTTCTTAATCAATAGATCAGTATGTTTTTCCAATGTAAGGTGTTTATCCAATGTTACCCCCAATATTTTTGTGGATTGTTCTATATTGTAATCCAACCCATTCACCTTTATCAGGAAAGAAATGTCTTTAATTTTGACTTAAAGTCTGTTAGTGTAAGTTTTTCGCGTAGGTAGTTTGGAATACTGTTCCAAAGAGAGGGGGAGCTAACAGAAAAAATTGCAGACATTTAGGCCCTGATTCTCCAAAGTGTGTCCCGATTTTAGGCAGCTGTAGGCGTCCTACAGCTGTCTAATCAGCCAATCGGGATGCACGTTTTTTTAAAAAAAAATGCTCCCCAGGCAGGCCTGAAGCCACCTCCGGGAGCCTAGGGAGACCCGCAAGATGCCTAAGCTCACCTAAGGGCCTTAGGCGAACCTAGGCGGCCCTACGCGTCTCCCTAGTAGAGGAGAAGCTTAAAATGTAGGCCAGCAAAATGCTGGTCTACATTGTAAGTAGACGCGGCCGCTATACTTATCGCGGCAAGGGATCTCTCTGCCGCGATAAGTATAGCGGGCCGCGGTCTGTCTGATCGCTGGCAGGAAGGGTGCCCAATCCCTCCTGCCCGAAGACGCACCCTCCCCCCCCCGACAATATCGATCGCTGGCAGGAGGGTGCCCAATCCCTCCTGCCCGAAGACGCACCCTCCCCCCCCGACAATATCAATCGCTGGCAGGAGGGTGCCCAATCCCTCCTGCCTGAAGACGCACCCTCCCCTCCCCCCCGGCGCTAACAACCCCCAAGCCTCCACCCCACCAAACTAACCTGTTCTTACAGCCAGATGGGACTTGTCCGTCCAGCCGGCAGGCACGCCTGGTCGAAATGAGGCGGTCCCGGCCCATCCCGCCGAAGTCTAAGGCCTGATTGGCCCAGGCTCTAGAAGCCTGGACCAATCAGGCTTTAGGCATAGAGGGTCCGCCCATCCCCACTTAATCTAAGGCCTGATTGGCCTGATTGCGTCTTCGGACAGGAGGGATTGGGCACCCTTCCTGCCAGCGATCGGACAGGCCGCGGCCCGCTATACTTATAACGGCAGAGAGATCCCTTGCCGCGATAAGTGTAGCGGGCCGTGTCTAATTTAACTCGATTCTCTAACCAGCGTCTGTAACATGGTCGCCGGTTACAGAATCGGTGTTTAGTGTAGGCCGATTCTGAATAGGACGCCTCTCCCGGGCGTCCTATACAGAATCAGGGCCTAGGTGTCTTGCGGGCCTCGCCTTCAATATAGGCGGCCTGCCTGGGGAGCATTTTTTTAAAAAAACGTGCATCCCAATTGGCTGATTAGACAGCTGTAGGACGTCTACAGCTGCCTAAAATCGGGACGCACTTTGGAGAATCAGACCCTTAGTTTAGTGTGCTCATCACTGCTGCAGTGAGAGTAGATCACAAGAGCTGTCTGAGGCCTTCAGAAAGAAGATTGTAGCAGCTTATAAGTCTGGTAAGGGATTTAAAAAGATCTCGAAATAATTTGACATTAGCCATTCCACTGTCTGGAAAATAGTGTACAAGTGGAGGACTTTGCAGACAACTGCCAACCAGTGTTCCCGCTAAGGTGCGCTGGCCTGCGCGCGCGCACAAAATATTACATCGCAGCGCAAAGTTTCTCTTCACAGCGCACACACGCGTCGCAAAGGTAAGGGGAGGTAAGGTAAGGGGACGCATTGGGGGGATTGCACTTCCCCACAATTGCCATGCTTCGGTTCCTCTTCTTCCTTCCTTCCTCCCCCCCCCCCCCCCCCCCGCGGGACCCTGCGGCACCATCAACTCTTACTCCCTCTAATGTCGGCCCTGCAGCTCCAGACTTCCTCGCACCTTCTCCCCTCCCCCTTTGGATCGCTATTATTTTAAATGTTATAGCCGCGGAGCTGTATCCATCAGTGGAGATGTCTAACCTCGGCCTGCCCCGGAACTCTTACTGCAGCAGCCGCCCGTCTAGGCAGGAACAGGAAGTCACTGTTGCAGTAAGAGTTCCGGGGCAGGCCGAGGTTAGACATCTCCACTGATGGATACAGCTCCGCGGCTATAACATTTAAAATAATAGCGATCCAAAGGGGGAGGGGAGAAGGTGCGAGGAAGTCTGGAGCTGCAGGGCCGACATTAGAGGGAGTAAGAGTTGATGGTGCCGCAGGGTCCCGCGGGGGGGGGGGGGGGGGAGGAAGGAAGGAAGAAGAGGAACCGAAGCATGGCAATTGTGGGGAAGTGCAGAGCTGCAGGGAAGAGTGTTGCGGTACCCAGCTGGAGGGAGAAGGAAGATGAGGGAGGGAATTAAAGGAGATGCCAGGGCTTGGAGCATAGGAGGAAGGTATGCCAGTCTAAGGGAAAAGGAAGGGGGAGATGTGAGAGCATGGAGGGGGAACGAAAGATGGAAGAAAAGGAAAGGAGAGAGATGCCAGAGAATCAGGGAAGGGGAGATACCAGACTATGAGGAGAGGTGTGGGAGAGGGAAGGCGAGGAGAGAGATGCCAGACCAATGGGGTGAAAGGAGAGATGGAAGGGGGAGGCATACAGTTTCTGGAAGGGGCATAGAAGGAGAGAAGATGCCATATAGGGGAAGAGAGACGGCAGACAGTGAATGGAAGGAAGAGAGTTACAAGAAGATGAGGAAAGGAGAAACCACAGAAGACAAAGGTAGAAAAAAATTTCTATTTATTTATTGCTTTAGGAGACATGTGTCACTGTTTCTGTGAAGCATTGTATGCAGAGTCCAGCTTCTTGCTGGTTCAATTTAACCTTTGTCTATGTATTTTTATTTTATCCCCCCTTTTACAAAACTGTGAAGCGTTTTTAGCACCAGCCTTGGTGGTAGCAGCTCTGATGCTCAGAATTTTATGAGCATCAGAGCTGTTACCTCCGTAGCTAAAATCCACACTACAGTTTTGTAAAAGAGGGAGGGGTTAGTATGTGATTACATATTCCTTACTAGGCGAAGGTGTTTTCTGTGTTCTGTGTGTTCGAAAGACATGGTTTTCTGTTAGGATTGACGGTGTAGGATTGATCTGTGCTGGTCTGGCTTGTTTAGTTTTACAATGGGTGTATTGATGTACTGCTCACTGCAATATGTAAGATGCTGCCTTTTCCTAGGTACTCATGTGTGACGTGTGGTTTGTTACTAAAAATCATGTTTTTCTTACAGATGGGGGGGGTGCCAAAAAATGATGGGCCCCGGATGTTACATATGCTAGGTACGCCACTGTATGTAAAGATACCAGAAAGCTGGCGTAGCAAAAACTTCTAAGTTTTGAGTATTTAACCCTCCCACAATCTCACGGGCACTCGTTTCAAGTTTATTGAGATTTTGATTTAAACGCAATATCAAATATTTTCAATGCGTATAACAAAAATAAATTTGGGGAAATAAATAAAACCATTTGAACCAGTGTTCCCGCTAAGCTGCGCTGGCGTGCGCTGGCGCACAAAATATTACATCGCAGCGCACACGTTTCTCGTCACAGCGCACGATCGGAAGAGGCGTACGGCAGATGGCAGGGCGGCGAGAGGAGAATCGGGCGAGTTGGCTCATAACTTGCTGGCGCCCGATATTTTTGGCTCACGGTGAAAAAAGTTTGCTCACAACACCCGCCCGCTTAGAGGGAACACTGCTGCCAACATGCCCAGGTTTGGCTGTCCAAGCAAGGTGACCCCCCAGAGCAGACCACAAAATGCTAAAAGAAGTCTCCAAAAACCCTAAAATGTCATCACGGGACCTACAGCAGGCTCTTGCTATTGTTGATGTGAAAGTGTATGCCTCTACAAACAGAAAGAGACTGCACAAATTTAACTTGCATAGGAGGTGTGCAAGGAGGAAACCTTTGCTCTCTAAAAGAAACATTAAGGCCAGACTAAAGTTTGCCAGAGAAAACGTAGACAAACACCAGGGCTTCTGGAATAGTGTTCTAAGGACAGATGAGTCTAAAATTGAAATATTTAGACACCAGAAGAGGACATGATTGGCGTACACCAAATACAGCATTCCAAGAAAAGAACCTCATACCAACTGTGAAGCATGGAAGTGGAAGTGTCATAGTTTGGGGATGCTTTGTTGCAGCAGGACCTGGCCAGCTCACCATCATAGAATCCACCATGAATTCTACCGTGTATCATAAGGTTCTTGAGGAACATGTGAGACCATCTGTAAGAAAATTAAAGCTAAAGCAGAACTGCAACTGCAACACGACAGTGACCCAAAACATACCAGTAAATCCACTAAAGTCTGGCTGAAAACTAAGAAATGGAGAGTCTTGGAGTGGCCGAGTCAAAGCCCTGATTTTAATTTATTTAGTCAATTGTCTACAGTAAACCCCTGCAAATTCATGGTTCGCAAATCACAGAATCAGTCATTCGTGGTATTTTTTGACCGCCTCTTCCAGGAACTAAAGTCAGGCTACACCAATCAGGAGCTGGTTTGACGTGCCAGATAGCTTGTCAAAGCAGCTCCTGATTGTTGTAGCCTGACTTTAGTTCCCGGAAGAGGCAGTCAGAAAACACTAAGAACGATCCTGCAGGACATCAGCCTTGTTTTCAGCACCTGCCGCCCCTGCAGCCCTTTCCCGCCTCCGATCTGCTCCTAAACCGCATTTGCGGTTTTTCAAAATTTACAGGTGCTCCTGGAACGGAACCCCCGCAAATTTCAGGGGAGTACTGTCTATCATTCTCCCAGGGGAGCTCAGAATGATTTACATGAATTTATTTAGGTACTCAAGCATTTTTCCTTGTCTGTTGTGGTGGGCTCACAATCTATCTAATGTACCTGTGGGCAATGGGGGGATTAGGTAAATTGCCCAAGGTCACAAGGAGCAGCATGGGTTTGAACCCACAACATCAGAGTGCTGAAGCTGTAACTTTAACCACTGCGCCACACTCTCCCCCACTCATCCCATTGAAATGCTGTGGGTGATTTGAAACGGGCTGTACATACAAGAAACCCCTCAAACATCTCACAGCTGGAAGAATTCTGCATGAGGAGTAGGCTAAACTTTCCTCAGACCGATGTCAGAGACTGGTAGATGGCTACAAGAAGCGTCTTGCTGCAGTTATTTCAGCTAATAGGGTATAGGCTGTCCTAATTTATTCCTCAGTTAGAATATACATTTTTGTGGATATCTCTTGTTTTATGAGTAAATCAAGGAAACGTTTTGTTGTTTAACTGCAATTATATCACTTTCTTTTCCAGAGATTAAAAAAAAAAAAAAGGATTTGACATAGATATGTGAACATTACTTATGAAAGAACTGAATATTTCATGGGGTATCCTAATTTTTTTCACATGACTGTATGTGCTCAATACCTGGGGGTTGGAAGGGAGAGACGGTATTGGTGCTAGGGAAGATCACGTGGATGGAAACAGTTTTGTCAGTAAAAGAATTGGTTAAATCTTGTTCAAATGGTGTTTGATCCGATGAATGTGATGAAGTAGTGAGGGATTTAAGAATCGAGTATAAGGTAGAGGAGTACTGGTCTTTGTAATACAATTGGTGTAAGATTTCTTCTTAGCTGTCTGAAACAAGTGTCTGTTGAGAGGTGCAGGTTTTATAGAATGAGTATATGGAGTATGTGTGGCATCGCCTCCATTTACATTCTGTGTTACGTAGGTGTTGTTATTTAACAGTTGCTCTGGTCTGAGCCATGACTCTCTCTGCTTTTTGGTTGATATTGAGCGAGTAGTAGAGGGGCTAGAAACATAAGAATTGCCGCTGCAGGGTCAGACCAGTGGTCCATCATGCCCAGCAGTCTGCTCACACGTGGCCCTTTAGTCAAAGACCAGTGCTCTAAATGAGTCCAGCCTTACCTGTGAACGTTCCGGTTTAGCAGGAACTTGTCCAACTTTGTCTTGAATCCCTGGAGGGTGTTTTCCCCTATAACAGACTCCGGAAGAGTGTTCCAGTTTTCCACCACTCTCTGGGTGAAGAAGAATTTTCTTATGTTTGTACGGAATCTATCCCCTTTAACTTTAGAAAGTGCCCTCTCATTCTCCCTACGTTGGAGAGGGTCTTTATCTACTAAGTCTATTCCCTTCAGTATTTTGGATGTTTTGATCATGTCCCCTCTCAGTCTCCTCTTTTCAAGGGAGAAGAGGCCCAGTTTCTCCAATCTCTCACTGTATGGCAACTCCTCCAGCCCTTAACCATTTTAGTCGCTCTCCTCTGGACCCTTTCGAGTAGTACTGTGTCCTTCTTCATGTATGGCGACCAGTGCTGGACGCAGTACTTCAGGTGAGGGCGCACCATGGCCCGGTACAGCAGCATGATAACCTTCTCCAATCTGTTCGTGATCCCCTTCTCAATCATTCCTAGCATTCTGTTCGCCCTTTTCATCGCCACCGCACATTGCGCAGACGGCTTAATCAATTTGTCGATCAGAACTCCCAAGTCTCTTTCCTGGGAGGTCTCTCCAAGTACCTCCCCGGATATCCTGTATTCTTGCATGAGATTTTTGTTACCGACATGCATCACTTTACACTTATCCACGTTGAACCTCATTTGCCATGTTGCTGCCCATTTCTCAAGCTTGATTATGTCACATTGCAGATCTTTGCAATTCCCCTGTGTCTTCACTACTCTGAATAACTTCGTATCATCCGCAAATTTAATCACCTCGCTCATACCAATGTCCAGGTCATTTATAAAGATGTTGAAGAGCACAAGTCCAAGCACTGAGCCCTGCAGCACCCCACTGGTAACTCTGTTCCAGTCTGAGTATTATCCATTTACCTCCACTCTCTGTTTCCTATCCTCCAGCCAGTTTTTACATAGTAACATAGTAGATGACGGCAGATAAAGACCCAAATGGTCCATCCAGTCTGCCCAACCTGATTCAATTTAAATTTTTTAATTTTTTCTTCTTAGCTATTTCTGGGCAAGAATCCAAAGCTTTACCCGGTACTGTGCTTGGGTTCCAACTGCCAAAATCTCTGTTAAGACTTACTCCAGCCCATCTACACCCTCCCAGCCATTGAAGCCCTCCCCAGCCCATCCTCCACCAAATGGCCATATACAGACACAAACCGTGCAAGTCTGCCCAGTACTGGCCTTAGTTCAATATTTAATATTATTTTCTGATTCTAAATCCTCTGTGTTCATCCCACGCTTTTTGAATTCAGTCACAGTTTTACTCTCCACCACCTCTCTCGGGAGCGTATTCCAGGCATCCACTACCCCTCTCCGTAAAGTAGAATTTCCTAACATTGCCCTTGAATCTACCACCCCTCAACCTCAAATTATGTCCTCTGGTTTTACCATTTTCCTTTCTCTGGAAAAGTTTTTGTTCTAAGTTAATACCCTTCAAGTATTTGAACGTCTGAATCATATCTCCCCTGTCTCTCCTTTTCTCTAGGGCAGTGTTCTTCAACCTTTTTACACCCGTGGACCGGCAAACTACTAAGACCGAAATAAAAAAACACATTTTCGCCCCATCTCCGCAAGCTCGGTCCCCACAAACCATCTGATCCCATCTGCACAAGCCTCAGTTATGATTTTATATTGAACGTATTTTATTAAAGTATAAAAAGAAACAATATTCTGTACAATTGTCATTTTATAAATATAAATATTCAGAGCAAGGACCAACAAAACCCCTGTCTCCCCTCCCCTTCACATATATCCCCTCTACTATCAAGAAAACTGAACAAGCCAAATTATTACAGAATGCTACACAGAAATATCATGCTAACAGAATACTGCAGTCACACATGATAGGAATAGTGTTAGGCTTTGCAGTCCCCAGTTATGTCTCTAGCAGCATATATATTTCAAATCTGATATATTGTAATGACAAAATAGAAATAAAATGATTTTTTTCTACCTTTTGTGGTCTCTGATTTCATCGTCTTTCCACTCTTCCTACCAGCATCTGCCCATTCCATCCACTGTCTGGCCTCTCCCCCTTCCATATGTATCTGACTTCTTTCTATGCCCCTCTCCCCTTTCCATCCAATCTGTGCCTCCTCTCTCCTTTTTACATTATTCATTCCAGTTTCACGGCTTTCTTCATTTTTATCTCTCCTACACCAGATCTAGCATCTTTATCCCTCTCTCATTTCTCTGCTGACCCCCTTTCCAGCATCAATCTCTCTGTACTTTCTCATTCCTGTCTCTCCCCTTTCCCTCCTCTAATCTCCCTGCCAGCTGTTTCCTTCCTTTTTACCTTCTCCCTTCCCTCCTCCCCCCTATCCAACAGTAGCTCTCTTCCCATCTCTTTCCCTCCCAGCAGCATCTCTTTTTCTACCTCCCTCCAGGTGCAGTAGCAGCTCTCCCTTTATCCAGCAGCTTCCCAGCCTCCAACAGTGGCTTCCTCTCCTTCCAGCAGCTCTCAGTACTTGCCTGCAGCAGTGATTTCCTTAGGCAGCCTTGGGTCCGTTGCCGCCTCTGAGGAAAGGGGAAGTTGCCAAAGTGAATCACTGCCCTGGTAAGTACAGAGCTGCTAGGAGAGGAGACAGCCACTGTTGAAGGCTCCCCATGATCTTACTCCTGCTATGCCCTGCACATTCGCGACCCCCCCCCCAAGCCGGCAAAAACAGCTTTGCACCGCAGGCCCTGCCACCCAAGACAAGCCGGAGGCCCCTACCCACCGCATCCTGAACGTGGGCAGACTCTCAGCACAAACGCTGCTGATGGCCCCAATCGACACGCTGACCTCCCCGCGCACGCTGACCATCTCCTCTCCGCCTGCACTTTCCCCGCGGCCCTCTTCGGTGACTCAGCAGGGGCAGCGATCAAGATAGGCTGCCAACGTCGGGACCTTCCCTCTCTGAGTTCCGCCTATTTTGTTTCAACTTCCTGTTTCTGCATAGGCGAGACTCATAGAGGGAATGGCCGATGTCGGCAGCCTGTCTTGATCGCCCGAGGCTGGGAGGAACAGAAGATTTCTGCGAACACCACCGGGGCAGGAAATTTAACGGCGTCCATCTCGCCGGTCCTGTGCGGACCGGCAGGAATTTTCTGCGGACCGGCACCGGTCCGTGGACCGGAGGTTGAAGAACTGTGCTCTAGGGTATACATATTCAGGGCTTCCAGTCTCTCCTCATACGTCTTCTGGCGCAAACCTCCTATCATTTTCGTCGCCCTACTCTGGACTGCCTCAAGTCTTCTTACGTCCTTCGCCAGATACGGTCTCCAAAACTGAACACAATATTCCAAGTGGGGCCTTACCAATGACCTGTACAGGGGCATCAACACCTTCTTCCTTTTAATCCATGTGAGTACTTCACCCTCGATTCCATGGCTCGCAATTTTCTGAAGTAATCGTTCATGTGGAACCTTGTCAAATGCCTTCTGAAAATCCAGATATACAATGTTGACCAGGTCATCCTTGTCTATCTGCCTGTTTACTCCCTCGAAGAAGTGCAGCAAGTTCGTCAAACAGGATCTGCCTTTGCTGAAGCCGTGCTGGCTGGTCCTCATCAGATCGTGTCCATCAAGGTGGTCAATGATGCGGTCCTTTATCAGCGCCTCTACTATCTTTTCCGGTACCGAAATCAGACTCACTGATCTGTAGTTTCCCGGATCTCCCCTCGAACCTTTTTTGAAGATCGGCGTAACATTCGCCACCTTCCAGTCTTCTGGAACCTTTCCCAGTTTGATCGACAGATTGGCTATTAGTTGAAGCAGTTCAGCTATAATCCCTTTCAGTTCCTTGATGACCCTTGGATGGATGCCATTCAGTCCCGAGGATTTATTGCTCTTAAGCCTATCAATCTGCCTGCATATCTCATCAACCCTGTCAATTTCCCATCTTTTTTTCCAGCATATAGCCTGATGGGTTCTGGTATGTTGTGTATATCCTCTTTGGTAAATACAGATGCAAAACATGTGTCTATAAGTAACTGGAGGTATGAGTCCTAAAGGGTTTGCTCTTCCAGTGGTAATTTATTGAAGTCTTGTTACAGTATTAGACTAATATAAAAAGCTTAAGATTGTATGGTATATTGTGCAATTTATTTAGTGTTTGCTTTTCAGCAAGCAATGAATCTAATGAAAAATCTCCTCATGGTAAAGTAGGAAGTAATCCTGTAGCTGTGACTTGTTCACCAGTGGATGCAATATCCTCTTCCACTGAGGATGTCTTCAGTGGATTCTGCCTATGAAAAAAGGATTAGGACAGCTGTTGTAGCTGGTGATTCAATCACTAGGCATGTGGATAGCTGGGTAGATGATGGGCATGAAGAATGCGTGAAAGTGACAGAACTCACTTCATCACCTGAATAGGATTTTAGATAGTGCTAGGGAGGAGCCTGTTGTCTTAGTAGATATGGGTACCAATGACAGTAAAATGTGGAAGAAAAATTTAGTCTCTTAAGTAGAAAGCTGAAATCTAGATTCTCCAGGGTTTTTGGAAGTGCTTCCCATTCCATGTGCAGATCCCAAGAGGCAGGCAGAGTTTAGTCTCAGTGCATGGTTGAGACAATAATGCAAGAATGAGAGATTTAGATTTGTTAGGAACTGGTCAGCATTCTGGGAAAGGGGATCCTCTTCTGAAAAGATGAATTCTACTTAACTGGGATGGAACCAGGCTGCTGGCACTAACATTTAAAAAAAAGATAGAGCAGCTTTTAAATTTAAAATGGTAGGGGGGGGGGTGCACCAACAGTCACTCAGGAGTGCTTGGTTCGGTGTGGGGTATCCTTGAAGGGATACCATTGAACTCAGACATTTAGGGAATCCCAATAGAGAGATTTCAGCAATGATGAAAGGAAGCCAGGGTGCTTTAGGGGAGAGCAGAGTAAAGGATGCAAAGTATCTCCACCCTTTAAGCAACTACTACTTATCACTTATATAGCGCTGAAAGGCATACGCAGCACGGTACACCTTGCTTGGAAGAGCTTACAATCTAATTTGGACAGACAGACATGACATATAGGGTTGGAGATGCAGAACCTAAGGTGAAAGGAATTAGGAGTTGAAAGCACTCTCAAAGAGGTGGGCTTTTAACTGGGCCTTGAACACTGCCAGACACATAGCCTGCCGTAGGGATTCGGGCAGCTTGTTCTAAGGATATGGTTCAGCAAGGCAGAAAGAACGGAGTCTGGAGATGGCAGTTGAAGAGAAGGGGACAGATAAGAGGGACTTACCTGATGAGCGGATCTCATGGGGGGGTGGAATCATAGGGGGAGATAAGTGAAGAGAGATAGTGAGGGGCAGCTGAGTGAGTGTATTTGTAGGTCAGAAAGAGGCGTTTGTACTTTAACTGGCAAGCTAGTAAAAATAAGACCATAGGGATCATCCGGTTTGGCCCAGACAGTATCTGGTAAGGATTGTAATTCGAAAGGTGATGGTTCATTTTCTTCAGTAACTAACAGGTATTCTTAAGAAAAATTAATTCTCAACTCCATTTGGGACATCGGATCTTTGCCTAAAAGGTTTACTGGACATTGTGGTGCATATAAGTCAGGGGTCTCGAAGTCCCTCCTTGAGGGCCGCAATCCAGTCGGGTTTTCAGGATTTCCCCAATGAATATGCATGAGATCTATGTGCAAGCACTGCTTTCACTGGGGAAATCCTGAAAACCCGACTGGATTGCGGCCCTCGAGGAGGGACTTTGAGATCCCTGATATGTCATCTGAGTTTTCCTGGTAGTACCATCAAACCCAGTTGTGAATGTAGTGAATCTGGGGATAATTTCACTCCTGGAGGCAATTTTTTAAATACTGTGCATGTGGCACCTGTATCTATGAGATATTCAATTGGATAATCATTCACTTTAATGTTTACATGTGGTTCATATTTGCCTAACCAAGCTTCTAAAGCTACCAGCGGCAATCACTGGATATTTTCAAATGGATTTTGGGATCTGGGCTGCCCGACGGGAAAACACTGGAGTTCCTGTGAAAATCTCATCTGTTGCCTTTGTCTGCAATTTCGGGAATAATGACGGAGTAGGAACAACAAGCCACAGTGGTTCTCTATGGAGATCTCGGACCTCATCAAAGAGAAGAAAAAAGCATTCATCTCTTCAAACAATCAGGGACACAGGACTCCAGAGTAGATTATCTGACCAAATCAAGAGCCGTCAAAGCGGCAGTTAGAGAGGCCAAATTCCACATGGAGGAGTCTCTAGCAAAGAACATCCAGAAGGGAGATAAATCCTTCTTCAGGTATATTAGTGACAGAAAAAAGAACTCGGGCGGGATAGTACGACTCAGAAAACCAGATGGAGACTATGTAGAGACGGACTCGGAAAAAGCCCAACTGTTAAATGAATACTTCTGTTCAGTCTTCACCCGCGAGGCGCCGGGAATCGGCCCTCAGCCACAGACAAGGATTAAATCAGTAGACCCGTTTAGTAATTTCAAATTTACACCCAGCAGCGTCTACTGCGAGCTGTCAAAAATCAAGGTCAACAAGGCAATGGGGCCTGACAACCTACACCCTAGGGTACTCAGGGAGTTGGGTGATGTCTTGGCAGAACCACTATCCGCGCTCTTCAATCTCTCCCTTAGTACAGGTAACGTCCCGATTGGCTGGAAGACGGCTAACGTCATTCCACTACACAAGAAAGGCTCCAGGATGGAGATGGCAAACTACAGACCAGTGAGTCTCACTTCAATAGTGAGCAAACTAATGGAAACCCTAATCAAACGCCAATTGGATAGGATCATGGACGAGGAGAATCTACAGGATCCCCGCCAACATGGATTTACTAAGGGGAGATCCTGCCAATCCAACCTGATCAGCTTCTTTGACTGGGTGACGAGGAAGCTGGATGTTGGTGAGTCCCTGGACATCGTCTACCTGGATTTCAGCAAAGCATTTGATAGCGTGCCACACCGCAGGTTGCTGAACAAGATGAGTTCTTTAGGTTTGGGCGACACATTAACCAAATGGGTTGGGAACTGGCTTGGAGGTAGGCTTCAGAGGGTGATGGTGAAGGCACCCCCTCCGAAATGTCAGAGGTGATAAGTGGAGTGCCACAAGGCTCTGTCCTGGGCCTGATCTTGTTCAGCATCTATATAAGAGACTTGACAGAAGGGCTCCGAGGTAGAATAACATTATTCGCCGATGATGCCAAACTGAGCAATGTAGTGAGCAAAAGCACAACAGAAAAAACTGCAATGGCAGACGATATGGTGCATGACTTACTTCTGCTGGAGCACTGGTCTAGGTCCTGGCAACTCAGTTTCAATGCCAAAAAATGCAAAGTCATGCACCTGGGAAGCCAAAATCCATGCAAGATTTACACCCTAAATGGCGAGATCCTGACAAGAACTGAAGCAGAAAGAGACTTAGGGGTGATTGTCAGGGAAGACATGAAGTCTGCAAACCAAGTGGAGCAAGCTTCATCCAAAGCAAGGCAAATCATAGGTTGCATACGCAGGAGTTTCGTCAGCCATAAACCTGAAGTCATTATGCCACTGTATAGATCCATGGTGAGACCGCACCTGGAGTACTGTGTGCAATTCTGGAGGCCGCATTACCGCAAGGATGTGCTGAGACTGGAATCGGTCCAGAGAATGGCCACCAGGATGGTCTCGGGACTCAAGGAGCTCCCGTACGAGGAGCGGTTGGGGAAATTGCAGCTCTACTCACTCGAGGAACGTCGAGAGAGGGGAGATATGATCGAGACATTCAAATATCTCACGGGCCGCATCAGGGTGGAAGAAGACATCTTCTTCTTCAAGGGTCCCGCGGCAACAAGGGGGCATTCATGGAAAATCAGGGGTGAGAAACTGCACAGTGACACTAGGAAGTTCTTCTTCACTGAAAGGGTGGTTGATTGCTGGAATAGTCTTCCACTTCAGGTTATTGAAGCCAGCAGTGTGCCGGATTTTAAGGCCATATGGGATAGACATGTGGGATCCATCCGCAAAGATAGATAGGGAGGGTCACTGGAGTGGGCAGACTTGATGGGCCGTGGCCCTTATCTGCCGTCTATTTCTATGTTTCTACACCAGGGGTGTCAAAGTCCGTCCTCGAGGGCCGCAATCCAGTCAGATTTTCAGGATTTCCCCAATAGAATATGCATGAGATCTATTAGCATACAGTGAAAGCAGTGCATGCAAATAGATCTCATGCATATTCACTGAGGAAATCCTGAAAATCCCACTGGATTGCAGCCCTCGAGGAGGGACTTTGATACCCCTGACATACATGATTACAGGTCCAACAGATCAGATCCGTAAGCCTCTGCCTTGTCCATAACCTGTACCTCTAGAAGCCCCTATGCCATATCCCCTGTTACGTGGGTCCTGTGATTGCCATGAATAAAATATATCTTTTATTTCTGGCCAGTATTCACAGCGAAACATTTCCTCATCTAATTTGCCTAAATCCTGGTCTCCATCCTTAAGCACTAGTTTAAATGTCTTTTTCCCAGAGACAGTCTTTGTCTCTGAAGCTTTCTCTTTCTCATTGGGCAATTTGTCTTTATCATCTAAAAAATTTTAACTTGCAGTCCCATTAATTTATTTTGCAAATGTTTTTTCTCTCTCCTCTTATCTTCCTCATTGACGCATATAATGCAACAAATGAGTTTGAATAGCAGACCAAGTACGACCTTCAAGTCCCACAACTGCATCTAGCTTAGTTTGCACTGACATAGGTAATGTCTGTTTTAGTGCGTTAAAATATAACAGCAACATATAACGGGTCTGAGATTGAATGAATGAGGAAGATTAGAGATTGATAATAGTAGGGTGCTGGTCACTGATGTATTTTATTGTCTGGCTTGTTCTTCCTGTTTTGTTTGCCGTTTATTCGACTTGTCTGTTATATGTAATTTTACATTTTTGTATGTAAGTGTGTAACTCGCCCTGGATAAGGGCGGGTATAAATAAATAAAATAAACAAACATAGTTGGCTCATCAAACTGCTTTTCAGTCTGCTGTTCCCACTTCTCCTGAAACTTAGTAAGATAAGCAAAAATGTCTTCACTATCTTTAAATCTGATTGCCATAAGTCCATTCATATCTTTTCAAAGAAGCCCCTATGCAGCTCTGCATCTATTAAAGGACACTTCATCATAATCGGAGGAGGTAGCGGTTACCCTACCAATACCTGCATCACCAAATAATTGATTACAAGCCTCCATTCCAATACTTCTAGCCAAAAGTGCTTTAATATCACCTAAACAGAGTCATTCCTGCTGTGATTTTTTTCAAAGTTATCCAACCTCTTGCTCCTCAGGACAGAGGTGGTAACTGTCCTAACACTGTATTCATATCCATAAAACTCCAGGGCACATACTTTGCATTTCCTTTTGTATTACACATTAATGAAAAAGCTTTTATTATTGGACTAGAAATATTATGCCCCCATATTTCTCCCACACATCCAAACTATTATTCATGTACTCAAAGTTCCATTGTGGATTAGCATATTTCTGCCTTATTAACAATCTAGCAGTATTCAAATAAAGAACTTGTTCGTGGCCATGGATTTACCTGGCCTTTAAATTTGCTGCTAAATTCTGCCAACAACTGGCTCTATTTCTTTGTATAGATGTTAGACCCTTCGTTAGCTGTTTTAATCTGACCTGCATAAGCTTGTTCTGGCATGACTCGTGATATTGGCCAACTATCCTCAGTTTCAGCATCACTGTCTCTTCTTTTCTAGCCGATTCATCTGGTAGTGCAGATGCGTGCTGCCAGTATTTACACTTCTCCCTCTGTATTCGCTGTGATAGGGAATTAACAGACCCGTGAATACAGAAAACCCGCGAATAACTTTTTCATATGTTATTCGCTGTTTTCTATTAAAAACCATTGTGAATATGGTGAAACTGCGAATAACATGGTGGGAGACCTGGCCTGTTCTGAAGGAGAGGCAAAACACGGTGAAGAAAGTGCTGGGAATCAGCAATTTTCTCTGTAAATGCTTGGAATCAGCAATTTTTCTGTGCAAGCAATGCGTTCCAGAGCTTAACTATTCTCTGAGTGAAAAAACATTTCCTCCAATTGGTTTTAAAAGTATTTCCCTGTAACGTCAAGTGTCCCCTAGTCTTTGTAATTTTTGACGGAGTGAAAAATCAATCTAAACTAAACTAAACCTTAAGTTTATATACCACATCATCTCCACGGAAATAGAACTTAAAAATGAGAAAGGGTAGGGAAAGGTTTACATAAGTTTATAAATCGAGTGGAAAAGTAAGGGAAAAAAGAAATTACATGTTAGAGAAGAGCCAGGTTTTTAGTTGCTTGCGGAATAAATGGAGGGAGCACAGGTTCCGCAGCGGGATAGTAAGGTCATTCCAGAGACCTGTGATTTTGAATAGAAGTGATTTTCCCAGTTTACCTGCGTGGAGAATACCATGTAGTGAGGGGAAGGATAGTTTTAATTTATGGGCGGTCCTGGTGGAGTCAGGGCATGAGGAGTTGAAGGAAAGTGGGATTAGGGAAGGAAGGATGCCGTGAATAATCTTAAAAGCCAGGCAAGAGCATCCACTTATACCAGTTCTACTCCACTCAGGATTTTGTAGACTTCAATCATATCTCCCCTCAGCCGTCTCATTTCCAAGCTAAAGAGCCCAAACCATTTTAATCTTTCCTCATATGATAGGCGTTCCATCCCCTTTACCATCTTGGTCGCTCTTTGAACCTTTTCTAGCGCCTCTATATCTTCCTTAAGATAAGGAGACCAGAATTGAACACAATACTCCAGATTAGGTCGCACCAAGGAGCGATACAGGGGCATTATAATAATAATAACAGTGTTCTCCCTAGGGCCTTTTAACTGGGCGGTCCGCCCAGCTAATTTAGATGACCGCCCAGCTATCATCCGCTGGTGAATTCTGCTGCTGCCTGCTGCTCAACATTAAAAAAAAACCCAAAGCAAAAAAACCCGGCTTTGAGATTTGACGCCTTAGCCCATAGCGAATTTATGCTCTGGGGCTCTAATGTGTGCGTGCCGGCTTCCTTTCTCTTCCCTCCGAAACCGGAAGTTATGTCCCGGGGGGGGGGGGGGGGAGAGAGAAGGGAAGCCAGCACGCACATGTTAGAGCCCCGGAGTATGCGTTCACTATGGGCTAAGGCGGCACTAGCCTGCAATTTGTATTTGGTGTGTGTATGCGATGGGCGGCTTTCCGATCAGGAAGACGGGCCTGGGGAGGTAAAAAATTGCTTTGGGGAAACGCAGCGCCGGCATGCTTCCTGCCTTTCTGCTGCCGCTGTCATTTTCTATTCTCTATAGCAGTACTGACTAGCAGCAGCACCGCTCTCTCCTTTATTTGCCTGACAGCTGTAGTAGTGTTATTGAATCGATTCCCTTCTGCAGCCTCGGGGATTTTGCTAGGCCGCTCCACCTCCAATGATGTAACTCTTCCTCGGAGGCCCCGAGGCTGCTGGAGGAAATTTACTCGCTAAAGCTACAATAGAGAGCCTGTTAATCGGGAGGGGGGAGTGGTGCCAATGGACCTGGGAGATAAGAGGGAGGGATACTGATAGAAGGAGAGGAAAAGAGGAGAGGAGGGAGACCTGGGAGGTGAGTGGGTAAGGGAAGGGAGAGTAGCCCTGCTAGTCAGAGAGGAGAGGTGCTGCTGGCCCTGGGGGTGGAAAGGAGAGGTGCTGCAGCTAGTCAGTGGGGGAAACGGAAGTAGAGGGGAGGGAGAGGTGCTATTGGAGCTGAGTGGTGGACGGAGGTGAGAGGGAGAGGTGCTGCTGGATTGGGGACAGAAGAGAGTGCTGCTGGATTTAAAATGGAAGAGGGAAAGCTGCAGCAGGACTGAGGGAAGAGCAGTGGAGGAGGAGAGTGGATAGGGGAAGGGGAAGAGTAGTGGAGGAGGAGAGTGAGAGGGGATGGGGAAGGGGGAAGAGAAATGCTGCTGCACCCAACTGAGGAGAGAGAGGGAAGGAAGGAGAAGGAAGATCAGGAAAAGGAGGAAAGAGATACAAAGACCATGGGAGGGAGGGAAAGGAGATACCATACCATGGAGTGGAAGAGAGAGATGTCAGGGCATATGGGGGGGGAAGCAGGGCCGGATTAAAGGATAGACCCAGTAGGCACAGGCCTAGGTCCTGAAATGGTCAGGGGGGGCCCACCAGTGCTGTGCTTTGGGGCCTCACCCTTGCTGGATTCGCTGGCAGCAGCAGCCTCATCATCATCCCGGGCGCCCCCCCCAACCCGATCTGACCCTCCTATCTCTCCCTCCTTCCCTCATCAGTGACGTGCCAAAGGGAATCACGGCAGGAGAAAGTCCTGAAGCAGCCTGCTTAGAGTAGAGCAGTGCTGTTTAGAGTCTCGTCATGGGAGGGTGGGAGAGATAGGAGGGTCGGGGGGGATAGTAGCAGTCTTCCCTGGGTGCTTGGACTGGTGTCATGAAATTCTTCGGCTAGCAACAGCATTTACAATTCACAGCTTCAGGCCTTCCTCTCTGCCGGGTCCTGCCTACTTCTGTTTCCATGAAGGCAGGACCCGACAGAGAAGAAGGCCCGAAGCTGGCAACAGCAGCGAATTGTGAATGCTGTTGCCTGAAGAAGTTCATGATGCCAGACCTTGGTTGACAGAAGGAGGAAAGGGAGCAGAGGGGGAGAGACTTGTTGCACCCAACTGGAGGGAGAAAGAAGATGAGGGAGGGAATGAAACGAGATGCCAGGGATTTGAGGGAAGGAGGAAAGTATGCCAGACCAGGGGGAAAGGAAGGAGAAGATATCAGAGCATGGAGGGGGAGTGAGAGATGGAAGAAAAGGAAAGGAGTGAGATACCAGAGAATTAGGGAAGGGAAGTTTCAAGTTTATTAGTTTTAATATACCGACCATCAAACAAATATCTGGCCAGTTAACAATAAAATTTAAAAGATAGGAAGACTAAGAACTTGAAGGTATAATAATTGGTGCATTAAATATATGGTATTGACATAGATAATATTGACAGGACAAACTAGAGAGTGAAGATAAATGGGGAGGGAGGGGAAAGGTTACATATTTAAGAAGAAATAGGAGATAAGAGGGATTGGGATAAAACATATGGGGTGGGGTCGCTTTATTAAAGCGGTTGGTTGCTTAGAGAGAAGAGGAGAGAGAATAAGTCTAAGCACTGACAAATGCGTCACGAAATAAGAAGGTTTTTAAGCCTATCTTAAATTTATCTAGGCGTTGTTCATCGCGGAGTTGCTGTGGTAGAGAGTTCCATAAAGATGGAGCAGTTACTGCAAAATTTACTTTTCGTGTATAGTAAAAATCTTTTATGGAGGGAATAAAAAGAAGTTTTTGATCAGTTGACCTTAAAGTGCGTGGGGAACATTGGGGTATAAGAAGTTTATCAAGAAAGGAGGGCTGGTGAGAGAGTTTTATTTTAAAGGAAAGTAAAATGATTTTATAGGTAATACGGTGTGTGATGGGGAGCCAATGTGCTCTTTTTAGAAGAGGAGTGACATGATCGTATTTTACCTATTTTATAAATGAGTTTTATTGCAGAGTTTTGTATTAGTTGTAGGCGTCGAATTTCCTTTTGGGGGAGACCATTGAAAAGTGAGTTGCAATAATCTAAATGTGAGATAACTAAGGAGTGTATCAGAATAATGATTGAATCGGTCTCCAGGACAGCAAGTAAGGACCGGATGATACGTAGTTTGAAAAAACAGATTTTTACAACTGAACTTATATGATCGTGGAAGGTAAGATCCCTATCAATAATGATGCCTAGTAGTTTTATTTTTGTTTCCATTTGAATTGGGATAGATTTAATTGAAATTTTTTCCAGTAAGGATTCTGAAGTTTTGATTGGAAGGAGGAGGCCTCGGGATTTATCTAAGTTGAGGGAGAGTTTATTTGTAAACAGCCAATCATTTATAATGTCCAGTTTGTTATTTATATCTTTTATGTCGGTAATGTTTGATGTGTTAACTGGATGAAGAAGTTGTATGTCGTCTGCGTATGCGAAGATTGTAAATCCGATAGATTGGGCTAATGTTAGAAGAGGAGAAAGAAAGATATTAAATAATAAGGGGGATAGGATCGAACCTTGGGGGACACCGTAAGAATGGGTTGTAGTTGAAGAGTAGAAGGTCCAAAAAGGTAACACGAAGGGAACTTAGATGTATGTATACGAATGCTAGAAGTCTAGGTAACAAAATGGGAGAACTAGAGACAATAGCAAGACATGACATATTGGATATCATTGGCATAACAGAAACATGGTGGAATGAAGAAAACAAATGGGACACAGTACTACAAGGATACAAACTGTATAGAAGAGATCGAGTAGGGCAGAAAGGTGGAGGTATTGCTCTATATGTTAAGGAGGGAATAGATTCTGTTGAAATGGTTACAACAGAAATGAAAGAGAAGCTTGAGTCACTCTGGATCAAAATTCCTGGTCAATATGGCGCAGATACGAAAATTGGCCTTTACTATCGTCCCCCAGGACAGGCGGAGGAAACTGACTCAGAAATGATGGAGGAAATCAAACAAGAATGCAAGACAGGAAATGTAATTATATTGGGAGACTTCAATTTCCCAGGGATAGACTGGAAACTAGCAACCTCCAACTGCGGCAAGGAGGCCAAGTTCCTGGAGGTGCTAGGGGATTGCTTCCTGGAACAAATGGTAAAAGAGCCGACAAGAGGCAACGCCACCTTGGATTTGGTCCTAAATGGCCTCACGGGACCGATAACAGAAGTGGAAGTCGTGGTTCCACTGGGAACGAGTGATCACAATGTAATCAACTTTAAACTTGACATCAGGAAAGGGAAACATGCCAAAACCTTAACCACCACCTTAAACTTTAAAAAGGGTAAATACGATCGCATGAGAGCCATGGTAGAAAAACGACTCGAGAAGATGGTGGACAAACTTGAAACGGTAGATCAGGCATGGTCCCTACTGAAAAATACTATCACAGAAGCACAAGATCTCTACATTCCGAGGATTTCCAAAGATCGGAGAACAAAGAGCAAAAGAGAACCGGCATGGCTTACCATACAGGTGAAGGAAGCCATAAAAGAAAAGAAGGACTCTTTCAAAAAATGGAAATGCATAAAGACAACCGAAGCCTGGAACAAACATAAAGATGATCAGAAGAAATGTCACAAGGCGGTGAGGGATGCCAAACAGGAGTATGAGGAAAAAATAGCCCAGGAGGCCAAAAACTTCAAGCCCTTCTTTAGATACGTGAAAGGGAAAAAACCTGCAAAAGAGGCAGTGGGACCCCTGGACGACCAGGGAAGAAAAGGGTACATCAAGGAAGATAAACAAATCGCAGACATAAGAACATAAGAACATAAGAAATGCCTCCGCTGGGTCAGACCTAAGGTCCATCGCGCCCAGCAGTCCGCTCACGCGGCGGCCCATCAGGTCCAGGACCTGTGCAGTAATCTTTTATCTATACCCCTCTATCTCCTTTTCCAGCAGGAAATTGTCCAATCCTTTCTTAAACCCCAGTACCGTTCGCTGCCCTATAACGTCCTCTGGAAGCGCATTCCAGGTGTCCACCACACGTTGGGTAAAGAAGAACTTCCTAGCATTTGTTTTGAATCTGTCCCCTTTCAACTTTTCCGAATGCCCTCTTGTTTTTTTATGTTCTGAAAGTTTGAAGAATCTGTCCCTCTCTACTCTCTCTATGCCCTTCATGATCTTGTAAGTCTCTATCATATCCCCTCTAAGTCTTCTCTTCTCCAGGGAAAAGAGACCCAGTTTCTCCAATCTCTCAGCGTATGAAAGGTTTTCCATCCCCTTAATCAGTCGTGTCGCTCTCCTCTGAACTCTCTCGAGTAACACCATATCCTTCTTAAGGTATGGTGACCAATACTGGACGCAGTACTCAAGATGCGGACGCACCATCGCCCGGTACAGCGGCAGGATAACTTCTTTCGTTCTTGTTGTAATACCCTTCTTGATTATCCCCAGCATTTTATTCGCTCTCTTGGCGGCCGCTGCGCACTGTGCCGTCGGCTTCATTGTCATGTCCACCATTACCCCCAAGTCCCTTTCTTGGGTACTCTCATTCAATAACATCCCTCCCATCGTATAGCTGTGCCTCGGGTTTCTGATTCCCACATGCAATACTTTACATTTCTCAACATTGAACTTCATCTGCCATCTCTCTGCCCATTCTCCCAATTTGTCCAAGTCCCTTTGCAATTTTTCACAATCTTCCTTTGTCCGAGCTCCACTAAATAGTTTGGTGTCATCCGCAAATTTTATTATCTCACTCTTTGTTCCTGTTTCTAGATCATTTATGAATATATTAAATAGCAGTGGCCCGAGCACTGAGCCCTGCGGGACACCACTCGTGACTTTCCTCCAGTCTGAGTAGTGTCCCTTCACCCCTACCCTCTGTTTCCTACCCGCTAACCAGTTTCTGATCCATCTATGCACGGCTCCGTCCACCCCATGGTTCTTCAGTTTCCGGAGTAGACGTTCATGAGGCACCTTGTCAAAGGCTTTCTGGAAATCTAGGTATATGATGTCTATGGGGTCTCCTTTGTCCATCTGTTTGTTAATTCCCTCGAAGAAGTGCAATAAGTTGGTCAGACACGATCTCCCCCTGCAGAAACCATGTTGGCTGGTTATCAGAAGTTCGTGTTTTTCAAAATGTTCATCAATTTTTTCTTTTATTAGTGCTTCCGCCATTTTCCCCGGAACAGAGGTCAGACTCAGCGGTCTGTAGTTTCCCGGGTCTCCTCTTGATCCCTTTTTAAAGATGGGCGTAACGTTGGCTATCTTCCAATCCTCCGGAATCACACCTGTTTTCAGAGACAGGTTGCAAATTTGCTGTAGTAGTTCCGCTATTTCCTCTTTTAGTTCCTTCAAGTTTCAAGTTTCAAGTTTATTTGGTTTTACTATACCGACCATCAAATAAATATCTGGCCGGTGTACATTACAATAAAAATATAAATTAAATAGGGAAGGGGAGTTAAAATATTCTACATTTAGAGGTACAAGTAGTGTATGTTAAGACATAGACTAGACAAACTTGATTGTGAGGGAAGAGGTTTAGGGAGGGGTAAAGTTACAATGTAGAGAGAAATGGGAGAAAGAGGGGATGGGAAAACAACATTTGGAAAGGGAAAAGTCATTAGAATAAAATTTGTGATGTGGAGCGAGTGAAGATGACTGAGAGTTAGCTACTAAACAGAAATAAAAGCATCACGGAATAGGAAAGTCTTTAAGCCTGTTTTAAATTTATCTAATTGTTGTTCATCACGAAGAAGTTGTGGTAAAGAATTCCATAGCATTGGGGCAGTAACAGAGAAATTTATTTTCCGTGTGTAATAATAACTTTTGATGGAGGGGATCAGAAGAAGATTTTGATTTGTGGATCTTAAGGTACGAGATGAACATTGAGGGATGAGAAGTTTATGTAGAAATGAAGGCAGATGGGAGGATTTTATTTTGAAGGTCAGGAGGATAATTTTGTAAGTAATTCGATGGGCCACAGGAAGCCAGTGGGCATCTTTCAGAATTGGGGTAACGTGATCATATTTTCCTAATTTATAAATGAGTTTTATTGCTGTATTTTGAATCAATTGAAGACGTCGGATTTCTTTTTGTGGAAGACCGTTAAAGAGGGAATTACAGTAGTCAAGGTGAGAAATGATCAAGGAATGGACTAGAATTGTAATAGATTCGGTCGGTAGGATTGAAGTCAAAGAGCGGATGATACGAAGTTTAAAGAAACAAGTTTTTACTATGGAACTGATGTGATCGTGAAATGACAGATCTTTATCGATAATAACCCCTAGAAGTTTTATTTTTGTTTCCATTTGGATTGGAACAGATTTGATGGCTATTTTTTCAGGTAAGGTTTCAAAATTTTTAGTTGAGAATATAAGTCCACGAGATTTGTTAACATTAAGAGAAAGTTTGTTAGTGTAGAGCCAGTCGTTTATGGAATCCAGTTTATTGTTGATATTTTTAATGTCAGAAGTATTAGAAGTGTCAATTGGATGAAGGAGTTGAATGTCATCTGCATAGGCGAAAATAGTAAATCCAATAGATTGAGCTATAGTTAGAAGTGGAGATAGAAAGATATTAAATAGTAAAGGTGATAGGATAGAACCTTGTGGAACCCCATAGGTTTGAACTAAAGAAGTTGAAGTTTCGTTCATTGCCTGAACTTTGAAGCTGCGTTCTGTGAAGTAAGATATAAACCATGAAAGTGCAGATCCAGAAATACCGCAGTTTTTAAGTCTATTTAGAAGGAGAGAATGGTCAATAGTATCAAAGGCTGCTGAGAGGTCGAGAGATATAAGAAGGACAGATTTTTGGTGTTCGTGATAGTAGTGTATAGTTGATATGAGGCCTAGCAGTGACAGTTCAGTTGAATGTGATGAGCGAAAACCGGTTTGACAGGGGTGTAAAGCGTGAGTTTTTTCGATGAAGTCAGATAGTTGAGTATGAACGATTTTTTCTGTTAGCTTCGATAATAACGGAAGATTAGCAATTGGACGATAATTTGCGGGAAGAGAGGAATCAGAGTTATGTTGTTTAATTTTTGGAAAGACAAGAGCAGCTTTCCAACCCGAAGGAACAGAACAGTCAGAGAGAGATTTAGAAATCATTTCCCAGATATATGGCCCAAAGTGGGAAAAAAATTTTTTAAGAAGAAAGGGAGGAATACTCTCTAGAGGAGTATTAGAAGTATTTAAAGATTGCAGGATGAGGAGTAAGTTTGTTAGAGATGGCATTTTAAAGGTTGAAATCGAGCTAAATGGGAGATGTAAAGAATCATTTTGTGTATGGGTTGAGAGAGGGGGGGGGGTTGGTCCGAGAAGAGTTCTGATATCTTTAATTTTTGTATCGAAAAAAAGAATTAATTCGTTAGCTGAAGGAGTGGAAGTTATGGGTAGTTTTTTTTTTGAGTATTTAGAGAGGGATTGAGCAAGATTAAAGAGAGTGGAAGAGTTACGGGTGGTTGAAATAAGTTTAGTGTAATAGTCTTTTTTTGCTTGTTGAATTGCGTTTTTATAATGAGTTGCATTTTCTTTGTATAGAATAAGAAGATTGTTAGAGGGTGTTTTTCGCCATTTTTGTTCTGTAGAGCGTAGTTGTTTGCGAAGAAGAATGAGATTCTCGTTATACCATGGTTGTTGTTTATTTTTGGGGGTTAGGTTTGGACTGGATTTCTTTTTTTCCTGTTGGGGTGCCAGGGAGTTTAAGAGGGATGTTGTAGAAGTGTTCCAGAGAGAGGTTTGTTCGTCAAGAGAGAGGGAAGAAAAGTCTGTAAGGTTTAAGTTGAAGGAGTTCTGAATATCTGTAAGAGTAATTTTTTGGATATTGCGAGTAAAGTGAGTATTTTTTATGTTTTGTTTTTGGAGATTTAATGGTTTAGAGGGGGATTCGAAGTACCAACTAATTAGAAAGTGGTCAGACCAGGGTAGTGGATGAAACTGAAAGTTTTTGAAAAGATGGGTAGCGGAGATAGGGCAGAAGATCATATCTAAGGTATTACCGGCTTCATGGGTAGGCGAAGAAATGAGAGAGGTTAATGAAAGATCAGAAATCAGTGTTAAAAGTTCAGAGGTGTTATGATGGTTAGGGGAATTGAAGTGGATATTAAAATCACCGAGTATTATGGAGTCGGGATACGTTATGTTGAAGTCAGATATAATGGAAATTAGGTTTGAGAGTGAAGTTTTTGATACGGGAGGTGGAAGATAGACAAGAAGAAAGTTATAGTTAATAGAGGAAGGGGATTTAATGCAAAATTGAAAGGTTTCGACAGAGGAGGTGGGGGGCGAGTTTGAAGTGTTTGCTTGGCAAAGAATAGAAGTGTGAAAAATAACAGCTAAACCTCCTCCTCTTTTCCCTGAGCGTGGGTGAAAGAAAGCTTTGAAGTTAGGAGGGCAGGCTTGGGTTAGGTAAGCTTCTTCCCCAGATGATAGCCAAATTTCTGTAAGACAGAGGATCTGAAGTTTTTGTTGAGTAATAGTGTCTTGTATGAGATGATGTTTATTTTTAAGTGATCGTACGTTAAGTAAACCAATGTTTAGTTGTAAGGAAGAATGAATTGGAGTGGAGAATAAAGAGGAAGAGGGGAGGGTTGGGATAGTAATATAAAATCTAGCTTTAGGTTCAGAAGTAGATGGAGAAGGGTTTATCTTAGGAGGTCGACGCCCCCAAATAGTAGAAATTGAAGACATAGTTGTGAAGTTAGGAAATTGGAGTGTGGAGTAATTAAGAGAGGTAGAGGAAGTTGAGAGGATATAAGTAAATAGCAGTAGTGATAGTATAGAAATAAGGATAAAATGATAAAGTGTGTTAAAGGGAGAGATTTTATTGAAGTAATGAAGTAGCTGCATGAAGGAGCGCATAAAGGAGCGCATAAAGGAGCAGGACCCTTGGATGGATTCCATCCGGACCCGGGGATTTGTCAGTTTTTAGTTTTTCTATCTGTCTGCGCACATCATCAAGGCTCACTTCTATGGATGTTAACTTTTGTGCTTGATTTCCATTGAAGAATTGCTCAGGTTCCGGTATGTTGGTTGTGTCTTCGTTTGTGAATACAGATGAAAAGAACATGTTAAGTCTTTCTGCGACCTCTTTCTCTTCCTTCACCGCTCCCTTCCTGTCTCCGTCATCCAGTTGTCCCACCTCCTCCCTAGCCGGCTGTTTCCCTTTAACATATCTAAAGAACGGTTTGAAATTTCGTGCTTCCCTGGCTAGTGTCTCTTCATACTCTCTTTTGGCTTTTCGTACCACAGACAAACTAAATTCCTTCTTTGCGTCCGTCTTTACGAAGGAGGACACCTCAACAATACCTGAAGCGGAGAAAGTGTTTGCAGGAGAAATAGAAGACAGCCTCACCACAGTTGAAGTGGACTTAGACCAGATATACTATCAGATCGACAAACTTAAAAGTGACAAATCCCCTGGACCGGATGGAATTCACCCGAGAGTCTTAAAGGAATTGAAGGTTGAAATCGGAGAGTTATTGCAAAAACTTGCAAACCTGACAATCAGAACTGGACAGATACCGGACGACTGGAGGATAGCGAACGTCACGCCAATTTTTAAAAAAGGATCGAGAGGGGAACCGGGCAACTATAGGCCTGTGAGTCTTACGTCTGTCCCCGGCAAGATGGTTGAAGCACTGATCAAGGATAGCATAGTCTGGCACTTGGACGCACACGACTTGATGAAACCCAGTCAACATGGATTCAGGAAAGGGAAATCATGTTTGACGAATTTACTCCAATTTTTTGAGACTGTGAACGAGCAAATTGATAGTGGGAAGCCGGTGGACATAATATACTTGGACTTCCAGAAAGCGTTCGACAAAGTTCCACATGAAAGACTTCTCAGGAAACTACAAAGCCATGGCATAGAGGGGGATATACAAAGGTGGATAGGCAAATGGCTGGAAAACCGAAAGCAGAGAGTGGGCATAAATGGGAAGTTCTCCGACTGGGAGAAAGTGACTAGTGGTGTACCACAGGGCTCGGTACTTGGGCCGATCCTTTTTAATATTTATATCAATGACCTGGAGGAAGGAACAACCAGTGAGATCATCAAGTTTGCAGATGATACAAAACTATGCCGGGCAATCAGATCGCAGGAGGATAGAGAGGAACTCCAGAGCGACTTGTGTCGGTTAGAAACATGGGCGGAGAAATGGCAGATGAACTTCAATGTGGAGAAATGCAAGGTAATGCATTTAGGCAATAAGAATAAGGAATACGAGTATACAATGTCAGGTGCAACTCTGGGGAAGAGTGAACAAGAAAAGGACCTGGGTGTACTGATAGATAGGACCCTGAAGCCGTCGGCACAATGCGCGGCAGCGGCAAAGAAGGCAAATAGAATGTTGGGCATGATAAAGAAAGGAATCTCGAGTAGATCGGAGAAAGTTATAATGCCGCTTTATAGGGCAATGGTCAGACCACACTTGGAATACTGCGTCCAACATTGGTCTCCCTACCTAAAGAAGGATATAAAACTGCTGGAGAGGGTGCAGAGACGAGCAACAAAACTGGTGAAGGGTATGGAGAAACTGGAATACGAGGATAGACTTATAACACTAGGATTGTTCTCCCTAGAGAAAAGGAGACTGCGTGGGGATATGATCGAGACCTTCAAAATACTGAAAGGAATCGACAAAATAGAGCAGAGAAGATTATTTACATTGTCCAATTTGACACGGACTAGAGGACATGAAATGAAGCTAAGGGGGGACAGGTTCAGGACTAATGTCAGGAAGTTCTGCTTCACTCAGAGAGTGGTTGACGCCTGGAATGCCCTCCCAGAGGAGATTATTGCGGAATCGACCGTCCTAGGCTTCAAGAGCAAACTAGATGCATATCTCCTTAAGAGAGGCATATAAAGATATGATGGACTATAAATTACACCAGGGTACACCTGGCAGGGCCTCCGCGTGCGCGGATCGCCGGACTTGATGGACCAAAGGTCTGATCCGGAGATGGCAGTTCTTATGTTCTTATGTTCTTATGTTAAGAGGTTACATTGTTTACATGAACAGTACTGTCGGGTGCGAAGGAAAGAAAGGAGAAGAGAGAGTTGCCAGAGCATAGGGGACTGGGTGTTGACAGAGAGAGAAAAATGGAGAGGTGGCAGAGCTGAAATCAAACATATACAAAGGAGAAGAGAAGGCACAGGATAGACAGTTTATTGAAGGAGCATAAAAAGAGGGAAGATGCCATATGGAACAGGGAGAGGGCGGACAGTGGATGGAAGGGGCTGATGCTGCATGGAAGACAGAGTGGACAGATGCTGGCTAGAAAGAAGAGTGAAGACAAGATGATTAAAGCAGAAAAGACAAAAGGTAGAAAAAAATTTTTTTGTTGCTTTATGTAGAATCAAGTAGTATTCTATCTATTGATTAAAGTTTATAAATAGGAAATGGAAATAAGGCAGTGTTTTGGGGACTAAACCCCTTTCCTCAGGTCAGGACAGGATACCATAACAGCAGGGGTGCCCAAATGGTCGAGCGCGATCGACCAGTAGATCGCAAAAGCAATGTGAGTTGATCGCGTTGCCTTGGCAGTCTTTTTCTTCCTGCCTCCCGGAGCCTGGCCAGGCGCGTACAAGCGCCGGATTCACAAGATTTCACCTCCGACATCAATTTTGACGTCAGAGACGAAGTTTTGGGCCAGCCAATCGCTGCCTGGCTGGCCTGGAACTTCCTCTCCGACGTAAGAATTGACATCAGAGGTGAAGTCTTGAGTCCGGCGCTTGTACATTCCTAGCCTGGCTCGTGGAAGCAGAGAGAAATTGGCATGGTGGCTTAGGGGGTAGGGAAAGAATTGGGGAAGTGGAGAAATTGGCGCGATGGCTTGGGGAGGCAGGGGGAGAGAGAAAGAAAGAGAGACAGAAAGAAAAGGGGAGGGGCAGAAAGAAAAAATATTGGATTTATAGTCAGAAGAAGGAAGTGCAAACAGACTCATGAAATCACTAGATAAAAAGGTAGGAAAAATGATTTTATTTTCAGTTTAGTGATCAAAATGTGTCTGTTTTAAGAATTTATATCCACTGTCTATATTTTGCACTATGGCCCCCTTTTACTAAACCGCAATAGCGGTTTTTAGCGCAGGGAGCCTATGAGCATCGAGAGCAGTGCAGGGCATTCAGTGCATCTCCCTGCTCTAAAAACCAGTATTGTGATTTAGTAAAAAGGGAGGGGGTATATTTGTCTATTTTTGTATAGTTGTTCCTGAGGTGACATTGCATAGAATCGTCTGCCTTGACCTCTTTGAAAACGTGCAGAATATAAATGATAATGAACATTTTCTCTGCGTACAGTGTGCTTTGTGTTTTTAAAACATTTTTATTGATGGTAGATCATTTTGACTTGGTCATTTTAAAGTAGCATGCAAGCCCAAAAAGTATGGGCACCCCTGCTGTAGAGCCTTTTCTTGTATGACTGGATGAGCTATATTTATCTTTATTTTAGTTGTTTAAATTCATGCAGAAATAAATGGCTAGATTGAACCTAATGACTTCAATTAATGCCTTTCCCTTTTTTAAACCTCTATACCATTTGAAAGAGGGCAAATACTTCTTAAATTTAGTAAAAATATTCTGGCACAAGTGTCAAACGTTAAAAAAGGAAGTCATATTGAGCATTGGAAAATAATAATAATAATTAACTAATAAAAATATTACACATTTAGGGTTCCATTTACTAAGTTACGATAGTGGTTTTAGTGTTCGCTTAGCGCGCGGAGGAATTGCCATGCGCGCTAGATGCTAACGCCAGCATTGAGTTGGTGTTAGTTTTCCCACATAGCGCAGGGGTTTGCGCGCACTAAAAATGCTAGCGCACCTTAGTAAAAGAGGGGGTTAATTTTCCCCACCACCAAATTTCCCCATCCCGCCCCACCCAGCTACTTTTTCATGCCACCCGGCTGGAAAAAATTTCTGGGGAGAACACTGAATAATAATAACAATTTATATACCGCAGGCCCGTGAAGTTCTATGCGGTTTACAATGATTAGAAATGTTACAGATTGAATGGAATAAACAAAGTACAGACTTAGTGATTGATAGTTCAAGAGATCGTTTGTTGAGGACTAAGATTGTATAGGTTGATTTCCTAAGTATTTCAGGAACAGATGTGTTTTTAGGCGTTTCCTGAATTCCCTATAGGTAATAGGCACAAGTAATTGTTCTAGGTCTTTACCCCATAGTGCTGCTTGATGTGAGAAAAGATATTGGTGATGACTTTTAAATTTACAACCTCTAACCGGTTTTGTTAACCATCCCTTTTTTAATATTCCTAGCATCCTATTTGCTTTTTTGGCCATCACCGCACATTGGGTGGAAGATTTCATCGTATTGTCTACGATGACACCCAGATCCTTTTCTTGGGCGCTAATCCCCAAGGTAGACCTTAGCATCTGGTAACTGTGATTCAGGTTATTCTTCCCAATGTGCATCACTTTGCATTTGTCCACATTAAATTTCATCTGTCATTTGGACATGCAGTCTTTCAATTTCCTAAGGTCTGCCTGCAATTTTTCACAATCTGCATGCGTTTTAACAACTTTGAACAGTTTAGTGTCATCTGAAACTTTAATCACCTCACTCATCGTTCCAATTTCCAGATCATTTATAAATAAGTTAAATAGCACCGGTCCCAGTACAGACCCCTGCGGCACTCTACTGTTTACTCTCCTCCATTGAGAAAAATCCCTATTCCTATTTATCCCTATCCTCTGTTTTCTATCCGATAACCAATTTCTAATCCACATCTTAACTTTGCCACCTATCCCATGACACTTTAATTTTCTCAGGAGCTTTTCGTGAGGAACTTTATCAAAAGCTTTCTGAAAATCTAGATATACTATATCAACCTGCTCACCTTTATCCACATGTTTGTTCATACCTTCAAAGAAGTCAAGCAAATTAGTGAGGCAAGCTCTCACCCGGCTGAACCCATTCTGTGGTGAAATTAGTTAGCTTAGCGGGGTTTAAAAAAGGTTTGGATAATTTCCTAAAAGAGTAGTCCATAGGCCATTATTGAGATGGTTTGGGGAAATCCACTTCTTATTCCTAGGATAAGCAGCTTAAAATCTGTTTTACTATTTAGAATTTAGGTAGGTACTTGGAACCTGGGTTGGTCACTATTGGAAACAGGATACTGGGCTTGATTGACCTTTAGTCTGTCCCAGTATGGCGATTCTTATGTTCTTAACTAAGGCCAGTGCTAGACAGAGTTATACATTCTGTGCTTTGTATATGGCAGTCCATTTTAGGATGGGCTTGAGAGGGCTTTGATAGCAACTCCAGTAACTTGAACATGAGGATAGTGCTGAGCAAACTTTTACATTCTGTGTCCCACAAATTACAAGATAGATTCATATGGTCTGGAGTGGGCTTCAATGGCAACTCCTGTAGTTGGAACCTAATGAGGAAAGTGCTGGTGAACTTTAGGTTCAATATCTCAGAAATGATAAGTAAGATCATGATAAATTGTTTTATATAGAAAAAAACAAATGCAGGAGAAAAACCCTTCTGACAATTGAGAAGAAAGAAAAAACAGCGAAGGCGGACTCTATGTTCTACAGATTTTATTCACACGAAGACTCAACACATATGTGTCTCAGCATATACAGCCTGCATCAGGAGTCTTAACAGAAGTCAATATCTTGTTCAGCAGCCCTAGTGTTATCGTGTAAATTGAATGCACTCAACATGATGTTACATTAAGAGTTCTTGAAGATAAATAAAAGCAAAAAGCACGCTTGAATCTACTCACTGAAGACAGTGAAACAAAATGGACAGTCACTTAGCCTGTCCCTTTTATTTCACAGAAATGACTGCGGCAGTGTGGAGGAGGGAGCCGCCTGAAGGTTTTAGACAAAGGATCACTTACAGGTCATGGACCTGATGGGCCGCCGCGGGAGCGGATTGCTGGACACGATGGACCCCTGGTCTGACTCAGCGGAGGCAACTTCTTATGTTCTTAAGGTAAATACCTGGGGGCGACAATTAGCAAAGCGCTGCTTAGCCCTCAAGCCAGCCGCCTGCGGTCCGCGGGTTGGACACCCCTGGTCTAGTATAAGGCACACAGTCACTGAGGGCCGCATTTGCACCGCGGGCCTTCTGTTTGACACATATGCTCTAGACCAGTGGTTCCCAACCCTGTCCTGGAGGACCACCAGGCCAATCAGGTTTTCAGGATAGCCCTAATAAATATGCATGAGAGAGATTTGCATATAATGGAAGTGACAGGCATGCAAACCTGCTCCATGCATATTCATTAGGGCTATCCTGAAAACCCGATTGGCCTGGTGATCCTCCAAGACAGGGTTGGGAACCACTGCTCTAGACAAAGTATTCAAAGGCAAGGAAATAACACTCCAAATGAAGATCAGACTTGTCCATGCACTCATTTTCTCAGTAGTCATTTACGGATGCGAAAGCTGGACACTAAGTAAACAAGACAGAAAGAAGATTGATTCATTTGAGCTTTGGTGTTGGAGAAGGATTTTATGTGTGCCTTGAACCACCAGAAGAACTAACAAATCAGTTCTAGAGGAGATCAAACCAGCTATGTTATTCGAAACCTAGTTATGACTGTCTTATTTGGGAAGGGATAAAACACGGACCTCATGGACCCTGACAGACCTCATGGATCTAAAACCACACGTCCTTCATTGGTTTACAGGAATCTTAAATAATAAAACCCTAGAGCGCGCATGCTCTCTTGAAACTCCGTGATTCCTGGCGCCGTGAGGTGTGCCTCCGTGCCGAATTCAATTTTCGAACACGAAGGCAGGCCAGAACACGGAGCAACTCCCCCCTCGCTGTCACTCACCGCCAGAGTTCCTCACTGCTGCCGCTGATTCGGAGAGGGGGGGCACAGGCTCACCTGCCAGGATCTACCTTCTTGCCTGCTCACCCGCCCGCCGCAGCTCCTCTCTCGAACGGGCCGGGGACCACGGGCGGGCGGCTCACAGACAGGAGGCTGCCGAAACGCATCAATCTTCCCCGGGTGGGAGGGGGGGATGGCAAGCGAGGAGGGAGTCGGAGCAGGCCGCAGAAACTGTCGGTGCCTGCAGGCCGCGGCTTCAAGCGGATGTCAGTGGAGGTAAGGGTTGCTGCTGGACAGGGGAAGAGGTGCTGATGGATGGGGGGGGCAAAAAAAGGAAGGGAGGCCTACTGGACAGGGGGAGAAGAAAAGAGGTGCTGCTGGACAGGGGGGGCAGATAAAGGAAGGGGGGCCTACTGCTGGACAGGGGGAACAGAAAAGAGGTACTGCTGGACAGGGGAAGAGGTGCTGATGGATGGGGGGGCAAAAAAAGGAAGGGAGGCCTGCTGGACAGGGGAAGTAGAAAAGAGGTATTTCTGGACAGGGGAAGAGGTGCTGATGGACGGGAAGGGGGACAAAAAAAGGAAGGGAGGCCTGCTGGACAGGGGAAGTAGAAAAGAGGTACTGCTGGACAGGGAGGCCTACTGCTGGACAGGGAGAATATAAAAGAGGTACTGCTGGACAGGGGAAGAGGTACTGATGGACCGGGGGGGGAAGGAAGAAAGGCCTACTGCTGGACAGGGGAAGTAGAAAAGAGGTACTGCTAGACAGAGGAAGAGGTGCTGATGGATGGGGGGGGGGCAAAAAAAGGAAGGGAGGCCTACTGCTGGACAGGGGAAGTAGAAAAGAGGTACTGCTGGACAGAGGAAGAGATGCTGATGGACGGGGGGGGCAAAAAAAGGAAGGGAGGCCTACTGCTGGACAGGGGGGCCTACTGCTGGACAGGGGGAACAGAAAAGAGGTACTGCTGGACAGGGGAAGAGGTGCTGATGGATGGGGGGGAAGAGGAAGAGAGGCCTACTGCTGGACAGGAGAAGTAGAAAAGAGGTACTGTTGGACAGGGGAAGAGGTGCTGATGGATGGGGGGGAAGAGGAAGAGAGGCCTACTGCTGGACAGGGGAAGTAGAAAAGAGGTACTGCTGGACAGGGGAAGAGGGGCTGATGGATGGGGGGGGCAAAAAAAGGAAGGGAGGCCTACTGCTGGACAGGGGGAGAAGAAAAGAGGTACTGCTGGACAGGGGAAGAGGTGCTGATGGACAGGGGGGCAAAAAAAGGAAGGGAGGCCTACTGCTGAGCGGGGGAACAGAAAAGAGGTACTGCTGGACAGGGGAAGAGGTGCTGATGGACGGAGGGAGGCAAAAAAAGGAAGGGAGGCCTACTGCTGGACAGGGGGAGTAGAAAAGAGGTGCTGATGGACAGTGGCGGCAGAAAAAGGAAGGGAGGCCTACTGCTGGACAAGGGGAGCAGGAAAGAGGTGCTGCTGGACGGGGGGAGTTAAACAAAGAGAGAAGCGCTGCTGCTGGATAAGGGAGCAGTGAAGGGGTGGTGGTGGACACAGGGGAAGAAAAAGGAAGGGAGAATGGACAGCGGGAGCAGACAAGGGGTGGTGGTGGACAGCTGAGGAAAAATAAAGACAGAAAGAAAGAAATACAGAAATAGGCTAAGGAGAGAGAGAGAAATAAATAAATTCAGACACACACACATATTCTAGCACCAGTTAATGTAACGGGCTTAAAGACTAGTTTAATATATTTCTCACCTTGGTTACAACTTCTCTACATCATGGAAAATGATTTGCAGACCCTAGTACCTTCTCACAACTGAACACCTCATATCTGACCTTTCTTCAGCTGTTGCTTAGACCATCTTATTAATGGGTTTTATTCCTGCTACCTTACCTGTGGCCAGTAGTTGTAGAAAATATACACTCTAAAATAGTGTATAAGGTGCCAATCCTCTTTTTCCCCGGCTTCATCTTCTGTACTTTGAACAGGTGCTTCACAAGAATTAGGCAGCTCTTTATTTTTTCAAGGCTTATTACATGCTTTCTTTTCTGTATGTTTTGACATGTGAAATATTGAAAGTTCCAGAGTTCATGATAGTCTTGGAGCAAATCACAAGGAACTACTTTCATTCTCTTTCTCCATCCACTGGTCAATAGACTTAACCCACACGTTCTTGACAGATCTTTTGGGACTAAAGCAGTGTTCTCCCAGAAATTTTTCCAGCCGGGGAAATTTGGTGGTGGGGAAAATGAAAAGGTCCTTTTACTAAGGCGTGCTAGCCATTTTAGTGCATTCTAAACGCTAACGTGTCCATTATAGTCTATGGACACGTTAGCGTTTAGCATGCGCTAAAACGGCTGGCACGCCTTAGTAAAAAGATCCCTAAATGTGCACTAATTTAGTTAATTGTAATTAATTATTTTCCAATGCTCAATATGACTTTCTTTTTTTAAGGTTTGACACTTAGGCAGTGTTCCAGTAGCATTTAAGCCACCCTTGATAAAATGTAATGCAGATCCTTATTCCAAATAACTATTGGCCAGTATCAAACCTTCCATTTCTTTCAAAACTACTGTACTTGAGAGAGTGGTATTCAACCAACTTCAAACTCATGTTTGCATCCCCGGCAATCTGTTTTTCAAGACATAGCACAGACACAGTAGTTCCTGCCTTAGGGCTCCTTATACAAAGCTGTGATAGCAATTCTGCCACAGCAAATACACTGAAGCCCATAGGAATTGAATGGACTTTGGTGCATTTGCCATGGGAGAATCACCACTGTGGCTTTGTAAAAGGGACCCTTACTGAGTGAACTCCATAGTCACCTAGAGACCAATGTTTTTCAACTTCTTCAAGCCAACATCCCCCTAAGTCTAACAAATACCAACTGAGTATCCCAGCTCAAGCTCCATCCCTGACGCCACTCCCATTATAATAGTAGTAATTGTAATGCAATTTCTTATTAATTCATAATGGTAAGCACAAAATTTTTTTTAAAAACACACTGTATGCAGAGAAAATGTTAATTGTCATTTATATTTGTTTTATTTTTCAAAGAGGTCAAGGCAGATGACTGTAAAGTATGCAATGTCACCTCAGTAACAACTGTAGAACTTCCAAGAAAGGAATTAAAGGAGTCAAGAATTTCAGCCTTTCTTTGGCTTTAAAATTTTCCCAATTATGGAATGATCTTCCTTTATTTTTGAGGTGTCTCAGTTCCTTCCAATTTTTTCATAAATCCTTGAAAACTTTTCTATTTGCTAAACACTTTGAAAATTAATCTTTGTTTACTTTAGCATTTTTTTAAATTAACTTATTGTTAACTGTGTCGAGCTTCCCATGGTTGAAAACCCGGTATATAAGGCTATGTTTTGGTTTAGTTTAGAAAAGTAGATAAATATAGTGCAAATTATAGACAGCAGATTATAAATTCTCAAAACTGACACATTTTGATCACTAGATAGAAAATAAAATAATTTTTCCTACCTTTGTTGTCTGGTGATTTAATTAATTTCTGGTTGGACTTTCTTCTGACTGTGCATCCAACATTTTTTTCTTGCATGTTTCCTCTCCTCCAGACCTCATTCCCTTCTTCAACCAACATCTCTCTCTGTCCCTCCATGAGTTCAACTTTTCTTCCTCTCTTCTCCACCCTTATTGGCAACATGTCTCCTCTCTCCCTCCTCTGTTATGATCTTGCATTTCTCTGTTCTTCCTCAGGATCGTTCTCTCCTGCAAGGATCTCTCTCCCCCGCCTGCCTCTTCAGTCTGCACCTCCCATAGTCCAGCATCTGCCTCCTGTCTTTCCCCTTTGGTCCAGGCCTCTCTCTTTCTGCCTTTCTTCTGCTTACAACTTCCCCCTCCCCCATCCCATGTTCAGCATTTGTTCTCCTTTCTTCCAGGTCTTTCTCTACCTCTCTCTTTCTCCCTTTCTTGTCCAGAATCTTTTCACCTCTCTGCAGTCTCTGTCTCTCTTTCTCTTCCTTCTATACACCCCCAAGTCCAACATCCGCCCCCTCTCTTCTGCCTCTCCTTTCTATCTTTCTTCTGCTAACATTTGAGTCCTCCCACCTTTGATCCAGGTCTTTCTGTCTCTCTCACTCTCTGTCTTCCTCCTCCTCAGGGCCTGGCATCTCTCTCTCCTCGGTTCAGGGTGTTTCCACTCTCTACCCCCTCTGGTCCAGCATCTGCCCTGTCGTCCTCCTCCCTATTGTTTCAAGTCTGCTTTCCCACCATTCCTCAAGGTCAATTTCTGTCCCTGCCCCTGGTGTCCAGATCCAGTGTCTCTATGAGTTTTCCATTTGATAGCTTTTGATTGATTTTTTATTTTGGGGGAGCGCTATACTCACAATCACAGTAGTCTCTCTTGTAGACCAATAAATGCAAAAGGGTTAATTACTTGCGCCAATACCGTTTCACAATGTATCAGGAAGAATTGTGCTTTTTTTGTCAAATCCAGTTTAATGGTTTAAGATGAACATTCCCTACATATCCATCTTCCTGGTGCATTTCCCATTCTCTACTTTTATAGGCTCTGGGATTCACAAATGTTAACGCAGAGGCTAATTGTGCCCTCCAGAATGCTGAATCCTAATGATATTGCTGAAAACTTGAAAATCTGTTTTGCTGAGCTTCCCATTTGTACTAGACCAGAGCATTATTCCACACGGGGCCCTCGCAATGGGCGGGGCCTTACCTCCGCTGCTTCCCCACCCCTACTCCTTCACTGTCAGCAGGGAGGGGTAATTTGCATAGCGTTCGAGGCCGTGCACCACAAACGCTATTTAAATTATCCCTCCCTACTTACGGTGAAGGAGTAGGGGCAGGGAAGAGGGTTGGCACGCAGCTTCGATGCTGATGGTGGGATGAGCAGGAATGCTTGTAAATCTGCAGATGCAAGATGACAGCCGGGCGCTCACCTAAATTAGCCGGGCAGAGCGTCCGGCTAAAACACGCTAGGGAGAACACTGTAAAGGAAAAAGAATTATCAGGTAAGAAACATAAATTTTCCATAATTCTTAAGCTTCATAATGGATCACTTGTCTTCTTGCTGGTTTCCCTCTTTTACTGTGCAGTTAGTGTGGTTCCTGGAGTCTTTTCTTAAAATTTAATGAATTTCTCATCTTTGCACAGGTTCTACACTCGCTGGAAAGAGTGGGAGTCCTGGTACTCCCAGAGCTTTGGTTTGCATTTCTCTTTGCGGGAAGAACAATGGCAGGAAGACTGGGCATTTATACTCTCACTGGCTAGTCAGGTAACCTGCATTAAAATTTTGTTTTAGTATGCCAATGATGGTTAAATAGCATTTGAATATGTTTTTAAATTATATTAAAAATTAGAGAGACCAATATATATTCAGTGGAATCATCAATACATAGTAATACCTTAAGCAAATTTTCAACTAGACTATGGGCTCCTTTTACAAAGCCACGCTAGCAGTTTTAACACACGCACCGGATTAAAGCACGCTAGCCAGAAATCTACCGCATGTTCCAAAGACTAGTGTGTGCGGCAATTTAGTGCGCTCTATTCTGCACATTAAGGCCCTAGCGCGGCTTTGTAAAAGGAGACCTATATGTTGAAGCTGAGTTTGAAAAATGCCAGCAAGCTGTAAATAGTAGCTTGTTGCTATAAGTTATCCGTGTACTTTCTCCGACTGGAGCATACCCTAAATGTGGATCTGTTCTGGCCACTTTGGGTCATATGTTTTTTGGAGAGGTCTACTTACTTTTGTATCTTCCATCTGGACTTGTGGACTAAAACTAGATCCTTTGATTTTTATTCACTGTTCTTCGTGGCTACCATTCCTTTTTGCAACATACAGTATTGATGGGGGAAAAAGTTATCTTACTTAATCGGCTTTCTCAGAATTCCCCCTTCCTTTCTCAATGGAGAATGCAAATGTTTACGTTGCTCAAGCTGGAATGTCTGCACGTACAGGATTTGGACTCTCCCCAGGGGCGTCAATTTAAACGCATTTGGCGAGCCTTTTGGGGTACTTTGACAGGCCACATATCCCAACAGGCGTGTTCCCCCAAGGGTACGCTTACCACATGTTGAGAAACACTATCTTAGAGAAAGGATGAGATAATGGTTACTGCGGATGGGCAGACTGGATGTGCCATTTGGCCTTTATCTGCCATCATGTTTGTATGTTTTCTATCTTAGAGATGAAATGCCTTGGTTTTACAATTAGATTAGAGTTGTGCCTTTGATTTAATTGTTCACTGTATTTTATTGCACTGTCTGGATTCATTGGGTCTATCAGGTAAGAACTTAGGAACATAAGAATAGCTTTACTGTGTCAGACCAATGGACAATCCAGCCCAGTATTTCATCTTCACTTAGGCCAATCCAGGTCGGAAGCAGCTGGGAAAACCCCAAATAGTATCAGCATTCCATCCAGGGCAAGCAGTGTCTTCCCTCAAGTCTATCTCAACAGCAGACAATGGACTTTTCCTCTAGGAATTGTTCAAATCTTTTTCAAAACTAGCTACATTAACTGCTCTTACCACATCTTTTAGCAATGTGTTCTCTGAGTGAAAAAGTATTTCTCTGTTACTTTTGAGTGTTCCCTAGTCTTTGTAAATATTGATGCAGTAAAAAAATCAATCCACTTGTACCCATTCTACACCACTCAGGATTTTGTAGACTTCAATCATACTTCCCCTCAGCTGTCTCTTTTCCAAGCTGAAGAGCCCTAACCTCTTTAGTTTTTCCTCACACAAGAGGAGTTCCATCCCTTTTATCATCTTAGTAGCTCTTTGAATCTTTTCTAGTGTTGCTATATCCTATGTCCTATTTCTGACCTACAAGTGTGTTCATTCTGCTGCCTCTCAATATCTCTCCTCTCTTCTCTCTCCTTATAAACCTCCCTGAGAACTCCGTTCCTCAGATAAACTGCTCTTAGCTGTACCCTTCTCCTCCACTGCCAATTCCAGACTTCGTTCCTTTCCTCTAGCTGCCCCTATTCCTGAAATAAATTACCCGAGTTTGTCCGCCAAGTCCCTCCTTCCCTTCCCTTGTTTAAAAGCAGACTGAAAACCCACCTTTTTGATATAGTCTTCAGTCCATAACCCTGCTCTCCACTGCCCATCAACCCAGCCATCAGATTAACCATTCCCCTTAACTGTATCCATGACATCCTTTTATTCAATACAATCCTTGATTTTAATATTGACATTTTTTGAGTACCTGAATAAATTCATGTAAACTGTTCTGAGCTCGCTTGGGAGAACAGTATAAAAAATTGAATGACTAAATAAATAAATTTCCAATATCCCAGGATTTTCACCCGACAGAGCCAATGTCTGCACAGAATTCATAAAGATATTAAAAAGTACAGGAGAAATAGAAGACCCCTGTGGAACTCCAATTTTAAAGTAAATTCCATTCTTGATTACGCATTAGCTCCGATTTGTAAGAAATTCCTTAAACTATTTAATAACTCATCCACACAAACCCAAATCACTTAATCTACTTATTAATAGTGAATGATCTACTGAATCAAATTGTAGTAATATAGATTGACCCAATCTCAACCAAATATTTTAATCTTGATGTTAACGTTAACAATAACAATTCAGTAATGTGTTTAGGTCGAAACCCACTACCATAACAAATGCTCTTCAATACCTCGAACCTCACGACCAAGACACCAGAGTAGACATGATATGGGACCACCTCGAATATCCAAATTGGCATCAATTCCTAAATCTCTTCAACAAATACACCAAATCTAACTGTCTACTTGATGCATGTCCCCCTAAAATCATGTCAGCTGCCCCTCTAGAATTTAAAAAAGAACTATTTGAATGGCTAACATCCGCCCTCACAAGCGGAACACTAAACAAAAAATTGGGACACATACTAATCACTCCAATCCCCAAAGATCAGAAAACCTCTTCTGCTCTGACATCCAATTTCAGACCCATAGCAAACATTCCCCTTTTCACAAAGTTACAAGAAGGATTGGTCAACCTTCAACTAGTAAACTACCTGGACAAATTTAACATCCTTAGTGAACACCAATCAGGATTCAGGAAAGGATACAACACAGAAACTGTCTTAGCCTCCCTACTAAACCACCTTTATGATCTCTTTAGCAAAGGCAAAAGCGCACTAATTCTACAATTAGACCTCAGCAGCGCGTTCGACCTGGTAGACCATGATATCATGCTACTGTGCCTTGAAATAATAGGAATTTCTGGAAAGGCAAAGAAATGGTTCCAAGAATTTCTATCAAACAGATCCTACCGAGTAATCAGCAATGGAAATTATTCCAAACCATGGAAAAACCCATCAGGCGTGCCTCAAGGTTCCCCCCTATCGCCCACACTTTTCAACATCTATATCGCCTCCTTAGGCCACCTCCTACAAAAACTAAACTTAATACACTACATTTACGCAGACGACATATCCATCCTAATCCCCTTAAACGACATCACAAAAGAAATTGTAGACAATCTCTCAAACGTAATGACCGAAATCGATAAATGGACCACCAATTTCAAACTAAAATTAAACGCAGAAAAAACAAAAGTCTTTCTGGCTAGTCCTAATGACAAAATTACGAGAACATCGATAAAAATAAACAATCACGAATACCCAATTTCTAATAACATAAAAATACTTGGTATCACCCTAGACACACACCTAACTATGACTGACCACACAAACTCACTAGTGAAAAAATGTTTTTACACGCTATGGAAACTAAGGACCATAAAAAAATACTTTGACCCAACATCATTCAGGTTACTGGTACAGGCACTGATCTTATCCATTCTTGACTACTGCAACATCATCTACCTGGGCATCCCACAAAAAACAATAAAAAAACTGAGATTAATACAAAACACCGCCGTTCGACTAATCTTCGGACTAAGAAAAAACGACCACATCAGCCCCTACTATAAAAAGCTGCACTGGCTTCCAATTGAAGCGCGAATACTATTCAAATTTGCTTGCACCTGTTTCAAGCAAGTCTGGGGACTAGCACCTTCATACCTACAAACTCACTTCATCCTACACAACCCCACACGAGCGACCAGAAACAAAAACATATTTGCATACCCAAAGATTACGGGCTGCAGATACAAATCATTCCTGGATAGAACCTTTAAGTTCCAAGCGAACAGACAGCAAGTTTGGCTGAAAAACTACATAAACGAACCCAACCTGTCTTACAGTGCATTCCGCAAATCGATCAAAACCGCCCTATTCGAAAAATTCACGGACTAAAATCGTCCCCTCCCACACTAGGACTCCCCTCCCTTTAAACGCCTTTCTTTCTTTCTCAAGATGCCCCTCATGTACTCAGATATTCGCTATCCATAGTACTCCAATTCAAATGGAAGTTCTAAAGAAATACTCAGTTACTCATTACCCATTGAACCCCAATCTGTAACTTTCCCCTCTTCACTATTGTATTATATTTAGACTCATTGTACGATACTGTATTAGACTTATATATGGTGTTGTCTTTAGACTTATTGTATTGTATTATATTTAGACTCGTTGTATTATATTATACGGTGTTGTATACACTCATTGTATTGTATTGTATTGTTTTGTTTTGTCTTGTATTGTATGTTGACTTATTGTATTGTATTGTGACCTTGTTATTCGCTGAATGTCCAGCCTTCTTACAGTGTGAACCGCCTAGAAGTCACCTGACTATGGCGGTATAGAAAAATAAAGTTATTATTATTATTATAAACAAGAGAATTGTTGTATGTATTCTGTTAGCTGTTTATTTACCAGACACTCTAGTAATTTTACCCCCTCCCCCCCCCTTTTTTTTTTTTTTTTTTTACAAAACCGGGTACAGCCACGACTGTAACAGCTCTGATGCTCATAGGAATTCTGAGAGTGTTGGAGCTATTACCGCCATAGCTGGCGCTAAAAACCATGCTACAGTTTTATAAAAGGGGGGGGTGGGGTTAGTTAACAGATGAATATTGGCTACCGGTCTAAAATTAGATGGTTGAGAAAGATCACTGTTTTGTTGTTTTGGAATAGGCATAATAAAAATATTGCCCATTTTTGTAGAAACAAAAAGAGATGAATGACAATTTTTAGAAGAAAACTTTTTTAATAACGATATTAAGTCTTCTTTTAAAAAGTACTACTACTACTATTTATTATGTCTATAGTTCTGAAAGTCGTGAGCTTAAGTGTCCCTAGGCCTCTCTCTGCACCCGTGACAAACACCTACTGTGTAGGCGGCCTTTCTCGGGGGGGGGGGGGAGGGGGGTAAATAAGCATCCCAATTGGCTGACAGACGGTGGTAGGACGCCTACCACCACCTGCAGACAGGATGCCCATTTATAGAATCATCCCTTTATTGTCTAGAATGTTGTTTTCTTTTCATAGCTGTTCAATATACCAAGGATTAAATTTAGTAGATCTCATTACTTTACTTTTAACAGGAGCTACAATCTCAATAGTGAAGCTCCAGTAGTCAAATATTTTGGAAGTATTTGTCACTGAAAACTATCAGGCTCTTTGCTTTTTTAATCTTACCCTCAAACAACCCGGTTATGTTTTTCCTTATACAGTATGTTCTTTCTTTACTATAACTATTGTAGTTCCTCCCCTCTTCCATTTTGTAGCAGTCCTGCCACTTACATGTTTGTCTAATATGGTGTCTATGAATAGTATTGTTTTCCCTATTTTAGATTGTAATAAGCTTTGAAATTTTGACAATGCGTGTATATCAAATTTTAAATAGATCAGGGTCAGGGAAAGCAGAAAGACAGTGTTTTTTGTGTGAGACGGGTGCATCAGATAGTGGGAGATGCTCATATTAACGCTGGAGAATCCAGCAGGATTTTTAAAATAAAATGTAGAGATTATTTCTGGGGTTTAAGTACACAATGAGATGTATTGATTATTTGTGATCTACAATAATATTGAAAAAAGAGGCTGGGGGTAATAAATACCATCCAAACAAAACTAAAACTCCCACCAGGAATATTAGGAACTACCAAGCACACAAGCTACCAGGGCAGTGCTGATTTCTTAGCAAAACGAAAGAAAAAGCCTCAGTTATATAGGTGGGGTAACCCTCTCCACCATCCATCCATCCTCTGCAAAATATACTTCTTGTACAAGCTCTCGGGATGCTGAACGGATGGGATCTTGTATCCCTATTAGCTTCAGCTGCAGGGCAACTAAAAGATCCCTCCCCTTTGGGATTCCTGTCTTGCTTCAGTTTAATTCTGCTCGTGATTTATTTTCACTTTCTAGTCTTATTTTGATTTTTTTGTGGGTTTGCCCACGTGCTGCGGATCAACTCCTTGCGAGTGATCCTTTGGCGGGAGATCGCAGACATGTTAACGTTTGTCTGCTTCTGGAGGGTGCTCTGTAAGCCTGAAACTGCAGTAAGCCCTCTGGACAGCCTGCGGATTGAATCGGGTCTCCATGTTCGGGAGCCATCTCTCCCCTGGTTCGTCCGCAAAGGGGTAGAATGCAGGCTGCTGTGGTTCTAAGGAGGTACGCCGGGATCGCAACCGTGCCGCGTGTCTTCCCTGATTTCCCTGCGGGGTCTGAGGTGGCAGGGAAGTTGAGGCAGCCAGAAGATCTGAAATATCCAGTTTAATCAGCTCCTGAGGTATGATCTCCCTTTGCTTGCACTGTGTAATGCTGGCTGCCATTGAAATACATTGCAGCACATGTATCTGTGGGGTAGGTGAGTCATAGAGTTTACCGATTTTGGGGGGTTCTCAATTCGGGGTTTTAGGAGGTTTCCCTGTATGCCCTGGTCCCCCACCAGTAAAATCCTAAAATCACAGTTTTTAGCATTTTCCTACGTTTTTAACGGCCGTTTTTATGTCAAAATCGGCACCTGTGGCGGCCATCTTGGATTTTCTTTAAAGTTTTTAAAACTTTATTTTTTGGACTTAGAAGCTTCGTTTTTGCTCCAAACTTCACAGATGGCCACCTCAGGACAGGATGGCATGGATTCATGTCGTAAATCTGGCAGATGGCTTGCGGTTGCATAGCCGCGTATTCTATGTGCCGCAGCCCGTCGGGGACGTATCTGGTGTGTGGATTCTGCACTTTCCTCCTCTGGAGAGGACCTGCTTTCCTCCGTTGCCGCCAGAGTTGCAATTCCAGCATCCGGGATGCCGCAATTGTGCGAGGAGGACGTTTTCGCATAAATGCAGGCGCAGTTCCAGGGAAAGTCTCATCGATCTTTAGACAATTTCAAATCTGAGTCCTGTTGATCGGCTCAGGCCACCAAGGACTATTTTCAGCCGGAAATTGTGGATATGTTGTCTCAGGCCTTCATGAGAAAGTGGGCTATGCCTGTGTCTCCCTTTCAGACTGCGGTGCGGCAGTCTGTACAGCCTTTGGATTCCAGCATGTCATTCTGATCCTTGCTGGTATGCCTGAACATCAGCAGCAACTTCCCGCTATTGTCATGGTACCTGCATCACTTTCTAAGCTGTTGCTTTCTCTCAGCGGGTCCCGCTGCGTGACTAGCCTAGCGGATCTTGGGGATTCCCAGAACACTAATTCTCACGCTGTGGGAGAGTATCAAATGGTGCGCAGGCTAAGTCCAGTTGCCTTCCTGATTTTATCTCTGAATCCCTGCAGACATTGGGACTTGATTCCGACTGCAGTTCAGGCGGAGTGTTAGATCATGTGTTCCACATGCCCGTTTTCGCTGAATTTCCGGATCAAGAGGACTCAGCAGAAATGCTCTTGGAGGTTGGGATGCCCTTGAGGGTCTCCTGAAGTACGCTAGAGCCATGGCTAAATTGTATCCCATGGCTTCGGCATTTTCCATGCTCCTAGTCCCGCCATGGGTGGATTCGGCGGTGGCTCAGGTCCCCAAACGTACCTTCTTGCCCTCAGATGGAGGGATGGTCCTGCCGGATGTTTAGGACCATAAGCTGGATTTTGTCTTGAAGTACCCTTTTGATTCTGCTGCAACAGGGGTGCGAGCTGCAGCGGACGCTTCCTTTGTGGCCCGGGCATGTCATACTAAACCTCTGTCATATTTTGACGGTTTTCGCTACGCTGGGAGCTTATTCAGTTTCTGCTAAGAGATTGTTATGACTTTCCCAGTGGTCGGGGGATTCTTCATTCAAGGCTACTCTGATCAAGCTGCCATTCAAAGGTTTGCTTTTATTTAGCCAGGGTTTGGATGACCTTATGGCAAGTGTGCAAGACCGTTAGCCTCAGGTGCTTCCTGGCCCTGGTTCTTGTCCGCCCAGGAGGCTAGGACGGCTTAATTTTTTCATTTCAGGAGTACCTCGCAGTACGCTGTATCCTCTGTGGTGGGATGGCGTTTCAGAGCCTCCTACAGGCCTCGCTTGGAGGTACAGTGCACCCGCAGTCTCCCAACTCTCGACCTTCGGTGCTTTCCAAAAGAGAATTATGATGCCAAGGTTCTGGCAAGGCCTCCCCGGATCGCGGGGCGGTTGTCGGCCTTCCTTCTGGAATGGCTGAATATAACCTCGGACCAGTGGGTTCTGGAGGTACTCAGCGAAGGTCTTCCACTGCCTTTCTTCTGGCTGGCAGCGGTCTTCTTCATGTCCTCTCCTGAGGACAAACCGGACTGGGTGCGCCAGTTGCTGGATCTGGCGGCTATAGAGCCGGTTCCACAGGGCGACTTGGGCTCTGGAGATACTCGATTTACTTTGTTGTGCCAAAGAAGGACTCCATCGATTGCAGACCAATTCTGGACCTCATGGAGGTGCATGCATTCTTGCGAGTTCCACGTTTCCGGATAGTATCGTTGCATGCTGTGTTTACAGCGGTGGCACCCAAGGAGTTTTTGGCTTCCTTGGGTCTCACGGAAGGGTATCTACACATCCCGATTTTCCCAGAACATCGGAGATTCCTGTGGGTTTCGTGTTCCAAGGGAGGCATTTCCAGTTGGCTGTGCTCCCTTTCGGTTTGGCATCGGCGCCCTGAACCTTTACCTAGTTCATGGTGGTGGTGGCTGCCCTTCTGCGATCTCTGGGTGTGTTAGTGCATCCATTCCTCACCGACTGGCTGGTCAGAGCTCCCTCATGGGAGCAGGGCCACTTGGTGGTTCGCCTAATGGTGTCTTGGCTGGAACGTGATCTATCTGAAGAAGGTCGCTTCGTGCCAACCTAGGTATTGGAGTACCTAGGTATCTGGTTCAACACAGGGTTGAACCGGGCGTTTCTTTCAGAATCCCAAATTCTGAACCTCTAGAGTGCGATTCAGAACATTTTGGCGGTCCCGGCTCTGCCGGCCTGGCGGTACCTGCAGGTGTTGGGTCTCATGGTGGCAACCATGGACGCCATCCGTGGGTGAGAGCTCGCCTGCGTCCTCTTCAGTTTTCTCTTCTGTAAAAGTGGAATCCTCTGAGAGCTGCGATGGGGATGCTGCTGCCTGGGTTGGCGCACAGCAGTATGCTGTGGTGGTTGAACCCAGTCACTCTGTTTACAGGGCTTCCTCTTCAGGTCTTGGATTGGGTGACCCTAACTAAGGTCAAGAGTCTCTCCAGTTGGGGAGCAGTTTGCATGTCCATCCCGGTACAGGTCTGAGTCAGAGAGAGCCGATGGTCGATCGATCGGCTGGAGCTACGAGCGATTGGTTAGCTCCGCTACGGTTCCAAGTGTATTTCCACAGGATGGCTGTTTGTGTGTTCTCAGCCAATGCAACGGCTGTTGCCTATGTCTGCCTTCAGGGAGTGCGAAGAGTCCCCGACTGGGATTGGAGGCTCGGATGCTCTTTCCATGGGTGGCACTTCAAGATCTGGACCACTTTGGTCCTGCGGTCTAGCGCTTGAGTGGGCAGCCTTAATGACAAGGGGTTAGTCCTCTGCGGTTATTGTCATGTTCCTGCAATGCAAGCGGAAGTCGCCGGTCTCGGCCTACACGAACGCCTGGGGGTGTTTTCGGCTTGGCGTGCGGGGCTCCAGGTGGACCCTTTGGGTTCCTTCGGTGGCTCCGGTTCTGGACTTCCTGTAGGCTGGCCTCAGGAAGGGTCTGACATTCTCCTTCTACGTGTTCAGTTTGTGGGCCTCTTCTGTTTGGGTCCCTCTTCATTCAGGGGTTCTCTAGCTTCTCACCCGGCTGTTGTCCGGTTCTTGCGGGGGGCAGGGAGGCTGGGGCCTCCCTTACGATGGCCTTGCCGTCGAGTCTGAATTCGGTCCTACGCTCCCTGACTCGTCCGCCCTATGAACCCCTGGATGAGATCTCTCTGAAAGATCTTACCATTAAGACAGTCTTCCTGGTGGCGTCACTTCTGCATAGCGAGTGTCGGAGCTTCTGGCTTTGTCATGCAGAGATCCTTTTCTCCACATCGCAGAGTCGGCGGTGATTTTGAGGACTGTGCCTTCTTTTCTTCCGAAAGTGGAGTTCGGTTGCCGGCCTTCTATTCCTTCAGATTCCACGTCTCTGGTCCATGTTCTGCGGTCTCTGGCTATCTGGCATCGTCTTTTGAGATACCTTGGGGCCACTACTGACTTACATCTGTTTGTCCTGGTGGGCCCCGCACGTTGGGGTCGGCCTGCTTCTGAGACTTCTCTTTCGCATGGATGGACCACAGTGGTTTTCTTGGGAGATCTCAGACCTCATAAAAAAGAAGAAAAGAGCGTTCATCTTCTACAAGCAATCAGGGAAGCAAGAATCCAAGGAAGACTATCTGGCCAAGTCAAAAGCGGTCAAAACGGCAGTCAGGGAGGCCAAACTCCGAATGGAGGAGAACCTTGCAAAAAGCATCAAGAAGGGCGATAAATCCTTCTTCAGGTACATTAGTGACAGAAAAAGAAACACAGATGGATTAGTACGCCTTAGGAAACCCGACGGGAACTATGCAGAATCGGACTCCAATAAAGCCAAACTTTTAAATGAATATTTCTGCTCGGTCTTCACTTGCGAGGCTCCGGGATCCGGCCCTCAGCTGTCGACCAGGGAAAGCTCGGAAGACCCATTTCAAAATTTCGAGTTTACGCCCAGCAGTGTCTATGATGAGCTATCAAGACTCAAGGTGAACAAAGCTATGGGACCGGACAAACCACACCCCACGGTGCTCAGGGAGTTGAGTGACGTCTTGGCGGAACCGTAATCCACACTCTTCAATCTTTCCCTGAGTACAGAAAGAGTCCCGTTGGATTGGAAAACGGCTAACGTTATTCCACTCCACAAAAAGGGATGCAGGACGGAGGCTGCGAATTATAGACCGGTGAGTCTCACATCGATAGTGAGTAAACTTATGGAAACACTAATCAAACACCAACTGGATATAATCCTGAATGAGAAGGATCTACGTGATCCCCATCCACATGGTTTTACAAAGGGAAGGTCCTGCCAATCGAATCTGATCAGCTTCTTTGACTGGGTAACAAGGAAGCTGGATGTAGGGGAGTCCCTGGACGTTGTGTACTTGGACTTCAGCAAAGTGTTTGATAGCGTCCCACACCGCAGGTTATTGAACAAGATGGGTTCGATGGGACTGGGTGAAACATTAACCGCATGGATTAAGGACTGGCTTAGTGGTAGACTTCAGAGGGTCGTGGTGAACGGTACCCTCTCCGATGTGACGGAGGTGATCAGCGGAGTGCCGCAGGGCTCGGTCTTGGGACCGATCCTATTTAACATCTTCATAAGGGACTTGGCAGAAGGGCTTCAAGGTAAAGTTACATTATTCGCCGATGACGCCAACCTATGCAACATAGTAGGCGAAAGCACAACAGATGAAAACACAGTACCCGACAAAAGCTCAGTGCCCGACAGTATGATGCAGGACCTTCTCCTGCTGGAGCATTGGTCGAAGACTTGGCAACTAAGTTTTAATGCTAAAAAATGTAAGGTCATCCACCTTGGCGGCAAAAATCCATGCAGGACTTACACCCTAAATGGTGAGATCCTAGATAGGACTGTAGTAGAACGTGACTTTCGCCCACTACATACGGGGAATTCAGGAAACGCCTAAAAACATACCTGTTCCAGAAATACCTAAACAATTGACCCGCTCTCCCTCTCTCTCCCCCCTCCCTATTCCACCTGAACTTATAGCACTGTTATAAATATAATCTGTTATCTTCATCTTATCGTAATTTTACGTTGCTTTTATCCCCAACAGGTCCTGTCGGACATTACCTACTAAAATGTACGTATTACATTTTCGCTCAGCAAATTGTATTTCTATACTATTGCCTCCTGAGGTCTCTGATCTCTGTATTTCCTCTGAATATCTACGTATTGTATTTCGCTGAATGTCCAGCACTCTTGATTGTAAACCGCCTAGAAGTCGCAAGATTGTGGCGGTATAGAAGAATAAAGTTATTATTATTATCATTAACGAAGACATGTAGACTGCCAACCAAGTGGAAAAAGCTTCATCCAGGGCTAGACAAATCATGGGCTGTATCTGCAGAAGTTTCATCAGCCATAAGCCCGAGGTCATAATGCTGTTGTACAGATCCATGGTGAGGCCCCATCTGGAATACTGTGTGCAATTCTTGATGCCGCATTATCAAAAAGACGTGCAAAGAGTTGAGTTGGTTCAGCGAATGGTCACCAGGATGGTCTCAGGACTCAAGGATCTCCCATATGAGGAACGGCTGGGTAAGTTGCAGCTATACTCACTCGAAGAATGCAGAGAGAGGGGAGACATGATCGAGACGTTCAAATACGTCACGGGCCGTATCGAGGGGCTAGAAGATCTCTTTCTTCTTAAAGGTCCCACAGCAACAAGAGGGCATCCACTGAAAATCAGGGGTGGGAAATTTCATGGCGACTCCAGAAAATATTTCTTCAACGAAAGGGTGGTTGACCAATGGAATAATCTTCCACAACAGGTAATTGAGGCCAGCAGCATGCCTGATTTTAAGAAAAGATGCGATAGGTATGTGGGATCTCTTCGTGGAGGTAGTTATGGGATGGGTCATTAGTGTGGGCAGACTGGATGTGCTGTGGCCCTTTTTCTGCCGTCATTTTCTATGTTTCTATGGATGCAAGTGGCTAACTCCTCAGCCTATGTGGCGATACAGAAGAAGCCTCCCCTTGAGGTGGAGGCTCACTCTCCTGAGGAATGGCTTCCTTGTGGGCTGAATCTCACGCGGTCTCGCCTGTGGAGACTTGTCAGGAGGCCCTGTGGGCTTCCCTTATACCTTTTGCAGGGTTTCCAGGCTTGATGTGGTGGCTATGGGTGATATGGTCTTTGGCGTTTCTGTTCTTGCGGTGGGCTCATTGGGCCCTCCCTGAGTTTTAGGACAGCTTTGATACGTCCCATCTGTTCAGCATTCCGAGAGCTTGTACAAGAATGAAAGATTAGGTTTCTTATCTCTGCTAATCTTCCTTCTTGTATATCTGCTTGGGATGCTGAACACCCTCCCTTCTGTTTTTTTGTCCGATTCGCAGGTCGCCTCTTCAGTACCTGGTAAGCTGGATTTCTGTCTTTGACTATGAGTAGGTGGGGGTTTGCCGGAGGGAAGGTGCCCCTTCTGATCTTCAGGCTGTCCCTGTTCTAGGATTTTCCTGGGTTTTGCAGTTTATGTTGTTTGCATTCTCTGTTTGTTTCCAGTTGGCCATAGTTTTTGGTATTATACAATATTGAGCAGAATTTAACTGGTAGCGGGAGTTCCCGCGCCCTCTCTCTTTTCTTCTGTTTCCTGTTGTCATAGGTCTATGTGGCTTTTCAACTAACTGAAGCAAGACAGGAAGCTCCCGGGCAGGTAGCCCAAAGGGGAGGGATCTTTTAGTTGCCCTGCATCTAAAGCTAATAGAGATACAAGATCCCATCCATTCAGCATCCCGAGCAGCTATACAAGAAGGAAGATTAGCAGAGGTAAGAAACCTAATCTTTCATTATGTTTAAATCCAAAACCAGAGGAACAACATGTTTCTAATCCGCACACAAAAAAGTAGCACATGAAATTATCTGTCACAAGTCAGCCTACAATAATTTTCTAGCCTAGACACTACTTCCTCAGGGCCATCCTCGTGCAAATAGCACCATAACCTACAAAAAATAAACTGTACTCAGGTCCACAGTTCAATGTGCAAATTCTCTGTATCCCACAAAGACACTCTAAACATGGCGTCTCAGTGTTCTTCAATGTTGGGGGCGGGGCCAATCATGACTGAATAGCCTACTGATTGGATCCACACACAGCAATCATAGCCAAAGCAAAAATGGGTGGAGAAACCACTGCATGTAGTTCTGTCTGGCTGTACTATATGCAGGGCCAAAGAGGCACTGGCGCCAGCCAATTGCCGTGAGAGGCACGTCCTGTAGGCAGTCAGCCAGCGCCGACACCTCTCCTCGTCCCCAGTGTGTGGCACTCAGTTTGCGATACACTGAGATAAAGGCTATAAAAGTTTGGAGGGGCAACTTTCAAAATTTTTTAAAGTTTTATGTACTGCTGTAGGATCAGTAGAATGGGACAATGCCATTTTTCCTCTACTCTGACATTTTTTGTATTGTACTGCCTAAACTGCAGATACTTAACGTGGGGTATGTGATTTCTGGGGTTAGTTACTTTTTTATTGATACACATTTCTCATTTTTTAAAGATGTAAATAGTCCATATGTGTGGCTGGGATTTTGCAGCTGATATCCCTCTATCTTGTGGTAGAAATAAGTCATGTGCCCTACTTTTGCTACATTTTTGCTCAGCTGGTCACATTTTTTGGTGTATTAAGATAACTTTTTGTTTTTGTTTTCTTACAGCCAGGAGCCAGTTTGGAGCAGACTCACATTTTTGTGCTTGCACATATTCTTAGGAGACCAATTATAGTTTACGGTGTAAAATATTACAAGAGTTTTCGTGGAGAAACATTAGGATACACACGTTTTCAAGGTAAAATGCTTGCATAGCCTTTTTTGTCTAGGATGTGTGAGCAGTATCTCCTGATAAAAATGGGGAGCTCATTACCTTCTCTGCGTTAGCTGATAGAGCAAGAACCCCTCTGATACTATAGTTAAAATGCTATCAGCTGCAATATTTTCTCACACTTAACTTCATGGAGCAGGTGACGGGAACAAAACTGAAATCTGTTTTCACATAAGAAATTGAGTCACTCTAAGTTTCTAAGGCATTGAAGAACCTGAGGAACTTGCAGATACTACACCAAAAGCTCTTCAAGTTGAGACTTAAGGACTTAAATATTTCTGGCATTTAGGATTTATTTCCCACTTTTTCAGTAGTAGATAAAGGTGAGTTGAAAGTACTATAGTTCCTCATTCCCTGTCTCCATTGTGCTAGTCTAAATTTATACCTGAGGTGGTATCAACTTCAGTGACTTACAAAAGGTTAAAACGTTGTGCCAATGGGATTTGAACACCAGTGGGAAAAGATTGACTACCCACAGGTTCAGGAATAATATGCCCGTCTACTAGAAAGAAGATTACTGAGGTAAGGACCTAATCTTTCCATTTTAGTCACTAACCCCGTCCTTTACAAAGCCGCACTAGTGTTTTTAGCACTGGCTGCCAAGGTAACAGCTCCAACACTCATAGAATTCCTTTGAGCATCTGAGCTGTTACTGCCACAGCCGGTGTTAAAAACACTAGCGCAGCTTTGTAAAGGAGGGAGTAAGTTTTAACCTTATTATAAAAGACCCTTACTCATAGCATATGATATGCGTGTGATAAAAATAATTCTCATATTTGATCCTGATTTGTCTTTGCCATTTATAGAACATAATCTGTAGAAGTACTGGAGTTGCCATCTGTTCTGCCACTAATTTCTGACAGGTGGGATGATCAGTAACACTCAGGAAAGCACCCAGACAATATAAAGCATAAACAATAACACTTTATTATACATATATATATATGATAAGAATTAAATACTTTCACCGTATCCCAAGCAAACACTCCCTTCCCAATTGGAGAATCCATACAATTGATAGGTGAGTGGACACGGGAGACTGACCCTTTAGCCTCGTGGCTTCTGTTCCTGTAGCCGGCTAGGATTCTGGATTCTAGGAGCAGAATTCCGTCCTTATAAGCTGCTGAGTTAAACAGCTGGTCCTGCAGTAACAGCGTCCTTTGTCGGTCCCTTTGAAGTTGTTTGGACAATATTTAGGTCAAAGAGGTCAAGATAGCAGATCTCAGTTCTTTTGATGTTACGGGCCTCTTTTGTTATCTGTTTTGACAACACCCAGATCAAAAGAGGTCAAGATAGCAAATACTTGTCATCGTCCCTATCTTTTTGATGTAGTTTCCCATCTGTCTTTACTGATGTTATTTGAGCGGCAAGGAGGTCAAAGAGGTCAGGATCTATTGTCTCTTTGATGCTATCCAGTTGTTACTCAAATAAAGGAAGTCAGGATAGGTGTTGCACTGTCTCTTTGATGCTATCAAGAAGGTGTTACAGAGGCCATCTGTCTTTACTATCCTTTTGGTGTTGTCAAGGTAACACTAAGGTTAAGGAGGTTAGGTAAACAGACTTGAGGAGACATGTATGCTAAGTTTATTTACCCCCGGGCCCTAGGCCTAACATTCCACCCCTGGATCCTCAAGTTTGTATTTCCGAATAAGAAGTCATCCGAATAGAGGGAGAGAGTGTTCGTTTGTATACACAATAGGTAAATCCACAATTAAGAAATGTTAACATAAGGATATACATTTGATATCCAGGGTTCATAAAAATGATAAGTTGCATTATTTGCCCACTGCAACACACTAACATTCTGTAAACATACTGAAAAGGGAGCTTGAATAGCAGGAATCACAAGTTCAACAGTATTGCTAGCAACACAGACATATTTATGTAATATTTCTTGTATAAAAGTGTAACCTTGAGGTTGAACGGTCCATTGGCACAGATTGTAGGTATGTTGTAGAGAACATGGTTCATAGATCATCTATTTGTTGCCCATAGTAAGTAGGAAACCATAATTGGGGTCCTAATACCAAAGGCATCACCGTAAAAGGACACATTGTTTCATTTACAGAATGTGATGTGGTTTTAAATCAATGCGATAAAGTTAATTTTTTGTGATATCATTAACGACATGTAACATTAACTGATCATATCGTAGCGTTAGTTCATAATTATGTACAGCATTTGGCACCCATTCACCTTCCCATCTAAATACATCTGCTACTCTGGAGCCAAAATATGCTTGTTTGCCAGCCAGTATTTCAGAAACAATAGTATTTATTAAAATGGGAAAATTATTTTTCCCTTCATAAATTATTTCCTTATGTGGTATTCTTTCATTCCCTAATATTTCTTGCTAATTAGGCCTTTCACTTGAAAGTATCATGTATCGGGAATCATGAAAATTAATAATCTTATTAATATTATATTTGTGCTCTTACTCATGGCATACATTTAGGGTAGCTTCATATTCACCATCGATCACCGCAGTTATCTGGTATCCCGTTTTTCTTAGCATCTTTGGTTAGGGTCTGGCTATGCTCCGGTTTCAATAGGCTTGCTATGCCACTCACATGCCTTCACTCATGTAAGTCTCAGGCACCACCTCCAGAGACCAGCCCTAATGTGAAGTGGCAGGATATAGGCTCACTTCTATTCCCCAGTTGGTGCCACATAACAGCCTCATGGCACGGCACTGTATGTCTGGTTGCGTCATCATCTTCTCGGTCTGGTGAAATTTTCTCTTAACCCAGCATGTTAGCTAAATCATCAGAATGAGAGAGCAGAGCTGACCAATTTTATCACAAAAGGATGAAAGTCTATATGGAATAACATTTCCCAGTACGTGATTTTTCAAGGAAAATATTTCCTCATGACTGTTTAACTTCAATGCTTTAGTTACATTAAACCCCCCTAGTGGTAAAAGAGAGTATAAGAGAAAAAGGAGAAAAACCACTTTCTGTACAGAAGGTGATAACATTTGACACAATATTGTGTGTAAGGTAGTATTTGTGTGAGATAAGAGAAACAACACTAATGCACTTAAAGGTATTCTGTAGGACATTCAGAAAATACACCTTTTTATGTTCTGGACATAATTATTATGTCATTTAACCCTTTCAGGACCAAGGGACATATTTGTCCCATAACTTTAAAATCCTATAAATTTTGATTGGGATAGTCTACAGTTCTAAATTTGATATGTACGGATTCCATAGGATACTGCCTTTATGTAAACAAACTGGTTCCGACATTCATTCATTAGCGTCGTTGCCAGATTGACGAGAAGATTCACTTGCCACACTGTCCATAAGCCAGAAGTGTGATTTTTTTTTTTAAAAAATGATATTTCACAAAAAAAATCAACTTTTTGGCATCTGCAAGCCCCTTTTACCATAAAAATGTCGTCAAAACCACAAAAATTGGCCTACGATCCTTATGGTCCTGAAAGGGTTAAGAGAGACCATACACACGTACAGAATGTGATAACATTTGACACAATACTTGTGTGTAAGGTAGTATTTGTGTGAGATAAGAGAAACAACACTAATGCACTTAAAGGTATTCTGTAGGACATTCAGAAAATACACCTTTTTATGTTCTGGACATAATTATTATGTCATTTAAGAGAGACCATACACATGTACAGAATGTGATAACATTTGACACAATACTTGTGTGTAAGGTAGTATTTGTGTGAGATAAGAGAAACAACACTAATGCACTTAAAGGTATTCTGTAGGACATTCAGAAAATACACCTTTTTATGTTCTGGACATAATTATTATGTCATTTAAGAGAGACCATACACACGTACAGAATGTGATACCAAAATAACTTATGTCAGAGATGTGCACTGCACTGTTTATACTTGGTAAGTTAAATAAAGAGAGACCATTTTTTATTTTATTTAGCAAATATCAAATACCAATGAACACCATTTTACCAGGTATAAAGCTTTCTAATTATTTCTCTTCAGATATCCTTTTATAATATAACCGCTAATTAAATTATCGTTGGGCTGTATAGAAAGATGACGGCAGAAAAGGGCCAAGGCCCATCAAGTCTGCCCACTCTATAGACCCTTTGCCCTGACCCACGTAGGGATCCCAGATGGGCGTCCCCTTTATTCCTAAAATCTGGCACGCTGCTGGCCTCGATTACCTGTGAGCCCTAGCATAAAATCATTGTGAGCATGGTTTTCATAAGATACTTTCTGGTATGTGGGGGAATCTTTTTTGGAAAGGGATATGGTACCATTTGGACTAATAGAAGGGGTGGAATAAACTCTGGAAATGGCCAATGTGCAATGTTGGGGTACCCCATAAGCTAAAACAGACAACACATAACAGAAACAGACAAACACAGAGCTCCGGCATGCTTTCTTCCATCAGAAATGATTCAGGGTTGAATTTAATCTGTAAATAAGCACACTATTAATCAAAAGAGTCACAAACAAATGTGGTATCCATTGGATTCCCACTATCAGGTCACATTGCTGGAAGTATTTTAAATGTGGCACAGTGAAATTGGTTCTCCGGACCATGTCTAGATAATAAGCTTCTAAAAGAAAGAGAGATAGAAATTTAAGTTAATTGCTCTATATAGTTTTACTGGTCTTCTTTTCTATTTTCTTCCATTTCAAAGTTCTGTCACACATTCATAAAAATTCAAGCAGGGACGCTTTAATCTATAAAACATATAAGAGAGGTTTACGTGCAGGTACAGTGGTTCACAATGTTAGTGTTTGAGGTAAAAGACACATTTGCAAAATTACTTGGAGTGCAACTTCCTTATACTATCTTACAAAACTTTATTCATTATAAAGGTCTACTTTTTTATTGTCCAACTTCTACTTTTTTATTGTCCAACCTACCCCATATGTTACCCCAGATGTGAAATATGTTGCCTCCAAAATCCAAAAAGGCCCAAGTCTGTTTTTTTTATTTTGGGGAGAAGAGAAGTTTAGCTTTCCCTATCACCTCTCGGCATCCTTTTGCCCATTTTCTGCTTTAATCTTGTGATAGAAAGTGGGACTATGTAAGTATTTTTGTGGTAGTCTGGTATATGTATATTGCCTCCCTTGCCAAGTGAATGCAAATTGTTCTGGACATTGCTCCACTATAGGGATAGTAAAAATGCATTGGTTCATGTTTCCATCGGAAAGCTGTCATGTTAACCCTTTTTGGATATCTGGCAAGGAATCCCATAGATTAATCCCAAATTGGTAATTGTCCAATTTTAAAATTTGTAAAATTTTTTCTTCCTGCTTGTATAATTTCCCCCCCAATCCTGATATTTATATTCCTACACCCCAGCGTCCACTACAGCTTGTACCTGTTGCTCCCCAGGTTTCTACTAAATATTTATCTCTACCTGCGGACACTGTTCTAATTTGGTCCAGGCACACACTGAGGCTCGGCATTCACATTATTGATCATCCCAACACTTCCATCCTTTTAAATCAGGATAAAGAATGGAAGCAGTTTCCTCAGGGGGAGCCGTTGGCACCCTCTCTCCTTTGTTCACTTGTGCTTGAGGCATAGATTTCTTTCCCAGTCCTCTACTTTTGTACATTCCCCATAATGTCCTTGTATCTTTTCCATCTATTTCTTCCCTCTTTACACCATCTTTTATTAATGCCAAAAACATATTCCTCCGAGACACCCTCTTAGCCCTGTTTGAATTGGATTGTCCTGTTCTCTTTTTGTCAAAAGTATTTTGAGGTCCCCAGTCCCCCCGATCTCCTAACTGTCGGACCGCTTCTAAGGCTTCCAAAATAGTCCTGTCTATTTGATTGATCAACAAAGTTATCATTATCTGTTTGTATGCCGGTGCAGCATGCTTAATAATTTTATTTCTCATGGACTCAGTAAAAGGTAATGACATATATGTGTCAGCGTGACCTATTACTAAGGCTGCCTTCATAGACTCCTCCTTAATTCTCATTTGAGCATCTTTTAATGTATACCAAATTTTATCATTTGAGGGCCAATCAGATTCAAGTGGATATCGCCTCGTGACACCCCTACTAATTATCTCTAATAAAGACCATTGGGCATTTTTTGCAGGATAAGGATCCTCCCGCAACGCATGTTGCATTGCTACTTCTTGACTAATTTGAACAAATTTAGGGGCATCTGTGGCATCTAACATAATCCCTGCTGCACCCAGCTCCTGCACCCGAACTACCCACTGTATTAGTGGTTCCCCAGGCTGCTGTGTAAAGCGTGCCATCATATCCATGATTTCATGTGGAGTAACATCCTCCCTAACTAGATTTTCTCCTGTTTGCAGATTTCCCTGTAATCTTTGTCTCCTCACAGGCTCTGCTTCTAAACTTTCTGCCTGTTCTCCTTTAACACATATATCCTCCTCACTGTTATTAGAATTTGAATCCCAAATATTCCCATCCCGTTTGTTTGGATTCCAATCATTCGGCAGATGATAAATTAAGATTTTAACTTTTCTGTAACTCACTTTCCACCTGTGTTTCTTGTATTTATATCGTGCATATTGCATAGCTGACTGTTCTATTACATTTTGATAGGTTTCTACCTTATCCATTAACAACTCATTCTGACATTGTAGCATTGTAATGGCATGTTGTTGTTTATTCCTTTTCTTTTCCAGCTCTTCTAATTTCAATTGTAATTCCTGTTTAGCTTCATGCAAATTCCTCCAGTCTGACAAAATCATCCTTCCTTGTCTAGAAATTACTTCTTGCTCTTCTCCTTTTGAGATTTTCACCTTTTGTAAGGAGGCACATAATTCATGTGGATCCCCACTTCCAAAAGTACAGAATTCACACAATCCTGCTTCTACAGACCACTCAGTGGCCATTAATTTTCCCATAATTTCATTCCCATTTGGAATGGAGGGATTGGGAGCCTGCTCCTCCACCCCTTGTTTTCTAGTTAGCTTTCCTGACCACATGATTACCCCACTCCTGGTACCAATTTGTTCTGCCACTAATTTCTGACAGGTGGGATGATCAGTAACACTCAGGAAAGCACCCAGACAATATAAAGCATAAACAATAACACTTTATTATACATATATATATATGATAAGAATTAAATACCTTCACCGTATCCCAAGCAAACACTCCCTTCCCAATTGGAGAATCCATACAATTGATAGGTGAGTGGACACGGGAGACTGACCCTTTAGCCTCGTGGCTTCTGTTCCTGTAGCCGGCTAGGATTCTGGATTCTAGGAGCAGAATTCCGTCCTTATAAGCTGCTGAGTTAAACAGCTGGTCCTGCAGTAACAGCGTCCTTTGTCGGTCCCTTTGAAGTTGTTTGGACAATATTTAGGTCAAAGAGGTCAAGATAGCAGATCTCAGTTCTTTTGATGTTACGGGCCTCTTTTGTTATCTGTTTTGACAACACCCAGATCAAAAGAGGTCAAGATAGCAAATACTTGTCATCGTCCCTTTCTTTTTGATGTAGTTTCCCATCTGTCTTTACTGATGTTATTTGAGCGGCAAGGAGGTCAAAGAGGTCAGGATCTATTGTCTCTTTGATGCTATCCAGTTGTTACTCAAATAAAGGAAGTCAGGATAGGTGTTGCACTGTCTCTTTGATGCTATCAAGAAGGTGTTACAGAGGCCATCTGTCTTTACTATCCTTTTGATGTTGTCAAGGTAACACTAAGGTTAAGGAGGTTAGGTAAACAGACTTGAGGAGACATGTATGCTAAGTTTATTTACCCCCGGGCCCTAGGCCTAACACCATCTAAGCACCACTCCTGCCCATCCTGCCCATCATAACACACCAGGTCATTTAAGTTCTGTTTTGATCCATCTGCTTTCTCTATCATTTTTGAATTCTTTTACTATATTTGTCCTTACTACCTCCCATCAAGAGAGTATTCAAGCATCCACTCTCCTCTCCTATGAAAAAGAATTTCCTTAGCATCCTGACCAAACCAGATCATATCCTCTGGGTTATATCAGTTGACTAGTGGATGGAGACAGAGAAACAGCTACTGTAGTTCTGTGTGATTTTCCCCTTAAGGGCACCACATAGCCTTAGAATTTGGTCCTTAGTGGAATGCAAGGCATAGTACAGGAGTTAACTGTGTTGGGTCTGCTGGGAAACAGTGATCATAACATGATCAAATTTGAGCTTATATCAGGAGTGACGTCGCAAAAGAAATCTACTGTAGAGGTGTTTAATTTTCGAAAGGGACACTATGATAAAATGAGGAAAATGGTTAAAAAGAAGTTAACAGGATCATTTGGAAAGGTTAGGATTGTAAATCAGGCATGGATGTTATTTAAAACTACCATCGTGAAAGCCCAAACCAGATGTATTCCACGTATCAGCAAAGGTGGAAAGAAGAGGAAACAAGAGCCGGCGTGGCTAAAAGGTGAAGTGAAAGAGTCTATTAGAGCCAAAAAAAACATCCTTTGAAGAATGGAAAAAGGATCTAAATGAAGAAAATAAGAAACACAAGCACTGGCAAGTTAGATGCATAGCATTGATAAGCTCAGATAAGAAAGAATATGAAGAGAAACTTGCAAAAGAGGCAAAAACATAACAATTTTTTTTAGGTACATCAGAAGTAGAAAACTTGTGAGGGGAATCTGTGGGACCGTTAGATCATCAAGGAGCAAAAGGGGCGCTCAGGGAGGATAAGGCCACAGTGGAAAGACTGAATGAATTTTTTGCTTTAGTCTTTATGGAAGAAGATGTAAAAGATCTACCTGAACCGGATATGGTTTTCAAGGGTGATGATGCGGAGGAACTGAAAGAAATCTTGGTAAATCTGGAATATGTACTAAGCCAAATCGACAAGTTAAAAAGTGATAAATTACCTGGACCAAATGGTATACATCCCAAGGTACTAAAAGAACTCAAACATGAAATTGCTGACCTGCTGTTAGTGATCTGTAACCTGTCTCTAAAATCATCTATAGTACCTGAAGAAGATTGGAAGGTGGTCAATGTTACACTGATTTTAAAAAAGGGCTCCAGGGGACATTTGGGAAATTGAAGACTGGTAAACCTCACTTCAGTGCTGAGCAATTATAAAAAATAAAATTGTGAAACACATAGACAGACATAATTTAATGAGACAGGGTCAGCATGGGTTCAGCCGAAGGAGATCTTGCCTCACTAATTTGCTTTACTTCTTTGAAGGTGTGAATAAACATGTGGATAAAGGTGAGCCAGTTGATGTAGTGTATCACGATTTTCAGAAAGCTTTTGATAAAGTTCCTCATGAGAGGCTCCTGAGAAAATTAAAGAGTCATGGGATAGGTGGCAAAGTTCAGTTGTGGATTAGGAATTGGTTATCAGATAGAAAACAGAGGGTAGGGTTAAAGGGTCATTTTTCTCAATGGAGGAGAGTAAACAGTGGAGTGCTGCAGGGGTCTGTACTGGGACTGGTGCTATTTAACTTATTTATAAATGATCTGGAAATTGGAACGACGAGTGAGGTGATTAAATTTTCAGATGACACTAAACTGTTCAAAGTTGTTAAAACGCATACGGATTGTGAAAAATTGCAGGCAGACCTTAGGAAATTGAATGACTGAGCATCCAAGTGGCAGATGAAATTTAATGTGGACAAATGCAAAGTGATGCACATTGGGAAGAATAACCCAGATCATAGTTACCGGATGCTAGGGTCCACCTTGGGGGTTAGCGCCCGAGAAAAGGATCTAGACAATACGATGAAACCTGCCCAATGTGCGGCTGCGGCCAAAAAAAGCAAACAAGGATGCTAGGAATTATTTAATAAGGGATGGTTAGCAAGACTAAGAATGTTATAATGCCCCTGTATCGCTCCATGGTGTGACCTCATCTGCATTCAATTCTGGTCTCCTTATCTCAAGAAAGATATAGTGGCACTAGAAAAGGTTGAAAGAAGAGTGACCAAGATGATAAAAGGAATGGAATTCCTCTCATATGAGGAAAGATTTAAAAAGTTAGGGCTCTTCAGCTTGGAAAGAGACGGCTGATGGGAGATATGATTGAAGTCTACAAAATCCTGAGTGGAGTAGAACGAGTACAAGTGAATCAATTTTTCACTCCATCAAAAATTACGAAGACTAGAGGACCCTCGATGAAGTTACAGGGAAATAGTTTTAAAACCAATAGGAGGAAATATTTTTTCACTCAGAGAATTGTTAAGCTCTGGAACACGTTGTCAGAGGTTGTGGTAAGAGCGGATAGCATAGCTGGTTTTAAGAAAGGTTTGGATAATTCTTCTATCATCAAACCCAGGCTCAAATACCTAAATTTAACCAGATCTTATGTATAGGTCACAACCTCCCCCATTCTCTTTTTAGGCTTAGCCATATTTGTAAACATTTTTTCATTACCTTCTTGATGTTGTTTTTTCCTTAAATGTATCTTTACTTTCCATAAAAATTGTAGTTCACCCCTCTTCCCTTATGTATCACTAATTATTTGTGTACATACATTGTATGTTTACTTGTACAAATTGTTTTATTTTGTCTCCCAAAAATTTTTATTGTCATACGCATTGAAATGATTCGATATTGCATGTATAACAAACTTTTAATAAACTTGAAACTTTGGACAATTTCCTGGAGGAAAAGTCAATAGTCTGTTATTAAGAAAGACCTGGGGGAAGCCACACTGCTTATCCTGGATCGGTAACATGGAATGTTGCTACTTGTTGTGTTTGGCCAGGTTCTAGGGACCTAGATTGGCCACCGTGAGAACAGACTACTGGGCTTGATGGACTGACCCAGTAAGGCTGTTCTTATGTACAGTGTTTGCTTACGCTAATGCGTGGAAGGCTTTCCAACATTGGAAAATAAGAATTGGCATACTGGGCAGACCGAAGGTCTATCAAGCCCAGTATTCTATTTCCAACAGTGGCCAACCCAGGTCCCAAATAATAAACCGGATTTTATGCTTCTTATCCTAAGAATAACCAGTGAATTTCTCCAAGCCATCTCAATAATGTCCTATGGACTTCTCTGTTAGTAATTTATCCAAACCTTTTTAAAACTCTGCTAAGCTAACTGATTTCACCACGTTCTCCGACAACGAATTCCAGAATCTAATTACACGTTGTATGAAGAAATAATGACTCCAGTTTGTTTTAAATCTACTACTTAGCTTCATTGCAAGGAGGGAGACTGAAGCCTGAGTAAAAGAGGGGAGAGACAGGAGGGAGATGATGGAAAGTGGAAGTGAAAGGGAAGAGGGGGAGCAAACTGGAAGGGGGAGGAGACAATTGAGGGAGATACTGATGGAAAGGGAGAGAGAGTGTGGAGACGCTGGAAAGGGGGAGAGGCGACAGACACTTTATAGAAGGGGGTAGATGCTTGATGGAAGAGGGAAGAAAAATGAGCAGATATTTGGGAGGGGAGAGACAGAAAGGAGGAAGATAATGATGGGAGGGGAAAGAAAGGGCAGATTTAGGGGCAAACACTGTTTAGAAGGGAGAAAGAAAGAGGACAGAGATAGTGAAATACTGGGAATAAGGGGAAGCAAAATAGGAGAGCCAGGGTGAGGGAAAGAGATGGAAAGTTGCCAGTAGACTGTAAAAAGGAGAGATCTTGGAAGACTAGTAAGAGTGAGTTAAACCTGGATATATAGGTAGAAATATATATAGAAGAAAGTCGAAAGGAAAAGTTGGAAAGAAAAATCCTGGAAAGAGACTTAAGACGGAGGAAAGCAGAAACCAGAAAAGTGAATGGCCAATACATAAAGGTAGAAAAAAAAATTTATCTAATTTTTCAGGATAAAGTATTGTGGTACCGGTGCACTCAGTACCAGGTAGACCCTTATTTGGCTCCGATCTTGGTGATTCTTGCCTTTCTTCAGGATGGACTTGATAAAGGCCTCACTGTAATATCTCCAGGTCCAGGTAGCTGCGCTCTCCTGTTATATAGCCCAAGATCGTCGTTCCTCTTTGGTGTCTCATCCTGTTGTTGCTTGATTTCTGAAGGGGGCTCTTCGCATCAGACCACCAGTTAAGTCACCATTCCCTTCCTGGGACCTCAACCTGGTGCTATCTAACTTCACCAAGGCTCCCTTTGAATCCCTTTGGGATGCTTCCCTCTTGGACTTGACACTCAAGATCGTATTTCTGGTCGCTGTTACCTCAGCGCGGCATATCTCAGAGCTCCAGGCTCTTTCATGTAGGGAACCATTCCTCTTCATCTCGAAGATGGGGATTTCCCTACCATTCCTCTTCATCTCGAAGATGGGGATTTCCCTACGTATGGTTCCTTCCTTCCTGCCGAAGTTGATTTCAGCTTTCCATGTTAATCAGGAAGTGTGTCTGTCTGTTTTTCAGCCTACTGGTTCCAGAACACAAGATCACCTTTTGAAGAAACTTGATGTGTGCAGAGTGCTTCTTTGCTACCTGGAAGTCACTAATTAATTTTGTCTCTCTGACCATCTTTTTGTGCTGACTCATTTTATTAAGTGAGGTGCTCCCACTTCCAAGACCACAATTTCCAGATGGACCTATAGGGTCATTTTGTCAACCTATATTTTTTTCTGGGAAACAGTCTCCCGTTTCTATCAAGGCACATTCTACCAGGAGTGTGGCTTCTTTGTGGGCCAAAGCTAGAACTCTATCCCCTCAGGAGATCTGCAGTGTGGTAATGTGGTCCTCTCTATAGAATGGATATGGTGGGAAGACAGGACTCTGCCTTTGGGTCCTTGGTCTTATGGGCTGGTGCAGCTAGCTTGCTCTAGCTTTTTTGGGAACTACTTTTGTACATCCCATCTGTCTCTAGAATGTCTCACTTATCTACTGGAAAAGAGCTTACCAGGGTAAGTACATAATCCCTTTGTAGTTATTGTTATAAGTGTGGGACTAATGCCTGGCAACTAAAATTCAATGCAAAGAAATGCAGAGTAATGCATTTGGGGATTAATAATAGGAAGGAACCGTATATGCTGGGAGGAGAGAAGCTGATATGCACGGACGGGGAGAGGGACCTTGGGGTGATAGTGTCCGAAGATCTAAAGGTGAAAAAACAGTGTGACAAGACAGTGGCTGCTGCCAGAAGGATGCTGGGCTGTATAAAGAGAGGCGTAGTCAGTAGAATGAAGAAGGTGTTGATGCCCCTGTACAGGTCATTGGTAAGGCCCCACTTGGAGTATTGTGTTCAGTTTTGGAGACCGTATCTGGCGAAGGATGTAAGAAGATTTGAGGCAGTCCAGAGGAGGGCGATGAAAATGATAGAAGGCTTGCACCAGAAGACGTATGAGGAGAGACTGGAAGCCCTGAATATGTATACCCTAGAGGAAAGGACAGACAGGGGAGATATGATTCAGATGTTCAAATACTTGAAGGGTATTAACGTAGAACAAAATCTTTTCAAGAGAAAGGAAAATGGTAAAACCAGAGGACATAATTTGAGGTTGAGGGGTGGTAGATTCAAAGGCAATGTTAGGAAATTCTACTTTACGGAGAGGGTGGTGGATGCCTGGAATGTGCTCCCGGGAGAGTAAAACTGTGACTGAGTTCAAAGAAGCGTGGGATGAACACAAAGGATCTAGAATCAGAAAATAAGATTAAATATTGAACTAGGGCCAATACTGGGCAGACTTGCACGGTCTGTGTCTGTATATGGCCGTTTGGTGGAGGATGGGCTGGGGAGGGCTTCAATGGCTGGGAGGGTGTAGATGGGCTGGAGTAACTCTTAACAGAGATTTCGGCAGTTGGAACCCAAGCACAGTACCGGGTAAAGCTTTGGATTCTTGCTCAGAAATAGCTAAAAAGAAAAAATTAAAAAATTTAAATTGAATCAGGTTGGGCAGACTGGATGGACCATTCGGGTCTTTATCTGCCGTCATCTACTATGTTCTGGGGGAAGAGCAAGCTATTCAGGAAGGATGGACTCCACCTCTGCAGAGATGGAACAAGGCTACTTGCAAGCAACATCATGAGAGAAATTGAAAAGTTTTTAAGGCTGTTATAGGGGAAAACACCCTCCAGGGATTCAAGACAAGGTTAGACAAGTTCCTGCTAAATCGGAACATACGCAGGTAAGGCTAGTCTGTTAGGGCAATGGTCTTTGACCTAAGGGCCACCACGGGAGCGGACTGCTGGGCACGATGGACCATTGGTCTGACCCAGCAGCGGCAATTCTTATGCTCTTATGTTCTCCTGTTTACCATCTCATTCAAGAAATATTCAGAAATATAAACTCAGCTTTCCATCTGTTAAGAGAATCAAAACTATATCCAATTTTTGCAAATCTTTTGCTTTTCTATCAGCAAAAATTTGGAATGAGCTTCCATCTGAGATTATGTTACTTTCTCAATTTCAGAAAATGGTAAAAACCCATTTATTTCAAAAATCTCTGATCGATTCTTCTGTTCCAAGTTAATATTTGGAGTAGAAATTATCTTTACTCTCTAGTTGAATTTAGGAAATTTGTTAACCAAGTCGAGCCCTTCTTGTAAGGGATGAAGCGATATATAAAACTAAAGATTGTATTGGATTGCCACATCCCACCTGTTCTGGAGAGGCAGGATCCAACATGATCTGGAGGGTTTGCATGGCCTAGAGCTCTACATACTTTGTTGTACTGGATGCAACACCTGGAAGCCCTGGTCCTCAATCCTGGCTCTGCAACTGGTCAGAGCATTAGAATGTAGAGGGAGAATCAAGGAGGCAGATGGAGCAGTCAGCCTTGTCATACCTAAACCTTTTACAAAGTGTGATTTAGATACATTAGTTTGCCTTATAGCTAGGATAAAAATCTTATACAATGCCACGTTAAGCTTTTTTTTTTTTTTTTTTATCAACTGCTGTGGTGATATTAGCTCCGAAGCTCATAGAAATTCTATGAGCGTCGGATATAATACCACCACAGCCGGCAATAAAAAATTTTTAAAAGCCTAACGCAGCTTCATAAAAGGGGAGGTTAGATTTTTCTATAAAAATAGTATATTTTTATATTTATTAAGTTTGAATAACATGTGCTCTCATTCCTGGTTTTAATTTTGGCTACTGCTTTTATTTTGTTTCCTATGGTTTGGTTGCTCTTTTGCTTTTCTTTCCACAATGAATATGCTTAGAAGAAAATGAAAAGGCAAATTGCCAAATTTATCAAATGAAATTTATGAGATGTATATATATATATAGTGGAGAAAGTGTATGCAGATGCATATTTGGTTTAGATATCTTGAAAAAATGACCAGTTTCTGGCCTTTGAAGGCTGGAATTTCCAGCACTGTATTAGACGTTTTGTCAGAAGCATAGAGGGCATGTTGTCTCCTAGCTGAAATGCAGCTGCTGTCGACCTGTGCAGGGGAATATCTGTAATAGTATTGGTAGCTCTTTAGGTTATCAAAAAGTTTCTGGATGTGTCCTAAATAAGATTCTTATATTTATCTGTTAAAGACGGTATTGTACAAATGAGGAAGAGTGAAGGTTCTACAAGTGTTTAATTGAGAACAAATCAAGTACTTCCACAGTAGCTGCGCAGGAGAACGTTGCTTTTCAGTTGATTTCCTGGGCAAGTCGCTTAATCCTCCATAGCCCCAGGTACGTTAGATAGATTGTGAGCCCACCGGGACAGAGAGGGAAAATGCTTGAGTACCTGATTGTAAAAACCGCTTAGATAACCTTGATAGGCGGTATATAAAATCCTAATAAACTTGAACTTGAAACTTAAGTAAGCAGTGTTTTAGCTTTGAAATCCATCATCCAGGTATCTTTAGTTGTTGAAACTGACCTGGACCCCTGAGGAAGGCTTGTTTTAGCCGAAACATAAACTGTTTTGGGTCTATTGCACCCGGATAGGGTCAGCACCCTTACACGTGGATGTGTTTGATTTGACATCATTCATCGTTCTCAATTACCAGTAAACATATTTCAAGATACATTGCAATCCACAATTTCCTTTTTGCTTTGATTTGCCTTCATCGCTGTGGAACAGTTGGACCTTTGCTGTTGGTTTCCCACGCTATGTTTGGCAAGTGGGATATATCCTTAGAAGTGCAAGTGAGAAAACTGGGCAGACTGGGTTGTTAGGTCTTTTTTTTCTGTCAATTTCTAGTGCCACTTGGTAGCTTGCATGACATTTCTTGTTCATTTCACATAATAATGTGTGTTAAATACCAACTTCAGCCAAATTTTGAAACTCAGACCTAAAGATGAGAAACTTTATAACTCTGCATCAGTTCCTTTAGCAGACATGTTCAGTTTTAGAAGCTACTGAAGAGTATAATTTCTCATTTACAGGTTCTCCTTGCTAATAATACTCAGCTCCTCTTCTGTATGTAGCATAATTAGTGACTAAAAGAACAGTTCTGTTGAGGGCACCAAGGCACCAATTACTAGGAAGCCTGTCTGGAGGAAAGTGGTATGAGAGAGAAAGCTGAGACTATTAAGAGTTTGTTTTACATGTTTGTCAAAAAAAAAAAAGTCCATCTGATGGAAAAAGATGGCAAAATCTTGGCATGGATTAGATAAGGAATCATATATGTACAGATTTGATGTGCTCTTTCCCTTCTCTGCTTTTGTAGGTGTCTATTTGCCTCTGCTTTGGGAACAGACCTTTTGCTGGAAGAGTCCCATAGCTTTGGGATATACAAGGGGTCATTTCTCAGCTCTGGTTGCTATGGAGAATGATGGCTTTGACAATCGTGGTGCTGGTGCTAACCTCAACACAGATGATGATGTGACTATAACCTTTTTACCATTAGTGGACAGTGAAAGGAAGCTGCTGCACATTCACTTCCTTTCTGCACAGGAGGTGAGGAATTGGGAAAGGGCTCATACGCTGGATTTTGGCACAGTGTGTAAGAAAGGATGAAAGAGTATAGCTTGATGCCAGTGTTAGACAAGTTACTTGTATAATGAAAGTAATATGCTACTTTTAGTTAACTTTTAAATTCTTAGATATAAACAGTTGTTTGGCATTACATAAGATTAATTCTAGCAATTGAAAATTCATCCGTTATCAAAGAAAACAGAAAATGCTCAAGCCCCTCAAATATCCAATACAATTAGATATGTAAATCAAATAAGAGAAAAAACAATGAAAATAGCACAGTGAGGGACCCCCAGCCAGTCGGGTTTTCAGATTATCCCTAATGAATATGTATGAGACAGATTTGCATGCCTCCCACTTTCATTATATGCAGATCTCTCTCATACATAGTCATTAGGGAAATCTTGAAAACCCAACTGGCTGGGACAAACAGGACAAGTTTGTGAACCAGTGAGCTAGCATATGAGCAGTACAGAAATCAAACATTATCTATATTCAGGAGTCTTTGGTAAGGCAGCATCAGGCCTTACTTTCTGGTGTCAGTTCCAGCAAAGAAACAAAAAACTTGTTCAGTCAGAATAGTTGATCATAGGACTTCTAGGTTTGAAGTGTCATTAATAGTAGAAATAGGTTTAATGACAGTTTCCTCATAAGAGAGCACTCTTTTTAAAGTATACACTTGCTAATGCTTCAGCTAAACAATTCCCATTACAATGAAGGAGCAATTGCATTTCAAAATGTTTCACTAATTCTGCATCTTTTTGGAGTCATTTGTCTATCCAAGCTGAAAAGCCTTTCAACAAAAGCACTTGAAGGCAGGCCCATTTTATTTCAAAAACAGTGTCTTGATATTAGGAAACTGTGATACACTGATTACTTCACGAGAATTGTCATTTAGAAATAGCTCCAATCCAACAACAATATCACTTCTGTCACTGCCATCAACATTCTGAAAACAGAAGTCATCTTCATCACCGCAATCAATAATGGATGAAGATGATTCAGGTCTATGTATTTCATCTGCATTCATTGCCTTCAACCTAATGGAGATGAAACTAGGGCGGCATAACTGCAGCCAGAATCAAATTGCTGTCAAGATAATGACCCAATATTCATCAAGCCCACAGTGAGGCACATTTAAGGTCTGTACCAACTTTAATTTGCTTCATTTGCAACAGGACCAAAGTGGTAAATAACATTTACCGTATTTTTCGCTCTATTAGACGCACCTGACCATAAGACGTACCTACATTTAGAGGAGGAAAATCCAAGAAAAAAAAATTTTGAACCAAATATTGTACCCTGTCCCACCGCCCTGCCCTGTACCCTGTCCCCCCTCTGGTGGTCTAGTGGTAGGCAGGGACAAGACACAGAGCAGGTCTAGTGGCAGGCTGGGACAGGGCATGCAGGCCTAGTGGCAGACAGACAGGGCCCCCCACCCCAAGGCAAGCAAGCAGGCAGGCCACCCGTACATTTTTAAAAATCTTGCTTTCCAGTGCTGTATGGCAGGAGCTTTCAGTGCTCCTGTCCTTCCCTCAGCTGACTTCCAAACTCTCGCAGGCCCAGCATGCAGATTGCCACTGAAAGGTGCTGGAATTGGGTTCTGTTATATATAGATACATAACAAAAGTATAAAGATAATCTTTCTTACAATTCTTCAAATTACTAAGAATTATAAAATAGAAGTCTTTATACATGCTTCCAGGTAATAAAGGATAATTGTTCTAGGTTCATTGTTCTCTCTCTGTTTAGGAGTCTTTTTTTTTATTTTTTTTTAAGACAACTACTTAGAATTTAATAAACATTTGAAACTGAAAGTTGTTAGCACTGGCCACGCTGGATCTCAATTTGAAACAGCCGCGCCCTCCCCCTCCCCCGTAGACAATCAGAGCAGGTCGGTTGGAGTTCACAAATATGTAATAAACATTTCCAATTCCCCCCTCCTTCCACCCCACTCACACTCTTGTCGATGTCGAGCTTCAGCTTCTGAGAGATGCTCTTCTGGATGCGTGTGCTGAAGGACGCGTTGCTGGCCAGCCGCAAGCTGCATTCCACATCGTCAATCAGGCAGCAGCTCTGGCTGAAGAAGGACGCAGAGGGAGCTGACGGGGCTATGGCAGTGGTGGCGGCGGCAGCGGGTGGCCCATCCCGGCTGTTCTATTCCGTGCTGAATCCGTTCATGTCTTGCCTCCCAGACTTGCCAAGGGGGTTGGGACCGCTCTCTCTCAAAGAGGGGGGGAACCCCGCGCACTCGGTTTGCTCTCCATACTCAGGTAGTTCGGCTCCCGCGGAGGGAAGGGCAGGAGCGCTGAAAGCTCCTGCCATACAGCACTGGACGGCAGGATTTTTTTAAAGGTACCGGGGGGGGTTTCACTCCATAAGACACACCCTTATTTCCACCCACTTTTTTTGGGGGGGGAGGAAAGTGCATCTTATGGAGCGAAAAATACGGTAGCTTCACTTTGAAGGATGTCTAGACTCTAGAGCACCTGCTAGTGTATTCAAATGACAGCAGTATTTGCCCAGAAAAATGACTTCATACTGTCTGGTTAAAATCAACAGTTAATATTTCTTTGCTAGCATTGACATTACTTCATCGCTCTCAAGTTTGTGGCTTACCACTCACAAATCCATCTTCTCTGTCACAGCTCCCACACTGTGGAATGCCCTTCCCACTGATCTTCATTTAGAAAACTCTTTAGATAGATTTAAATCCAAACTTAAAACGTTCCTCTTTAAAGACACCTTCACACTGTAAACTCTTTCATCTATGAGAACTGGTCATCTTTTGCAGAAATCTTAAAACAAACAAAACCCTTCTTTTGAAGCGATCTCCCCATCCTAATTGTACTTCCCTTTCCCATTTTCCTCTTATTATTTTTATTTTCCTCTCGATGTATTTATTAATATCTCCTTCCCATTCTCTCATAATATATCATGTATGTCAATGCTTAAATGCTTCCCTTTTTCTTAGTTTAGATAAGTTTTTAATTTTTTAATATTTTTTAAATATATATTTCATTTTATAGTAAACTGTTTAGATACCTGTATGATAAACGGTATATCAAAAATAAAGAAACTTGCACCTAACATAAATTTTATCTTTCTCTTACAAAATTGACAAATTTGACATGGAGTGTTTAAACATAAAAGACCCAGCCTTCTTTATCACCTTGTGCTGTACACTTGAACAATTTCACTCAAAAGGAAGTTTTCTGGAATCCAGAAGTAGCCTAATGAAACAAAGAAAATTGGATGGATGTCACTAAAAAATAACTGTATAAAGTAACTAGATATATTGCTCAATACTGAAAAATGTAATATATTATGGTTATTTCCAGTAATATATTACTGCTCAACACTGCTCGATGCCTTGGTGGTTGTGAGTATTCCTTAATGTTACATGCATTTGGGCTGCATAAACCAGAGGGAACGGTACAGTTTAGGGGGTGAAGAACTTATGTGCACGACAGAAGAGCGGGACTTTGGGCGGTAACAGGAAGTTGAGTGTCATTGGAGACAGACTGCGGCAGGCAAAAAGCAGGAGGAGGAGCCACGCGCAGCACTCCTGAATTGCCGAGGCCAGCAGATTTCCCGACCTGGCAGCGACATTGGACCGGTGCCGGAGGGAAAGGCACGATGGGCTGTGAAGAGAGTGAGATGAAGGGAGAGAGGTTAGACCTGGGGTAGTGTGGAGAAACAGGGAGAACCATTGGAAAGAGAAAAAGAGAAATGGTGGACCTGGGGGGAGGGAGGCAGGCAGGCAGACAGGGGGAGAGATGGGATGGGGGCAGTTGGGAAGAGAAAGGGAGAGAAGTTGAATCTGGAGATGGAAGGGGATGGAGAAATGTTATAGGCCTGGGGGTGGAAGGGAGAGAGAGATGTAGCATCTCTTTTTTTTTCCCTTCCATCTCATTGTTCAGCATCAAGGGGGAGGGGAAGAAGAACAACAGGAAAGAGATGGAGCAAAATGTTGGACCAAGAGGAGAGAGGAGGAGAGATAGAAGGAAATAGAAACATAGAAAGATGACGGCAGAAAAGGGCTATAGCCCATCAAGTCTGCCCACTCTACTGTCCCACCCCATTAAGTCAGAGTGCTGCTTGACCCACGTAGAGATCCCACGTGGATGTCCCATTTATTCTTAAAGTCGAGCACGCTAGTGGCCTTGATCACTTGCACCGGTAGTTTGTTCCAGTGATCCACCACCCTTTCTGTAAAGAAATACTTCCTGGTGTCACCACCAAATAGGCTAGGAAAGGAGTGGGATGGGAAATAGGAGAGCTACAGAATAAAAGAAGATGGAAAATTGATAAGTAGCTGAAAATTTAAAAAGGAGAAGGATGAGAAAGAGGGAAAGATTTGAATGGACAGAGGCAGAAAAGAGAAAAGTTGAAAAGGAAAAATCAATATGTTGGAGACAGGGACTGAAGCAAGAGAGAAGGGGAGAAAAAAATGGATAGCTGACACTGGAAAGAGAATTAGAAGATAGACAAAATCAGAAAGAGAAACTGGGACCAAAAGCAAAACGACCAGACAACAAAAGGTAGAAAAATAATTTTATTTTCTATTTTGTGATTGCAATATGTCAGATTTGAAATATGTATCCTGCCAGAACTGGTGTTAGACACCAAGTGTGAACTAGGACCCAAAAGAGAGGAAAAGTCTTTTTTATTTATTTTGTAGCTGGCATGGGGTTGGAGAGGTTGCATCCCTATACTTCTATTAAGACTAACCCCCTCCTTTGCTGGCACACAGCATAGGTTATCCCAGGACAAGCAGGCAGCATATTCTCACATGTGAGTGACGTCATCCACGGAGCCCCGACGCGGAAAGCTTTTCAAGCAAACTTGATTGAAGATTTCAAGTTTGCTAATGCTGCACCACGCATGTGTGTGCCTTCCTGATCCACTAGAGGGCGCATACCCTCCACATGGTCCTCAGTTCTTAGTTTTCCGCTGAGCCAGAAAGACCCTGTCTCTCTTCTCTGCATTCTTCTAAGTGCCTTTCTGGCACCGCGGCTTCTTTATTTTGTTAGGGAGTCGCTGTGCGTTTGTTAATTGATCGTGTATTTCTTTGTTTTAAAAAAAAAAGGACTTTTTATTGTGTTTTTCCTCCGGCAGGCCTTTCTTGGGCCTCAGCCATGTGGCTAGGCCTCATTTGCCTGCAGCTGTATTTTCTTCTTCCCTGGCCTCTCTCTGGGCTCACCTCGTGTGAGCAGAATGGCCGGGACCCTCTTCCTTCGTTGGAATCGGACTGTGCAGCTTCGATCCCCGGTAAGTTTTTCTTTCTTTCCTTCTTCTAGGTGCGTTACCTTGGTAACGCCACCGGCTGAGTCTCAGGCATTCCAGGCATCGAGTGCGATCGTGCCCGCCTCTACGAGACCTCCGATGCGTGCCTCCTTTCATGGGAATACTCTTCACGAGGTTGCCCTTATGGAGTGTACTGCTGCACCTTTCTTACCAGTTTCATTGGTACGGTGCCGACTTCTGAACCTCGACTTCGGTGTGCCTCGACGTCGACGGGGGCTTCGTGCCTCGACGTCGACTGAGGCTGCGTACGTCGACGGAGGCTTTGTGCCTCGATGTCGACGGAGGCTTTGTGCCTCGACGTCGACGGAGGCTTTGTGCCTCGACGTCGACGGAGGCTTTGTGCCTCGACGTCGACGGAGGCTTTGTGCCTCGACGTCGACGGAGGCTTTGTGCCTCGACGTCGACGGAGGCTTTGTGCCTCGACGTCGACGGAGGCTTTGTGCCTCGACGTCGACTGAGGCTTCGTGCCTCGACGTAGACTGAGGCTTCGTGCCTCGGCGTCGGCTGCGGCTTTGTGCCTAGACGTCGACTGGGGCCTTGTGCCTCGACGTCGACTGAGGCTTTGTGCCTCGACGTCGACTGAGGCTTTGTGCCTCGACGTCGACTGAGTCTTTCTGCCTCGACGTCGACGTCGGCTTTGTGCCTCGACGTCGACGGGGGCTTTGTGCCTCGACGTCGACGGAGGCTTTGTGCCGCGACGTCGACCGAGGCTTTGTGCCGCGACGTCGACCGAGGCTTTGTGCCTCGACGTCGGCTGAGGCTTTTTGCCGCTACGTCGACTGGGGCTTTGTGCCTAGACGTCGACTGGGGCTTTGTGCCTCGACGTCGACGGAGGCTTTGTGCCTCGACGTCGACGGAGGCTTTGTGCCTCGACGTCGACTGAGTCTTCTGCCTCGACGTCGACTGAGGCTTTGTGCCTCGACGTCGTCTGAGGCCGTGTGCCTCGACGTCGACGGAGGCCTTGTGCCTGGACGTCGACTGAGGCTTGGTGCCCCGACGTCGTCTGAGGCTTTGTGCCCCGACGTCGTCTGAGGCTTTGTGCCTCGACGTCGACTGAGGCTTTGTGCCTCGACGTCGACTGAGGCTTTCTGCCTCGACATCGCCTGAGGCTTGTGCCTCGAGGTCGACTGAGGCTTTGTGCCTCACCGTCGACTAAGGCTTTCTGCCTCGACGTCTCCTGAGGCTTGTGCCTCGAGGTCGACTGAGGCTTTGTGCCTCACCGTCGACTGAGGCTGGGTGCCTCGGCGTCGACTGAGGCTTGGTGCCTCGGCGTCAACTGAGGCTTTGTGCCTCTAAGTCGTCTGAGGCTTGGTGCCTCGACGTCGTCTGAGGCTTTGTATCTCGGCGTCGTCGGAGGCTTGTGCGCCGGCGCGACGTCGCCTGATGCTTGTGCTTCGACGTCGACTGAGGCTGGGGGGCCTCATCGTCGGCTGGAGCTCTGTGCCTCGGCGTCGACCGAGGCTTCGTGCCTCGCCGTTAACTGAAGCTTTGTGACTGGGCGTCGCTTGGGGCGTTGTGCCCTTGGGTTGACTGTGGCCTTGTGCCTCGGAGTCGACTGGGGTTTTGGGCCTCGGCGTAGACTGCGGGTTTGCGCCCCGGTTTCGACGGGGGCTTCGTGCCTCGACTTCGTCTGTGGCTCTGTGCCTCGGCGTCTCCGGCTCCTATTTGGTTGTGGTGCGGAGTTTGGTTTCCTGGAGGAGACTCTCTCCCTGCTCCCGCTCTATTGCTCCCGCCATGCGTCATCTCGCTTGGGGCAGTGTGGGGCTGGGGACCTGACCCTCCAGGTTCGTCTCACCACCTTTCCTTGCGTGAGTACTGCGTTGCTTGAGGCCTCTCTGGCGGCAGCCACTAACCACCTTTCAGACCGCGACCGGTCCTTCGCCTATCGGGACGCCTTCAGCTGAATCCCTTCTGCCTTGATGGTTTTGACTCCTTCTCCGGAGGGGCCCTCCGGATACCTTTCTTGGGTTATCTCGGCCTCCTGCGCAGCAGTCGCTATAGCTGCAGCAGCTCCGGGTTGGGGTCCAGCCGGCTTCGGCGACTCCTGGCCGTTTTTTTGACTATTCTCGCATAGCCTCCGGGCTGCTCTCTTCTGGGGATTCCTCCCCTCCCTTCGGGAGGGGTGTCACCGTGTCTCCGCACTGGGAGTTTAGCCTCGCCTCTGTCGGTTGGGCTTTCCCATCCTCCGGGCTACGTCTGGTCCGGGCCCTTCGGGACCTGCACTAGTTTCTAATCTGGGAGCGTTTCAGTCTCTGTCCGCCCCAGTCTCGGGAGTCCGTCTGGGCGGACCTGGACCCAGTTTGTCTGCGCTCCTTCTTGTCTCGACCTCAGGGAGAGGGCCTTGTCTGTTTATACCGGACGATGGCCCCTCTGTCCTCGGTCCGCCTCCGGTCTTTTCGGCCACTGCCTCGGCAGCTGGTGACTCAGCGGTTTTCGACCTCGGCCAAGCTGATGCTTTGGGATCTTGGGTCTCCACGGTTCATGTCCCGATGTTCGCCTGGTTTCCTCTTTCTGTTCCCCACTGCACCCGAGCATTTCAGTGATGGCAGGATAGGGATCCCGCTTCCCAGCGCTTGGGTGGTGTGCGGGTTTCGTTGGTGGGCCACCTCTTCGTATCCCTGCATCGGGAGGTTCTGCCGATGGACTCCTCGGCATCGACTTAGGGGCGCGACACTACGGCCTTCGGACTCGGCTTCTTTGGTCGGGTGCGGACCGTCGCAGCCGCATCAATCTGCTGCAGCTCCGGGCCATTTCCAATGCCGGGACGGATTTTCGTTATTGGTCAATGGATTGCGGGGTCCTGGTGAGTCCCGTCATCCCGGGGGCGATGTATTCTGTGACCAAGCCAGGGTGGACAAGGTTCCCTGTTACTTTGCAGGCGAGCCCTTCGTCTTTGGCAGGGAGCGTCACCCCGCTACTTCTTTCTTTGGGCGGTGTGTTTCCGGGGCGTGCAGAATTGTCTGGTGGACACGTTGCGTCACCCCTTTTAGCCGCATGAATGGTCGCTCCATTCTCAGACTCTGCGGCATGTGGTTGCCTGGTGGGGAACCCCACAGGTAGTTCTGTTCGCTTTGCCCCTCACTCACTGGTTGCCTCGATCTTGCTCGAGGATGTTCTCCCAGGGTTCGCATCGAGGTGGATGCTTTCCTTCTCGATTGGATGGGCAGGTTCCTCTATGTGTTCCCTTCCCTTACTCTGATTCTCAGGTCTTTGTTACTCCTCCTGTCGGTCTGCGCCACCATGATCTTGAGGGCTCCTCGGTGGCCCTGGCAGCTGCGGTTCTCCCGGCTCCTCCAGCATGTCAGGGAGCCTCTGTTCCTACCTCTGCTCCCTTCTCTGCTGTCTCAGAGTTGAGGTTTCTATTGCATTCCATTCTGCAGTCTCTACTCTTATCAGCTTCGTTCCTCGCAACGTGCCTCCCTCCTTCTGTTTCAAGTCGGTGGGGGTGTTTTCGAGGCCTCTCGAAAGATCTCCACTCGGCAATGCTATTCCCAGAAATGGTCCTGATTTGCTGCGTGGTGTGCTGAGCACCGCATGGATCCGCTCTTTGTCTCCTTGCCTTCAGTGCTGGTTTATCTGTTTCACTTGTCTCGGTCTGGTCTCGAATCGACATCTATTCGAGCCCACCTCTGTGCTTTTGCTGCCGGTCATCGGCCGCTTGATGGGACGCTGCTCTCCGTCCATCCGACGGTTCCCCGCTTTATGAAGGATCTCTTCAATGTACATCCTCCGCTCAAAGCTCCTCCGGTGGTTTGGGATCTTTGTGTGTCCTGACTCAATTGGTGCTACCTCTATTGATTCCATTGCTAGAGCTCTTTGAATTATTTCACCAGGCAGGTGGTATTCCTGGTCTGCTCGCGAGTCAGTGAGCTACAAGCTTTGCTTGCGGACCCGTCTTTTCCTGTATTTTTTCATGCACGGTGGTCCTGTGTACTCAACCCCAGTTCTTGCCCAAGGTGGTTTCGGACTTTCCTCTCCCTCATTTCATTGTTCTTTTGGTCTCTTTCCTGTAGCCCCACTCACCTTCGGGCGAGGTGGCGCTTTTCACACTTGACTGTAAAGAGGGCGTTGACTTTTTATCTTCAACGCGCTCAGTCTCCTCAGACGGTTCCTCAATTGTTTTTGTCCCTCGACCCTAATCGGTTGGGACGCCCAGTTTCCAAGCGCAACTTGTCCAACTGGTTGGCTGCTTGTATTTCCTTTTGCTACGCTCAGGCTGGTCTCGCGCTGCATGGTCAAGTTGCGGGATGTATGTCCGAGCGATGGCGGCTTCTGTAGCTTTCCTCAGGTCGACGCCTATCGAGGAGATTTGCAAGGCTGCCCCTTGGTCTTCGGTTCATACTGTCACCTCCCACTACTGCCTGGATACTCTGTCCAGGAGCGATGGCCAGTTGGGCCAGTCGGTTTTGAGTAATCTGTTTTCTTGAATTGCCAACTTCCCTCCATCCCTTTTTTGGTTAGCTTGGAGGTCACCCACATGTGAGAATATGCTGCCTGCTTGTCCTGGGATAAAGCACTGTTACTTACCGTAACAGGTGTTATCCAGGGACAGCAGGCAGATATTCTCACAACCCGCCCGCCTCCCCGAGGTTGGTTTCTTTGCTAGCTATCTGAACTGAGGACCATGTGGAGGGTATGCGCCCTCTAGTGGAACAGGAAGGCACACACATGCGTGGTGCAGCATTAGCAAACTTGAAATCTTCAATCAAGTTTAATTGAAAAGCTGTCCGCGTCGGGGCTCCGTGGATGACGTCACCCACATGTGAGAATATCTGCCTGCTGTCCCTGGATAACACCTGTTACGGTAAGTAACAGTACTTTTTGGTGCCAGTGATTGATCCAACGCTCACAGAAGTCCTGTGAGCATCGGAGCCACCACCGGCGCTGGGGCCCACACTGCACATCAGCAAAGAAGGGGGCAAGTATCTTAATAAAAAATCTGGCCCACGACTTAGCCTGCATTTTAGATTTCGGCCCCTTATGTGATTTGAGTTTGACACCTCTGGTGTAGAGGATGAGAGTTGTTGGTCATAGTTTCAGTGTGTGCCTCCGTGCAGTACTTCTTTAAAGAAGGTCTGTCAGTATCCAATATATAATGGAAGGATGCTTCACTTCATTGTGTTTTTAAGGAATAGTATGTCCTTTGGCCATGGTACAGTATTTATATAGCAGGGAGTATGGTTCTGTCCAACTTATGTATAAGTAAAGTATATGTTTAAGGTGGTGGAACATGCCTCGATGCCACTTTGTGAGGAAGGGATTGGGGGACATGCCTTGGTGTAGTGCATGCCTATGTTTGGGGTGAGTATAATGCTTTCTGTATAAGAGGAGAGTAGGCCACTAGTCGATCTCTATCCAAACACAGATCTTTAGGGAGAGAGCTGTGCCCTCAATCACTGTGTAAGGGAGAGGGGAAGAATTCCTCAGACTTAAGTGCAGTCTTCATATAAGGAATGGGAGCATGTGTCTAAGAGGAATCATATCCATCTCACCACAGTGCACTTGTGATGAAAGAGCATTCCTAACTTGTTCTGTGATGTTTTTTATAAGGGAAAGGAGGTGTTCCTCTGTTCGGTATCCATAAATATACTGTATATGATCTGTGCCCCTTTGTTCAGTCTTTGTTTATGGGAGTAGGGCATGATCAAAGAGCATGTGTCTTGGTTCAGTGTAAACTTGTGAAACTTTGTGCCTTGTTTTTCATTAGTGTATTTCTTTGAATTGTTCACTATTCTGCTATCTCTTAACAGATGGGTAACGAGGAGCAGCAGGAGAAATTGTTGCGGGCATGGCTGGACTGCTGTGTGACAGAAGGAGGTGTCTTAGTTGCTATGCAGAAAAGTTCTCGACGTCGCAATCACCCTCTTGTTACACAAATGGTAGAGAAGTGGCTTGATCGTTACCGCCAGATCCGGGCTTGCACATCACTTTCTGACGGTGAAGAAGATGAGGATGAGGACGATGAGTGATGGATTTGAAAGAAAAGCTAGCAATGCACAATACCTGCAACCCCCGAAGTGGTATTGCAGTAAGGCTTGGTGTATGGACGTGGCCTGCTTCCTGTAAGAACTGACCCACGAACTTGATTCACCAGAGCAGCATGAAGAGGATGTTTGCTGCAATGTGAAAAGTGCTGCTGACTGCTCTCCAGTCTGTTCAAAGCTAATCTTAATATCAAGACAGATACAGTTTGTTGTTTTTTCTTTCCAATTGAAAATCTGTCTATAAACATAGTGCATGTGGCTGTGCAAGACATTGTATAATAAGAAAGCAAGTATACCAGCATCATACAATTATTGACAGAAATAGGGCACTTCCAGAAGCACACATTCAGTGGAGGTTTGTTCCTTTCAGATTTATTATTTTTTTTTTTTTTTGCAGAACATGGAATTCTCCAGCACCTTTTGCATCTCCTGACATTTGCCCATACAGTATGGTGCTTATCTCATGCACTGCAGCCCTGAGGTGAGGGATAGGGCACTGAACTCTCTTCTGTTTTATTTGCACAGAGTAGTTGCGTTTGCCAGTATGAATGGGTTCCTTACTTTATAAATATTTTATCTTATGTTGTGCCCATTATAATAAAATCAAATCTTTAAGGAACAAACAATGGAAGGTGGTTGCATTTTTTCCTTATATAAACTATTTTCTTAGAACATAAGAAGTTGCCTCCACTGGGTCAGACCGGAGGTCCATCTCGCCCAGCAGCCCGCTCCCGCAGCGGCCCACCAGGTCCTTGACCTGTGAAGTGAATTCTTGACCTTTATAATCTACCTCTACTTCTATAACCTACCTCTGCTGCTATCTGTACCCCTCAATCCCTTTGACAGAATGGTGGTGTACTCTGCAATGATATTTCTCTAACTCTTAATTGTTACCAAACCAGTCTGTGGAAGGAAACTACAGAGTTTCCAGGAGTCACAAACATGTGGAGAAAAAAGCCTCAAACTTAAGTAGCAGCCTTTAATTTTATCACTGGCATATGAAACTTGCTCCAAATGTCCCAAAAAGATCCAAACCACTGTCTGTGCGCAGGATAATAAACTCGTATATCACTTATCTTTAACTGGAGAAACAATCACACAGTCTATAGTCCCCAGGGCCGGATTAATCAATAGGCACAGTAGGCAGGTGCCTAGGACCCGAAACTGTGAGGGGGAGCCTGCTGAAGGAGGATGACTCACCTTGATATTTTTTAAAACAGCAGCATCCCCCTCTGGGCATCAATGGCAATGGGCCCCCCCCCCCCCCCGCAGCAATGCCAATGACCCCTCCCCCCCACAGCAACGGCAACGGGCCCCCACCCCGCAGCAACAGCATCGCAACCGAATCTGTTACAGGAAGGTCCTGCGATGACTGCTTCTGCTGTTCCATCCCCCTCCGACGTCACTTCTTCTGGAGCAAGTAAGTGACATTGGAGGGGGATGGACTGGCAATCATAGCGGGACCTTCCTGTAACAGATTCGGTCACGTTGCTGCGGGGTGCCCGTTGCCGTTGCTGTGGGGGGGGGGGGGGTAACATATAAAGGGGAAATCCTCAATTTTTTTCCCCTTTTAGCTCTCCTGTATTTCATGCTTGTTTTACTTTTAGATTTTTTTGTTGTTGTATAATCTGGCTCCCTATTGCTTTTCTGTAAGGTTAAGAACAGCCCCAAGCCTGCTGCAGAAGTTCCTAAGTCAAGACCAATTTTTAGGCTCTCACGCAACTGGACATCTAAGAGTTTTTGTCCCACTTTGTTTACCTTCTTTGCCCTTATTACTGGCCTACTGAATAAGTCCATCTACTGGAAAAGCAAATTAGATTTGAAGAGGAGAAGGAGGTACAGAAAGACTAGTTGAGGAAAGAAAAAAGTGGTACTGATGGTTATCAATGATAGTAGAGGGACCAAGGCCACTTAAGAAGAGGGGAAGGGGGCATTGCTATCAGCTGTTCTAGAAACATAGAAAATGATGGCAGAAAAGGGCCACGGCCCATCAAGTCTGCCCACTCTAATGACTCACCCCGTAACTTCTTCCCCTAAGAGATCCCACATGCCTATCCCATTTTTTCTTAAAATCTGGCATGCTGCTGGCCTCAATTACCTGCAGTGGAAGTTCATTCCAATGATCAACCAACCTTTCGGTGAAGAAATACTTCCTGGTGTCGCCATGAAATTTCCCACCCCTGATTTTCAGCGGATGCCCTCTTTTGGCCGTGGGTCCTTTAAGAAAAAAGATATCATCTTCCACCTCGATACAGCCCGTGATATATTTGAACGTCTAATGCTGCTTTTGGGCAAAGGAGCTCAGTGGGCAGAGCCAGCAGCTGCAATGTTTGGAGGTGGAGAGAGAAAGGAGCATGGAAGGGTGGTGGAGGGAGAGAAAGGGGGCAGGGTGGTATGGAAGGGTTGTGAGAAGGATGGTATGGAAGGGCGGTGGAGAAAGAGAAAGGGGGCAGGGTGGTATGGAAGGGTGGTGGAAGGAGAGAAAGGGACTGTTGGAATTGGTGTGCAGGGGAAGGAGAGAGATATAAGGGGAAGGATACTGGATGGAATTGGGAAAGAAAGGGGGCAGATGCTGATGGAATTGGGGTGCAAGGAAAGGGGAGAGAGACATATGGTGGAAGGATCCTGGATGGAATTGGGTTGGAGGGAGAGAAAGGGGGCAGATGCTGATGGAAGTGGGAGGAAGGGAGAGGAGAGAGTGAAATGCCCGACCATGGGGGTGTGGGAGAGGGAAGGGGAGGAGAGCAGAGGAGAGAGATGCCAGATCATTGGAGGAGGGAAGGGAAGATGATAGATGCCACACCAATGGGGGGGAGGAAAGAAGAGATGGAAGGGAGAGGCAGACAATTGCTGGAAGAGGCACAGGACAGAAGATGAAAGGAAGAGAGTGACAAGAAGATGAGGAGAGCAGAAACCAGAGAAGACAAACGTAGAAAAATTTTTTAATATATTTATTATTTTGCTTTAGGGGACATACATCACTGTTTCCGTGGTGTTGTATTGTATGCAGAGTCCAGCTTCTTGGTGGTCTTATTTAACCTTTGTCTATATATTTCTATTTTATCCCCACTTTTACAAAACTGTAGAGCATTTTTTAGCGCTGGCCGTGACTAAAATCCATACTACAGTTTTGTAAAAGGGGGAGAGGTTAGTTTGTGATTACATATTCCATACTAGGTGAAGGTGTTTTCTGTGTTCTGTTTGTATGAAAGACATTGTTTTTGTTAGCGTTGACTAGCCTTGTTTGGCGAAATGCATCAGGCATGGTTCTTGGGAGCACCTTGAATTAACCTGCTTTGAATCTCCTTATTTTCTGCCAATCTTCTTTTGTTTCATGTTGGATTCTTTGCTGGACTGCTTGCCTTGTTTCATTGCAAGTTAACATACATGGAGTGGAACGTACTATAGGAGTTACTGATTTGGTTGTTTATACATATGGGTTACAGTAAGTTGATGTAGAGTGAGGCAGTTGAGAGGCATTGTAAACTTGGTTATTAATATAGACTTATATTTTGGATAGTATTACTGCTTTACAAATATTTGAACACTTTTATATATGCATGGAAAGGGTTCCGAGTTAAAGTCCTGGGTAAGTAGGTCGGAAGGGAAGGAAGGGGGATTTGTTCAGAGATGTTTGGGGGTTGCATAGAAGAAAAACTGTGCACTGGTATGCTAATAATTGTTTTGAATTAAAAAAAAAATACAAGTGGAAATAAAGAAGTAAATAAGAAAACAGATAAATGGGGGCGGGACATGGGTAGGGTAGGGGCGGGGCAAGGCCATGGGGGCCCAGTGTACTTGGGTACCTAGGGGGCCTCGAAGAATTAATCCTGCCCTGATAGTCCCCAATTGTTCACAAATTCTTCAGAGAAGCCTCCATTTATTCCAAAACTCAACATCTTCATTCTCCAGCAGGAAATTATATAATCCTGACAAGGGTCCTTGTTTCGTCAAATTACCTGGCTGCATCAGGGAAAATCATTCAAATTCGTGCACTAATGGCACTCAGTATGGCAAGCCATAAAAAGAACACCATTGTATTTTCTTCCAGGGGATCTACTTCACATCAGGAAGTTCCCAGAATGCACCATACCCTGAAAAGTCCCCAAATGCACCATGTTTTAAAAGAAAGCGAACCATTCTACTTTTTGATTCAAAAGGTCGTATTGTATTTAAAGAGCAATTCCATTTCTGTTCCAGTTGATTTAGTCTGCTTATTACCTTGACATGGAGATAATGGCAAACAGTCTAAGTGCAATAAAAGTCTTTAAAAAGAGTTTTTTATTGGTACAATGTTGAGTAAGAGGATCCACTTTCTGCCTATGCTCAGTGTTATTGTGATGTTTATAAAGCTGCATTTTCAACGGTCTCAAAGTATGACCCACATAACAAAGTTGACAGGGACATACTAAAAGAAAAATTATATTTGTGGAAGTGCATGTGGTAAAGGATTTAGCTGCCCAGTCTATCTACACTTCAATTCCTTCTTGCATAATATCACACGTGCTACAACAGAAATGTCCTACCCGCCCTTGTTTCCTTACAGTCCAAACATCCGATTTACACAGATAATGTGACTACTATTAATTTTTGGACGTTACAGTTATAAAGAGAAGACAATTTCACACCACAGTTTACACCAAACCTACTGATAGAAATGCTCTGCTTGATTACTCCAGCATGCACCCTGTTCAATTGAAGAATGGTCTGCCTGTATCTCAGTTTTTAATAACATTTTTGTATACCGCAATTACACAAACAGTTCTAAGCAGTTTACAAAGGAAGAGACTGTATACAGACAGCAATATTACAAAGATTTCCAAAATTATGACAACATAATAGGATTCAGACAAATACATCAGGAAAAGTTCAGAAAAACATCATTGTAGATATATAATCAAACAAATTCATTAAAAAGGTAAGTTTTAATTTACTTTCTAAAGGTTTGGTAAGAAACTACATTTGAGATATACTCAGTTAAACATTTATTCCATTTACCAGCTTGGAATGATAATGTTTATCTAGGAATCTCTTATACATACAACCCTTCAAAGAAGGAAAAGAATACGGATAAGCACTACGTGTATGAGTAGTACCGGCAAAATCAAAATGATATGAAAGATAAATTAGAGATTATCCTATTATAGTTTTGAAGAAAAAGTGAACAAATTTAAAAATGAGCCTTGCTTCCACAGGTAGCTAGTGTAAATTTTTTTTATAGTAAGGACTTACAAGGTCAGATTTTTTTCAGGCCAAAAAAGAGACGGACTGCTGCATTGTGAACAATTCTCAGTCGCTTGATGGTTTTCTTGAAAGATCCCAGATATGTAATATTACAATAATCTAAGATACTTAAGATCAGAGATTGAACCAATAATTTGAAAGAAGAAAAATCGAGGTAATATTTCTTAGTACGGAGTTTCCAAATGGGCTTCAGAGAGTTTGCGTTTAGCATAATTTAAGCAATTTTTCTTGCTAATCCGTTGAATCTTTAGAGGAGAGATTCCTAGTGGTGAAAAGCTGGCATTGAGGTTTTCAGATGCATTGGTAGGGTCATCACTGTCAGAATCAAACTTAGGGCTACTTAGATCTTGCAGTTTGACACACGTCTTGCCTGCATCTTGGGCAAAGCTTTTGGCCTGGTTTAAACTTGTGTTTTGTGATAGCTTTTAAATGATTAGCTGAAGGAAGATCAGTTGGGCATAGACCTTTCATATTGCTGTGATTCTGTTTTCTGAATGGAGTACAGCAGTTTTTCTGTTGAAATTCAAAGTTATTGTACTCAATCACTATAATAGGCAAACAAGTCCTCAAATGAAAATCAAATCCAACCAACACAAAAGAGGACTAAAACAAGTCAATCCTTGCTGGTTATAATACCGCTCTCAGAAATCTGTGCTGTCCTCACACTACAGTGTTTGGGACCATTCTCACAGGTAAGAGATATCTTTCATATGGCGTTCAGCCATATAATGAACAACCAAGAACCACAAGCCAGCTCTTTATAAGATAAGTGCATAAAGTTTTTTGATATCTATTTTTAAAATAAGTCATTTATTTATTGCACTCAGCACTTTATATGAGCTTGCGTGGCTATGGTTTTTGCATAAAAAATACCGACTCAATGAAAGATATCTCTTACCTGTGAGAATGGTCCCGAACACTGTAGTGTGAGGACAGCACAGATTTCTGAGAGCGGTATTATAACCAGCAAGGATTGACTTCTGTTTTAGTCCTCTTTTGTGTTGGTTGAAATTCAAAGTTAGTCAGAATCAAGACTTCATGATGAATACAGATATTAGATTCCACAGACAAAGTAGACAATCCAGAGCATCTTTTAATTAATTCTTGGTCAGGCAAAGAGAAATCAGAAATAAGCTTCAAGCAGCTTTCTCCAGAATAGAAAGTAGATGGTTTCTGGCACTCAGAACTATCATAGATTCCAATACTGCAGGGCTCTAGCTTATTATTAATCTCCATAAGATAAGAGTCACCTAAAAATACAGAATAAAAGTAAGGAGAAAAATAGTGTGAGAACACAATGAAAATAGAGCAAAGCAAGTTGGACATGTCAACAAGTGCAGAGTAAGTTTCCAAAATCCACACAGGCATAGCCTATTTAAACTAAACTAAACTAAATCTTAGGTTTGTATACCGCATCATCTCCACATTCGTAGAGCTCGGCACGGTTTACAGGAGATGGGATGGAAAGGAACTACAATGAAAGGTAGAGGTTTTCAGGAGATGGGATAGAAAGGAACTACAATGAGGGGTTAGAGATCCAAGTATGAAGAGTTTTTAGAGGGCTTAGAATGCCAGAGATGGAGTAAGTATCAGATTTTTGAGAATAGCCAGGTCTTCAGATGTTTCCGGAAAAGTTGGAGAGAGCTCAGATTCCGAAGAGGGGAGGAAAGGTTATTCCAGAGCTCGGTGATTCTGAAGGGAAGGGAGATCCCTAGTTTTCCTTTATGGGAAATACCTCTTAATGAGGGGAAGGATAGTTTTAATTTGTGGGTGGATCTGGTGGTATTAGGGTTTGAGGAGTTCCAAGAAAGAGGGATACATGGAGGAGGATTCCATGTAGGATTTTGAAAGCTAGACAGGCGCATTTGAAGTGGACCCTGGCAATTATTGGTAGCCAGTGAAGCTTGGACAGAAGCGGAGAGACATGGTCAAATTTACTTTTTCCAAAAATCAGCTTGGCCGCGGCATTCTGTATTCGCTGGAGTCTATGAAGGTTTTTCTTAGGCTTAAGTAGATAGAATTGCAATAGTCCAATCTGGAAAGGATGATGGATTGGACAAGGACGGTAAAATGATTTTGATGGAAACATGATCTAACTTTCCTCAGCATGTGAAGGCTGAAAAAAGCATTTTTTTACCAGGGAATTGAGGTCGTTGAAGGACAGTGTAGAATCAATAATGACGCCCCAGAACTTTGCTTGAGAACTCAAGCTGCAAAGTGGAGCAAGAGGGCAGAGAGATGGAGGAGGGTAGTTGGTCTAGTTTTGGACCAAGCCAAAGGAATCTTGTTTTGGACTCATTTAGTTTCATTTGAACAATGTGGGCCCAGGATTGAAGGTTCATTATACAGGAGGCTATGTTCTCTGAAAGGTTGAAGAGGTTCGAATCAGTCTCGAGGAGGATGAGGATGTCATCAGCATAAGTGTAGATTGCTTCAAGGGGGGATAGGCGGAGAAGTTTTAGGGAGGTCATATAAATGTTGAAAAGGATGGGGGATAGAGGTGAGCCTTGCGGGACTCTGCATATCGGTTTCCAGGGGGAGGATGAGGTGCCATTCATGTTGACAGAGTAAGAACGAGAACGTAGGAATTTTGAGAACCAGTCTAGGACTGTGGAGTTAATGTCTATCTCAGAGAGTTGGTTAAAGAGAATATCATAATGGACAACGTCGAAAGCGGCGGAAAGGTCGAATTGTAGAAGGACGGCAAACTTATTTCGAGAATGAAGTTGTTGAACCTTTGAGATCAAGGAGGTCAATAGGGATTCGGTGCTGAAGTTGGGACGAAAGCCAAATTGTTAGGGAAGAAGAATAGAGAATCTATCTAAGTATGATGAGAGTTGGGTAGATATGATAGACTCTAGCATCTTGGTTAAGAGAGGGATATTTGCTATTGGGCGATAGCTGGATGGTGTGGAAGGGTCTAGGTCAGATTTTTTCAACAGTGGGGTCAGGGCACTATGACCCATTTCAGGGGAAAAAAGGCCCGAATGTAGGGCGGAGTTTATTAGTTTGGTAATAGCACAGATGGCCGGTGTGGGAATTTTATCGTATAGGTAGGAGGGGAATGGGTCCAAGGAACAGTTACAGGATTTCAGTTTGAAAACCAGGGATTCAGATACGTGCTCAAAGGTGGTCAAGATCTGTCGACTGGGATAGGGTTGGAGACCGTTTGGGAAGAATTGGGGTCGGTGGGTATCAGAGAGTTGTAGGAGACTGAAGGTGGGAAGGAACATCTCAGGGTAGAGACCTTTTCATTGAAGAATTATGCTTGTAAGGATAGTTAACTTTTAACCCGCTGCCACTAAATCTGATTTAGTGCCACCTGATTTACTGCTAATTTAACTGTTGATTTATCTGCTATTGAATCCAATTTAGTGCTATCTAATTTACTGTTTGTAAGGATTGTAGCGCCCCCACAATGTTAGGTTGTAGGGGTTATGTTAGGCGCCCTTACAAACGCCAGGTCCCGAGTTCAATACCTTCACAGAAGATTCACAAGGAAGTAGACTCAAATGAGGAGCACAGCCAGAGGTGATTGCATAAAGAATATTTTATAGAAATAGGCTTACAGAAAAGTAATATAAGCATTACAATTAAGGAGAGAGCAAAGCATCTTCCCTGCCTTACAGAGTCAAGAGAGAAGCATGAAGTTCCAGGGAGAGGCAGAGAGAGAAAGGAGGATGGGGGGTGATGGTCTAAGCTTCGGGTCCCAGAGATAGACAGAGCAAGAGGAGCAAGAGAGGGGGGTGTTGTAGAGAGGAGCCTTTTATAGCCTGGAATCTTATTTTAAATATAGAAACTATTGTATTTCCCAGTATCTTTCTTAGAATTTGTAAACTGTTTGAAACAATGATTAAGGAAGTTGTGATACTTGTAGGTGTGGTAGATGGGATTAGTCTCTGGCTTCTTTGTCCCATTCAAGCAGCCTATCCTCTTGATAAAACAATCCAGTCTGCTGGATGCTTAATGTATGTGAATTCTATGCAGGAGCAAAGAATTCTGCATCAACATTCCAGAGTCAGATTGATATAATTTCCCATAGGCCTTTGCTGACATTGGTTAGGGCAACCAAAACTGCTGATTGCTAGCAATGCTAGGGCTGACATCGCTAACTTAACTATTAATTTAACTGATTATTTAACTGCTGTCTTTCTATCTGGTTCACTGCTAATTAATTAATCTAGAAATTGGGAGTAACTAAAACACCAAACATCCACTAGGACAAGAAGGAGTCATTCCTTCGCTCCACTAATGCACTGCGATACTCAAGAAAACAGAAGGGAGGTGGGACTGGAACCAATGAAGGTAACTCAAGAGAACATGCACACTAGAGAATGACACGGTGGCGGTTTACCCGCGGCCACCGCATTTTAGCCGCGGGTCACCCGCCGAAAACGGGGAAGAAAACTAGCAGTCGCTGCGGCGACGGGGACAAGGCCATTCACCGCCCGCGGGGCGGTGAATGGTCTTGTCCCCCGCAGTGAGGCATGAAGGATCGCGCGGTCCCCGCAGCTCACACCCACCTGCCCAATCGATTCTAGTGTTTAGCCAGCTCTCTCCCTTTTCCTCACCTTAGTTTGTAGATTTTCTTTTTCGGCGACCCGCACGCTATCAGAGAGCCGCGCACGCGCGGCTGCTTAGTGTTCAATCTTCTGCTCTGATGCAACCGGAAACAGGAAGTTGCAGCAGAGCAGAAGATTGAACACTGAGCAGCCGCGCGTGCGGGTCGCCAAAAAAGAAAATCTACAAACTAAGGTGAGGAGAAGGGAGAGAGCTGGCTAAACACTAGGATCGATTGGGCAGGCAGGTAGTGGCTGCGGGGACCGTGTGATCGCTAGTGTTCCCGGCTCAAATTGGAAGGAGGGAGTGAAAGGGAAAAGGATTCTGGGCCAAGGGGATGAAAACGGAAGAAAAATCCACAGCAGGAAAGAAAGGGAAGGACTGGCAGGTGAGCCAGATGCTAGAAGCAGGGGGGGGGAAGAAAGAGGGAAAAAAGCTAGATGGGGTTGAAAAGAAGAGACACACTGGTATGGAAGAGGAAGATAGGGGAAATCTGGACACAGGAAGGTAACAGAAAGAGGGGAAATTATGTGCATGGGGCATAGGGACAGAGACATAAAGGGGACATGCCATGGGGATGGTATATGGACACAGGGGGGGGGGGGCAATGGCAGATACATAGGGGAGATATTAGAAATGGGGAAAATAGGAGCACAGAAGCGAGATGGTTTGTGGGGATGGGACAGGGACCGAGCTCGCAGGCTCCAGTGGCTTGCACAAATTACATTGTAACGTGCCATGAAAATAAGAGGGAGGAAGGTAGATAGATAGGCCACGCGAGAGGAGCTGAAGGGTGGTAGAAAGGAACAGATGGTAAAGGAGGGAGGGAAGGGTGGTGGTGGAAAGGAATAGGACAGACATTGAAGGAGGGTGGAGAGGAACAGACCCTGAAGGGAAATGTGGAAGACAGAATGGGAAGAAGACAGATGCCAGACTATGGGGGAGCGGAGGGAAGAAGATGGGTGCTAGACCAATTGGGGGGGGGGAGTGAAGGGAGAGGCACAGTAACAGCAAATGGAAGACGCAGAGAGAAGACACACAGTGGATGGAAGGAATTGAATGAGAAGATGTGGAAAGCAGAAACCAGACAACAAAGGTAGAAAAAAAATTCTATTTATTTTTTGCTTTAGTTGTGTTGATAAAAATTTATAAACAAAGCCCTGCCAGCTGAACATCTCTTTCTCTAGTTCAGCAGCAGGAACTTTGATTTATAAGAAAGGAATAAGCTAAATATTACAGTACTAAGGCTTATATGGATGCAGCAGGGATGGTGACGGGGCGGTGAATGGGATGGCAGTGGCGGTGAAAGGGATGGCGGTGACGGTGACGGGGCGGTGAAGGGAACGGCGGTGACGGGGCGGTGCAGAGGATGGTGGGGCGGTGACGGGGACAGATTTTTTCCCCGTGTCATTCTCTAATGCACACCTTAAGCACAAATAAAAAAGCCAAAAACAGAAAACTATTACTGTTGGGGGATTCCATCATCAGAGGCATTAACCTTGGAACACAAGGCGAGGAGACCAAAATAGTGAAATGTTTTCCAGGATCCTCAGCTATCAGGACTTCCAGGCAAATACAGACTATAATTAAGGAAGAAACTAAGGATTTTAATACTGATGTTATCCATCTGGGAACAAATGACCTGGCCAACAACTCCACACTTGCAGCACAGAAAGCTTTTCGAGAGCTTGGTGAGGGCGTGAAACCTTTTGTAAAGACTTTAGCTTTTTCTGAAATACTGCCTGCATATGTAAAGGGAGAGCAAAGAATGAAAAACACAGAGGCCTTTAATAGATGGCTCAAAGCCTGGTGTCATCAAGAAGGCTTCAGGTACATAGGAGGATGGGGAAATACATGGAAGGACAAGAAGCTATATTGCACTGATGGGCTACATATTACTACAGCAGGAAAAAGAAACCTTGCAGAGAAATTTAGACAATATTTAAACTAGAAGGTGGGGGTGGTGTATGTACGAAGGACAATTATAGAGACCACCCCCGGCAAAAGAAAAGATGTGATAGTAGTAAAGGCTGCAACATAAGCAATATCAGCAACTCATTTCTTAGTATTGCAACGGAAAGTGAAACGACACAAAAATCTATACGAAAAAGGAGATTATCGCTGAAAAATAGCTGGAAAGCGATGACCACAAATGCTCGCAGTCTAAGCAACAAAGTTCATGATCTGCAAGCCCTGATGCTAGAGGCAGATCTAGATATTGTCGCTATCACAGAGATATGGTTCAGTGAATCACATGGATGGGATGCAAACATACCAGGATATAATCTTTTTAGGAAGGACAGAGATGTAAAGATCAATATCCAAGCGACTGAAATGCAAGGGACCTGGGGAGAGGAAGAAGCGATATGGATCGCTCTAAAAAGAGAAGATGGAACTTCTATCTACATGGGTGTAGTCTACAGACCTCCGACTCAATCGCAGCAAATTGATAAGGATCTGATTGTGGATATCCAAAAGTTTGGAAGGAAAGAGGAGGTTCTGCTGTTGCGGACTGGAATGTTCCGTCTGTGGAATCGGAAAGAAGTAGGGAGATTGTGGGTGCCTTTCAAGAGGCTCTGCTCAGACAAATGGTGAAGGAACCCACAAGGGAAAAAGCGATATTGGATCTGGTCCTCACAAACGGAGAGAGTATCTCTAATGTTCGAGTGGGTGCTCACCTGGGAAGTAGCGATCATCAAACGATTTGGTTTGATATAATGGCTAAAGTGGAGAGCGGCCGCACGATACTTAAAGTCCTAGATTTCAAACGTACACACTTTAATGCAATGGGAGAGTACCTGAAGAAAGAGCTGTTAGGATAGGAGGACATAAGAGAAGTGGAAAGACAGTGGTCTAAGCTGAAAGGAGCGATAAAAAATGGCTAAGGACCTTTATGTGAAGAAAATCAATAAAAACAAGAGAAAAAGGAAGACGATATGGTTCTCCAACATAGTGGCTGAGAAAATAAAGGCGAAAGAGTTGTCGTTCGTGAAATATAAAAACACACAAGAAGAGAAGAGCAGATAGGACTACAGGGTGAAACTGAAAGAAGCCAAGAGAGAGATACGTCTGATTAAAGCACAGGCGGAAGAACAAATGGCTAAAAATGTAAAAAAGGGAGACAAAAATTTTTTCAGATATATTAGTGAAAGGAGGAAGATTAAAAATGGAATTCCTAGGCTAAAAGATGATGGGAACCAATATGAGGAGAGTGATGAGGAGGAAGCAAATGTGCTAAACAAATACTTCTGTTCTGTGTTCACAGAAGAAAATCCTGGAGAAGGACCGAGATTGTCTGGCAAAATTACACGAGAAAATGGAGTAGATTCTGCGCCGTTCACGGAGGAGGGTGTTTATGAGCAACTTGAAAAACTGAAGGTGGACAAAGCGATGGGACCAGACGGGATCCATCCCAGGATACTAAGGGAGCTCAAAGAGGTTCTAGCGAGTCCTATTAAAGACTTGTTCAACAAATCTCTGGAGACGGGAGTGATTCCTGGGGATTGGAGAAGAGCGGATGTGGTCCCTATTCATAAAAGTCACAGGGGTGAAGCAGGAAACTACAGGCCAGTGAGCCTCACTTCAGTTGTTGGAAAAATAATGGAAGTGTTGCTGAAAGAAAGGATAGTGTACTTCCTTGAATCTAATGGGTTACAGGATCCGAGGCAACATGGCTTTACAAAAGGTAAATCGTGCCAAACGAACCTGATTGAATTTTTTGATTGGGTGACCAGAGAGCTGGATCGAGGACATATGCTAGATGTAATTTACTTGGATTTCAGCAAAGCCTTTGATACAGTTCCTCATAGGAACATAAGAAGTTGCCTCCGCTGAGGCAGACCAGAGGTCCATCCTGCCCAGCGGTCCGCTCCCCCGGCGCCCAATCAGGCCTAATTGCCTGAACAGTGTCCCTGACTAATTTTGTAACTGCCTCTAATCCTATCCCTATAACCTACCTCTACTCCTATCTGTACCCCTCAATCCCTTTGTCCTCCAGGTACCTATCCAACCCTTCTTTGAAGCCCTGTATCGTGCTCCTGCTTATCACATCCTCCGGTAGCGCGTTCCATGTATCCACCACCCTCTGGGTGAAAAAGAACTTCCTGGCGTTTGTTCTAAACCTTCCCCCTTTCATAGTAACATAGTAACATAGTAGATGACGGCAGATAAGACCCGAATGGTCCATCCAGTCTGCCCAACCTGATTCAATTTAAATTTTTTTTATTTTTTTCTTCTTAGCTATTTCTAGGCGAGAATCCAAAGCTTTACCCGGTACTGTGCTTGGGTTCCAACTGCCGAAATCTCTGTTAAGACTTACCCCAGCCCATCTACACCCTCCCAGCCATAGAAGCCCTCTCCTGCCCATCCTCCTCCAAACGGCCATGCACAGACACAGACCGTACAAGTCTGCCCAGTAACTGGCCTAGTTCAATCTTTAATATTATTTTCTGATTCTAAATCTTCTGTGTTCATCCCACGCTTCTTTGAACTCAGTCACAGTTTTACTCTCCACCACCTCTCTCGGGAGCGCATTCCAGGCATCCACCACCCTCTCCGTAAAGTAGAATTTCCTAACATTGCCCCTGAATCTACCACCCCTCAACCTCAAATTATGTCCTCTGGTTTTACCATTTTCCTTTCTCTGGAAAAGATTTTGTTCTACGTTAATACCCTTTAAGTATTTGAACGTCTGAATCATATCTCCCCTGTCTCTCCTTTCCTCTAGGGTATACATATTCAGGGCTTCCAGTCTCTCCTCATACGTCTTCTGGCGCAAGCCTCCTATCATTTTCGTCGCCCTCCTCTGGACCGCCTCAAGTCTTCTTACGTCTTTCGCCAGATACGGTCTCCAAAACTGAACACAATACTCCAAGTGGGGCCTCACCAATGACCTGTACAGGGGCATCAACACCTTCTTCCTTCTACTGACTACACCTCTCTTTCGATTTCTCTGAGTGCCCCCTTGTACTTGTGGTTCCCCATAATTGGAAAAATCTGTCCCTGTCTACTCTTTCGATGTCCTTTATGATCTTGAAGGTTTCTATCATGTCTCCTCTAAGTCTCCGCTTTTCCAGGGAGAAAAGCCCCAGCTTTTTCAGTCTGTCAGTATATGAGAGGTCCTCCATACCCTTTATTAGCTTAGTTGCTCTTCTCTGGACTCCCTCAAGTACCGCCATGTCCTTCTTGAGGTACGGCGACCGGTATTGGACACAGTACTCCAGGTGCGGGCGCACCATTGCACGATACAGTGGCAGGATGACTTCCTTCGTCCTGGTCGTGATACCCTTCTTAATGATGCCCAACATTTTGTTTGCCTTCCTTGAGGCTGTGGCGCACTGCGCCGACGCCTTCAATGATGTGTCTACCATCACTCCCAGGTCTCTTTCAAGGTTACTCACCCCTAGCGGTGATCCCCCATTTGGTAAGTGAACATCGGGTTCTTTTTTCCTACATGCATGACCTTGCATTTCTCTATGTTGAAGCTCATTTGCCACTTTTTGGCCCACTCTTCCAGCGCTGTCAGATCTTGTTGGAGATCTTTGCAGTCCTCCGTGTTTTCAACCCTGCTGTATAGTTTGGTGTCATCCGCAAATTTAATAACCTCACATTTTGTTCCTGCCTCCAGGTCATTAATAAATATATTGAACAGGAGCGGTCCCAGCACCGACCCCTGTGGAACTCCACTCATGACCCATTGCCAGTCTGAGTAATGACCCTTTACTCCAACCCTCTGTTTCCTGTTGAACAAAAGCTGTTGAACAAACTTGAAGGGCTGAAGTTAGGACCCAAAGTGGTGAACTGGGTCAGAAACTGGCTGTCGGACAGACGCCAGAGGGTGGTGATTAATGGAAGTCGCTCGAAGGAAGGAAAGGTGAGTAGTGGAGTCCCTCAGGGTTCGGTGCTGGGGCCAGTCCTGTTCAATATGTTTGTGAGTGACATTGCTGAAGGGTTAGAAGGAAAAGTGTGCCTTCTTTGCAGATGAAACCAATATTTGTAACAGAGTAGACACCGAAGAGGGAATGGAAAATATGAAAAAGGATCTGCAAAAGTTAGAGGAATGGTCTAATGCCTGGCAACTAAAATTCAATGCAAAGAAATGCATTTGTGAATTAATAATAGGAAGGAACCATATATGCTGGGAGGAGAGAAGCTGATATGTACAGACGGAGAGAGGGACCTTGGGGTGATAGTGTCCGAAGATCTAAAGGCGAAAAAACAGTGTGACAATGCAGTGGCTGCTGCCAGAAGGATGCTGGGCTGTATAAAGAGAGGCATAGTCAGTAGAAAGAAGAAGGTGTTGATGGCCCTTTACAGGTCATTGGTAAGGCCCCACTTGGAGTATTGTGTTCAGTTTTGGAGACCGTATCTGGCGAAGGACATAAGAAGACTTGAGACGGTCCAGAGGAGGGCGATGAAAATGATAGGAGGCTTACGCCAGAAGACGTTTGAGGAGAGACTGGAAGCCCTGAATATGTATACCTTAGAGGAAAGGAGAGACAGGGGAGATATGATTCAGACGTGAAGGTATTAACGTAGAACAAAATCTTTTCCAGAGAAAGGAAAATGGTAAAACCAGAGGACATAATTTGAGGTTGAGGGGTGGTAAATTCAGGGGCAATGTTAGGAAATTCTACTTTACGGAGAGAGTAGTGGATGCCTGGAATGCGCTCCCGAGAGAGGTGGTGGAGAGTAAAACTGTGACTGAGTTCAAAGAAGCGTGGGATGAACACAGAGGATTTAGAATCAGAAAATAATAAATATTGAACTAAGGCCAGTACTGGGCAGACTTGCACGGTCTGTGTCTGTAGATGGCCGTTTGGTGAAGGATGGGCTGGGGAGGTCTTCAATGGCTGGGAGGGTGTAGATGGACTGGAGTAAGTCTGAACAGAGATTTCGGCAGTTGGAACCCAAGCACAGTACCGGGTAAAGCTTTGGATTCTTGCCCAGAAATAGAAGAAAAAATTTAAATTGAATCAGGTTGGGCAGACTGGATGGACCATTCGGGTCTTTATCTGCCGTCATCTATTATGTTACTATGTATTCCAATCAGCAAGCATGAATTTCCTACTGATTTTACTAATCTATTTAATATGCGACAACATTAAGGATGTTAAGTCATTCAATCCACAACTACTCTCAACCCATTATCCTGACCTACCCTTCAGGCTTATAATTAACCAACAGGAAGACAGAGCAAACCATATTAATGTAATCTCGAGCAACGGTAGACATCAACATACCCTTAAAAAAAAAAAAAAGAGGATAAGGGAAATAAAACCTATCAGAACCACTACATTTACCAAACCTATCACATTCACTTCTATTCCCTGTGCATACCTTAACACCAGATCTGTCAGGAATAAAGCATTTTTAATTAAAGATTGGATCATCACCAAGCAAATAGTGTGTCTTTTCCTAATGGAAACATGGCTACTAACTGAAGATGACCCAATAATAAATGATCTCCTACCAGATAATTTTAAAATTCACATGCTAAATTGGGATGAAAGAAGAGGGGGAGGATTAGCAATTGTTTCTAAGGAAGGATTTGTAGTAGAATTATTGGATTCCAAAATGACCAATCATTTAGAAATATTAGCAATAAGGAACTAGAAGATTTCCTTTCTTGTATATTATTCTATGTTCCGCCAAAAAACTGGTCAAAAGCTAAAGAGGACTTTTGCGAATTTGTCCTACATAACTCAATCACTTCATCTCATAATTTAATTGCAGAATACATACACCTACAGTTAGATGAAGTGGACAATCCAGAAGCAAAAGACTTTAAAAACTTTCTATCTCTACTCAATTACAATCTCCCTTTACCCACACAAACACGTGAAAAAAGCCATTATCTAGATGTAGTAGCGATGTCCATAAAAGAGCTCTTAGACCCACCCATCTCTCTTTCGGATGGTACCTGGTGTCACGATATCTGGTCTGACCATTTCACTTATTTCAATCTAACCTGGATTCAGCTATAATGTAAGACTCATCCACGGACAAAAAGAGAACACCTTACAAGGGGCCATATCAATCCAGAGGAATATTGGTCACAGTATGATTTACAAGCGAAGATAGAAGAAGGAGTTGATTTCTATGATCACTGGATGAAAACTAGCACATCCATTTTAGATAAAATTGCCCCTAAACGAAAGAGTATAAGCTGCTCAAATAAATACAACAGATGGTTCGACATCGAACTCATAACAATGAAACAATCAGTAAGAAGATTAGAAAGAATCTGGAAAAGAACGGGAAAACTGTCAGACCGAAACAACTGGAGATCCAACATGAAACTCTACTAACAACAAATAAAAGAAAAACTTAAAACATTTTACTCATCCAAAATTAACTCGTCAGACACTAGCTCAAAAGGAGCTAATACAAAAGAACTGTTTAACATAGTTACAAATTTATTTGACACCACATGCCACACTCAACCCATGCAGAATATCAAGCTACCCTCACCAAATGATCTAGCACAACATTTCGATTCAAAAATTAAAAACCTAGGAAATAACTACTCGACAATTGTCACACACAAACATCAATCAATTGATATAGATGGAAATGAAATACCAGCGAACATGATTTGGAGTTCCTTCCATAATTTAGAATGGAATAACTACATCAAGTTATATAACAAATACTCTAAATCATACTGTGTCCTGGACTCATGCCCCCCAGAAATTTTGAAAGCAGCTCCACTTGACTTTAAACTATCTTTGTTGAATTATTTAACCAATAACCTAACCAATGGAAAATTCCTCACTAATAATGGTCACCTCATAATAACCCCAATTCCAAAAAACCGCAAAGAATCACCAACATCAGTAACCAACTATAGACCAGTAGCTTCCATCCCATTCATTGTAAAAATCATGGAAGGATTGGTACACACCCAACTGATGGAATATCTCGACCAGTTCTCTCTTTTGCATGAAACTCAATCTGGTTTTAGACCTCTGTTTAGCACAAAGACAGTAATTGCTGCTATCCTGGATAACCTGCGCTACTTGTTTAGTAAAAGCCTCAATGCCCTGATCATGCAATTCGACATGAGCTCTGCCTTTGACTTGGTGGACCATGGGAAACCGTTACAATGCCTAGATGCAATTGGAATCAGAGGAGAGGTAGTTAACTGGTTTTGATGTTTCCTTATATCCTGCACCTACCAAGTCTGTTTTAATTACGATCTCTCTGATATATGGTGCAACTCATCTGGCGTGCCACAGGGGTCACCATTATCCCCTCTGCTCTTCAATGTTTACATGTCCTCATTGGGTGCGCAATTGTCCCAGCTGGGGGATAAAACTATTCAGCTACGCTGATGACATCACAATAATTATCCCATTTACTACCTCTATCTCAGAAGTCACCCCCAAAGCAACAGAAGTTCTAAATCGGATGGAGCAATGGATGAATGAATTCAAATTGAAGCTAAACTCAGAGAAAACAAAATTTTTATAGCATCGCCACACCCACTTAATACTAAAGCATCAGTGTGCATCGATAACCTTAGTTATCCCATTCAACCCACTATGAAGGTATTGGTAGTAACACTGGACCAGAGTCTGACCATGAAAGACCAGGTAGACTCCTTGATTAGAAAGATTTTTCTTACCCTTTGGAAGCTTTGGTCCATTAAAGCTTATTTTGATATCCCATCATTTAGAATCCTGGTACAATCACTTATACTGAGTCAACTTGATTACTCTAACATCGCCTACTTGGCACTCTCCCAGAAGAATATGCGGTGATTGCAACTGGTACAAAATGCAGCGGTTAGACTACTTTGTGGACTGCAGAAGTTTGATCATGTAACACCTTCCTATCGACTTCTACACTGGCTGCCGATGGAGGCACTTGTGAAATTTAAGTTTGGTTGTTTTTGCTTCAAGGTACTTTATGGCTTAGCCCCTAAATATATAACAGACCTTTTCTCTTTTCCAACCAACCAACCGACATAGGAGAAGCTCACACACTAACTTTGTATCTCCGCCAGTTAAAGGTTGTAAATTTAAAAGTCTTCACCAACATCTTTTCTCACATCAAGCAGCATTATGGGGTAAAGACCTGGAACAACTGCTCGTGCGTTCGACAAAGTTCCACATGAAAGACTTCTCAGCAAACTACAAAGCCATGGAATAGAGGGAGATATACACAGGTGGATAGGCAAATGGCTGGAAAACAGAAAGCAGAGAGTGGGCATTAATGGGAAGTTCTCAGACTGGGAGAAAGTGACTAGTGGTGTGCCCCAGGGCTCAGTTCTTGGGCCGATCCTATTTAATATTTACATCAATGACCTGGAAGAAGGAGTATCCAGTGAGATCATTAAGTTTGCAGACGACACAAAGCTATGCCGGGCAATCAGATCGCAGGAGGATAGCGAGGAACTCCAGAGTGACTTGTATCAGTTAGAGAAATGGGCAGAGCAATGGCAGATGAAGTTCAACGTGGAGAAATGCAAAGTAATGCATTTAGGTAGTAAGAATAAGGAACATGAGTATAGAATGTCAGGCGCAACTCTGGGTAAGAGCGAACAAGAAAAGGACCTGGGTGTACTGATAGATAGGACCCTGAAGCCGTCGGCACAATGCGTGGCAGCAGCAAAGAAAGCAAACAGAATGTTAGGCATGATAAAGAAAGGAATCACGAGTAGATCGGAGAAAGTCATAATGCCGCTTTATAGAGCAATGGTCAGACCACACTTGGAATACTGTGTCCAACATTGGTCTCCCTACCTAAAGAAGGATATAAAACTGCTGGAGAGGGTGCAGAGACGAGCAACGAAGATAGTAAGAGGTATGGAGAACTTGGAATATGAGGAATGACTCAAGAAACTGGGACTGTTCTCCCTTGAGAAGAGGAGGCTGCGAGGGGACATGATCGAGATGTTCAAAATGCTGAAAGGCATCGATAAAATAGAGCAGGAAAATAAATTATTTACATTGTCCAACGCGACACGGACAAGAGGACATGGTTTGAAGCTAAGGGGGGACAAGTCCAGGACAAATGTCAGGAAGTTCTGCTTTACACAGCGAGTGGTAGACGCCTGGAATGCTCTCCCAAAGGAGGTTATTAAGGAATCCACTGTGCTAGGATTCAAAGGCAAATTAGATGCACATCTCCTTACGAGAGGCATAGAGGGATATGGGTGACTAAAACTACATCAGGTGTATACCTGACTGGGCCTCCACGTGTGCGGATCGCCGGACTCGATGGACCATGGGTCTGATCCGGAGATGGCAGTTCTTATGTTCTTATAGGGAATTCAGGAAACGCCTAAAAACACATCTGTTCCTGAAGTACTTAGGTAACTGACCTATACAATCTTAGTCCACAACAAATGATCTTTAGAACTGTTAATCACAAACTCTGAACTATGTTCATTCCACTCAATCTGTAATACCTATTAATCATTGTAAACTGCATAGAACTTCACAGTCCTGCGGTATTTAAACTGTTATTATTGTTGTTATTATTAGAGAAAGAACCCGATGCTGCACAGAAAGAATAGACGGAAAGCAACACGCCAAAGGCAAGGTTGTCAAATAATGAAGTCATATAATAATAATTTAATTTTATATACCGCCATACCCAAAAAGTTCTAGGCGGTTCATAACAGTTAATTGTAATACAAACAATGCAAATCGTTGAGAAAAATACATACATGCCACATAAAAAGGGTACAACAATCTTAAAGAAGAATAAAAAAGTTATAATGATAAAATATGTTAAGAAGCCAGCCTGTTAAATAATTGAGTTTTTATCTGCTTTCTAAAATCAAGATAAGAAGAGGCATCCAGCACAATTTTGGCAAGCCATGAATTCAGTTTGGCCGACTGAAAAGAAAAGGTTCTTTCAAAGAACCTTTTATAATGACATAATTTTAATGAGGGAAAAGCAAACAAGTGTATTCTTCGAGAGCTCTTATTGTTATAACTCAAAGTAAAGTGGGGGTTGAGATAACCCGGTAACATACTAAATACTGTTTTGTAGCAGATGCATGAGAACTTGAACAGAAATCTGAATTCCAATGGCAGCCAATGTAGCTTTTGATAAAAAGGGGTAACATGTTCCCATTTCTTCATGCCGAAAATAAGACAAGACGGCCGTATTCTGAACCATCCTCAATTTCCTGATAATTTTCTTAAAAGCGCCCAGATATATGATGTTGCAGTAATCAAGAATACTCAGAATGGAAGATTGTACTAACAGACGAAAGGAGGCATTGTCAAAGTACTTTTTTATGGTGTGGAGTTTCCAAAAGCACCGAGATACTCCTAATATTTTTAAGGATTGTTAAATATAATAATCCATTCCATTCATATGTATCATAGTTTCCTTGATTTTATCATTAGGAGCTGCTAAGAAAAATTTAGTTTTTTCTGAGTTTAACTTTAATCTAAAAGCAGACATCCAAAGTTAAACTTGATTTAAAATAATTGATAAGAGAATTTGTAAACTCTGATGTAAAACAAGTTAGCGGAATGACTATAGTAATGTCATCTGCATAGATAAAAAATTTGAGCTTTAAACTCTGCAAGAGATTACCTAAGGAAACAAGATAGATGTTAAATAGGGTGGGGGACAAAGAGGAGCCCTGTGGAACCCCACAAGAATTGCCCCAACCATAGGAGAAAGTATCATCCTTAAACACCTTATAGGATCTATTTCCCAGGAACCCACAGAACCAATTCAGGACATAACCTGAGATTCCAATGGATTCCAAACAATCCAGAAGAATGGTATGATCAAATCGAATGCACTATTCAGATTAAATTGCAAAATCATAGCACTTGAACCTTGGCTGAAAAGTAAGTGCAGGTAATCAAACAATGAAGCTATGATTGTTTGGGTACTGTAACCTGACCGAAAGCCAGATTGGTTGTCATGTAAAATGTTAATTTTCTCCAAATATGTAGTAAGTTCAGCATTTGCCACTCCTGCTAATTTAGTGGCCAAAGGGATACTGGCGATAGGTCTAAAATTAGATGCAATATTAGATGGTTCTTTTGCGTTTTTTTGATTGTTGTAATCATAATATGACCTTATTCCACTGGGAACTTTCCTACAGATAATAAAAATTTACCCAAGTCAACAGCTTAACCTTAAAATTGATCGGGGTGGTTTTCATGACATTTGGAGAGCAAGTGTCCAGTCTGCAGTAGGATTTACGTTGGGCAGCTCCACTGCCAACGGGAGCTGCCCGACGCCTCAGCACACCTCCTCACTGCAGGGATCTGAATCGGGACGGTGTGGGAGACGAACTCTGCCTCCTGACATCCCTAGCAGGACTCTAAACTTGAATCTCCTGCTTCAGAACAGTTCCACTACCAACGGGAGCTGCCTGACACCTCAGCACACCTCCTCACTGCAGGGATCTCAATCGGGACGGTGTGGGAGATGAACTCTGCCTCCTGACATCCCTAGCAGGACTCTAAACTTGAATCTCCTGCTTCAGAACAGTTCCACTACCAACGGGAGCTGCCTGACGCCTCAGCACACCTCCTCACTGCAGGGATCTCAATCGGGACGGTGTGGGAGACGAACTCTGCCTCCTGACATCTCAGCAGCACTTGGAACAAAAAAAAAAAAAAGACAACACTAGAAACTATTGTCTACCTCTAACCAAGTTTTGCATGAAACTAACACCTGTTAAGCTGTTAAACTGAAAGTAATTGTCTAACCCCTCTTTGCTCTTATCTCACTAGCAGCAATTGGTGCTCAGTCTTCATCCAACCTAGCTTGCTTGTTTTCTGGAGGGGGATTTCTTTTCTCTCCTCCAGTTGTCTCACTAGTAGCAATTTGGCACCAAGCTCCCATCTTAGCTCTGTCATACTTGACCCTCAATTAGGCTCCAGCTGCAACGGTAGGACTGCCCAGGACCTGATAGTGAGACCCTCTTGAAACTCTTCCAGCCCAGCTCCTCAATTCCCCCATCCTATCATGCCCCCAACTCTCCAAGCCACCCCCTTTCCCACCACTTTTCAAACCACCCTCTTCCCCGCCTCCATTCCTACCACATCCCCAACACTCCTTACGACACTATACTTCACCATCCCCATCATTACAGGCCAAGGCAGATACGGTGATCTTACCTCCCAGCACAAAAAACCACACCAGGAACCCTGACAACCTCATCCCCATTCTACCCTCCCCACCAGCCCCCACCAGCAATACTCTCAAACTGGCACTCATCAATGCAAGATCAGTTAACAAGACCTTCCTCCTACACGACCTCATCCGTAACAAGACTTGGGATGCCCTCATGATCACTGAAACCTGGCTCCAAGACAATGATGGGATAGCACTAGGTGAACTATGTCCTCCAGGCTACCAGGCCCTAACCTGCTCACATACCTCTGGGAAAGGAGGTGGAGTGACTACCATCATCAAGACAGTACCACATCAAAACTGATAAACTCTATCAACATTCCCTCCCTAGAAGCTCTTGCCTTCACCATAGGCCACAGACACAAAATCGCCCTCATACTCCTCTACAGAGCCCCCAACTCCCCAAAAGATACCCTAGAGACCCTCCTCGAATTCATCACCAAACTCTCCATTTCCCACAAACGTGACCATCCTGAGAGATTTCAATTTTTCAGACTACCCCAATACCTCAGGACAAAGAGACAGCTTCCTCTCCTCCCTCACCGACCTGGGATTTCATCAAGCTATAACCTCCCCTACACACTCAGCAGGCAACATCTTAGACTTAATCACCCTCAGAGGCCCAACTGCAGAGCACCAACAAACAATCTACACCACCACACCTGTCCCATGGTCAGACCACCACCTCATTGAATTCCAACTCACTCTCAAAACTACCCTAGCCCCGCGTAAAGACCCTAACCCTACCACCCTACGCCAACTCCCTAACTCAGTCAGCCCTCCAGCCATGGCCGCAGGCATTCGCATCCTGAATGAAACTTGCACCCAACATCCCCACTCCATCGACCTAGCAACCTCCACGTGGCACTCCAACATCCAATCCCTCTATAACAGCCTTGCCCAGACAAAAACAACTCGAATAACCACAAATAAAACACCTGCTCCCTGGTATACCAGTGACCTCCGATCCATAAAACAATCTCTGAGGAAAGCAGAAAGGAATTGAATCAAACACCCAAATTCAGAAACCAAAGCCCTCTGGAAAAGCACACCCATCACCTACAAAGCTGCTATCCTAGAAGCGAAGAAAGCCTACTACTCTCGCCTCCTACAATTAGCCCTTGCTAGATCCAAACAACTATTCACCCTCACAAACCAACTCTTCACCAGTACCCAAGGAAAAAGCCACAACAACCAAACAGAACTTGATAGTGAGACTCTCTCGAACTTCTTCCAGTCAAAAGTACAAACCATTCGCAACAATCTTGACACCAACACCAACCCCACTCCTGCACACCCCCAGCCTAACCCAAATACCCCATCCTCTACCACTCTCCCCCAATTTGATATGGCCACCCATGCCAAGGTTCTCGAAACCCTGAGAACTCAAACCCTCCAACACCATCCTCGATCCCTGCGCATCCAGCCTCCTGCTGTCCACAGAAGACACCATGGCAGAATCCATCCTCTCCATCATTAACACCTCCCTCTCCACAGGGTCAGTTATCCTCAGCTGGAAATCAGCTATTATCAAACCCACTCTCAAAAAACCCACCCTTGATCCTAACGAACCCGGCAACTATCACCCGGTCTCCAACCTCCCATTTGTCTCCAAACTCCTAGAACGAATTGTGCTCCACCGACTACACCTTTTCATAGAAGAACAAGCGGCCCTGTCCCCTGCTCATTCCAGCTTCCGAACAGGCCACAGCACAGAGTCAGTACTCCTAGATATCATTGATGACAGCTGGTCAATACTCGACAAAGGCAGCAATGCCCTACTAGTCCTACTTGACCTCAGTGCTGCCTTTGACACGGTCGACCACCAGCTCCTCATATCCAGACTCTATGACCTTGGAATCAAGGACTCTGCCCTCCAATGGTTCACCTCCTTCCTCCACCAAAGGACCCAAACTGTCCTACTAGGGACGCACAAATCTAACCCTAAGCCTATCAAATATGGCGTTCCCCAAGGCGCCCTTCTATCCCCCCTCCTATTCAACCTCTATATCAGACCTGTCATTGATATAGCGCAGAAGTACAACATTAAAATCCACTCCTATGCCGATGACATCCAGCTGCTCCTCCCTCTAGGCGAAAACCGATCGTCCCAAATTGCTAACCTCCAACACTGCCTCTCTGACATGAAAACCTGGATGACAAACAACAAACTACAACTGAACGCCTCTAAGATCAAACTCTTATGGATCAGGGAAAAAACCACCAAATACGCAAGCCCAACACTATCATGGGACTACACTCTACTAACAGCAACAGATCAAGAACACAGCCTAGGAGTAACCTTAGATGGACACAGGTATAGATGTAACACAGGTATAGAAAGCAAACCAAGTAATAAGTATAGAAATCCAACCAGGTCGTGCATGTGCAAGACCAGAGGGTTAGGACTTCGATGGGAAGATAAGACTCAATGGGAAACCAAGGTGGCAAGGGGGCCCCTTCTGGTGACTTAGACAGGCCGTGACCTGTTCGGGCCGCCGCGGGAGCGGACTGCTGGGCAAGATGGACCTGTGGTCTGACCCAGCGGAGGCACTGCTTATGTTCTTATGTTCTTATGACACCTATCCCTATCCACCCACATATCCCAAGTAGTCTCTACCTCCTTCTACTACCTCCGCCAACTGAGAAGGATCAAACCCTACATCTCCACACCTGACCTAGCCCAACTCCTCTACGCATATGTCCTCTCCAGAATGGATTACTGCAACTCCCTATTTAATGGAATAACCAAAAAAGATCTCAAGTGCCTCCAACGGGTCCAAAATGCAGCTATCCGCCTCCTACACAGCTTCAACTACCATGATCCCATCTACCCAGCACTCCGCGCTGAACACTGGCTCCCAATTAACCAACGCTGTGCATTCAAGGCCCTGGCAATAGCACACAAAAGAATTTATGCCACCACCCCCTCCTACATAAAATCCAAGCTACCCATCTATATCCCCACCCGCACCCTCCGCTCAGAAACGGAGATACACCTATGCATTCCCCCCGGAAGGTCCCTCCTCTCAGAAACCGCCCGCAAACGCTCCTACAGCCACTTCATTCCCCAACTCTGGAACCAACTCCCCCCTCAACTCAGACTACAGAACTCAGTAATGACATTCCAGAAAATGGTAAAGACCCTCCTCTTCAACTAAAGGTCATCCTCAGTCTACACCCAACCCCCTTAAACCCCACCTCTACCCTTCTTTCTTCATTCTAATCTGCCTAAATTTCTGTATAGTCCACTCTCAGCCTATACTCAAATAACTTGTATCTAAACTAAACTACTTATATTTAAACTACTGTTCTTAATTTGCTGTATAGTCCCTATATCTAAACTGCTGCACAGTCTTGTATGTCCAAATATTTAAATCTACTGTATAATCTTGTATGTCCAATTCACTCCATTGTAAATGTTTACTTGTAAACCGTTCTGAGCTACTGGGAGGACGGGATAAAAATCTAAATAAATAAATAAATAAAATTTACTGAATGTTTGCCAGTCTATGGTTGTAAATTTATTTCAACTCAGATCAACTCTGGAATTGTCAAAATCCTGCCGAATAGGATAACACCAATGAGGCTTGGCAAGTACAATTAACGAAGATCTTAATTTTTGTATTTTGGAATTAAAAAAGTCAGCCAAACTATTTGCACTTAAAGTAGAGTCTTCAAGGGTGTCAGTGAATGTCTCTATATCATATAAATCATTAATCAATTTAAAAAGGCTGCTGCTATTTGATACATTACCAATTTTTTGGGCGTAGAAATTTTTACGTTTTTCCTTAGACAAAATTTTATAGTTTTTCAATTTTAATCTCCAAGCAGCTCTATGCTCTTGAGTTCCTGATTTTAACCATTGTCTTTCCGATTTTCTTAGATCCCTCTTTACCATTAGCAGCTCTGTATTAAACCATCCCTCTAAATTTCTAAGTCTCTTTCTACGAGTTTTAATGGGAGCCATCTCATTTAAAATATATGTGCTGTCATTAATCCAAGAATCCATAAATTGTTCAGTTTCTTCGTTTTGTTTTGAAACTATCTCATAATGAGACCAAAATTCTACAGGATTTATTTTACCTCTACTAGCATGAAATTTTTTGTTTCTTGTTTTGTGGTTTTTATTTATTGATTTAGTTGTCTTTAGTTGCCAGTCAGTTTCAAAATTGCATAGTCTATGATCAGACCATAAAGAATCTGTCCTGTTTCTTGTTTCCAATTAATTTTTTAATTAGTCAATTCTCTAGAAGAGAACATAATTAGATCTAATTGGTGACCTCTTTGATGGGTTTTAACTGGAGAAGGTTTAAAATAACCTAATAGAGAGATGAGAGACCAGAATTCGTTAATTTCTGGTTGGTCTACTTGTTCAAGATGGATGTTAATATCCCCACATAATAAGTTGTATGGACCTAATAACGAATTAGTTAGAAAAATTCAGAAAAGTCCTCCTTGGCTAAATTCCATTTTTTGGTGGAACATAAAACAGAATAGTTGTTAAGGCAGCCGCTAGGGCTTTAGATGTTAATGTAAGTGATAGAATTTCTAGATTGGAAGTAGATCTAGAGTTTAAGATTGAACAATTTAAGTAGTCTCTAAAAATTATTGCTAGTCCTCCCCCCCTTCCCCAAGCTCTTGTTAATGATAGAATTTTAAAACCTGGGGGAAGGCAGTCATGGATAATAATATCATTATCTGATGATAACCATGTTTCTGTGAGTAGAACAAAGTCAGGGTTAATTTCTTTCAACCAGTCCTTAATCAATCTAGACTTGTTCCTCATGGATCTTACATTTAAATAGAAACCATATAAATTCTGGTAGCTAGAAGGATCAATTGGAAAATAATAGGAGTAGGATAAATTTTTTAGTGAACGTTGTTTTTTTAATGTAAGGCTTAGTTAGTCTACGCAAAGGTGGTAAATTGGTATTGGGAATGGACCAGTCTCCATGTAATCATATAAAACACGGTGTGAAATTGTTGAAAATATTGTCTTCACTGTACTAAATGTAGAATAATGAACTGGGATTGGAGCAGAATAAAATGAATTGATTGCACAACTTCTAGAACTAATCAAGTAAAATTGAGAGTTTGGCAGGGCCATGATGCAATTCCTTCAGTTAAAAAGTTAAAATATTGACTAAAATTACCAATTAGTTTAAGAATGAATTAATCTATAATAGTCCATCAATTAAAATCATAAATTCATACACACTGATACCTATGTATCCACTAAAAATTCAAAAATAACTTCATATCCAATACTTAAATACTTATCCATCGGAAGCTTCATTTCCATCACTAATTCATATCTATCAGCAAATTTAAATCCATTAATAGGTCTTAACCATAATGTAAAGTTCATAACAGTCTAAAGTAAAATGGAAGAGAGTTCAAAATACTTATCAGTCTGTAAGCCCAGTCTGCGAGGCCAAGACCAGGTAATACAACTAAGCCACTGGAACAAATGTCCAATCTTCCAGTCCTGACTTAGAGGATAAATCTGTCATTTCAGCCAGTCGCTACACAAAGGCGCGCATGGTGTGTTATAAGGTCATGATGAACCTTAAAGCCAGACTTGTTCATACAACCACTGTGCTGTGATAGTTGCAAGTCAGAACATGTTCAGTAAAGCTCCATGTATCAGACATACTACTACAGCTATGCGTACATTCTTGTGAATCACATGATTATACGTTTGAGCTTGCACGCAATAAGTAGTTTGTGCACGCCAATGCATGTTTTGACTGTCATCTTGCAAAAGTGCACAGTAAGTTTGTCAAACACTGAGCATAGTGCAAGATGAGCACTTATATTGGCAAAGCTTAGTTATGAGTTTTCAAATCAATATAGTTCCACTGCACATTCATAATGAAGTGCCAATGACCCTTCAACATAACATTCCCATTCCCTCTTTCTCCCTTTTCTCTCTACAATGTAACTTTACCCTCCCATCAACCTCTCTCCTCACTATCAAGTTTGTCTTGTTTACGTTTTAATATACACTATACGTACTTCTAAATATTTATTATATTAATTTTTCTTTCTTACCTATATTTTTTTTATTGTAATGTAAACCGGCCAGATATTTATTTGATGGTCGGTATATTAAAACCTAATAAACTTGAAACTTGAACTTGAAACATGTTTATGCAAGCAAGTAATGCTTATCTTTAAACCATCAATTCTCATCAAAGAAATATCTGGTCCAATATGAAACAGGATAGCTTCTGTAGCTAAAAAAACATGCTCTTTCAATGATGTTCATGGCGTTCAAGAGTTGGCGAAAGAGTTGATGTTCATGAAATATAAAAAAACCCAAGAAGAGGAGAGCAGAAAGGACTACAGGGTGAAACTGAAAGAAGCCAAGAGAGAGGTATGTTTGGCGAAGGCACAGGCGGAAGAACAAATGGCTAAAAATGTAAAAAAGGGAGATAAAAATCTTTTCAGATATATTAGTGAAAGGAGGAAGATAAAAAATGGAATTGCTAGGCTAAAAGATGCTGGGAACAAATATGTGGAGAGTGATGAGGAGAAAGCAAATGTGCTAAACAAATACTTCTGTTCTGTGTTCACAGAAGAAAATCCTGGAGAAGGACCGAGATTTTCTGGCAAAGTTACACGAGAAAATGGAGTAGATTCTGTGCCGTTCACGGAGGAGGGTGTTTATGAGCAACTTGAAAAACTGAAGGTGGACAAAGCGATGGGACCAGATAGGATCCATCCCAGGATACTAAGGGAGCTCAGAGAGGTTCTGGCGAGTCCCATTAAAGACTTGTTCAACAAATCTCTGGAGACGGGAGTGATTCCTGGGGATTGGAGAAGAGCGGATGTGGTCCCTATTCATAAAAGTGGTCACAGGGATGAAGCAGGAAACTACAGGCCGGTGAGCCTCATTTCAGTTGTTGGAAAAATAATGGAAGTGTTGCTGAAAGAAAGGATAGTGTACTTCCTTGAATCTAATGGGTTAAAGGATCCGAGGCAACATGGCTTTACAAAAGGTAAATCGTGCCAAACGAACCTGATTGAATTTATTGATTGGGTGACCAGAGAGCTGGATCGAGGACATATGCTAGATGTAATTTACTTGGATTTCAGCAAAGCCTTTGATACAGTTCCTCATAGGAGGCTGTTGAACAAACTTGAAGGGCTGAAGTTAGGACCCAAAGTGGTGAACTGGGTCAGAAACTGGCTGTCGGACAGACGCCAGAGGGTGGTGGTTAATGGAAGTCGCTCGAAGGAAGGAAAGGTGACTAGTGGAGTCCCTCAGGGTTCGGTGCTGGGGCCAATCCTGTTCAATATGTATGTGAGTGACATTGCTGAAGGGTTAGCAGGAAAAGTGTCTTTTTGCAGATGATACCAAGATTTGTAACAGAGTAGACACCGAAGAGGGAGTGGAAAATATGAAAAAGGATCTGCAAAAGTTAGAGGAATGGTCTAATGCCTGGCAACTAAAATTCAATGCAAAGAAATGCAGAGTAATGCATTTGGGGATTAATAATAGGAAGGAACCGTATATGCTGGGAGGAGAGAAGCTGATATGCACGGACGGGGAGAGGGACCTTGGGGTGATAGTGTCCGAAGATCTAAAGGCGAAAAAACAGTGTGACAAGGCAGTGGCTACTGCCAGAAGGATGCTGGGCTGTATAAAGAGAGGCGTAGTCAGTAGAAGGAAGAAGGTTTTGATGTCCCTGTACAGGTCATTGGTGAGGCCCCACTTGGAGTATTGAGTTCAGTTTTGGAGACCGTATCTGGCAAAAGACGTAAGAAGACTTGAGGCGGTCCAGAGGAGGGTGACGAAAATGATAGGAGGCTTGCGCCAGAAGACGTATGAGGAGAGACTGGAAGCCCTGAATATGTATACCCTAGAGGAAAGGAGAGACAGGGGAGATATGATTCAGACGTTCAAATACTTGAAGGGTATTAACGTAGAACAAAATCTTTTCCAGAAAAAGGAAAATGGTAAAACCAGAGGACATAATTTGAGGTTGAGGGGTGGTAGATTCAGGGGCAATGTTAGGAAATTCTACTTTACGGAGAGAGTAGTGGATGCCTGGAATGCGCTCCCGAGAGAGGTGGTGTAAAACTGTGTAAAACTGTGACTGAGTTCAAAGAAGCGTGGGATGAACACAGAAGATTTAGAATCAGAAAATAATATTAAATATTGAACTAGGCCAGTTACTGGGCAGACTTGCACGGTCTGTGTCTGTGTATGGCCGTTTGGTGGAGGATGGGCAGGGGAGGGCTTCAATGGCTGAGGGGGTGTAGATGGGCTGGAGTAAGTCTTAACAGAGATTTCGGCAGTTGGAACCCAAGCACAGTACAGGGTAAAGCTTTGGATTCTTGCCCAGAAATAGCTAAGAAGAAAAAAATTAAAAAATTAAAATTGAATCAGGTTGGGCAGACTGGATGGACCATTCGGGTCTTTATCTGACGTCATCTACTATATTACTATGTTTTTTTGCTACAGAAGCTATCCTGTTTCATCTTGGACCCGACCTTTCTTTGGTGAGAATTAAAGCTTCAAAGATAAGCATTAGTTGTATATGCGCCAGTGGCGTACCTAGGGGGGGGGCGGGGGGGGCGGGCCGCCCCGGGTACCAGCCCTAAGGGGGTGTTCCCGGCCTTGCCGTTCAGTCCCCCGCCACCCCCGAAGGACCGCTCGCCCCCCTGGCCTCCCCGCACCACCTATGAACAGCCGCAGCAGGATCGCGAAGTCAGCGTCAGCATCCCTGCGCTGCTTCCTACGACGCGATCCCGCCCCTCCTCTGACGTCAGAGGAGGGGCGGGGACCGTGGCGCAGGAAGCAGCAGGGATCGCTGACGCTGACTTCGCGATCCTGCTGCGGCTGTTCATAGGTGGTGCGGGGAGGCCAGGGGGGCGAGCGGTCCTTCGGGGGTGGCGGGGGACTGAACGGCAAGACCGGGAACACCCCCTTAGGGCTGGTACCCGACGCTGACTTCGCGATCCTGCTGCGGCTGTTCATAGGTGGTGCGGGGAGGCCAGGGGGGCGAGCGGTCCTTCGGGGTGGGTCGGGGCATCAGGCCTTCAGGGTGGGGCGGGCGGGCAGGCAAGCAGGCTTTCAAGGGGGAGGGGGTGACAGGCAGGCAGGCAGGCCTTCAAGGGGGGACAGGCCTTCGGGGGGGGGTGCAGACATTCAAGGGGTGCAGGCCTTCAAGGGGGGCAGGCAGGCCTTCAGGGGGGTGCAGACCTTCGGGGGGGGGTGTAGGCCTTTGGGGGGGTGCAGACCTTCAAGGGGGTGCAGGCCTTCAAGGGGGGAAAGGCAGGCAGGCCTTCAAGGGGGGGTGCAGGCCTTCAAGGGGGGGTGCAGGCCTTCAAGGGGGGTGCAGGCCTTCAAGGGGGGAAAGGCAGGCAGGCCTTCAAGGGGGGGGACAGGCCTACAAGGGGGGGGGGCAGGCCTACAAGGGGGGGTGCAGGCCTTCAAGGGGGGGTGCAGGCCTTCAAGGGGGGTGCAGGCCTTCAAGGGGGGAAAGGCAGGCAGGCCTTCAAGGGGGGGGGACAGGCCTACAAGGGGGGGGGGACAGGCCTACAAGGGGGGGGACAGGCCTACAAGGGGGGGGCAGGCCTACAAGGGGGGGGGACAGGCCTTCAAGGGGGGGTGCAGGCCTTCAAGGGGGGGTGCAGGCCTTCAAGGGGGGTGCAGGCCTTCAAGGGGGGGAAAGGCAGGCAGGCAGGCCTTAAAGGGGGGACAGGCCTACAAGGGGGTGGGACAGGCCTTCAAGGGGGGGGACAGGCCTTCGGGGGGGGTGCAGACCTTCAAGGGAGTGCAGGCCTTCGGGGGGGGGTGCAGTCCTTCAGGGGTGGGGTTTAGGCCTTCAGAGGGGGACAGACCTTCGGGTGGGAGGTAAAGTCCTTCGGGGGGTGCAGGTCTTCAGGGGTGGGGTGTAGCCCTTCGGAGGGGGGACAGACCTTCGGGGGAGGGGGGTCTTGGTGTAAAAGTACACAGAGGGAGAGAGGGAAGGGGGGGTTCAAAGATACATGCATATGCCAGACTTTGGGGGTTAGAAATAATGGGTCTAAAAACAGAGGAGTGGGAGAGAGATGGTGCATAATGGGATTTAGGGAGGGAAGGAACAGAAAGGGAGAGAACTTGGAAACAGGGGATGGTGTGGAGGGGGGATAGAGATACTGGATAGGAGGATAGTTGGGAACAGAAAGGGAGAGATGGTGGATCCTGGGGTGGTGGGGAGTTGAGAAAAGGTGAATCTGTGGATGGAGACAAAAAAAAGGAAAGATGCCAGATCTCCGGGAGAGGGAAGGGAAACGGAAGGGGAGAACAGAGATGGCAGACGGATGGTTAGCACGGAGAAAGGAGACCCTGGCAAGCAAGACAACAAGAGCCTGGGACCAACAAGATTTGAATATTGATCAGAGAACAAAAAGTAGAAAAAATAATTTTATTTTCTGTTTTGTGATTACAATATGTTAGATTTGAAAAGTGTACATGAGACAGCTTGAAATGGGAACTTTTCTATTTTTGTGAATGGCAAGGCTGAGTTCAGTTAAAATATATGCTTTATAAGAAAATATAATAATGTGTTTTATAAAGTTTATAAGCATTGCTGGCATACTCGGTGAGGTGTTCCTAGTGTTGGTGGTGGTGGTAGCATGTCAGTGTGTTGAGAGGAAGAGGTAGTCTGGGAAATTCTGCTGAGCAAACTCTGGGCCCATTTCCACCCCCAGTTAGTCCACTCCACTCAACTGGTTCACACACTGAGTGGGTCTTTGGGTGTTATTTCTGGGTAGTTGTTTTAGAATCTCTTCCAGTGGTTTGTCAGTATCTCCTTCTGGTCCAAGGAAGGAAACTTTGTCAACCTTAGCATTGACCTTCAGAATATGTTTGTAACAGCGCTGCTTGTGTGGCATTAGGCTATGTAGTGATCGAAAGAAAAAAACAGACCTTTGCACATTTTTGCACTATATGGTGGGTGTATGAGGAGATTCATTTCCTGCACAGTTAAGTCCATTTTTTCTACTGAATAATAGTATAGGTACAATGAAAGTAAATAGCAAAAATGTTTGAGTAGATAATTAAGGAAATCTTTTTCATATTGCTTGCTTATGGACTGGGAAAAAAGACTGTTCAAGCAAATGTCTCCAGAACTGCTTTAATGGAAAAATGTGATTTTTTTTTTTTTTAAGTACTTTGTGAAATTTATTGTTGTTGTGAAATTTATTGTTATACTTTGTTTAAACTTAAAAAGCGGTGTCATTAACAGTGAATCTAATCGAAAAATCGATTCAACAGGGTGAATCGGATCGAATGAAATATTTTTCTCTGAATCGGGCAGCACTATTGGCTACCATGAGAATGGGCTACTGGGCATGATGGACCATTGGTGTGACCCAGTTAGGCTATTCTTATGTTATGTTCTCATCTGTAGGGGCCTTTGTTTTCACTTCTTATTTTAATGTATTTTTTTCCTGGGAACTTATCAGTGTTTTTTTTATAATGGGAACAAAAATGGAAGAGAATTAATGTGTGTGGAATGGGGGGGGGTAACTAATTTCTTCAGCTAAATAATTCAATCCACTTCAAACAGACATAGGAGAACTCACGCACCATTCACACACCCTCCAACCAAAAACGTCAAAAGAAAAAAACTGTTCGACAACCTCCTAGCCATTCGAGCTGCAACACTTGACCCCCAACTCTACAACCTATTGACCTCGACCACAAACTACAAAACCTTAAAAAAAGAAATAAAAACCCTTCTATTAAAAAAACACATAAAACCAAACTAACATAATCAGAACTGTCCCAAGCATCAACTGCAACTACTCCATATGTACTTCTGATGTCATGACAATTCAGACATAATTTATGTTATGTTATGTTTGGAATAATGGTTACATAAATGAGGTTCAATAAAAGAAAATTTTCTGTGGGAGCATTTGTTGGAACTTCTGTTATCCTGATTTCTTCTATCTGTGGGCTTTCTTTAGCTAACCTACTTATCTGGGGCTTTCCACTTCTGCAGCTGCCCTTTTCACGGTCCACTTTGCGCTTGCACTCTCTGGGGAGGGGGGGTTGGGTCTGGGCTTGGTGGGGTAGGTGTGTCTGGTAGTTTTGTCTGGGTGGTGGCTGGGTGTTTCTTGGGTGCTTGTTGTGCGGATTGGTGTGTCTGGTGAGCGGTCTGGGTGTTGTTGCTTGTGGGGGTTTTTTTCATTATAAAATATGGCTGAGGGTCTAGTCCGGCTTATTATTCTTGTGGGTTCTGGGGTGGGATTTGTTTGCTTGCCCCAAGTTTTGGCCTTTTGTTGTGTATTGCTATGCCTCTCATTGGCAATTTTCTCTTGGGAGAGGCTTGTTCATGCTTGTTGTTGCTGTTACTCTCATTCTGTGTTCTTTTTGATAATGTATAAGTTTCTGTACAGACCATGGTTGCTTGTCTGGACCTTTTGCCATTCTCAATAAAAATACTTTGGAAAAAAAAAAAAATAAAAAAAAGAAAATTTTCACTGCCTGTTTCTATTCTGACCATTTATTCCATTTCATGGTTATTGCAAAAAAAAAAAAAAAAAAAAAAATTTTACATGAGGGGGGGGGGGGGGTGTCAAAAAATGATGGGCCCCGGGTGCCACATACCCTAGGTACGCCACTGATATGCGCACGAATGTTTAATATTGAAAAGAGGCATGTTTAACACAAACCTTGTTGTATGCAAATGAACAAGGTACATGAAGTTTCACAGTTAAATTCAGATTGTTACTGTTTTATGATCCCCTTCCCTGTATCCATGCATTTTCATATACCCACTGCCACTGGTCGTGAAGATCATGACAAGTATATTATACACAGAGTACACAGAGATCACATATTTATCAGTTATTGAAACATTGTCTGAAAGACATTCCCAATAGTCAGATAATACCATATAAATTTCTAAGCTTTATTAAAGACAAAAAAGAAACATGCAAAAACCCCGTCAGGGGTGCCCCAAGGCTCCCCTCTTTCTCCCACATTATTCAGCATCTACCTCGCATCCCTAGGTCACCTATTACAAAAATTAAACTTAATACACTATATATACGCAGATGATATATCCATCCTAATCCCCTTAAATGACATCACAAATGAAACTACAGATAACCTCTCACACACAATGACAGAAATTGAAAATTGGACCACCAACTTCAAACTAAAACTAAACGCAGAGAAAACAAAGTCTTTTTGGCAAGCCCCAACAACAAAATAACTAAAACATCAATAAAAATAAACGGCCATGAATATCCAATCGCCAAAACCATAAAAATACTGGGCATCACTCTAGATACTCACTTAACCATGGCTGACCACACAAACCTACTGGTGAAGAAATGTTTTTACACGCTGTGGAAGCTAAGGACTATAAGAAAATACTTTGACACAACATCCTTCAGATTACTGGTGCAGTCGCTGATCCTATCCACACTAGATTACTGCAACATCGCCTACCTGGGTATCCCAAATAAAACAGTACAAAAATTAAGATTAGTGCAAAACTCTGCAGTTCGCTTGATCTTCGGACTGAGAAAAAAAGACCACATTAGCCCCTATTACAAGAAATTACACTGGCTGCCTGTGGAGGCGCGAATACTGTTCAAATTCGCCTGTATCTGCTACAAACAAGTCTGGGGCCTTGCACCTTCCTACCTGCAAACTCACTTCACTCTACACAACCCCACACGAACAACCAGAAACAAAAATATCTTTGCATACCCAAAGATCACAGGCTACAAATACAAATCCTTCCTAGACAGAACCTTCATGTTCCAAGCAAACAGACAGAAATCATGGCTGGGAAACCACATAAATAAAGCCAGACAGACCTACAACACATTCCGAAAATCAATTAAAACCGCTCTATTTGGCAAACTCCTTGCTTAATCAGATGACCTCTCTCAGGTATTCTTCCCCATTTCTTCCCCAATGTATTATGTATCATCTTTCTTCTCTCATATATTCATGCTTCTCCAATTTACTATGTAACATCCTTCTTCTTGCATTTTGCAATTCGCTGATTGTCCAGCCTTCTTTCTATGTGAAACACCTAGAAGTCAGTTTGACTATGGCGGTATAGAAAAATAAAGTTATTATTATTATACATACTGACAAAAATCAGGAAATCACATAAATTCAACTTTTAACTCAGTTTCTTGTGCATGGTTTTGAAAGTCTGGTCAATGTTTGCCAAAATAGCTTGTGGATAAGTGTACTGTCTGCCTGATGAAGTGGTCATAGGTGCATTAAGGTCTGCAATAATATGCTGTTCAGGGGTCCAGCATATGTCTCTGCAGGGAGGCCAGTGAAATGATCGTGCAGGATCTTGTGGATGCAAAAAATTAACCAGGATGTCGCATTCTTCCATTGAAATTTCACATACATGACCAATTCACCAAGAATTGTCATATATGCAAGCTAAGTATTGTCCAGGTTGAAAGCTGGATGCTTGAAAGGTAGGGACATGTTCAAGATAAGTATCAGACCCTAAGACACTGGCAATGAATGAGCTGGTGTTACTTGAAATTTTGCTAATGCAGAGTTTAGCAGTGTCTATGGGCTTAAAGTAGTGATTTCCTCTTGTTGCTTCAATATCTTCCTTAGCAATGAAGAAAAATTTGATTCCCAAGACAGATTTATCACAGAATTCAAATAGATCCCTTGGTGTCAAAATTTGGTTATTGAGAGGGCGTTGTAAGCTAGCATGGGGTGCTAAATGCTTGGCTGTTCCCCCAATCCCATCACATGGATATTTGCCATGGCTGGTGCCAATAAAGTTCCATTCAGCAGTAATTTGAAAGTCAGTATCATGGCTGTAGAGGTTAATGAAATTCTTGAAGATTTTATATTGTGCAGCAGAACCATCACTAAAGTAGTGAATATGGCTTAAGACAGACAAGACTTCCTTCAGATGCAGAATAAGCTTCCTCAAAATTGCATGAACAGCAATAGTATTGTGACGCAAGTAGTCACTGAATAGAACAGGGGAAACAAAACCACATAGTACAAAAGCACAAAAACAAAGTGGAATTGTCCTAATCAGAATGGTGCGCACCAAAAAAGTGTCCTTCAACTCATCTGATAGATTCAAATGCCTTTATTCTTCCAAACTCTCATAAATTCATCTAGTGACTCTATGACCCGACATGCACATGTTTTGGCCTACCTGGCCTGCCTCAGGAGTCTTATGAGTCTTCAACGAGTATATCAAGCTACCATATATTGTATGAAGATGCACACACCTTCTGGTCACAACTACTAAATCAAGATCAGAAGTCTTGAAACAATGGATATCTGACCTACCGTGCTGCAACTGATCATGCATATGCATGGAGGGGCATAATAAAAAAAAACATTTAAGGCCTAAACATTGAGGCCCTGATTCTACAAAGTGCATCCCGATTTTAGGCAGCTGTAGGCGTCCTACAGCTGTCTAAGCAGCCAATCGGGATGCACGTTTTTTTTAAAAATGCTCCCCAGGCAGGCCGCCTATATTGAAGGCGCCTCCGGGAGCCTAGGGAGGTCCGCAAGATGCCTAAGCTCGCCTAAGGGCCTTAGGCGAACCTAGGCGGCCCTACGCGTCTTCCTAGTAGAGGAAGAAATGCTTAAAATGTAGGCCAGCAAAATGCTGGTCTACATTGTAAATAGACGCGGCCACTATACTTATGGCAGCAAGGGATCTCCCTGCTGCAATAAGTATAGTGGCCGCGGCTGCGGCCGCCTGTCCTATTGCCGGCAGGAGGATGCCCAATCCTCCTGCCGGAACCCCCCTCCCCCCAAACTGGTAATCACCGGCAGGAGGATGCCCAATCCTCCTGCCAGAAAGCCCGACGACCCCCCCCCAAACTAACCTCCCTCCCCCAACTAACCTTTAAATGTTGGTCGGCTGGACGGGTCTTGCTGCCGTCCAGCCGACAAACCCGCCTCGTGGAAATGAGACGGGCACGCCCCTTCCTGGCCCATCCCCGCTAAATCTAAGGCCCGATTGGCCCAAGCTCCAGAAGCCTGGACCAATCAGGCCTTAGGCATAGCGGGCCACTAGTCCTAAGGCCTAATTGATCCAAGTGCTTAGCCTGGGCCAATCAGGCCTTAGGATTAGTGGGGATGGGCGGCCCGCTATGCCTAAGGCCTGATTGGTCCAGGCTTCTAGAGCCTGGGCCAATCAGGCCTTAGATTTAGCCGGGAAGGGGCGGGTCCATCTCATTTCCACGAGGCGGGCCTGTCGGCTGGACGGCAGCAAGACCTGTCCAGCCGACCAACATTTAAAGGTTAGTTGGAGGGAGGTTAGTTTGGGGGGGGGTTGTCGGGCTTTCCGGCAGGAGGATTGGGCATCCTCCTGCCGGCGATTACCAGTTTGGGGGGGAGGGGAGATCCCTTGCTGCCATAAGTATAGCGTCCGCGTCTAATTTAACCTGATTCTCTAACCGGCGTCTGTACCATGGACGCCGGTTACAGAATCGGGGTTTAGTGTAGGACCAATTCTGTATAGGACACCTCTCCTGGGCATCCTATACAGAATCAGGGCCTGAAAGTATAAGCAGGAAAAATATCCATTTTCAAAACAAATGTCCAAAATGAGGTTTGTTTTGAGAATGGTCTGCCTTTATGTTCAGCTATTTAAACCCCAGACCACCACTAAACTTACACCATATAATCAACCTAAAAAAGCCTAAGTCCCAAACAAGGGCTTTTAGGCTGCCGACACCCCCACCCCGCCGACTACGATCGGGCCAGGAGGGAGCCCAAGCCCTCCTTCCCAGGCGACCCCCCCACCCCCACTAAGATCCGGGCAGGAGGAACCCAGGTCCACCTGCCCTCGGCACACCCCCCTCCCCATACCTGTAAAAACGGATGGACGGACGGGTCCCAAGCCCATCCGGCAGGCCCACCATCCATCGAATGGTGGGCCTTAGGACCCGATTGGCCCAGGCACCTCAAACCCCACCCACATGTGGGGCCTGAGGCATCTGGGCCATCCAGAATTGGCCCAGTTACCTTAGGCCCCTCCTGTGGGAGGGGCCTTAGGCACATGGGCCGGGTTGGTTCCTTCCACGTATTGGCTTGGTAACAATTAAAGTATAGCTGTGACAGTTTTGTTACCTTTTACATTGGATTTCTCTAACTGACCATCCTGTTCTATTCCCAGACTTAACAGGGGGCCCTTTACGTTTTGCTCCTGTTTCTTAACAAATGAGTAACGTTAAAGTTTTTAATAAACATAAGAATAACCTTACTGGATCAGATGGTGGTCCATCTAGCCCAGTAGCCCATCCTCACGGTAGCCAGTCCATGTCACAAATACCTGGCAAAACTCAAGGAATCGCCAAATTTCTGAGTTCTAATTCTATCAAGATACTAATTCATTCTTTAATCATAGCAAAACTCAACTACTGCAATGCATTTCTCCTTAACATTTACTCAGAAAGAAAAAAGGAGACTTCAGTTGATACAAAACACTGCTATTAAATTAATATACAATGCTAGGAAATACGACCATGTTTCACCATTGTTAATAGACGGCCATTGGCTTCCAATTGGTCATAGGATCACTTTTAAAATAATGTTGCTTATCTTTAAAACTCTAGCCTTCAATGAACCTCAATTTATATCTAGATTATTAATACCACACAGTACTCAACGCCCACTCCGTTCATCTGGTCAAAATCTCCTTACAGTTCCCTTTCTGAAAATTATTGGAACAAGAAGATCTGACATGTTCTCTGTGATGGGACCTCAATGGTGGAATGCCCTGCCACAATATATTAGAAACGAAAAAGACGTCACTATATTCAAAAAAATTATGTAACAATTATTACCGAGAGAATTATGTAACAATGATTACCGAGAGAATTACATAACAGTGATTCATGTACTTTACATGGTCTGGTAGAGGATTATAAATTATAAGATATCTGGATTTTTCCAAAAGAATTACATAGCAGAGAATCAAGTGATAACAGGATACAGTGGAGAATATCAGTATATACGGGTTACAGAAGAAAGATTACCAAACAATGAAAGAATAATTTTGGAAGATGAGGTTCTAGGAGCTGACTGATTCACAAGAGGGAGAGCTTGTGCGAAGGGGAGGAGATTAGTTAGTGGGGACGTGTTTTTTGAATAGAAATGTTTTGATTTCTTTTCGAAACACTTTGATGTCTGTTGTTTTGATCATCAGTTTGGTGATGGTGGGGTCAATTTTCACTGCCTGTGTCACTAGAAGGCTGTCGTATAGTTTCTTTCGTCGGGTACCATTATGAGGGGGGAAGGTGAATAGGTTTTGAGTTCTCCTTGCTCTGGGTGAATGGTAGCGGTATAGGCGGTTGTTTAGGTAACAGGGGGCAGTACCATGGGTTACTTTAAATAGTAGACAATAGAACTTGAATTGAGTTCTTGCTTTTATCGGAAGCCAGTGAGAGTCTACATAGGCGGGGGTGATGTGGTCAAATTTGCTGAGACAGTAGATGAGTCTGATGGCTGTGTTCTGAACGGTCTGTAGTTGTTTTATCATGTTGTTTGGGCATGGTAGGTAGAGGCTGTTGCAGTAATCTAAGGTACTGAGTGTGAGGGATTGTACAATGATCTTATAGTGTAAAATTCTTTGGTAAAGAATTTTCTTATTTTTCTTAGGTTTTGCATGGTGAAGAATGCTTTTTGTATGATTTTGTGTATTTGTGTCTGCATTGTGCAGCGTCTGTCTAATTGTATTCCCAGAATTTTGAGAGTGCTCTTTATAGGATATTTGATTGCGTTTACTTCCAGTTCTGTTAGTGATGGTTTTTGTTCCTTCTCTAGTAGTAGGAATTTGGTTTTCTTCGCATTCAGTTTCAGCTTATGGTTCATCATCCATTTTTCCACAGTTTCCAGTGTTGTTTTCAGGCGTCCATTGGAGATGGGGTCTTGGATGTCAAAGGGGAGGATGATGGTTATGTCATCTGCGTAGCTGAAAGAAGTTATATTTAGGGCGTCTAGGGCAGTGCCTAAGGAAGCTATGAAGAGGTTAAATAGTATGGGCGATAGTGGGGATCCTTGTGGTACTCCGCAGGGGTTTGTCCAAGGGTCGGATAAAAGATCTTTTAACTTAACTCTGTATGATCTTGTTTGAAGGAATCCTTGGAACCAGTTGTGAACTTTACCTGATATTCCTATGGCATCTAGTATCTGGAGTAGTATGGGATGGTCTGCAAAATCAAATGCTGCTGAGAGATCGAGTTGGATGATTAGTAACTTGTTTCCTTTGTTAAGGTGCTGTCGGGCTATGTCTAGTAAAGATACCAGTAGTGTTTCTGTGCTGTGATTAGCTCTGAAACCAGATTGAGTTGGATGCAGAATGTGGTGGTCTTCTAGGTAATTGGATAGATATTGTGCTACTAGACCCTCTGTGAGTTTGATGTATAGTGGGATAGAAGCAATTGGTCTATAATTTGTTGGGTTGTCTATTGGGCCTTTGGGGTCTTTTAGTATGGGGGTGATTATGATTTCACCAAGTTCCAGAGGGAACTGACCTTCCCTGAGGGTGGTTTGCAACCATAGCGTGAGACAAGCTATGAATTTAGTGGATGCTGTAGCTAGAAGGTAAGGAGGACAGTTGTTCAAATCACAGGAGGATTTGCTGTATTTTTTGTACAGCCGGTCCAGGTCTGACCATTGTGTCATTGGGAAGTTGGTCCAGGTCCTATCTGCTGAGATGGCTTCGTCTATTGTGGGTTTTATTAGTATCTCTTCTATGATATTTTGTGAGTTGTTGAATGTGGCTCTGATTGTGATGATTTTATTTTTGAAGTGGTCCGATAGTTGTGAAGCTGTTGGAGTCTGGGTTCCTTGGGTGGCAAGGAAGGGTTTGGTATCTGTGAGGTTTTTTACAATGTCGAAAAGTTTTTTGGTGTCTGTTTTTCGGTGCCAATGAGTTTGGAGTAGTAGTCTTTTCTTTTTTCCTTCAGTTTGATTTTGTATTGTTTGATTTGGGATCTCCATTCTGTTTTATTGTGGTCTTGTTTCTGTTTTTTTCCATGTCCTTTCTAGTTGTCTGCATTGCCTTTTTAGGTGTAGGAGTTCGGCGTCAAACCATTTGTCTGATGGTCTGCATATTTTGTTCTTTGTTTTTAGTGGTGCTAGTTTGTTCAAAGTGGATTCACTAATGGAACGCCATGTGTTTATGAATTCCTTGGGGTTGTTTAAATCTATTGCTGGGTCTACTGTGTCCCAGAAGGTGGTAGGTTTGATTTTCTGTCTGGACTTGAAGCTAGTTATGCTTGGAATAGGTTTGATGTTATTATGCTCCCAGTTGATGGTGAAGGTGTACTTGTAGTGGTCGGACCATAAGGTAGGCTGCCAAGAGCCGTTGGTGATGTGGATGTTTTGTGTGTTGAGGTTGGGAGATGTGTAAGCGGCAATATCAAGTTGATGGCCCTTTTCATGCGTGGGTTCAGGATTGAGTATCTGGTAAGATAGGGTGTTGAGGAATGAAAGAATATCTGCTACTTGTTTGGAGGTGTGGTCTTCTAGGTGGAGATTAATGTCTCCTAGGATCAGGTTATGTGTGGAAGATAGGGAATTCTAGAAGATAAATTCTTCAAGTTCTTGTTTGGAGGTGTTCCATTTTCCTGGTGTGACATAGCATAGAAGGCAGTTGAGAGTTCCTGTGAGAGAGTTGGCAGAGAGTTGGCAGGCTAGAAGGTCTAGGTGAGGGGTGGAGTGCTTGGTTAGGACTTTAATGTTGAGGTTGTTTTTTACAATGATTGCTAGACCTCCACCTCTTCTGTTTTCTCTGCAAACTAGCTCTAGTTTGTATCTGTTTGGGCAGAATTCAGTAATGCGAGGATCTGAGTCGTCTAGGAAGAGGCAGCCTAAATTATCTTTGATCAGCCAGTCTTTGATTAATTCTGTCTTTGGGCTGATAGATCGTATATTCAAATATGCGCATGCAATTGATGTGAGTTTAGTGGGGGAGTGAGTAGTGTGTGTATTGATAAGTGTTCTGGATGGTGTTTGATGTTTTTGAGAGCTTGCCTTAGTTTTTGTTGGTGGTCTTTTTCCCCAAATTGCGGGAATATTTTCGTGATTGGATGATGGACAAGGTATTAGGGTTCTGGGGGTTTGAAGTTTCCTATTGGGTAGAACCAGTCTGTGTGTTGTTGTGAGGATGGGTATAGAATGAGTGTGGTATCCTGCTGTTTTCCATTTATCTGTGAGAAGGGAGAGCAGTAGTAGGACTAGGCAGAATTTGGTTGTGAGTGTTGCCATTTTTTTATGCGTGAATAGGGGAATTGGTTCTGGAGTTCTTTGCTCTGTAGGTGTTAGCTGTCTTTTTGGAGGGCCTATGCCTATAAGTAGGGTTCGTGTGGGAGTTTTGAGAAGATGTGTGAGTGGGTGTTGGGACTTGTTCTAGGTGCTAATGTATGTTTAAATAGGATAGGGCAGGATGTCTATCAACACGTTGTCTATCAACCATTAAATATATTCAATCTATATATATAAAATCGGAGGTATGTATGTGTGTGTGTGTATGTGTGTATGTGCCGCGATCACGCAAAAACGGCTTGCCCGATTTGAACGAAACTTGGTATGCTGATTCCTCACTACCTGGGGTGATATGTTCTGTGGGTCTCGCAGCCCACCTGCACACGTGGGCGGAGCTACAAACAGAAAATCTGATTTCACCCATTCAAGTCAATGGAAAAAATGTAAAAAGCTGTGGGACCTATTTGAACGAAACTTGGTATGCAGATCCCTCACTACCTGGGGTGATATGTTCTGGGGGTCTCGTGGCCCACCTGCACACATGGGCGGAGCTACAAACAGAAAATCATATTTCACCCATTCAAGTCAATGGAAAAAATGTAAAAAGCTGTGGGACCGATTTGAACGCAAATTGGTATGCAGATCCCTCACTACCTGGGGTGATATGTTCTGGGGGTCTCGCAGCCCACCTGCACATGTGGGCGGAGCTACAAACAGAAAATCAGATTTCACCCATTCATGTCAATGGAAAAAATGTAAAAAGCTCTGGGACCGATTTGAACGAAACTTGGTATGCAGATCCCTCACTACCTGGGGTGATATGTTCTGGGGGTCTCGCTGCCCACCTGCACACGTGGGCGGAGCTACAAACAGAAAATCAGATTTCACCCATTCAAGTCAATGGAAAAAATGTAAAAAGCTGTGGGACCGATTTGAACGAAACTTGGTATGCAGATCCCTCACTACCTGGGGTGATATGTTCTGGGGGTCTCGCTGCCCACCTGCACACGTGGGCGGAGCTACAAGTAGAAAATCAGATTTCACCCATTCAAGTCAGTGGAAAAAATGTAAAAAGCTGTGGGACCGATTTGAACGCAAATTGGTATGCAGATCCCTCACTACCTGGGGTGATATGTTCTGGGGGTCTCGCAGCCCACCTGCACATGTGGGCGGAGCTACAAACAGAAAATCAGATTTCACCCATTCATGTCAATGGAAAAAATGTAAAAAGCTCTGGGACCGATTTGAACGAAACTTGGTATGCAGATCCCTCACTACCTGGGGTGATATGTTCTGGGGGTCTCGCTGCCCACCTGCACACGTGGGCGGAGCTACAAACAGAAAATCAGATTTCACCCATTCAAGTCAATGGGAAAAATGTAAAAAGCTGTGGGACCGATTTGAACGAAACTTGATATGCAGATCCCTCACTACCTGGGGTGATATGTTCTGGGGGTCTCGCGGCCCACCTGCACACGTGGGCGGAGCTACAAACATAAAATCATATTTCACCCATTCATGTCAATGGAAAAAATGTAAAAAGCTGTGGGATCTCCAGTTATTTTACTTAGCAACCTTGACCCACCAAAACTTTGCAATGGCACAAGGCTTTGTGTAAAGAGGTTACTGTCCAATGTAATTGAAGCGACTATCTTAACCGGAAAGGGACAAGGTGAAACCGTATTTATCCCGCGGATACCACTTATTCCAACAGATCTTCCTTTTCAGTTTAAGAGATTGCAAATTCCAGTGAGACTTGCATTCTCTATCACAATCAACAAATCACAAGGACAGACTATTGCATACTGTGGAGTGGATTTAAGATCCCCCTGTTTTTCCCATGGACAACTCTATGTTGCTTGCTCAAGGGTGGGTTCTCCCAAGAATGTATATGTTCTTGCTCCTGGAGGTGAAACTAAAAATGTTGTTTATAATCAAGTTTTGTGTTAGTTGTATTGTATTCATTTTGTCAAATATTTCACATTATTATTTGAATATTGTACTTTTTATAAAGCTGTAAAAAAATAATTTCTTTCACCACTATAAAGTATCTTTATTTGAATCCATTTACAGTGTTATTGCTATAATTAAATACCCGTGCAACGCCGGGGCATCAGCTAGTAGTTAAATAAAACAAGGTATACCAACGGTTAGATATAGCCAGCAGTTAAGTATAACAAGGTATAACAAGGTATACCAACTATTATGAATAACAAGGTATACTGCAGGCAAGGTATACTGAACAACTATTAAGATTAACAAGGTATACTGCAGGTATTCTAACTATTAAGAATAATAAGGTATACTGCAGGCAAGGTATACTGAACAACTATTAAGAATAACAAGGTATACTGCAGGCAAGGCAGTGCGCCGTTGGAGGGTTCAAAATGTAAGGAGACCCCACTGGTTTCGGGGGAGGGGTGGACTGCCTCGCGCTTCCCCGCAGGATCGGGCTCCTCTCTCTGTTTTTTTCCTGCCTTCCTGCTGGCTCTCGGTGCAGGCAAGGCAGTGCGCCATTGGAGGGCTCTAAATCAAGGAGACCCCGCTGGTTTCGGGGGAGGGGCGTACTGCCTCGCGCTCCCCCGCAGGATCGGGCTCCTCTCTCTGTTTTTTTTCCTGCCTTCCTGCTGGCTCTCGGTGCAGGCAAGGCAGTGCGCCGTTGGAGGGCTCTAAATCAAGGAGACCCCGCTGGTTTCAGGGGAGGGGCGTACTGCCTCGCGCTCCCCCGCAGGATTGGGCTCCTCTCTCTGTTTTTTTTCCTGCCTTCCTGCTGGCTCTCGGTGCAGGCAAATTTAATCTAATAAAATCCTACCCATTATATCAATCTTTAAAAATTCATTTGCTAATCATTTTATAATATCCCCCCAATCCTCATAAACTACTGTCATCATGAAAAAATGTCTTTTATCATATAATATATTATGAAACTCAAACTTCTTCCTAAAACTTTTTTTTTAAATAGTTTAAAATAACACATATTAGTAAATTCATCTAAATTTATCTAAAATCAATTGAAGCATTATACCAAATTAAGCAATTGTATTGTAAGGCATCTAACAAATATAGTCTGAAACGCTAGACCACTGTCCAACTACAGAAATCAATTGCTGTACCCATCCTGTATATTAATATATAATATCAGGGAATTATTGGTGTATACTTGTTATAAACCATCTAAAAAAACATCTGATTTAAGTTAGTACTGTCATGTTCCTTCTATTACTTCCGTTATGAATCTAAATATATCTAACATTCTAATCAATCTTGCTGTTACTAATTACACTCTTTGAAAAGTTGCAAAAAACTTTCTCAGATTCAGACACTGGGATGCCATTAGCTCAAATATACAATAAATCCACAGAGATAAAAAGGTCTTGAATGGAATGCAAACAAGTCTATCTTCCAGATCTTATGTCAGAATCCCACAAGCATGTTTCAGAGCTCAAACACTAGAACCTCCAAGATTGCTGTAGCAAAATTGTCTCCAATGTACCACTCCAAAGTTTTTCATTGTAAGAGTAACTTTCAATTATTCTGTATGGAAGCAAAGATCTTTTCAAATTTTTCAAAGTTCAGTAACCTCTGTACAATCTGTATAAGAAAGCTAAGTATGTGAACTTGAAGGAAACCTGATGTTGTCCGAGTTATACAGGCTTTCCAACCCAATTCGTCACAAAAAGCTGTTCTCCATTTTGTAAACAAGAAAAATAAACATAAAACCACTGTAATGGATTCTGAGGCTATATCAAAGTCAGCTGTAGAAAAATGTGACAAGATGTCAAAAAACTCAAGATGCATATTAAATAGTAAAGATTAAACTGCTAAGCGCAGAACATGACAGCCAAAAGAGGCAGGATTAGCGTACAGCGAACAACATCAGTCCTTCTATTAATAAGACACCAGTATTTCAAATGATATATGAAGAAGGAAAGCTACCAATTCAGTTTCAAATATAACAGCAGCTCATGCCATACTATTAAACTGCAACATTCCCTGTAGCCGTTACTGCTTGAAACAGATCTGCACAGGAGACATTTAACTTTTAACACATGGGTTCAGTTTGCTGAGAAATGTAACGTTTTTGTTTATTTGGGTCTTCATATTTTACATTCCGGTTTTCATGAGTTACCCTCACGATCGCTGGGTAAAAAAGTCCATAAGTAGCTCCCATTTCCTTAAGCTGTGGGCGAAGTGATAAAAATTCCTTACGTAGTTTAGCAGTTTTTCTTGCAAAATCTGGCACAAAGATTATATTGGATCCCTGAAACTTTAATTGCCTGTTTGATTTAGCAAGTTGCAGGATCTCAAGTGCCTTTTGAAAGCAGAGCACACGAAATATTAAAGGTCTGGGTCTTGTCTGACCGTTAGGTATATGATGTGTAGGAATCCTATGGGCACTTTCTATTGGGTGCCCAGCTGAAAGGGGGAGTAATTTAGGAATCAAGTTTTCAAGAAAGGAAATACAGTCTTTTCCCTCAGCCCCTTCCTTAATTCCTAAGACCCTTAAATTATTTCTTCGAGAATAATTTTCATAGGAGGATATGGTGTTACTCGAGAGAGTTCAGAGGAGAGCGACACGACTGATTAAGGGGATGGAAAACCTTTCATACGCTGAGAGATTGGAGAAACTGGGTCTCTTTTCCCTGGAGAAGAGAAGACTTAGAGGGGATATGATAGAGACTTACAAGATAATGAAGGGCATAGAGAGAGTAGAGAGGGACAGAAAGAGAGAGAGAAAGGGAGACAGAGAGAAATAGAGAGAGAGAGAGAGAGAAAGGGAGAGACAGAAATAGAGAGAGGGAGAGAAAGGGAGAGAGAGATAGATAGATAGAGAAAGATTGGAGAAACTGGGACTCTTTTCCCTGGAGAAGAGGAGACTTAGAGGGGATATGATAGAGACTTACAAGATCATGAAGGGCTAGAGAGAGTAGAGAGGGACAGATTCTTCAAACTTTCAGAACATAAAAAAACAAGAGGGCATTCGGAAAAGTTGAAAGGGGACAGATTCAAAACGAATGTTAGGAAGTTCTTCTTTACCCAACGTGTGGTGGACACCTGGAATGCGCTTCCAGAGGACGTTATAGGGCAGCGAACGGTACTGGGGTTTAAGAAAGGATTGGACAATTTCCTGCTGGAAAAGGGGATAGAGGGGTATAGATAAAAGATTACTGCACAGGTCCTGGACCTGATGGGCCGCCGCGTGAGCGGACTGCTGGGCGTGATGGACCTCAGGTCTGACCCAGCGGAGGCATTTCTTATGTTCTTATGACTCCACCTGCTTCTCTCGGTCTTTTCCACACTGCGCTTGCCCCGCTTCATTTTTTGTAACCCGACACTCTAACTGCTACATTCGTCGATTAGCAATTTCCATCTGTTTTTTCAGCTGGGTAACTTCCTCTTTTATGACAACCATATTATCCACCGCTTCTTTTAAAATCTTCTTAATGGCTCTAAGCTCTTCTCCTATATCTATTGAATCAGTTACATCTACAGGTAAGGGAGCGTTAGCAGCCATTGAAATATCTGATTTCAAACGCTTAGGTTTTGTTCCTGTATTACTGGCAAAGTCACCTTTTATTTGTTTGTTTGCCATCATTAAACAAATTAAAACTCTCAGTGACAAGGGTAAAAATCGTCGTTAGTGCAGTGCAGGATTCTACTCAAGCTTTAAACCTTAAACTGTCAAAACCAATGTTTGTCCTAATACTGCCACTCTGATTCTTCCCGCCTTGATAGAACCACCTCCTTTCAAGCCTCAAATCCAATCAGGAACAAGTAAATAGGAAACAGGAACTTTCCCCTCAGGAGATGCGTTTTTCAGTCCGTTATAGCCTCTGCTGAAGCTTCTCTTTACTCACTGGGCAGCTAGATCGCACTTCCTTCATTAGATTTTCTCCTACTATCTGAGAAACTGTCAGCAGTAGCTTTTCTTTCTTTGTTTTGTTTGTTTGTTTTTTTCCCCCTATCTCCTTCTGGAGAAGCGCTGTTCTGTTAGCTGTTTCATCTACCTCGGCTCTTCACCAACGAATGTCTCAGGGAATGACATTAATCATTAATTGTTTTGACGATGCCATCTCTTATTTTTAAGGATTACCAACGACAATGTAAAAAACAGCTGTCTGGAAATCAATAGTACCAAATATGTATGCCTGGGTTAGAGAGCTTCTTGATCACCCGTCCATCTTTGCTGCGCTTCAAGCCACCCCCAACTCGGTAATTTTAATTATTTGTACATCGCCTAGAATTTGGAATAGGCGATTAATCAAATTTGATAATAAACTTGAAACTTTCTCTCCCTCCAACCCAATTCCATCCAACATCCTTCCACCTTATGTCTCTCTCACCTTTCCTTGCACCCCAATTCCATCAGCATCTGCCCCCTTTCTTTCCCTTCAACCGAATTCCATCCAGTATCCTTCCCCCTTATATCTCTCCCCTTCCCCTGCACACCAATTCCATCAGCCCCTTTCTCTCCTTCCATCACCCTTCCATGCCACCCTACCCCTTTCTCTTCCTCCACCACCCTTCCATACCACCCTGCCCCCTTTCTCTTCCTCCACCACCCTTCCATACCATCCTTCTCACAACCCTTCCATACCACCCTGCCCCATTTCTCTTCCTCCACCACCCTTTCATACCATCCTTCTCATAACCCATCCATACCACCCTGCCCCCTTTCTCTCCCTCCACCACCCTTCCATGCTCCTTTCTCTCTCCCCCTCAAAACATTGCAGCTGCCAGCTCTGCCTGCTGAGCTCCTTTGCCCGAAAGCAGTATTAGAACAGCTGACGGCAACACTCCCCCCCTCTTCTTAAGTGGCCTTGGCCCCTTTACTATCATTGATAACACCTGGCTGGGCCTCCGCATGTGGGGATCGCCAGACTTGATGGACCGAAGGTCTGATCCGGAGATAGCAGTTCTTATAACCATCAATCCCACTTTTTTTCTTTCCTCAACTAGTCTTTCTGTACCTCCTTCTCTTCAAATCAAAATTGCTTTTCCAGCAGATGGACTTATTCAGTAGGCCAGTAATAAGGGCAAGGAAGGTAAAACAAAGTGGGACAAAAACTCTTAGATGTCCAGTTGCGTGAGAGCCTAAAAATTGGTGTTGACTTAGGAACTTCTGCAGCAGACTTGGGGCTGTTCTTAACCTTACAGAAAAGCAGTAGGGAGCCAAATTATACAACAACAAAAACAAAAAAAATCTAAAAGTAAAACAAGCATGAAATACAGGAGAGCTAAAAGGAAAAAAAAGAGGATTTCCCCTTTATACGTTACCACCCCCCACGGCAACGCCCCACCCCCACCCCCCACAGCAACAGCAACGCCCCCCCCTGCAGCAACAGCAACGCGACCGAATCTGTTACAGGAAGGTCCCGCGATGACTGCTTCTGCCGGCCCATTCCCCTCTGACGTCACTTACTTGCTCCAGAAGAAGTGACGACGGAGGGGGATAGACAGGCAGAAGCAGTCATCGCAGGACCTTCCTGTAACAGATTCGATCATGTTTCTGTTGCTGTGGAGGGGGGGGCATTGCCATTGGTGCAGGGGGGGGCCTGTTGCCATTGCTGCGGGGGGGGTCCGTTGCCGTTGCTGCGGGGGGGAGGGCTGTTTTTAAAAATATCAAGGTGAGTTATCCTCTTTCAGCGGGCCCCCCTCACAGTTTCAGGCCCTAGGCACCTGCCAACTGGGCCTATTGATTAAACCGACCCTGCATTTCCCTTCCCTCCCCCGGAGGTCTGGCATCTTTTCTTTTTTTCATCTCCATCCCCAGATCCACCTTGTCTCAACTACCCATTCATCCTTCATCTTTCCCTCTTTCCCCACCACCCCAGGGTCCACCATCTCTCCCTTTCTCTTCTCAACTACCTTTCTCTATCCCCCCTCCACACCATCCCTTCTGTCCAACTTCTCTCCCTTTCTGTTCCTTCCTTCCCTAAATCCCATTGTCCACCATCTCTCTCCCTCTCGTCTGTTTTTAGACCGATTATTTCTTCCCCCCAAAGTCCGGCATATGCATGTCTCTTTGAAATCCCCTTCCCTCCCTCCGTGTACTTCTACACCAGGCCCCCTCCACCAAAGGCCTATCCCTCCCTGAAAGGCTGCACTGTCCCCCCTGAAGGCCTGTACCACACCCCCTGAAGGCCAGTACCCCCCCCCCCGAAGGCTTTCATGTTTCCCCCCTGACCTCCCGCTCATCCATTTACCTAATTCCAGCAGCGGAGCAGCCTGCAGAGAGGATCGCCGATACTTTAGCGATCCTTGCAGGTTGCCATAAGCCTCAGGAGCTGTCTTTCCTCTGCTGCGGTCACACCCCCTCCTCTGACATCAGAGGCAGGATCGCAGCAGAGGGAAGGCAGATCCTGAGGCCTATGGTAATCTGCAAGGATCGCTAAAGTACTGGCAATCTTCTCTGCAGGCTGCTCTGCTGCTGGAATTAGGTAAATGGAAGCACGGGAGGCCAGGGGGGAAGCCAGACACCGCAGCACTCCTGACTGACCCTCCCCCTCTAAAGAATGAGCGGCAGCGGCCAGCCAGCAAGATGTAGTGCTGCCAAACCTGCTTTAGGGGGCGAGGAGGGAGGGTCAGTCACCAAATCAGGAGGCCAATTTTTTTTTTTAATCGATTCAAATCGGTGAATCGATTTGAATCGTGAATTGGGCAGCACTACATTCCAGAGCTTAACTATTCTCTTGAGTGAAAAAATATTTCCTACTGTTGGTTTTAAAAGTATTTCCCTGTAACATCATCGAGTGTCCCCTAGTCTATTTTATTTTTACGAAATGAAAAATCGATCCACTTGTACCCGTTCTGCTCCACTCAGGATTTTGTAGACTTCAATCATATCTCCCCTCAACCATCTCTTTTCCACGCTGAAGAGCCCTAAGCTTTTTAGTGTTGCCTCATATGAGAGGAGTTCCATCCCCTTTATCATCTTTGTCGCTCTTTGAACCTTTTTCTAGTTCCACTATTTATTTATTTGGTGTTATATCCCGTCCTCCCCAAAGAGCTCAGAATGGGTTGCAGTATACATTCATAGTGTTACAATGTAGAATTACATAAGGTTAATCTATGAGCAGAAGGCAGTTTACATTTCTGGTGCTACACTGTAGCGTTACATAAGTTTACTCTCTGCCAAATGTATGGAGTAGCAATTAAACAATTTGACAAAATCACAGGATTGCATAAAGGATTTCTTTAAATATTGCATGCCTTTGCAGGGGGTCCTGAATAGGGTCAGACTTTAGAATCCAGTGGGTGATAATATTAAGGCAAATCGTATGGGGGGAAGCATTTTCATGATGCAGTCTGGCCACATAAGTTATACTAAAAATGATCAAATCTGGCATGGGCATGACATACGATCATGTCATACTTTTGTGCAGTTTGAACATATGTAATCGACATCTTCTAGTATCTAATCATAAACTGCGGTCCATGGAAAATACCACGGGTGCTGTACAGAGAGAAAGGATGGGGGTGTTCAAGGTGAGGCAAAGAGATAGGTTTTATTGCTTTCCTGAAATTTACTAGTCCATTAAGGGCTCTGATGTGCAGAGGTTGGGTAGGAAATGGGAGTAAGATCATTTCTGAAGCTGGAGTTTTCAAGTTTAAAGTTTTATTAAAATTTTGATTCAGTCACAATATCTTAATTCAAGGCAATGTAAGGGAAGACCAATGTATTTAAGTGTTCCTAAAAACAAACACATGATGAACTCATACAGGAGGAAAGTGGGAGGAACTACAATGCATCTTAGAATTCAATTTAACTGTGTTTGTATTGCATTTAAATTCTCTTTGGCATCTTTATTACTTTGGTTCCTTTAGATTGTAATGTACACAGATCTCATCTCACTAGAAGTTCAAATCAATTAAAACTTACATTTCCTTCCCTTAGGGGTAAAAATAGAACTTTCAAGAGATCAGCTACTCTTTCATTTTCAAACTAACTGAGCTCTGGAATGAGTTACCGCTTTCACTTAGAAGTCTAGGCTCCTTTGTTTTATTTCGGAAAGCTCTGAAAACTTTCTTGTTTACTAAGCACTTTGGAAACTAGCCATTCTAGATTATATTCTTCTTCTTTTACAATATTGTAAATCGAGTCAAGCACCTTTTGGTTGACGACCCAGTCTATAAAATTAAGTTTTAATTTAGTTTTAGTTTAAAAGAAGCACAAACAAGGTTAAAACAAAAAGAGGGATAAAAGGTTTCATTATTTATTTGGTTGAGCTTGTGAGAACTTCATAAAATCTAGGTCTTGAAAGCTTCTTTGTATAGCCAATGCTTTAGCATTCCTTTAAACTTATTGAGAGTTTCTTAATTCTTGTTGTGGGGGTATATGTAAGCAAAATTAATCCTGGGAGTGTAGTGTTCTCCTTGGAATGTAGAGAAAAATTTGGGTTTGAAATAGCTGGGTGCCATATTGTGGAGGAATTTGTATGTTAGCACTAGGCCTTTGAAGATGCAGTGTTTGGTTATGAGGCAACCAGTGGGCCACAGTAAATACTGGGGAGACAGGGTCAAGGCTTGTAGGTTTTTCAGTAGTCTGATTGCTGCGTTTTGAACTTGCTGGAGTTCTTTGGTGTATTTTGCTGTTAGTCCATTGAATAGTGCATTGAAGTAGTCCAAGTGTGTGAGGACAAACACAGAGAGTAGCTGGGTGAAATCTTGCTCACTGAAGTAGTTTTTTTTTTTTTTTTAAATATTTCTGAGCTGGCAGAGATAGTAAAAGGATGTGGAGACCACTTGTGAGGTGTGTTTGGAGAGTGAAAGGTTAGAGTTGAGTGTAACTCCTAGGCACCGTACTTCATCTTTTGCAATCAAGGCAGTTGATTTCCAGTTTAGGGAAGGATGGATGCAGTTGCATTTTTCTTTCCTGATCCATAGTAGTTCTATCTTTTTTGAGATAAGGTATCCAGAATTGAACGCAATACTCAAGGTGTAAACTAAAGAAAACCTGGTGGTAACCTATTAATTAAATCCAACATGAAGAACCACCGATATAAGTCAAAATGACACTGCAGGTGATATTTTCTCTCTTATTATTATATGAATGGGAATAAGCCTCAGATTATGGCGTTTCACCCATTCTGGGTTTTCTCAAAGAGAAAGACAATTTTTTTTCCTTACTCCTGCTTGCATCACTGGCTTGAACCCATCCTCCCTACCATGATTCTAACAATTAATTCATTCTTTATTCCTTAAATTACTTTATCTCTTTAATTCATCACTCTTCAATTAATTTATATTAAAAATCTATCTAAATTGATTTATGCTAATTTAAACTAAACTCAACTGTTTAAAAATCTCACAATTCATTAATACTTTGTACTTAAGAAACCTCACAGTTCATTTCAAAACTCAATACTGACAGGAAAAATAATGCTTGAAAATGTGCACTGGTGCTTCAAAGTGCTATGTCAAAAAGAGCATTTGTGCTGTAAACTACTTCAGTTCATTTCAGACTTTGAGAACTTAAAGTACTTAGCTTATGCTCTATAGAAACCAAGGCCATTGCTTATTTCTTTCAGTCATCCAACGCAGCCTGCATTTCGTGGGCTAGAATTACATCCCCGCTGCATCAGGGAAAAGTCTCTCTTCTCTGGGCTATCAACATGCTCCTGCAGGTTCTAAGCAAGCAGGAGTAAGGGAAAAAATTGTCTTTCTCTTTGAGAAAACCCAGAATGGGTGAAACTCCATAATCTGAGGCTTGTTCCCGTTCATATAATAATAAGAGAGAAAATATCACCTGCAGTGTCGTTTTGACTTATATCGGTGGTTCTAATCCATAACTGAACATTGCCTTCTATCACCTGACTGTTTAATTTTCTCAGGGGCCTTTCATAAAAACTTTGTCAAAAGCTTTCTGAAAATGTAGGTACACTACATCAACTGGCTCACCTTTATCCACGTTTATTCATACCTTCAAAGAAGTCAAGCAAATTGGTGAGGCAATATCTCCCTTGGCTGAATCCATGCTGACTGTCCCATTAAATCAAGTTTGTCTACATGTTCCAGAATTTAGTTTTTTATAATTGTTTCCACTATTTTGCCCGGCACTGAAGTCAGGCTTACCAGTTTGTAATTTCTGGAGGGCCGGAAAGGGCAGGAGAGGCCGAGAGGGAGGAAGCCAGAGGAAGCCAGAGCAGGCAGGAGGACCCGGGGTCGCAGCGAGAGATAGCTCCGCCCCCCACCACGTCACAGGTCGCATCGGCGCCCGGGCTCCCCTTTAAGAAGAAGGGAAGCCAGGGCACGAGGCAGACCTCGGCGTTTTTTGCCTTTTGTTTGCTTTTTTATACTTGTTGCAGAGCGGAGGGCCGGAGAGGGCAGGAGAGGCCGAGAGGGAGGAAGCCAGAGGAAGCCAGAGCAGGCAGGCGGACCCGGGGTCGCGGCGAGAGGTAGCTCCGCCCCCCCCACCGCGTCACAGGTCGCATCGGCGCCCGGGCTCCCCTTTAAGAAGAAGGGAGCCAACGGCGCCCAGCCGTTCGGCGAGCGGCAAAGGCGCTCGCCTTAGCGAGAGCGCCTTTGTGAAGGAGCCTTGTGAAGGAGCCCAGGCAGCCCAGCAGCAAATCTAACTTCTAAAAAAAAAAAAAGAGTACTTTTCTATTCTTCTCTTCTCATTCTTTTCTCTCTCTCTACTTTTTCAGCTAGCTGCAAGCCAGGCACCGCTCCCAATCACCGAGGCTTCAGGAATGGAGGCTACAGGAACCCAGGGGAGCTACCCAGTATACTGCATCGAATGTCATATGTATGACTACCTCCCCTCCGGGAGGCAGGCGTACATATGCAGTCGATGTCTGGAACTGGATAGCCTGAAGAAGGAGGTCGGGAGACTGCAGGTTCAAGAACAAGAACTGGAGGGACTGTGCACCATGGAGGAACAGTGCTGGACAACCGAGGACACCGCCAGAGAGGACCACATCACGGAACAAGTTAGAGAGCTCGAAAAATTCATTGAGGAGGCCTGCAGGATGGTGGAGGCACAGGACCACCAGCACTTCAGGGAGGAACCAACAGGCGGACGACCTAATCCACCAGATACCACGAATGTAGGACCTTGCGGAGAATCCGGACAGGCAGATGAGGAGGAGACCCAACAGAACCCGGAGGAAGGATTAGAGGACTGCGCCACTGACACAGACCTGAGACCAAAGAGACAGCTGAGGAAGGGGAGATCTGCTATCATAGTGGGAGACTCAATCCTGAGAGGAGTGGACAGTCACATAGCTGGATGGAGAGAGGACCGACTAGTGACATGTCTCCCGGGGGCAAGAACGAAGGACATCATCGACAAAATTGAGAGGATCCTGGAAGGGGCCGAGACGGAGAAGACAGCTGTAGTAATCCATGTTGGAACCAACGACGTCAGCAGGAGGAACTACAACAGGACTGCACTAACTGATCAGTTCAGGATCCTGGGGAGGAAACTGAAACCGAGGGCAAGGAAGATAGCCTTCTCAGAGATCCTGCCAGTACCGAGAGCAGACACAAGGAGGCAGAGTGAACTACAAGCAATAAACGGATGGCTCAGGAGATGGTGCGAAGAGGAGGGTTTCCTTTTTGTTCGGAACTGGACAACTCTCTTGGGGAAAAATAAGCTCTACAGGAGGGACGGACTGCACCCGTGCACAACTGGGATGAGGATGCTGGCACGCAACTTCCAGAGCGCCATAGAATTGGCTTTAAACTGAGGAAGAGGGGAAAGCCGACAGTCGATCTGACACATCGGACAAAAGTATCAAATAAGGATACTGAGCAAGGACATTGTAAAAGAGGGCTCGGGACTGAGTGGGAATTTTTGGAAAAAGGACCTAAGGATGCAATACAGGGGCCAAGGGCCAAGGACATTGAGCAAGGACATTGTAAAAAAGGGATCGGGACTGAGTGGGAAATTTGGGGACAAGGACCTAAGGACACAATGCAAATGCCCAGGACCAAGGACATTGAACAAAGACACTGTAAAGGAGGGCTCAGGACTGAGTGGGAATTTTTTGAAGAAGGACCAAAGGACAATTTGCAGGGATCTAGGGCACAAATGAAATTGGCAAACAGGACTAACAGAGAACAACGGAATCCAAAAGGACAACCAAAGATGGGCGCCAAACCATGAGGAAAACCAGCAAGAGAGGCAAACAACCGGGACTTACATTGCCTATACACAAATGCTAGGAGCCTAAGGGCTAAAATGGGAGAGTTGGAAGTCTTAGCCAACAAAAAGGGCCTTGACATAATCGGGAGTCACAGAAACGTGGTGGGCTGATGACAATAAATGGGATGTGGCCTTACCGGGGTTCAAACTCTACAGGAGAGATAGGCCACACAAAAAAGGTGGAGGAATAGCGCTATATATAAAGGATTCCATACATTCAACCAGGATGGAAACAACAGCAAGGGCGGATAACTTGGAATCATTATGGGTTAAGCTATCCGGAGGAACTGGAGCAGACATAAAATTGGGTCTGTACTATCGCCCACCGGGACAAACGGAAGAAATCGACCAGGATCTGGAGGCTGAACTGGGGCAGGTATGCAAAAGCGGAAGTGTGGTGGTGATGGGGGACTTCAACTATCCGGGAATAGACTGGAGTATAGGGCACTCAAACTGCATGAGGGAGACCAAATTCCTGGAGGTCACGAGGGACTGTTTCATGGAACAACTGGTCACGGAACCAACATGGGGAGATGCGACTCTTGACCTAATCTTCACCGGACATGGGGGACCCGCTAAAGAGGTAGTGGTACTAGCCCCACTAGGAAACAGCGATCACCACACGATCCAGTACAGGCTAGAAATTGGATCATCAAAGGTGAAAAGAACTACAACGACAGCACTTAACTTCAAAAAAGGGAATTATGATGCCATGAGGAAAATGGTGGGAAAGAAACTCAATGACACCGTAAGGAAGATGGAGTCCGTAGAAAAAGCCTGGACCTTACTCAAGGGCACGGTGCACAAAGCACAAAACCTGTGCGTCCCCAAGTTCAGGAAAGGGTGCAAAAAAAAAAAAAAATAGAACAAAAAACCCAGTGTGGATAACAAATGCAGTGAAAAGGGCGATAAGGGACAAGAAGGCATCATTCAAAAAATGGAAAAAGGACAAATCAGAGGACAACCAAAAGGAGCACAAAAAACACCAAAAGGAGTGTCACAGAGTGGTTAGGAAAGCAAAAAGAGAATATGAAGAGAGACTGGCGGGGGAAGCAACAAACTTCAAATCATTCTTCAGGTACGTCAAGGGGAAGCAACCAGCAAGGGATGAAGTGGGACCCTTGGATGATGGAGACAGAAAGGGAGTGGTAAAAGAGGAGAAGGAGATAGCTGACAGGCTAAATGAGTTATTCACTTCAGTCTTCACGAGGGAGGACACAACCAACATTCCGGAACCCAAGGAGATCGTAAAAGGAGAGCAGGATGAAAATCTGGTCCAACTAGAGGTAAGCAAAGTGGATGTCCTCAGGCAGATAGACAGGCTAAAGAGCGACAAATCGCCAGGTCCGGATGGCATTCACCCAAGGGTACTCAAGGAACTAAGGAACGAAATAGCTGAGCCACTTAGACAAATATGCAACCTATCCTTGAAAACTGGAGAGATTCTGAAAGACTGGAAAATAGCAAATGTCACGCCCATCTTCAAGAAAGGCTCAAGGGGAGACCCAGGAAACTACAGGCCGGTGAGCTTGACTTCGGTCCCAGGAAAGATGATGGAAGCGCTGATTAAAGACTGCATCTGGGAACACATTGAAAACATTGGGCAGCTAAAGCCGAGCCAGCATGGCTTCTGCAAGGGCAGGTCATGCCTCACTAACTTATTATACTTCTTTGAGGTGGTAAACAGCTAGATGGATAAAGGGGAATCTATAGACATCATTTACCTTGACTTCCAAAAAGCCTTCGACAAGGTACCACATGAAAGACTGCTAAGGAAGCTATGGAATCACGGGGTGCAAGGGGAGGTCCACTGATGGATCAAAAACTGGCTGGAGGACAGGAAACAGAGGGTTGGATTAAAGGGCCATTACTCAGACTGGCAATGGGTCATGAGCGGAGTTCGCAGGGGTCGGTGCTGGGACCGCTCCTGTTCAATATATTTATTAACGACCTGGAAGCAGGAACAAAATGTGAGGTTATTAAATTTGCGGATGACACCAAATTATACAGCAGGGTTGAAAGCAAGGAGGACTGCAAAAATCTCCCAAAAGATCTGACAGCGCTGGAAGAGTGGGCCAAAAAGTAGCAAATGAGCTTCAACATAGGGAAATGCAAGGTCATGCATGTAGGGAAAAAGAACCTGATGTTCACTTACAAAATGGGGGGATCACCGCTAGGGGTGAGTAACCTAGAAAGAGACCTGGGAGTGATGGTAGACACATCATTGAAAGCGTTGGCGCAGTGCTCCACAGCCTCAAGGAAGGCAAACAGAATGTTGGGCATCATTAAGAAGGGTATCACGACCAGGACGAAGGAAGTCATCCTGCCACTGTAATGGTGCTCCCGCACCTGGAGTACTGTGTCCAGTACTGGTCGCCGTACCTCAAGAAGGACATGGCGGTACTTGAGAGAGTCCAGAGAAGAGCAACTAAGCTAATAAAGGGTATGGAAGACCTCTCATATAATGACAGACTGAAGAAGCTGGGGCTTTTCTCCCTGGAAAAGCGGAGACTTAGTGGAGACATGATAGAAACCTTCAAGATCATGAAGGGCATAGAAAGAGTAGACAGGGACAGATTTTTCAAATTACGGGGAACCACAAGTACAAGGGGGCACTCAGAGAAATTGAAAGGGGAAAGGTTTAGAACAAACGCCAGGAAGTTCTTTTTCACTCAGAGGGTGATGGATACATGGAACGCACTACTGGAGGATGTGATAAGCAGGAGCACGCTACAGGGCTTCAAAGAGGGTCTGGACAGGTACCTGGAGGACAAAGGGATTGAGGGGTACAGATAGGAGTAGAGGTAGGTATTAGGGATAGGATTAGAGGATTAGAGGCAATTAGGTCTGATGGGCCGCCGCAGCGGAGGCAACTTCTCATGTTCTTATGTTCCCTGGAACCTTTTTTAAAAATCGGCATAGCATTGGCCACCCTCCAGGTACTACAGGCGATTTTGGTGACAGATTACAGATCACTAACAGCAGGTCAGCAGTTTCATATTTGAGTTATTTCAGTACCATGGAATGCACCAGGCACAGGCCTAAGGCTCTGATTGGCTTAGGCAACTAAAGCCTCTACCAGAGGAGGGGCTTTAGGTGCCTGAGCCAATCAGGGCCTTAGACCCCCTTCCAGGGCAACCTAGGATGCACAGGGAAGGGAAAGGCCTGTCCTTTTGAAGAGGTGGGCATCCCTCCTGCCAACCTACAATTATAAGGTATAGAGGGGAGGATTGGGCATCCCTCTTGCCAAATGTTTTTTATGGGCACATTAAAATAAAAGCCAGTTCAACTGATTGGGACAGGGAATCCCCAATCAGCTGGACCGCCATGACTCCTCAAAGCCACCAATCAGCGGTTTTATGGGGTGACAGGTCAAATGCGCGCAAGACAATAGCACGCAGACAAAAACGCGATGACAACTCAGCGCAAAGACAATAGCGCTCGAGACAATTGAGCGCAAGCATAACTCAGCACAAGACAATTGAGCGCAATGACAATTCAGCGCGCTTCATGGCGCCTGGCGAACGAAGGGCACATGCACGTTCAGCACATTAACATGTCATCAGTATGGTTCCCTTGCCTCTTTGCTTTTTGAATATAAGTCACGTGAATGCATTTTGTCTCAAGCTCAATTGGCTTGCGCTCACCTGCCGGCGCTTGTTTGTCTCGCGCTCAGTTGTCTTGCGCTCACTTGCCGGTGCTCACATGACTCTCACTCGTTTGTCTTGCACTCAAATGTCTTGCGCTAGGTTGTCTTCGCGCTCATTTGTCTTGCACTAAGTTGTCTGCGCCTCTTTGTCCGTGCGCATTTGTCTGTGAACCGTTTTATGGAGTCCTGCTGGTTCAGCTGATTGGGGTTTCCCCTGCCCCAATCAGATGATCTGGCAGGCAGGGCGAGCAAGGGCTGCTTTTCTTTTTGACAGGTAGGAAGGTAGGAGGAGGAGCTGTGCTAGTGATTGCTTTTCTGACCAAGTACCAGGCACAATTCCTCTCTCTTTTACTGGCAGTGTCACATGTATACTTGGCAAATGTTCTTAGTAGGTTATAAGTGAAGCAATACTATATACTACTCATTTATACAAACTCCACTTCATCAGTTCAACAATTCTTTTATAAATCTCTTTTTTTCTCATCAATCTTCAAATTAATTTGCATGCCATTGTGCTGAACATCAATAGTAAAAGAAAAATCACTCTCACCATGGTATTTTTTACTGTGGTGTCTGGAGATTTGTGTATCAGGGCCTGAGAGAGGCAACTGTTTTTCCTTTCAACACTTGACCCTCTGCAGAGTCTTACCCCTGCATCATCACCTGCATCATCCAGCTTCGCTGCTGGAGCACTACCTGGGTGAGCTAGTCTCGGGAAGCCAGTGGTGCAGCATTAAGCCCCATCCACAGTGACATCACAAGTACCGGATGCTCCTCCCACTTAAAAGCACGACAGGACTGAGAGAAGTAACTGTTCTTTTCTTCATTACCTGACCTGCTGCTGAGTCTTACCCTCCTCACTGCTTGCATCATCCAACCTCACTCCTGAAATATTACCTGGGTGTGCTAGTCCAGGAAGCTGGCAGTACAACATTAAGCCCTGCCAACAATGGCATAATGAACTCCTCATCTCTGCACTGCTAGGACAAGTCAGAGCTCACCTGCTGGCCTACGCCTTCCATCTGAAGGAGAACAAACTTGCTTCATTTCCAGTTTGTATTCCTGCTCTGTAGTACTATTGGGTAATAAGCTGATGGTCCTCACAGTGGGCCTAGGGGAGTGTGTTTATTCTGAAACCATTTCTGATAAGTATTTACACGTAAACATATTAAAGAATGTACATTTGTTTTCCTCAGACCTATCATTTGTGTTTAAAATGCATATATTCTAATTACCTCATAGTTTTAGCTGTTTCACTTGCTTGTATATAAATCAGCTTTTATTTTTATAATCTTTGGGCATTGTGTCAATTGCTTGTCAGTATTCCAGGAGCTAAGAACTCAGATTTGCATAGTCAGGGAAACATGACCTAAAAATCCTGATTCCAGTACTACCATTACAGTGTACTTCCCTTCATATAGTGTCTAGGCAGTGAGTACTATGTATTTCTTTTGCCCATCTCTGTCTCATAAAATGCATTGCTATGCTGCCTAGTTTGTGATTTCCAAATGTGCAGTAGGTGGTCTTGACCTCCTCTTGCTTGTCTTTGTAATCTCATACAAGAATGGCCTATCAGTATGAAATTAGAGACCATCAGAGAAAGAATCAAACAATGTAACTGGTTAAGACAGAGCTGTGTCCCAAAGTTCATTCCTTAATAACCTAGAATATGATCCATTCGTTGTGCTTTAAAAAACCACTGCTGTACTTTTCTACTCTATATACACAAAATATTGATTTTGTTTTATTGAAAACTTTATTGAACATTGTTCTGTACATGCAAAGACTGCCAGACAATGCAAAATTTCCAGACTTGTGTACCTGGTATTTCTGGTTTCTTTTGTTTCACAAACTGCACCCAGAATTAATCTTACACACAGGTCAGGGTTAAGAAACAATAATTGAGATCACATATAGTTGTCTAACTTTACCATAATAACTTAATTTTAACATTTTACAGCATGACTAAAGTTCTGTTCTACAAAATATCACATGAAAAAGATATAATTCATGTAGGAAACAGGGGTGTTGGGAGACAGGCTAAAAACCATAAAAGGTATTTCCTGAGACATCACAATACCTAACTCCAGGCATATCATGGGAGTGCCAGATTGCTGAGCAGGGAGGAAAATGCACATAAAGCAAATGTGCTCAGCTTTAGGAAATCTCCAGCCCTTGTTAATGCCAAGATGCTTAATCTCTGTGGGAAGAACAGATTGGCTGTTTTTAGACAGCCTGGAATGCTTCTGTCAGAAATCATTTTGACTGATTTAAGCTGATTAACTTATAGCTATGATCAATTTTGTTTTAATCTTGAATGGAAGAGGAGCTGTCTGGCTACAGTCATCATTTTCCAGCTTAAATACTACGGGCTCCTTTTACAGAGCTATGCTACTGATCAGTAGTGCTGCCCGATTCAGAAAAAAAATTTTGATTCGATTCGATTCAGCCTATTGAATCGATTTATCAATTCGATTCGATTTTCCTGCCCAATTGGGTGTTTTTTTCCAAACATCCTGGTGGGTTTATTTTATAGCCTCTTCACCCTCTTTGCTGTCTCCTACCCACACTGGTCCTGTGGTGTAAACAAAATAAACAAACAAAAAATACTTTTCCTCTCTCTATTAAATACTAGCTCACATTTGTGTTCCAACACCAGCTCTGGCAGGATACACATTTCAAATCTGACATATTGTAATCACAAAACAGAAAATAAAATTATCAGCAACTCATTTCTTAGTATTGCAACAGAAAGTGAAACGAAACAAAAATCCATACGAAAAAGGATATTATCGCTGAAAAATAGCTGGAAAGCGATGACCACAAATGCTCGCAGTCTAAGCAACAAAGTTCATGATCTGCAAGCCCTGATGTTAGAGGCAGATCTAGATATTGTCGCTATCACAGAGACATGGTTCAGTGAATCACATGGATGGGATGCAAACATACCGGGATATAATCTTTTTAGGAAGGACAGAGATGGTCAAAAAGGTGGAGGAGTAGCTCTCTATGTAAAGATCAATATCCAAGCGACCGAAATGCAAGGGACCTGGGGAGAGGAAGAAGCGATATGGATTGCTCTGAAAAGAGAAGATGGAACTTCTATCTATGTGGGTGTAGTCTACAGACCTCCGACTCAATCGCAGCAAATTGATCAGGATCCGATTGTGGATATCCAAAAGTTTGGAAGGAAAGAGGAGGTTCTGCTGTTGGGAGATTTCAACCTGCCAGATGCGGACTGGAATGTTCCGTCTGCAGAATCGGAAAGAAGTAGGGAGATTGTGGATGCCTTTCAAGAGGCTCTGCTCAGATAAATGGTGACGGAACCCACAAGGGAAAAAGCGATATTGGATCTGGTCCTCACAAATGGAGAGAGTATCTCTAATGTTCGAGTGGGTGCTCACCTGGGAAGTAGCGATCATCAAACGGTTTGGTTTGATATAAAGGCTAAAGTGGAGAGCGGCCGCACGATACTTAAAGTCCTAGATTTCAAACGTACGGACTTTAATGCTACGGGAGAGTACCTGAAGAAAGAGCTGTTAGGATGGGAGTACATAAGAGAAGTGGAAACACAGTGGTCTAAGCTGAAAGGAGCGATAAAAATGGCTACGGACCTTTATGTGAAGAAAATCAATAAAAACAAGAGAAAAAGGAAGCCGTTATGGTTCTCCAACCTAGTGGCTGAGAAAATAAAGGCGAAAGAGTTGGTGTTCGTGAAATATTAAAAAAAACAAGAAGAGGAGAGCAGAAAGGACTACAGGGTGAAACTGAAAGAAGCCAAGAGAGAGATACGTCTAGCGAAAGCACAGGCGGAAGAACAAATGGCTAAAAATGTAAAAAAGGGAGACAAAAATTTTTTTAGATATATTAGTGAAAGGAGGAAGATGAAAAATGGAATTGCTAGGCTAAAAGATGCTGGGAACCAATATGTGGAAAGTGATGAGGAGAAAGCAAATGTGCTAAACAAATACTTCTGTGTTCACAGAAGAAAATCCTGGAGAAGGACCAAGATTGTCTAGCAAAGTTACACGAGAAAATGGAGTAGATTCTGCGCCGTTCACGGAGAAGGGTGTTTATGAGCAACTTGAAAAACTGAAGGTGGACAAAGCGATGGGACCAGATAGGATCCATCCCAGGATACTAAGGGAGCTCAGAGAGGTTCTGGCGAGTCCTATTAAAGACTTGTTCAACAAATCTCTGGTGACGGGAGTGATTCCTGGGGATTGGAGGAGAGCGGATGTGGTCCCTATTCATAAAAGTGGTCACAGGGATGAAGCGGGAAACTACAGGCTGGTGAGCCTCACTACAGTTGTTGGAAAAATAATGGAAGTTTTGCTGAAAGAAAGGATAGTGTACTTCCTTGAATCTAATGGGTTACAGGATCCGAGGCAACATGGCTTTACAAAAGGTAAATCGTGCCAAATGAACCTGATTGAATTGTTTGATTGGGTGACCAGAGAGCTGGATCAAGGACATATGCTAGATGTAATTTACTTGGATTTCAGCAAAGCCTTTGATACAGTTCCTCATAGGAGGCTGTTGAACAAACTTGAAGGGCTGAAGTTAGGACCCAAAGTGGTGAACTGGGTCAGAAACTGGCTGTCGGACAGACGCCAGAGGGTGGTGGTTAATGGAAGTCGCTCGAAGGAAGGAAAGGTGAGTAGTGGAGTCCCTCAGGGATCGGTGCTGGGGCCAATCCTGTTCAATATGTTTGTGAGTGACATTGCTGAAGGGTTAGAAGGAAAAGTGTGCCTTTTTGCAGAAGATACAAAGATTTGTAACAGAGTAGACACCGAAGAGGGAGTGGAAAAGATGAAAAAGGATCTGCAAAAGTTAGAGGAATGGTCTAATGCCTGGCAACTAAAATTCAATGCAAAGAAATGCAGAGTAATGAATTTGGGGATTAATAATAGGAAGGAACCGTATATGCTGGGAGGAGAGAAGCTGATATGCACGGACGGGGAGAGGGACCTTGGGGTGATAGTGTCCGAAGATCTAAAGGTGAAAATACAGTGTGACAAGGCAGTGGCTGCTGGCAGAAGGATGCTGGGCTGTATAAAGAGAGGTGTAGTCAGTAGAAGGAAGAAGGTGTTGATGCCCCTGTACGGGTCATTGGTAAGGCCCCACTTGGAGTATTGTGTTCAATTTTGGAGACCGTATCTGGAGAAGGACGTAAGAAGACTTGAGGCGGTCCAGAGGAGGGCGATGAAAATGATAGGAGGCTTGCGCCAGAAGATGTATGAGGAGAGACTGGAAGCCCTTAATATGTATACCCTAGAGGAAAGGAGAGACAGGGGAGATATGATTCAGACGTTCAAATACTTGAAGGGTATTAACATAGAACAAAATCTTTTTCAGAGAAAGGAAAATGGTAAAACCAGAGCACATAATTTGATGTTGAGGGGTGGTAGATTCAAAGGCAATGTTTGGAAATTCTACTTTACGGAGAGGGTGGTGAATGCCTGGAATGCGCTCCCGAGAGAGGTGGTGGAGAGTAAAACTGTGACTGAGTTCAAAGAAGCGTGGGATGAACACAAAGGATCTAGAATCAGAAAATAAGATTAAATATTGAACTAAGGCCAGTACTGGGCAGACTTGCACGGTCTGTGTCTGTATATGGCCGTTTGGTGGAGGATGGGCTGGGGAGGGCTTCAATGGCTGGGGGGTGTAGATGGGCTGGAGTAACTCTTAACAGAGATTTCAGCAGTTGGAACCCAAGCACAGTACAGGGTAAAGCTTTGGATTCTTGCCCAGAAATAGCTAAGAAGAAAAAAATTTAAAAATTTAAATTGAATCAGGTTGGGCAGACTGGATGCACCATTCGGGTCTTCATCTGCCATCATCTACTATGTTACTATGTTACCTTTTGTTGTCTGGTCATTTTTTAAATCATGTTGGTCCTATGTTGGTCTGGTTGTCTTTTGATCAGGCTCTCCTTCTTTCTCCGTGCTAACCATCCATCTTCCATCTCTGTCCTCCCCTTCTGTTTCCCTTTCCTCCCCCGGAGGTCTGGCATCTTTCCTTTTTTTTCATTTCCATCCCCCCGCAGGTGCAGCGATGGACCCCACCATCCACAGATCCACCATCTCTCCTTTTCTCATCTACCCTTTCATCCAGCATCTCTCTTCTGTGTCCCTGTTCCTATGCTCCCTCCATGCCCAGCATCTTATCTCTCCCCATATCCAGCTTCTTCTTTCTCTCTTCCTTACCTCCTGTATCCCCTTCCCCAGGTACAGGCTTTCTTCTACTATCGCTCCTGCCATCCTGCACCTTGCCCACCTACTTTGGAGCAGTATCTGTCTCTCTTGTATCCTTCCCCATGTGGTCTTGCATTTCTCTCTCCCTCTCGCTCTCTCCATTAGTCTAGCACCACTCCTCTGCTTTCCTCCCCCTCTTTTTGGTCTCTCTCTTCCCTTCACTTCACCCCAGGTCTGGCATCTCCCCTCCCCTCTCACTTACTCCTTCCTTCTCCTTCCTCTGCACAGGCCTGCCTCCCCACCGCCAAAGGAACTCTTCATCCTCCTCCTTCTGCACAGGCCTGCCTCCCTGCCCTGAAGGCCTGCTCTTCCACCACGAAGACCTGTTCTCCCCAGGAAGGCACTTTCTCTCTTCCCCCGCGCGGAGGCCTGCTCCCTCCACGAGGCCTGCTTCCCCCCCCCCCCGCCACAAAGGCACATTTTCTCCTCCTCCCCGCCACGAAGGCCTACTCCTGCTGCGAAGGCCTGCTCCCCCCGCTACGAAGGCACATTTTCTCCTCATCCCCCACCGCGAACGAACGCCTGCTCCCCCCGCAGCTTGCACCTTCTCCGCTCTTACCTCTTTAGGCTAATAGGGCAGCTTGCAGGCTCGCTGGTGTTATGGCGATCCCTGCAGCTGCCCATGGTTCTCAGCAGCATGTTCTCTCTGCCACAATCCTGCCCCTGACATCAGGATGTAGCAGAAAGAACATGCCGCTGAGGACCATGGGCAGCTGCAGGGATCGCTATAACACCAGCGAGCCTGCAAGCTGCAAGCTGCAAAATGTTTGCTAAAAAGCCTCATAAGGGGTGGAGAGGCCTAGTGCTTAAAGTAGCTGCCTCAGTACCCTGAGGTTATGAGTTCGATCCCAGCCTGCTCCTTGTGGCTCTGGGCAAGTCATTTAACCCTCCATTTCACCAGATTGTGAACCTGTCGGCGGCAGCAAAGAACGCAAATAGAATGCTAGGCATGATAAAGAAGGGAATCATGAGTAGATCAGAGAAAGTAATAATGCCGCTTTATAGAGCGATGGTCAGACCACACTTGGAATACTGCTTCCAACATTGGTCTCCATACCAAAAGAAGGATATAAAACTGCTGGAGAGGGTGCAGAGACAAGCAACGAAGCTAATAAAAGGTATGGAGAACTTGGAATATGAGGAACGACTTAAGAAACTGGGATTGTACTCCTTTGAAGAGGAGACTGCGAGGGGATATGATCGAGACTTTCAAAATACTTAAGGGAATCGACCAAATAGAGCAGGAAAAAAAATTATTTACAATGTCGAATGTGACACGGACAAGAGGACATGGACTGAAGCTAAGGGGGGGGACAAGTCCAGGACAAATGTCGGGAAGTTCTGCTTCACACAAAGAGTGGTTGACACCTGGAATGCTCTCCCGGAGGAGGTTATTGCAGAATCGACCGTTCTAGGATTTAAGGGTAAGCTAGATAAGCTAGATGTACATCTCCTTATGAGTGGCATAAGGTGATATGGGTAAGGGTAAAGTAGATGCACATTTCCTTATGAGAAGCTAAGAGTGATATGGGGACTAAAACTATCCCAGGGTACACCTGGCAGGGCCTCCGCGTGCGCGGATCACTGGACTTGATGGACCTAGGGTCTGATCCGGAGATGGCAATTCTTATGTTCTTATGTTCTTATTAGCCTAAAGAGGTAAGAGCGGGCAAGCTGGGGGAGGCCTTTCTGACCAACCCTCCCCCCTCAAGGAGGAGCAGCAGCTGATGGCCAGCAAGAGGCAGCGCTGCAGCTCCTGCTTTAGGAAGGCATAGGGGAAGGGTTGGCCATTGAATCGGGAGGCCGATTTTTTAAAAAAAATTGAATCGATTCGAATAGATTCACCTGATTCAAATTGGTGAATCGATTCGAATTGTGAATCGGGCAGCACTACTGATCAGCAGTACACCAAATGCAAAGAAGCCCATTCTGTTCCCGTGGGCTTCTTAGCTAATCAGTAGTGGAGAATGACATGGGGGACAAATTTTTCCCCATCCCCTTGAGTTCTTTTCCTGTTCCTGTCCCATTCCTGCAAGCTCCATCCTCATCTGCACAAGCCCCAAACACTTTAAAACGATAAGGCAAATTTGTCCCCATGAGTTTTGTTGCTGTCCCTGCTCCATTCCTGTAAGCTCTGCCTTAACCACACAAGCCTCAAACACTTTAACACCATAAAGGGCTCATAATCAAAACAAAAAGTCTAAAAAGTGGCCTAAATCGGTACTTGGACGATCAAAAAGCCAGATCATCCAAGTACCGATAATCAAAGCTGGTTTTAGACATATCTAAAACCAGCTTAGGCCTTTCCCCTGCCACTAAATGCATAGAGTGAAAAGAGGCATTTTTAGAGGAGGGGAAAGGGCAAACCTCTACCTTTCATTGTAGTTCCTTCCCATCCCATCTCCTGTAAACCGTGCCGAGCTCTACGAATGTGGAGATGATGCGGTATACAAACCTAAGATTTAGTTTAGTTTAGTTTAGACCTAGACATGGTCATACAGCAGGTATAACCAAAAGTTTGAACAGGTTGCCTAGTTGGCTCTTATACGTTTTGACTTAGACCAAGTCAAAACAGGTATAAGTGCCAAAAAAGGGGCCGCTGAGCTGATCATGGCTGCTGTGATCAGCTCAGCGGCCCCAGAAACCTGCCCACCCCCAATCCGATCCAAGCAGGAGGGAGCCAACCCCTCCATCCCCGGCAACCCCCTGAACCGATCCGGACAGGAGGGAGCCCAACTTCTCCAGCCCTGATGCAGTGCCCCACCCACCAATCGAATCTGGGTAGGAAAGCCCAATTCCTCCTGCCCCGATGCAGCCCCCACCCCCGATCAGGTCCGGGCAGGAGGGAGCCCAACCCTCCTGCCCCAGTGACTCCCTCCTCTCCCTCCCCTGAATTGATCTAGGCAGGAGGGAGCCCAACCCCTCCTGCCCACGATGAACCGCCCTTCCCCCCGAACCCCCAATCAGGCCCAAAGGCCTGCCATTCAGCGGATGGTGGGCCTGCCGGGCGGACAGGCTTGGGATCCGTCCATCTGTCCAATGGATTTTAAGTAAGAGGAGTGTCTGGAGTGGGGTGTCGCTGGGTGGGGGTGGTGGTCGTGGGGTGGGCTTGGTCATAGACAGGAGGAGTTGGGCTCCCTCCTGCCCAGATCAGTTCAGGGGGGAGGTTGCCAGGGCAGGAGGGGTTGGGATCCCTCCTGTCCGTATTTTAGTGGGTGTGGGGGGAGTCATGTCTCGGCAGGAGAGATTGGCTTTCTTTCCTGCCACAATAGCGATCCCCAGAACTTTAGCCAACCGCAGCACTTCGGGGGGAGGATCATGGCAGGGGAGATGCCTCATCTCTCCTGCTGCGATCCTTACCCTGAAGTGCCACGGTTGGTGGCAGTTCAGGCAGTTGCCATCGCGGCAGGGGAGATGAGCCATCTCTCCTGCCACGCTTGTTGCTGGGGTGTGTGTGTGTGGATTCTGTAGCCAGTGTTGTTTTTAACAGACACTGGTTACAGAATCCAGCTTTTAGGCGAAGGACTGGCCCCTCCTTCACCTTAAGAGTCTGGTTTGGGGGCGTTTGGGACTTAAGGGCAAATTATATAAGATGCGCCCAAAAGTTAGGTGTCTAATCTTAGGCACTGTTCAGCGTGAGTCAAGCGCAATTGGGTGCTGTTTAGTGAATCACGCTGAGCGGCACCTATTTTGGAAGCGCCCATTAAATAGGCCAGCTCTAGGCACAACTACAAATTAGGCGCCCATGCGAGTGCTTAAGCATGCTTAATAATAGTGATTCTGTAAGAAGGCGCCTAACACGTAGCCACGCCTAACATGCATAGCGCCTATTTTTTTTAAGGCCGCCTAAATTTTTAGAGGTGCCTTCTTACAGAATCGCGTTTTCTTGATAGGCGCCTAGGTTTCAATCAGTGCCGATTAAAAAGCTTAATTGAACTTGTTATTCCATTTAGATAGGCACCTACCTAGTTGGACGCCTCTGAAATAGGTGCCTAACTTTAGGCATTGGTTACAGAATTTGGGCCTTAGGTTGTTTTTTTGGTTGGTAATGTGTTGTAAGCGTAGATGTAGTTGTAGTCTGGGCGTTTAAACAGCTGAAATTGCATTCTCAAAAAAACCCTCCTTTTGGATGCTTCTACTTTCAGCGTTTAGGGCCTAGGCCAAAAGGGGACTTAGACGTGTTGTTTGATTATGCCCCTCTAAGTGTTCGAGGCTTGTGTGGTTAAGGCAGAGCTTACAGGAATGGAGTGGGAATGGGGACAAATTTGTCCCCGTGTCATTCTCTAATCAATAGCACAGCTTTGCCCTTATTTATTTATACATTCTGTTACCTTCTCCCTTGTCTAGGCAAACTTTACAGCCTTCAGTGATAACCGTTTGATCAGATTTATGTATAGCCATTAACAACCCTAAACACACAGTCCATCGCATTTATTTGTAATGGCTTTTTCCATTTCTTGTATGTTTTGGTTGGAAGTCCCTGATGGTGATCAGTTTTCAGCAAGTGGAAGTTTCATGTCATTTTATTGGTTGCTGAGATGATTTCTGATGTCGCTGTGATTGGATAGATGATTAGGAGATGGTGCTCGGGAAGATTGAACCAGTGTTGGAAGATTCTGCATGAGAGGTGTACCGGTACTTCCAGGAATACCTTCCAAAGATGTAGAAATCCTGCCTGTTGACAGGCCTACAATGCCTGAAGAATATCTAGAAAAAGAGAGAGCTGGTAATGTAGTGTAGAGATCTCTAAAAACTGAACAAGCTATCTCAAACTGGCTAAATTTTGCTGTGCTGCCATTATATTTATTCAAATTAACATTTCTAATCTCATTACATTGTTTTATTGTGAAACTAACTGGTTACAAGAGAAGCCTTTCATTCAGTCTTTGGCTGTGAGGGAAAAGTATAAATATTGAGTTGAAGGGGACCCTCACCAGCAAGCAAAAGAACTAATGGACATGCTATGTGAATGATGTACTCAAGAGACTACTGTGTCTTGGCTAGTGTGATTGAGAAAGTCTTTAATTGTACTGTAGCACCTCCCTCTAAATATGGTTATCAATGCAGAAGGGCTGAGAACAGTGTTTGATTTCATAGGCAGTATTACATTACATTAGGGACTTCTATTCCGCCTATACCTTACAGTTCAAGGCGGATTACAAAAGAGCTAACTGGACATTTCCAGTGAAGTTACAACAGTTTTGGGGTGTTTTTGGTTTTTTTTTGTTACAAGGGAGGAGAGGTACCTGGATTAATTCTGGAAGAACTTGCAAATTTAATATTAAATTGGCTGTACGTTACTGTGTGATATAACAAATAGATTACAGTTAGAATACAAATAAGATTACGTTACATTTCAGGGATCTGAATACTTGGTTGGTGTTTTGGGGAGGAAGAGATTATTTAAGTGGAGGTTTTGGGGGAGAATTTATCTAGGAGGAGGGGGAAGGGTTGGGTTAAGATATCTGGATACATTTTTTGAAAAGTAGGGTTTTGATTTCTTTTCGAAAAGTTTTGAAGTCGCCAGTTGCCGTCAACAGGTTGGAGATGGCGTGGTTAAGTTTTGCTGCTTGCGTCGCCAGAAGGTTATCAAACATCTTTTTGCGCTGAGTGCCTTTGAGTGGAGGAAAAGCAAAAGGGTTCGGAGTTCTTCTTTGTCTTGAGGTGAGGATCTGGTTTAGGCGGTTGTTTAGATGGGGGGGGGGGGGGGGTGGAGCCGTTTAATGCTTTGAATAATAGACAGTATAATTTGAATTGAATATCTAGCTGGTAAGATCTTACCACACAGTTTTTCAATTAAAAAAATCACACTTTTATTCTAAGGAAAAGAAAGCAACGGGAGACAATAAAACACAACTTAGTACATTACTTTTAAGAGTTTTTAATGACAGCTGCGGTACTTAAATCATGCACCAGTGGATTTAGCTCTTAAGAAAAGTAAGTGCCATTTGTTTTTTTATTCACTGTACTCAACTCAGAGCTACTCTTATAGGGTGAATAATCAAATGCAAGCAATTAAATACAATTAGCTCTCATCTAGTTTTCTATGTTGGTTACAGGTAGGGTTTCCCATTAAATTATACTTCAAAAGTACTGTGAAATTGGGTCAGACCAAAAAATATATGAAGGACATTGGTTGCCAATTCCACACCGTATAATTTACAAATTTTGTATTCTGCTTTTAGCCAAAGCGGCTCACAATTAACATACACAATCTTTGAATACACAAAAAATCTTAAAATTCAAGTCACAGACAAGAGCAAAAGGAGACAGAGGTCTAAATATAAACATTATATCATCTTAATTCTAATAAATGATTAGATATTCAGTATAAGATACAGCTAGCAGAAAAATGCTTGTGCAAAAAGATAAGTTTATAACAGTTTTCTAAAATGTAGCAGTTTCCCACAAAATCTTAGTGTGCTTGTTAGAGCATTCCAACGAGCAGGTGCAGCCGTGGAGAAACGGGATTTCATTGTTTGTACTTAACGAACTGTGTTTAGTATGCCCGAATCAAATAGCAAGTGATTCTTAGACCTCGGTACAATGGCAGACACTTTGTCAAATAATCAGGCTAAATGCCCTGTTGGACAATTTTGAATATTTTAAACTGAATTTGAAAGTGAATCGGTAACCAATGTAATTTTTTAAAGATTGGAGATATATGTTTGTAGCGAGACACTCCCATCAACATCCAAGCTGCTGCGTTCTGGACCATCTGTAGAACTCTCTTTTCGCTGACTTGTTTTAGAAAAACCTTGAAAACGTATCTATTTACAAAATATCTTACTGATAATTGATAGAATTCCCTAGCTGACAACTCTCTGTTGATATTTACTGATTCTTCCTTTGTTATGACTGTTTATCTATGGTTTTGTTAACCGGTTCGAGTCCCTCTGGGAATAATCCGGTATATAAGACTAAAGATTTAGATTAGATTAGAAGGTATGCCTAAATAGATACCATTACAGTAATCTAACTGAGACAATACCATCATTTGTAGCACTTGTCTAAAGTCCCAGTTAGTTAACACATTCTTTAACTAGGACAATTTCCAAATTATGCGAGCTGCACCACTCTTGAAATCTATGATTTGAATGACAATTTTGCATTGAGGAGCACACCAAGAACCCTAATCTCTTCACTGATTTTTATCACATGTTCACACAGCTGGATCTCTCTAGGCCAGAGATGTTAATCTTTTTCTCCAACAATCATAATTTCTGTTTTTCCTAAGTTCAAAGCAAACCCTTTATGCTGCATCCACTCCTGAATCTTCTTCATATAACCATTTATCTCTTGAAACAACTCATCCCCCCATTTACAGATCTTAAAGAAAAACTGAGCATCATCAGTGTAAATCCTATAAGAGACATCCATTTTGTCCAACAACTCCCCCAATTGCTTCTCATATTTAAAACTAGACTCATAAACACCCCAGCATTTATTGATAAATTCCTCACCCCTTACATCCCATTGAGGACATTGAGATCAAATACTCAGAACCTACTAGCAATACCCTCCATCTGCGAAATTGTTTATGATACTACCCACAAAACAATCTTCTCAGTAATGGCCCCTTCACTCTGGAATGCTATGCTCCTTGACCTTAGATTAGAATCTTCCTTGGAAAAATTCAAATCCAAACTCAAGATATTCTTATTCAAAGATGTGTATAGTACATGGCATTGAAAGTTTTAGTCAAGGATGACTAATCTTTCCAAAAGAGCTCTCCCCTTCCTATCACGATTTCCTTCTTCCCCTCCCCTCCTCCCTATTTTTTTTTAATTTCATCTCGATGTAATTATGTACCCCTTACCCCTCTTTCCCCCTATATCTTGTGAGTCTGATTTTGTCTGTGCTATTCCCTCCCCCCCTTTTTTTTTTTAGAAGAAGAAACAACTGTTTTTAATTTCTTATATTTATTAACAGCATTGCAAACCATTTAGATATTCTGGATAGACGGTATATCAAGTAACTAATAAATTTGAAACTTGATGTCATCAGTGGAACCTGGTATGGTACTAGCTAGCTCAAATTTATGCAGAAAGTTCTAGCTGTACCATACCATGCATGCGTGGATGCCTTCTTTCCCGACGCACAAGCAGCTGTCCCTCAGGCTTTCTTAACAGAGCAGACAAGTCACATTCTTCATGACTCTTTTCATCGCATGTGAATTGGTACCTTCCCTTAGGGTTTGCAGCCAGCGTTCGCTTATTTTTTTGTGTCGCTACCTTTTTTTATTTTCAAAATATTCTTCCCAAGGTTTTTCAAGGTTAGAACATAAGATTAGCCATGGTCCATCTAGCCCAGTATCCTGTTTCTAAAAGTGGCCAATCCAGGTCCACGTACCTGGCAGAAACACTAGTAACAACATTCCATGCTATTGTACTTAGCTTTTTCATCTCACTTTCCTTTAGAAGAGTGTATTTCCTTCCCCTAACCTATTGTTTCACTATTTTTTGAATTGTAATCGCACGATGCCTTTGAACTGTAAATGTAGTTCCTAGTTTTATTTTATCTACTTATATAAGCTGCTTAGAAATGTGTCAAGTGGGTTAACAAATTTGAAACTTATCCATGTTTGTCTCAATAGCAGAGTAATAGGGGCATAATTAAAAAAACTAAAACATCCCAAAAAGCGCCTAAGTCAGAACTTGGACATCCTAATCGCTGTGCAGCTAGAGGTCCAGGGGGCATGTTGGGAGGTGTGTTATGAGTGTGTTTTGGGCAGGCTTTGGTCATGCTTAACTTAGACATTTTACGGTAATAAATCTTTTCCAAGACAACTTGATGAAACTTAGCCGTTCAGAACTAGTCCTCTTTTAAAAGCGTCTAAGTGCCAAAAAGGTACCCATACTGACCAGATGACCATTGGATACATTAAGGCATGACCTCCTAACATTCCGCCACTGCTCACTAACCCTTTCCCACCCCCCAACAATCTGAATGAAAGGGTACATACCTGTCTTTAGAATAGCAGCACTTGGTATGGGAAAGCCTAGTAGAGCATCACACAGGTATCTTAAGTAACCTGGTGAATGGGCTAGTGAATCATAGAGAGGAGGACCCAGGCCTATAAGGCACTCTAACCACATCTATGGTGTTAAGTATGAGCCCACCAAAACCCTACTATACTGCTATATAGGTGCCACCTGAAGCCTTAAGGGCTATTGGGGTGGTAGAAAGGTGGATATGGTAGGTTTTGGAGGGCTCACCATAAATTATAAGGTGAACATAAGAATAGCCTTACTGGGTCAGACCAATGATCCATCAAGCCCAGTAGCCTTTTCTCACTGTGGCCAATCCAGGTCATTAGTACCTGGCCAAAACCCAAAGAGTAGCAACATAGGCACATGGGATCTCTCAGAGAGAGAAACAGATAATGGTTACTGTGGATGGGCAGACTGGATGGGCCATTTGGCCTTTATCTACCGCCATGTTTCTATGTTAACATTCCATGCTGCTGATCCAGGGCAAGCAGTGGCTTGCCCCATGTCTTTCTCAATAACAGACTATGGACTCTTCCTCCAGAAAATTGTCCAAATCATTCTTAAAACCAGCTACGCTAGCCGCTCTTGCCACAATCTCTGGCAATGTGTTCCAGAGTATTCTCTGAGTAAAAAAAAATATTTCCTCCTATTGGTTTTAAAATATTTCCCTGTAACTTCGAGTGTTCCCTAGTCTTTTTAATTTTTGACGGAGTGAAAAATTGATCCACTTGTACCTGTTCTACGCCAATCATATTTCCCCTCAGCCATCTCTTTTCCAAGCTGAAGGTGAGATGTATATATGGCACCCTTTATGTTAAGTTCACAGAAGTGACCTCTAAGGTGCCCCACTGCTCTATTGGCATGTCGATGTGGCCATTTCACTTGAATGGTGGCCCCTCCCAAGTATAAATGGTGCTGATGCAGACATTTCCAACTTGGACATTTTTGTGGTAAAAAATGGTGAATAAAGTTAGACATCCTGGTGTAGATGTTTTGGCGGCCAAGACGTTCAAGTAGGCGATTTTAAAAGTTTTTTGACATCTATCAGTTTGGCTTTTGAAAATGGACGTTCTGTGCTTCAAACTTTGGTTGTTTAGTGGGAAACTGTGAGCCATGGAATCGAGGGTGAAATATGTGGATTAAAAACTGGCTGGATCATAGGAAACAGAGAGTGGGGGTAAATGGACAATACTCGGACTGGAAGAGCGTCACCAGTGGGGTGCCGCAGGGCTCGGTGCTTGGACCCGTGCTCTTCAACATCTTTATAAATGATCTAGACATTGGTACGACGAGTGAGGTGATTAAATTTGCAAATGATACAAAGTTATTCAGAGTAGTGAAGACACAGGGGGATTGCGAATATCTGCAACGTGACATAATCAGGCATCAACGTGACATAATGGGCATCAACATGGCAGATGAGGTTTAACGTAGATACGTGTAAAGTGATGCATGTAGATAACAAAAATCTCATGCACGAATACAGGATGTCCGGGATGGTACTTGGAGAGACTTCCCAGGAAAGAGACTTGGGAGTTATGATTGACAAGTCGATGAAGCCGTCAATGCAATGTGCGGTGGTGGCAAAAAGGGCGAACAGAATGCTAGGAATGATAAAGAAGGGGATCACAAACAGATTGGAGAAGGTTATCTTGCTGCTGTACCGGGCCATGGTGCGCCCTCACCTGGTGTACTGCGTCCAGCACTGGACATGATGCTACTTGAAAAGGTCCAGAGAAGGGCGACTAAGATGGTTAAGGAGCTGGAGAAGTTGCCGTGAAAGATTAGAGAAACTGGGCCTTTTCTCCCTCGAACAGAGGAGATTGAGAGGAGACATGATTAAAACTTTCAAGGTACTGAAGGGAATAGACTTAGTAGATAAGGACAGGTTATTCACCCTCTCCAAGGTAGGGAGAACGAGTGGGCACTCCCTAAAATTGAAAGGGGATAGATTCCGTACGAATGTAAGAAAGTTCTTCTTTACTCAGAGAGTGGTAGAAAACTGGGACGCTCTTCCGGAGTCTGTTGTAGGGGAAAACACCCTCCAGGGATTCAAGACAAAGTTAGACAAGTTCCTGCTGAACCAGAACGTACGCAGGTAGGGCTAGTCTCAGTTAGGGCGCTGGTCTTTGACCAAGGGCTGCCGTGTGAGTGGACTGCTGGGCACAATGGACCAATGGTCTGACCCAACAGCGACAATTCTTATGTTCTTATGTTCTATTGGACTTGGACATCCTTTTCGAAAATGGCCCTTCGCGGATTTTTCCTCCAGAAACTTGTCCAAACCTTTCTTAAACTCAGCTGCACTAACCACTATTACCATATCCTCTGGTAACAAGTTCCAGAGCTGAACTATTCTTTGAGTAAAAAAATATTTCCATGTACTACTTATGGGGAATTCAGGAAACACCTAAAAATATATCTGTTCCTGAAATATCTAGGCAGTTGACCCGTAAAACTCTTTCTCCTCAATAACTGATCCCTTGAGCTGTTAATCACTAGCTTCCACCCTGTTACGTTCAATCTATTTGTACCATCTTTTAATCTTTGTAAACCGCATAGAACTTCATGGTCCTGCAGAATATAAACTGTTATTATTATTAATAATAATTTCATCGAGTGGCCCTTGGTTTTAGTACTTTTTGAAAGGGTGAAAAATCAATTTACACTTTCGTACCTGTTCTATTTCACCCAGGATTTTATAGATCTTTTTCATGGGTGCTGACTCCTAAGGTGGACCCTAGCATCTGGTAACTATGATTTGAATTATTCTTACCAATGTGCATCACTTTGCATTTGTTCACATTAAATTTCATCTAAACTAAACTAAACCTTAAGTTTATATACCGCATCATCTCCACGGATGTTGTGGAGCTCGGCACGGTTTACAAGAACTTAAAATATAGGAAGAAAAGGAAAAAAAAGGTTTACATTTTAGTGAAAAGCCAGGTTTTCAGTTGCTTGCGGAATAATTGGAGTGAGCCCAGGTTCCGCAGCGGGATAGTAAGGTCGTTCCAAAGACCTGTGATTCTGAAGAGAAGGAATTTTCCCAGTTTGCCTGCATAGCGAATACCGTGTAGAGAGGGGAAGGATAATTTATACCTTTGGGCGAGTCTGGTAGAGTCAGGACTCGAGGAGTATTAAGATAGTGGGATTAAGGGAGGAAGGATGCCGTGAATGATCTTAAAAGCCAGGCAGGAGTATTTGAAATGGATTCTGGAAATCACTGGGAGCCAGTGAAGTTTAGCTAGGAGTGGGGAGACATGGTCGGACTTGCATTTTGCAAAGATCAACTTGGCTGCAGTATTCTGGATTAGCTGGAGTCTTTGAAGACTTTTTTTGATAGGCTTAAGTAGATGGCATTGCAGTAGTCTAATTTGGAGAGGATGATGGATTGGACAAGGACAGCGAAATGTTGTTGGCGAAAATAGGATCTTACTTTCCTCAGCATGTGGAGGCTGAAAAAGCATGATTTAGCCAAGGAATTGAGGTGGTCATTGAGGGAGAGAGAAGAATCGATAATGATGCCAAGGACCTTGCTTGAGAACTCAAGCTGCAGTGCAGTGCCTGAGGGTAGTACGAAGAGGGTGGGCAGATGTTCTAATTTTGGGCCGAGCCAGAGTAATTTTGTTTTTGATTCATTCAATTTCATCTGTACCGAGAAGAACCAGGAATGAAGTCTCATTATGCAAGCTGTAATGTTCTCATGGAGATTGGTGAGGTTCTGGTCTGTCTCAAGGAGGACAAGGATGTCATCAGCTTATGTGTAGATTGTTTCAAGGGGGGATAATTGGAGAAGTTTCAGGGAGGACATATAGATGTTAAAGAGAATAGGGGATAGGGGTGATCCCTGAAGGACACCGCAAGATGGTGTCCAAGGAACGGACATGGTGCCATTTGTGTTGACAGTGTAGGAGCGAGAGCGTAGGAAGTTTGAGAACCACTTTAGGATGGTGGATTCAATTCCTATCTCGGAAAGTTGATAAAGTAGTATGTCGTGGTGGACAACATCAAAAACTGCAGAGAGATCGAATTGTAATAGGACAGCGAATTTGTTACGAGAATGTAGTTGTTGCACCTTAGAAATTAAGGAAACTAGGAGGGATTCGGTGCTGAAGCTGGGTCTGAAGCTATATTGGTAGGGATGGAAGATGGAGAATCTCCATTTAGATGCCCAGTGTTCCAATTTCCAAGATCTTGCTGCAATGTTCCAAAGTCCTTATGTGTTTTGACAACTTTAAACAGATTTCTGGCATATGCAAATTCTCACATTCCAATTTCCAGATTATTTATAGATATGTTAAATAGCACCAGTCCCAGTAAAGATCTCTCCTCCATGTACGGAAATAGTCATTTAACCCTTCCCTCTGTTTTCTATGCAATACCCAATTTTTAATCTACAACAGAACATTGCCTCCTATCTCATGAATCATTAATTTTCTTAGGAATCTCCCATGGGGAACTTTGGCAAAAGCTTTCTGAAAATCAAGGTACACTACGAGGGGCGTTCAATAATTTATCTACCTCATTAGGAAAGAAAAGTTTTTTCAAAAAATAGCTCCATACACTTCATCCACTTTTCCGGCAATGACTTTAACCCCTTTGAAAATAATTCTCCTGTTTGACCTTCAAACCAGGATGTCACAGCTTTTTTGATGTCTTCATCACTTGAAAACCGCTGTCCACATAGCGATTTCTTCAAAACTCAGAACAGGAAATAGTCCGATCCTGGTCAGAACTGTGGAGTGGGTGGTTCAGTCGCTAAAACCCATATTCTCGGATGGTAGCCTGTGATTGTGATGACATATACACTGGTGCATTATTGTAAAGAAGCAGCATGTTTGCTGTGTTTTCTTCATCTTTTCTCCTTGATTGACTCTTGCAAAGCGAACATTGTGTTGGCATAACTCTCCCCAGTTATGGTTGTCTTGTGTGGCATGAACGCCAGAAGCAAAAAACTCCTTCATATTTTATTAAAAATTGTTATAGCGCTTGTTCTTGTGACAGGTCCAAGCGTTTTATAAATCAAAAATACATAAAAGAAAAGAACTCCATATTAGATAGGACAGATCTATATAAAAGACACAAATATGCATACACTCATTCATACCTATCAAATTACAGCAATTAAATAAATTTCTTATATCAATTCTGCGTCATAGTAACCTTATTAGGAGACCCATTTCCACTAATATATATGCACTATGTCAGACAATGTTCAATCTTCCCCAAATGCTGCACAGAAATAAAAGGTTTTTAACATTGTTTTAAATGCTTTAATGTTTACCTCTAACCTTAATTTGCATGGTAGATAATTCCACAGTTGTGGAGCTGTGAAATAAAATGCTTTACTTCTAGTCAACTCCCATCTTGCTCTATTTGGCGAAGAAAGAACTAGTCTGTTATCTTGTATTGATCTCAAAGTTCTTACAGAAGCATATGGGATTGTCAAATTATGCAAGTAGGTTGCTGGTAAAAAAAACACAAACTACCAAAAAACCTATGTGTAAGAGTCAGACCCTTCAATTGTATCCTATAGGAAACTGGCAACCAATGAAATTGCAAGTATAAATGGATTACACTATCAAATTTCTTCTTATAACCCAATAATGTGATAGCAGTATTTTGAATTGTTTGTAATTTTTTCAAGTTGTATTTTGAAAGTTCCATATAATCTATATTTTAGTAATCTAATTTAGAGATTACTAATACGCGTATTAAAGTATGTACATTTTTTTCCTGGAAAAATCCTCTAACTGCCCATAATACTCTTTTTTTTTTTTTTTGAGTTCAATATTTTTTATTAAGTTTTAAGAAAAAATACAAAAGTACAAAAATGGCAAAAAACAAACCAAATGTAAATCCAAATACAAGCCTAAGTACAAGACACAGCCAAGACATCTAAGTGTCATCATCAAGCATAACATCAAGTCAAATACATTCTATAATGAGGAAATCGACAATATAGAAAAAACAGTGAGTCTGAAATATATGTAAATAAATAAGAGAGATAAAGGAAAAGAAAAGAAAAAGGGTGAGAAGAAGAAAAAGAAGAAGAAGACAGGAGTGTCTATGAGGTCGAACGAACATAGGAATCCAAAAATTTCCAAGGTGAATTGCATGGCAACAAGTTCATGGAAAGTCGAGCTATGTTTCTCTTTTCATATGCATATGATTCGAATTTATGGTACATGCTTAAAGAGTTCCACCAGAAGGAGTAATCTAATAGCGAAGAGGTCTTCCAATTTTTCAAGATGTGCATAAGGGCAGTCACAAACATAGTATCAATAAGTTTAGGAGGACAGTTTGAAAGAGCAAAACATGGATGCTCGATTTCAAGCAGCGTGCTCGATTTCAAAAAGAAATGGGATATGTATATGGGATCTCTAGCCGGGTGAAGTCTGGGGGTGGGTCATTAGCGTGGGCAGACTTGATGGGCTACAGCCCTTTTCTGCCGTCATATTCTATGAGATCGAAGAATTATAATATCCAAAGAGATTTCAGTTGAGCAGCCAGTAATGTGTTTAATGGTATCCCAAATGCGAATCCAAAAAGAATGAACTGGAGTACAGTGGAAAAGCATATGGTCCAGGGTTCCGGATTCTTTTGCACAGTTCCAACATATCGAGTCTTGTTTAAGGTTAGCTTTCCACATTCGAAAGGGAGTCCATACTGCATTCCACATGATGAAGAACATTGATTGGGAAACTCTGGCTGATAATAGAGGACGATTTGTTGATGACCAAATTAGGTCCCAGTCAATATCAGAGGACAGTGTTGTCAGCATAGAGTCCCAATGTTTCAATGAATGAGAGGAGAAGGTAAAGGAGTTGTCTCTAAGGATGCTATAAAATAGCGATATAGCTTTACCTTTTGATATAGCCAATGTGGACCAGTGGCGTATAGTGTGAATGGATGAACCAAAATCAAATCGAAGAGGCAGAGAGGATATCACTCCAGTAAGGGAGAGTCATTGAGAGTATGTAGAAGGAGGCAACGAATGAGTAGAACAGAGAATTTCAAAGGGAACAGGTGTAGTTAGAGTCATCATTTGATGAGGAAACCACAACCCAGCCCGCTGCCATTTTTTCCATGAAAATGATTTTCCTTTTTTTTGAAGTTTGGGGTTATTCCAAATTGACATGAATGGGCTGTCTTTAATTGAAATTTCTGCAGTCTCATCTAATAAGTGAAGAGCATGCTGCGTTGCACTCAGCAGGGGATACTTCCTCAATCGTCTAGGAACTGGGATAGTTGCCAAGCAAGAAATGTGCAAAGGTGTACATATAAAGTGTTCCATCTCGAACCAGGCTGGAGGATCTTGGGGGTATGGATCAATGATCCAATAAGCTCCATATTTGGCCAATGATGCAATATAGTAAAAATAGAAATCTGGTAAATTTAAACCACCATGAACCTTAGAAGCTTTCAATTTAGCAAGAGCAATGCGAGGCTTTTTTTTGTTCCAAACAAATTCAGATATTTTCTTATCCAGCCAATGAAAAAATGCTTTTCTGCACAAAGATGGGAGCATTGAAAGGGTATAATTTAGTTGAGGGGCAAGAGTCATTTTAATAGAAGCAATCCTGCCCCACCAAGACAGATATAATGGAGACCATCGAGCCGTTGTGTTTAGAACTAAGTTTTTAATTTTAGACAAATTTAGATCCTGAGCATGAATTGAATCTTTATGAATTAAAACACCCAGGTACTTCACAGCCCCACGAGCCCATGGAAACGGGAATTGAATGAGATCTGAAGGAGAAATATGATCATTAAGAGGAAAAATCTCTGATTTCTCCCAGTTGACTGAGTATCCAGATAGGAGGGAGTACTTAGAGACGATGTTAACGAGATCAGGAAGGGAGTCAGCAGGGTCACGAATAAAGAGAAGGACATCATCAGCATATGCCGCTAACTTGATGTGATGAGTGGAAGTGGAGATACCTTTAATTTTGGGGCATTGACGAATGGCAGAAAGAAGAGGTTCTAGGGCCAAATTAAACAATAAAAGTGAAAGTGGGCAGCCCTGACGAGTACCTCTGTGGAGTGAAAATTTGTTAGAAAGGGAGTTATTAATTAGAATTCGGGCTGTAGGATGGCGATACAAGGTTTCAATCCATTACGTGAAGAATGGACCAAAATTATACCATTTCAGGATGCGAAAAAGAAATGGCCATTCCATGCGATCAAAGGCCTTTTCAGCGTCAATGGCTAGGCCAACTACAGGATCAGGAAGAGTTTTAGCATGGGCATTGATATGATGGAAGAGGCATAGAGTGTCACCTATATATCTTTGTTTAATAAATCCCACTTGATCAGTATGAATTAGAGAAGGGATAGCTTTATTTAGTCTCAGTGACAGAAGTTTTGCCATAATCTTATAGTCTAAATTAAGAAGAGATATGGGGCGGAAATTTTTAACCAAAGTGGGATCTCTATCAGGCTTGGGAATGACGACAATAGTAGCTTCAGTAAAATTAAATTGTTTATCCGGAGCGGAGTAAAGAAATTCATAATATTTATGGAGGTGTGGGGCCAAAAGAGTTCAAAATTATTTAAAAAACTCATTAGTGAAGCCATCGGGACCTGGGGCTTTACCATTGGGCAGGGACGAAATTGCAGATTCTATCTCAGATATAGTTATAGGAGAGTCAAGCTCTAATTTTACAGAATCTGATAAAGACGGATGAATCAAAGAAGCAAGAAATGAATCCATCTCAGAGTCAGAGGCAGAATGTTCGGATATGTATAAATTAGCATAGAATTGTTCAAACTGAAAGGAAATCGAAGATCTAGTCTTGACCAATTGCCCCAGTGAGTCCTGAACAGCTGTTATGTGCAGACGTTTAGATTTATTTTTTAGATATCTGGCCAAAGGACGACCCATAAGGTTATCTCCCATGTAGTGACCTGAGGTCGAGATAAAAATATCACGCCTAGCTGTACACGAAACCAGTGTATTGTATTCGTATTTAAGGTTTTGGATGCGTTGTTGTATAGACGGGTCGTGTAGATGGGCAGACATGTGTTGTAACTCTAGTGTTTTGATAGAGGATTCTAAGTCTTTTTCTCTTTGCAGGGATTGTTTCTTTTTCCAGGAGGCCAATTTAATCAATTCGCCTCTAATTGAAGCTTTGTAAGCCTCCCAGACAATGGAAGGGCAGACCTCAGGATCCTTTGAATTGAATTCAAAGAATTCAGTAGTAAAGGATTCGATTTTTTCAGCTATTTCAGTGTCTAAGAGTAAAGTATTATTTAGTCTCCAAGAGGAGGATTTTTTGGTAGGAGCAGAGATGAGTAAGTGTAGAGAAACGGCCGCATGATCTGTAAGCGAGATTGGATGGATAATGGTATTCGTGAGGTCATGAGATAGAGAGGAGGATATCAGGAAAAAGTCTATTCTTGTGTATGTATTGTGTGGAGGCGAAAAGTGAGAGTACTCCCTACCTTTTGGATTGAACAGCCGCCATGGATCAACAAGTGAGAAGGTGTCTTTGAGGGCATGTAAGGCTGTGAAGGACCTGGATCTTGAAGGTTTACAAGATGATGATCTATCAACATAAATGTCTTGAACCTGATTGAAGTCGCCTCCTAATATCAGGGAACATGAACCAAATTCTATTAATGCTATCTGAAGGTCTTGAAAAAATTCTGGGTGATCCAGAACTGGAGCATATATATTAAGGAACACAAAATCTACTGAGTGCAACGCAGCATGCACCAAGCACCATCTACCCTCAGTATCTGTCTTTGAGGAATGAATGACAGGAGAGAGTTTATCGTTAAATAGTATAGATACCCCATTTTTTTTACGATGGGTAGCAGGAGAATATAGGTGAGTGGAATATCCTTTGAGTTGGAATTTCAAAGCGGCAGCTGGAGGGAGGTGAGTTTCCTGTAAAAAAATCACATCAGGGTGTTTATTGGAGATATAGTTAGCTATCTTTTTCCTCTTGATGGGATGATTCAAACCATTCACATTGAAAGAAAAAATATGTAAATCAGTCATAAGCTTTATTAATTAACACAGTGATATAAGAGATGCTACCCATGTTCGTACATAGTAGATATACAAGATGTTATATAAAAAGACACTCCTGTCAGAAAGTAAAAGGGAGAAGAAAAAGGAAAAAGAGAAGAAAAGAAAAAGAAAGAGCTATAGATGTCAGCACGCAATGCAGTCATAAAAGACCTCATTGCTGTGCGTGATGCAAAGCAGTTAAAGGGTGCTCCTGTGAGCACAGAGGTGTAACACAGATGAAACAACTAACTACCCCGCACCCACTATATTAACAACAATATATTAGTGTGCCTTTCAGAAAACACAACTAAATGCATTTACAACAATAGAGGAGAGAGAAAACAGCTTTAGCCATCAGCAGCTCCACAAGTTAGTGCATTTTTAAAGATTCAAGGAAGGCTGCTAAGTCATCCGGATCTGTATATGAAGTAGTGTGGTTGTTGTAGGTCACTTGCCCGTAATACTCTTAAAGAGTAAAAACTGGCTTTTACGAAAGCTGAGAAGTGACTTTCAAAACTTAGTTGCTAATCAACAATTACTCCAAGATATTTAAAAGAACATAAGAACTGCTGCTGCTGGGTCAGACCAGTGGTCCATCGTGCCCAGCAGTCCACTCCCGCGGTGGCCCCCAGGTCAAAGACCAGCACTCTAACCGAGATCAGCCCTACCTGCGTACGTTCTAGTTCCACAGGAACTTGTCTAACTTTGTCTTGAATCCCTGGATGGTGTTTTCCCCTACGACAGCCTCCGGAAGAGCGTTCCAGTTTTCCACCACTCTCTGGGTGAAAAAGAACTTCCTTACGTTTGTACGGAATCTATCCCCTTTTAACTTTAGTGAGTTCCCTCTCGTTCTCTCCATCTTGGAGAGGATGAACAATCTCTCTTTCTCTACTAAGTCTATTCCCTTCATTATCTTGAATGTTTCGATCATGTCCCATCTCAGTCTCCTCTTTTCAAGAGAGAAGAGGCCCAGTTTCTCTAGCCTCTCGCTGTACGGCAACTCCTCCAGTCCCTTAACCATTTTTGTCACTCTTCTCTGGACCCTTTCGAGTAGTACTGTGTCCTTCTTCAAGTACGGTGACCAGTGCTGGACGCAGTATTCCAGGTGGGGGCAAACCATGGCCCGGTACAGCGGCATGATAACCTTTTCTGATCTGTTTGTGATCCCCTTCTTAATCATTCCAAGCATTCTGTTTGCCCTTTTCGCTGCCACCGCACATTGCACAGACAGCTTCATTGACTTGTCGATCAGAACTCCCAAGTCTCTTTCCTGGGAAAATTCGACCATATTACCAATGCCTACCTAGATTCTCACTGGCTACCTATACAAGCTCGTATTCAATTCAAATTTTACTGCCTATTATTCAAAGCATTAAATGGAACTGCACCCACCCATCTAACCAACCACCTAAATCGGAACCTCTCATCCAGACAAAGGAGAACCCAGTCCCCATTTTCCTACCCCCCTTTCAAAGGAACTCAATGCAAAAGGATGTATGACTACCAACTAGCAACTCAAGCAGCAAAACTGGACCCCCTAATCTCCAACCTGCTGACAGCAACAAGTGACTTTAAATCTTTCCGAAATGAAATCAAAACCCTGTTATTCAAAAAATTTATCCAGATATCTTAACTCCTTCTTCCTTCCCCCCCCCGATATCTCTCCCCTCAACCTCTCCTCCCGTAATATTCCCCTTTAACTCATCAAAGCTTCCAGCATCCACTACGTAACCTCTCTAAAACGTAATCCTTATTCTTCTACTTATCTTTTAATCCCCCCTCACGACTCTATTATGTAACCAGCTCTTTAAATTGTAATTTTGCCTGGAAATGTCCAGTCATCTTTTGATGTAATCCGCCTTGAACTGCAAGGTACAGGCGGAATAGAAGTCAGCAATGTAATGTAATGTAATAATATATAGTATAAATGAAGAATAAAGTTACCAAAATGTTACCATCAATATTTATTCCTCTCCCTCCAACCCCCCACCCCCCATGGATATGTAAAGGTGAATGAACAAAAGGAAAGATAAGATAACTATACATTATAATTTTACAAATTTAGTCAATGGGCTCCAAACTTTATTAAATAAACCACTAAATCCCCTACACTCTGCATTAATTCTTTCATATCTGTAATTGGTGTACACGTTCACCCAACAAAAAGTATTTATAAATGATCTAGAAACAGGGACGAAGTGCGAGATAATAAAATTCGTAAATGACACCAAACTATTTAGTGGATCTTGGACTAAAGAGGACTGCGAAGAATTGCAAAGGGACTTGAACAAACTAGGGGGGATTGGGTGACGAGATGGCATATGAAGTTCAACGTTGAGAAATGTAAAGTACTACATGTGGGAAGCAGAAACCCGAGGTACAGCTATACGATGGGAGGAATGTTATTGAAGGAGAGTACCCAAGTAAGGGACTTAGGGGTAATGGTGAACATGACAATGAAGCCAACTGCACAGTGCGCAGCGGCCGCTAAGAGAGTGAATAGATTGCTAGGTATTATCAAGAAGGGTATTACTACCAGAATGAAAGAAGTTATCCTGCCGTTGTATCGGGCGATAGTGCGTCCGCATCTGGAGTACTGCGTCCAATATTGGTTGCCGTACCTTAAGAAGGATATGGCGTTACTCGAGAGGGTTCAGAGGAGAGCGACATGTCTAATAAAAGGTATGGAAAACCTTTCATACGCTGAGAGATTGGAGAAACTGAGACTCTTTTCCCTGGAGAAGAGGAGACTTTAGAGGAGATATGATAGAGACTTACAAGATCATGAAGGGCATATAGAGAGTGGAGAGGGACAGATTCTTCAAACTTTCGAAAAATAAAAGAACAAGAGGGCATTCGGAAAAGTTGAAAGGGGACAGATTCAAAATGAATGCTAGGAAGTTCTTCTTTACCCAACGTATGGTGGACACCTGGAATGTGCTTCCAGAGGGAGTAATAGGGCAGAGCACAGTACTGGGGTTCAAGAAAGGATTGGACAATTTCCTGCTGGAAAAGGGGATAGAGGGGTATAGATAGAGGATTACTGCGCAGGTCCTGGACCTGTTGGGCCACCGCATGAGCGGACTTCTGGGCACGATGGGCCTCAGGTCTGACCCAGCGGAGGCATTGCTTATGTTCTTATCTCAATAGGTATACTTTGGAGGAGAGATATGATAGAGATGTTTAAATACCTACGTAATATAAATGCTTATGAGTTGAGTCACTTTCATTTGAGAGGCCATAGGTTGAAGTTAAGAGGTGATGGGCTTCGGAGTAATCTAGGGAGATACTTTTTTACAGAAAGGGTGGTAGATGCGTGGAACAGTGGTGGAGACAGAGACTGTGTCTGAATTCAAGAAAGCGTGGGATAGGCACGTGGGATCTCAGAGGGAGGGAGAAATAATGGTTACTGCGAATGGGCAAACTGGATGGGCCATTTGGTCTTTATCTGCCATATGATTCTATGTTTCACTGACTGATGGGTTGCCATGCTTGACATGTTTCTGAGGTAGTGCTAGAAATGTAGTCCTGTGGGTACACTGAGCAGAAATGCAGCAGGATAATCAGACAGTGTGACAGATAGGGTTTCTGTCATTAAATTCTCACAGTTTTCTTCCTACCTGTAGGCTGCACCGTTCATTTCTTGGAGCCCAGCTTGATGATGTATGACAGATAATGGGCTGTTAGTCACAAAGAACTCTTTGTTGACCCAGTTTCTGAGGCTTTCTGGGATGTGTCCTAAAAGAAGATTATATATGGTAAGATTTTTCCCTTGGTATACGACAGGCATTTCTGTTCCTTGAAAATGCATTACCTGCCTAGTGACAGCAAGGCATTATGGTTAGTGTATCCTACCTACTGACAATTATGAAGGTTTGGGGGTTGAGGGACTCTTTTTAGCTGCAGCTACTGCAATAAATGCATCTGTTCTACCCGGTAAACTTTGAATTTGAAAAATTTCATTCTCGGGCTACATTGCTGAGGTCTATATATTGAAGACACAAAAAATCTGTTTATCGTTAATAGTGGTGGTTTTGTTATGAATATATTTGTCTATCTATCGCTATTATAAGTGTAATGTCAAGCTCTGCCATTGTTCTTCTGTTCTATCTGCAGCAAGGACAGCGCGTAAGATAACATTCTTCACTGATTTCCCACTCTCTTCTATGATAAGCACTTTAGCATGTAAATTAGCATGGTTACTACACTTTAATAAATACAGCAAGTTACACTAAGGACCTGCAAACATGGCATTGGTTGAGATATACATTTCTTTACTGACTTGAAAATTTCCAAGTAATACTCAATGAGAGCACCAGGGCACTTAAATACCTTTTATCTCATTTTGTGTTTTATAGTCCAACAAGGATAACTAGGAACTGCAATTTATTTGCCTATCCAAAAATTACCAGCTGCAGATATAAGACCTTTTTGGACAGGACTCTTGCATTTCAAGCAAGTAAGCAGCAGTCTTGGTGGGGTAACTGTATTGGTGGAGTTGTGTTGTCTTATGATGCATTTCAAAAAGTAATCAAGTCAAAGTTGTTTGATAAATTTATTATCTAAATGAGGACATTACTGTTAACTAAAATTTTATATTGAATTTTTTAGGAAAATTGCTGTATTTCAATTAATTGTATTTCACTGATTGTCCAGCCTTCTTCTGTGTAAATTGCCTAGAAATTGTTTGATTATGGTGGTATAGAAGAATAAAGTTGTGTTATGTTCTAATATATCTTACTGGTAAACGCTGCACAAAATTACTCTCTGCTCCATGACAGGAGTAATTTGTATACATGCTGATGTGAGAAATTAAATTACTAATGTATTTCTAATGGTGTTATTTATTGCAGGATGTCATAAAGATGATAAAGTTTACGAAAAAGGTAACATAATATATACACACACATACACGGATACACTAATAAAGTATGGTTGTGAGAATTGACTAAAATATTGATAAAAGATGTCAATTAATACAAAAAGTAATAGCACTTACTTCCAGTAGAGGAGCCGCAGCGCGAAGAGCTTTGCAGGCCGCATGGAGAAGAGGCAGCAGCGGCGAGGAGAAGGCAGAGGGCAAGAGGAAGCAGCGGCGAAGCGAGGGAGACAGCGGCAGTGAGAGTTAGCTCCGCCCACTGCATCAGCACCAGCGACATCACCCGGACTCCCCCTTAAAAGGAAGGAACCGCGGCGCGAAGAGCTTTGCGGGCCGCATGGAGAAGAGGCAGCAGCGGTGAGGAGAAGGCAGAAGGCAAGAGGAAGCAGCGGTGAAGCGAGGGAGACAGCGGTGGCGAGAGTTAGCTCTGCCCACCGCGTCAGCACCAGCGACATCGCCCGGACTCCCCCTTAAAAGGGGGGAGCTAATGGCGCGCAGCCATTTGGCACGTGGCAAAGGCGAGCGGCAAAGGAGCTCGCCTTAGCGAGAGCGCCTTTGCGAAGGGCTGGGTCGCTATGTCCAAGAGCGGGAGGGAGACTTAGAGAGCACACACAAGGCAGACTCAAGAGAGAGCACACACAAAGAAGGCACACACAAAAAGGTAAGGAAGAGCCAGGCACAGGAGTGAGCACACTAGCAAAGGGTGCCAGGACTCCTAGAAGGCAGAGAAGAATGGAAGCAGAAGGTACCCAGAAGATGTGCTTCCCAGTGTACTGCACGGACTGCCACATGTACGACTACCTCCCCTCGGGGTGGCAGTCGTATGTGTGTGGACGATGTCAGGAACTGAGGAGCTTGAAGAGCGAAGTCAGTCGTCTGAAGCACAGGATCCAGGAGCTGGAGGGACTCTACATCTCAGAAGACCCATTCCAGACAGCCGAAGACCCTTTACGAGAGAGGCGCATCGAGGAACAAGTCAGGGAGCTTGAGAAGTTCATCGAAGATGCCTACAGGAGAGTGGAGGAACAGGAACATGAGCAGCGCAAGATTGAAGAAGACGCACAGGACAGAGGACAAGAACCATCTGACACCACGGTAGGAGGTACCCATAGAGAAGTCTCACAGAAAGAAGAGGCAAGATTCCACCAGGGCCTAGAGGGAGAAGAAACGAAGAGCACCAGGGACCTAGACCTGCGACTGCAGCGGCTACTGAAAAAGGGGAAATCTGCAATCCTGGTGGGAGACTCAATCCTAAGGCAAGTAGACAGTCACATAACGGGAGGGAGAGAGGATCGGCTAGTGACCTGTCTCCCAGGAGTAAGAACGAAGTCATCGTCGACAGAATTGAAAGAATCCTGGAGGGAGCAGAGATGGAAGAGACAGCAGTGATAGTCCACGTCGGGACGAACGATGTCGCCAGGAGAGACTACAACAAAAATGCACTTACTGAACAGTTCAAGATCTTAGGAAGGAAACTGAAGATGAGGACCCAGAGGATAGTCTTCTCAGAGAACCTGCCAGTACCGAGGGCAGAAGCGAGGAGGCAGACGGAACTACAATCAATAAATGCGTGGCTGAGGAGATGGTGTGAGGAAGAGAGATATCTCTTCGTGAGAACTGGACAACATTCTGTGGCAAGAACAAGCTCTTCAAGAGAGATGGACTACACCTGAGCACGGCGGGGACTAGACAACTAGCAAATAACGTCAGAAGAGCAATCGAGCAAGCTTTAAACTAAGTAGAAGGGGAAAGCCGACAGTCAACCTGGTGTCGACGGTTCGGAAGACAGTATCCCGAGAAGATACTGAGTGGGAAAAATGCTGGGAAGACGCAAATGGCAAACAACAGGAGCTGAAAAAACAAGGGAGCCAGACGAAGCGAGAGGAGGATAGGAGGAGCGTACTACAAGAGGAAGTCAAAATGGAACAGGATGAAGGGAAGGAACAAGAGGTCAATAGGAACATACCACAAGGGGAAGACAAAAGAGACAGAAATCAGGAGTCGGCAAGTCAGGAAAGGGACAGAAAGAAAAATGAAGCACAAGAGAAAACAATAAGTAAGAGAAAATACTAGGACTTGAACTGCATGTACACAGGGCTTGGTCTTGGGCCCAATCCTATTTAACATCTTCGTAAGAGACTTGGCTAAGGGGCTTCAAAGTAAAATTATATTATTCGCCGATGATGCCAAACAATGCAACATAGTAGGCAAAAGCACAGCGCCTGACAAAAGCTCAATGCTCGACAGTATGACGCAAGACCTACTCCTACTGGAGCATTGGTTAAAGACTTGACAACTAAGTTTCAATGCCATAAAATGCAAGGTCATGCACCTAGCCAGCAAAGATCCATGCACCCTAAATGGTGAGATCCTAGCAAGGAATGTAGCAGAACGAGACTTGGGAGTGATCATTAGCGAAGACATGAAGACTGCCAATCAAGTGGAGAAAGCTTCATCCAAGGCTAGACAAATCATGGGCTGTATCCATAGAAGTTTCGTCAGCCGTAAGCCCGAGGTCATAATGCTGTTGTACAGATCCATGGTGAGACCCCATCTGGAATACTGTGTACAATTCTGGAGACCACATTACCAAAAGGATGTGCAGAGAATTGAGTCGGTTCAGTGAATGGCCACCAGGATGGTCTCAGGACTCAAAGATCTCCCATATGAGGAATGGCTGGGTAAGTTACAGCTTTAATCACTAGAGGAACGCAGAGAAAGAGGAGACATGATCGAGACGTTTAAATATATCATGGGCCGTATCGAGGTGGAAGAAGATATCTTCTTTCTTATAGGACCCACGGCAACAAGAGGGCATCAACTGAAAATCAGGGGTGGGAAATTTCATTGCGACACCAGAAAATATTTCTTCACCGAAATGGTGATTGACCGCTGGAATAATCTTCCACTACAGGTAATCGAGGCCAGCAGCGTGCCAGATTTTAAGAAAAGATGGGACTGGCATGTGGGATCTCTACATGGAGGAAGTTAGGGGGTGGGTCACAAGTGTGGGCAGACTAGATGGGCCGTGGCCCTTTTCTGCTGTCATTTTCTATGTATCTATTTTTCTATGTAATGCAAGGAGCCTAAAAAATAAAATGGGGGAATTAGAAGTCATGGCCAATAATGAGATTCTAGACATCATAGGGATCATGGAAACATGGTGGAACGAGGAAAACAATTGGGACATAGTTCTGCCAGGGTACAAGCTCTACCGAAGAGACAGGACATATCAGAAAGGAGGAGGAATCGCACTATACATCAAGGACACCATTAAATCGACCAGCGTGGACGCGACAGCAACAAATGACCAACTGGAATCACTATGGGTTAAAATACCAGGAAGGACCGGAACTCAGATAAAGATGGGACTGTACTACCATCCACCTGGGCAAACTGAAGCAAATGATACAGAAATGGAAGCCGAATTGAGGCGGGAATGCAAGTACACTAACACCATAGTTATGGGAGACTTCAACTATCCTGGGATAGACTGGAGTCTTGAAATTTCAAAATGTACAAAGGAAACGGAGTTCCTGGAGGCTGTACGAGACTGCTTCATGGAACAACTTGTCAAGGAACCAACGGAAGGGTCAGCGTTTCTGGATCTAGTCGTCAACGGGCTGAAAGGACCTGCAAAGGGAGTGAAAGTAGTAGGACCATTAGATAACAGTGACCACAACATGATCCAGTTCAAAGTGGAAGTAGGATTACCAAAGGGAAAGAGAACCAATGCAACAATGTTTAACTTCAAGAAAGGGAACTATGATGCCATGAGACAAATGGTGAGAAAAAAAACTAAAAAACAGCTCCAAGAAAGCGCAGATTGTGGAGCAAGCCTGGTCCTTATTCAAAGACACGGTAAACGAGGCGCAAAACCTGTATATACCCAGATTTAGAAAAGGATGCAAAAAGAATCAAACAAAAGACCCGGCATGGATAACCACTGAAGTAAAGAAAGTGATAGGAGACAAGAAAAGGTCATTTCGGAAGTGGAAAAAGGATAAAACCGAAGAAAATTGGAAAGAGCACAGGAAGCAACAAAAAGAGTGTCACCAAGTGGTCAGAATAGCAAAGAAAGAATACGAAGAGAGACTAGGCTAAGGAAGCACGAAATTTTAAACCATTCTTCCGATATGTGAAAGGAAAGCAGCCGGCGAGGGAGGAGGTGGGACCTCTGGATGAGGGCAACAGGAAGAGAGTGGTGAAGGAGGAAAAAGAGGTGGCTGACAGACTAAACATGTTCTTCTCGTCGGTCTTTACAAGAAAAGACACATCCAACATGCCGGAACCGGAAAAAATCTTCAGGGGAGATCAAGAGGGAACATTATCATGTATGGAGATAAGCCTCGAAGATGTACTCAAACAGATAGAGTAAAAGCTGACATCTTCGGGCCCAGACGGAATCCACCCGAGAACACTGAAAGAGCTCAGAGATGAAACAGTGGAGTTACTGCAGCAGATTTGCAACCTAACCTTGAAAACAGGGGTAATCCCGGAGGACTGGAGGATAGCGAATGTTACACCTATCTTCAAAAAGGGATCGAGAGGCCACCCAGGAAACTACAGACCGGTAAGCTTAACCTCAGTTCCGGGGAAGATGGCCGAATCATTGATCAAGGAAAGTATCAATGAGCATTTAGAAAAAAATAATTTGATGAGAACAAGCCTGCATGGTTTCTGTAAAGGAAGATCATGCCAAACGAACCTACTGCATTTCTTTGAGGGGATAAGCGAGCAATTGGACAAGGGTGACCCCATAGACATCGTATATCTCGATTTCCAAAAAGCCTTCGACAAGGTACCTCATGAGCGCCTACTGAGGAAACTGTGGAGCCACGGGGTGGTAGGGGACGTGCACAGATGGATCAGGAATTGGCTGGCGGACAGGAAACAGAGGGTAGGAGTAAAAGGACACTACTCAGACTGGAAAGGGGTCACAAATGGGGTCCCACAGGGGTCAGTGTTGGGACCGCTGCTGTTCAATACATTCATAAATGACCTGGAAACAGGGATAAAGTGCGAAGTTATAAAATTCATGGATGACACAAAACTCTCCAGTAGAGTCAGAACTGTTGAGGAATGCAAAGAATTACAAGGAGACCTGAACAAACTGAGAGAGTATGCAAAAAGATGGCAGATGAGCTTCAATGTAGAGAAATGTAAAGTTTTGCATGTGGGGAAGGGGAACTCAATGTACAGCTATACGATGGGAGGGAGGGTACTGGAGGAAGGCAGCCTAGAAAAAGACTTGGGGGTATTGGTGGATAAAACAATGAAGCCGGCGGTGCAATGTGCAGCGGCCTCAAAGAAAACGAACAGAATGTTGGGCATAATCAAAAAGGGTATCACTACCAGAACGAAGGAAGTTATTCTACCACTGTATCGAGCGATGGTGTGCCCACATCTGGAGTACTGTGTCCAATACTGGTCGCCGTACCTTAAAAAGGATATGGCGATAATCAAGAGGGTCCAGAGAAGAACGACAAGGATGATAAAGGGAATGGAAAACCTTTCATATGCTGAAAGGTTGGAGAAACTGGGGCTCTTTACCCTGGAAAAGCGGAGACTTAGAGGGGACATGATAGAGACTTATAAAATCATGAAAGGCATAGAGAAGGTGGAGAAGGACAGATTCTTCAGACTAACCGGACCAACAAAAACAAGAAGGCATTCAGAAAAATTGAAAGGAGACAGATTCAAAACGAATGCTAGGAAGTTCTTCACTCAGAGGGTGGTGGACACCTGGAATGCACTCCCAGAGGAGGTGATAGGGCAGAGTACAATATTGGGCTTCAAAAAGGGATTGGATGACTTCCTGAAGGAGAAGGGGATTGAAGGGTACAGATAGAGGGTAACTAAACAGGTACTAAATGAATAGGGAATAAACAATTTAGGTAAAGGACCACTTACAGGTCACAGACCTGGGGGGGCGCCGCGGGAGCAGACTGCTGGGCACGATGGACCCCTGGTCTGACACGGCAGAGGCAATGCTTATGTTCTTATGTTCTTAACACTGTGTGCATATAGCAGTAAGAATTATTGCTGAATCAGAAGAGGGGAGGGGGGTATTCCTGGGATAAGTATTTGATACCGTATGAACACAAGAGTTGATGGCTCAGCATAACTCACCATAAAGGCTATTGTTTAAAAGATTAGCCAGAGGATGTCACGTGAGGAGAGGAGTAATGGCCCAAATATGGGCAATTGTAAATAGGGTCGGAGGTCTAGAGCAGTGTTTTTCAACCTTTTTACACCCATGGACCGGCAGAAATAAAAGAATTATTTTGTGGACCGGCACTGGTCCGCGGACCAGTGGTTGAAGAACAGTGCTATAGAGCCCCCTTCAGTTAGTACCAAAATAATCGAACAACAAGCACTAAAACAGAAAAATAGGAAGGGGGGACTAACATTTCTGTTCTGCCACAAAATCTTGGTGCAACAGGATTAAGGAAGGGAGGGAACACAAAAGTAGCCAATCAGAAGCCTGCCGCCATCAGCCAATGAGCGACGGGCTCAAAGGTCAAAGCCCAGTTTAGCTGCTAGTCTCGCGTGACCTTCATTAACGGCAATTGTATTTCACGTTTTCTAGGGCTCCCTGTGTGTAATGTAGTCGTTTTCTGGCGCCACACACAACATGTTAGCTAGTCTCGTCGACTGGCAACATCGTCCACGACCACATGCGATCAGCTCCTGACGTCAGAGCTCGTTGCCGAGAGAGCATGGCGGTTGTGCTTTCCTGCAGCTGGGCTCTTTGGAAGAGGAACCCGAGTCGTGACTGTGACTAAAGCGGTCTGTGAGGGCTCTGCGGAGACGCCCTGTCCAGGTGCTACTCCCTGAGGAGGAGGTGGTCAAGCCAATCAGAAGCCTGCCGCCAGCAGTCGGCAGGAAATTTAACTGCCAACTCGATCTCAGCGGCCCTGCACGGACCGGCAGAAATTTTCTGCACACCAGCACTGGTCCACGGACCGGCGGTTGAAGAACAGTGGTCTAGAGAATAAGAGTAACCACCCTTCTCTTCTCTGGGAATCACATACCATAACTGCCAAAGACTAACCCCCCTCTATTACGAAACTGTGATAGCAGTTTCTAGTACAGGGAGTTGCGCTGCTCCCGACACTCATAGGAACTCAATGAGCGTCAGGAGCAGCACAGGCCATTCAGCGTGGCTCCCTGCGCTAGAAACTACTATTGCAGTTTCATAAAAGGAGGCCTAAGTCTGCAGCCTAGGAGTACTTCTCGACTCTTAACTTATCACTTAGGAGCCATAGCTCTCAAGTGATCTCCTCGTTCTACTTTCTCCAACAACTCTGAAAAATATGAAACTACTTCTCCAAACCTGACTTTGTCCAACTTCTCTATGCCTTCATTCTCTCCTGAATGAAATACTTAACACACTATTCAATGAATTGTCAGCAAAAAATCTTCAGTGTCTGCAATGTGTCAAAAAGGCAGCAATTAATATAATAATAATAATAATAACTTTATTATTTTATACCACCATAACCAAAAGTTCTAGGTGGTTTACACTAAAAAAAAGCTGGACAATCAGCGAAATACAATAATACAAATATTTGTAAAATAGAATTCAATAATAAAACTCACTAAATAATAAACTTATCGAACAAAGTGGTCTTAATTAATTTCCGAAAACTGCAATAGGATAACATAGCTTGCTGAATACATTTACCTAACCAAGATTGTTGCCTACCAGCTTGAAATGCTAGGGTCCTATCTAAGAAGGTTGGATAAGCAAATAAGTAGAAGTTTCTAGTTTCTCTATATGGTCTATGCAACACAAAATGAGGAAAAAGGTAAGCGGGAGACAATCCCGATATCAGCTTAAAGCAGATACAGGAAAATTTGAATAATACTCTTGCCTCCAAAGGCAGCAATGCCTGTGATACAGTATCCCAAGCTCTGCATGAAATGGGCTTAAGGTGGTGACTAATGCAGCTGTTATAGGAAGTGCGGTTCTTCACCTGGCCTGCCTTCCAGCCCTCTTAAGAGCTCAGCAGACCAGGCCTTTTCCTGCCGCAGCACAGTGAAGGGGAAGGGAGATCGAGTCGTCCCCCTTCACTGCACCAGAGGGCACAATGTGGTCGGCGGTTAGCCCTGCCCTCAACAGCTGGTTCTTCACCTGGCCTGCCTTCCAGCCCTCTTAAGGGCTCAGCAGACCAGGCCTTTTCCTGCCGCAGCACAGTGAAGGGGAAATAAAGCTATTGGAACACCCGAACGAGGCTGGAATAGCCTGACTAACCACTATTTTTCCTCCGCCCGACACCGTTCGAACAACAGGGATCTGCCCTGCCTTTGCTCGCTTTCGAGCCCTGCTCTCCTCCAGCCCATCCAAGGGCCGCTGAAGACTTTGCAAGCGTGATCGGGCTTGTCTCTGCCCACCTCTGCATCTGGCTTCTCTTCAGCCCATTGAGGGCAGCCGTAGACTCCAGATTATTCCACAGATGGAACTTTCCAATCCACATCGAGCAAGATGAGACCTTCCTGCAAGAGCACCTCCCTTTCTTTCCAAACTTTGGGATATCTATAACCAGATCTTTATCAAGTTGCTCTGATTGTGTTGGAGGTCTATAGACAAAATAAGCACATATGTGGATAGAAGTTCCATCTCCTTTCAAGGTTATGTCTAATCCATGGTCGAGTTTATTTTGTCATTTTTGAAGGCCTGAGAACCTGCAACTATCGGGAGCCCTCAGGAGAGGCGTGCGAGCACCGCTCCGCCCCCCCCCCCCCCCCCGAACCAGCAGGGAGAGAGAAAAAAGATTTGCAGCACCAGGCCGACATCCAGTTCAGGAGCCCCCAGGAGAGGCGTGCGAGCACCCCTCCCCCGAACCAACAGGGAAAGAGAAAAGATTTACTCAATTCGCTACTGCCTTCCTGCCTAGGACCGACACCTAGCTCAGTGTCTCTAATTCGTTAGGGCCACGTACTATATTCCTTGACTCTCACTTGTGGCCACCCCGATCAGAGCACTATCTTTTAAAGTTCATAGATTTATACTTCGTATCTGCCCACGACTCTTATTTCATACCTGTTCATAGACTTTTATTACATACCTGTTCTTAGCCTTTTATACCACTTCTGCTTTTAGATTCATATTGCACATCTGCTTATGACTTACACCTCATATTGCATAGACCTATATTCCGTCTTATAGATCTGTTCATAGTCTTTTATATCATACCTGCTCATAGTCTTATTTTGTACATCTGTTCATAGACCTATATTCAGTACCAGCTCTCAAGCCCTCAGATTCTTTCTTCTTATCTGCCCATGAGTCTTTCGTATTTGCCCACCTTCCCTTAAACATCTGTCTCCCCTACTCCCCAGCTTCTCCAGCCTGCCCTCCCCCCTCCCTCTCCCAGTCCAGCCTCCCTTTTTCGCCACCCTATCTGTTACCCCAACATGTCTACCCTCATTCACAAGCTCATTGCCTTTCTCCTCCTCTACTTACTTAGCACAAGAGGCTGGATTACAAAAGCTTTAGCCTTCGAACTTATACCAACCTACATTGCATGGACTAGAATCCCAGGACCTGATAAATTCCTCCGCTCCCACCGGCTCGTTCATGACGTCACAGAAACAGGCCCTTTCCCCATCCCTGTGATCAACACTACCCGCCACCCACCCAGACCAACACACAATAGAAAATGATCCCTAAAAAATTTACAACGTACAGAACCTTCGCCCCTCCCAGAACAATCCACTCTTCCTGGCACCTACCTGAACATTCGCTCGGTTAAAAATAAGGCCCAACTCTTCAAAGATTGGCTGAAAGAAACCCATCTAGACATTGTACTTCTAACCGAAACATGGCTCATTTCCGACCAGGATGCCATCATAGCGGATATTCTCCCACCACATTACAAAATCATCCCCCTCTCAAGAAACACTAAAAGGGGAGGTGGCCTGGCCATCATTCTCCAAATCCTAGATTCCAAATTAACCAATGACCTGGAAATCCTCACCTGCAAAATCTCCAAAACTGACTACATTGATAACCTTATCGTCAAGCTATTCTACATACCCCCTAATAAATGGAATCTAGCAAAAGAAGACTACTACGAATTCCTTCTTACAAACTCAGCAGCCGGCACCCACAACCTCTTAGCAGGAGACATCAATCTACATCTTGAGCAAGAAGAGAACCCCAATGTTGCAGATCTATTCTCCTTCCTCACATCGCTAGGCTTCAACAAGCCCCCCCATACCACAACACACAATAAAGGCCACTAGCTTGACCTGATCACTTTCCTTTCCAACATCCCCACTACTCCCAACATAAGTCTCACAGAACAAACTTGGTCTAACACCCCTTGGTCCGACCACCTCCTGTGTCATTTCGAACTAGCCTGGCTCAAAAAACAACCAGTGGCATACACTATATCAAAGCAATGGAGAAAGTCCTAAATAACCAAAGCAAACAAGTCAAGGACTTGAAACGTTGTCACAGAGGTAAACTTGAAGAATTCTCTTAAGTTCTCAGATGCCTGCGTTAGCTATAGCATAATTTTATAAGCCAACTTATGCAGGAAAGGAGGTATCTTTCATTGAGCTACAGAGTTTTCAATTTAAGAATTTATCTATTTTTTAAAGGTTTTTTCTAATGCTATGTGCAAATTAAAACATTATGCATAAAAAGCAACTGTAAAACCGGCCCAGTTTCAGGGCTTCCTCAGGGGTCAAAGCAATATCTGAAATATAAGAACATTAAATAAGAATACATGCAAATCTATTTTGTAGACAAACTAATAAAGCCCACGGATACTTACTGAGCTGTTTAAGCCCAAACATTCAAATTGAAAAAATGGCACTGGCATCCGCCACACGCCACGCATGCGCTTTAAATATTATTCACAGCTGATAGTAAAGCTAATCGCGCATGCTTAATGTTGTCCCACAATGATCTCTAAAACCACTACCTGTCATTTGTGTTTGATTCAATAACAAAAGCTGGAAAAATGTGCTGGAAAAATTTGAAAAAATGAACTAATTAAAAGAACGAGCTCCACTGATGTATTAAGTCCCTTAGGTTTCAGCGCCATTTTTTCAATTTGAATGTTTGGGCTTTAACAGCTCAGTAAGTATCTGTGGGCTTTATTAGTTTGTCTACAAAATAGATTTGCATGTATTCTTATTTAATGTTCTTATATTTCAGATATTGCTTTGACCCCTGAGGAAGCCCGAAGTCGGGTGAAACGGGGCCCGTTGGGTCTTGATTAGCAACATAACACCGGCAGTGACAATACACGCTTAAAAGCTAAGTGCCGGTTTTTCAGTTGCTTTTTATGCATAATGTTTTAATTTGCACATAGCATTAGAAAAAACCTTTAAAAAATAGATAAATTCTTAAATTGAAAACTCTATAGCTCAATGAAAGATACCTCCTTTCCTGCATAAGTTGGCTTTTAAAATTATGCTATAGCTAACGCAGGCATCTGAGAGCTTAAGAGAATTCTTCAAGTCTACCTCTGTGACAACGTTTCAAGTCCTTGACTTGTTTGCTTCAAAAACAACCAGACAGGAAGCCCACGCCCAACCATACAAAGACGATGACCTGGACAAGAGAAAAAATTAATCCAGCAGATTTCTGGTCACATTACACCCTCATTTCTAACTCCGACCCTGACCCCAACTTCCACCTAGACTGGAAAAACTTCAGCAACCAACTCCTAAACACCATCGCCCCCCTAAGACTTCGTAAGAAAACCCCTCGGCCCACAAAAACAGCTGGTTTGATGCGGATCTCTTAGCCATAAAACGCGAAGTACGGAAACTAGAAAGAACATGGCGTAAATCAGGGACTGACAACGATAGACTCAACTGGTGACTGAAAGTCAACGAATACAAAAGACTGATCAACGAAAAACGCAGTAAACATTACTCCCAACTAATCAACTCCCCTTCTCTAAACAGTAAAGCACTTTTTAGAATAGTCAACTCCCTTCTAGACACAGATTCACACAAACGCTCCAGTTCAGACCTCCCACCCCCCGCTACAATCCTAGCAGACCATTTTGCCAACAAAATTCACACCTTAAAATCGTCTCTTATAGCTCCCAGCCCTGAGCCAATATTCAACTTTCCTGCAGCAGACACAGTAGGTTCAATTACAGACATGACCTGGTGCTCCTTCAAAAGCCTAGACTGGAACCTTTTTCTCAAACTCTACTCAAAATACGCTAACTCCAACTGCCTATTAGACAATTGCCCACCCACCATCATGAAATCCGCCCCCCCCCCTCATTCAAAGCCGAACTCTTCAATTGGGTCTCACTATGCCTGTCCACTGGTCACTTCCCGACTGAACTTGGCCACATTCTTGTATCCCCCCGCCTTAAAAACAACAAGGAACCCATATCCTCCACCGCCAACTACAGACCCATCGCCAACATACCACTCTTCCAAAAACTCATGGAAGGCCTTATTAACTATGACCTCATGAATTACCTAGAATAGTTCAACATTCTTCATGATTCCCAATCCGGCTTCCGCACAAACCACAGCACAGAAACTGTCTTAGCTGCTCTGACCAATTACCTCCTCCACCTGTTCTCACTGGGCAAAAGCGCCCTAGTACTCCAATTCGACCTAAGCAGCGCCTTCGACCTGGTCGACCATGAGACTGTAGGAGCTGTGCCTAGTCCTGAGCACATGGTAGAACAGTTCTTAGCGCATGGCAGAACAGTGAGCGAAGCAGAGAGTGTGATAGCAGGAAGGAGCGGAGAGAGGAGCAGAGAAGGCGGTGCTAGCAGAGGAAGAGGCGAGAGCTAACTCTGCCCACCCCCGATGTCACCAGCCAAACTCCCCCCATAAAAGGGGACGAGCCAACGGCGCGCAGCCGTTCGGCGCGCAGCAAAGGCGAGCGGCAAAGGTGCTCGACTTAACGAGAGCGCCTTTGCGAAGAGCCTTAAGAAGAGCCTAATCTTTACCCTATTCTTTATATGCAAATATATTTTATTGAGCTCAACAAAATCAGCAAACAAGAAACAATCCAAGAACAAGCATGCTCAGCATTTTAAATAACAACCTCCAATCCCCACAAAACACAGTCCCCAAAGGGAACCCCCCACCCAACACAACCCAACCCAAAAGAAATAACCCCCCCCCTCAGGGTCCTCCTTCCAAATACAGTTCAGTCAGCTAAACAAACAATGGTCAGGCAAATCAGATATAACAAAAGAAAACAGAATACAGAAATTCAACAGTTCAACAAGCAGCTGCAAGCCAGCGGGGTCATAGTCGTCCAAAATGGTTCCCAAGTACGTTGAAAAATACGGCCTGGGAGAGAAGAAAGATCGTTCACATCTCTCTGTTCCCACATCAAGAGGGTAATAGAAACATAGAAACATAGAAATAGACGGCAGATAAGGGCCCACGGCCCATCTAGTCTGCCCACCTTAATGTCCCTCCCCTACCTTTGCCCTGTGAATAGATCCCATGTGCCGATCCCATTTGGCCTTAAAATCAGGCACGCTGCTGGCCTCAATCACCTGTAGTGGAAGACTATTCCAACGATCAACCACTCTTTCAGTGAAAAAGAATTTCCTGGTGTCACCTCGTAGTTTCCCGCCCCTGATTTTCAACGGATGCCCTCTTGTTGTCGTGGGACCTTTGAAAAAGAAGATATCTTCCTCCGCCTCGATGCGGCCCGTAAGATACTTGAACGTCTCAATCATGTCTCCCCTCTCTCTGCGCTCCTCGAGCGAGTATAGCTGTAATTTGTCAAGCCGTTTTTCGTATGGTAGATCCTTGAGTCCCGAGACCATCCGGGTGGCCATTCTTTGCACCGACTCCAGTCTCAGCACATCCTTGCGATAATGCGGCCTCCAGAATTGCACACAGTATTCCAGGTGGGGCCTCACCATGGATCTATACAATGGCATAATGACTTCCGCCTTACGACTGACGAAACCCCTTCGTATGCAGCCCATGATTTGTCTTGCCTTGGACGAAGCCTGCTCCACTTGATTGGCAGACTTCATGTCCTCACTGACGATTACCCCCAAGTCTCGTTCTGCTACCGTTTTTGCTAGGATCTCGCCATTAAGGGTATAAGACTTGTATGGATTCTGGCTGCCCAGGTGCATAACTTTGCATTTTTTGGCATTGAAGTTGAGTTGCCATGTCCTAGACCATCGCTCCAGTAGGAGTAGGTCGTGCATCATGTTGTCGGGCATTGAATCTTCGTCTGTTGTGCATTTGCCCACTACATTACTCAGTTTGGCGTCATCGGCGAATAATGTTATTTTACCACGAAGCCCTTCTGCCAAGTCTCTTATAAAGATGTTGAATAGGATTGGGCCCAAGACTGAGCCCTGTGGTACTCCACTAATCACCTCCATCATTTCGGAGGGGGTGCCATTCACCACCACCCTTTGGAGCCTACCTCCAAGCCAGCTCCCAACCCATTTCGTCAATGTGTTACCTAATCCTATAGAACTCATCTTGCTCAGTAACCTGCGGTGTGGTACGCTATCGAATGCTTTGCTAAAGTCCAGGTACACGATGTCCAGGGACTCCCCAATATCCAGCTTCCCTGTCACCCAATCAAAGAAGCTGATCAGGTTGGATTGGCAGGATCTCCCCTTAGTAAATCCATGTTGTCGGGGATCCCGTAGATTCTCCTCATCCAGGATCTTATCTAATTGGTGTTTGATTAGAGTTTCCATTAGTTTGCTCACTATCGATGTTAGACTCACTGGTCTGTAGTTTGCTGTCTCCATCTTTGAGCCGTTCTTGTGCAGTGGAATGACGTTAGCCGTCCTCCAGTCCAACGGGACGCTGCCTGTACTAAGGGAGAGGTTGAAGAGTGCGACATCTCCAAAGAGAGTAATCCGGAGCAGCACCCTCAAGCCAATTCAGCAAAATACATTTCAGGGCCACGAGAATAATCCATTTAAGGAAAGCAGCAGCTCCCCGTACACAAGGGAAATAATGAGGAATAGTTCCAAACAATAACAAAGGGGAGCGGCGAATAGTAATTTTCCAAATACGCTCCACAAATACAAAAATAGCATTCCAAAAAGCTTGAACATTTGGGCAAATCTAGAACATGTGTCCTAAGCCCGCTTCAGGAGCCTGGCAGCAGTTTCCCGAAGATGGGATAAATATGCCCTCTTTGGGGAGATGTATAAACAAAAAATCAACTTATAATGTTGTTCCCAAAAAGTGGTATACTTTCAAAAAGCAGGCAATCTGCATACAGCATGCAAAAGCACATCATCTGGCAAATCTACAGCAAGGTCACGAGCCCAAGCCTCCCGTAAAGTGGAATAGTCAAACAAAGGGGACTCATCTTTCAAATGGCGATGATAGAATTTGAGAGGGACTGGAAGTTGGGAACCAATGGTGAAAGCCGTAGATAACAGCTCGTGGCAAGAGGCATTCAAAGAACCAGAGGGTAAAGAGGAAATGTAGTGATGAATTTGCATATAAGCAAAATAATCAGTGGGCGGAAGACCAAACTCCTCTTGCAATTGCTTAGCCGTTTGCAATCAATAGGCATACAAGGACAAATCCTCGAGTGGTTAACGTCATTTCTATCTGACCGGACCTCTAAGGTCAAATTCAATGATGTTTTTTCTGAAAGTTTTACATTATCATATGGAGTCCCTCAAGGCTCTATATTATCCCCTCTTTTATTTAACATTTTTTTATCTCCGCTTATTACCACTGCACAATCACTGGGTTTCACAGCTTTCTCTTACGCAGATGACATCCAACTCATGCACCCTCTTAATCCTGAAACGGCAGAAGAAATAAAAAATATCAACGACAAACTTGATCTAATAAAAAACTGGTTAATTGACAATAAATTATCCCTGAACGCTCAAAAAACAAACAATGCTTTTTACATGGAAAAGTGACATAACTCTAAAAACTCCATTCTTACTAGATGACTCCCCTCTCGATTCTGTTTCACAAATGAAAATTCTCGGGGTAATAATCGACACGGATCTTTCATTTCATTATCATATCAGCGAAACAGTTAAATCCTGTTTTTACAGACTCCGTCTTTTACGCTCAATTTCTACTTTCTTAGACCCAAAATCTATAAACATTCTGATTCACTCATTAATTATTTCAAAATTAGACTACTGTAATTCTCTCCTAATAAACATATCTCAGAAAGAAAGGAGACGACTACAAATCATACAAAATACCGCTATTAAATTAATTTACAAAGCTAAGAAATACGATCATGTCACCCCTTTACTCATCAAATCTCACTGGCTTCCAATCTCTCACCGAATCACCTTTAAAATCTTATTCTTAGTTTACAAAACTTTAATATCAAACGAACCCCTTTTTATATCAAAAATGATAGTTCCGTATAATCCTCCGCGATCCTTAAGATCATCTTTATCTAACCAACTTTCAGTCCCTTCATTAAGAATTATTGGCACGAGACGTAAAGATATGTTTTCAGTGGTGGCCCCCTCATTATGGAACGCTCTCCCAAACTTTATTAAAAATGAAAAGGATCTTGTCTCTTTTAAAAAATTGTTAAAAACCTACTTGTTTCAAGATGCATTTGACTTATGAAATGATCTTTCTTATAAACGCATATGTTCTTAAGACTCTCTTCTCCTATTTTTTTTTTTTTTTTTTCCTTTTTTTTCCTATTTATACCTTTTTTTCCTTTTTTTCCCTATTTATACCTATTGTACTTTCCCCTCTATGTAAATCTTAACAAATAATGTAATTGTAACTTTCCCCTTCCTTCCTTCTCAATCATGTTTGTCTAAATTTGTTTTGTCAACTGTCCAAAGCAGTAAAATTGTATGTATTACCACAATCTGCTGGTTTTTAAATTGTACATCGCTTAGAAATTTGTAATAAGCGATACATCAAATGTAAATAAACTTGAAACTTGAAACTTGAAAAGGCTTAATTTTGCCATCATCATCAACCAAATGAAATACATAGTGAATCCCCCTAGTTTTCCACTGAGCAAAACTGGGCCCATCTATTCCAGGTTGGAGGAACTATTAAAGCGGAGAGGCAGAAAAGGAGTTACAGAGGCAGAGAGAGCATGTAATTTACAGACCCAGTGCCAAACCTTCCGCAAGGGAAGGTGGAGCACTTTCACAGAGAGAGATTCAGGCCCAAGAAAAGGAAGAGAGTGAAAATATGCACTAAAGTGAGTAGTGCGAAAACAGAAGAGTTCCAAAGAAGTGTTAGTGAACACTGAAGTACCCCTAAAAAGATCATTAATGTGGCGCATGCCACAACCAACAGTTAAATAGCGAAGGTTCAATAAACCCAACCTACCCCTGCACCACGGGGCCGCTGCCCTCTTATAAGGAAGACGGGGCCGCTTCCCAGACCAAAGAAAGTGCTGAACCAAGCATTCCAAACGTCGTTCGTCCCGAGAAAACAAATACAGAGGAAGGACCTGAAAGACATATAACCAGCAGGGAACAATTAGCATATTGTAAAGATGCACCCGACCCAAGAGCGAAAAGGGAAGAGATCCCCAAAATTGTAATTTATTCTGGAGAGTCTGGAACAACGGTTCCACATTCAAGCGATACAGAGTAGACAAGTCCTGAGGAATAAAGACACCCAAATATTTCAAGGTGGAGTCCGCCCAACAAAGAGGAAATGTACCCCTCCACTGGGAACGCAACTCAGGTGGAAAAGGTAAAGCCAAGGACTTATCCAGATTAAGAGAATAAAAGCCAAATTCAGAAAGAAGATCTAAGGCCGCCGGTAAAGAAGTTGCCGGCCTAGTGAGAATCAAAAACATATCATCCGCAAATGCCAAAGTCTTCAACTCAGTCCCATCAACACAAAGGCCCCGCACTTCCTCAAACCCCCGAAGAGTACACAATAAAGGTTCTAAAGAAAGAAGAAATAGCAAGGGGGAAAGGGGGCAGCCCTTTCGGGTTCCGCGAAGAATAGGGAAAGAATCGGTGCGGGTCCCATTAACTAAAAGCGAAGCCCGCGGGTTAGAGTAAAGAGAGCGTATAGCATCAAGGTAGAAACCCCCCAACCCAACATATTCCAGGGTACGAAACAAGAAGGACCAATGGACACTATCAAATGCCTTAGAAGCATCAAGACTGACAAACAGAGCCGGAATCTGATGAGAATGACAATGGGCAAGGGCAAAAAGAACCTTACGGACATTGCAGACTGATTGACGCCCTGGACAAATCCAACTTGATCCTCATGAATAAGCTCAGGAAGATGCGGAGCAAGACGGTCAGCCAACATGCGGGCAAAGAGCTTAAGATCCACATTGATCAAGGAGATGGGACGATAGGAGCCCGGGGAGTCGGCCTCCTTGCCAGGCTTCAGCAATAAAGAGATAAGAGCCTCGTTTGCATAACGCGGAAAAGAGCCCCGAGCAATAGCCGCGTTAAAGTAAGCCAACAGAGGGCCACAAAGATTGGAAGAGAGAAGTCGGTAAAAGTCTCCCGAAAAGCCATCTGGACCTGGGGCTCTATCAGTATGAATAGTTTTGATAGCAGATTCTAATTCAGCTGTCCGAAAGGGGCTATTGAGAGAAGACACTATGTCATCCGGCAAGCGAGAAAGACCGGAAGACTGAAGATAATCAGTCAATAAGTTCGGAGAAACGTCATCAGGAGTATCATATAGCCGGCTAAAAAAGTCAAAAAGCACCCCAGAGATATCAGCCGTTTTGGTCATCACCCCCCCCCCACTCGGGGTCCGAAGAGACAAGATCGGTTTCCTACTAGTCTCAACCTTAACCAAGCGGGCCATGAGATGCCCAGGTTTGTTATCAAAACGTTGGAAATGGTGTTTGTGAAAAGCCATCCAACGTTGGGAGCGAGAATGAAGTAACGAATTCAAAGCCTCTTGGGTAGATAAATAACTCTCTCGAATCTCCCTCGAGGGATGCAAGTGAAAAGACCGCTTAGCCACCCATAGAGCCCGCTCTAGATTGACAATACCGCTATGGATTCGCTTGTTGCGAGCGCTCAGAAAATAAATAATATGACCCCGAAGCACCGTCTTACCTGCTTCCCAAAACAAAACAGGATCATCCAAATGGGGAGCATTATTGGTAGAGTAATCCTCCCACTGGGCCTGCAAAAAGGTCTGAAATTCCTTGTCTTTAGCAAGATAGGCAGGGAATCGCCAAAACGGGGTCCGAAGATAATCAGAATCCAAGGAAACATCCACCCTGATCGGAGTATGGTCAGAAATATTCAGGGGGCCGATCTCAGCCGATTGGACAAAGGGGAACAACGTCGAGGACAGAAAAATATGGTCAATCCGGGACCAAGTCCCATGGGCCCAAGAAAGATGCGTATAATCACGAACCTCAGGATGCAAAAGACGCCATGGATCTACTACGGAAAGAGTATCACAAAAGTCAGAAAGAAGGCGACCCCTGGCACCCAAAGAGGCTGCAGAAGTTCCGGACTTATCTAAGTCCGGATGTATTACCAAATTAAAGTCGCCCGGGACAAGAAGCGGATCACCAGAAAAACGAGAGCAAAGCTGAAGCAAACGTTGGAGGAAAGCAGATTCCCCCGAGTTAGGGCCATACGCCACAAGCAAGAGATAAGAACGAGCACCCAAAGTGAGGCTCAAAAGCAAAGATCTCCCATCAAGAGCCTTATCCAAAACCTGCACCCCAAGGGGCGAAGATTTGCAGACCAACACTGCCACCCCCCCATGGCGTCCTGGAGAGGAAGCAGAATAAACCGCACTTACCCAGGAGCGAGCCAATTTAAGATGTTCCGCATCTGTCAGTCGGGTTTCCTGTAAACAAGCAATATCTGAACGATAACGCTGCAGAGCAGCTAAAATTTTGGACCGCTTAATTGGTGATGTAATGCCCCCTACATTCCAAGAAGTAAGTCGAAAAGGGGTACTCAGGTTAATAATAATAATAATAACTTTATTTTTATATAAGTATCGCAGAAAAGACATCAAATAAGAAAAGAAACTACCCCAGGGGCCCAGCCACCCCCAAAGCAGAAATCCCACCCTAACCACAATACCTGGTAGAAAAAACATGAGTAATACAAAGTCAAAAGAAGCAAATTAGACAAAGGTAAAGAGGACCCCCCACCCCCACCAACCCAACCCTCCCCATCCCAAACCACACCCCCTCCCACCCTCCCCAAAAACCCCAAAGACCCTACCACAAACACACACCCCAGTCAACAGACGTGGAGTGGGAAGGAAGCCACACAAAGATGTAAACAGGGCCGCCGGTCCCCCCCACCCCACAGAGCGGTGTAAATCACAAACCCCACGCACACACATACAGCAACCCAGCCGCACACCTATCACACCAGGTCCTCTCCCACGCGGACACCCAGTGAAAGAAGGAAGACCAAGGGGCAAGGCCCCAAGCATGCCTCCATGAATGACCAAACAAATAAAAGGGGGGGAACCAGCCAAGATGGAATACCAAAACCCCACTCTCACCCCCGTCAAGTACATTCACACCTAATAACCAGTCAAACTATTACAGCCCCAGACAAAAAAATCGTACCCTAATAAGGTGCAAAACCCCACTCACACAAAGAGACAGGGCACCCTCAAGAAGTCTATACCCCAGGCAAACCAAGGTAAACAAGCAACCATCAACCATAAACAAACCCCCCAGTCAAACCCCAAACACCCCAAACAACATGTGCTACCCTCCCGAGGTCGGGTCCCCCCAGCATGGCAACGAGGATGCCTAAGACCTGTAATCAGTGCAAGGGGGTGACCCAGGCCCCACCCATGCGCCTCACAGCCAGAAACAGATGAAGGAGGCTAGGGCGGATAAGCAGGGTATAAGCATCTAACAAGCAGCTAGTCAAGAAACCTCCTCCCTGAGAACCAAAGAAGTAGGTACAGTGCGGAACAGAGGACAGACCCCTCGCATAGAGGGTCCAAGGTGCACTGCCAACAAGGAGACCAGTCAAGCAAGTAAGATCAAGGAGAGGCAGGCCCCGGGCAGCACACTGTCAACGTTCAGCCACCCGGCCCGCCTAGCAGGAGGAGAAACCCCTCAAACAGTTCACAGCTCAATGCATAGGCGGTCGCAAACACTGACAAGTAGAAAAGGACCACCACCACACGCCAAACAGCGTCAGGGGACTGAGGAGGGCCCAGAATCCCCCGGTAGGGCATCCAAATAGGCCTGGGCCTCCTCCGCCGATGTATAACTCTTCTACCCCTTAGGTGTCCAAATCCTCAGCAACGCAGGATAGAGTAGTTGGAAGCGTTGTTTGCGGTCGAAGAGCGCCGAGGAGAGCCTGGAAAAGCGATGTCTGCATTCCTGGAGCGCTGGTGAATAATCCTGAAACAGGCCAACCGGGGTGCCATCATAGGTGAGGGTGTTTCGCTTCTGGCGGTAATGCTTCATTAATTCCTGCTTGTGGGCCGAGTTGTGCACTTTAAAGATGGTAACTCTGGCCCTGGTTTGGTCATCAGCCCATCTCCCAAGGCGATGGGCCCGGTCCAACCTCAAAGGCCCCATGCCTTCAGGAAGTGGCAATTCAGCATGGAGCCAAGCCTCCAGCGTGGCAAGCAGACGGGAGTCAGACACCGATTCCGGTAATCCGATCAATCTCAGATTGTCCAGTTTCGAGCGATTCTCGAGATCCTCAATTTTATCTGCTTGCCGCTGTAAAAGTTCTTTTAAGGATAGCAGGTCATTCGTCAAGGCTGAATGGGCCTCCTCAACATGTTATTTTTTCAAAAATGTGGGAGAAATTGTTCAAATAGCTGGATAGGACAATCAATGAATATCTAAAATCTCAGCTTTATTCTTTTTCTTTAAAAATGTTTTTCTTTTTCTTCATACATACATAAAGTGCTTCAACATTGTAATCATTAGTGCGTGAGTGACGAACTTCAGTGGTTATTCAAAGAGCTTCTAAACATTCATTTATAGTTCATTTATTGAGTTAAATTGGTTATAACCACTGAATAAAGGTGACCTTGTGCAAAAAGTGCTGTAGTGCTGTGCTTTAAACTCCTTCAGGTTACATTTACCCCCCAACTCGAGTTTCGAGAATTTCTTCGTCAGGAGGGGTACTAGGAGCATAAAAGCAATATAAAACATAAATTCCTAAATGAGCCGATTAACAGGTATGAAACAATTTATGTAATATTTAACTATTTAAAACAATTGTTTAAGTTTGTGGTGTAACAGAATAGAGTATGTGAGTTGTAAAAGCATTTAGTAATTTATGTTTTATATTGCTTATATGCTCCTAGTACCCCTCCTGACGAAGAAATTCTCGAAACTCGAGTTGGGGGGTAAATGTAACCTGAAGGAGTTTAAAGCACAGCACTACAGCACTTTTTGCACAAGGTCACCTTTATTCAGTGGTTATAACCAATTTAACTCAAAGAAAGACTATAAATGAACTATAAATGAATGTTTAGAAGCTCTTTGAATAACCACTGAAGTTCGTCACTCACACACTAACGATTACAATGTTGAAGCACTTTATGTATGTATGAAGAAAAAGAAAAACATTTTTAAAGAAAAAGAATAAAGCTGAGATTTTAGATATTCATTGATTGTCCTATCCAGCTATTTGAACAATTTCTCCCACATTTTTGAAAAAATAATTAGTACGATTGGGAGTAATGGCTTCATTGGGGTGGACATCCAAATCAGGCCTCACAGAAGATCGGATTTCAACTCTATTATCTCGAGACAGATTATTTGATATGGAGGAACCTGAGATACCATACACATGGGAGGAAGTTAAGAGTCTACATAAAGCCTTAATACGTACTCAATTACATTCAGCAGCGTTGGTGGAATACTGCCATGTGCAAAGAGTTCCACGTGGACTTCGTCTGTATAAGGAACCTAGATTTCAAGACAATGCTGAATTTGTCAAAAATTGGAATCAAACGTTGACAAGGTGTTCAATTGACCTGATGTTGTTATCTATAGACGCCTTGAGTCCAATCATGCAGGCGCAGCAATCAGAATTAGATCTAAAATTAGATCAATTGAAACAATGTGTTCCAGAGGAAAGTTATAGGGAATCGTATCATGAATATAAAGACAGCATGGATAAATATAAACAGTACCAATGATATCCACAATTTTTCAGGGAGAAAAATCACTGATAATCTAGAAGCCACACTAACTCATAAAGGAATCTCTTCACAGATATGGAGGGCTATGTATGTTAATGCACACAGCTTGGGCAATAAAATTCTAGAATTAGAGACTGAGATAACAAACGCTGATCTTGATGTGATAGCGATATCCGAAACCTGGTTCACAGAATCGCATGGGTGGGATATGGTTATACCAGGGTACAACCTACTTCGTTGCGACCGAGTGGGTAAATTGGGGGGAGGAGTAGCACTATACACTAAGGAAAGCATCAAAACCACCAGAATCACAGATGTTAGATACACCGGGGAATCCATCTGGGTGAACCTGGCCAGAGGAAAGGAAAAATGCCTATACCTTGGTGTGATATATAGACCTCCCAGGCAACAGGAGGACAAAGACATAGAATTAATCGAGGACATAGAGAACATCACACTGCGCGGGGACTCAGTAATGCTAGGAGACTTCAACATGCCAGATGCAGATTGGGACACACTCTCCGCGACTACGGGAAGCAGCAAAAGAATATTAAACTCCATAAAGGGTGCACATCTCAAGCAATTGGTATTGGAGCCCACCAGAGACCAGGCGTTACTAGACCTAGTTCTCACCAATGGAGATAGCGTCACGGAAGTCTCAGTAGGAGACACACTAGCCTCCAGCGACCATAATATGGTATGGCTCAACCTCAAGAAAGGTTTTCCTAAGACAAACACAGCAACAAGGGTTCTCAACTTTAGAGGCACAGACTTCAACCGCATGGGAGATTTTGTCCATCAGGAGCTACATAAACAAGCAATATCTGACAATGTGGAGGATATGTGGTCGTCTCTGAAGTCCATCCTACACGAAGCAACAGACCGATACATAAAGACAGTAAGTAAACGCAGGAGAAACAAAAGACCCCAATGGTTCAGTAAAGAAATTTCAGACCTAGTTAAACAGAAAAAAGACGCATTTATCACCTACAAACATTTAGGCAGAGAGGGGGCGAAAGAGGACTATCTAGACAGATCTAAAGCTGTCAAAACAGCAGTTAGAGAAGCCAAACTCCGAATGGAGGAAGAGCTAGCATGGAAAATTAAGAAAGGGGATAAATCTTTCTTCAGCTATATTAGCGACAGGAAAAGAAATAAAGATGGGATAGTACGCCTGAAGAAATCGGACGGTAACTTTGCGGAATCAGATTCTGAGAAGGCAGAACTACTAAACCAATACTTCTGTTCAGTGTTCACCCGCGAAATGCCGGGAGCTGGTCCACAGCTGCAGAAAGGAGATAACCAGAAAGACCCGTTTCAAGATTTCGAATTTACGCCCAGTAGCGTCTACGATGAACTATCAAAACTCAAAGTAAACAAAGCCATGGGACCGGATAACCTACATCCCAGAATGCTCAGAGAGTTAAGGGAAGTCCTGGCTGAACCATTATCTGTTCTTTTCAATCTTTCCCTAAGCACAGGAAGAGTCCCCTTGGACTGGAAAATCGCTAATGTAATCCCACTCCACAAGAAGGGCTGCAGGACAGAGACAGCAAACTACAGACCAGTGAGTCTCACGTCTATAGTGTGTAAACTCATGGAAACACTGATCAAACAGAATATTGACACAATCCTAGACGAAAAAAAACTGCGTGATCCACACCAACACGGGTTCACCCAGGGAAGATCTTGCCAATCTAATCTGATTAGCTTTTTTGATTGGGTTACTAGACAACTGGACGCCGGAGAGTCACTGGACGTGGTATATTTGGACTTCAGTAAAGCATTTGATAGCGTCCCTCATCGAAGATTACTGAACAAGCTGAAATCGATAGGATTAGGAGACACTCTAACTACATGGGTTGGGGATTGGCTAAGCAGTAGACTTCAGAAGGTGGTGGTGAACGGTACCCCATCCGAAGCATCAGAAGTGATCAGTGGAGTGCCGCAGGGCTCGGTCCTGGGCCCAATTCTATTCAACTTATTCATAAGAGATATGACGCGGGGACTTAGAGGAAGGGTATCACTGTTCGCCGACGACGCCAAACTTTGCAACATAGTAGGCAGAAGCTTGTTACCTGATGATATGACACACGACCTACTGCTTCTGGAACAATGGTCGACTACTTGGCAGCTAGGCTTCAATGCTAAAAAATGCAAGATAATGCACCTGGGTAAGAGAAACCCGTGCAGAACTTATGTACTAAATGGTGAGACCTTGGTTAGGACCACGGCGGAACGCGATCTAGGAGTGATCATCAGTGAGGACATGAAGGTTGCCAATCAAGTGGAGAAGGCTACCTCCAGGGCAAGACAAATGATGGGATGTATCCGCAGAGGTTTTGTCAGCAGGAGACCTGAAGTTATGATGCCGTTGTACAGAGCCATGGTGAGGCCTCACTTGGAGTACTGTGTTCAGTTTTGGAGACCACACTACCGAAAGGACGTGCTGAGGATCGAGTCGGTGCAGCGAACGGTCACCAGGATGGTCTTGGGACTCAGGGATCTCACGTATGAAGAAAGACTAAAGAAATTGCGGCTGTACTCACTTGAGGAAAGAAGAGAACGGGGAGATATGATTGAAACGTATAAGTACATCACGGGACGCATCGAGACAGAAGAGGATATCTTCTGGCTCCTGGGACCCTCGACCACCAGAGGGCATCCACTGAAAGTCAGGGGAGGGAAGTTTCATGGCGACTCCAGGAAATACTTCTTCACCGAAAGAGTGGTGGATCATTGGAACAGACTCCCACTCCAGGTGATAGAGGCCAGCAGCGTGACGGATTTTAAGAGAAAATGGGATACTCATGTGGGATCGTTAAGGGAGTAAACTCAGGGGGGAGGGATACTTGGAATGGGCAGACTTGGTGGGCTGTAGCCCTTTTCTGCCGCTTTTTTCTATGTTTTTTTTTTTTTTTTTTTTCTATGAACAAAAACAACTTAAAGTAAAGAAATATAGACGAGATGAGGCCGACTTCACGAAAGGATACGTTTATCCGTGGATGAACCGGAACAGCAGAACGAGACGACAACGGCAAGGGACAGCAGTGAAGAAGGTGGCCTTCAACTTATCTACAACTGATTTATCATCAGAAAGTGAAAATAGTGGGACTAATACGATCAGGAACGATAAAAGTTCCAACAATTCAAACATCCTGTCGGATTCTTTTTTACGGATTCCAACAATAGAATCAACATCAATCAAAGGAAAGCGAACAGAAACACGAAGTACCGCAAAGAACAAGAAGTAAACAATGAGTCCAATAATAAAGGGATATTCAATCTATCATCCCGTAGTTTGACAAATCAAGAGGTTGAAGTTCTAACAAAAGGACTATCATTTGTCCCCACAGTGAATTATGACGGGTTTAGCACCCGAGTCAGTTTACAGAGATTTTTTAGAACATTAAAACTTTTCAAGATCAAGTTACTCAAAATTTTTCAAGATCAAGTTACTCAACAACCAGATCCTAGTTTACCTGTAGGTTTAAAATATCATTCATCATGGATACCTCCAGGAGCACCAGATGAATCGGTAACAGCTTTTGAGAGACTAGTAATGAGAGACATTCAAAAGATGGAGTCTAAACCTATGAAGATAAGATCTAATTTAAATAACATCCAACGTCGATTTATTCAAAATTTATAAAGTGACAGTTCAATTATTATCAATCGGGCTGACAAGGGAGGGGGTATAGTAATACAAGACTATACAAAATATCAGAGGGAAGCTTATCATCAACTGTCTGATTTGAATTACTATACCCCCTTGGATCAAGACCCTACCCCTGCAATTAAGAATAAGATAGAAGTGATAATAAATACTGCCAAAACAGCAGGGACTAAATCTCAAAAAGAATTTCGATATCTTAATATAAATAATCCCAGAATTCCTGAGATATATTTTATACCCAAAGTGCATAAAAATCCAATAGCCCCTCCTGGTTGCCCAATTGTTACAGGTAAAGGGTCAGTTCTGGAGCCGATATCCAAATATTTAGACGGTTATTTAAAGAAGTTTGTCCCCTTGGCTCCCTCCTATGTGAAGGACACAGCACATATTTTGCAAATAGTTGAAGGTCTGTTTCATCTGTCTGTTCCTCAAGAAGCTATATTAGTAACAGCTGATGTGGTGGCCCTATACACCAATGTACCACAGGCGGCTGCAGCGTCCATAGTAAATTCCCATTCTGCTCAACTTAATATAACACAAGATAAACAGAATATGATAAATCAATTGGCAGATATTGCTTTATTCAATAACTACTTTAAATTTGAAGATAATATTTATCTCCAGACGAAGGGGGTTGCTATGGGCTCTGCGGTCGCACCAACTCTGGCATGTTTATACATGGCCAGATTTGAAAGTACATTTGTGTATAGGTCCCAATATTACAAATACATTAAATTGTGGAAACGCTTTATCGATGATGTTCTTTTTGTGTGGACTGGTGACGAGGCGCAGTTACATTTATTCTTTTCAGAAATAAATTTATGTGATCCAAATATTAGATTTACATATGAATTTAGTAGGGAATCAATTTCATTTTTGGTTATCACACTGATTAAATATCAGAATCGCCTCGTCACCAGTCTACACAAAAAGACCACCGATAGAAATATATTACTTCAATATCAAAGTTTTCACCCGCGATTATTGAGGAATAGCATACCATAAATTTTGTGATAGAGGCTACCCGAAGAAAATTGTCAAAAAGGCTTGGAAACGAGCCAGGAGTTGCCATCGGCCCTGGCTTCTCTTACCGGGGCCACAAAATCAAGAATCACACATAGCTTGTGTATTACCCTACAGTTCTAGAAGTAATCAGATAAAAAACATTATTGTAAAACATTGGCCAGTTTTACAAGTCCATCGGGAGTTGAGAGATAACCCTAAGTTTGCGTTTAGAAGATCTAGCAACCTAGGTGAACAGCTTAAATATCGTAAACATAAACACAATCATGAAAACAGACATTTACCGCCACATCGTAAATGTGGTCATTGTTGCAATTGCAAATATGTAATGGAGCAAGATCAGATAGAAGTTCCGCATTCCAACGGAAAACAATTTAAGCTGTCTTCAGGTACTAACTGTGAGTCATCAGGGGTGATATATTGTATCAAATGCCCATGTAACAAATTGTATATCGGCCAGACGAGCCGGATGATAAAGATCCGCATCACGGAGCATCTTAGTAATATCCGATGCGCCCGGGTGACTGCCCCACTCGTAGCCCATTGGTTACAGGAATGTCACGCAGTAGAGTCATTACGCTACACTGTTTTAATACATATAGTAAAATATCAGGGTAATATAAGTAAATTATTACATTACAAGGAACAACGCTTCATATTTAACTGGAGAACATCTACAGCCACAGGTTTAAACATGGAAGTAGAATGGATTGCTCTGTAAAAGATTTACTTCCGGTTCAGAGGGAGATTTCCTGGTTAGAGGAATAGGTAATTGGAGATGATACATAAATGAGGGGACAGGTAGTGAAACGAGCCGGTATTGCTTGTCCTCCCCATGAGAGAGAGCCGATTAACAGGTATGAAACAAGTTATGTAATATTTAACTATTTAAAACAATTGTTTAAGTTTGTGGTGTAACAGAATAGAGTATGTGAGTTGTAAAAGCATTTAGTAATTTATGTTTTATATTGCTTATATGCTCCTAGTACCCCTCCTGACGAAGAAATTCTCGAAACTCGAGTTGGGGGGTAAATGTAACCTGAAGGAGTTTAAAGCACAGCACTACAGCACTTTTTGCACAAGGTCACCTTTATTCAGTGGTTATAACCAATTTAACTCAATAAATGAACTATAAATGAATGTTTAGAAGCTCTTTGAATAACCACTGAAGTTCGTCACTCATGCACTAATGATTACAATGTTGAAGCACTTTATGTATGTATGAAGAAAAAGAAAAACATTTTTAAAGAAAAAGAATAAAGCTGAGATTTTAGATATTCATTGATCCTCCTCAACATGTGCCACTTGGGTCTCCAACTCACCCGTTCGCCGAGTTGTTTCGGACAATAAAGATTCCAGCATAGTCAATTGTCCAGAAAGTTGGTCAAATCGTGCATCTAGCGCTCTAACTACAGAGGCTGACAGCGCTGCAATATGTGCTGCCAAGAGTGGGAGTTCAGAGCCCGAGTCCGCCGCCACTGCCACCATCTTAGGGTCAGGCCGCGCCGATCTCGCCTCCCGATCTTTGGCGCCGCGGGTCACCTTTCCACTCATAGTTGGGCTGCCAGGCTGCACAAAATGATCCATCAACCGCTCAAAAAGTATTGTAAGTTCAAAGTGGAAAATACACTGCGGGTGACAGGACATGGGGAAGACGGGGGGGAAAGGACACTGAAAGCATTTGTGGAAGACTGAAGGGGGAGAAGGACGCTGACAGGACATGGGGAAGACGGGGGAGAAGGACGCTGAAAGCACATGGGGAAGACGGGGGGTTCCCAGCATCTTTTAGCTTAGCAATTCCATTTTTAATCTTCCTCCTTTCACTAATATGTCTGAAAAAAATTTTGTCTCCCTTTTTTACATTTTTAGCTATTTGTTTTTCCGCCTGTGCTTTCGCCAGACATATCTCTCTTTTGGCTTCTTTCAGTTTCACCCTGTAGTCCTTTCTGCTCTCCTCTTCTTGGGTTTTTTTATATTTCACGAACGCCAACTCTTTCGCCTTTATTTTCTCAGCCACTAGGTTGGAGAACCATATCGGCTTCCTTTTTCTCTTGTTTTTATTGATTTTCTTCACATAAAGGTCCGTAGCCATTTTTATCGCTCCTTTCAGCTTAGACCACTGTGTTTCCACTTCTCTTATGTCCTCCCATCCTAACAGCTCTTTCTTCAGGTACTCTCCCATTGCATTAAAGTCTGTACGTTTGAAATCTAGGACTTTAAGTATTGTGCGGCCACTCTCCACTTTAGCCGTTATATCAAACCAAACTGTTTGATGATCGCTACTTCCCAGGTGATCACCCACTCGAACATTAGAGATACTCTCTCCGTTTGTGAGGACCAGATCCAATATCGCTTTTTCCCTTGTGGGTTCCTTCACCATTTGTCTGAGCAGAGCCTCTTGAAAGGCACCCACAATCTCTCTACTTCTTTCTGATTCCACAGACGGAACATTCCAGTCTGCAACAGCAGAACCTCCTCTTTCCTTCCAAACTTTTGGATATCCACAATCAGATCCTTATCAATTTGCTGTGATTGAGTCGGAGGTCTGTAGACTACACCCATGTAGATAGAAGTTCCATCTTCTCTTTTCAGAGCGATCCATATCGCTTCTTCCTCTCCCCAGGTCCCTTGCATTTCAGTCGCTTGGATATTGATCTTTACATAGAGAGATACTCCTCCACCTTTTGACCATCTCTGTCCTTCCTAAAAAGATTATATCCTGGTATGTTTGTATCCCATCCATGTGATTCACTGAACCATGTCTCTGTGATAGCAACAATATCTAGATCTGCTTCTAACATCAGGGCTTGCAGATCATGAACTTTGTTGCTTAAACTGCAAGCATTTGTGGTCATCGCTTTCCAGCTATTTTTCAGCGATAATCTCCTTTTTCTTATGGATTTTTGTTTCGTTTCACTTTCTGTTGCAATACTAAGAAATGAGTTGCTGATATTGTTTATGTTGCAGTCTTTACTACTATCACATCTTTTCTTTTGCTGGGGGTGGTCTCTATAATTGTCCTTCGTACATACACCACCCCCACCTTCTTGTTTAAATGGCTAGAAAAATATTGTCTAAATTTCTCTGCAAGGTTTCTTTTTCCTGCTGTATAATATGTAGCCCATCAGTGCAATATAGCTTCTTGTCCTTCCATGTATTTCCACTTAGGGGTGATCGTCAGTGAGAACGTGAAGACTGCCATTCAAGTGGAGCAAGCTTCATCCAAGGCAAGGCAAATCATAGGTTGCATACGCAGGAGTTTTGTCAGCCATAAGCCTGAAGTCATTATGCCGTTGTATAGATCCATGGTGAGGCCCCACCTGGAATACTGTGTGCAATTCTGGAGGCCGCATTACCATAAGGATGTGCTGAGACTGGAGTCGGTCCAGAGAATGGCCACCCGGATGGTCTCGGGACTCAAGGATCTCCCATACGAGCAACGGCTAGATAGGTTGCAGCTGTACTCACTCGAGGAACGCAGAGAGAGGGGTGACATGATAGAGACATTCAAGTATCTCACGGGCCGCATCGAGGTGGAAGATGATATCTTCTTTTTCAAGGGTCCCGCGGCAACAAGGGGGCATCCGTGGAAAATCAGGGGCGGGAAACTGCACGGGGACACCAGGAAATTCTTTTTCACTGAAAGGGTGGTTGATCGCTGGAATAGTCTTCTACTTCAGGTTTTTCAGGCCAGCAGCATGCCTGATTTTAAGGCCAAATGGGATAGACACGTGGGATCTATTCACAGAGAAAGGTAGGGGAGGGTCATTGGGGTGGGCAGACTAGATAGGCCGTAGCCCTAATCTGCCGTCTATTTCTATGTTTCTACCTGAAGCCTTCTTGATGACACCAGGCTTTGAGCCATCTATTAAAGTCCTCTGTGTTTTTCACTCTTTGCTCTCCCTTTCCATATGCAGGCAGTATTTCAGAAAAAGCTAAAGTCTTTACAAAAGGTTTCACGCCCTCACCAAGTTCCCGAAAAGCTTTCTTTGCTGCAAGTGTGGAGTTGTTGGCCAAGTCATTTGTTCCCAGATGGATAACAACATCAGTGTTAAAATCCTTAGTTTCTTCCTTAATTATAGCCTGTATTTGCCTAGAACTCCTGGTAGCTGAGGATCCTGGAAGACATTTCACTATTTTGGTCTCCTCGCCTTGTGTTCCAAGATTAATGCCTCTGTTGATGGAATCCTCCAACAGTAATAGTTTTCTGTTTTTGGCTTTTTTATTTGTGCTTAGAGTGCGCTTGTTCTCTTGAGTTACCTTCATTGGTTCCAGTCCCACCTCCCTTCTGTTTTCTTGAGTATCGCAGTGCACTAGTGGAGCGAAGGAATGACTCCTTCTTGTCCTAGTGGCTGTTTGGTGTTTTTGTTACTCCCAATTTCTAGATTAATTAATTAGCAGTGAACTAGATAGCGCTAGATCAGATAGAAAGACAGCAGTTAAATAATCAGTTAAATTAATAGTTAAGTTAGCGATGTCAGCCCTAGCATTGCTAGCAATCAGCAGTTTTGGTTGCCCTAACCAATGTCAGCAAAGGCCTATGGGAAATTATATCAATCTGACTCTGGAATGTTGATGCAGAATTCTTTGCTCCTGCACAGAATTCACATACATTAAGCATCCAGGCAGACTGGATTGTTTATCAAGAAGATAGGCTGCTTGAATGGGACAAAGAAGCTAGAGAGTAATACCATCTACCATGCCTGCAAGTATCACACCTTCCTTAACCATTGTTTCAAACAGTTTACAAATTCTAAACAGAAAGATACTGGGAAATACAATAGTTTCTATATTTAGAATAAGATTCCAAGCTATAAAAGGCTCCTCTCTATAACACCCCCCTCTCTTGCTCTTCTGGCTACTTTTGCTCCTCTTGCTCTCTTGTCTATCTCTGGGACCTGAAGCTTAGACCATCGCCCCCCATCCTCCTTTCTCTCTCTCTCTCTCTGTCTTTGCCTCTCCCTGGAACTTCATGCTTCTCTCTGGACTCTGTAAGGCAGGGAAGATGCTTTGCTCTCTCCTTAATTGTAATGCTTATGAATATTACTTTTCTGTAAGCCTATGTCTATAAAATATTCTTTATGCAATCACCTCTGGCTGTGCTTCTCATTTGAGTCTACTTCCTGGTGAATCTTCTGTGAAGGTATTGAACTTGGGACCTGGTGTTTGTAAGGGCGCCTAACATAACCCCTACAACCTAACATTGTGGGGGCGCTACAATCCTTACAAGCAGTAAATTAAATAGCACTAAATTGGATTCAATAGCAGATAAATCAACAGTTAAATTAGCAGTAAATCAGGTGGCACTAAATCAGATTCAGTGGCTAACTAGGCTATGCCTGTGTGGATTTTGGAAACTTACTCTGCACTTGTTGACAAGTCCAACTTGCTTTGCTCTGATTTAACTTTGTTTTAACATTGGCTGTTATTCTGCTTCTTAATGTCATCTCATCTTGCTCCCCACAGGCAATCTCCCTCTGTGCAAGCAACGCTGCCACAAAGCAGCTGCACCGGTGACTCCGCCCCCCAAAATCCTCAGTAGATTTTTCTTTAAATCTTCTGCCCTTGCGGTGCATGCTTAAGGAGCGTGTCCTGCTCCTTTATGCACTCCTTCATGCGCTTCCTCAATCTGCTTCCCTACGTTAATAGTGTTCACTTTCTTTTTCTGGTAAGTCCCTTCATAAACTTCTTCATTGACCAACTCATTCAAACAGCAGTATTTTTTCTCCAAATTGTTCTATTAAATTAATTTTTCAATCTTGTAATCCTCTTTCTGCCTCCCTTTTTTTGCCTAACGCTATGACCTCTCCAATTCCTATCTTCTGGGGCAATCAACCCCTTCAACGAACCACTTCTTGCCCCTGTCCCAGTTACCTGAAACCCATTCATATTGCCTCTTTTCACCAGCTTGTCAAAAAATCTAACAACTTCATTAATCCTAAAAATTGGCCTCTTAAATGTCTGCTCAATCAAAAACAAATTTCATTTAGTACATGATCTTATTCTTCAACACAATTTCCAAATTATCTGCCTAACAGAGATCTGGTTATCTGAGGGAGAAGAGGCCTACATCAATCAAGCATGCCCTAATAACTATAAATTTAAAACTCACTGCCGCCCAAATAAAAAAGATGGGGGCGTCGCTGTAATTTTCTATTCTTCCCTCCCTCTTAAAATGGAAAATTCCTCAACATTCAACACTTTTCCAGTTAAAACCCTACAATTCTCACTGCTAAGTAACTCGTCTCTAAGCTTCCTTCTCACTTATCTTCCACCTTCAGTCAATAAAGCTTCGCTTTCTTCTCTCTCATCTGTTATTATGGACTTTAGTATTTCTCATCTCAATCCCATCAGCCTAGGAGACTTTAACATTTACTTTGACCAGCCTAACCACCCCAGCACCTCAGAACTCTTAACCCTGATGTCGGACATCTCCCTAATTCTGCTGCTCTCATCTCCCCACATCATGCGGGTTAAAGCTATTTTAACAATTTGGATGCAACCAGAGGCACCTTCTGTCCAACACTGGTGCTCCCTTTTGATCACGCAAGCAGCCTTGGAATGTCGTAGCTTCCCAGATCTTGATTCTCCTTCAGGATGCCATTTTTGTGCGCTTTGAGAACCCTTATGGAATGACCTCACACCTCATGCACACAGCAGAATTCTGAACGCTTAACCTATAATTATGTACTGCCTTTCTTTTTTCTTTGCAGGATTGTTTGTGGGATGATGGGAAAGGGGTGGGAGTAAACAGGCAGAGAGACAAGGGTGACCTGGTCAACATTGTATATCTGGATTTTCAGAAGGTGTTTGACAAGGTCCCGCATGAACGATTACTCCGAAAAATTGCAAGCTATGGAATTGAGGGTGAAATAATCACATGGATTAAAAACTGGCTGGTGGATAGGAAACAGAGAGTGGGGGTAAATGGACAATACTCGGACTGAAAAAGCGTCATGAGTGGAGTGCCGCAGGGTTCGGTGCTCGGGCCTGTGCTCTTCAACATATTTATAAACGACCTGGAAATTGGTACGATGAGTAAGGTGATTAAGTTATTCAGAGTAATGACGACACAGAAGGATTGCGAAGAGCTAAAACGAGACAAAAACACGCTCGAGGAATGGGCCACCAAATGGCAAATGAGATTCAATGTGGATAAGTGCAAGATGATGTATGTTGGTAACAAAAATCTTATACACGAATACAGGATGTCCAGTGCAGTACTCAGAGAAACCCCCCAGGAAAGAGACTTGGGAGTACTTGTAGACAAGTCATTGAAGCCGTCCGCGCAATGTGTGGTGGTAGTGAAAAGGGCAAACAGAATGCTAGGAATGATTAATAAGGGAATCAAACAGATCAGAGAAGGTTATCATGCTGCTGTACCAGGGCATGGTGCGCCCCCACCTAGAATACTGCGCCCAACACTGGTTGCCATACATGAAAAAGGACATAGTACTGCTCGAAAGGGTCCAGAGAAGAGCGGCTAAGATGGTTAAGTGGCTGGAGGTGTTGCCGTACAGTGAGAGATTAGAGAAACTGGGCCTCTTCTCCCTTGAAAAGAGGAAGCTGAGAGGGGACATGATTGAAACATTCAAGATACTGAAGGGAATAGACTTAGATAAAGACAGGTTGTTCACCCTCTCCAAGGTAGGGAGAACGAGAGGGAACTCACTAAAGTTAAAAGGGGATAGATTCCGTACAAACATAAGGATGTTCTTCTTCACCCAGAGAGTGGTAGAAATCTGGAACGCTCTTCCAGAGGCTGTTATAGGGGAACACACCCTCCAGGGATTCAAGACAAGGTTAGACAAGTTCCTGCTGAACCAGAACGTACGCAGGTAAGGCTAGACTCAAATAGGGCACTGGTTTGACCTAGGGGCCGCCGCGTGAGCAGACTGCTGGGCACGATGGACCTCTGGTCTGACCCAGCAGCAGCAATTCTTATGTTCTTATAAGTAAGGGATCCCTCTAGAGTTTGCCCCCTGAGATGTTATCCCTGGCACTGTGCGATCCAACGAGGCATCTAATACTTGATTAAAATCACCGGCCAGAAACAGGGGCTGGTCTTGGCGATCCAGCAAAAGGCGATTAATGTGTTCGAAAAATGAGTGGTCATAAAGTATTTCTTCACTGAGAGGGTGGTCGATCATTGGAATGAACTCCCACGGCAGGTGATTGAGGCCAACAGCGTGGCAGATTTCAAAAATAAATGGGATATTCATGTGGGATCTCTAATGAGGTAAGGGCAGGGAGTGGTGAGCAAAATCAAGGAGAAGGGTCACTAGAGTGGGCAGACTTGGTGGGCTTTGGCCCTTTTCTGCCGTCATTTTTCTATGTTTCTATGTGTTAGGAGCATAAATATTAAGAATATTGCAATTATAGATGCCAATCTGGACTCTCAGCAAAAGGTAGCGACCCAAAGGGTCTTGAGCCAGCACTTGAACCCTGTGTGGGAGTGATTTACAAATTAAAATCGCCACTCTGGCCCATTTATTTTGGGAAGATGTTTCAAACACTGACCCCACCCAAGTTTTGCATAACTTTTGATGCTCCACTGATGTTGGTCAAGTCTCTTGTATACATGCAATATCGGCTTTAAATCTATTCAATTGAGCTAAGATTTTGGTACGCTTTATCGGGGAAGTTATAATGGAGACATTCCAGGATAGAAGCCTTAAAGAATTAGTCCCACTCAAAAGAAAAGAAGATATTAGGCGTCTTCAACTTATTCAAAACATTGCAATAAAAATCATCATGAGCTCAAAAAAATTTGATCATGTCACTCCTTTGCTGAAGAATGCACACTGGTTACCCATCCTCATCGGATCACTTATTAAATTGCTCTTTTAACTTTCAAAACTCTACAGACTAGTGTTCCCACATTCATAGACAAACTTCTAATTCCATACGATCCCCCAGAACCCTAAGATCTGCCTCACAACATACTCTTAATGTTCCATCACTAAAAATAATTGGCACCCGTCAGGCTTCTACCTTTTCAGTCACTGCTCCTTCAATTTGGAACTCTCTCTCTCTATACATCAGAACAGAACAAAACATGAATAAATTCAAGAGTAGTTTAAAATGCTTTCTTTTTAAAGATGCTTACAACTGATTTATCCTTTTTAAATCATCTTTATCTTTATTTTATTTTTTTCTCTTTCTTGCAATCCCTACCTTGTCATATCCCACTGTTTCTATCCATTTATGTTCTCTTTTCTCATAAATTGTAGTTCTCACCTTTTTTCCCTTTTTGTTTTCTTGTCCTCTTCCCCTCCAAATTTGTTTGTCTCGTATGATTATGTTTATTTGTAGTCTGTTCCCTAATTAATATTTTTAACAACTTTTACTGTACAACGCTTTGAATTCTATGGTTAAGCCTTTAATCAGATTTTAATAAATCCTTGTTCTGTACCTGCTAACTATGAACACAAAACATTAGATTGAAAGTCCCGGGTGACCAGCCTCACCCAAAACTTCACCTTCAACAAACACCCTAATGCAGCAGTGAAAAACATATTGTATCGCATCAAATATTGGAAATAAAAATACAGGATTGACTGTGAAAACACAAGCTTACCACCCCTATCCCCCCTCCCCAACCCTCGGTGCCCCATGTGAGCCCCAGCTCCTTCCCCCCCAACCCTCCCACCTCGGAATGACATACCTCGTCTCACTATCAAGAGAAGAGTGTATGTGATCATGCTCCCCTGCCACCCCAAACCCCGGGTCAATAATCAGACGTCAAACAAGAATTATTCCTATAACCAATCATAGAAAACTGAGAAGTGTTTCATGAGACCAATTCCAAGTGTCTCATGTTAAACAGTATACCGTATAGTATTACTAACAGGGAAAAACATAGTACAAGCCTAACCTGTTATGAAGGCAACAGCCTAAATGTACAAGTATCTCACTATCCAAGGAACCTCAGTCTCTCTACACGAGAGAGACACAGTGGATGAAAACAGAAAATCCACATCAGGGTCAGTAAGACTATTCAGGTATCTTGAGCCGTAGATTCCAAATGCATGTTAATAAATGTGTCAGCTTCCGACAAAGTAGTGAAAGTCTTCTAAACTCCATGCCAAAAGATCCAAAGTATAACAGGATAGATAAACATGAAACTGATCTTTTTCTCTGCCAGCTTACCACACAAAGAATAAAAAGGACTTCGTTTCTCCATCAGAGCAATGGAGTAATCCTGAAATATACGGACAGAAGAGCCATCATACGACAAAGTGTCCTTAAGCGGTTTGTACTTTTGTAGGATTTCCACCTTGTGATTATAATTCAGGACTTTAATGATCACCAGTCTCAGGTACGTTTCCCTCATTTGTATTCTCCCCAACTGGTGAGCGCATTCAAGCCTAAGAGGCCCCAGACCTTCCCGGAGCGGAAAATTAACTGTGAGTCAAATTTCCAACTGTTTTAGTAAGGAAGAATCAGCCACCGTTTCTGGTATGCCAAGCAAACGGAGGTTAGATCTACGAGACCGATTCTCTAAATCTTCAATGGGATCGGTCTGAATTCTTGTGAGCTGCTCTAACACTTCGAGCTTCTCTGCGTTGTTGGCCTTTTGGTCATCCAGTGTAGAGACTCTTGCCTCCAACTTCATAGTACGGCGGGTGGTGTCCGTAAGTAGCGATTCTAGATGTTGCAGTTGCTCAGAGAGTCAATCTAGTCCTGACTGCATTACTGTCATAACTGAACGAGTGATATACTGTAGGGCCTCTACCAAAAACTGACTGACCTAAGTACTTGTGCCAGGTGGCTAATTGTCATCCACAGCATGGTTGCATTCCCGATCCTTTTTTGTCAATTTGGTGGTCATATCCACATTAGAACAGGTAATATATTTTCCCATGCACTGAAAACTAGTAGCAGTCAACACAATCGATGGTCTAATCGGAATAATTAAGTCAGAAGTATAGCAAATTTGACCCAGGGCCTGGGAGCTCAGGCATCTCACATCTGTCCCGGCTTACCGCATCACGTGACCTCCGAACTATCCATAAGTTATAAATCCTTGTTCTGTACCTGCTAATTTAGAACTAACAATTGTATCAGACCATATAGCTACATTGTCTATATCTCATCTTTTAATTATTATGTATATTACATTAATTGTCTGTAACTCATTTGTTCAATTATTGTTACTTTGTAACCCATTTGAGCTCTATGGGGAGGATGGGATATAAAATTAACTAACTAACTAACCAACCAGAACGAGGCCTGGACCACAGTGAGAGAGGCCTTGGATCACCAGATTGAAGCCTGGAACACAGTGAGAGAGGCCATAGGATCACCAGATTGAGGCTTTGAACACAGTGAGGTCATAGGAGCACCAGGATGAGGCTTAAAATAAAGTGGGAGGCTGAGAGTGAGTAGGGGAAGTGAGAGAATTGTAGAAGAATAAGAATGGATTGTAGGAGGGGTGAGGGACAGAGGTAGAAAAGAAAAAATCATGTAGAGCAGAAGAGATTAAAAAAAAAAAGAGAGAGGAAGAAGAGTGATAGAGGAGAGGAAAGTAAATAATTTTAATTAATAGGGTTATCCAATGGCTCCAGAAAAAGAAGGATGGATTGAGACATCCATGTTTTACTTCCATTACTTTCAATAGAAGTAAAATTCGGATGTCTCAATCCATCCTCCTTTTTCTGGAGCCATATGGTAACCCTCTATTAGGGTTAACAGATGTCCAGATTTACCTTGACATGTCCTCTTTTTAGAGGACTCTCAGGGTGTCTGGACGGCTTTCTAAACTGTCGGGAGTATGGCCTTCTCCTGTCCCTCACCTACCCCTCCCACTGAGCCTGATGCAGTTGGCCTGTCCCGGAAGCTGACTCTCTGCAGCATCCCATCTATGTGGGATCAGGAAGTTGCTGCTGAGAAGGTTCTGGGGCATACCGACAGCAGCAGGCTCACCTTGCTGATGCTGTCAGTTGCCCCAAAGATTAAATTTCAGTGGAGAATGTAGGTGGGGGACAGGAGAAAGCCATACCTGACTCCAGGGTGGGATGGGGCTGCAGAGAGAGAGAGAGAGAGAGAGAGCCTGTGTCACCAGATCCTGTTGGAGGAAGGTTTGGAAGGAGAGAGAGATAGAGAGAGAGAAGCACCTGCAGGGAGGGGGGTTGAAGGGGGAGAGAGAGAAGCACCAAAAGGGTACAGAGAATGGTAAGGGGGACTAAGGTAATGGGTGAAGGGTGGGGCAAGGCAGGGGCAAATGATGGGAGGCAGGGGCGGGGCTGGGGGTAGGGCAGGGACAAGACTGGTGGAAGGCAGGGATGGGGCAAGGCTTCATAAATACGAGAGTAACCCTAGCTATGTGCATATGCGCCTCTGTGATTCACAGCAGGCATTTATTTCTCAAGCTGCTGCCCCCAGACAAAACAACAGCATTAAAAAGTCACCCGGACCCCTAAAAAAGCCCTAGAAAAGAGGATATGTCCAAAGAAACCCTATATCAGAGCATTGCACTCTCCTTGTGGCATCTCCCTGAAGTAAACTTACTCAGAATTAAACGGTTTGTTCTGCTCCTCACCTGAAAGCGCTCGGCGGAGTTCTGTAGCAGCGGCTTCTCTCATTTCCAGAGATGCTTGTTCACTGTACCACGCTGTGTGGGGTGTGCAGATTACATTGGGAGTATCCTTCAGGGGGCCCTGGGCAAAACTACCAAAGGAATGAGAAGGATGAATACAAACTCCAAAGATGAAACATCTGTCATGTAGATTTTAAGCTTTCAGATTATCTATACAATAGATACTTTCGATAATCAGTTTTACAAATTGGTGAAATGTAATGAATACCCCTCACCCCCATCATTCTGCCTTCTTGATAGCTTTATGGCATTACTTTCCTTGCTTTCTTGTGACAGCTTCCAACATTTCATTTCCCCCCAGAATTGGTCTGTTTTCTTGACCAACAAGCTGATCAAGTGCCCTTCTTCATTCCTGAGAAACATGATCAGACTGACTCAATGTAAAAGTACAAGTCGTCACAAGTTGAAGAGCAAAATGTTAACTACCAGTAAGTTTCAGTCAGCATTCATGCAGTTTGAATACAGGCAGATTTATTTTCTATGTATACTTCCTCAGCTCTGTCAGGCCAGGTTGAATTCTGAGCAAAACACCTGAAACGCTACCAGCACTGCTTCTTTTTATCTGGGTAAAGTTTCTGCACATGAAGGTGGCAATTCTGAAAATTGTCACTTCATGTCAGGAGCCACAAATGGGTGTGTATAGTGTCAGTTCTATAATGGCTTCAGGGTACACTTAAGCTGTTATGGAATAGTAGCCGAAATCCACTGTAGGGTGCCTAGCTGCAACTGGGTGTGCCCAAATGTGCCTTGAAACATGCACAACTGATAGTATTTTATAAGTTGTATATGTTGCTAGGTGACACCCTCATGACACGCCCAGGCTCCTCCTCTACAGTTGTGCACTATGTGATAAAGCACCTATGCGTAGAAAAGTCAATTAGTGATGTCATCTATTAGAGCACGTGTAAGACGCCTACCGCTAGCTGCCCTTTACATGATATGCCAAGCTCCTCTAGCTGTACAGTTGGACCTATTACATCCTCCAGGTTCACCTAAATTGACTTTACTTCCTCCACATCATTACCTTGGCATGGCTATGTTTTTATTTACTTACGGTATTTATAATCCACACAATGTATAAAATTATACATACATAATTAAAATATAACACACATGGGCCAATATTCACACCACAAGAAGCAGCCAGGCTAAGTCCCATGGTCAGCAGTGAGCCAAAATATTCAGTACTAAGCTGTTTCCAGTGACTGTCATTGACTATCTGGGGGGGGTTTTGACTGGTGCTAAGTCAACATTCACTATTAGCCGGTTAAGCTAATAGCAGCCAAGGATAGGCCTGCCATTGTCATCACTAGGGGGCACCCTAGTAGGCTTGTCCTGGTCCTAATGCTTTCACTGGAGCTAAGGATTGATTGAGTGGAGTCTACCTTTCTGTAGCAAAGAGGACTAGTCCATACCTGTTGGAAGCAGGAGGGGTGCTCCAGCGCAGTCAGTCTTCGGGAGTAGGAGGAACCGCAAAGTCCTCCTGCTCCTGCTCCTCCGAGGTGCCATGACACAATGCCAGCCTTAGGTGCCTCAACCAATCAGGGACTTCCTTAGGCTCAGCAGGATGGCATTGCATCATGGCACCCTGGAGGAGCAGGAAGACTTTGCAGTTCCTCCTGCTTCCAAAGACTGACTGACTGCTTCTCCAGCACCCCTCTGATGCGCAATTTGCACTGCCTGGTACGATTCTAAAGGTCTTTGATTTTATCCCACAACTCACATTTTCCTTTGCATAAAGCTTCCAGCTCTTGTGTTCCCACTAAATCCTCGCCATATCCATCCAGACATTTCTCCACTTCGTCTTGTTGGCAGATAAGTTCCACCATATCTTTCTGCATACCGTTCACCAATTGGGTTATGTCCTGCCACATGGTGGACATCTTGTTTTTAATATCCAACAAAAGTTGGGTAATGGAGGCAGTGGCAGCACCAGAGTTCTCTGAGCATCGCTCGCGGGTTTCCCAGTGGCTGGAGGAGACACGTTTGGTTGCTCCGTTGTCCCAACCATGCACTCCACATGTGGGGGACTGGAGGCCTTCTCTTTTGACAGCCCTGCTTTGCTCTCCATATAACGGAAAGTCTCCAATTTCCACCAGGTCGTCATACCCACCAGGGCACCCTTTCTGCAGTCAATCGGTGGCAAAATGATGTGTTATTGGGGCTTTCTAGGCAAAAATCAGCACTGCTCCAATGGAACTTTGTTCAGAGGCAGCTCATGACATCACTTCCTCCCCTCCGGTTTGTTTTAAATCTACTACTTAGTAGCTTAATCGCATGTTACCTAGTCCTAGTATTTTTGAAAAGCGATTCACATCTACCCTTTCCACTCCACTTATTTTATAGACCTCTATATCACCTCTGAGCCATCTCTTCTCCAAGCTGAAGAGCTCTAGCTGCTTTAGCCTCTCCTCATAAGGAAATTATCCCATCCCTTTTATCATTTTTGTCGCCCTTCTCTATACCTTTATTAATTCTGCTATATCTTTGAGCTACAGCGACCAGAACTGAACACAGTATTCGAGGTGCGGCCATACCAGAGAGCGATATAAGGGCATTATAACATTTTCATCTTTGTTTTCCATTCCTTTCCTGATAATTCCTAACATTTTATTTGCTTTCTTAGCAGCCACTACACATTGAGCTGAGGGTTTCAATGTAGCCTCAACAATGACACCTAGATCCTTTTCCTGGCCAGTGATTCATAACGTAGAACCCAGTATCACGTAGCTATAGTTTGGGTTCCTCTTTCCTACATGAAACTTCAATTTTGGGCCCTTACTGTGCAAATGAAACTGAACGAGTCCAAACAAAACTACTTTGGCTTTAGCCCAAAATTAGATCAACTACCTTCATTGCCTTCTGGATCTTCACCGCAGAATGAATTAAGAACATAAGAACATAAGCAATGCTGCTGCTGGGTCAGACCTGAGGTCCATCGTGCCCAGCAGTCCGCTCATGCGGCGGCCCAACAGGTCCAGGACCTATGCAGTAATCCTCTATCTATACCCCTCTATCCCCTTTTGCAGCAGGAAATTGTCCAATCCTTTCTTGAACCTCAGTACCGTACTCTGCCCTATTACGCTCTCTGGAAGCGCATTCCAGGTGTCCACCACACATTGCGTAAAGAACTTCCTAGCATTCGTTTTGAATCTGTCCCCTTTCAACTTTTCTGAATGCCCTCTTATTCTTTTATTATTCGAAAGTTTGAAGAATCTGTCCCTCTCTATGCCCTTCATGATCTTGTAAGTCTCTGTCAGCATAGCTATTGCTAGCAATCAGCATTTTCAGTTGGCATAACTCAGCAAAGGCCTATGGGAAATTATATCAATCTGACTCTGAGATGTTGATGCAGATAGATCACATCCAGGCAGACTGTTTCATACAGCCCTAAAGACTGTTTCAAATAGCCCTAATTAAATCATGATTACAAATCAACTTGCAGCTAAGAGGGGCGAAGAGGTGCTAAGAAGATGTGTTAATGTCTGATGCTTAGGATGGACAGCTTAGGATATACAATGGGTCCAGGTGCACAGATAACTAAGATTAATCAGAAACTATTGTCAGAGGCAAACTGGAAATTACATTTGACTTCAGCCTATTCTTCTTCTGTCTAGCACAAGTTTACTATGGATGGGGATATTTAACTTCTATTGAAGCTCAATAGATTCAGTTTTTTAGAATAAGTTTGCAAATTATAAAAGCCCCCTCGCAACATCACCCTTTTCTTCTTGTTCGTCTTGCTCTCTACCTGAAGCTTGGGACATCACCCTCCCCACCCCTCTATTTCTCTCTCTCTCTCTTTCTTTGTGTGCTTTCTCTCATTCACAAGAACACAGAAGCAGTCTCTGTAATTGTAACTTTTATGAATCCTACTTTTCTATAAGCCTATTTCTATAATATATTCTTTATGCAATCACCTCTGGCCGTGCTTCTTATTTGAGTCTACTTCCTGGTGAATCTTCGGTGACGGTATTGAACCCGGGACCTGGCGTTTTGTAAGGGCGCCTAACATAACCCCTACAAACCTAATATTGTGGGGGCCACTACAATCTTTACATTTTGGGGGCTCGTCTCGGTCCTTCCTGACGATTTCATCTGGGTAAGTAGAATTCCATTTTTTCTTGTATGCACTGTGCAATAGGATTATTGGCTGCATAAGACAAGGTGAGAGATGGTATTTTCCACTCAAAAGGCCTTGTGCAGTATAGACAGAGTGAAATAGAAATCAAAAGACCTTGGAAAACCCTTAGATTGATTGTACTTTAGACTGGATGACACACTGGTGAAAAGTTCCAGTAATATTGTGGGGTTTTATACTTGGTGAGATTTTACTTTTCAATAGTCTTTGTATTTTGATTGATAGATAGAGTGAGATAGAAATCAAAAGATCTTCTGGAACCCTTAAATTGATTTAGACTGGATGACACAGTTGTGAAAAGTTCCAGTAATATTTTGGGTTTTATATTCGGTGAGATTTTACTATCTAAAGTCTTTGTAGTTTACCTGTGCCAGTTTGCATTTTATGCTTTGCTATTATAGGCTTGCTAGAGTGTGTTGCATGAAAGAATATTTGAGCTGCTCTGAAGAAAAGCATGTTCCAAAGTTAAAACAGTCACTCAATTAAGACACTGCCACATCTGTACTAATAACTTTTTATTTTTTATTTTTTTTTACCTTGTGCTTTTAATTCTATTTCTTGTCAGTCTCTGCCCTGGTGAAAAGCCCAGTGCAGACTGGAGCTGGCAGCTGACACCTCTGCTCTTCTAACAGATTTCTTATATTTTTTTCTGCTAAACTTCTGCCTGTAAATTTCAGGTAGTAACCTTTGCATTTAAAGTGTGGGCATAAGTGTATTCTTTATGCCGGTGACCCTTGCCTAAGATGCTTTACCTCATTTTTCTACCTATTACTAAAGTCTCCTTCTTTCATAAGTGGGAGCACTTCAATCTCAAAGGCTACACACAGACAGGGACATTTAGAGCAAGGACCATGCACCAAGGCAGACTACAGCCTCAAATATAAACCCTTTTGATTTTCAAGAACTCACAGATATTATACACGAATATTTTGACAAGAAAGGAGGTCCATATGAGGGTAATTTTCAGGAACACACATGGCACGATATTCAGAAACAAATGATTAATCATTCTCAGGAGTTTAGAAAGAAAACAAATAAACGAAAATGCCTTTTCATTCAGGGCTTCTGTAGAGGAATTAGTAGCCTAAGACAAGACAATACTGACTTGAACACTCAGTGTCATCAGCTGTCCAAAAACTTAGATGAGGCACAAATTAATATATCCATGCTAAGAACCCAAATTGTTCAAGCTACAAATTCCTTTTTAGCTGTAAATGAACAATTAGAAGAGGCCAAGGCAGAATTAAAGTATTTAAAGTCAAAATGTTCCTCACAGGGACAGATTCATGCTGTCTCCTCACAGATTCTGCCGTCTGCACTAGTGCCACCTTCACCCTATAATCCATGTAGTCAGTTTATAGAGAAACAGAACACAGTTTTTGTAGCAGGTCAGAGAAAAGGTAAACTAGCTACAGATGTAGAACAGGAAGAAGAACCGACAAATGAAGATGAGGAAAATTCATTACCAGGCCAGAGCAATACCAAAAGTAGCCCTATAAGTGACACAGCTCCAGTAACAGTAGTACTGCAGGGACATATGAAAGATAGTGACATTGAAAGAATAGTGGAGAAAGTGGGCCCTAAGCCTTTTAACATAAATGAATGGTGCAAATGGGCTACTGATATACTGATTCACTGGGGTCTAGGGAAATACAAAAGGAACAATGCAGATTTTGATATGCACCTAGCCCTGGGTCCACATTATTATAAATTTGGATCTCTTGTTCATCCATACCAATTTGTAAAGATGGGCATCGAATAACTATTTCGCTGCACTTCCCTGCAAGTACTTATAACTCTCACCCCTGCCAACCAATACACTAGAGCAGTTTGCATATAGGGTGTGGGTAATAAACGCTGTACTGCATGAACATTGGCCCAATTCTACAGATTATGGTCAGAGAGAACATAAATAATTTCTATTAGAATTATTATCCCCTGAGATTACTAAACACCTTCTGTTGTTTTCGGAGGACCCTAAAGCTACCCCTTTTGACACTTTACTGCTCAGGATTGGGTCTGTGTGGAAGACCCAACCAGCTCACATTATTTCAGTATCGGAAGCTAGGAAGTGGCATGCTGAAGGAGCACCCCAATATAATAAAACACCACACACAGGAAATAGAGGGCATGGCAGAGGTAGTTACAGAAATTCCTCCACTTACATTCCCTTCCATGAACTCAGAGACCAAAAGGAAAAATTTGAAAAAGAGAAAATTAAATGGGAACAGGATAGACATACAATGCAGATAGAATTGGACAGAGTAAAAAGTGATTTAACAGCCAGGAAAAACAGTGTTAGTGCATAGGGCTGTCCTGACTCTCTGTGTCCAAATACCAAGGTGACTCAAGCCTTCACAGCCCAGCCGGACTCCTTTCACTTACCTGTGGACTCACTTCTGAAGACACAGGATAAGGGAAAGAAGTCAGACTCAGAATTCAGCTTGAGGTATGTGGCACCTTTGATTTTGGACACTTGCGGCTGCCCCAATGTTAATACTACCATAGAGGGTCAGGATAAATTAACTTTAATTGATACAGGTGCCAGAATCAGTTTTACAGATAGAGCGCCTCCTACTGGAGATCAGAAAAATATGGAAATTTGTGAGATTCAGGGTCTAAATGACAAAGCTTCAAAGTGTGTGTCTATCCCACAAAAGGAACAAATGAAAGATATTGTAGAAACTACTGCCAGCACGAGTGAGAATACAGGCAAATAAATAGTTGAGGTGGCTGGTCTTGCATTGGGTACAGGAATTCCAAATACTTCTAAAACTTTGGTTCATGAGGTTATTCCTGTGCAGTTAGCCACACAGTGTTGCCTGCCAGTGCAGCACCATGATCGTAGTGTAACTCACTCAGAGGCTGCAGATCTTTCAGTTTGGGCACAAGATTGTGGGAAAAGGTACACTAAAATTTTGTTTGAGGCCGAAGATCCTCAACCACAAACACAGCATACAGTACTTCCTCCAGCAACAGAACTAGTATCTAAACAATTTGCAGCTCTACACTCTCGAGGGACGCAGGGAGAGGGGAGACATGATTGAGGCGTTTAAATACGTCACCGGACATATAGAAGTGGAAGATAACATATTCCTTCTCAGAGGCCCCTCAACCACAAGGGGGCACCCGCTCAAACTCAAGGGCAGGAAATTTCACGGCGACACCAGGAAGTATTTCTTCACGGAGCGAGTGATTGATCAATGGAACAAGCTTCCAGTACAGGTAATCGAGGCCAGCAGCGTGCCAGATTTTAAGAATAGATGGGACGCCCATGTGGGATCCCTACGTGGGTCAGGGCAAAACATTGGCTAATCTTAAGGGGAGGGTCTATAGAGTGGGCAGACTTGATGGGCCTTGGCCCTTTTCTGCCGTCATCTTTCTATGTTTCTGTGTTTCTAAGATGGAGGAGAGGGGTCTGAGTGGACCTTTCTCTTTAGCATATGGCTCTCCAGCTTGGTCAGATGCTAAATCAGGGAGCTCCATTAGACTCACTATAGACTCTTGGGCCCTAACTAAGATTTCAAAGCCTGTAGCACCAGTGGCAGCCTTTTACTCTGACATTACTGTGAAATTTAATCCTAAATGTGCATTTTTCTCTGTCCTAGGAATGACTAATGATTTTTGGAATTTGCCCCTTGCCTCTGAATACCAGGACGCGACAGTGCAGACAAAAGAAGACAAATCTAGCCTGCACCTGACTTCTGCACCGCAGTGCCCACTCCTCAGACTGCAGTGGGACCCAGGTGGCAGACATGTGGTCCAGGTCGGCTTGAATGGAACATGGATGAAGTTTGCTCTAAGTGACCTTGAGGATGCTGCTAATTTAAAATGTTTTTTCTTTTTCTTAGCAGCAGTTCGGATATATACATAGCCATCCCAGACCAGTTTTGGCACAAAGATATTTCTAATGTATTCCCTGTGGCGTACCTAGGGTATGTGGCACCCGGGGCCCATCATTTTTTGACACCCCCCCCCCATGTAAAAAAATATTTTTTGTAATAACCATGAAAAATAAATGATCATAATAGAAACAGGCATTGAAAATTTTCTTTTATTGAACCTCATATATCTGGCTTCAGATCCAATTTCAGCACAGAAACTCTCCTAGCCTCCCTTATGGACACAATCAGACAACACCTCAGCACAGGGAAAAAAATGCTCCTTATACAATTAGACCTAACCGCAGCCTTTGACCTAGTGGATCACAATATCCTTCTGCAAATTTTGGACGCAATAGGTATCTCTGATAAAGTATACGCTTGGTTTGAAGGCTTCCTAAAATCCAGAACCTACAGCGTAAAATCAAACAACGTAAAATCAGAACCTTGGGCAAACCCCTGCGGAGTACCACAGGGTTCCCCACTATCACCCACCCTCTTCAACCTATACACTGCCTCTCTCGGAACACATCTGAACAATCTAGGTATAATTACCTACAGCTACGCGGACGACATTACCATCCTCACACCTTACGATCAACCTAAACCCACCATGCCAAACATCCTACACAGAATACTTAATACAGTTACGATCTGGATGAAAGATCACAAACTTAAACTCAACCCAGACAAAACCAAACTCATCCTATTCGAAAATGACAAAATCCAAACCTCAAAAAATTTAGAAATCAACTCTATCAACTACCCCATCCAAACCACCATAAAACTACAAGGAATGACCTTAGACAGAAGCTGTACCATGCAACCACAAATAAATAATACAATCCAGAAATCCTTCACAATCATGAGAAATTTGAGACAAGTCCGGAAATTTTTTGAAAGAAATCAATTCCAGCTTATAGTACAATCTCTAATCCTAGGACTGCTAGACTATTGCAACATCCTATTCCTCCCATGCCCTGCTACTATGATCAAACAACTTCAAACAATCCAAAACACAGCCTTGAGACTCATCTTCTCATTAAGAAAATTTGACCACATCACAGAAGCTTACATCAACTCACATTGGCTACCAATCCAAGGAAGAATACAATTCAAATTCTACTGCATGCTATTTAAATCCCTAAACGGAGACAGTCCTTCCTACCTGAATAACCGCCTCAACCAAGCATCCACACTCAGACACAGAAAAACGCACTCCCCATTCATACCCCCCCCGATCAATGAAGTAAGAAGATCAAAACTTCACGATGGCCTCCTAGCCACTCAAGCCGCAAAAATGGATACCCGAATTTCCAAACTACTGATGACCACATCAGACTACAAGACATTCAGAAAAGAAATAAAAACAATACTTTTTAAGAAACTCCTAAATCAGCCCTAACTTCACCTAATTTTACCTCCATGTACACAATTTACTGTAAACTGTAATTATCCTTACCTCGAAACTACCTAACTGCCACTCTAATGTATCTTCAATTCCTACATTGTAACCCCATTTTATAAATCTTTTTGTAAGCCGCCTTGAACCGCAAGGTAATGGCGGAATAGAAATCCCTAATGTAATGTAATGTAATGTAATATATGTAACCATTATTCCAAACATAACATAAATTATGTCTGAATTGCCATGACATCAGAAGTACATATGGAGTAGTTGCAGGTGATGCTTGGGACAGTTCTGATTGTGTTAGTTCGGTTTTATGTGTTTTTTGAATAGAAGGGTTTTTATTTCTTTTTTGAAGGTTTTGTAGTTTGTGGTGGTCAATAGGTTGTAGAGTTGGGGGTCGAGTGTTAGGAGGTTGTCGAACAGTTTTTTTTCTTTTGACGATTTTGGTTGGAGGGTGTGTGAATGGTGCGTGAGTTCTCCTATGTCTGGTTGAGGTGGATTTAATTATTTAGCTGAAGAAATTAGTAACCCCCCCATTCCACACATATTAATTCTCTTCCATTTTTGTTCCCATTCTAAAAAAACACTGATAAGTTCCCAGAAAAAAAATACATTAAAATAAGAAGTGAAAACAAAGGCCCCTACAGATGAGAACATAACATAAGAATAGCCTAACTGGGTCAGACCAATGGTCCATTATGCCCAGGTCACTAGTACCTGGTCAAAACCCAAAGAGTAGCAACATTCCATGCTACCGATCCAGGGCAAGCAGACACTTCCCCCATGTCTTAATAACAGACTATGGACTTTTCCTCCAGGAATTTGTCCAAACCTTTCTTAAAATCATCAACGCTATCTGCTTTTACCATAACTTCTGGCCACTTCATTTTTAAGCTTAGATCTTTCCTTCCAAACAGAGACCTTGCTAGATGTCAAATACAGAAAGAACAAGGTAACTTCACAAGGACTTAGCTGCACAGGAAATGTGAATCTCCTCATACACCCACCATATAGTGCAAAAATGTGCAAAGGTCTGGTTTTTTCTTTCGATCACTACATAGCCTAATGCCACACAAACAGCGCTGTTACAAACATATTCTGAAGTTCAATGCTAAGGTTAACAAAGTTTCCTTCCTTGGACCACAAGGAGATACTGACAAACCACTGGAAGAGATTCCAAAACAACTACCCAGGCACAACACCCAAAGACCCACTCAGTGTGTGAACCAGTTGAGTGGAGTGGACTAACTGGGGGTGAAAATGGGCCCGGAGTTTGCTCAGCAGAATTTCCCAGACCACCTCTTCCTCTCAACACATTGACATGCTGCCACCACCACCACCATTAGGAACACCTCACCGGGTAGGCCAGCAATGCTTATAAACTTTATAAAACACATTATTATATTTTCTTATAAAGCACATATTTTAACTGAACTCTCTGACATCCTCAGCCTTGCCATTCACAAAAATAGAAGGAAGAAAAGTTCCCGTTTCCTGCTGTCTCATGTCCCCGGCCTATACAATATTTTTCTTCTGCAGACCCTTCAAAAGTCTGACCAAATCCTCGTTTCACTTGCATTATAAAGTACTGAGGATGCCATCTCTCCCCAATCCCAGGTCCTAAAGTCTAAGACAGTAGAGCAAACTAGTGCTGCCCGATTCAAGAAAAATTTTCGATTCGATTCAGCCTATTGAATTGGTTTTTCGATTCAACTTTCCTGCCCAATTGGGTGTTGTGGTTTCTTTCAAACATCCTGGTGGGTTTATTTTATAGCTTTTTCACCCCCCTTTGGCTTCTCCTAACTACACTGGCGCTGTGGTGTAAGTAAAATAAAGAAACAAAAAGGACTTTTCCTCTCTCTGTTAAATCCTAGCTCACGTTTGCAGTCTAACACCAGCTCTGGCAGGACACACATTTCAAATCTGACATATTGTAATCACAAAACTGAAAATAAAATTAGTTTTTCTACCTTTTGTTGTCTGGTTATTTTTCAAATCTTGTTGGTTCAAGGCTCTGGTTGTCTTCTGATAACTTGCTTGCCATGGTCTCCTTCTTCCTTCTTTCTGCATGCTAACCATCCATCTGCCATCTCTGCCCTCCCCATTTCCCTTCCCTCCCCAGGAGGTCTGGCATCTTTCCTTTTTTCGTTTCCCTCCACAGATCCATCTTTTCTTAACTACCCTTTCATCCAGCATCTCTCCCTCCTTCCCCACTACCCCAGGGTCCACCATCTCTCCCTTTCTTTTCCCAATTACCCTCCTATCCAGTATCTCTATCCCACCTCCACACCATCCCTTGTGTCCAACTTCTCTCCCTTTCTGTTCCTTCCCTCTCTAAAAACCATGGTCCATCATCTCTCTCCCTCTTCTCTATTTTCAGACCCATTATTTCTTCCCACCCAAAGTCCGGCATATGCGTGTCTCTTTGAACCCCCCATTCCCTCCGTGTATTTCTACACCAGGGCCCCCCTCCCTGAAGGCCTGTCCCTCCCTTAAAGGTCTGCATCCCACCCCTGAAGGCCTGCACCCCCCTTGAAGGCCTGCCTGTCCCCCCCTTGAAGGCCTGCCTGCCTGATCCCCTTGAAGGCCTATCCCCCCCTTGAAGGCCTGTCCCCCCCCTTGAAGGACTGCACCCCACGAAGGCCTGTCCCCCCTCTTGAAGGCCTGTTCCTCCCTTGAAAGCTTGCCTGCCTGTCCCCCCCTTGAAGGCCTGTCCCTCCCTTGAAAGCCTGCCTGCCTGTCCCCCCCTTGAAGGCCTGTCCCCCCTTTGAAGGCCTGCCTGCCTGCCGGTCCCCCCCTTGAAGGCCTGCCTGCCTGTCACCCCCCCTACCCTTAGAAGGCCTGCCTGCCTGCCCGCCCGCCCCACCCCGAAGGACCACTTGCCTCCCTGGCCTCCCTGCACCATCTACGAAGCAGCCCGCAGCAGGATCGCAATGCCAGCAATCCCTGTGCTACTTCAGCGCTGCTTCCTCTGCCGCGATCCCACCTCTCTGACGTCAGTGGAGGGGCGGGACTGCAGCAGAGGAAGCAGCGCCGAAGCAGCGCAGGGATCGCTGGCATCGCGATCCCGCTGCAGGCTGCTTCGTAGGTGGTGCGGGGAGGCCAGGGGGGTGAGCGATCCTTCGGGGGGGGACTGAACGCCAAGGCCAGGAGCACCCCCTCAGGGCTTGCACCCGGGGCGGACCCCCCCCTTGGTACGCGCTACTGTGTATTCCAAGGATCCTCTTTATCACTGCAGAGATAAAGACGCTCCAAACAGCCATTAGCTTTATGCCTTTTCTGAATATGAGATGGTTATGATATGCATTATTTGTACTACTCAGGTGTTCATCTTTGCTATGGAAGTGGCGAAGAGGGAGAACAGAGGTGGAGGGAGAGCAGAGGAGCCAGAGGAGGACCCAGGAACAGCTGAAGCGGCGGCAAGGAGCGGGTAGCGGCGAGAGAAGGCTCCGCCCACCCCTCCACGTCAGCACAGCGTCAGCGCCCGGACCCCCCCCTTTAAGGAAGGGAGCCCCGGCGCGAGGACTTTTGCAGGCCGCGTGGAAGCGGCGAGGAGAAAAGAGGCGGAGGGAGAGCAGAGGAGCCGGAGGAGGACCCAGGAACAGCTGAAGCGGCGGCAAGGAGCGGGTAGCGGCGAGAGAAGGCGCCGCCCACCCCTCCACATCAGCACAGCGTCAGCGCCCGGACCCCCCCCTTTAAGGAAGGGAGCCAACGGCGCACAGCTGTTTGGTGTGTGGCGAAGGCGAGCGGCAAAGGCGCTCGCCTTAGCGAGAGCGCCTTTGCGAGGGAGCCTTAAGAAGGAGCCAGCAGCAAATTCAATTCAATCTTCTTAAATAACTTCTAAAAAAAAAATATATATATATATATATTCTATTCTCATTCTTTTTCTCTCTCTACTTTTCCACCTAGATATACGCCGGGCACACTCCAACGCACCAAGGAACTTTAGGCACGAGGAAAGAAAATGGAGGCAGCAGAAGCCCAGAGAAGCTTTCCAGTGTACTACATTGAGTGTCACATGTATGACTACCTCCCTTCCGGGAGGCAGGCTTACATGTGCAGTCGATGTCAGGAAATGGTTAGCCTAAAGAAGGAGGTTGGGAGACTGCAGATCAGAGTCCAGGAGCTGGAGGGACTCCACACCATAGAGGAACCGTGGGAAATTGAAACAACTGAGGATACCACCAGAGAGAACCACATCAACGAGCAGGTCAGAGAGCTCGAAAGATTCATCGAGGAGGCCTGCAAGATGGTAGAGACACAGGATCGCTAGCTTTCCAGAAGGGAACCAACAGATGGAGAGAAGGACCCACCAGTAGCCGGGGGAGGAGGACCTTGCAGAGGAACCAAACAGGAGAAGGAAGGATTGGAGGATCAAACCACCGACACGGACCTGAGACCCAGGAAGCAGCTGAGAAAAGGGAAATCTGCAATTGTGGTGGGAGACTCAATCCTGAGAGAGGTGGACAGTCACCTAGCAGGAGGCAGAGCAGATCGCCTAGTGACATGTCTCCCAGGAGCGAGGACAAAGGACATCTCTGACAGAATCGAGAGAATCCTGGAGAGAGCTGAGACGGAGGAGACAGCAGTGATAATCCATGTCGGGACCAATTACGTCAGCAGAAGGAATTTCAACAGGACTACACTGACCGAGCAGTTTAAGACCCTGGGGAGGAAACTGAAGCTGAGGACAAGGAAGATAGCCTTCTCAGAGATCCTGCCAGTACCGAGGGCAGATGCGAGGGGGCAGATGCGAGGAGGCAGATCGAGCTGCAAGCAATAAATGGATGGCTGAGGCAATAGTGTGATGAGGAGGGTTTCCTCTTTGTACGGAACTGGACAACCTTCCTGGGGAAAAACAAGCTCTACAGGAGAGACGGACTGCACTTGAGCTCGGCTGGGACGAGGATGCTGGCACGCAACAACCAGACCTGCATAGACATGGCTTTAAACTGATAACGAGGGGAAAGCCGAAAGTTGACCTGACCTCGACATAGAAACATAGAAACATAGAAAAAAGCGGCAGAAAAGGGCTATAGCCCACCAAGTCTGCCCATTCCAAGTATCCCCCCACTGAATTTACTCCCTTAAAGATCCCATGTGAGTATCCCATTTTTTCTTAAAATCCGTCACGCTGCTGGCCGTTATCACCTGGAGTGGGAGTCTGTTCCAATGATCCATCACTCTTTCGGTGAAGAAGTACTTCCTGGAGTCGCCATGAAACTTCCTTCCCCTGATTTTCAGCGGGTGCCCTCTGGTGGTTGAGGGTCCTATGAGCCAGAAGATATCATCTTCTGACTCAATGCGTCCCGTGATGTACTTATACGTTTCAATCATATCTCCCCGTTCTCTTCTTTCCTCAAGTGAGTACAGCTGCAATTTCTTTAGTCTTTCTTCATACGTGAGATCCTTGAGCCCCATGACCATCCTGGTGGCCGTTCGCTGAACCGACTCGATCCTCAGTACGTCCTTTCGGTAGTGTGGTCTCCAAAACTGAACACAGTACTCCAAGTGGGGCCTCACCATGGCTCTGTACAACGGCATCATAACTTCAGGTCTCCTGCTGACAAAACTTCTGCGGATACACCCCATCATTTGTCTTGCCCTGGAGGAAGCCTTCTCCACTTGATTGGCAACCTTCATGTCCTCGCTAATGATCACCCCTAGATCGCGTTCCGCCGTGGTCCTGATCAAGGTCTAACCATTTAGTACATAAGTTCTACGCGGGTTTCTTTTGCCCAGGTGCATTACCTTGCATTTTTTAGCATTGAAGCCTAGCTGCCAAGTATTTGGCCATTGTTCCAGTAGCAGTAGGTCGTGTGTCATATTATCAGGTAATAAGCATCTGCCTACAATGTTGCAAAGTTTGGTGTCGTCAGCGAACAGTGATATCCTTCCTCTAAGTCCTTGCGTCATATCTCTTATGAATAAGTTGAATAGAATCGGGCCCAGGACCGATCCCTACGGCACTCCACTGATCACGTCCGATGCTTCGGATGGGGTACCGTTCACCACCACCCTCTGAAGTCTACTGCTCAGCCAATCCACAATCCATGTAGTTAGAGTGTTTCCTAATCCTATCAATTTCAGCTTGTTTAGCAATCTTCGATGAGGGACGCTATCAAATGTCTTACTGAAGTCCAAATATACCACGTCCAGTGACTCTCCGGCGTCCAGTTGTCTAGTAACCCAGTCAAAAAAGCTAATCAGATTAGATTGGCAGGATCTGCCCCAGGTGAACCCGTGTTGGTGTGGATCACGCAGTTTTTCTTCATCTAGGATTGTGTCAATATTCTGTTTGATCAGTGTTTCCATCAGTTTACACACTATAGACGTGAGACTCACTGGTCTGTAGTTTGCTGTCTCTGTCCTGCAGCCCTTTTTGTGGAGTGGGATTACGTTGGCGGTTTTCCAGTCCAAGGGGACCCTTCCTGTGCTTAGGGAAAGATTGAAAAGAACAGATAATGGTTCTGCCAGGACTTCCCTTAACTCCCTGAGCATTCTGGGGTGTAGGTTATCTGGTCCCATGGCTTTGTTTACTTTGAGTCTTGATAGTTCGTCGTAGACGCTACTGGGCGTAAATTTGAAATCTTGAAACGGGTCTTTCCGGTTATCTCCCGTCTGCAGCTGTGGACCAAGTCCCGGCGCTTCGCAGGTGAAAACTGAACAGAAGTATTTGTTTAGTAATTCTGCCTTCTTAGAGTCTGATTCTGCAAAGTTACCCTCCGATTGCTTCAAGCGTACTATCCCATCTTTGTTTCTTTTTCTGTCGCTAATATAGCTGAAGAAAGATTTATCCCCTTTCTTAATTTTCCGTGCTAGCTCTTCCTCCATTCGGAGTTTGGCCTCTCTGACTGCTGTTTTGACAGCTTTAGATCTGTCTAGATAGTCCTCTTTTGCCCCCTCTCTGCCTAAATGTTTGTAGGCGATAAATGCGTCTTTTTTCTGTTTAACTAGGTCTGAAATTTCTTTACTGAACCATTGGGGTCTTTTGTTTCTCCTGCGTTTACTTACAGTCTTTATGTATCGGTCTGTTGCTTCGTGTAGTATGGACTTCAGAGACGACCACATATCCTCCACATTATCAGTTTTTGCTTGTTTATGTAGCTCCTCATGGACAAAATCTCCCATGTGGTTAAAGTCTGTGCCTCTAAAGTTGAGAACCCTTGTTGTGGTGTTTGTTTTCGGGAATCCTTTCTTGAGGTTGAGCCATACCATATTATGGTCGCTGGAGGCCAGTGTTTCTCCTACTGAGATTCCGTGACGCTATCTCCGTTGGTGAGAATAGGTCTAGTAACGCCTTGTCCCTGGTGGGTTCCAATATCAATTGCTTGAGACGTGCGCCCTTTATGGAGTTTAATATTCTTTTGCTGCTACCCGTAGTCGCGGAGAGTGAATCAGGAAATGGTGATAGAGGACTAGAGACTGAGTGGGCATTTTTTGGACATAAATCCAAGGACGCATTGCAGGGACCCAAGAAACACCTAAAGCTAAAGGGCAAGAAAAGGAGGAAACAGCCAGAACCAGAGGGATACCCAAAAACCAAGAAACAGACAGAGGACGAGATAGACACACTACAGGAGAGGGACGACACAGACACACCACAGGAGGAGGGTGAACAGAGCGAGGCTCGGGGACTGGCAGCCCATGAGGAGAACACCAAGAGCATCAAACCACGAGGAGACTCAAAAGAGAAGGTAACAAACCGGGACTTAAATTGCCTATATACAAATGCCAGGAGCCTAAGGACTAAAATGGGGGAGCTAGAAGTTATAGCCAGTAATAAAGACCTAGACATAATAGGAATCACAGAGACATGGTGGTCCGAGGACAACAAATGGGATGTGGCCCTACCAGGGTACAAACTCTACAGGAGGGACAGGACACACAAGAAGGGTGGAGGAATAGCACTGTATATAAAGGACTCCATTCCTTCAACCAGGATGGAAACAACAGTAAGGGTGGACAGCTTGGAATCACTATGGGTTAGGCTGACAGGAGGGGAAGGAGCGGACACCAAATTGGGACTGTACTATCGCCCACCAGGACAGCCAGAAGCAGACGACCATGACCTGGAGGAAGAATTGAGTCAGGTATGCAAAAGTGGAAGGGTGGTGGTTATGGGGGATTTCAACTTCCCAGGAATAGATTGGAACATTGGACACTCAAATTGCCCGAGAGAAACCAAATTCCTAGAAGCGATGAGGGACTGTTTCATGGAGCAGCTGGTCACGGAACCAACGCGAGGGGGTGCCACTCTGGACCTAATCCTCAACGAGCTAGAGGGACCCGCAAAGGAGGTGGTAGTACTAGCACCATTAGGGAACAGCGATCATAACATGATCCAGTACAAACTAAACGTAGGAACACCAAAGGTCAAAAGAACCACAACGACAGCACTCAACTACAGAAAAGGAAATTACAAGGCCATGAGGAAAATGGTGGGAAAAAAGCTCAGCAACAGCTCAGGGAAGGTGAAGACCGTAGAGGAAGCCTGGGCCATGCTCAAGGGCACAGTGCACGAGGCACAAGACCTATACGTCCCAAGGTTTAGAAAAGGGTGCAAAAAGAATCGAGCTAGAAATCCAGCGTGGATAACAAATGCAATAAGAAAGGCGATAAGTAACAAGAAATCATCTTTCAGAAAATGGAAAAAGGACCCAACAAAAGAAAACCAGAAGGAGCACAATAGACACCAGAAGGAATGCCATCGAGAAGTTAGGAAAGCAAAGAGAGAATATGAGGAAAGACTGGCAGGAGAAGCAAGAAACTTCAAACCCTTCTTCAGGTATGTGAAGGGGAAACAACCAGCCAGAGAGGAAGTGGGGCCACTGGACGACGGAGACAGGAAAGGAGTGGTAAAGGAGGAAAAAGAGATAGCTGACAGGTTAAATAAGTTCTTCTCGTCAGTCTTCACGAGAGAGGACACATCCAATATCCCGGAACCCGAGGAGATTATAAACGGAGACCACGACGAAAAGCTGGTCCAACTAGAGGCGAGCTGAGAGGATGTCCTCCGACAGATAGACAGACTGAAGAGCGACAAATCACCAGGTCCGGACGGCAACAACCCAAGGGTAATAAAAGAACTGAGAAACGAAATAGCAGAAACACTTTGTCAAATATGTAATCTATCCATGAAGACTGGAGAAATACCAGAGGACTGGAAAATAGCAAATGTCACACCCATCTTTAAGAAGGGATCAAGGGGAGACCCAAGAAACTATAGGCCGGTAAGCCTGACCTCGGTCCCGGGAAAGATGATGGAAGCACTGGTCAAGGACACAGTCTGCGAGCACATAGAAAAAAATGGACAATTGAAGGAGAGCCAACACGGCTTCTGCAAGGGTAGGTCATGCCTCACGAACTTATTGCACTTCTTTGAGGGGATAAGCAGCCGGATGGATAAAGGGGAAGCCATAGATATCATATATCTTGACTTCCAAAAAGCCTTCGATAAGGTACCCCACGAAAGGCTGCTAAAGAAGCTGTGGAATCAGGGGGTGCAAGGGGATGTCCACCAATGATTAGGCACTGGCTGGTGGGCAGAAAACAGAGGGTTGGAGTAAAAGGGCACTACTCAGACTGGCAATGGGTCACGAGCAATGTTCCACAGGGATCGGTGTTAGGACCGCTCCTATTCAACGTGTTTATCAACGACCTGGAGACGGGGATGAAATGTGAGGTAATTAAATTTGCTGATGACACCAAACTCTGCAACAGGGTCAAAACCATGGAGGATTGTGAAGACCTGCAAAGGGACCTGACAAGAATGGAGGAGTGGGCAAAAAAGTGGCAAATGAGTTTCAACATAGAGAAATGCAAGGTCATGCACGTAGGGAAAAAGAACCCGATGTTCAGCTACAAAATGGGGGGAATATTGCTAGGGGTGAGCAACCTTGAAAGAGACCTGGGGGTGATGGTGGACACAACTTTGAAACCATCAGCGCAGTGTGCGACAGCCTCAAAGAGAGCAAACAGAATGCTGGGCATCATCAAAAAGGGTATCACAACCAGGACAAAGGAAGTTATCATGCCGCTGTATCGTGCAATGGTGCGCCCGCACCTGGAGTACTGTGTCCAGTACTGGTCGCCGTACCTTAAGAAAGACATGGCAGTACTCGAAGGAGTCCAGAGAAGAGCAACTAAGCTGATAAGAGGTATGGAAAACTTTACATATGCCGACATGTTGAAAATGCTGGGGCTGTTTTCCCTGGAGAAGAGGAGACTTAGAGGAGACATGATAGAAACCTTCAAGATCCTGAAGGGCATAGAGAAAGTGGATAAGGACAGATTCTTCGAGCTGCGAGGAACCACGAGCACCAGGGGTCACTCGGAGAAATTGAAAGGGGAGAGGGTTTAGAACCAATGCTAGGAAGTTCTTTTTTACCCAGAGGGTGGTGGACGCATGGAATGCTCTTCCGAAGGTTGTAGTAGGCGAGAGCACAGTAAAGGGGTTTAAGGAAGGTTTGGATAGGTACTTAAAGGATAAAGGGATTGAGGGGTACAGATAGCAGCAGAAGTAGGTTATAGAAGTAGAGGCAGATTATAAAGGTCAAGAATTCACTTCACAGGTCAAGGACCTGGTGGGCCGCCGCGGGAGTGGGCCGCTGGGCGAGATGGACCTCCGGTCTGACCCAGTGAAGGCAACTTCTTATGTTCTTATTTGCAGAGTTAAATTCAGCCCTGAACACTTGACAGATGGAAGAATAGTTTCACGCCTAAAACTTTATGTTTTATGTTTTGTCTGTGCCATGTGGTCTGTGTTTTGTCTACTTGTTTTAGTTTAGTGGGTACCCCAGGATACATAACATTGGCCATTTCTAGAGCTCTTTTCTCACTTTTTACTAGCCCAATTGTGCAGTGTTCTTTTAAGTTATAGCTTTTATATTCTAAATGTAGCTAAGTTAGGGGTTATATTTTTTTAAGAAAAGGTTTTACTCTATACAGTGTTTCTATGCTCACTAGATGCAGTACACATTTCTGACATAATTTAAAAAAATAATAATAATAAAAAAATACATTCAGTACAGAATTATGGTCTCTCTGAAGTGCCATAATATTTGTGTGCAGCACACAAAAACATGTCTTTTTGGAATGTCCGATTAAAAACCTTAAGTAACTGAATATTGTCTCTCTTTTGCCATAACTATACCAAGTAAATACATTAATATTGTCACATGTTGCCACATTCAGTGCAGGCAACCTGGTCTCTCTCTCTCTCTCTCTCTCTACATTCAGTACAGGCAACATGGTTTCTCTCTCGCTTTCTATCTCTTATTTGGATCACACTGGAGTACAGCTGCTGAACGATATCTGGATTCTTTTCAAGCCGGTGTATCCCTCCCTGTATGCACAGACCACCAGTTTCCAGTGACTAACAGATCCTGTGCAGACATCATTTCATCCCAAGTATGCATCTCACCAGTTTAACGAGACTGTCAGTTCCTGCTGGACTAATTCATCTTCCTGCACCCTGACTGCAAAGATCTACACCTCTACTTCCTCACACATGCTGTACAAAATGTTTCCTGTTCGTTGTTTCCCCGGATTCAGGACAGCCACCTTCCTAAGAACGCTCTGCTGTACAGTTCAACCTATTTACTGAACAATAGAACCTACTGCACACCTCTAGTAACTAATGATTTCATATGCTGTGCATCCACTACCTCTTGGTATGGGGAACAAGACATTTCATAAGCTGCTGAACTCCATGCCTACATTGAACAACTTAAGAAAACCTCCAAAGAAGTGAATAATACTATCACTTTTGAAAATGGACAGATTGCACAAACTGTAGAAAATTTGCTCCGAGACGCTCATGTCTCAGTTTGGGAACTTCTCTTTGGGTATTCGCCCACTGCAAACCATGTGTTTAATGTTTTAATTCATCCTATCATTATCTTAATTATTGTACAAATTTTGCTATGTATTGTTATGATTTTCCTTTGCTGTAAAATGACATTTCTTTACAACGCATATCCCACAAAGTTCCTTCTAGCTTTTAAGACAGTTATATATGTATTTCCAGTATCTTCTCTGACACTTGCTAATTTAGTTCTAATTTGGTTTTAATTTGGCATGACCTATTGCATTGCATACCAGGGTCAGACATAATATATGATCTCATATCCCATACTCTCTCATGACATCTTGGTACCTTAATGCCTGAACCTCCTGAGAAAGCTTCCGGTATCCCTTATGCACGGTTCATTCGCTCAACGACGGGTAAGATATCGCATCTTGGGTTTCCCCGCCCAGATGACTGTACAACCTAAGACAGAGGTTTGAACTCATAATGGGAACTGTTTATCTTCATAGCTTGGAGATTCTGCAGGACAGGGGATGTGCTGATATAATGTTGGAAGTAAGAGAGGCATCTGCGAAGAGCAGACTGGCTGGTTATAGAAGGGCACCGCAAGCTTGCCTTCATTTCAAAGAATAAAAATTAAAAAAAAGTATGAGAGATGTCAGCATTTGCTATTGCTATTGCTACAGCTATTGCTAGCAATCAGCATTTTCAGTTGGCATAACTAATGTCAGCAAAGGCCTATGGGAAATTATATCAATCTGACTCTGGGATGTTGATACAGATAGATCACATACAGTAAGCATCCAGGCAGACTGTTTCATACAGCCCTAAAGACAGTTTCAAATAGCCCTAATTAAATCATGATTACAAACCAACTTGGAGCTAAGAGGGGCGAAGAGGTGCTAAAAAGATGTTAATGTCTGATGCTTAGGATGGACAGCTTAGGATATACAATGGGTCCAGGTGCACAGATAACTAAGATTAATCAGAAACTATTGTCAGAGGCATACTGGAAATTACATTTGACTTCAGCCTATTCTTCTTCTGTCTAGCACAAGTTTACTACGGATGGGGATGTTTAACTTCTATTGAAGCTCAATAGATTCTGTATTTTAGAATAAGTTTCCAAACTATAAAAGCCCCCTCGCAACATCACCCTTTTCTTCTTGTACATCTTGCTCTCTACCTGAGGCTTGGGACATCACCCTCCCCACCCCCTATTTCTCTCTCTCTCTCTCTCTCTCTCTTTGTGTGCTTTCTCTCATTCACAAGAACACAGAAGCAGTCTCTGTAATTGTAACTTTTATGAATCCTACTTTTCTGTAAGCCTATTTCTTTAATATATTCTTTATGCAATCACCTCTGGCTGTGCTTCTTATTTGAGTCTACTTCCTGGTGAATCTTCAGTGACGGTATTGAACCCGGGACCTGGCGTTTTGTAAGGGCGCCTAACATAACCCCTACAAACCTAATATTGTGGGGGCCATTACAATCCTTACAGTCCCTCTGTCTCCTCCTCTCCAGGGAAAAGAGACCCAGTTTCTCCAATCTCTCAGCGTATGAAAGGTTTTCCATCCCCTTTATCAGACACGTCGCTGTCCTCTGAACCCTCTCGAGTAACGCCATGTCCTTCTTAAGGTACAGCGACCAATTTTGGATGCAGTACTCCAGATGCGGACGCACCATTGTCCGATACAATGGCAGGATAACTTCTTTCATTCTGGTTGTAATACCCTTCTTGATTATGCCTAGCATTCTGTTTGCCTTCTTAGCAGCCACTGTGCACTGTGCCGTCGGCTTCATTGTCATGTCCACCATTACCCCAAGTCCCTTTCTTGGGTACTCTCATTTAATAACATCCCTCCATCGTATAGTTGTACCTTGGGTTTCTGTTTCCCACATGTAATACTTTACATTTCTCAACGTTGAATTTCATCTGCCATCTCGTCGCCCATTCCCCTAGTTTGTTCAAGTCCCTTTGCAATTCTTCACAGTCCTCTTTAGTCCGAGCTCCACTAAATAGTTTGGTGTCGTCTGCAAATTTTATTATTTCGCACTTCGTCCCTGTTTCTAGATCATTTATGAATATATTAAATAGCAGCGGCCTGAGCACCGAATCCTGCGGGACCCCACTCGTGACCTTCCTCCACTCCTACCCACCAACCAGTTTCTGATCCATCTATGTACGTCTCCTTCCACCCCATGGTTCTTCAGTTTCCGGAGTAGGCATTCATGGGGCACCTTGTCAAAGACTTTTTGGAAATCTAGATATATGATGTCTATGGGGTCTCCTTTGTCCATCCATTTGTTAATTCCTTTGAAGAAGTGCAATAAGTTCGTTAGGCATAATCTCCCCTTGCAGAAACCATGTTGGCTGGTTAGCAGAAGTTTGTTTCTTTCAAAATGTTCATCGATGTTTTCTTTTATCAGTGCTTCCGTCATTTTCCCCGGAACCGAGGTCAGACACACCAGTCTGTAGTTTCCCGGGTCACCTCTTGATCCCTTTTTAAAGATGAGTGTAACGTTGGCTATCTTCCAGTCCTCCGGGATCACGCCTGTTATCAGGAATAGATTGCAAATTTGCTGCAGTAGTTCCGCTATCTCCTCCTTTAATTCCTTCAGAACCCTTGGATGGATTCCGTCCGAACCGGGGGATTTGTCAGTTTTTAGTTTTTCTATCTGCCTGTGTACATCTTCAAGGCTCACTTCCATGGATGTTAATTTTTCTGCTTGATTTCCATTGAAGAACTGTTTAGGTTCCAGTATGTTGGATGTGTCTTCGTTTGTGAATACAGACAAAAAGAACATGTTAAGTCTTTCTGCCACTTCTTTCTCCTCCTTCACCACTCCCTTCCTGTCTCTGTCATCCAGCGGTCCCACCTCCTCCCTAGCCGGTTGCTTCCCTTTAACATATCTAAAGAACGGTTTGAAATTTCATGCTTTCCTGGCTAGCGTCTCTTCATACTCTCTTTTGGCTTTTCGAACCACTCGGTGACATTCTTTTTGATACTTCCTGTGCTCTTTCCAGTTCCCCTCAGTTTTGTCCTTTTTCCATTTCCTGAATGAATTTTTCTTATTTCCTATCGCTTCCTTCACAATTTTAGTTATCCACGCCGGGTCTTTTGTTCGACTCTTTTTGCACCCCTTTCTGAATCTGGGGATATACAGATTTTACGCCTCGCTCACCGTGTTTTTGAGAAAAGACCAGGCATGTTCTACCATTTGCCATTTTTTGGAAGTGTTCCTAAGTTTCTTCCTTACCATTTCTCTCATTGCTTCGTAGTTTCCTTTCCTGAAGTTGAAAGTTGTCGCTATGGTTTTCTTTCCTTTCGGTATTCCTATCTCAACCTTGAACTTGATCATGTTATGATCTCTGTTTCCCAACGGTCCCACTACCTCTACTTCCTTTGCAGGTCCCCTTAACCCATTTAGGATTAGATCCAGAGTGGCATTTCCTCTCGTTGGTTCTCTAACAAACTGCTCCATGAAACAATCTTGTATAGCCTCCAGGAATTCTGTCTTCCTAGCGCATTTTGAGCTTCCAAGATTCCAGTCTATCCCAGGGTAGTTGAAGTCTCCCATAATAACCGTGTTACCGCTTTTGCATTCTCGCTTCCTCTTGGCTTCCATTTCTTCATCGATATCTTCGGTTTGCCCGGGTGGACGATAGTATAGACCCATCTTTATTTCAGGCCCTTTCCATCCCAATATTTTAACCCATAGTGATTCCAGCTTGTTGGTCGTCTCTACTGTGTCCATTTTTGTCGATTGTATGCTTTCTTTTATGTATAGGGCTATTCCACCTCCTTTCTGTCCTGACCTGTCCTGGCGATAGAGCTTGTACCCCGGCAGTGCTGTATCCCATTTGTTTTCTTCATTCCACCACGTTTCAGCGACTCCAATGATGTCTATGTCCTCTGCATTGGCCATGGCTTCTAATTCCCCCATTTTGTTTCTTAGGCTCCTTGCATTAATATATATGCAATTTAGATCCTGGTATTTTCTTGTCTTCATTTCCTTTCCCAGTGCTTTGGTCTTTAGTTTCTTCTCTTTTGTTACAATCCTTCTAACCTCCTCTTCTGGGTTAGTCGACTCCTGTAATTTGTCCATTGTTTCTTCCCAGTCTTTTTTCCCCTTGGTATCTTCATGGGATACCTTCTTCCAAATCATCGACGCTTGTAAAATTTTGGGTGTCATTATAGACTCAACACTTTCATTTAATGATCATCTTAATTCTCTGGTAAAAAAATGTTTCTTTAGTCTCCATATGCTAAGGAAAGTGAGATCCTGTTTCCACCAACATTTTTCTTTCCTTATACAATCAATCATTCTTTGGAGGTTGGATTATTGTAATTCGGTCTATTTAAGTCTAACCAAGAAAAGTCTTCAAAGACTTCAATAGATCCAGAATACTGCGGCTAGGTTGATCTTTGCAAAAAGCAAATTTGATCATGTTTCCCTGCTTTTGTTAAAACTTCACTGGCTCCCAGTAATCTCTAGGGTTTACTTTAACATTGCCTAACATTTAAGATCTTGCATGGTACTCTTCCTCCTTTAATTCCTCTATCTTGGAATTCTGTGAGACCTGATATTACCAGAGCTATCCAAAAGCTTAAATTATCTTTCCCCTCATTAAAAGGTGTTATCTATATTGAGAAATTAGGGAGATCTCTTTATTTTAAAATCACTGAGCTTTGGAATAATTTTCCTGTCCAGCTGCGTAACTTGGGATCTCTAATTATTTCAAAAACATCTAAAAACATGGCTATTTTCAAAAATGTAAATTCTACTGCTCTCCAGCAAGCAGGCAGGCTGAAAGAGGCAGGAACCCGATCCCGCAGGGCGCCTGAGCTGATCTGCCCCTTCCCCGAACCAGCGGGGGCCTCTTTAAATTAGTGCACGCCTTTGTGAAGCGACGATCTGTGAAGCGACGAACGTGATTGACTCCAAAACCTCCTGATAAGTATAACAACCTGTTATAGCTGATATTATTATATTGTACCATTTCCCCTGTCAATCACCCAATATTCTACTTCTCTCCTCCCAAGCAGTTTAAACATTAGCTAAAAATGGTGACTTTCAACAAATACCTACTGATACTGGGGATACTTTATTTAAAATGTTACAGAAGCTGGTGCAACGATGAAAAAAAGCCCTAAACCAATTCCTATTCATTTTTCCTGGCACAGACCAACTAAGACGAGCAAACCAATCGGCCCACATCAATTTCTATATGAATATTCAAAGCTATGCCCGTTACAAATACCCATGGTAAATAGAGCTCGCAACTCATTCAAACACCATAGAAACAAGATCAAGGAAAGAAAATTTAAAAAACTAGAATGCTTTAGAACACAGTTCTTCAACCGCCGGTCCGCAGACCGGTGCCGGTCCACAAAAAAATATTGCCGGTCCGCGAAGGATTCAGGACCCCGCCGCAGCAAAAGGTGCCGGCGTCAGCTGACGTGCAACTTCCTGTTGCCGTCGCTATGCCGGCACTCCTGCCTGCCACCACCGACTCCTGCCGCGTATGTCTCCGCACCCCCAGAAAAGCAGCAGCAGATCTGTGTGCTTTTAACTTCGGCACACAGCTGCCCCTTGGCAGTATTTTAGCGCGGTTTCATGAGGCAGTCTCGGGGCCTTTGGTAGGCCGGCCCACATCGCATCATCGAAGCGGGCTGGCCTACCAAAGGCCCCGAGGCTGCCTCATGAAACCGCGCTAAAATACTGCTTAGGGGCAGCTGTGTGCCGAAGTTAAAAGCACACAGAGCTGCCGCTAGCCTACATAGAGGAAACATTTGCTGAAGAGGGAAGGAGGGAAGGGAGTAGAGGTGCTCCTGGACAAGGGAGGGGAAGGGGCTACTGCTGGCAGGGGAGAAGGGAAAGGGAAGGGATGAGAATTACTATTGGATAAGGGGAGGAGGAAAGTGAGAAGGGGTACTCCTGGACAAGGGAGGGGAAGGGGCTACTGCTGACAGGGGAGAAGGGGAAGGGAAGAGAGTTACTGTTGGATAAGGGGAGGAAGAAAGGGAGAAGGTACTGCTGGACAAGGGAGGAGGAACATTGGAAGGAAACAGCTGGCAGGGAGATTAGAGGAGGGGAAGGAGTCAGGATGGAATGGAGAGATCAGATGAGGGAAAGGGGAGAGATAGAGGAATGACAAGGTAGAGAGAGATTGATGCTGGGAAGCGGGGGTCAGATGAAAAATAAGGAAAGAGGGACAAAGATGCTAGATCTGGTGTAGGAGAGAGGGGCATAGAAAGAACGCAGATACCATATGGGAGGGGGAGGGGTAGAGGGCAGACAGTGGATGGAAAAGGCAGATGCTGGATTGAAGAGACAGAAGGCAGACGCTGGATGGAAGGAGAGTGAAAAAATGATGAAAGCAGAAACCAGAGATGACAAAAGGTAAAAAAAATAATTTTATTTCTATCTTGTGATTAGAATATATCAGATTTAAAATATGTATCCTGCTAGAGCTGATGTTAGACATAACTGGGGAGTGCAAAGCCCAGGCAGTGCGTCTTTAACTTCCAGCTGGCTTAGGGCTCTCTCTGACCAGGAGGCAGTTGCCCTAGTTGCACTCCCCCTAACACCATTCCTGCCATGTGTGACTGCGGTATTCTGTTAGCATGATATTTGTGTAGCATTCTGTAATAATTTGGCTTATTCAGTTTTCTTGATAGTAGAGGGGATATATGTGAAGGGGAGGGAAGACAGGGGTTTTGTTGATCCTTGCCCTGTATTATTTATATTTATAAAATGACAATTGTACAGAATATTGTTTCTTTTTATTCTTTAATAAAATATGTTCAATATAAAATCATAACTATTGAGGCTTCTGCGGATGGGATCAGATGGTTAACGGGACCGAGCTCGCGAGGACAGGGCGGCAATGGGGTTTTAAAAAATTTCAGTCTTATTAGTTTGCCAGTCCACAAAATAATTATTTTATTTCTGCCGGTCCATAGGTGTAAAAAGGTTGAAGAACACTGCTTTAGAACACCCACCCCAACTAAGTATGGTAATTTCAAGGGATATTAACTGAACACCCGTTCAGTAAGAAACAAAGTTCAAATACTGTACGATTGGCTGGCGCAAACGAACCCCGACTTCCTATTTCTGACTGAAACATGGATGGTTTCAGACACCGATACGATTATGAAAGAAATGTTACCCCAGGGTTACAAAATAATATCACTATCTAGAAACTGGAAAAAAAGGGGGTGGTATAGCAATAATTTTAAAAGAATCCTTTGATTAAAGCAAAATAGACTCAAAAACCACAAAAGACCTGGAAATATTAACTTGTAAGATCACAAACTCCCATCTGGAAGAGGCATTAACCGTGACACTATTTTACATTCCCCCCAAAAAGTGGATTAGTACTAGAAAAGAGTTCTTCAAATACCTCACTATTAACACCCTAAAAGGAACGTATAACCTGCTACTGGGCGACATAAACGTTCACCTAGAGCAGTGGTCTCAAACTCAAACCCTTAGTGGGGCCACACTTTGGATTTGTAGGTACTTGGAGGGCCGCAGAAAAAATAGTTAATGTCTTATTAAAGAAATGACAACTTTGCATGAGATAAAACTCTTTATAGTTTATAAATCTTTCCTTTAAGATTTATAAACTATAAAGAGTTTTACCTTATGCAAAATTGTCATAAACTATTTTTTCTGCGGCCCTCCAAGTACCCAATTTTTATTATGAAACTGTTTTTATTGGCAAATGGAATAACAACTCACAAGCATAGAATACAGATAAGGATTATAAACATTTCCAAGAACGAACAGAAGAGGGCCCCCCCCCCCAAAGAGGACTGGACTCTGATGTCCTCTCAGGGAACAAAGAGGCCCAAACGCCCCCCAACTAGCCCAAACCCCCCCTATTCCCCCCTAACCCCCTCCTCCCCCCTCCCCAACAGAAAATGTCCCAGGTCAGACAGGTGGTGCAGAGTACAATTGCAATCTATTCACAATTTGACTACGACTGCGTGGTGGCAGACAGTCCAAGTAAGGAGACCAAGTGCGAATAAAATCACTGCTCTTACGACAAGAGGAACAAGCCAGCCGGGCCTCCCAACACACCAACTCATGTAATTTATTTCTCCAATACCAAAAGGAGGGAGGAACATCGGCCAGCCAATGGTTCAAGATACACTTTTTCCCCACAATATAACATTTGCTCAAAAATAATTTTTCAGCAGAAGAAAAAACAGAAAAAGCAGGGAAGTGAGCAAACAACATGTGATAGACAGAAAGAGGGACAGGGACTCGAAGAAGGCCAAAGCCTCCCAAAAGCCCTGTATACTCTCACAACTCCAAAAGCCATGAAAGTAAGAATTCACTTCTGTGTTACAAGTGAGACAAATCTGGGTATCCACACAGCCCATATAGAAGGCTCGGCTCTGGGAGGCATAGGCTCGCAACAGGGTCCTGTAATGGCACTCACGCAGGTCCGCATTAAATACTAAGGCCGGGACCCGGCGAATAGCACGGAGCAACCAATCCGCCCCCAGCTCCTTCCCCAAATCCCTCTGCCAAGCCTCCAAAACAGAGGAAAAATCATGAGGAGGCCCCAGGGCCACAAGCCACCGATGAAAAAAAGAAACTGAAATCTGAGGTTCCGGATCCTCCCCCCCCTCCAGAAATGCTCTGAACCGCGTCCCAAAGGATAAGGAGAGGGAATCTCTAGGAAGCGAGTGCACATAGTGCTGTAACTGACAGTGCGCGTAAGCAAGGCCAAGAGAGGACAGACCCCCACGCTGCAAATCAGCGCAGGACTGCAGTTCCCCGCCCTCCCGCAAAACCTGAAAGAGAAATTCACAACCCTTAGCCCTCCATCTTCCAAAGATTGAGGGCCCCAACCCCGGGGGGAAAGAAAGATTACCAGCCAGAGGCAAAAGCACACTAGCTCGGGGGTCCTGATGCCACAGGGGAAGAATCCGCCGCCAAACCTCCCAAAGAGGGCGAAACAAGACACTACGCCTACCGGGAATAGGCACCTCTGCCAACCGAGCGTGGAGAAGAGACAAGAGATGAGCAGGATAGAAATAATCACGCTCGAGGGAAATGTCCGTATATAGAGCAGTACCCAAAGCCCAATCTCGAATATGCCGCAATAGACACGCCCAGTTATAACACCTAAGATTCGGCACCCCAAAGCCTCCCTGGCCCCACGAGCCCACCAGTAAGCGCCACCTCAACTTAGGCGTCCGGCCCCTCCAACAGAACCGCGAGAGCAAAGAGTAAAAGGTCCGAATGTCCCGCTGCAGCAGACACAGGGGAAGCGTCTGCAAGACGTACAACCACCTAGGGAAGAGTACCATCCGAAAGAGATGCACCCTCCCCATCAGGGAGAGCGGCAAATCACGCCAATTAGCCAGAATGGATCCCATAGAAGTCAGGAGACGCGTAACGTTCAATCTATAAAGTTCCCGCACATCCATAGAAAGCTGGATTCCCAAATAGCGAAAAGAGGATTCCGCCCATTTCAATGGAAAGGTCCCACCCCAGGACTCCCGGAGTCCCGCCGAAGAGGCCAGCGCCTCAGATTTAGTCAGGTTCAGAGCAAACCCCGAGAAGTCCCCAAATTCCCGAACGCTCTCCAAGAGAGCAGCCAAGGAGCGACGTGGGTCAGATAAAAATACCAAAAGATCATCCGCGAAAGCTGCAATCTTGAAATGCGTGGCTCCCAAGTGAAGACCACAGATGTCCACATTAGATTGCAGCTCCCGAATCAAAGGATCTAAATAAAGAGCAAAAAGCAAGGGCGAGAGAGGGCAGCCCTGGCGGGTCCCCTTCCGAATCGGAAAGGGGGCCGAGAGGCCCCCGTTCACCGAGATCTGCGCCGTTGGATCACTGTACAGCGCCTGGAGAGCATTGAAAAAGAAAGGGCCAAATCCGTACGCACGAACCACAGCAAAGAGGAACCCCCACCCCACCCGGTCGAATGCCTTTTCAGCATCAAAACTAATAAGCAGGGCGGGGGTGCCCTCCACACCAGCCTTCTCCAAGGCCAACAAAATGCGACGAATGTTTTTGGACACCGGACGAGCCTGCACAAAACCCACCTGCTGATCAGACACCAGAGAAGGCAACACCCGGGCCAAACGATTGGCCAGTACCTTAGCCATCAATTTCGTTTCAAAATTCAGCAAGGAAATAGGTCGATATGATTCTGGCAAAACCGGATCCCGGTCCGGCTTGGGAAAAACAATAATCTGCGCAAGGTTCAAATAGCGGGGCAAAAAACCTTTAGCCACACTTAAATTAAATATTTCCGACAAAATCGGGGCAATCTCGGAAACAAGCAGCTTATAAAACTCCCCTCGAAAACCATCGGGCCCCGGTGCCTTGCCCAACGGGCACACACGAATCACACCCTCTACCTCCTCTGCGGTAATAGGGCAGTCCAGCATATCCGAGTCACTGATCGATAGGCGGGGCAAATCCAAACTATCCAAATAGACCCTACCATCAAGGAGGTCCGGGACGGGCGAATCATACAAAGCGGTAAAAAAATCTCGCAGAATACGGCTAACATCCTCAGGCTTATGATGGAGACCCCCCCGTGGATCTCTCAATGCCGCCACCCCTGACGCCCCACGATGGGAGCGGGCCAACCGAGCCAATAGCCGGCTACTCTTATTGGCAAACCGGAATAATTGGAATTTATAGTGATCCCGAGAGCGCATCGCCCCCCGATGCAAGAGTTCATTCAATTCCTGCTGGGCCTCTAAAAGCTGCGTCCGGAGCCCCAGCGAACCACTACTCGCATATCGTCTCCGCAAACACAAAACCCGCCGCTCCAGCGCTAGCACTGCCCGGTGACGTATTTTAGTTTCATGGGCCGCAAACGCCAAGATCTCCCCACGCAGCACCGCCTTTGCCGTTTCCCAATAAAGAATGGGATCCTCTCTATGTTCCTGATTGGTATATTGAAAGTCCCCCCATTTTTTCAACAGAAAGTCTTGAAAGCGAGCGTTCCGATACAGATGACATGGGAATACCCACCGGGCTCCACCTCCCCCGGCGGGCCCCTACTGCCAGTCCAGACTCACCCATGCGTGATCGGATATCTCGATGGGGCCAAGCACTGCATCCTGAACCACCGGGAGCAACTCCCTGGACAAAAGAATGAGATCTATCCTCGAAAGTGTACCATGGGCCCTAGAGAGATGAGAATAATCCCGGTCCACCGGGTGCAAAACCCGCCAAACATCCAACAGATCAAGGGAAGAGGCCAAAAGCTGAGCCCCCGTACAAGTCTTGTGGGTCTCTCTCCCCACCGAGGAAGAGCGGTCCAGCCGCGGATCCGGAACCTCGTTAAAATCCCCCCCAAGCAACAAAGGAAGTTCCCCAAATTGTAACAAAAGGGTGCGCAGTTTCCGAAAAAATTTGGCAGAGGGATTATTAGGAGCGTAGAGGTTGCATAACAACAGAGGTTTATTGTTAAGAGTAACCGAGGCGATCAAATAACGGCCCTCAGGATCCCTGAGGACCTTATGAGTCTGCAGCGAAAGGCCCTTACGAAAGAGAATTACAACACCTCCCTTGCCTCCCAGAGCCGGCGCCCCCAGATGGTCCCCCACCCACCATGTACAAAGCTTAGCGTGTTCCCCCGAGGTTAACCTAGTTTCTTGTAAAAAGGCCAAGGAAGCTCGCCTCTGATTAAGCTGCTGTAAAATTTTAAAACGTTTGATCGGAGAGTGGATACCCCCCACATTCCAGGAGATCAATTTATGTTCCAGGAAAAACAAAGTAGAGAGAAAACAGCCAGTACAATAGAACCCTTTGAGTCAAACCAGAGGAGTGTCCCAGCCACCACCCCCCCAGCCATAATAACCACCAAGATGCCCTCCATACCCCCACCAGTCTGAACCTAGGAAAACCCCAACCCCCAAAAAACCCACCCCACTCCCTCCCCCAAAAAGCCCACCCACCCCTACCCCCCCATTCCCCCCCTACCCACCAACCATTACGCAACCAAACGGTTGCCACTTCCCAAAAGCAGGACACTCCCACCACAGGATCAGCAAGACATCCAGACACCTACCTCCCCCCCCCCCGCCATACAACATTCGGACCATGCACACGCAACCTCCAGCACACCAAAGCCTATGGTACCCCCAGCCAGCACACCACCATCACCACTCACGCACTCCCATCCATCCCCCCCAGGTGAAATCAATAACACCCCCTCTACATTAGGCTCCCACCCCCTTGTGGGCCAAAGCAAGTCAAACAGGAGACCAAGGAGAGGCAGGGAAGATGGTCCACGGAGTCATCCTGGCAAGCTCCAGATCCAAAGTCCGACGCTCAAAGGGAATCCCCACAATGCGGCAGCAAGGTCACCAGAGTCTAAGATGAGACAGCAGGAAGATGTTCATCTACAAATCTCTGAGCGGCCTCAGGGGAGTCAAACTGGTGAGCCGCACCGGAGAACATCACCCGCAAGCGGGCCGGGTACTGCAAGGAAAATGGAACATGACGACGAATCAGTGCAGTGCAGAGAGGAGAGAACTTGCGACGAGCCTGGGAAACCTCCGCAGAATAGTCTTGAAAACAAAGGATGGAGACATTATTATATTGCAGCTTCTTCCCCTGCCGCAAAGCTCGGAGCACCTCCATCTTATATCGGTAATTCAAAATCCGGCAGATCACCACCTGTGGACGTTCCGTGCCGTCCCTCCATCGTCCCAGACGATGAGCTCGCTCAATATGCAGGGGACCCAATTTCTCTGGGAGAGCCAGGGACTCTGTCAGCAAGTGCTCTAGGACGTCCCCCAGGTCACTCTCCGCGATACTCTCCGGCAGGCCAACGAACCGCAGGTTGTTCCGGCGGGACCGATTCTCCAGGTCCTCCACCTTGGCCCTCAGCGCTGCCAATGAAGAAGCCTGCACCCCCTGCTCCTGAGTCAGCCTGAGGATCGAATCCTCCGCATTGCTGACTCTCTGCTGGGTATCTCGAACCTCGGAGGTGAGGGCAGCAAAACGCTGGTCCATCGAGTCCAATTTATCGAGGATCTTCTGCAGTTTGGCGCCGAGCGTGCCCTCCAGCGCGGCCTGCACCTCTGCCGACACTTCCGCAATCCACACGGAGCTAGGGGATTCCGGCGAGGCAGGAGCCGTGGGCGCCGCCATTTTGGCTTCCAGCGGCTTCCCCCGATCGCGGCTCTTCGCCGGCATCTTAGCGGCCATCCCTCCGCCGCGCACAGAAAAAAACGGCCCAAGGAGCTAACGCTGCAACCCCAAAGCTCAGGGGAGCAGTGTCTGGGAGAAAATGCGCCGTTTAATGGTCAGATCTGTGGCGGGAGTATCGGAGCTGCAAAGCACCCGACTTCACATCCCCATGCTTCCGCCAGAAGTCCCAAGTACCCTATTTTTTCTGCAGCCCTCACATTTAAAGTTTAATATCTTTCCTTTCTCAAAACTGACACATTTCAATCACTATATTGAAAATAAAATCATTTTTCCTACCTTTGTTGTCTGGTGACTTTATTTTTCTGTGCATTTAACTATGTTTCCAGGGCCTTCTTGTCCTTTGACTGGTTTTCTCTCCATCTTCACTTTCTGCCTTGCATCCATCTTACGTTAAAGAAAAATACAGGGACTCATATATGAAAGCCCTAGTCAGTAAAAGTGTTTATGATGAAAGATGAAAGACTGACTACATTGGTAATAAATGCCAGCGGGGAGAGAGCTGATGACAGCTTAGAAAAACGCTCAGAAAAAGTGAAACTCTGAGGGGGGTGAATACCTCCCCTTGGGTAAGAGTTTACCATCCAATCATTGCATTTGCTATTTAGAGCATCACTCTCTGACCGCTGGTAAAACTCAATTGTTTAAATAGCTTTTAATTGACAAAAAATTGTTCAAAAGTATCATACACAAAATCTCTTGCTCATTGAATGATACTATACACTTATCTGTGCAAGCTTTTAAGGATTGTGGTTGTAAGGGCTCTAGGGGTCTCAACGTGGCCCCGTTTCGATAATCTTCTTCAGGAGACCCAATACTGCACACTCTGAAACCCTTTTGCTAACGTATCTTTTCAAGAGATGATCATTTGCCAAATTCAGAAAGTCCAAACGTTTGGACTTTCTGAATTTGGCAAATGATCATCTCTTGAAAAGATACGTTAGCAAAAAGGTTTCAGAGTGTGCAGTATTGGGTCTCCTGAAGAAGATTATCGAAACGGGGCCACGTTGAGACCCCTAGAGCCCTTACAACCACAATCCTTAAAAGCTTGCACAGATAAGTGTATAGTATCATTCAATGAGCAAGAGATTTTGTGTATGATACTTTTGAACAATTTTTTGTCAATTAAAAGCTATTTAAACAATTGAGTTTTACCAGCGGTCAGAGAGTGATGCTCTAAATAGCAAATGCAATGATTGGATGGTAAACTCTTACTCAAGGGGAGGTATTCACCCCCCTCAGAGTTTCACTTTTTCTGAGCGTTTTTCTAAGCTGTCATCAGCTCTCTCCCCGCTGGCATTTATTACCAATGTAGTCAGTCTTTCATCTTTCATCATTTGCATCCATCTTAGGCATTAACTTAATATTCAATTTTTCTGCTTTCTTTTCAAAATCTACGTTTCCATGTCTTACCTTCCCTTCTATCTCTATCTTCTTCTGTCCCTATTTCCATGGTCTGACATCTCTTTCTTTCCTTTCTCTCCCTCCCTCCTTCCTTCCTTTCCCCTGGTCTGGCATCTGTCTCCTTCCCTCCCCCAACTTTTTATTTCTTTCACCCTGCCCCCTTCTTTCTTTCTTTCTTTATCCATGCCCTCATTCTTTCTATATGTCTGTCTTTCTCTCTCTCTCTCTCTCTCCATGCCCCCTTTCTTTCTTTTTTCTTTCTCCATGCCCTTTCTTTCTTTCTGTCTTTCTCTCTCCATGCCCCTTTCTGTCTGTGTCCCATTTCCCTACTTTCTTTCTGTCTCCCCGTGCCCCCTTTCTTTCTTTACTTCTCCCTGCCCTCCCCCAAGTCACCACCATTGGGGAACAGGCCGCCACTGCCGCAATCAGTGAACATGCCACCAGTGCCGCAATCAGGGAACAGGCTGCCGCCACCACAATCGGGGAACAGGCCAGCGCCGAGGTCTTAACTCTTCCTGCTTATCTTCCCCAGCTCGGAGCCAACCAATTCACGCCACCCGACGTCAATTCTAACGTCGGGGAGGAACTTCCAGGCCAGCCAGGCAGCGATTGGCTGGCCCGGAACTTCCTCCCCAACATTAGAATTGACGTCGGGTGGCGAGAATTGATCGGCTCCGAGCTGGGGAAGATAAGCAGGAAGAGTTAAGACCTCGGCGCTGGCCTGTTCGCCGATTGTGGCGGCGGCGGCAGCCTGTTCCCCGATTGTGGCAGTGGCAGCCTGTTCCCTGATTGCGGTGGCTTGGGGGAGGGCAGTGGGAAGGGAAGCAGATTGGAGACCCCTGCTTTAGGCGAGGACAGATTGCGGGCCGCAAAAAAGTCCCTGGGGGGCCGCATGTGCCCCATGGGCCGCGTGTTTGAGACCGCTGACCTAGAGCAAGTGGAAAAACCAAACGTGATAGAAATTGACACTTTCTTAACAACTTTCGGTTTCACAATAACAAAACCAGAGAAAACACACGAAAAAGGCCACCAACTAGACATAGTTACCTTTTCGCAAAAAGAAATCCCTGACCCAAAGATCCAATATAGCACAGGGGCCTGGGAAAAATGCATCTGGTCTGATCACTACATCTGTAATTTTGATCTATATTGGCAAAAAAAATCACCCCAACCAAAATATAAAAGAAAAAAAAACACAAAACCAACCACAATCACCAGAAGAGGAACTATAAATCCAATAGAATTCTGGGCTCACTACGAACTACAACCCAAAACTGAGGAAATACAGGACTTCCCAACTAGATGGGCAAAGTTTAGCAAAGAAGTGTTAGATCAAATAGCACCATTCCAAACATACAAAAAGAAAGAAAGGGAACTAAATGAATGGTTCGACTCTGAATTACTAATTCTAAAACAGGTACTGAGAAAACTAGAAAGAATCTGGCAAAAAACAAAGAGGAAGACAAAATACACTGGAAACAAAAAATGAAAAACTACAAAAATCTGATTAAAGAAAACCGAACAAAACACTACGCACAAAAATAGGGTCACCCAAAATAAATAGCAAAGAACTGTTCAAGTTGGTAAACAGACTAACAGACACTACCCAAAACCTGCTACAAGATAATGAATGTATACCCTCGGCAGAAACCCTTGCCACTTTTTTCAACAATAAAATCTTAGACGTAAGAGCGATCATACCTTCACCCTCACCCAACTTCGAATTCCAATTCGGACCCCACGAAAAAGAAACCAGAGTAGACATGCTCTGGAACTATTTTGAACCTCCAAACTGGCACCAATTTCTAACCCTGTTTAATAAATATAGTAATCAAATTGCCTACTGGACGTATGTCCTTCCAAGACCTTGAAAACAGCTACACTAGATTTTAAAAAGGATCTATTTAATTGGATAACAACCACTCTCACTGAAGGAACATTCCACGAGGAAATGGGAAACATACTGATCACACCGATCCCTAAAAATCAAAAAAACTCACTAGCCCTGAAAATCAACTACAGACCCATAGCAAGCATCCCCTTATTTACCAAGCTACTCGAAGGAATGGTCAACTTGGAGCTAGTGAACTATCTAGACAAATTTAATATACTCAGTGAACACCAATCAGGATTCAGAAAAGGCTTTAGCACTGAGACAGTCTTCAATCCTCAATCCTTAAATCACCTATACGGCTTATTCAGCAAAGGAACAAGTGCTCTGATTTTGCAACTGGACTTCAGCAGTGTTTTTGATCTTGTTGATCACAAAATAATGCTACACTGCCTAGATGCAATAGGACTTACGGGAAGAGTAAGGAACTGGATACAGGGTTTCCTAACAAAGAGATCATACCGTGTGGTTAGTGGTGGGACATACTCAAACTCCTGGAAAAACCCCTCGGGAGCACCATAGGATTCACCACTATCACCTACACTATTCAACATCTACCTATCATCCTTAGGACACTTCCTGGAAAAGCTAAACTTAAGCTACTACATATATGCAGATGACATTTCCATTTTAATCCCAGTGAACATAACAAACGAAACCTCAGAATACATTTCTCATATTATGACCGAAATAGAACACTGGACAATCAACTTCAAATTGAAATTAAACACAGAAAAAACAAAAGTCTTCTTTGCAAGCCCAATGGACAAAATTACCAAAACAACGCTTCATATAAAAGATCACGACTACCCGATTACTAAAACAATAAAAATATTGGGAGTCACATTAGACACACATTTGACAATGGTTGAACACACGAATTTAGTGGTAAAAAAGTGCTTCCTGGCACTATGGAAGTTAAAGACCATCAAAAAATACTTTGACCCATTATCATTTAGATTACTAGTGCAATCACTAGTGCTTTCTACACTGGACTATTGCAATATCGTTTATATGGATATACCCAAAAAAACAGTGAGGAAATTTAGAATTGTTCAGAACACAGCGGTCCTCTTGATATTTGGACTGAAAAAAAGCGACCATGTTAGCCCCTACTACAGACTGCTGCACTGGCTGCCAGTGGAGGCACGAATAATATTCAAATTCTCTTGCATATGTTTCAAGCTGGTTTGGGGACAAGCTCCTATCTACTTGCTCTCTCACTTCGTACTATACAACCCTATAAGACAAACCAGAAACTGCAATCTATTTGCATACCCAAGCATTACCGGCTGTAAATACAAAACCTTTTTATGTACCAAGCAGACAAACAACAACACTGGCTAGACAACTACATTAATGGAGCTAGACTGACCTATGACGCTTTTAGAAAAGTCATAAAAACTGCCTTATTCGACAGATATCACCTAAACAGTAACTACACCAAACACTAAATCCAATTTCTATTATTTCTAATATGTCCACTCCTGTGTATAAGTCTGAAATTGTAATTTGCTGCTTTTTAAGATTCTGCATATTGTAACTCACTGATTGTCCAGCTCTCTTCAATGTGAACTGCCTAGAAGTCACACGATTATGGCGGTATAGAAGAATAAAGTTATTATTATTAATTCACTAATTCTTATTATATTTTCCTTTCTTTAAAACTCCTGTAAACCGTGCCAAGCTCTATCTCTATAGAGAAGATGCGGTATATAAGCTTAAGCTTAGTTTACTTTACATGCAACACTTTGCACTTGCTCACATTAAACGTCATCTGCCATTTTAGCATAAGAAGTGACATATTGGGACAGACTGAAGATCAATCAAGCCCAGTATCCTGTTTTCAACAGTAGCCAACCCAGGTCCTAAGTACCTGGCTAGATTCCAAGTAGTAAAAGAGATTTTATGCTGCTTATCCTAGGAATAAACAGTGGATTTCCTCAAGCCATCTCAATAATGGCCTTTGGACTTCTCTTTTAGGAAATTATCAAACCTTTTTTAAACCCCGCTATGCTAACTGATTTCACCACATTCTCCGGCAATGAATTCCAGAGTTTAATTACACATTGTGTGAAGAAATATTTTCAGTCTCACAAAGTCCTCTTGCAATTTTTCACAATTATCTTGCGATTTAACAACTTTCAACAACTTTGTGTCCTCAGGAAATGTAATCTCACTAGTTATTCCCATCTCTAGATCATTTATAAATATATTAAAAAGAAGCAGTGCCAGAACAGACCCCTGGGGAACTATTTATTTAAAAAAATACCTCCTATGAAAATGTTTCTAATAAATATTCAATATCTCCCTTTGTCTGCTGTCAGAAGACCAGTTTTACTGACCAATGTGTTAATGTAATGTTCTCATAATTATTCAAACCAGTCACTCAAACAGTTATTGATGATAGTTATTAAAGGAGGAAAAAAGCCTCAGATCCCCGTATGTCACAGTATATGTGTAGTTGCAGGCTATACTGGAAAGGGAAACTACCTCATTGGCAAATAAACCTCCTTGACTATCTCATTCATTCATACCAAAAAAAATTCACCAAGTGTAGTGATCGGTATGACACTAATCATACGTCTGTGAAATATTTCTGAACAGCTTATGAAATTTTTTCTGTACTTAGCTGCTGAAATTACTGATCTGGCGCCTCCATCCCACACTACACGGAAGGGGTCATAGGGCACATTCCCACAACAGTGGCAGAAATATCCACAGGATCCAACAGGAACTGTCCTTGTTTCGCTGAAGCTACGTCAGGGGTCAACCTTCACCAAACCAGCCTCCCACTCACACGGTGACACCAGGCGAAAACTGGACAAGGCAAAAAATGCTGGGCCAAAAAGTACTGTTTCTTTACCTGCTGTATTGGCTTCTGGTGGAACTGTGTCTCAAGTGCCCCTTTTTTGGGGGGGGAGGTGGGGAATATGGAACCTCCTTCTGGATACACAGCACTAGTTTTGTGCATAACTTAGGAGTGGTATTAGAGCATTGAAGTACTGTATGATCATAAGTGGAGTTTTTTTTACCAATGAAGCCCAACTGAGGTTTTTTCTCCACTTATTTTTCTTTTTCTCTTTTTTCTCTCTGGCTTTCTTTGCTCTGCTAGGTTTGCTTGGTTTGTGTGCATAGATGGATGGATGGATAGTTCCTTTAGGTATATATTTAGAGTATGAGTTTCTTTATCTAGTGATTATACATACTGTTTCTTTTCTTGTTTGTAGCTACAATCACTGTTGCCCAATTTACCAGCTTTTCTAATCTCTGAACTGACAAGAGGGGGAGCTTTTTTAGATTTAGTCCTTAGTAGAATAGAGGACATAGTAAGGGAAATCCGCTGGGAAACAGTAATTGTAACATGATCAAGTCTGAGCTGATAACTGGAGTGACGTTGCTAAAGAAATCTAAACTAAACTAAACCTTAGGCTTATATACCGCATCTTCTCTATAACAGTAGAGCTCGGCACGGTTTACAAGAAAATTAGAAAGGAGAACAGATACAATATGGATTTGGAATAGTTGCATTTAATTTTTGCAAGGGCAACTATGATAAAATGAGGAAAATGGTTAAAAAGAAGTCAGAAGGATCTGTGCCAAAGGTCAAGTGTAAACCAGGTGTGGATATTTAAAAATACCATTGTTGAAGCCCAGATCTGATGTATTCCATGTATTATAAAAGGTGGAAAAAAGAGAAAACGAAAGCCGGCAAGGTTAAAAAATGTGAAGTGAAAGAGGCTAGTACAGCCAAGAAAACATCCTTTAAAGTATGGAAAAAGAATCCCAATGAAGAAAATAAGAGGAGCCACAAAGGAGAAAGAAAATCCAACGTAGTCTGCAGTATAACAGACTGCAGATAATGTACAAGATGCAGGCGTTGTTTATTGGTAAATGCAGTAACATATACAACCTTATAGCCATCCAAGGGACCCGACACAGTCCGTGTTTCGGATAACACGCCTTCCTCAGGGGTCCATGGTGGTTAAGGTATAAAGCAAACTGCATAAAAGATAACAAACATACACCAATCACGATCAAATGGGATCGTGATTGGCGTGTGTTTGTTATCTTTTATGCAGTTTGCTTTAGTTTATACCTTAACCACCATGGACCCCTGAGGAAGGCGTGTTATCCGAAACACGGACTGTGTCAGGTCCCTTGGTTGGCTATAAGGTTGTATATGTTACTGCATTTACCAATAAACAACGCCTGCATCTTGTACATTATCTGCAGTCTGTTCGTTGTTTTCTGGAAAATAAGAGGAGAACATAAGCACTGGCAAGTTAGATGCAAAACATTTATAAAGAAAGCTAAACAAAAATATCTTCATATTTCCAAAGAGGCAAAAACTCATAGTAACAATTATTTTAGATACATCAAAAGCAGAAAACCTGTGAGGGAATCCGTGGGACAGTTGGATGATCAAGGTGTAAAAGGTGCACTCAGGGAGGCTAAGGCCATAGCGGAGAGACTTAATGAATTCTTTGCTTTGGTCTTTACAGAAGAAGATGTAATAAATCTTCCAGAACCAGAAATGGTTTTCAACGGTGATGAGGTGGAGGAATTGAAAGAAATCTTGGTGAACCTGGAAGACGTACTAAGCCAAATCAACAAATTAAGAGTGATAAATCACCTGGACCAGATGGTACTGAAAGAACTCAAACATGAAATTGCTGATCTGTTTTAGTGATCTATAACCTGTCACTAAAATTGTCTGTAGTACCTGAGGTTTGGAGGGTGACCAATGTTACGCTTATTTTTAAAAAGGGCTCCAGGGGAGATTCGTGGAATGACAGATCAGTAAACCTGACCTTGGTGCCAGGCAAAATAGTGGAAACAATTATAAAAAATATAAAGTAAATGACAGCAGATAAAGACCCGAATGGTCCATCCAGTCTGCCCAACCCTATCCACTCTTTAAATTACTGACAATTTCAAGCACAAACATTGTAGAATGCAGAAAACAAATGTCTTCTCCACAAATTTCCTCAATACAGAATTCTTTAAATCTAAAACAAATAATAATCACAGAGTTAAAGAAAGGTGTCCACAAATAATTGTGTTTAACATTTTCATAAAAGACACACAATCTTTGCATAATCTCATTATACCTGGGCTTGAATGGCAAAGATTCTTACTGGTAAATGAGAAAATCGATATTCTAGATTTAACATAACAAATCCCATTTTCTTTTAAACTGATGAGCAACATTAATAGTTGTTAATGTGTCCAGCTACCCTCTTTGCCTAGTTCCTTCAATCTTCCATTTGTGGTGACTGGCATTAAATATCTGGTTAACTTTTGACCAGTTAAGTTTATAGCAGCCAAAGATAGGACTATTATTTGTGTGGCACAATTTGGCTGTTAAACTTGACCATTCAGCACTGAAAGTAGCCAGTCATCATGCAATATAGCTGGTTAACATTTAGCTGCTAACTGGGAGTATTCAGAGGAGATAACTGGTTATCTTATGTTGAATACTCGCATTTACCAGTTAAGTTTCAAGTTTCAAGTTTTATTAACGTTTGATGAATCGCTTATACAAATTTTCTAAGCGATGTACAATTTAAAAGCCACTAGATGGTGGTCTCACATACAATTGGACAAATCAATCACAAAACAAACTACATGGATCAGTTTACATTTTAGCAATCGAAATAGAGACAAACATGAATGAAGAGGAAAGGAGGGGAAAGTTACAATTCAGCACTGGTGAGTGCTGTTTCTGGCTGGTTAAATGGTGCTGAATGTTGGCTGGTCTGGACTAGTTTGGAGTTTGGCTGGTTTGGTTTTGCTCACCTGAAGGGTTCATATTCATGAACATCCAGTGCTGCTCCACGGATTCTTCCCTCTTTTAGGGCTTGGGCTAAAGCTTTCTCATCCACCAGGCCCCCACGTGCAGTATTCACCAGAAATGCCCCTTGCCTCATCTGCAAAGGATAAATAGTAAGGAAAAGAAACAACATGTCCCAAAAAAGCAAACAAGATGCAAGGAATTATTAGATAAGGGTGGTAACAAGACTAAGAATGTTATAATGCTTCTGTACCAATCCATGGTGTGACCTCACCTTGAGTATTGGCTCAATTCTGGTCACAATATCTCAAAAAAAAAGAGATAGCAATATCCTTGGATGACAAGAAGGTATGACTGTGTCAAGTGGTTTTATATGCTAAAGGTACTTGACTTTTATGGACTGGGTATATAGTTTTGTACAATGGTTAATGCATCATACACTGATGACTAGGTGTTAACGACTGCATATCACAAAGCTTTACTTTGCATAGAGGAACTAGAAAGGGGTGTTCTCTATCACCTTTGCTATTCGATCTGGTGCTTGAGCCTCTACTGAGGGCTATTCATCAGGGTGAGAAAATCAAGGGGATATAAAGGGAGAATAAAATATACAAGTTGTTGACATACGTTGATTATGTCCTATTATATATTTCATGAACCCTTTTAGTACCATCCCTAATTTATTGAATCTCATTAATCATTTTGAAAGTTTCTCAGGGTACAAAATTAACTGGATAAAGTCAGAGTTATTACCACTGAACAAATATAGTATTCTTGAACTTTTTACAGCATATCTGTTCATATGGCAAGTGTTTCTGATATTACAGTGGGTGATAATCTGGCATCCAGTGATCACTGCATTGCACTGTTTAATATTAAGATGGGTATAGAGAGGGCTCATTCAAAAACGAAGGTTCTAGACTTTTAAAAAACAAACTGGGTTCAGATGGGGGTTTATTTCAAGGAATTATTGTCTGGATGGGAAGGAGTGGAAATGCAGTGGGCAAAACTGAAAGGAGCGATTGTAAGGGCGACAAACCTTTTTGTGAGGCAAGTAAGTAAAAGTAAGAGGAAAAGAAGGCCATTTTGGTTCTCAAAAGTAGTAGCTGAGAAGGTAAGGAATAAGAGGTTAGCTTTCATAAACTACAAATGATTGCAGAAAAAGGAAGACAGGCAAAAATATCTGGAGAAGTTAAGAGGCTGGTCGTTTAGTCAGGAAAGCAAAGATGCAAATGGAAGAAAAAATAGCTGACACGGTAAAACGGGGAGGCAAGACATTTTTTAGATATATTAATGATAGGAAGAAGTGAAAAAGTGGCATTGTGAGACAAAGGTGAAGGGGAAGAATATGTAGCAGCTGATAAAGAAAAGGCTGAATTGCTTAACAAATATTTCTGTTCTGTGTTCATGGCTGAAGCGCTGGGAGCAGGACCGTGGAAGACAAATGTAAATAGGGATGGAGCAGTAATAGACCCTGATCGATTTTCAGAGGGTTGTGTTCGTGAGGAGCTAGTTAAAATAAAGGTAGACATGCGATGGGTACATCCTAGGGTGCTGAAGGAATTAAGGAAGTTCTGGTAGCTCCACTGACTGACTTTTTCAAAAAGTCTCCAGAGTCGGGACTGGAGAAGGGCGGATGTGGTCCCCCTCTACAAAGTGGATGTAAGGATAACCTGACCATTCATTTTTTTCATCAAAATGGGACATCTATTAATTGTCAGTCCCGCCCCCAATCCCGCCCTAGCCCCAATTTCTTCCATTCATTTTTCATGTACACATAATATCTTATTAATTCATAATGGTAACCATAAAATTAACCCCCCCCCCAAAGCACACTATACGCAAAGAAAATGTTAATTATCATTTATATTTAAGGGGTTTTCAAAAATGTCAAGGCAGATGACTTTAAAATATGCAATGTCACTTCAGTAACTATAGAAAAATAGACAAATATAGTGCAAAATATAGACAGCAGATATAAATTCTCAAAACAGACACATTTTAATCACTAAACTGAAAATAAAATCATTTTTCCTACCTTTGCTATCTGGTGATTTCATGAGTCTCTGATTGCATTTCATTCTGACTGTGAATCCTTTCTTTCATTTCTTTCTGCACTCAGGCCCAACAATTGTCCCTCTTTCCTTCCTATGTCCTTAGTGCCTTCAGTGCCTCCTTCCTATGTATTTAGTGCCCCCCTCCTGTGTACTTTGTGCCCCCCAGTGCCTCCTTCCTATGTCCTTAGTGCCCCTTCCTATGTCCTTAGTGCCCTCAGTGCATCCTTCCTATGTCCTTAGTGCCCCTAGTGCCTCCTTCCCATGTCCTAAGTGCCCTCAGTGCCTCCTTCCCATGTCCTTAGTGCCCCTAGTGCCTCCTTCCCATGTCCTAAGTGCCCTCAGTGCCTCCTTCCCATGTCCTTAATGCCCCTTCCCATGTCTTTAGTGTCTCTATTGCCTCCTTCCCATGTCCTAAGTGCCCTCGGTGCCTCCTTCCTATGTCCCCCTCACTGCATTCCAGCCTTTGTCCCACCCCTCCCCCTAAACCTACCTGCCTGCCTGCCATGCCAAAGCCTGCCTACCTACCTCCCTCCCTCCCTGCCGCGCTAAAGCCTACCTCCCTCCCTGACGCGCCAATTCAACCCCCCTGGGGTCCATCGCAGCCACTTCTTCATGCCACCCAGAAGCCTTCTTTCCGAAGTCAATTCTGACGGCGGAGAGGAAGTTCCGGCCCAGCCAATAACCTGGAACTTCCTCTCCGACGTCAGAATTGACATCGGGAAGAAGGCTTCTGGGCATTAAGAAGCAGCGGCTGTGGTGGACCGGGAGGGGGGGTTGAATCGGCGCTGGAGGGAGGTAGGCTTTAGCGTGGCAGAGAGGGGAAGCAATCGCTGGTCCGTTGTCCCCGTGCATAGCTTCGGGACGCAGTCCCTGATAATGGGACATTTTAGCATTCCAAAGTGGTCGGGACAACAGGACGGTTGGTCCAATAATGGGATGGTCCCATTGAAAATTGGGCGTATGGAAGGAAGGAAGAAGTAGGGAATTACAGGCCGGTAAGTCTGACTTCTGTGGCAAATTAATAGAAACACTTTTTAAAACAGAGAATGATCAAGTTTCTGGAATCCTGTGGATTAAAGCAGGGTTTCTCAACCTGCGGTATGCATACCCTAGGGGGTACGCGGGCTGTCAGTCAGCAGAGCCACCAGAACTTCACTAAGTTCCTTCAGCACCTTTGGATGTACACCATCTGGCCCCATTGCTGTCTACCTTTAATTTAGCTAGCTCCTCACGAACACAACCCTCTGGAAATCAATTGGGGTCTACCACTCCACCATCCCTATTCGCATTTGTCTTCTGTGGTCCCACTCCCGGATCTTGCACCTTGAACACAGAACAAAAATATATGACATAACATAGTGCTTATTAACCACGTTACAAAAAGTTATAAAAGTATACATGTTACATAGAATTAGATAATTCATTAAGCAGTCAAATATTTAGAAAAAAGATGGGTCTTCAATTGTTTTCTGGTGTTCATAAGAATGGGTAGTAAGCAACAATATTCGGAATTCATTGTCATGAAGAGCTGCCTAATATGCCAAAGTATGATTGAGAAATTTCTTACTCCTGCAGCCCTGGACGGATGGAAAATTAAACAAAGGATGAGTTCTTCTACTGTGTCTGTATGATGCTAAAGTGAATCTATTGACTAAGTAAGAAGGGGCTGTACCATAAACAGCCTTATAATAGAAACAGCCCAATTTAAACAACACCCGGGCTTCCATTGGCAGCCAATGCAATTCACAGTAAAAGGGTGTAACATGATCAAATTTCTTCAGGCCATAAATCATTCTGATCGCTATATTCTGTATTATTGTAAATCTTGCTAGTTCTTTCTAGGTGACTGTCAGGTAGATAATATTACAGTAATTGAGAAGATTCAATAGTAACGATTGAACCAATGATCAGGGGGGAGAAATCGCTTAGACACTGAAGGAGATCGAGGCATCAGAAGGGGCGACAAAGGCACGACTGAAGGGGTCAAACTATCACTACCAGAAAACACTCCATACTAAAAGAAAGAATGGACAGCCATGTATGCTAATGCCCGTAGCTTAGGCAACAAAATACTAGAACTGGAAACAGAAATGAGAAACGCTGACCTTGATGTAGTGGCGATATCAGAAACCTGGTTCTCGGAGTCCCACGGATGGGATATGGTCATACCAGGTTATAATCTATTCCGTCGAGACAGAGAGGGCAAATCAGGAGGAGGGGTAGCTCTATACATTAAAGAAAACATCAAAGTTACTAAAATCACAGACATCAAGTATACAGGAGAGTCCCTCTGGGTGAACCTGGCCAGGGGCAATAACAAATGCCTGTATCTTGGTGTTGTATACAGACCGCCTAAACAAAAGGTGCAAGCAGACGATGAGCTAATGGAAGACATCGAGACCATAACACTGCGTGGAGATACAGTGCTAGTGGGAGATTTCAATATGCCGGATGTGGACTGGAACGAACCTTCCGCTATAACCAGCGACAGCAAGAGGATACTAGCCTCCATGCGAGGAGCATGCCTAAAGCAGATGGTACTGGAACCCACTAGGGGTCAGGCGACACTGGACTTAGTGCTCACCAATGGGGACAGTGTCACAGAGGTATCGGTGGGAGACACCTTGGCATCCAGCGATCATAACATGATGTGGTTCCACCTCAAGAAAGGAAACCCTAGGTCAAATACGTCGACTAAGGTACTAAATTTCAAAGGAACTAATTTTCAAGGCACGGGGGACTATGTCTACAACGTGCTGCAAAATCAAAGCACGACAGACAGCGTAGAGGACCTATGGTCGACTCTGAAAGCCACACTACTGGAAGCAACCAACATATACATAAAAACTGTGAGCAAACAAAGCAGGAACAACAAACCACAGTGGTTCACCGCAGAGATATCACAGCTAGTAAAACAAAAACAAAAAAAAAAAGCATTTGCTACCTACAAACAATCGCAGCAATTTGAAGCTAAAGAATCCTATTATGGCAAAATCCAGAATAGTTAAAACGACAGTCAGAGAAGCCAAACTCCGGATGGAAGAAAGCATAGCTAGGCAGGTAAAGAAGGGGGAGAAATCCTTTTTCAAATACGTCAGCGACAGGAAGAAGAACACAAGCGGCATTGGGCACCTAAAGAAACCTAACGGTAACTTTACAGACTCAGATGCAGACAAAGCTGAAATACTCAATAACTACTTCTGCTCGGTCTTCACTTGCGAAGCGCCAGGATCCGGTCCTCAGCTATAGCCAAGGGGGGGCTCGGTAGACCCATTCCAGGACATGGAATTCACTGCAAGCGAAGTCTACCGTGAGCTATCAAAAATAAATGTGAACAAAGCTATGGGCCCGGACAATCTACACCCTAGAGTACTTCAAGAATTGAGTGATATCCTGGCAGAGCCACTGGCCATGCTCTTCAATCTTTCCCTGAGCAAGGGAAAAGTACCCCTAGACTGGAAAATTGCAAACATTATCCTGCTCCACAAAAAGGGAGGTAGGTCGGAGCCTGAAAATTACAGACCGGTGAGTCTCACATCAATAGTGAGTAAACTCATGGAAAAATTGATTAAAAACAGATTAGACGCGTTCATGGATGATGAAAGATTAAGAGATCCCCACTAGCATGGCTTTACAACGGGTAGGTCCTGTCAATCTAATCTGATAAGATTCTTTGGGTAACAAAAAAACTGGATGAAGGTGAATCCCTGGACATAGTGTATTTGGACTTTAGTAAGGCTTTCGATAGTGTTCCACACTGAAGGTTATTAAACAAGATGAACTCGCTAGGACTAGGAGAAACACTGACAGCATGGGTGCAAGACTGGCTTAGCGGAAGATCTCAAAGAGTGGTGGTAAATGGTATCCCCTCAAAAACGTCAAGAGTGATCAGCGGAGTGCCGCAGGGCTCGGTCTTAGGCCCGATGCTATTTAATATCTTTGTTGGGGATCTGACTCAGGGGCTCCGAGGCAAAATTACACTATTTGCTGATGACGCTAAACTATGCAGCATTGTGGGCAGGGCCTCAGAACCTGATAGTGCAACAAGGCCCAACACATTGGAGCAAGACCTGCTTGTATTGGAAAAATGGTCCAGTAATTGGCAACTAATAATAATAATAATAATAATAACTTTATTCTTGTATCCCGCAATACCATGGAAGTTCAATGCGGTTAACAATAGAAGAGACTGTACATTTACAGCGATGATACATATTACAGTGTTATTACATTTACAAAGATGTTACATAAATAGCAGTAATAAAAAGGCATATACTAAAGAAGAGACTGTACGTATACAGCGATGTTCCATGTTAAAGCGGTGGTACATTTACAGTGATGTTAAATATGAGGCTATGAAAAGGCAGGGCAATTAGATAAAACAGAGCTTGAGAAAGAGAGGCCATAGTGGCTTGGGAGGGGGGCGTAGTCAGAGGGAATGGAGGCATGTCGAGGTCAGGAGGGTGCAGGGAAGGGGGGAAGGCAGCGTTAGCGGAATTTGTCGAAGAGGTAGGTTTTTAGTGACTTCCTGAACAGGTGGTAGGGTGGAGAGTTGGAGATGAGGGCGGTAAGGCAATTGTTCCATTTGCCCGCTTGGAATGCTAGGGTTCTATCAGTGAATCTCTTGTAGAGGCAGCCTTTTAGGGAGGGAAAGGTGAATAGGTGGGCGTTTCGCGTGCGAGAGGGGCCTGCTATTTCAAGGTGCTCAGACAAGTAGATTGGGGAAGATCCTGTTAGAGTTTTGAAACAGAGGCAGGCGAACTTAAAGATGATCCTTGCCTCTACTGGGAGCCAATGGAGTTTGGTGTAGTAGGGGCTAACATGGTCGTATTTTTTGAGATCATAGATGAGGCGGACGGCCGCATTTTGGACTGTTCTAAGACGTTTGATGGTATTTTTATAGGATCCCAGGTAAATAATGTTGCAGTAGTCTAATATGCTTAATACCAGAGATTGGACGAGTAGACGGAAGGCTTGGTGGTCGAAGTAACGTTTGATGGTGCGCAGTTTCCAGAGGGTACAGAAACATTTTTTCACCTGGGCACTGGTATGGTCATCGAAGGTTAGGGTGTGGTCCAGGATGACTCCAAGGATTTTTATGGTGGGTAAGATAGGGTAATCTAGCCCATTCAATCTGAGGGAAGTGTTTGTTAATTTGTGGTTGGGACTCGCTAGGAAGATTTTGGTTTTTCAGAGTTCAATTTTAATTTGAGTTTTGAGGTCCACAGTTCTAACTTGGTGAGGATAGATGCGATGAGTTTTTCCGTTTCTAGAGTGAGTGAGGTAATGGGAACAATGATGGTGATGTCATCTGCATATATGAACGATTTTAGGTTAGAGTTTGCTAGGCTTCGTGCCAGAGGGGTCAAGTAAATATTGAATAGGGAGGGGGATAGGGGAGAGCCTTGTGGGACTCCACAAGGGTTACGCCAGTGGTGGGAGAAGGCTCCATTACTGTGGACCTGGTAGGTACGGTTGGTTAGGAAGCCTGTGAACCAATCTATTACCTGACCGGAGATGCCGATGGAGTCAAGGCAGTTGAGCATAATGTCGTGGTCGACCAGGTCGAAGGCACTACTCAAATCGAATTGAAGTATCAGGGCGCTTTTACCCAGTGAGAACAGGTGGAGGAGGTAATTTGTCAGGGCAGCTAGGACGGTTTCGGTGCTATGATTTGGGCGGAAACCGGACTGGGAGTCATGAAGAATATTGTACTTGTCGAGGTAATTCGTAAGGTTGTTGTTGACAAGACCTTCCATGAGTTTTTGGAAGAGTGGTATGTTGGCGATGGGTCTGTAGTTGGTGATGGAAGAGATTGGCTCCTTGGGTTGTTTAGGGATAGGGGAAATGAGGATGTGGCCAAGTTCGGACGGGAAGTGTCCAGTGGACAGGCATAGAGATACCCAATTGAAGAGTTCTGCTTTGAATGATGGGGGGGCGCATTTCATGATGGTGGGAGGACAAGTGTCTAATAGGCAGTTGGAATTGGCGTATTTAGAGTAAAGTTCGAGGAATAGATTCCAGTCAGGATTTACAAAGGAGGTCCAGGACATGTCGGCTATTGAACCTTCTGTGTCTGCTGCGCGTAGGTTGAGTGGGGGATCGGGGCTGTGAGCTGAAAGAGACAGTTTTAGAGTGTGGATTTTGTTCGCGAAGTGGTCGGCTAGAGTGATTGCGGAGGGAGGGAGGTCGGAGGTGGGGCGTTTGTGAGAGTCTATGTCGAATAGAGAGTTAACTAGTCTAAAAAGTGCTTTGCTGTTTAGAGAAGGGGAGTTTATTAGTTGGGAGTAGTGTTTACTGCGCTTATCGATGATCTGTTTTTTGTATTCTTTGACTTTCAGTCGCCAGGTAAGTCTGTCTAAATCAGTCCCTGATTTACGCCAGATTCTTTCATGTTTCCGGACTTCTCGTTTTATGGTCAGGAGGTCCGCGTCAAACCAGCTGTTTGAGGGGCGAAGAGTTTTCGAGCGAAGTTTAAGAGGGACAGTGGTGTTAAGAACCTGGTCGCTAAATTTTTCCCAATTTAGGTGGAAGTTGGGGTCTACGTCGGAGTCGGAGATGAGAGTGTAGTGTGACCAGAAGTCTGCTGGATTAAGATGTTCTCTTGTCCAGATGAATTGCTTTGTATGGATGGGGTTAGGCTTTTTGTCAGGTTGTTTTTTGTGCCAGGCTAGTTCAAAATTGCACAGGAGGTGGTCAGACCAGGGGGTATTTGACCAGGTTTGGTATGAGAGACTTATATTGGGAGTGGTGTTGGTATTGGAGAGAAAGGTGATGAGGTTGAGGTGGTGGCCTTTGTTATGGGTTGTGGTTTGGGGGGGATTGGAGAAGCCTAGTGTCGTGAGGAAGGAGAAAAGGTCTGCGACATTTGGGTTCTCTTTCTGTTCTAGATGTAGGTTGATGTCTCCTGCTAAGAGATTGTAGGTACCTGCTGACGAGTTCGCAAGAAGGTGCTCGTAGAAATCATCTTTTGCTTGATTCCATTTATTAGGGGGTATATAGAATAGCGTGACGATTAGGTTATCTATACAGTCTGTTTTGGAAATTTTGCAGGTGAGGATTTCTAGGTCCTTGGTTGATTTAGAGTCTAGGACATGGAAGTGAAGGTGATTATGGAGAATGATAGCGAGGCCACCTCCTCTTTTTGAATTTCTTGAGAGAGTGATAATTTTGTAGTGTGGAGGGAGAATGTCCCCTATGATGGGGTCCTGGTCGGAAGTGAGCCATGTTTCGGTTAGGAGGACAATGTCTAAGCGAGTTTCTTCCAGCCAGTCTTTGATGAGCTGGGCCTTATTTCTAGCTGAGCGGATGTTCAAGTAGGCACAAGGAAGAATGGATTGTTGTGGGGGGCAGGAGGGTATCGTACGTTGCAGATATTTTAGAGATCGTTTTCTTTTAGGAGTTGGTCTAGGAGGGTGGTGGGTGGTATTGATCACAGGAATTGGGAAAGGACCTGCTTCTGTGCAATCGTGTATAAGTCGATGAGGGCGGAGGAATTTGTCAGGACCGGGGATTCTAGTCCAAGTGGTGTAGGTTGAAATAGGTTCGAATGCTAGGACATTTGTAATCCAGCCTCTTGTGCTAAGCAAATAGAGGAGGAGAAAGGCGGGAAGATTATGAGTGATGCTGGTCATGTTGGAAATGTTGGCCTGGTCAGGAGGGGGGAGAAAGATTCTGAGAGGCTAGTGTGAAGGGGAGACCAAAACTGGGTTCGCAAGGGGGAGATTGAGGGGTGTTGGGGGAAGAGGAGGGCTAGGGGAGAAGCTTAGAGAGGGGTAGCTAGGTAGAAGCAGAAGGCCTGGGAAGTGGAAGAAAGAAGAGCGTAGTTCTGTGAATCAAAGTTCAAAATGAGGTTGGAAGCATTTAAGATGAGGTGGACTATGAACAGATCTGTACTAAGTGAGGGCGATGTGTAGGTATAAGAGACTATGAACAGGTCATAAGATGGAATTAAAGGTAAAAATATGTAACAGGTTTGAAATAGGAGTCGTGGGTAGATACAGAGAATAAATCTGTGAACTTGAGAGGAGATGATCAGATCAGGGAGGCCGCAAGTGGGAGTCAAGGAATATAAACTAAACTTTAATACCATGAAATGTAAAGTGATGCACCTTGGGAGTGGAAATCCATGCAAAACATACACCTTAAACGGCGAAAACTTAACAAGAACTACTGCAGAAAGGGACTTGGGAGTTCTCATCCGGGATGATATGAAAGCTGCTAATCAGGTGGAGAAAGCTTCAGCGAAGGCCAGACAAATGCTGGGTTGCATCAGAAGGAGCTTTATCAGCAGGAAACCGGAAGTAATACTGCCGTTATACAGATCCATGGTGAGACCTCACCTGGAGTACTGTGTCCAATTTTGGAGACCACATTATCAAAAAGATGTGAAAAGAGTGGAGTCGATAGAGAGAATGGCCACTAAGATGGTCTCAGGATTTAAAGGCATCCCATATGAAGAACGTCTGATCAAACTGCGCTTATATTCTTTTGAAGAACGCAGAGAAAGGGGGGACATGATAGAAACGTTTAAATACATCATGAGCCACATCAAAGTGGAGGAGGAAATCTTTTTTCTAAAGGGTCCCACGGCGACAAGAGGGCATCCACTAAAACTTAAGTGAGGAAGATTTCATGGTGACACCAGGAAATACTTCTTCACTGAACGGGTGATTGATCGATGGAATGATCTTCAAGAGTCGATGGGACAAACACGTGGGAGTACTACGGAGTTATGCTCAATCGATAGATACTCCAGGGAAGAAGGGTCCTTGAGCAGGCAGACTAGTTGGAGGGAGGGTTCTTGAGTGGGCAGACTTGATGGGCCATCGGCCCTTTTCTGCCGTCATGTTCTATGTTTCTATGATCTAAAAGCAGTAAATTCAAAATAAGATCTAATTGTTCGTAATTTCCATAACGTGAAGTGGCATATACGTACTACAGCATCTATCTGAGCATGCATTGTAAGATGCTGGTCTAAAATAACTCCCATGATTTTAATCGTTGGATGAATTATATACTGAGTTGAATTTATACTAATAGAAGGTTCAAAAGAAATACTACTAGCGGTTGCCATAAAAAACTTTGTTTTGCCGGTGTTTAGTTTAAGTTTAAATTTTTGCATCCAGGAATCAATCTGTTTCATTACGATTTCGACTTTAGTAATAATCTGGGATAGGGCTGAAGTAAAAGGTATGACAATAGTAATGTCATCAGCATAACTAAATAATTCTACATCCATTTTTGTACTTCTTCCTATCATGGATATATATATAAAAAATGTTTTGTCTCCCCAAAATTATCTTAACACGCATTTCCAACAACCAAAAACTCAGCCTTTCTGATGTGACCAACTATTGATCAGTAGCTTCCATCCTCCTATTTATCAAAATGATGGAAGGATATGTCACAGGGCAACTTGAATGCTACTTAGTTAGGTGCTATCGACTCGATGAATTACAGATCTAAAATGTGATCGGTTTTATGCTAGTTCAGTAAGGTCCTCTAGCTTTATCCCCATCAGGGCCAGATTAATAAATAGGCCCAAGAGGCACGTGCCTAGGGCCCAAAATTTCAGGGGGGGCCCGGTGAAGGGGGACAGAGAGCAGCTGCCCTACCGTCTCCCTTCACCTCGCCTTTTTTTTTTTTTTTTTAAACGGCTACGGCCCCCCCACCATGAGCCGTTAAGATCAGCTATGCCCCCCCCACTTAAGATCGGCTATGCCCCCCCTCCCTGCGGCATCAACAGCACTTATAAGATCAGCAACATGTGTACTCTCAGGGGATTTGTGGATGTGCGGGGCCTTCGTATTGATGGGATTGAGTTGAAAACGTTGGCATTTGCGGATGATAGGTTTTTGATTCTTACTAGCCCTGAGGAATCTTTACCGATAGTGTTGGACCTCATTTCCGAATACGGCTTCTATTCTGGTTTATCTCTTAATTTGGATAAATCTCTAGCCTTACCTGTCCCCCACGACCTACATTCCCGATGGAGGGGTGTTTTTCCTCTTCGCTGGGCGGACTCTTCCTTGAAATACTTAGGAGTCCTTATTCCTCGGGACTTGTCTCATCTTTATCGTTTGAACGTGGAACCGTTGTTTCAGGCCCTTCAGAATAAATTACAGCTGTGGGGACCTCTCCCCTTTTCGCTCCTTGGTTGGGTGCATCTTTACAACATGTTTATCGTCCCCTGTTGGCTATATGTCTTTCAGGTCCTTCCCTCTTTACCTGTCCTCTTGGGATGAAAGACGATTAGTTCGATTGGTTCAGAGTTTTCTCTGGTCTGGGAAGCGGCCTCGTCTGCCTTATCAGAGGGCAGCGACTCCCTGGTATAGGGGTGGTTTGGGTTTATTGAATATCCGTTACCTGACTGTTGGTTGTGGCATGCGCCATATTAATGACTTTTTCCGGGGTACTTCAGTGTTCACTAATAGTCCTTTAGAACTTTTCTGTTTTCGCTCTTCTCATTTTAGTGCTTATCTTCATTCTCTTCCTTCTCTTGTGCCTGAATCTCTCACTGTGAAAGTGCTCCACCACCCCTTGCAGAAGGTTTGGCGTTGGGTCTGTAAATTTCACGCTCTTTCAGCTTCTGTTACTCCCTTTCTGCCTCTACGTTTTAATAGCTCATTTTTACCTGGGATTGATGGGCTGAGTTTTGTTCGGTGGGAAACCGGGGGCATTCATTATGTATTTCAAGTGGTTGATGATGATGGGAAATTAAAACCTTTTGCACAACTGCAAGCGGAGTTTGGCCTCCCCCAATTGATTATTTTGCTTATATGCAACTTCACCATTACATTTCTTCTTTACCCTCTAGATCTTTGGATGCCTCTTGTCATGAGTTGCTTTCCACGGCATTCACTATTGGTTCTCAACACCCAGTCCCACTTAAATTCCATCATCGCCACTTGAAGGAGGAGTCCCCCTTGTTTAATCACTCTGCTTTACGGGAGGCCTGGGCTCGTGATTTAGCTGTAGATTTGCCAGATGATACACTGTTGCAGGCTGTATGTAGGTTGTCCGCCCTCAGAAAATATACCACTTTTTGGGAACAACATTATAAATTAATCTTTTGTTTGTATATCTCTCCAAAGAGGGCTTATTTATTCCGCCTTCGTGAAACTGCTGCTTGTCCCCGGTGCAGTGCTTCTGAAGCGGGCTTGGGACACATGTTTTGGACTTGCCCCAATGTTCAGGCGTATTGGAATGCTGTTTTTGTTTTTGTGGAACGCATTTGGAAAATTACTGTTTGCAGCTCCCCTTTGCTATTGTTTGGATCTATTCCACACTATTTCACCCATGTGCGGGGAGCTGTGGCTTTCCTTAAATGGACTGTCTTGGTGGCCCTGAAATGTATTTTACTACAATGGCTTGAAGATACTGCTCCCGATTACTCTCTTTGGCGATGTCGGATGATTACTCTCTTGATGTGGGAGCGAAGGGATGTGTTGGACTTTTCTTCTCCACCGGGCCGGGTTTTTCAGCACACTTGGGAACCCTTTTGGACAACGATAACCCCACTGGCCAGAAGCCGTTTTCTGAATTGTTGACTTTCTGTATTTTGTTTCTTTTATTATGCCTGATTTCCCTGATTTTTGTATACTTTTGGATAGGTTGTATTTGGAAGAAGGACCCTGGGGGGGGGGGTTCTTTATTTTATTTTGGGGAGGTTTGTGTTGGGTGGGGTTTATTGGGTAACTTTGTTCTCAGCAATTGAATTTTGTTCTCAAAAAATTTTGAGCGTGCCTTTACATGGTTTGTTTCTTGCTGGTTGGTTTTGTTATGCTCAATAAAATACATTTGAATATAAGATCAGCAACAGGCTGCCCGGTATCAGCAACAAGTAAGATTGGCAATGCGGTGCTCAACACAAAACTTCCCCTCTGACACGAACTGCCCGGGCGGAAACAGGAAGCTGCGTCAGAGGGAAGCTTTGTGTTGAGCACCGCATTGCTGATCTTACTTGTTGCTAATACCGGGCAGCCTGTTGCTGATCTTATAAGTGCCGTTGATGCCGGAGGAAGGGAGGGGGGCCCGTAGCCAATCTTAAGTGGGGGGGCGTAGCCGATCTTAAGTGGGGGGAGGGCCCATAGCTGATCTTAATTGTCCGGGGCAGAGGGCCTTAGCTGTTTCAAAAAAAAAAAAGGCGATGTGAAGGGAGACGGTAAGGCAGCTGCAATCTGCCCTATTAAGTGCCATTGATGCCGGAGGGATGGGGGCATTGCTGCTCTTGGGGGGGTATTTCTGATCTTACTTGTCCCCGTTTGAAAAAAAAGCAGCAGCATAGGTGAGTGGTGACCCGCAAAGGTGAGGGGAAGGGAGGGAGATGGGCCTGGGGTAAAGGGAGAGAGAGAAGAGGCAGATGATGGAAGTGGGGAGAGAGAGAGAAGGGGGCAGACAGATATCAGAGAGAGCAAATGCTGAATGGAAGTGGAGAAAAAACACATTCTGGATGGAAGGAGGGGATAAAGAAAAAGGGCATATACTGGATGGGGGAAGAAGAGAGTGAGATAATGGAGGGGTGAAGGAAGGGGGTGGCAATCTATGGATAGACACAGTTAAAAAAGGGAAAATGAGGAATGAATAGTAAGAGAGAATTTAATTTAGACAAATGCAGAAAATAGAGAAGAGAGAGATGCCAGAGCATGGGGAGAAAGGGGGAAGGAGACAGAAATATCAGATCTGAGTGGAGGAAATGAGAAGAGAGGGGGAAGGAAGGAAAGATGGAAGGAGAGAGATGCCAGACAATGAGGGGAACAGAGGGAAATAGATGGATGCCAGACCAAGGGGGCAGGGGGAGTGCAGGAGGAGAAATGGAAAGATGGAAGGAGGTTGGTAGACAGTTTCTGGAAGGTGCAGACAATGGATGGAAGGAAGAAAATGACAAGATGAGGAAAGCAGAAACTGGGAGACAAAGGTTGTTAGGTGCCATCAACTTGTGCTCGAGTCCTAGTCCAATATTAGATGAATTTTGGAGAAGAGCAAAGAATATCAAAACCCCCTTTACCTTTGCTTCATCGACTACATCAAAGCTTTTCACTGTGTGGATTACAATAAACTTTGGAGAACACTATTGCAAATGGGAAGACCCAAACACATAATTCAGCTGAAAATCAGCCTAGGGGCCCTCGAAGAATTAATCCTGCCCTGATCCCCATGTTTTTTTTCAATGTGTCCAGCCATCTGATTGCAGGTCACCCTCTTTGCCTGGTTCCTTTGATCTTCCCAAACCTAATGTCCTTCTCCAAAGAACTTTCTCTTCTGACAGTGTGACCAAAATAAGGCAGTCGTAACTTCATCATTTGGGATTTGAATGACATACCTAGTTTCATCTCTTCCAGATCGATCCTTCTCCAGCACCAAGCTCAAATGAGTCAATCTTCTTTCTATCTTGTTTCCATAGTGTCCAGCTTTCATATCCATAATTGACCACTGAGAAAATGAGTGCATGGACAAGTCTGATCTTTGTTTGGAGTGTTATTTCCTTGCCTTTGAATACTTTGTCAAGAGCCTTCATTGAAGAGTGACCAAATGCTATTCTGTGGAGTATTTCTTCCGTTAGTTGCTTCTTTGTCTACAAAAGAGCCAAGCTACTTACAATGCTTCAATATCCTCCACTCTTCACAAATAGGCTTCAGGAAAAATCATAGCACTGAGACGGTGGTTGTAGCACTAGGAACATAAGGCAATGAACTACTAAGCAAGGGTCACAGTGCAATCATAATCCAATTTGACCTAAGCAGTGCTTTTGACCTAGTAGATATAAATCAAATGTCTGATATCTTCAGTGATTTCAGATTTAGTGGCCCAGTCCTCTCCTGGTTCCAAGGCTTCCTAACCACTGGGCACTATGCTGTACGTAGGGATGGTAAACTTTCTGACAGCTGGAACCCGCCCATTGGGGTCCCCAAATGATCCCTACTTTCACCATCAATGGTCAACCTTCTAATGCAATCCTTGTGAGCCAACTTAGCTCTCGCATTAATGAAACATTTCACTTATTCAGACAACATAACGATCATGCTACCTGTAAGGGCTGCATTAGCCAACACCCTCACCACTGTCTAAAAATGTGTCTACATCTTTGAAAACTGGATCTCAACCCACCACCTCAAACTAAATAAGAACAAAACCAAATTGCTTTGACTAGGACCTTCACCTGACCCATGTTACACTCTAAAGATTACAGTAGATGACACAGACTTTCCATTAGAATTACAATCCCAAATCTTAGGAGTAGAAATTGATAACTACCTTCCATGAAGAGCCATGTACAATCAATAATAAAACAATCTTTTCTTGTAATGATAAAACTAAGATCCATCAGAAAATACTTCAAATCAGAGGCTTTCTGAATGTTAATACAATCCCTAATCCTATCTCAGCTAGACTACTATAATATAACACTAGTTCTTTGCTCTTGTGATAGAGTCCAGTCCAGGTTTACCGGTAACTCTGTGCACATTCACCCACTCCTTCACACAACACTTTAAAAGCTGCAACAAAACTTTTATTCTTCTCTAGACCTAAGCCTGTTTCCTCACAGGCTCAGGAAAAGCAACACAAAAGCACATAAGCATGGCCTCTGCCGAGTCAGACCATATGTCCATCATGCCCAGCAGTCCGCTCCCGCGGTGGCCCCCCAGGTCAATGACCTGTAGTGATCTATTACTCAAGAGCATTGTGTCTTGTATAGTAACCCTCTAATTGTACCCCTGGATTCCCTTACCCCTCAGGAATTCGTCCAATCCCTTTTTGAAACCCAAAACCGTACTCTGCTCAACCACCCCCTCTGGAAGCGCATTCCAGGTGTCCACCACCCTCTGGGTAAAGAAGAACTTCCTAGCATTTGTTCTAAAACTATCTCCCTTCAATTTTTTTGAGTGTCCTCTAGTTCTTGTTGCCCCCGCCAGTCTGAAAAATCTGTCTCTCTCTACCTTCACTATACCCTTCATGATCTTATAAGTTTCTATCATATCCCCTCTAAGTCTCCTCTTTTCTAGGGAAAAGAGCCCCAACTTCTCCAGCCTCTCAGCATACGAGAGGTTTTCCATGCCCTTTATCATTTTTGTCGCTCTTCTCTGGACCCTCTCGAGTATCGCCATATCTTTCTTTAGGTACGGCGACCAGTACTGGACGCAGTACTCCAGATGCGGTCGCACCATTGCCCTGTACAGCGGGAGGATAACTTCCTTGGTTCTGGTAGTGATACCTTTTTTGATAATGCCCAACATTCTGTTCGCCTTTTTTGAGGCCGCTGCGCATTGTGCTGCCGGTTTCATTGTTTTATCCACCAAAACCCCCAAGTCCTTTTCTAGGTTGCCTTTTCCCAATGTCATCCCCCCCATCATGTAGTTGTACATCAGGTTCCCTTTCCCTATGTGCATAACTTTACATTTCTCCACATTAAAACTCATCTGCCATTTATCTGCCCACTCACTCAGTTTGTCCAGATCCCTTTGGAGTTTTTTACATTCCTCTACAGATCTAACCTTACCGGAGAGTTGTGTGTCATCCGCAAATTTTATAACTTCACACTTTGTCCCTGTTTCCAAGTCATTAATAAATATATTGAATAGCAGCGGTCCCAGCACTGACCCTTGTGGGACGCCACTTGTGACCCCTTTCCAGTCAGAATAGTGTCCCTTTACTCCTACCCTCTGTTTCCTGTTTGCCAACCAGTTTTTGATCCATCTGTGTATGTCCCCTTCCACCCCGTGGTTCCACAGTTTCCTTAGAAGGCGCTCATGAGGTACCTTGTCGAAGGCTTTCTGGAAGTCTAGGTATACTATATCTATGGGGTCACCTTTGTCCAAATGTCCGCTTATCCCCTCGAAGAAGTGCAGTAGGTTTGTTTGGCAGGATCTTCCAGTACAGAAACCATGCTGGCTTGTTCTCATCAGCTTATTTTTTTCTATGTGCTCACTGATACTGTTCTTGATCAATGATTCGGCCATCTTCCCCGGAACTGAGGTCAAGCTGACCGGTCTATAATTCCCCGGGTCGCCTCTGGTTCCTTTCTTGAAGATAGGTGTAACATTTGCTATCCTCCAGTCTTCCGGTATTACCCCTGTTTTCAGGGATAGGTTACAAATCTGTTGCAGTAACTCCGCTATTTCGTTTCTAAGTTCTCTTAGTATTCTTGGGTGAATTCTGTCCGGGACTGGCGATTTGTCAGTTTTTAGCCTATCTATCTGTTTGAGTACGTCTTCGAGGCTTACCTCCATGCACGATAATTTTTCCTCTTGGTCCCCCTTGAAGAATTTTTCCGGTTCCGGAACATTGGATGTGTCCTCTTTTGTGAAGACCGACGAGAAGAACGTGTTTAGTCTGTCCGCCACTTCCTTTTCCTCCTTTACCACTCCTTTCCTATCCCCCTCATCCAGGGGTCCCACTTCCTCCCTCGCCGGCTGTTTCCCTTTCACATATCGAAAGAAAGGTTTAAAGTTCCGTGCCTCCTTTGCAAGTTTCTCTTCATATTCTCTTTTTGCTGTTCTGACTACGCGGTGGCATTCTTTTTGGTGCATCCTGTGCTTTTTCCAATTTTCCTCAGTTTTATCCTTTTTCCATGTCCTGAAGGATTTTTTCTTATCTCCTACCACCTTCTTAACTTCTCTTGTTAACCATGCTGGGTCCTTTGCTTGATTCTTTCTGCCCCCTTTTCTAAATCTGGGTATATATCGGCTTTGCGCCTCGTTCACTGTGTCCTTAAAAAGGGTCCAGGCTTGGTCCACCGTCAGTGCCTTTCTGGTGTTGTTCTTGAGTTTTCTCTTTACCATGTGTCTCATGGCATCATAGTTCCCTTTCTTGAAGTTGAACGTTGTTACAGTGGTTCTCTTCCCCTTTGGCATACTTAGTTCCACTTTGAATTGGATCGTGTTGTGGTCACTGTTCCCTAAAGGTCCCGCTACTTCCACTTCTTGGGCAGGTCCTCTCAGCCCATTAAGGATTAAATCCAGAATAGCTGCCCCTCTCGTTGGTTCTTTGACGAGCTGTTCCAAGTAACAGTCCCCTACAGCCTCTAGGAACTCCAATTCCTTTGAACAATTGGAAACTCCATGGCTCCAGTCTATCCCTGGGTAGTTGAAATCTCCCATAACTATGGTGTTAGCGTTTTTACATTCTCGCCTCAACTCAGCTCTCAGTTCTTCATCTATTGCTTCTGTTTGTCCGGGCGGGCGGTAGTACAGCCCCATCTTTATCTCGGTTCCCTTTCTTCCTGGTATTTTAACCCATATTGATTCCAGTTGTTCATTAATTGTTGGTGTGTCCACTCTGATCGATTGAATTGTATCCGTTACATAAAGTGCTATTCCTCCTCCTTTCTGATGTGTCCTGTCTCTTCGGTAGAGCTTGTACCCTGGTAGTGCTGTGTCCCATTTGTTGTCCTCGTTCCACCATGTTTCCGTGATTGCTATGATGTCTAGGTTCTCATCTTTGGCCCTGGTTTCTAGTTCCCCCATTTTGTTTGTCAGGCTTCTTGCATTAGTGTACATACAGTTTAAGTCTCGATGGATTTGTTTTCTTGTTGGTTTCCCTTGCGATCCATTTTCCTTTCTGTCCCCTTCTTGTTCTGCAGACTTTTGTTTATTGTCTCTCTTGTCTTCCTCCTGTGGGGCGTGGTGTGTTTCTTCATTACGTTCATTTTCTTCTTCTTGCCCCTTGTTGACTTCCCCATGTAGTAGATTCCTCCTATCCCTTTCCTGATTTGTCTGGCTCTGCTGGTATTCCATTGCTTGTTTGACGTTGTTGGTGTCTTCCCTGCACTTTCCCCACTCAGTATCCTTTTGGGATACTGTCTTCCGAATCATCAACATCTGGTTGACTGTCGGCTTTCCCCTTCCTCTCAGTTTAAAGCTTGCTCTATTCCTCTCTTGATGTTGCTTGCTAGTAGTCTAGTTCCCGCCGTGCTCAGGTGTAATCCATCTCTCCTGTAGAGCTTGTTCTTGCCCCAGAACGTTGTCCAGTTCCTCACGAATTGAAACCCCTCTTCCTCACACCATCTCCTCAGCCAAGCATTTATTGCTTGTAGTTCCGTCTGCCTCTTCACATCAGCCCTCGGTACTGGTAGGATCTCCGAGAACGCTATCCTCTGTGTCCTCATCTTCAGCTTCCTTCCCAAGATCATGAATTGTTCGGTGAGTGCCTTCCTGCTGTAGTCTCTCCTGGCTACATCGTTCGTCCCGACATGGACCATCACTGCCGTCTCTTCCGTCTCTGCTCCCTCCAGGATCCTTTCGATTCTGTCGATGATGTCCCTGGTTCTTGCTCCTGGGAGACAGGTCACCAGCCGATCCTCTCTCCCTCCTGCTATGTGACTGTCCACCTGTCTCAAGATCGAGTCTCCCACCAGGATTGCAGATTTCCCTTCTTTCAGTCTCCGCTGTGGTCGCATATCAGTGTCTTCGGTGGCACTCGTTTCTTCTCCCTCTAGGTTCTGGTAGGATCCTGCTTCTTCCTCCTGCGAGTACCCTCCATGGGATCCTTCCTTGTTCATGTCGGATAGCTCGTGTCCTTCGCTCAGCTCATCCTCCTTGTGCGTGCTATGCTCGGGTTCTTCTTCTACTCTCCTGTAGGCATCCTCAATGAACTTCTCAAGTTCCTTGACCTGTTCCTTGAAGTGCCTCTCTCTCGTTGAGTAATCGGCTGTCAGGAATGGGTCTTCTGAGATGTAGAGTCCCTCTAGTTCCTGGATCCTGTGCTTCAGGTGACTGACCTCACTCTTCAAGCTCTTCAGTTCCTGACATCGTTCGCACACATACAACTGTCTCCCCGAGGGGAGATAGTCGTACATGTGGCAGTCCGTGCAGAACACTGGGAAGCTCAATCCCTGGGCTCCTTCAGCTTCCATGCTTGTCCGCCTTCTAGAGGTTCGTATGCTCTTTGCTTGCACACTCACTCTTGATTCTGGCTCTTCTTGATTCTCTTTGTCCTCTGCTTCCTTCCGCCTGTCCTGTTCTTCGTAGCCCTCTCTGCCTGTCAGAACCTTTTTGCTTGAGTTTGTCTTTTCTTAACCCTCCACCACTGCCTTCAGCTTTTGTGAGTTCCCTCTGTTAACTCTTGGGTTTGTCTCTTTTATCTGTCTTCTGTTCTTACTGCTACACTCTTGTGCTCTCTGTGCCTGTCCTTTATCTGTCTTCTGTTCTTACTGCTACACTTCTATGCCCTCTGTGTCTGTCGCTACTCTTTTGTTTTGTGTGGGTGCGGCCTCCCTGGACCTACCTGTTTTCCTGTCTTCAGTGCCTTCTGTCCCTCTTGCTTCTCTTGTCTGTATGCGGCTTTCCTCCTGTGCCCTTGTTACCCTTTCCCTGTGTGCCTGCTACCACTTACCGTGCTGCCTCTCTTTGTGTTCTAGGGTGTAGCGGTCTGGCTCTTCTTACGGCTCTTCGCAAAGGCGCGCGCCGAACGGCTGTGCGCCGCTGGCTCCCTTCCTGTTAAGGGAGTCCGGCGCCGACGCTGGTGATGACGCGGTGCGGGTGGGCGGAGCTAACTCTCGCCGCTACCCGCTCCTTGTTCCCACCGTGTCCTGCTTCCTCCTGCTTGCCTACCTCTCTCCCAGCTCTCTCCTCCTCAGCTACCGCCTGCTCTGCCTGCCTCCACGCGGTCTAGCATTAATACAGTTCCACATTCCAGCCTTTATCATAGGCTTTGAAAATGGACATCTTCTCTCCTGGGTTTGTGGACGTCGTGCCCAAAAGATCCATAATATATTCATGCCCAATTCTGAGTTCCACAATATATTCAAATTATGAGGTTGACTTACCTTAGCCAATACCTTTAACATCCAAGTCTTCAATCCCTATAGCAGGCTTCTCACCCTGCTAGATCCCTGGACAACTGTCCCTCCTACCTTCTCTCCTTTGCACCTGAAGTAATCATCACGTGGATTACCAAGTTCCTAAATTTGCATTCTAAACCAAGGCCAACTGCCGGAAAAAAAATGGGAAAAATAGATATCAAAACTACCAGAATCACAGATGTCAAGTACACTAGGGAATCCCTCTGGGTGAACCTGGCCAGAGGCAGGGAAAAATGCCTGTATCTTGGTGTAGTATACAGACCTCCAAAACAACTGGAAGACAAAGACTCTGAATTAATTGAAGACATAGAGAATATCACTCTACGGGGAGACGCTGTTCTGCTAGGGGACTTCAACATGCCTGACGCAGATTGGAACTCATACTCAGCAACAACCAGCAGCAGCAGGAGACTGTTAACATCCATAAAGGGAGCACAACTCAAACAAATGGTATTGGAACCCACTAGGGCCCAGGCGATCCTGGACCTGGTACTCACCAACGGGGATAGCGTCTCGAAGGTCTCGGTAGGAGATATGCTAGCCTCCAGTGACCACAACATGGTGTGGTTCTACCTCAGGAAAGGTTTCCCTAGATCAAACATGAAAACAGAAGTACTCAACTTCCGAGGCACTGACTTCAAACGCATGGGAGATTTCATCCACCGGACACTGCAGAACCAAGCTACGACCGATGATGTGGAAGCTATGTGGTCATCCCTGAAATCTACCATACATGAAGCAACAAGCCTCTACATTAAATCAGTACACAAACGGCGGAGAAACAACAAACCCCAATGGTACTCCGCAGAAATCCCGCACCTCGTCAAGGAGAAGAAAAAAGCATTTATTTCCTACAAACGAACGGAGACTAGGGAAGCTAAACTAGAACATAGGGCGAGGTCTGCAGCGGTCAAAACGGCAGTCAGGGAGGCCAAATTTCGAGTGGAAGAGACTCTGGCAAAGAACATGAAGAAAGGGGACAAATCTTTCTTCAGGTATATTAGTGATAGGAAAAAGAACTCAGACGGAATAGTACGCCTTAGAAAACCAGATGGGAACTGCGCAGAATCAGATTCCGATAAAGCAGAACTACTGAATGAATACTTCTGCTCGGTCTTCACCTGCGAGGCACCGGGGCACGGTCCGCAGTTGCAGGCAAGACCCAGCGTGGAAGACCCGTTTCAGAATTTTGAGTTCACACCTGGCGACGTCTACTACGAACTGGCAAGACTCAAGGTGAACAAAGCCATGGGATCGGACAATCTACACCCCAGGGTGCTCAGTGAGCTGCGTGATGTCCTGGCAGAACCGCTATCAGGACTCTTCAATCTCTCCCTAAGTTCGGGGAGAGTCCCCATAGACTGGAAAACAGCTAACGTCGTTCCACTGCACAAAAAGGGTTGCAGGGCAGAGGCTGCAAACTACAGACCGGTGAGTCTCACATCAATAGTATGCAAACTCATGGAAACACTAATCAAACGTAAATTAGACGCAATCTTGGATGAGGAGAATCTACGGGATCCCTGTCAACACGGATTCACCAAGGGTAGGTCCTGCCAATCCAATCTCATCAGCTTCTTTGACTGGGTAACAAAACAGTTAGACTTGGGAGAATCCATGGGCGTCATATACCTAGACTTCAGCAAAGCTTTCGATAGTGTCCTGCATCACAGGCTGTTGAGCAAGATGAAATCAATGGGGCTGGGAAAAACACTAACTACATGGGTCAATGACTGGCTGTGGCAGACTTCAGAGGGTGGTAGTTAACGGTACCCTCTCTAAAACATCGGAGGTGACCAGTGGAGTACCGCAGGGCTCAGTCTTGGGCCCGCTCCTTTTCAACATATTCATAGGTGACCTAACTCAGGGGCTTCAAGGTAAGGTAACATTATTTGCTGACGACGCCAAACTATGCAATATAGTGAGAGATGGCAATTCACCCGATAGTATGACACAGGACCTACATTTGTTGGAGCTTTGGTCCTCGACCTGGCAGCTGGGCTTCAATGCTAAGAAATGCAAGATCATGCACCTTGGCAGCAGAAATCCGTGCAGAACTTACACCTTGAATGGAGAGACCTTAGCTAGAACTTCAACAGAATGAGACTTGGGAGTGATCATCAGCGCAGACATGAAAACTGCTGATCATGTGGAGAAGGCTTCATCTAAGGCAAGACAGTTGTTAGGTTGCATCCGCAGGAGTTTCATCAGCCGGAAGCCTGAAGTCATAATGCCATTATACAGAACCATGGCGAGGCCTCATTTGGAATACTGTGTGCAATTCTGGTGGCCACACTACCGAAAAGATGTGCTGAGAGTAGAGTCGGTGCAATGGATGGCCACCAGGATGGTCTCGGGGCTCAAGGATCTATCGTAAGAGGTAAGGCTGAAAAATTTGCGGCTGTACTCACTCGAGGAACATAGGGAGAGAGGAGACATGATCGAGACGTTTAAGTATATTACCGGCCGTATCGAGATGGAAGAAGAGATTCTCTTTCTCAAAGGACCCTCAGCCATAAGAGGGCATCCGCTCAAACTCAGGGGTGGGAAATTTCATGGCGACACCAGGAAATATTTCTTCACCGAGAGAGTGGTTGATTCTTGGAACGAGCTCCCGGTGCAGGTGATCGAGGCAAACAGCGTGCAAGAATTTAAGAGCAAATGGGATGCCCATGTGGGATCCCTTAGAGGGTTATGCCAAGGGAACCTGTCACCAGGAGTGGGATCCCTAGGATAGTAGACTTGGGGGTGGGTCAGTAGAGTGGGCAGACCTGATGGGCTATGGCCCTTATCTGCCGTCATCTTCTATGTTTCTATGTTTCTATACCAATACCTAAATCACCAAAAGCAGATCTCATCATAGAACAACCCCCCCCCCCAATCATCTGACAGCCCTATACCTGCTGCTGCAAAATTGGCAGGAGGGAAGACAATGCCCTCCTGCCTACAGTGCCGCTTGCTGAGAATGATGGGCCTTCCCCCTCCCAATGTATCTTGGGAGGCATTAGATCTATAATTAGTTTCAGATCTAATGGTTGTTGAGAGGTCGTTCCAGGCTTTCATATCAGAAAATGTGAACATTGAGTGGAATACGTATTTATACTTGAGGTTTTTTGTTGTGGGGAGATTCAACTGTATCTTGTTGAGATTTCTAGGTGAAGCAGACCATGCCGAGAATAGGTGAATTAGTGGTGTAGCGGAGCTTCCGTTGAGTATGTGGTGCATAATGCAGGATATTTTGAATTTTATTTGCGATGAGACGGGTAGCCAGTGAAATTGTTTTAAGTAGTTAGAGATCGAGTCGTAATTTTTTTTCAGCTTGAATATGTGTGTGGGGTTATTCTATGATGTCGGTTAGTGTCAGATGAAGTGGGGGGCAGAAATGTTGGTGGATATCAGGGGGAGGAGTGTAGGACTCCATGGCTCAGCTGATCCTAGCAGGGGGAATCCCTATCAGCTGAGCCAGTAGGAATCTCTGAAACTAGCTCAGCTGATGGGGATTCCTCTGCAATCAGACAAGGTAGCTGAGTACATCTACAAAACTTGCCTTTGTGCATTTTTCATGGGGACATTTTTATTTTTGAAAATGGCCAAAAAAGATGGAAATAGAAGAAAAAAATCTTGGGGGAGAGGGAGACAAATTTTAATTTTAGATATATTAGTGATAGAAGTGAAAAAGTGGTATTGTCAGACTTACAGGTGATAGGGAGTAATATGTTGAAACCAAAGAGTGGTACTGTATAACAAATATTTCTGGTTTGTGCAATATGGTAGATACCCTGAAAAATATGCATAGTGTGAAGAAGGAGCTGGCAAAACCTAAAGAATGGGTGATGTGAAATATATCTCCTGCCCACTTAAATCACGCTGAGCAGTACTTAACCAAGCTATGCTGCTGAATATCAAATCTGAATAGCCATATTTTAGGTAGGCTGGAGAGGGGCATTCCAGACCTGAATGTTGGGGAAGAGCTTGCAGTTAAGTGGGTGCTGACAATATACAAGTCAGCACCTACTTAGCTAAGTGACAAAATAGGACCACACAAAAAGCAGTCTTAACTTTGGTCACTTAGCTATATGGGATATTGGCCAGCACCACATAGCTATCAGTGATGTCTTGCCTGCTACAAACATACTCCCTTCCTCTCCCCTCCATCCCAAACCCTCTTCCAACATGACCAGCCCCATCCTGCCAAACCCTGCCACCATTACAAATGCTTACATCCCCTATTCCGTTTCCCTCAATACTAAGCCCCCCTCCCCCAAGATCTACCTTTACTTCCCTGATGGTTATTGGTCTTCAGATCAGGAGAGAACCACACTTGTTCCTGCCTTTAATAGCTGAAGCTTTATAGTGGTGGCTATGACTCTATAGGTAGTTTTGCAGTACTACCTAGAAAGGTCTGCCTTCCATATATGGATGGCTGACCTCCAGTGGTAGTACTGCAAAACTACTGCTAGAGTCTTGGACACCATTTTAAAGGTGCAGCCACTAGGGGCAGAAACGAGTGGTATTTACTTCTGTCCCAATGACCCTATCGACCATCAAAGTTAGAACTTGGGAGTGGGACCTACTGACACAAGAGGAAGGGGGGCCCTGAAAGGAGGACTGATCATTTTATGCAGGTCCTGGCTAATATTCAGCCAGGACCCGCACAAGTCCAACTGAATATTGGTTAGGACCCACATAAATACAAATAGCAAACTGTTGGCCAGTTAGCCTGGATAGTCAGAGTTAATGCCTGCATGGTCCTGGGCCATGCAGGCATAGACTATCTTGGGCTAATTTAGCTGGCCATTATCAATATTTTAAAAAGCCCAACAAATTCTGACCGTTGCCAGCTAAATGTTGGTCTGTAAAATTCTCTGTCTCAATAGCGAGGGATCAGTATAATGAGAGGAGAATGTGACATTACCTGTTTAATAGTAAAATCATTGATGAGGTGGTGGTTGTTTTCATTCAGGTTACAGTGTAGGGATACACAATCACTCTGGTACAGTAGGTCCTGGAGAGTATATACTCTCTGTACACCCAAAGACCTATCCATCCCATCCTGCATGTAGGGATCATAGACAACAATACTGAATCCAAATACCTTCGCTCTGACAGCAACCGCTTGCCCAGAACGCCCTACAAGAATAAAGAAAATATAGTGTACAGCACTGATTCCACACAGGTTTTCACAGATATTCCACTCAAGTCTACTTAGGTGACAAAAACCATATAGAAGTTTGACTTCACCGTTCATTACTTTCATAGCTAACCCAATGGCTGAGTCCTTTTACTGCCACAGTATATATCAATTGGATTCTTGCTAGAGAATGACACGGGAACAAATTTGTTCCTGTCCCCGCAGGAACTGAGTACGCGGATTTGCGTTATGTCCCAACATACAGGGTATTTCATGCTAGTAACTCATACAGAGACGTAATTTAATCAAAATAATATTTATTCAATTTATATCCAATTAAACTTGAGGTTAAAATCAGAATTAAGATTAAATTGCATTACATTTATTACCAACTCTGTAAAACATTCTGTGTGTGAGGGGAGGGGGGGGAGAAAGGAATATACCCCAGATCAAAAGCTGATGCCTGCTTATGCACTCTTGAAATGACCAGTAACGTCATTTCCATCTTCCAATGTTCAATTAACACGTCACTGTAAAAAGGTTGGACTTATTTGAACAAAGGAATTCCTTTTGGCTTTTATAGATAACATGCTTAAAGAAAACTTTTACAAGATTATATATTCATTTACAGGAATTTCTGAATATGCATAAAACATTATAATATACTTAAAGAAACTCTCTTATCCAGTATCCTTAAAAGGTTGAATCAAACAAGTTCTCTGACCATGGGATAGATTCACTAAGCCTACCGATCAAGTCCTGACCATTTAGCGACCCCTTTGCGATCCAATTTTCCCTCCGATCCGATTCACTAACCTCTGTCCCAATCATCCTACGATCCGTGCATGCAAATGAGGGGGAACAGCATTCAAATGTAGGCAGGCAGCAATTCACTAAAAAAAAAATGAGGGACACTGACAGGGTTGACTGATCCAAAAATAAGATACTGTTGAGGACCAGTCGCTCAGGTCCTTTCCGACTGCCCTGCCTTCTGCCATCCTGCTCTCTGCCCTGCTTCTCTGCTCTCTGCCCCGTTCCTACTTCTCTGCTCTTTGCCCCGATTGCCTCTCTGCTTCTGCCCCGAGTCTCCTGATCTCTGCCTTGAGTCTCCTGTTCTCCTGCTCTCTGCCACGATCGCTAACCTGCTTCTGCCCCAACTCACCTTGCCTTCCCCTGCAGCGCGAGTCCGTGGTTTTAACCCACGGTTTAAAGCAGGTTAAAACAGGGGCTCGCAAAAAAGTATAAAACATGAAAAGTTTTCTTTTTGCATCTCTGCTTGCCACGGATGGCCAGCGCATGTGCAGACCATCTACAGATGGTCTGCACATGCATCAGGATCACTTGAGAGTGATCCGTGCAGTTGGTTGAGGGCGTGAATTGATCACCCTCATTTGCATGATCCAATCCGATCTGGACCCTTAGTGAATCTAGCCCCATGTCGTAAGCTGACAGTCTCAGGTTTCACAGACACACTAAAGAAAACCCATGCACCCAGAAGCCTCCTTAATGAGGACTAGGACAAGAGGTCATGGACTGAAGCTGAAGGGGGACAAGCCCAGGACAAATACCAGGAAGTTCTGCTTCACACAGCAAGTGGTGGACACCTGGAACGCTCTCCCGGTGGAGGTTGCTGCGGAACCCACCGTTCTAGGATTTAAGGGCAAGTTAGATGCACATCTCCTCGCAAGAGGCATAGAAGGATACGGGTGACTAAGAATTTGCAAGGTTACACCTGGCTGGGCCTCCGCGTGGGCGGATCACCGGACTAGATGGACCTAAGGTCTGATCCGGAGATGGCAGTTCTTATGTTCTTATTTACCATGTTATTTCTCTGCCTCCTTGGAAAAGTAGCTGACCTTCTATATCCTGGGCCTCTCAAAGACTGGAGTCTCCATGGTAACAGTGTCCCTGGCTTTAACTTAACAATTTCCATATGTTGCCTCTCAGGAGCTCTCAAAGTTTTTGAATCTTATAAATATAAAGATTTTAAGCTAAATATAAGCATTCTATCACACATTTCATTTGCACCTGGATCCAGGGAACACTTCAATCACATGCCACACTCATTTCTATCACATATATGATATTATTATGAAAACACATATCTTTAGATACAGACTGTCTTGCTCAAAAATTTGATGTCCTATATCCAGTGGCGTACCAAGGGGGGGGCGGGAGGGTCGGTCTGCCCCGGGTGCCAGCCCTGAGGGGGTGAACCGGGCCTTGCCGTTCAGTCCCCCACCCACCCCCGAAGGACCGCTCGCCCCACTGACCTTCCTGCACCACCTGTGAAGCAGCCCGCAGCAGGATCGCGACGTCAGCATCCCTGAGCTGCTTGGGCGCTGCTTCCTGCGCCGCGGTCCCACCCCTCCTCTGACATCAGAGGAGGGGCAGGACCGCAGTGCAGGAAGCAGCGCAGGGATCGCTGACTTCGCGATCCTGCTGTGGCTGCTTCATAGGTGGTGCGGGGAGGCCAGGGGGGGCGAGCGGTCCTTCGGGGTGGGTCGGGGCATCAGGCCTTCAGGGTGGGGCGGGCGGGCAGGCAGGCAGGCTTTCAAGGGGGAGGGGGGTGACAGGCAGGCAGGCAGGCCTTCAAGGGGGGACAGGCAGGACTTCAAGGGGGGGGGGACAGGCCTTCGGGGGGGTGCAGACCTTCAAGGGGTGCAGACCTTCAAGGGGGGGCAGGCAGGCCTTCAAGGGGGGGACAGGCCTACAAGGGGGTGGGACAGGCCTTCAAGGGGGGGACAGGCCTTCGGGGGGGTGCAGGCCTTCAGGGGAGGGTGCAGGCCTTCGGGGGGGTGCAGGCCTTCGGGGGGGGGTGCAGACCTTCGGGGGGGTGCAGACCTTCAAGGGGGTACAGGCCTTCAAGGGGGGGACAGGCAGGCAGGCCTAAAAGGGGGGGACAGGCCTTCAAGGGGTGGACAGGCCTTTGGGGGGGTGCAGACCTTCAAGGGGGTGCAGGCCTTCAAGGGGGGGACAGGCCTTCGGGGGGGGTGCAGACCTTCAAGGGGGGACAGACCTTCAAGGGGGACAGGCCTACAAGGGGGTGGGACAGGCCTTCAAGGAGGGGACAGGCCTTTGGGGGGTGCAGGCCTTCAAGGGGGTGCAGGCCTTCAAGGAGGGGGACAGGCAGGCAGGCCTTCAAGGGGGGGACAGGCCTACAAGGGGGGACAGGCCTTCAAGGGGGGGACAGGCCTACAAGGGGGTGGGACAGGCCTTCAAGGGGGGACAGGCAGACCTTTAAGGGGGGACAGGCCTTTGGGAGGGTCCCTGGTTTAGAAGTACACGGAGGGAAGGGGGTGTTCAAAGAGACGTGCATATGCCAAACTTTGGGGGGGGAAGAAATAATGGGTCTGAAAATAGAGGAGAGGGAGAGAGATGATATACCATGGGATTTAGGGAGGGAAGGAACAGAAAGGGAGAGAAATTGGACACAAGGGATGGTGTGGAGGAGGGATAGAGATACTGGATAGGAGGGTAATTGGGAAATGAAAGGGAGAGATGGTGGACTCTGGGGTGGTGGGGAAGGAGGGAAAGATGTCGGATGAAAGAGTAGTTAAGAAAAGGTGGATCTGTGGAGGGAGATGAAAAAAAGGAAAGATACCAGACTTCCTGTGGAAGGAAGGGAAATGGAAAGGGAGGACAGAGTTGGCAGATGGATGGTTAGCATGCAGAAAGAAGAAAGAAGGAGACCCCGGAAAGCAAGTTATCAGAAGAAAACCAGAGCCTTGGACCAACAAGATTTGAAATATAACCAGACAACAAAAGGTAGAAAAATTAATTTTATTTTCTGTTTTGTGATTATAATATGTCAGATTTGAAATGTGTATCCTGCCAGAGCTGGTGTTGGACTGCAAATGTGAGCTAGGATTTAACAGAGAGAGGAAAAGTCCTTTTTGTTTCTTTATTTTATTTACACCACAGCGCCAGTGTGATTAGGAGAAGCCAAAGGGGGTGAAAAAGCTATAAAACCCACCAGGAGTTTTGAAAAAAATCACCCAACTGGGCAGGAAAATCGAATTGAAAAACCAATTCAATAGGCTGAATCGAATCAAAATTTTTTTTCCTGAATCTGGCAGCATTAGTTTGCGCTACTGTCTTAGACTTTAGGACCTGGGATTGGGGAGAGATGGCATCCTCAGTACTTTATAATGCAAGTGAAACGAGGATTTGGTCAGACTTTTGAAGGGTCTGCAGAAAAAAAATATTGTATAGGCCGGGGACATGAGACAGCAGGAAATGGGAACTTTTCTTCCTTCTATTTTTGTGAATGGAAAGGCTGAGGATGTCAGAGAGTTCAGTTAAAATATGTGCTTTATAAGAAAATATAATAATGTGTTTTATAAAGTTTATAGCATAGCTGGTCTACTCAGTGAGGTGTTCCTAGTGGTGGTGGTGGCAGCGTGTCAATGTGTTGAGAGGAAGAGGTGGTCTGGGAAATTCTGCTGAGCAAACTACGGTCCCATTTCCACCCCCCAGTTAGTCCACTCCACTCAACTGGTTCACACACTGAGTGGGTCTTTGGGTGTTGTTTGGGATCTCTTCCAGTGGTTTATCAGTATCTCCTTCTGGTCCAAGGAAGGAAACTTTGTTATCCTTAGCATTGACCTACAGAATATGTTTATAACAGCGCTGCTTGTGTGGCATTAGGCTATGTAGTGATCGAAAGAAAAAAGCAGACCTTTGCACATTTTTGCACTATATGATGGGTGTATGAGGAGATTCACATTTCCTGCACAGCTAAGTCCATGTGAAGTTACCTTGTGCTGTATTTGACATCTAGCAAGGTCTCTGTTTGAAAGGAAAGATCTAAACTTAAAAATGAAGTGGCCAGAAGTTATGGTAAAAGCAGATAGTGTAGCTGGTTTTAAGAAAGATTTGGACAAATTCCTGGAGGAAAAGTCCATAATCTGTTATTAAGACATGGGGGAAGTGTCTGCTTGCCCTGGATCGGTAGCATGGAATGTTGCTACTCTTTGGGTTTTGACCAGGTATTAGTGTCCTGGATTTGCTACCATGAGAATGGGCTACTGGGCATGATGGACCATTGGTCTGACCCAGTTAGGCTATTCTTATGTTATGTTCTCATCTCTAGGGGCCTTTGTTTTCACTTCTTATTTTAATGTATTTTTTTTCTGGGAACTTATCAGTGTTTTTTATAATGGGAACAAAAATGGAAGAGAATTAATGTGTGTGGGATGAGGGGGTACCTAATTTCTTCAGCTAAATAATTCAATCCACTTCAAACAGACATAGGAGAACTCACGCACCATTCACACACCCTCCAACCAAAAACACTGTTCAACAACCTCCTAGCCATTTGAGCTGCACCACTCGACCCCCAACTCTACAACCAATTGACATCGACCACAGACTGCAAAACCTTCAAAAAGAAATAAAAACCCTTCTATTCAAAAAACACATAAAACCGAACTAACACAATCAGAACTGTCCCAAATATCACCTGCAACTACTCCATATGTACTTCTGATGTCATGACAATTCAGACATAATTTATGTTATGTTATGTTTGGAATATAAGAAAATTTTCACTGCCTGTTTCTATTCTGACCATTTATTCCGTTTCATGGTCATTACAAAAAATATTTTTTTACATGGTGGGGGGGGGGGGTATCAAAAAATGATGGGCCCCGGGTGCCACATACCCTAGGTACGCCACTGCCTATATCTCTTCCTTACCATTACTAGGCTAAAGAACCATCTGGCATTAATTAAGCCATGAGGGTTTCAGGCACGAAACTGAAATGTTTTAGACAATGATAAAGGAGAAGAACAAAGAATCCTTATCATTTTTCCTTCACCTCTATAAATATATATACAGCCAATATACTTTTGCTTATCCAGCAATTCACATAAATACTGAATATTATTATGATTATTCTTACTATTAATCCCTAATGTTTTTCTGGCCTTGGCTGCAATCCATATTCAAATTTTTATATCTTTGCACCTAACTTTTCATATGCTCTTAATTGGGCGTTGGCCCTAACTACCACAACTGCATTGCTAATTAAATAGCCCCGAATCACATGAAAAATAGGTATCTTTATTCATACTTGCATGTATCAAACAAAAATTATCCATCCCAGGATGGCATAATGCACCCTGCTATTTGTTCTACACTGTTTGCACTAGATGGCAAAACTGCTTAGAACTCAATTTCCCAACCCATCCCCGCGAGTTCTGTCCCTGACCCTGCTCCATTCCTGCAAGCTCTGTCCTCATCGGCACAAGCCTTGAACACTTTAAAATCATAAGTGTGTGAGGCTTGTATATTTAAGGCAGAGCTTTCAGAAATGGGGCAGGGACATGGACAGAACCTGTGGGGATGGGACGGGGACAAATGGGCAGGTGAAGATCTCATCCCACAGGTTTAGTTAAAGATCTATCTATTGAAACAGTGGTTACATTTCTGTGACCTTTGAGACTGTTGTAACTAAGAAGATGAAGGTAGACAGAAATGAAGATGCGATTCTTTATACTCTGAGCCCCATTTTACACAGAATGAAGAGACTGGACTTGAGATATCCAGTCTGGGACATACTCGAGTTCCTGCCAGCACATGCAGCAGAAGCAATACATACTGAAAAAATAAATGGCACGGATCTGCAAACTCTGTTGTGGAGACGTTGGTATATACACATGAATGCTTAAGGTCTCTACATTATATCATAAGTTATGTGGCAGTAGGCACCCTACCGCTGCTTAGCTAAATTGTTTTAATTGGTGATAAACAGCATGGTAATTGACTGCGTCATTTAAAACCAATTAAAATCTAATTTTAAAAAATTTAGGCGCTTGCAGGTGCCTAAAAATTATGGCGTCCAACTCTCATCTATAGAGGCATCTACTGGTGCCTACATCTAAAGTAGGCATGGTTTACACCAGAAGTAGACATAGGTACTAGTAGGCGCCTGTATGGATGCGATTCTCATCAACAGTAGGCACCGGAAATATAGGCCTGTAAAACCCTGGCCTACATTTCCAGTGCTTACTTTTGACGTGGCCACAATTCTCTAAATAGCACTGAGAAGGAAATGAGGAGGAAGACCCTCAGGAGAGACTTTGTGCTGTTGAATTAGACCTAGCATGAGGTCTATGAACTGTGCAAAGAGTATATATTTTCCTGTCAGCACAAATAATACTTTTGTAAGAGGACTTCATCTTTGCCCTAGAAGCTGACAAGTATCTGCTGAGTGTGACATTTGACAGTTATTCTATTAAAGGACTCTCCAAGAAATGCTTGGGTCACAAGAAAAATCATAACTCCAGGTCAGAATGACATGCAGGTGAAACTGCTGACAATCTACAATCAAGCTTTAAGAATGCACTGTCAGGGAAAATAGAGAAGTCATATTTGACACCAGGTGACATCAAGCTTCATTATGACTCAACTGCAATTATGAATATCATCCAATCATTAAATATGACAAAGTGTGACAATCCAATAGAAATTAAGAATGTAATTAGTAACTATGTAGTACTCTGTACCCCAGGCTCCTCAGCTTGGGTATAAAAGGTTTACTCAAAAAACGCTCAGTGATACTGAGGGGTAAATTCTTTATAATACGTCTAACTTAGGCGTGCTTTAGACGTCCACAAAACGCAAGTGTCAATCAAACGGTACTTAGGCGTCAGGTAGACGTCTTTACAGACGCTGAGCGCAGGATAGACGCAGGTTTCTGAAACGTCATCTAGAAGTCTCCAAATGGCCGTACTTAGAAGCCAGATAGACGTCTGTACGATGTTTTTTTAAATTATACTGATTTTTTATACTCTTTACTGATTTATTATCAGTCATTCAGCATTGTAAGCTTTCACATAATTAACCCAAAGTATAGGATGATGAAAAGGATAATCAAAACACAGTATACCATTTTGTAAACTATATATTTTCTGTAATATATTAGTTTTAGTGGGAGTTGATCTGGGAATATCAGTGAGGTAGGGAATGGCAGACAGAGAACACTGCTGTGTTGTATCTTTTTCCTCTATGATATCAGAATTGTAGAGTTTACCATTAATACAAAGTAAAAAAATATGTTATGTTTGAAAGGAGAATTAGAAGATGAAACGTACCGAGTGGGTGTTAAACTTACATTATCAGTATGGAAGGTGGGAAACTGTAGATGTATGCTACACAGAAAGCTGTACAGTAAAGTCATACTCACCTCCTATTAGAAGTGGAAAGGATAGGACGTTGAACACCATATAGGCTTCTGATAAACTTAGTTTAAGTTCCACAAAGACTGGCAGGAAAGGCACCCTAAGTCATCCAATAAGCTTTCTCTGGATTTCCCAGAGACATTATTTCAGAGAGGATAGTTTAGAAGTGATATCTTGCTCTAAATAACACTCTCCTGGTCTTAAAACATTGCTACAATCAGCTCATTCTTCAGAACAAAGGTAAATCCCATAACTTACACTGGCCCATATTAGAAACAGAATCAAAACACAGATCAGACCTGAATGTGGCTTCTAGTTCACAGGAAGAGGAAGTAGCCAGCAGCACAATGCTGACTTCATTGTGACATAATCAAGGTGCACCTGGAAGGTAGATATGCCACAAGTAAAAGACAAGCCGGGAGTTGAACTCATAACCTCCGGATGATTGATATAGCACTTTTACTCACTGAGCTACATCTCCTTTTACGCCAGTGTCTCTGGCTCCCCTGTCATAGCATACCTTAGTGATGTGCTAAGGTATAATCTACTTATCTATCATCTTACAATCAGTTGAGGCAAAAGACTGGTAGCTCAATGGTGTAAAGCACTGCTGTCACAGATGCAAAACCCATATTCTTAAGTATGGTTCAATAAATGTAATACAGAGTCAAATTATGCTGTTTATTTTATCAAACCCAAGCTCAACTTTGTAATGTATTGTGTATAGTATTGCTAATGTGTTTGAGATGAAAATGAGAAGCGATAGGTCTATCTAAAATAATAAAATGCTAGCCGCGTATGCGCACTCAGACCTGCGTGATCGGTAACCCCTGTTCTATGAGATGTAGGTCCATGGCTTTGCAGGAGTGCGCATGCGTGGGTCCTGAGTAGTGGCTCATGGCCAGCAGGGGGTGCTATTTATGGGACAATAATGGAATGGATGTCGGAGCATGATAGTGCAGTATTTTTGTGAAGTTTTTCTACAAAAGCGCCAGTTTTTCATATGATTCTGGGTAATTCTAGTTAGAGACAATTCTGTGTCAGTTAAGGACCACGCCCAAATAGAAGCGTACGGAAAAACAGGTGAATAAAAATTTAAATATAATGTAGCTAAGGCCAGAGAAAACACACTAAAGATTAATATAAGGGAAAGAATGGTGTTTTCTTGTGTACTTTGCTGTTGAGCCAAATCATGGTGGAAATCAGGATTACATGGAATCCATTTTGGGTTCTTTGTGTTTACCAGTGATTAGTTTTCTGCCTTCTTTGTCCTCTCTGAGTTTTTCCGCTCCCAGCAGCATGGTGTTAATTAACACCAGCTGTGCTTGCTTTAGACTGGTAAAGAAGGATCACGTGTCCTAAACTAAGATATAAAATGTATGAAGTATGAATGGCCAAGATATGAATGAAATTATGAATGTTTGGGGCCCCTGAATATGATATGTGGTGATATAAATGGTTTATAAAAAGAACACTAAGGAAGAAATCCTACAGCAGCATCTGGAAGTAATTAGAGTCAGTCTCCAGCATAGGAAGGGGGGGCATTGGAAGCCCATGCTTATCACTGTGTGTAACATGAAGCTGTCAGCTTTCCTCTTTCAGACTAAAGTTACTGTTAATTTAGGGAGAGGTTGAGAATTTCTCAGCACCCTGTTAATAATTGTAGAATTCTTTTGAATATGTTAATGTTAATTCAGAAATCAAAAGTAATTTTCTGAAACTTTGTCTAACTTTTAAATGTGGAGGAATGTTTCTTTGTCCAACTTTAAGACCACCCATAAGATTGTTATTGGTTGATTATGATGATGATGTCACTGAAAAGTCAACAGTATATAATAGAAACTCTGGAGCTAGAAAAATGAGACCGTTGTGAGAAGACCAGTATTTGGCACCTCTGACGATCTCCCATTAGCGCAATCGGTAAGCAATGATGCTGTTCTTTTGATCTTATAATGGAAAAATAGAAACAATAATTCAATAAATCTTGGTTATAATTTTTAAAACCTTGCGCTGGTGTCATTTTGCATGTATAATTATTTTCAAACCTGAAGCTTTCACAAATGCGAGATCCGCGCCTGCGTCTGAAGCCTCTCTGATGTTGTGATGTCAGAGAGGCTTCCAATGCAGGAGCGAATAGCGCAAGGAGCCGCCAACCCGCGGCTTTGAACGGAACGAACCGGCCAGACCCGCTGCTGCTCCAAAAGGAAGGAATTATCCAGTCCAGACCGTGGGCCGCAAATAAAACTTGGAGAGCCACATGTGGCCCGCGGGCCGCGTGTTTGAGACCGCTGCCCTAGAGGAAAGGAGAAACAGGGGAGATATGATTCAGACGTTTAAATACTTGAAGGGTATTAACGTAGAACAAAATCTTTTTCAGAGAAAGGAAAATGGTAAAACCAGAGGACATAATTTGAGGTTGAGGGGTGGTAGATTCAAAGGCAATGTTAGGAAATTCTACTTTACGGAGAGGGTGGTGGATGCCTGGAATGCGCTCCCGAGAGAGGTGGTGGAGAATAAAATTGTGACTGAGTTCAAAGAAGCGTGGGATGAACACAGAGGATTTAAAATCAGAAAATAAGATTAAATATTGAACTAAGGCCAGTACTGGGCAGACTTGCAAGGTCTGTGTCTGTATATGGCCGTTTGGTGGAGGATGGGCTAGGGAGGGCTTCAATGGCTGGAAGGGTGTAGATGGGCTAGAGTAAGTCTTAACAGAGATTTCGGCAGTTGGAACCCAAGCACAGTACCGGGTAGAGCTTTGGATTCTTGCCCAGAAATAGCTAAGAAGAAAAAATTAAAAAATTTAAATTGAATCAGGTTGGGCAGACTGGATGGACCATTCGGGTCTTTATCTGCTGTCATCTACTATGTTACTATGTAACTTTTATTTAATGTTATATATCACAGCTGTACATCCTCCAAAATCCTTCTTTCTTGCACCGTTTGAAAGAGCAGTTTTTAGCTACAAAACTCACTGAGCCACATTTTGACCTGCTAATCATAATAGCTTAAAATATGCCTGAAAGTACACCAAGGTTTCAACCTGTATTCAATGATAAAATATGTGGGAAATGGGAGGAAGCCTTTTATGAGGGCACATTGAGCTGGGGACTGAAGGCTCCACAAAGCTTTTACTAACACTTCAATTACCTGCTGTTTTGCTCTGAAGTGCTTCTCACCTGAGTGCCTAATTGCCAGCAGGCACTGGAGACAGACACCTACCTAACACCAGGTCCCGACCCGAGTCCAGGAAATAAGAGCGCAATCACTCCTGTGGCACACGGCCACTGGGCGTGGCCGGAGGGGCAGGTCATGCTCATTGAGAGCCCCTTCAGAGCCACAGGGAGCAACGGGGCTAACAACAATTCAAGATATCTATTGTATATAAGATTTACACAAGGATAAACCCCGGGTAACATTGGGCCCTTTGGACAAACATTTAACTTTGTTTGAGATATCAAAACCTATGAATAGATTTGATTCTATATCTGGAGCATCACTGAGTTCCCTAGATCGTACCTATGCGGAAAAATTGGGTAAATCCGTCTTCTTCAGAATGAAGTGAAGGGCTGCTACTTCACCCCACCGGAGGCCCAATGTGATAATAAAAAAACCCATTAATAAAAATAAAAAACCAACAGGATTACATTCTATATTCCAAAGCAAATAACTTTTTATTCTAGTAATTAGTATTATAGCAGCATTTGTCAAATCAGAAATAAATCAGTTTGAACATATACAATGGAGAAAAAAAAACCTCATACCAACAGTGCCGGCATCTGTAAGCATGGCACAGTCTCTCTAAGGAACTTCTGCTAGAGCGCAAGACCTTTCCCTGGCTATTATGTATCACCCTATTGGATATATCAAATGCCTATCTAACCCTCTCCTAGTCCACGCCTCCATTCTTCCCGGGGGGGCCCTGGACAGGCATAGCTTCTAGAACTTTCTTCTTCTTGAAGTTTCCATTCTTCACACGGGTACAGCAGTGCCTCAGCGCATTAGCCTGGCATCACGTTATCAGTTCTTAGGTTCCTGGATGGAGTGTTCTGCTGACTGGCATTTTTTTTCTTTCAGCACCATTCATTGTCTTTCCAGCACTGGTTAGTGTCCTTGAGCAAGAAATCCACACACTCAAATGCCACACATTAGCATCTCAGCATCTGAACTGAAATCATTTTGCACAAGCCCATGACTAAAAACTTCAGCAAAATGTAGGAATAGGTCTCACAACCTGTAAAAGTCTCCCATAGGCTCCTGTCATCTATCTCAAGAATCACATGGCTTTGGAATAACCTTACTACCCCACTACGGAATCAGGCCTCCTTCCAACTATTCCATAAGCACCTGAAAACTAGGCTTTTCACAAAAATGTAATGCTCTCCCCGCTACACTCATCCCCCAATTCCAATGTGTTATCCCATCCTTTATTAAGCTCTTGTAAACCATGCCGAGCTCCATAATCATGGAGAGTCTGTGGTATATAAACTTAAGGTTTAGTTTAGTTTAGTTAGTACCCCGTCACTCCCTCCTAATCTTCTGGGGGGCTTGGAGCTGGAAGTAGGCTTACAGGCATCTTCACCAGGGATTGTATTTTTTAAGATGTCACAGATACTTCCTGATTCTGAAGACTGGTTGGAAGGTTCAGATAAGACTTCTGATGAAAACCCCAAGGAAGTTACCTTGAATGATCTTTGGAATTTAAATATGAGGATTGAAGTAATGATGAAAAATGTCACAGGTCAGGTGCAGAATTTTTCCAAGAAAGTAGTAGATAAACTTGTGAATGTGGATTCAAATATTGGTCAATTGGATAAACGTATGATGGTGGCAGAAAAACAGTTAGTGAATTATCAGTCTTTTTCAGTAGCATCTAGTAAAGATTCATTAAATATTCATTATAAACTAGTGTTTAAGGATGTTACATTAACAAGTGCTAGAGTAGATGTCTGTCTGTTTTGTTTTTTTTCTTTGTCTCTCTCTTCTCGGACACTGTCTGTGTTTCTCTCTGCCCCACTGTCTGTCTGAATTTATTTCTGTCTTTGTCTCCCTGGCCCCCTGTCTGCCTGTATTTCTCTGTTGCGCCAAGCCTGCCTGTCTCTCCATGGCCCCCATCCTATGTCCTTAGCGCCCCCAGTTCCACCTTCCTATGTCCTTAGTGTCCCATCCTGTCCTTAGTGCACTCAGTGCCTCCTTCCTATGTCCTTAGTGCCCCTTCCTACGTCCTTAGTGCCCTCAGTGCCCCTTCCTATGTCCTTAGTACCTCCTTCCCATGTCCTTAGTACCCTTTCCTATGTCCTTAGTGCCCCCAGTGTCTCCTTCTCGTGTCCTCAGTGCCTCTGTCCTGTATCCTTAGTGCCCTCAGTGCCTCTGTCCTGTATCCTTAGTGCCCTCAGTGCCTCCTATGTCCTTAGTGCCCCCCAGTGCCTCCTTCCTTTGTCCCCCCTCACTGCCTTCCAGACTTTGTCTCACCCCCACCCTCCGAAGCCAGCCAGCCTGCCTGCTTGCCTCCCTCCCATCCCCCTTTATGAAAAGCATGTTCCATCTTCCCTCCCCCCCCGCCACTACCACCGCCGTGCAGCTGACCCCACTGACCCTCCCATTGCGAGTCGACCGACGGGCCTCTCAGCTCCATCAGCGTCCGCAGCGCTCTCCTGCCCTGATTTCCTCTGCCTCGTCTTTGATGATGTTATCAGAGACGCGGCAGAGGAAATTGGGGCGGTGGAGGGCCGCAAGGCAGCGTGTTTGGAGTGCTGCGGACGCTGCTAGAGCGGGAGGTTTGTGGTCGTCTTGCGGTGGGACGGTTGGGTTGGAGGGTCAACGGGGAATCGGGTGCGGCAGGGGGGTGGGTGACGATGATGAACTGCGTTACGGGAAAACAGAACCCTAGGCGCGCATGCGCACTCCTACCTGCCATGGACATATGGATCACGGAAAACGCAGGTAGGAGTGCGCATGCGCGCTTAGCGTTTTATTATAGTAGATTGGAGATGTTAGAAAATCATGCAAGAGTAAAGAATTTACGTTTTGTTAATTTTCCTTCAACTCACTTGCTATCTCCAGGAAGAAAGAATCTCCAAGGAGAGGATGCGAGATTCTTTGCCGATGCGCTCTTTTGAGCTTCCCTCAAGGCTTCTCTGCCGCTGCATAGCGGCGGCTCGTTGTGCACTCCACCCCCTAACACCGGTACATGCCATTTAAAACCAGGCTCTTTGCGGCGCACGCCCACAATCACTGAAGACTCTGTTCCTCACTGCACTGCACTTTTAATTTGCCCTTGTTATTATCTGTTGTTATTTTATTGATTTTACTGTCGGTTTTAAGTTCAATTGCTTCAATATTACTATTTTTACCTTGCTCTTGCAATTTTCTCCCAACAGCTTCCCTCAAGGCTTCTCTGCCGCCGCGTAGAGGTGGCTTGTTGTGGACTCCACCCCCTAACACCGGTACATGCCATTTAAAGCCAGGCTCTTTGCGGCGCACGCCAAAGGAGCGCGCTTAAGGAGCAATACATGCTCCTTAATGCGCTCCTTTGTGCGCTACTGCAGTGCGCCTTGAAAAATCTAGCGACCATAACATGTAAGTCTTTTAAAGGTTCCTATTCTCTCAAGACATCTCTCTATTACTTCTTTTCCTCCCTTATACTAAATCATCGATCTATTCAATCTTTTCAGGGACCTGTTGCAATTTCTGCTTTTCCCAATATGGATAGTTTCACTACTTCCATTCCAGTTATTCTGGGACACAGGCCTTATAAGTTAGTTAACAACTCGGTTTTCTCACACTCCTCAGAACGTATAGATGTTCCATTAATATCTTACCAGACAGCCCCTAATGATTTAATTTTGCCTTCCTCAGATTTCAAAAATACTCAATTTAACATAGGTTTAATTAATGTTCGTTCCATCAAAACTAAACACCACTTGCTCAAAGATCTTATTATTCAGCGCTCTTTTGATGTACTAAGCTTAACTGAAACCTGGCTTACTGAAGGCGATGAAGCCTATCTTTCTTACATTAGTCCTCCTAGATTTTCATTTTTCTTTAACCATCGTCGTCAAAAACGTGGAGGAGGATTAGCTATTATTTTTCACAATTCCTTATTAACAGGTATTGACTATTCACCAGCAAAGTTTTCCATCGAATTCTTACAATTTTCCTTACAAACCAGACCCAAACTAGATGCTCTCCTTCTTTATCTACCTCCTCCTATTAATTGTGATAATTTAACCCAACTGCAATCACTTTTTTTTATTTTGGCTCTTCCACCTTGAACTCATTGATTTTGGGAGATTTTAACATTCATTTTGATGACTCCAATAATACCTATACCAAAGCAATCTCATCTCACATCAACCAACTAGAACTATGTCCCTTGATCTCAGAGCCAACACATCAAGCAGGGCATACAATTGATATGGCCCTTATCTCAACTTCGCCAATCGCCAATTATTCTGTAAATTATTGTTCGCCTGTCCCTTGGTCAGACCACTATTTGATATCAATAACACATATAACTACTCTCTTTTTTTTCCAATTCTTTATTCATTTTCATATCTCATAACAAATATACAATAATCATTCAATATTCAAACAATTCACTTGTATACTTCATATAATATTAAATCTTATATTATCCCCCCTCCCCCCTTTCCTTCCACACATATCAACATTTTATTTGAATCTCACACATTATACCCTCCCAATCCCATATCATATTATTCTTCTATTAAAAAAAAGTGTCTAATCATTCGAATATTCAATCAATGGCCCCCAAATTTTTTTAAACTTGTTATAATTTCCTTTTTGCATAGCAAGAATTCGTTCCATTTTATAAATATAACATATAGAATTCCACCAAAAAGTATAGTTAAGTCTTGTATAATCTTTCCAATTTCTAGTTATATTCTGAATGGCAACTCCTGTCATAATCATTAGTAATTTATTATTATTTGCTGAAATTTGACTCTTTGCTCTCATCATTGTTCCAAACAAAATTGTATCATATGACATAGCAACTGGATTTTCTAGAAAATAATTAATTTGAGACCAAATTGACTTCCAGAAGGCGTTAATACAAGGACAATAAAAAATTAGATGATCCAAAGTCCCTGCTTCTAGATTACAGTGCCAACATTTATTAGATCTAGAGCTATCAAACTTTTGTAAACGTACTGGGGTCAAAAGAGCTCTATGCAACAAAAAGAACCAAGTCTGTCTCATAGATACTGACACTGTACATCTAATTCTCCAAGACCAAATTCGTGGCCATTGAGAAGCAGAAATTTGATGCTTAATCTCAATGCTCCAAATGTCTCTTAGACCCGTTTTTTGTTTTTTATTTGTAAAACCATATATCAATTTATACCACTTAGCGGCTTGGTGACCCAAGAAATCCGCCTGGAAACATAGGATTTCCAAACTATATTGAGTATCAAGATCTTTCCATTCAGGGAACCCCTCCTGAATAGCCTACTTCAGCTGCAACCATTTAAAACTTTGTGACTTAGTAAAACCATATTTATGTTGCAGCTGTGAAAAACTAAGCAGCTTACCATTTGAAATAACATCATTTAAAGTTCTTATTCCTGCAATGATCCATTGTTTCCAGAGAATTTTATGACCACCTATTTTAATCTTGGAGTTTAGCCAAATGGATTGATTTAATGATTTAAAAATTGGAATAGGTGATAATTTAGTAACATATCTCAAAGTCTTCTAAGTATCAATCAAAATTCTATTCCCTTTGTATCTATTAGGCATTGGTATACTCAAAAGATGAACCAAATGTATAGGAAACATGAGTCACCATTCTAAATACAACCAGTCTGGGACATTCTCCATGAGCTCTGGAAAGACCCAATACATACCCTGTCTTAAAATATAGGCTTGATGGTACCTATAAAAATTTGGAAAATTTACTCCCCCTTCCACAATTGTTTTTTGTAACTTTACTAAAGCAATTCTAGGTCTTTTCCCCAACCAAACAAATTTTGTAAGAATACCATTCAACTTTTTATAAAATGACCCCTGAAAAAAAACTGGTATCATACTCATTTGATAACAAACCACAGGCAATATCATCATTTTAATTGTTTGAACTCTCCCCCACCAAGATAAATATAAAGGATTCCATTGCTCACACATTTTCGTTACTTTCTTTAATAAAAGTTTTTCATTTTCCTTTACTGTATCCTCAATAGTACTTTTGATATTGATTCCTAAATATTTTAATCCATCTTCTTTCCAAACAAATGTAAATGAATCAAATAATCCTTTGGTACAATGTACATTAAGTGGTAGCACTTCCGATTTGCTCCAATTAATCTTGTACCCAGAACACTTTCCAAATTTTTCAATCAGTTCAAGCAAACATGGAATAGTAGTCTCTGGTTTCCTCAAATAAAGCAGAATATCATCCGCATAAGCGGAGAGCTTATATTCCCAACTTGAAAACGGAATTCCTTGTATCTCCTTTGCCTGATTAATAGCTATCAACAAGGGTTCCAGAACAACATCAAAAAGCAAAGGAGACAAAGGACAACCTTGTCTAACCCCCCTCTGTAAACTAAATCTATCCGATAAATTATTATTAATATATAGCCTAGCACCAGGGGAGCTATACAATGTCTGAATCATTTGAATAAAACCAGTCCCTATACCAAACCATTCTAATGCTTGATACATAAAAGACCATTCAACTCTGTCAAAGGCTTTTTCTGCATCCAAAGAAATTAAGAATGCCGGATCCTGAATATCTTTTGTTAAATTTAAAGTATGAAAAGCCAGTCTGGTATTATTGGAAGAATGTCTTCTTGCAACGAATCCTGTTTGGTGAGTATCAATAATAAAAGGGAGAGCTTTGGCCAATCTTAATGCCAAAACTTTGGCTAAAAGTTTACAATCTACATTAATTAATGAAATAGGCCTGTAGTTTGATACCAAAGTATGATCTTTGTTTGGTTTTGGTAAGACAATAATTAATGAATCTGCCATAGTACCTGATATACAACTTTTATTCAGTTGGTATTGATATAATTTTAACAAATAGGGTAACAAGGTATTTTGAAATAATTTATAGAACTCTACCGTATATCCATCACCACCTGGAGCGGATCCAACTCTAAGAGACTTCAATGCTGTTTCTAACTCTTTTAAAGATATAGGTTCTTCTAAACTTCCTTTTATATGTTCAGGAATTTGAGGCCCCTTAAGTGGACTTAAAAATTCCAATCCATCCTTTTCTCTATCTCTGTAAGATTCAGAAGAATACAAGTCTTTATAAAAACTAAAAAATTGTTTTAGAATCTGATCAATTTTATTATGTGATTTTCCATTTTTATCTTTTATTACAATTTTTGTTCTTCTTTTCCTTGCTTTAAGATAATTTGCTAGCATCCTACCCACCTTATTTGAATTTCCATAGTATTGAGTTTGTTGAGAAAATAAATCATTCCTTACAAATTTAGAGGATAACTCATTATATTTAACTTTTGCTTTTAATAATAATTGCAAAGTATTCCACTCCCATCTATTAATTAAATTACTTTCCAATACTTTAATTTCCTTTTCCAAATCAACAAATTGTTTCATAAACTGTTTCCTAACGTATGCTGAATATGAAATAATATTACCTCTCATGGTTGCTTTAAACACATCCCATAATACTTCCATATTTATATCATTAGTATCATTAATTTGGAAGAATTCAATCATTTTTATTTTAAAATCTTCAGTAAAATTTGAATCTACTACCAAAGAATTATCAAATCTCCAAACCGGCTTAGAATAATCCTTTTCACCATCCTTTAACTCAATCCATACAGCACCATGATCAGATAAGAGAATAGGATCTATAATAGCTCTTATTACATTTTTCGCTAAATTATTTGAAACAAAAATATAATCAATTCTTGAAAAAGAATTATGGACCTGTGAACAAAAAGAGAATTCCCGATCATTAAAATGAAGAATACGCCATATATCTATTAAATCACAAGATTTTACCAAATTATCTAGCCCTAATGATTTCATAACTCTACTTGGATTTTTATCCATAATTGAATCCATTACAGCATTGAAATCTCCAGCCACCACTAAATTAGAAGCAGCCAGTGGCATTAAAATTTGTAGTAGGTTCTTAAAAAACTCCATCAGAAACCCGAGGCACAGCTATACGATGGGAGGGATGTTATTGAATGAGAGTACCCAAGAAAGGGACTTGGGGGTAATGGTGGACATGACAATGAAGCCGACGGCACAGTGCGCAGCGGCCGCCAAGAGAGCGAATAAAATGCTAGGGATAATCAAGAAGGGTATTACAACAAGAACGAAAGAAGTTATCCTGCCGCTGTACCGGGCAATGGTGCGTCCGCATCTTGAGTACTGCGTCCAGTATTGGTCACCATACCTTATGAAGGATATGGTGTTACTCGAGAGAGTTCAGAGGAGAGCGACACGACTGATTAAGGGGATGGAAAGCCTTTCATACGCTGAGAGATTGGAGAAACTGGGTCTCTTTTCCCTGGAGAAGAGAAGACTTAGAGGGGATATGATAGAGACTTACAAGATCATGAAGGGCATAGAGAGGGTAGAGAGGGACAGATTCTTCAAACTTTCAGAACATAAAAAAACAAGAGGGCATTCGGAAAAGTTGAAAGGGGACAGATTCAAAACGAATGCTAGGAAGTTCTTCTTTACCCAACGTGTGGTGGACACCTGGAATGCGCTTCCAGAGGACGTTATAGGGCAGCGAACGGTACTGGGGTTTAAGAAAGGATTGGACAATTTCCTGCTGGAAAAGGGGATAGAGGGGCATAGATAAAAGATTACTGCACAGGTCCTGGACCTGATGGGCCGCCGCGTGAGCGGACTGCTGGGCGCGATGGACCTCAGGTCTGACCCAGCGGAGGCATTTCTTATGTTCTTATGTTCTTATGTATTAGGAGCGTAGATGTTAAATAAGTCCAGGGTATTATTTTCCATGCTCATTTCAATATGCACCCACCTTCCTAATGGATCCATTTCTACCATCTTAAAATCAGCTGTACATTTTTTATTAATTAAAATGGCCACTCCAGCCTTCTTCCCATTTGCTGGAGCAAAAAATACTTTTGAAATCCATCCCCCTTCCAGCTTTCTAGATTCTATTGTGGACAGATGGGTCTCTTGGATGAAATATACATCCGCCTGTTGCTTTTTAAAGAAATTTAACATTTTTTTCCTTTTAATTTGGTGTTTCAGGCCATTGACATTTAAAGAGTAGAATTTAGTCTCCATCTTTCAACTCAATAAAATTCCAGCATTGACACTCCAGTTTATATAAATGAAATTGATTAGACACCATCCTTCCCATAACATCCATAAAATATAAGAATATGATATAATATCCCCTACTACACAGATATTCTTTCCCCTTACTCTTAAATATCCCCCCTCCCCATATCCCTCCCACCCCTCCCTTCATTATGGATAAACTTGAACCACGCATAGGATATGCAACCACTTCCACCCCCCAGGCATTTATACATTGTCTCCCACATATAAATGTACTTTTTCCCATCTTATATCTTACTACCATGACATATTTTAAATATTAACATAACCATTTATTTCATTATTTTTCCATACTTTTATATAACCCAATTTCCAAAATGGTCAAATACCACCTTTACCTTTTTATCAATTCTCTTTTAAATCTTTTAAGTTCCCCCATATTCAATATTAATAAATGAACATTTCAAAACTTTACATATTTTATAAATCCTCCTTAAGTTCATCTCATATTCCTCCCTCCTCCCACTTTCACAGCATAATATCTATATTTCTTTTAATTTATTTATGAATATACTTCTTTAAATAAATTTATATTAGAGTTCTAAACCATTTCATTCAATTTCATATTCACTACATACATACATAAAAGAAGAAATGTAACATTTTCATAAATCCTTAGCATTCCATCCATTCTATTCCAGTCTTACTTTTATATTCCACTCCTATTAATATATTTCTGTTTTCTAAACCTTTTCTTCCTTACATAGTCATTGGTTCAGAGTTATTCAGAAAGTCTTTCAACTTCCCTGGATCCTCAAAATATAGTGATTTACTCCCATAGGATATCCTCATCTTTGCAGGGAAATATAAGCCATACTTATAACCCTTCTCTTTAAGCTGTGGTCTTAACTGCAGAAACTGCTGCCTCAGTGCTGCTGTATTTTTTGCAAAGTCAGGCAAAAATAATAATTTTGATCCTTTATATGTCAAATTTTTGTCTGCTTTTGCCAACTTCAGTATTTCAAAGGCTTGTTGAAACCTTAACAGTTTAAAGATCAGCGGTCTGGGCTTTGACTGACTTTCTAATCTAATCTAATCTAATCTAAATCTTGGGTTTATATACCGCATCATCTCAGGAGCGGGGAATTCTGTGGCTCTTTCAATTTCAAGAGGTTGTTTTGAGTTCAGCTGAAAAAGCTTTGGTATTAAAGTCTCCAGAAACTTTATGGGATTATCTCCTTCCAATTTTTCCGCCAGCCCAATTATTTTTATGTTCTTCCGACGTCCACGATTCTCATAATTTTCCAGTTGTTTTTGCATCTCTGAAATGATTTTTCTTTCAGATTTAAACTGAACCTCTGTTAGTTCCAACTGTTCCATTTTTTTTTCCAGTGTTGTCACTCTCTGGTTTGCCAATTCCAACTGCTTATTTATGTTGACAATCTCTTCCTTTACTTCCTGTATGTAATCTGTGTTCTTTTGTAGCATCTGCTGTATTTTTTCCAGCGCTGTCATCACTTCTTTTTTATCTAGTTCTTCCTCATCCGGGAGTGCAGTCTTTGCCGGCGTCACATGATCATGCTTGACACGCTTAGCAGTGCCCACAAAAGCCGTCTCAAGTTTCGTCTGCCTTGAAGTTGCCATCCTCTGACTTTATAGTAAGTTCTTTTGATACAAGAAACTTTATTTTACAGCAAATTCTTCAGAATTAGTGCCTGGGGGAGCAGAGCAATGTGATCACACCTCCATCTTGTGCGTGTTCCAAGCCATGCCCCCACATATAACTACTCTCATTAAAACTCAAATACCTCATCAGATGATCAAGTTCAGAGACTTTAATAACCTTTCTTTTGAATCAATTTCTTCGGCTTTTCTGTTACATTTTCCTGATTCTAAGACTGTTTCATTGGATGATTCTTTAACTCAATGGACTATAGCCACACGTCTATTATTAGACACAGTAGCACCTTTGCAATCTAAAATTATCTCTGCAAGGAAACTCACGAACCCCTGGTTTACAGCTGAACTTACTCTAATTAAAAAGCAACTTAGATCCTTGGAACGCAAGTGGAGAAAATATAAATCGCTAGCCAACGCCGAGTTATTCAAAGAGCACTCAAAACTGTATAAATCAAAAATAAATCAAACAAAACTGAAATTTTATTCAGGTCAAATTCTGAAGGCTAAAAATTCCTCAGCTCTTTATGCTATATTAAAATCAGTTACATCTTCTAGTAAACGACAAATTCAAGCGGGGGACATCTTTCTCACTACTCAGGAACTTTCAACCTACTTCATTGATAAAGTTAATAGGATTAGGTCAACTTTCACCACAAATCAATACGCAATACTAGATCAAGAACAAATCGAGCCCGGGACATTATCTTCAAAATGTTCTCATTTTAAGATACCAAACCTTATAGAGATTGAAACTCTTATGAAATCTATTAATATGAAGGGTTCTCAAGTAGATTCCATACCATCTTTTTTCCTTAAACCCGTTACTTCAGGATTTTCGGTACATTTATCCTCACCCTAGCTAGTGAGAGTCTGAAACAAAGTATCATGCCAAAAACCTGGAAGGAATCAATTATCCGTCCAATTATTAAAGATCATAAAGTTAGCGTTGAGGACAAATCAAATTATAGACCAATAGCTAACATTCCGTTTTTAGCAAAATTAACTGAGAAGGTGGTATTTAATCAAATATCAGAATTTATTGAAAAAACTAACATCTTGCACCCAAACCAGACAGGTTTCAGACAGCATCATTCTACAGAATACTCATTGATAGGCATGACTACATCCCTCCAATATTTCTTGGATCACCATCAATCGGTTCTTCTAATTTCAATTGATCTCTCAGCCACTTTCGATACAATCGACCATGAGCTTTTGTTAAACAGACTCCAATCTATTAGCATTACAGACCAGGTTTTTTCTTGGTTTGTATCGTATTTTACTGATCGTACTTCATCTGTATTTTTTAATAACGCAACTTCTGATAGTTTCTCTACTACATATGGTGTTCCCCAAGGGTCTATTCTCTCCCCACTTTTGTTTAACATTTTTCTTGCCCCATTGATGACTTTGTGCCAATCTATTGGTTTTAATGTATTTGCCTACGCTGATGACATTCAGCTCTTACATCCATTAGATACCAATAATCCTCTGGATACAATAACAATTAATATGAAACTTGAAAAAATACACCATTGGCTGAATACTAATAGACTAGCACTCAATGTCAATAAATCAAATGTGATGCTCTTTCCATGGAAAGATAATTTAAAACTGAATTTTCCAATCTCTATCAAGGGCTCTCCCTTACAACCAGTAAGTAATATTAAGATTCTAGGGATTATTTTTGATTACAAACTATCCTTTCATGATCACATTAGTAGCATTATCAAATCAACTTTTTTCAGACTTTGTTAAATTCGCTCAGTTTCACAATTTCTCTGCACTAAATCTCTCAATATTCTTATCCACTCTCTCGTGATTTCCAAAATTTACTACTGCAATGCCCTATTCAAGGGAATAGCTCAAAATGAAATCAAGCGTCTACAAATTATTCAGAATGCTTCTATCAAGCTCATATTCAAAGCCAGGAAGTTTGATCACGTAACACCCCTTCTCAATAAAGCGCACTGGCTTCCAGTTGCTCACCGGATAACATATAAACTGTTTGCTCACATTCAAATCCCTTCTTTACAAAACTCCAGCTTTCATTTATAAGTTATTAATTCCATATACTTCCAATAGAACGTTAAGATCTATTGAACAGCATTTGCTGACAATTCCCTCTCTTAGAATTATTAATACTAGAAGGCAATTGATTTTTTCTGTTACAGCCCCCCAAACTTGGAACTCACTTCCTATTCACTTGAGGGAAGAACACAACTTAGAAAAATTCAAAAGTAAACTAAAGAGCTTTCTTTTTAAAGACGCCTTTGAAAATTAGCCATTTAATCTTCCAACCAATTTTACTTTTTCTCTCTAATTTTATTGAAGTAATTTTTAACTTCCCTTTCCTTATGTATCCCCCTTATATGTCTCTTTAACTTTTAAATATTTTGTAGTTCTTATCCCTCTCTTCCCTTATGTTCTTAGTTTTGTTAAGTCTGTCAATAGTCTTGTTAGACCTGGTTTTTGTTATTCATTGTATTGTTCCCAATACTTTGTAATTTTATTATTATGTACATTGCTTAGAATTATGATTAAGCGATTAATCAAATCTCTATTAAACTTGAAACTTGAAGTATCTCAAGGAGAGACTAGGGGTGACAAATGCAGAAACCATGTCATTTTCAAATTATTATTATATTCTTCAAAGGAAAAAAAATTCCCACAGAAGAGGATCTGGATCAATTGGTCCTTGCAGAAGTTGATCTGACTAAATTTCTGGAAGATTCGCAAGACCAGATCCAGACCCGTGCTACTATATTAGTTACTTGTTTAAATGAATCTGATAACATTCTTATTATGAAACTTTATTTCAGAAATAGTGAGAGTAAATTCTGTAGGGATAAAGTCCTAATTTTTCCTGACGTTGCCAAATTTACACAGCTTAGGAGGAAGGCCTTTCTGGCTCTCCGTCCTAAGGCTTTGCAGATAGGAGCAAATTTTTTCCTGAAATTCCCCTGCAAATGTCTTCTGCATATTCAAGAGAAAAACTATGGGCCTCTTCTACTAAACCGCGCTAGCGGTTTTAGCATAGGGAGCCGCACTGAATGACCCGCGCTGCTCCAGACACTCATAAGAACTCTATGAGCGTCGGTAGCAGCGTGGGCCATTCAGCGCGGTTCCCTGCACTAAAACCACTAGCGCGGTTTAGTAGAAGAGGGGGTATGTTTTTTGGGACCCATTGTAGTTAGACTCATTTCTTAAAGAAAAATGTAATTTGATTTGCTTCTTTTTGAGGTCTATGGGGGTAATAATGTAAAATGGCGCCCAAGTAAATTTTTTTTTTTGGGGGGTTTCCTCTCATATTGATAACTTAATATTTTCCTAAACTGTGTGAAGGCTTTCTTCCATTATTCTGAGGGCTAGATGGATTTGCCTTAGTTTGGTTTTAAACTGTATTTTTTTGTTTTGTAATGTTTGTCTAACTATTCCATTTACTGTGTGATGTAACATTGTAAAAAATATTTCAATTTAAAAAAAATGTGGGAAATGTAGACAGGCACTGGAATATTGAGAGAAACTCTGAATTGGAAATTTGTGGCTTACTAATAACTGTAAATTTTTATTAGGGTGAAAAATTAAGTGATCAAAGAACAGTATGGTGAGGAAAGAGTAACAATTTCAAAGACAAATCGTGCTTCACAATCACTTCAAGTGCTGCTTATCATACAGCTAGCCCGAGTACAATGCTTTGAATTTGTTGTGAAAAGCTGTATTGCCTTCCTGTTGAGGTTATCATTGGAACTTTAAGAACCATATGTTCCTCTGAAACCCACACAGTATGGGGCTACTAAAAAAAAAAAAGTTAAAAAGCGGCCTAAGTTGGTACTTAGATGATCAAAAAGACAGATTGTCCAAGTACCTATAATCAAAATTAGTTGGGCCTGCCCCTTCCCGGTGCATTGTGGGATGCACCAGGGAGGGGCCTAGGGCCTGATTGGCCCAGCCGCCTAAGGCTCCGCCCATAGGAGGGGCCTTAGGCACCTGGGCCAACTGGAATTGGTCCAGATGCTTAAGAACCCTCCTATGGACGAGGCCTTAGGTGCTCTGGGCCAATCGGAATCTTAGGTTGGCCCATGTGCCTAAGGTCCTGCCCATAGGTGGGCCTATAGGCATCTGGGCCAATCAGGCCCTAGGCCCCACCCCGGTGTATCCCACAATGCACCGGAAAGGGGCAGGCCCACCATTCAGAGGAAGATGTGACACTCAGGGTCCGGGCTGTCTCCCACAGCTCTTAGTTTGGCGTGTCCTCTATAACTTGGGATAGTATCAGATCTCTTTTTACCAGGTTTATTGTAGTCTACAACAGTGTTCTTCAACCGCCAGTCCATGGACTGGTGCTGGTCCGCAGGCTGGCATGTGTATCGGGCCCAAGGCAGTGTTCTTCAGCCGCTGGTCCATGGTGCGATTGATATGACGTTGTCTTCAGGCCGGTTCCCTCTTCCTCAGTGCTGCCATGCACAAAGCCATGGGCAGAGGCTCCAACGTGCATCCTGCACCTGAATCAGAAGCCTGCTCTCTGATGTTGCAACGTCAGAGGGAAGGCTTCAAGATGAGACGCGGGACACGCAAGGAGCCGCTGCCCAAGGCTTTGTACACTGCAGCACTGAGGAAGAGGGAGCCAGCCCAAAGATAACACCAGGGGGGGGGGGCATAAAATGGCCAGGTAGGAGCAGGCCAGAAGGCAAGGCACAGCATGGAGGGAGGGAGACAACAATGGTAGGAGGAATGATTTTATTTTTGAATTTAGTGATTGATTTACATCTGCTGTCTGTATTTTGCACTGTTCAGGGACGGGAGGAAGATCGTGGGGAGGTGTTGCTTGCAAAGGGTTTTAGCCAGGTTACTTTGGGGTCCTGCTTGCCTTTCCCTTCGGGCCGGCTGAAGGTGTTTGAATCCGATGCATTTGAGCAGAAAACTGACTCTGTCACACTGTTCTATCTACTTTCTTTAGCCACTTCAGGGCAGGAATGAGGTGAATTCAAAGAAGCCAGTTCTGCGGATGCTCAGGCACCCCCCAATATTGAGCAAACTCATTGGCTATGGCCAGGGAGGAGTAATTTCCATTGGGTATAGCACCCCTAAACGTTTTGAAAAGTTGGCTCCTGAGGATGCATTGGTTGGCTGAGCTTTGGAAGTGGGCTCAGTACTGGACTTGCAGGGGTTGCTGGCAGGCAGGAACGAGGTGTGTTTGTTTGGGAAGGAGGACTCAGTACTGGACGTTGAAAATGACATGGGACAAGTTTTATCCCATCCCCGTGAGTTTTGTTGCTGTCCCGTTCCTGTAGGCTCCGCCTTAGCCGCACAGGCCTTGAACACTTATGATTTTAGGGTGTTTGAAGTTTGTGCGGGTGAGGACGGGGCTTGCATGAGTAGGGCAGGGACAGGAAAAGAACTTGCGGGGATGGGAAAATGAGTTCCTGCAGGGATGGGGAAGAATTTGTCCCCATGTCATTCTCTTATTGGAAAGTCAGGAGTGAGGGGCACAGGTATAGCAGTGTGTGTGTGTGTGGAACGTATGCAGGTAGGGCTAGTCTCAGTTAGGGCGCTGGTCTTTGACCAGAGAGCCGCTGCATGAGCGGACTGCTGGGCACGATGGACCACTGGTCTGACCCAGCAGAAGAATTCTTATGTTCTAACTCTGCCACTCTGCCGTTGTAGCTGCTTGCAAGCGTTTTTAATTAGATACTGCAACCTGCACGAGCTCCAGCTAGCAAAACATCTCTCACTGATGAAAAGCAAATAAGTTCAAAACTCTGCACATCTCAGAGTCTCTCCAAAAGAATGTCCAAACTTTCATCAGAACAAAACTTCAGAGCAGAAAAACAAAAAGGCAAAACAGTCCTTTCCAGGGTTTAAGTCACCCACGTTTGTAGCTCCCAAACACTTAACCAAAGCAAACTCACAGACTCACGTTTGCACCAGTTAATGTCTATTGCCTCGTCAACCTCACTGGGGCTAAATCCTGCTTCCTGGAAGTCCATACACTCAATCGGATCAGGTTGAAAAATGTCTACCTCCATCTTATAGACATCCTGGTTCAGCTCCTGCAGCTCTGAAGAGAGATGCCTTCTCTCTTCCACCTTCCTCCCTCTCTCAGCAGCAGGCTGGCTTTTAGTATGCTCCAAATTCCGCCCTCTCAGCTGGGCATGGGGAAAGGGTGCTAGCTCTCTGGCTGATTGTCTCAGTCTAGCAACAGGGAGCTTTTCCTGACCCCAAAATTAGACAAGTTACTGCTGAATCAGAATGTACACAGGTAAGCTAGTCTCAATTAGGGCACTGGTCTTTGACCTAAGGGCCGCTGTGTGAGCAGACTGCTGGGCACGATGGACCACTGGTCAGATCCAGCAGCGGCAATTCTTATGTTCTTTCCTAATGGAGCAGGGAGATAATTATACTTTAAGCTCTTATCAGAATTAAATCCCCTGTTACAGGGAGACAAACTCTGTTGTCTTTGTTCACCAGCATTATGCAGGCTCATCGCACTCAGGCTCTATAACACTAACCTGGTCAGACCTACGGCACTGGGGCTATTTCCTAACCCTCTGGGAACAGTGGGTTTGTCACATTGGTGGGCCTACCGGCTGGCCGGACACAGGAACCATCTGTCCTTCTCACTAGGTTAGAGGGGGGAGGGGTCTGGGGAGTATTGGGGGGTCTAGGGGGTGGGTGCACAGTCTGGCAGGCAGGTAGGTATAAAATTAGTCAGGGACCGCTGCTCAGGCAATATGCCTGATGGGCCGCCGCGTGAGCGGACCGCTGGGCGGGATGGACCTCTGGTCTGCCCCAGCGGAGGCGACTACTTATGTTCTTATTGGGCACCCTCCTGCTGATGATATTGCCGGTGTTCAGAGGTGGGGGTTGTGTCCGGCAGGAGAGATGCCGGTTAGAGAATCCTGCTTTTAGGTGAAGGACTGACCCCTCCTTCACCTAAAAGGTCTTGTTTTGGCCGTTTTTTGTTTTTTTAAATTGACATCTCCCTGCTACCTACTTTCTGCGCAAAGGAACTTAGGCCAAAAGGGGACTTAGACATTTCTTTTGATTATGCCCCTCCTCCTTTTTTAATGGAGCAATGAAAGAATTGAGCAGGATCTTGTAGATGTTAATTTTGAATCATAAGATTATTTCAACTATATTAACTTGTAAACTGAAGCACATTGATATCTAATAAACTGGCCAGTTAGTAGCCAATGGCCCAAAACCTATGTCACTAAATTTTATTAAATTTGGAACTTGCAATGAATCACCAACAACTAAATGTCCATTTTGATGGGCCATTTACAAGCAGTGGATGTTGTAACCTGAGTTAGCATGGCAAGCCCAACAAGCTTAGCTGCACCATGCAATTTCACACCTCTAGCTCATTTGCATTTTACACAATGGGATGCCAAAGGTTCCCTTTTTTACCACTGCATGTGTACACATATGAATAATGCATGCATTTGAGACCTAGCTTGTGGCAAAAGCAAGGCAGGTTCAAATATGAAACGGAAGGAGAGAAATATGTAGAAGCTGATAAAGAAAAGGCTGAATTGCTAAACAAATGTGAATAGGGATGGAGGAGTGGTATATCCTGATTGAGTAGCTAGTTAAAATAAAGGTAGACAAAGCGATAGGGCCAGATGGTGTACATCTGAGGGTGCTGAAGTTCTGGTGGCTCTGCTGACTGACCTTTTCAATTAGTCTCTAGAATTGGTAGTGGTACCGGAGAACTGGAGAATGCCGGAGGTGGTCCCTCGCCGCAAAAGTGGAAGTAAGGAAGCAGTAGGGAATTACAGGCTGGTAAGTCTGACTTCTGTGGTAAGCAAATTAATGGAAATGCTTTTAAACTAAACCTTAAGCTTATATACCGCATCTTCTCTATAAGAATAGAGTTCGACACAGTTTACAGAAAATTAAAGAAAGAAAATACAATAGGGAAATACAGAAGGAAACGAAGATCACAATTTTGAAAAAAGCCAAGTTTTCAGATGTTTATGGAATAATTGGAGAGAGCCCAGATTGTGCAACTGGACAGGAAGATTATTCCAGAACGCAGTAATTTTGAAAAGAAGAGACTTCCCTAGTTTTCCAGTATAGATGACGCCTTTCAGCAAAGGAACTGATAATTTAAGTTTTTGAGTAGGTCTGGTAATCTCAGATCTTGTAGAATTCCAAAATAAAGGAAGGAAAAATGCCATACAAGATCTAAATGTAAAGCAAGCACATTTGAAATAGACTCTAGATATAATTGGAAGCCAATGAAGTTTTAGCAAAAGTGGAGAAACATGATCAAATTTACTTTTTGCAAAGATCAGCCTAGCCGCAGTATTCTGGATCAACTGAAGTTTTTGAAGACTTTTCTTAGTCAGGCTTAAGAAGATCGAATTACAATAATCCAACCTCGAAAGAATAATTGATTGTACAAGAACAGTAAAATGTTGTTGATGGAAGCAGGAATTCACTTTCCTCAACATATGGAGACTAAAAAAACATTTTTTAACCAGAGAATTAAGATGGTCATTGAAAAAGTGTTGAGTCTATAATGACACGTAGGACTTTACTTGAGAATTCAATTGATAGTGAAGATTCTGAAGGCAGTAGAATAAACAAAGGTAGCTGATCTAATTTTGGGCCTAGCCAGAGTAGTTTTGTTTTAGACTCATTCAACTTCATTTGTACAGTAGGGGCCCACACTGGAGTTTTGTTATACATTCTATTATATTGCCAACGAGGTTGGTGAGGTTCGAATCTATTTCAAGGAGAACAAAGATGTCATCTGCATATGAATACAGTGTTTCAAAGGGAGAAAGATGGAAAAGCTTGTAAATGTTGAAGAGAATAGGAGACAAAGATGATCCTTGCGGAACTCTGCATAACGGCTTCCAAGAAGATGACATAGTGCTATTCATATTAACAGTGTATGAGTGAGATCGTAAGAATTTCGAGAACCAGTCTAGGGCTATAGAGTCGATACCTATCTCAGAAAGTTGGTGAATCAAAATATCATGGTGAAAAACATCAAAGGCCACAGATACATCAAATTGAAGCAAAATTGTAAACATGTTACATGAATGAAATTGCTGGACCTTTGAAATTAGTGGGACTAGTAAAGATTCAATACTAAAATTAGGTCTAAATCCAAATTGGCAAGGTAAAAAAATTGAGAATCTCTCCAAATATGATGAAAGCTGAGCTGATATGATAGACTAACATTTTGGTCAGTAGAGGAATATTCACTATAGGTCGGTAACTAGATGGAGAAGATGGGTCTAAACGAGTCAAAACAATATGACCCATCTCTATAGAGAATAGACCCGAGCATAAAGCCAAATTTATAAGTTTGGTAAGAGATGAGATAGCCTGGGTAGGAATTTTTTCATATAAGTATGAAGGGAACGGATCCAAAACACATTTGCAAGATTTTAATTTGTAGCACAATTTTAGAAGCTAGGCCTCAGATACATACTAGAAAACTGTCCAGATTCTATCTGCTGGAGTTGCAATAGAATTAGTGTCAATCGACACCAGGGAATTATAAGAAACTGATGAAGGAAAAGAGTCTTATAGCAGCGACCTTTTCTTTTCTTTTTAATCTTTATTAAATTTCAAACTTTGTCAGTGCCATACAATTAATTTAGACATAAACACTACGAAGAAGGCACTTTAAATACACAATAAATACATAAAACAATCATTTCCCCCCTCCCCAAACTAATAGATGAAGACATATTATGGAATTAAAATATTATAATTAAGTAATTTTAGTAATCAGAATACCTTTCCCTCCTCCCACCCACCCACTCTGGATATGCAAGGAAATCTAATACAAGGACAGATACATGACGGTTAGTGCGATTCAACAAATTCAGTCAATGGGCACCACACCCTATTAAATATGTTACTAAACCACAAACTCTCCGCATTCATTCTCTCATACTTATAAGCGGTACAAACATTTGCCCACCAAAATGTGTAATTAAGTCTGTCGTAACTCTTCCAGTTTCGTGTAATCATTTGGATAGCTATTCCCATCATAATCAAGAAAAAATCTTTTCATTAAAAAATTTTGCTAAATCATCCGCTGTTAGGGGAGAAGAGTGGATTGACAAATCATCATTAGAAGTTAGAGAGCGCCAAATATTAAATAGAGTACTACTTTGGTTGTTAGATCTAATAATTTTGTCACCATAAAAATATTTCCTAGCTGTTTTTAGTACTACATTATAGAACCTGATACTATCCCTCCATGACTGTCTATCAACAGGAGATTTGGATTTCTTCCACTTACACTCTAATACCCAGCATTTCTGCTTCAATTCTCTATGATAAGGAAGGTACCAGGAAGCCTTACAGGAGTAAGAAACAGTCTTAGTAGATAAAGGAGCAAGAGCACAGTAAATTGTCTCAGAGAGATTTACCCAATTATGCCCGTTGACTTCTGGAGCATCAAGCTTGAAATGGAAAGTAAACTGAATAAGAAATTGGGTGCAGAATTGCTCATTTGCAATTTTTTTTTTACGAAAGATAACCTAGACATCATCAGCATCACAGAAACATGGTGGAATGAAGAAAACATCCGGGACACTGTGCTACCAGGATACAAGCTATACTGCAGAGACAGAGGACAAAAAGGTGGGGGTATTACCCTATACATAAAAGAGGGAATTGAGTCTACCGGAGAGAATCCACTGGAAATGAAAACTAAGGTAGAGTCTCTATTGGCCGAAATACCGGGAACAAATGGAACACAGACTAAGATCGACATTGTCACCTGCCGGGGTCCCTGGAAGCTTGTGGAGAACCACCGACAAGCGGCAGCACGACCCTGGCGTGGCTCCCAAAGTGGAAGACCTCAATGGTGTCCCAATACTCCGGGCTTCGCTACAATAAACCACAGCGAGAGCCAAGTCAGATTAAAAATGTCAAAGGTTTAATTTGTCACCAAAAACAAAAAAATTGAAAACCAAAATCATACAAGGAAGCACTAGCACTATCTTCCTTTTGCTCCAAAGGAAAAAAAAAAAGGTTTCTATCCTCCCAATACAGTTCAATGTAAGTCCATAGAAGTCCACAATAAAGGTTCTAGCGGCTTCACCCAGCACTGAACCACAATCTCAGCAAGAGAAAACAAAACTAGTCCCAAAAAGGAAAAGTCCTCAAGAATATTCTTGAGTCCTGGACTTCAAGCATATAATCCTGTTTCTTCACCAGGCTCTTATATTCTGTATTACAAAGCAAACTTCAAACATAAAAAGAAAAGTAAGGCATTACTGCAGGCTCTTGTCATTCCAGCAATAGCTACTCTCCAGTCCTTCTCACTGTTGGGCCACAGAATTGCTGGTTCCCCTTTATTAAATAGCTTTAACAAGCTCCCGCAGAATCCCAACCCTTAGATCTTCGGGGATCCTACCCCAATTCTGAAAGTCCCTTGGTATATAACAGGAAACAGGGAAACTGCTCCACAAGCCCAAAAGAAAACTCCTTTCAGTTTCCCCTGGCTTTTGCACACCTGGAGTGCAGCAATGTAATTAATGCTGAATGCTGCTGCAGCACTGCTCTCAGCTTGGTTTTTCAGTAGAACCAAAACTTTTATACCAAAACAAACAGTCCCAATAACTATCTCCTTATGGAAACCAGTACCTCCAGTCCTTAGTGAGAGACTGCCAAACTGACATCCATGGCTTCCACGTTCTCAGCTCCAGGCAGCACCCATTCAGCCGTGTTCATGTTTTCTGGAACACCCAACTGCTCTGCTGACTCTTGGTCAATGGAATCCTCCCATTCCATAGGCTCCTGTGCGAGGTCTGGCCTTTGCCTGGCCCGGAGAACCTTCTCTGCCAGGTCCTCATGTGCAGCCTGCCTTACTGCCTTGGAGAGTTGCTTAAGAGTGTTTGTGCCACTCCCTGTTCTAGGTGTCTGTGTTCCTAGCTTTTGTGCTCTTTGGCTCCCCCCCAGGTTGCTGGGCAGAATGCAACTGGAAGCCTGATTAAATCTCCTAAGGGAGCTGGGTTTTTTACTAGGATGTAGAGCTAACCTGTATTCTGGCTCTTGCTCAGGTTCAGATGGCTCAGGATAGGCAGCTCTGCTTTCAGGATCTCCTGCCTGATCATTCTCGGTCAGTCTCTGGTCTCGGTCAAAGGATGTACTATGGGGTTTCACTCTGACATGATCGTCTCGGGGAGCGGAAATGTTACACACCCCCTCCCTTAAAGTCTGCGGCTTCTGTTTCTGCTGGGGTTTCTCAAACATTCTGGATAGAACATCTACGTTAGTGTTCAGCTTTCCTTCGACCTCTAATTTTCCTCCCTACAGGGTTTGGACCTGGAACTGGATCCATGAAGTCGTCGGGCCACTGCAGTACTGGAGTTTCATAACCTGACTGATCTCCCGACAGCTTCTCTCCACCCAACTCCTCCAAAACATCCATTCTCTGTGCCAGGGCTGACATTGCCTGTCTGACTTCTCCTAACTCCTTTTCTCGTATATCATTAACCTGTTGGTGCAGATTATCCATATCCTCGCCTGCTTCCTCCAGAGAATCTGCCATTTTTCCTAACTGGCCAAGGTGGCATTCCCACCGTTCATTGCCTGCCTGATTCTGTTTGACCAACAACTGAGCTTCTGTCTCTTTTTGCACTAGTTGGTCATTAAGCTCTTCAGCTCTTTTAAGTCTCACCAACATATCTTGGCCTCGGGCTTGTTCCTCATGCAGCTGTTCTCTTACTTGTTGCACTTGAACATACACTTGCGCAAGATCTTTTTGTAGGTTTTCTAACTCTTGAGTATATGGATTCATGCCTGGTGAGCTGACCTGGCTATTAGCTGTCTTGGGTTTAGGTATCTGCAAGCTGCCCTCCTTCTGACCTGCCTTTATTTTCTCCAATTCCTCCTGTAAGGATTTTATTTCCTCCAAGAGGGTTTTGTCCTGCTCGGGCTGCTTTCCCTCCCCCGGTCGCTGGGATTCCCCTAGCTGTTCTTCATCAGAGGATCCGAATCCTTTCCATCCCCGCTGGGTATCTGGGAGGCCTTCGCACTTCTCAAATTTCGGGTGCCAAATACGCTCACAAATCATCTGAGCCACCCGCTCCCCGTGGCAGACCTTATAATTCACATTGCTCTGGTTAACCAGCAACACGGCTAGGTTGCCCCTATAGTCTGGGTCGACTACCCCTGCAGCCACATCTACAGAGTATCGTAGAGCCAAGCCTGATCTCAGCGCTATCCTAAGATAAGAACCCGGAGGAGAGGACACCTGTATATCAGTATTAATCAAAGCCCGGCCCTGAGCTGGGACAATCTGCTCTTGGGCGGCGTACAAATCGTACCCTGCTGCACGATCATAAGCCCGTGTAGGGGTATGAGCTTTATCGGATAGGGGAGCCCACCTTATAACCGGTTTCCAACTCTTCCGTGTCCTCCTGGTACTCCCGTTATTCCCCCATGGGTAAACTTGGGTGCGGTTCCGTTCCATCCGGGCCCCCAACACCCATTTCTCCTTATGGTGAGCTTCCTGTACTATCAAACTAGCTTGGGCCACCTCCTGGGTTAAGCCTGTCCAGTCCTTCCCTAGAACCACTGGGTAGGGTGAGAAGTCCACAACCGCTACCTTCATGTACCATCTTCTCCCCTTCATTTCTATGAGAACTTGATGAAGGGGATATTCCCTGGAGTCACCATGTACACAGGCAATGGGGATGCTCTCAGAACCTTCCTGAGTGTAGTCTGCCTTACCAATCTGTTTCCACAGCCTACGTGAAATAACAGATTGCTCGGCCCCAGTATCAACCAGGGCTTTGACCCTTTTCCCTGCTACTGAGACAGGTACCTGATAAGGTCCGATCCGGTTTAACTTAGAAGACCGGACCACTAAGAGATCTCTCTTTTCCAGGCAATATCGCTGTGTGTGTCCCCGCTTCCCACAGTTGAAGCAACGGAAACCCCCATCCTGACCTGGTCTCCTAGGAGTACTGGACATCGTTTTCTTTTGAGAAGAGCTCCGAGTGTCCAGTGACTTGGACCATGGAGCCTGTTCCCTCCATGTTTCCACTTTACCTGTCCTATCAAATTTTCTCTCCTCAAACGAGCTCTGAGCGTCCATGAACGCTTCAGCCGCCTCTACTACCTCCGGCAAGGTCTGACAGCCTTTCCTGCTGATCCATCCCCTTAAATACCTGGGTACTGCTTCAAGCACCTGATCTTTTACCACCTCTGCAAAGAGGGCTCTAGGATCCGCAAGGTGAGGTTGTAGCCACCTTTCCGCTAATTTCGACAGCCTCTGTACTAGAGCTTTGGGTCTTTCTCTAGGTAGCAACTGTGTGGCTCTAAATTTTTGACGGTAGTGTTCGAATGTATATCCTAGATAATCCAGAATATGGGTTTTTACTGTGGCATAATCATTGGCTTGCTCAGGGTTGAGTGTCTGAAAGGCAGATAAGGTTTCTCCAGCCAGGCAAGGCAACAGACGCACGGCCCACTGTTCAGGTGGCCATCCGGCTGCTTTCGCTATACGCTCAAATGTGTTCAAAAACTCATCAGGAGCTTCCCCGGGAGCAATTTTACACAAATTCAAAGTATTCAATGAGCTTTGTCCTACCATGGGCTACGCTGGTGGATTTGGCAAACTCGGTGTGCCTGGGGTGGTCACCGTTGTATGTAGCATCTGAGTCCAGACTTTGGTCTGCTCCCCCATAGCCATTAAGATCTCATCGTGTTGTCGTCTTGCGGCTTGTTGTCCCGTATGCCACATCTCCTGGTTCGCCTTTATCAGATTTTGTAGATCCTCCGACTGTTGGCGTCTTTCTCCAGCCAACACCGCCAGGAATTGCTGTGGATCCATCGTACGACCTGGGCAAACAAACAAACACAAAAAAGAAACCCAAGTGCGGTCTCACAAGAGAGAGTAATGCTATCCCTCCTTTCTTAACCCCGAGCAGTATCTTAACTGATACTTCTCGTATCCTCATCAGCCCCCTTTCTAGGTACTCTTTACCTGAGGTACTGACGAGTCTGCGCCTTTGGTTAATAGGCCTCCTTGGCCTCCAGTCGTTCTGGCTGCTCTCACACGTCCTGCTTCCCACGGGTGCTATCCACACTGGCTCTGGTCTGATCAGGGCTGTTATACTCCTGGCTGCTGAACTTCCCGAAACTTCCTTCCGGTCTGATCCTTCCGGTGGCCCCTCAGAAGCAAAGTCCAATGCGACTCTCTCAGTGTCGTCCCGGATCACAGGAGAACTCCACAAAAATATAAAGCAGCAAAACAACAACAACAACAAAAAAACAATACTTTTTTTTTTTTTTTTTTTAAACAGGTAATGACTTGGGATCACCAGTAGGGTGTGCTATATCCCACTTCTAACACCATTTTGTCACCTGCCGGGGTCCCTGGAAGCTTGTGGAGGACCACCGACAGGCGGCAGCACGACCCTGGCGTGGCTCCCAAAGTGGAAGACCTCAATGGTGTCCCAATACTCCGGGCTTCGCTACAATAAACCACAGCGAGAGCCAAGTCAGATTAAAAATGTCAAAGGTTTAATTTGTCACCAAAAACAAAAAAATTGAAACCCAAAATCATACAAGGAAGCACTAGCACTATCTTCCTTTTGCTCCAAAGGAAAAAAAAAAAGGTTTCTATCCTCCCAATACAGTTCAATGTAAGTCCATAGAAGTCCACAATAAAGGTTCTAGCGGCTTCACCCAGCACTGAACCACAATCTCAGCAAGAGAAAACAAAACTAGTCCCAAAAAGGAAAAGTCCTCAAGAATATTCTTGAGTCCTGGACTTTCAAGCATATAATCCTGTTTCTTCACCAGGCTCTTATATTCTGTATTGCAAAGCAAACTTCAAACATAAAAAGAAAAGTAAGGCATTACTGCAGGCTCTTGTCATTCCAGCAATAGCTACTCTCCAGTCCTTCTCACTGTTGGGCCACAGAATTGCTGGTTCCCCTTTATTAAATAGCTTTAACAAGCTCCCGCAGAATCCCAACCCTTAGAACTTCGGGGATCCTACCCCAATTCTGAAAGTCCCTTGGAGTATAACAGGAAACAGGGAAACTGCTCCACAAGCCCAAAAGAAAACTCCTTTCAGTTTCCCCTGGCTTTTGCACACCTGGAGTGCAGCAATGTAATTAATGCTGAATGCTGCTGCAGCACTGCTCTCAGCTTGGTTTTTCAGTAGAACCAAAACTTTTATACCAAAACAAACAGTCCCAATAACTATCTCCTTATGGAAACCAGTACCTCCAGTCCTTAGTGAGAGACTGCCAAGCTGACATCCATGGCTTCCACGTTCTCAGCTCCAGGCAGCACCCATTCAGCCGTGTCCATGTTTTCTGGAACACCCAACTGCTCTGCTGACTCTTGGCCAATGGAATCCTCCCATTCCATAGGCTCCTGTGCGAGGTCTGGCCTTTGCCTGGCCCGGAGAACCTTCTCTGCCAGGTCTTCATGTGCAGCCTGCCTTACTGCCTTGGAGAGTTGCTTAAGAGTGTTTGTGCCACTCCCTGTTCTAGGTGTCTGTGTTCCTAGCTTTTGTGCTCTTTGGCTCCCCCCCAGGTTGCTGGGCAGAATGCAACTGGGAGCCTGATTAAATCTCCTAAGGGAGCTGGGGTTTTTTCTAGGACGTAGAGCTAACCTGTATTCTGGCTCTTGCTCAGGTTCAGATGGCTCAGGATAGGCAGCTCTGCTTTCAGGATCTCCTGCCTGATCATTCTCGGTCAGTCTCTGGTCTCGGTCAAAGGATTTACTATGGGGTTTCACTCTGACATGATCGTCTCGGGGAGCGGAAATGTCACAGCATCTACTACTGACCTCCAAAGCAGTCCGAAGAGACTGATGGAGAAATGACAGACGAGATTAAACACAACTGCAAGGGAGGCAATGCAGTTATAATGGGCGACTTCAATTATCTGGGGATAGATTGGAACCTAGGCACCTCTGGCTGCAGAAGGGAGACCAAGTTTCTGGATGCTATAGGCGATTGCTTCCTGAAACAACTTGTCAAGGAAATTACTGGAGGAAATGCAATTCTGGACTTAATTCTAAATGGACTACGAGGACCGGCACAAGGTATAGAAGTAGAAAGAACGCTAGGAAACAGTGATCACAGCATGATCCACTTCAACGTGGACACAAGAACAAAACAGCGATCCAGAACGACAGCCATGGCACTGAACTTCCAAAAAGGAAACTATGAAGGGATGAGAGTCATAGTGGTGAAGAAGATTAGGAAGAGGATAAGAACTGTAAAAACACTAGAGCAAGCATGGTCTCTTTATAAGGACACAGTCACCGAGGCACAAAATCTATATATAAGAACATAAGAAACGCCCTCACCGGATCAGACCCTAGGTCCATCTAGTCCGGCAACCCGCACACGCGGAGGCCAAGCTAGGTGCTCCCTCTTGGAGACCTTGATTACCCGTATCCCTCAATGTGATTTGCAAGAAGGTGTGCATCCAACTTGCGCTTGAATCCCAGAATGGTAGTCTCCGTCACAACCTCTTCCGAGAGAGCATTCCAAGCGTCCACCACTCTCTGTGCGAAACATAACTTCCTGACATTTGTCCTGGACCTGCTGCCCCTCAGTTTCAGTCCATGACCTCTTGCCCGTGTCACATTCGAGAAAGTGAATAATGATGTTTCTTGGTCTATTTTATCGAATCATTTTAATATTTTAAAAGTCTCTATCATATCCCCTCGCAGTCTCCTCTTTTCGAGGGTGAACAGTCCTAGTTTTCCGAGATGTTCTTTGAAGCTCAAATTTTCTATACCTTTTACTAGTTTCGTGGCTCGCCTCTGCACCCTCTCCAGCAGGGTTATATCTTTCTTTAGGTATGGAGACCAGTGTTGGATACAGTATTCCAAGTGTAGTCTAACCATTGCTCTGTAAAGCGGCATTATGACAGCCTCTGATCTACTCATGATCCCCTTCTTTATCATGCCCAACATCATAGAAACATAGAAACATAGAAAAAAGCAGCAGAAAAGGGCTATAGCCCACCAAGTCTGCCCATTCCAAGTATCCCCTCCCCTGAATTTACTCCCTTAAAGATCCCATGTGAGTATCCCATTTTCTCTTAAAATCCGTCACGCTGCTGGCCTTTATCACCTGGAGTGGGAGTCTGTTCCAATGATCCACTACTCTTTCAGTGAAGAAGTACTTCCTGGAGTCGCCATGAAACTTCCCTCCCCTGATCTTCAGCGGATGCCCTCTGGTGGTCGAGGGTCCCATGAGCCAGAAGATATCATCTTCTGACTCGATGCATCCCGTGATGTACTTATATGTTTCAATCATATCTCCCCGTACTCTTCTTTCCTCAAGTGAGTACAGCCGCAATTTTTTAAATCTTTCTTCATACGTGAGATCCTTGAGCCCCAAGACCATCCTGGTGGCCGTTCGCTGAACCGACTCGATCCTCAGCATGTCCTTTCGGTAGTGTGGTCTCCAAAACTGAACACAGTACTCCAAGTGAGGCCTCACCATGGCTCTGTACAACGGCATCATAACTTCAGGTCTCCTGCTGACGAAACCTCTGCGGATACACCCCATCATTTGTCTTGTCCTGGAGGAAGCATTCTCCACTTGATTGGCAACCTTCATGTCCTCACTAATGATCACCCCTAGGTCGCGTTCCGCCGTGGTCCTAACCAAGGTCTCACCATTTAGTACATAAGTTCTACGCGGGTTTCTCTTACCCAGGTGCATTATCTTGCATTTTTTAGCATTGAAGCCTAGCTGCCAAGTAGTTGACCATTGTTCCAGCAACAGTAGGTTGTGTGTCATATTATCAGGTAATAAGCTTTTGCCTACTATGTTGCAAAGTTTGGCGTCGGCGGCGAACAGTGATACCCTTCCTCTAAGTCCTTGCATCATATCTCTTATGAATAAGTTAAATAGAATTGGGCCCAGGACCGAGCCCTAAGGCACTCCACTGATCACGTGCGATGCTTCGGATGGGGTACCGTTCACCATCACCTTCTGAAGTCTACCGTTCAGCCAATCCCCAACCCATGTAGTTAGAGTGTCTCCTAATCCTATCAATTTCAGCTTGTTCAGTAATCTTCGATGAGGGACGCTATCAAATGCTTTACTGAAGTCCAAATATACCACGTCCAGTGACTCTCCGGCGTCCAGTTGTCTAGTAACCCAGTCAAAAAAGCTAATCAGATTAGATTGGCAGGATCTACCCTGGGTGAACCCGTGTTGGTGTGGATCACGCAGTTTTTCTTCGTCTAGGATTGTGTCAAGATTCTGTTTGATCAGTGTTTCCATGAGTTTACACACTATAGACGTGAGACTCACTGGTCTGTAGTTTGCTGTCTCTGTCCTGCAGCCCTTTTTGTGGAGTGGGATTACGTTGGTGGTTTTCCAGTCCAAGGGGACCCTTCCTGTGCTTAGGGAAAGATTGAAAAGAACAGATAATGGTTCTGCCAGGACTTCCCTTAACTCCCTGAGCATTCTGGGGTGTAGGTTATCCGGTCCCATGGCTTTGTTTACTTTGAGTCTTGATAGTTCGTCATAGACGCTACTGGGCGTAAATTCGAAATCTTGAAACGGGTCTTTCTGGTTATCTCCCGTCTGTAGCTGTGGACCAGCTCCCGGTGCTTCGCAGGTGAAAACTGAACAGAAGTATTTGTTTAGTAGTTCTGCCTTCTCAGAATCTGATTCCGCAAAGTTACCGTCAGATTGCTTCAGGCGTACTATCCCATCTTTGTTTCTTTTCCTGTCACTAATATAGCTGAAGAAAGATTTATCCCCTTTCTTAATTTTCCGTGCTAGCTCTTCCTCCATTCGGAGTTTGGCTTCTCTGACTGCTGTTTTGACAGCTTTAGATCTGTCTAGATAGTCCTCTTTCTCTCTGCCTAAATGTTTGTAGGTGATAAATGCGTCTTTTTTCTGTTTAACTAGGTCTGAAATTTCTTTACTGAACCATTGGGGTCTTTTGTTTCCCCTGCATTTACTTACTGTCTTTATGTATCGGTCTGTTGCTTCGTGTAGGATGGATTTCACAGACGACCACATATCCTCCACATTGTCAGATATTGCTTGTTTATGTAGCTCCTGATGGACAAAATCTCCCATGCGGTTGAAGTCTGTGCCTCTACAGTTGAGAACCCTTGTTGCTATGTTTGTCTTAGGGAAACCTTTCTTGAGGTTGAGCCATACCATATTATGGTCGCTAGAGGCCAGTGTGTCTCCTACTGAGACTTCCGTGACGCTATCTCCGTTGGTGAGAACTAGGTCTAGTAACGCCTGGTCCCTGGTGGGCTCCAATACCAATTGCTTGAGACGTGCACCCTTTATGGAGGTTAATATTCTTTTGCTGCTACCCGTAGTCGCAGAGAGTGTGTTCCAATCTGCATCTGGCATGTTGAAGTCTCCTAGCATTACTGTGTCCCCGCGCAGTGTGATGTTCTCTATGTCCTCGATTAATTCCATGTCTTTGTCCTCCTGTTGCCTGGGAGGTCTATATATCACTCCAAGGTATAGGCATTTTTCATTCCCTCTGGCCAGGTTCACCCAGAGGGATTCCCCGGTGTATCTAACATCTGTGATTCTGGTGGTTTTGATGCTTTCCTTAGTGTATAGCGCTACTCCTCCTCCCAATTTACCCTTTCGGTTGCAACGAAGTAGGTTGTACCCTGGTATAACCATATCCCACCCATGCGATTCCGTGAACCAGGTTTCGGATATCGCTATCATGTCAAGATCGGCGTTTGTTATCTCAGTCTCTAATGCTAGAATTTTATTGCCCAAGCTGTGTGCCCTCCATATCTGTGAAGAGATTCCTTTACGAGCTAGTGTGGCTCCTAAATTATCAGTGATATTTCTCCCTGAATTATTGTGGATATCATTGGTACTTACCTTAGAATTGGTAGTGTGAGTGCGACTTGCCTCCTCAGGGTGGTTTCTTACTGCTCTGGGATATAAGTATCCCCCAACTTACCTAGTTTAAAGCCCTATGGAGTAGGCGGGCCAATCGATGTCCAAATACGTTTCTACCTCTTCTGGTTAGGTGGAGTCCGTCTGGTCCTTGTAATCCCTGGAGCGTTTCGCCATGGTTTAGGAATCCAAAGCTCATTTCTATGCACCATTCTCGGAGCCATTCGTTTGTCCGTTGAATACGCTCTTCTCTAGCTCTGCCTTTGTTTCTTACTGGAAGAATTTATGAAAAGACCACCTGTGCTCCTATCTGCTTCAACTTCTTTCCCAGCGCTCCAAAATCTCTGGGGATGTTCTCTGTGGCATTCCTATCAGTGTCGTTTGTGCCTACATGGATGAGAAACATGGGAAAATGATCATTAGGTTTTAGAATTTTGTCTAGGCTAGTGGTAATATCCTGGATCCTGGCTCCAGGGAGACAGCAGACCTCTCTTGACTGCAAATTAGGCCTACAAATTGGTCCCTCGGTGCCCCTTAGCATGGAGTCACCAATGACTACCACTCTTCGTTCCTTCTGAGGGGGCCGGTCTGCGTGCTCTGGATTTGACGTTGTGAGCTGGGTATCCTCATGAGTCTCTTCTGCTATTTCTTCGGTGGTTCCATCCTGTAAGATCTGAAATCTATTTCTGAGAGTTAGCTGTTTGCTTTCTTTGCCGCTGCCGCACATTGAGCCGACGGCTTCAGGTTCCTATCAGTACCCCCAAGTCCCTTTCTTGTTCGCTTTTGCCCAGTGTTACACCTAACATTTTATATTCATGTTCCTTGTTTTTCCTACCTCATATCAACAAGGGTTCCAAGAGGAAAAAGAACAAGGAACTGGCGTGGCTCACTGTAGCGGTGAAGTCAGCGATCAGAGACAAGAAGACTTCATTTAAGAACATAAGAACATAAGAATTGCCACTGCTGAGTCAGACCAGTGGTCCATCATGCCCAGCAGTCCGCTCACGTGGAGGCCCTCTGGTCTAAGACCAGCACAGTAACAGACTAGCCCTACCAGCGCACGTTCTTGTTCAGCAGAAACTTGTCTAACTTTGTCTTGAATCCTTGGAGGGTGTTTTCCCCTATAACAGCCTCTGGAAGAGCATTCCAGCTTTCTACCACTCTCTGGGTGAAGAAGAACTTCCTTATGTTTGTACAGAATCTATCCCTTTTCAACTTTAGAGAGTGCCCTCTTGATCTCCCTACGTTGGAGAGGGTGAACAACCTGTCCTTATCTACTAAGTCTATCCCCTAAGTACCTTGAATGTTTTGATCATATCCCCTCTCAATCTCCTCTGTTCGAGGGAGAAGAGGCCCAGTTTCTCTAATCTTTCGCTGTATGGCAGCTCCTCCAGCCCCTTAACCATCTTAGTCGCTCTTCTCTGGACCCTTTCGAGTAGTACCGTGTCCTTCTTCATGTACGGCGACCAGTGCTGGACGCAGTACTCCAGGTGAGGGCGTACCATGGCCCGGTACAGCGGTATGATAACCTTCTCTGATCTGTTCGTGATCCCCTTCTTTATCATTCCTAGCATTCTGTTTGCCCTTTTTGCTGCTGCCGCACATTGTGTGGACGGCTTCATCGACTTATCGATCAGAACTCCCAAGTCCCTTTCCTGGGAGGTCTCTCCAAGTACCGCCCTGGACATCCTGTATTAGTGCATGAGATTTTTGTTACCGACATGCATCACTTTACACTTATCCACATTGAACCTCATCTGCCATGTCGATGCCCATTCCTCGAGCTTGATTATGTCACATTGCAGATCTTCGCAATCCCCCTGCATCTTTACTATTCTGAATAACTTCATATCATCCACAAATTTAATCACCTCGCTCGTCGTACCTATGTCCAGATCATTTATAAAGATGTTAAAGAGCACGGGTCCAAGCACTGAGCCCTGCGGCACCCCACTGGTGACGCTCTTCCAGTCCAAGTATTGTTCATTTACCCCCACTCTCTGTTTCCTATGCTCCAGCCAGTTTTTAATCCACATGAGTATTTCACCCTCAATTCCATGGCTTGCAATTATCCGAAGTAGTCGTTCATGCGGAACCTTGTCGAACGCCTTCTGAAAATCCAGATATACAATGTCAACTGGATTTCCCTTGTCTATCTGTCTGTTTACTCCCTCAAAGAAGTGCAGCAAGTTCATCAAACACGATCTGCCTTTGCTAAAACCGTGCTGACTGGTCCTCATCAGCCCGTGTCCATCAAGGTGATCAATAATGCTGTCCTTTATCAGTGACTCTACCATCTTTCCAGGTACCGAGGTCAGACTCACCGGTCTGTAGTTTAAGGAATGGAAAAGGACGAAAATGGAAGAAAATTGGAAAAAGCACAAACAACATCAAAGCAAGTGCCATAAGGGGGTTAGGGGGGCCAAAAGAGACTATGAAGAAAAAATATCCGAGGAGGCAAAAAATTATAAGCCATTCTTTTGATATATTAAGGGGAAACGACCCGTGAAGGAAATGGTGAGGCCGTTGGATGACCATGGAATAAAGGGAGTGCTAAAGGAGGACAAAGCCCGACAAACTAAACACATTTTTTGTGTCTGTATTTACTGAAGAGAATATATACAATATATCAGAAGTCAACAGGTGATACGCAGGAAATGAAGATGGGAAACTGACAGGGTTGACGGTCAGTCTAGAAGAGGTATGCAGGCAGATTGATAGGCTTAAAAATGATAAATCATCCATCCAAGGGTAAACAAAGAACTGAAAGGGGTTATAGCTGTACTGCTCCAACTAATAGCCAATCTGTCAATCAAATCAGGAAGGATTCCAGAAGACTGAAAGTGGCAAATGTTACGCCGATTTTCAAGAAAGGTTTGAGGGGAGATCCGGGAAACTACAGACCGGTCAGTCTGACCTCGGTACTGGGAAAGATGGTAGAGGCACTGATAAAGGACCGCATAATTGATCACCTTGACAGACACAATCTGATGAGGACCAGCCAGTACGGCTTCAGCAAAGGAAGATCTTGCTTGATGAACTTACTGCATTTCTTCGAGGGAGTAAACAGACAAATAGACAAGGGTGACCCAGTTGGCATTGTATATCTGGATTTTCAGAAGGCGTTCGACAAGGTCCCGCATGAACGACTACTTTGAAAAATTTTGAGCCATGGAATCGAGGGTGAAATACTCATGTGGATTAAAAACTAGATGACGGATAGGAAACAGAGAGTGGGGGTAAATGGACAATACTCGTACTGGAAGAACGTCACCAGTGGGGTACCGCAGGGCTCGGTGCTTGGACCCGTGCTCTTCAATATATTCATAAATGATCTGGAAATGGGTACGAGTGAGGTGATTAAATTTGCAGATGATACGAAGTTATTCAGAGTAGTGAAGATGCAAGAGGATTGTGAAGATCTGCAACACGACATAACCATGCTCAAGAAATGGGCAGCGACATGGCAAATGAGGTTCAACGTGGATAAGTGTAAGTTAATGCATGTCGATATAAAAAGTCCCATATGCAAATACAAGATGTCCAAGGCAGTACTTGGAGACCCTCCCAAGAAAGAGACTTGGGAGTACTGGTCGACAAGTCGATGAAGCCGTCTGCGCAATGTGCGGCAGCAGTGAAAAGGGCAAACAGAATGCTAGGAATGATTAAGAAGGGGATCACGAACAGATCGGAGAAGGTTATCATGCCGCTGTACTGGGCCATGGTACGCCCTCACCTGGAATACTGCGTCCAGCACTGGTCGCCATACATGAAGAAGGACACGGTACTACTCAAAAGGATCCAGAGAAGAGCGACTAAAATTGTTAAGGGGTTAGAGGAATTGCCGTACAGTGAGAGATTAGAGAAGCTGGGCCTCTTCTCCCTTGAAAAGAGGAGACTGAGAGGGGACATGATCGAAACATTCAAGATAATGAAGGGAATAGACTTAGTAGATAAAGACAGGTTGTTCACCCTCTCCAAGGTAGAGAGAACGAGAGGGCACTCTCTAAAATTAAAAGGGGATAGATTCCGTACTAACGTAAGGAAGTTCTTCTTCACCCAGAGAGTGGCAGAGAACTGTAATGCTCTTCTGGAATTTGTTATAGGGGAAAACACCCTCCAGGGATTCTAGACAAGGTTGGATATGTTCCTGCTGAACCAGAACGAATGCAGGGAGGGCTAGTCTCAGTAAGGGCACTGGTCTTTGACCTGGGGCCGCCGCGTGAGCGGACTGCTGGGCACGATGGACCACTGGTCTGACCCAGCAGTGGCAAATTCTTATGTTCTTAATTTTGCCCACTGCTTTCCTACTTCTTCCAGATGATCCCATCCAGATAACTATTCCTTGACTTAATCCCCTATCTGAACAAAGTTTGTTTTCTTTTGACATTTTCAATATTTTATTATTGCTATGATGATGCTATGTTGAAAACCTGTGAATGAGAAAATGAAACTAATCTGTTCGTGTCAATATGGGTAAATAAGTAAGATCTTCTTCGTGTCTTGCTTCTTCACTATACAATGTCCCCTTCCATCGCTTGGAAAATTTAATTTTTTCTATTCAGAGATACATCTCTGCACTTGAATATCTTTTCTAGGTCCTTCATAGCAGTTATGTCAAGAGCGATACATCGTCAGATTTATTGGCTGTTGTTTCATTACTGATTATTGATCCAAGAAGCTTGAAGTTGTCAAGGATGTAAGTAGTCTGTCTGTTAACCAAATGCCTGTGGCCACCTAACTCCCGATATTGAGCATTACTTAACCAGGCAGTGCTCCTGAATATTGGCACAAAATGGCCATGTCAAAAGTGGGCAATGTCCAAAATCAATATTTTTATTCTCCATACCAGGTTAAAAGCAATTATTAACTAAAAGTCCTTGGTATTTCCAAGTGACTGCCATTTATTATCATTCTTGATAATTGAAATGTCTACATTATCAGCTGTTTAGATGGAAAAATAATAAATAATTTTCAGTTTCCTTACAAACTTAGTTTATATAGGGAGTCTTTTACTAAGGCGTGCTAAATGTTAATGCGTCCATAAAATATAATGGGCACGTTAGCATTTAGCTAGTGCGCCATAGGTGGGTGGTGAAAGAACTGTAAGTGGGCCTGGGTACAAAGGAAAAATCCTTATGAAGTACATTGTTCTCAGTTTCTGTGAAATTCCTTTTTAAAATACAGTATTATACATTGTTTGTATTCTCTGAGTTATAGTATCTTCTGGGTACCCTGTATTCATTTCTTCTCTACATGTGAGCTGCCTGTTACAGAGGTTGTCCTAACTGAAATAACTGGTTATTAATATTGGTACATGGAGGAATGGTTACAGCAGGGGTGGCCAACAGGTCGATCTCGAGGGCTCCATGATAGACTCATGTTGCCTTCCGTTCTACCTGCTTCCTGACCCTGTAAAGAGGATGCTGAAGCACAGAGCCCACCAACCTTCTTCACCCGACGTCAATTCTGACGTCGGAGAGGATGTTCCGGGCCAGCCAATCGCTGCCTGGCTGGCCCAGAACTTCCTCTCTGACGTTAGAATTGACGTTGGGTGGGGAAGGTTGGTCAGCCCGGGGCTTCAGCGTCCTCTTAACGGCGGCAGTCTGTTCCATGATTGTTGCGGCGGTGGTGGCTTGGGGGAGGGCAGGGAGGGAGAAAGAAAGAAAGGGGGGCAGGGAATCAGAAAGAAAGGTAGCATGGAGATAGCGTTGGTTTGTACAGAGGTCTGTTTTGGTTTTTCGACACAGCGTGAACGAAGGTGTTGGTGAGGGCTTTTGGCTTAGAATGCCTAAGACCAAAGAGAACTTGAGCTCATCCAGCTCCTGCAGTGAGTGACTCAGATAATAGACGTGAGAGGAAGAAGAGAAAGAAAGAACCTTCTCCAGCTAAAACTAAAAGAGAGAAACAGAAGGTTGCAAAGGAAATAAAGGCTTCTACTAAGAATCCACAGGAAGACAGTATTGAAGGAACATGTTGCAGGAATTGCTTTATTTCCTGATCAGTGGAACCAGCTGAAGGTGCAGATTCCAGATATTGATACAGCAATCAAAAAATTGACAAGTAGGGCACCTCAAAAAGGACAGAGGAAACCATACACAAGATTGTTTTGTTGTGTACATCCTTTTAAACTATTAAAATATTGTTTACCTCTGAAAAAAAAAGAAAGGGAGCATGGAGAGAGAAAGACAAGAAGACAGAAAGGGGGCATGGAGAGAGAAAGAAAGGTGGCATGGAGAGAGAAAGACAGAAAGAAAGAAAGGGGAGGGGGCAGGGAGAGAGGAAGAAACAGTTGGGGGAGGGAATGAGGTCTGGAGGAGAGGAAGCATACACAAGGGAAGAAATATTGGATGCACAGTCAGAAGAAGAGAGTGCAACCAGAGATTCATGAAATCACCAGAAAACAAAGGTAGGAAAAATGATTTTATTTTCACTTTAGTGATCAAAATGTGTCTGTTTTGAGAATTTATATCTGCTGTCTATATTTTGCACTATGGCCCCCTTTTACTAAACCTCAATAGCGGTTTTTAGCACAGGGAGCCTATGAGCAACGAGAGCAGTGCAGGGCATTCAGCACAGCTCCCTGCGCTAAGAGCCACTATCGCAGTTTAGTAAAAGGGAGGGGGTATATTTGTCTATTTTTGTATAGTTACTGAGGTGACATTGCATAAAGTCATCTGCCTTGATCTCTTTGAAAACCCGCGGAATATAAATGATAATTAACATTTTCTCTGCGTAAAGTGTGCTTTGTGTTTTTTATAATTTTATTGTTGATAGATAATTTTGACTTGGTCATTTTAAAAGTAGCTCGCAAGCCCAAAAATTGTGGGCACCCCTGGTTAACATAAGAACATAGGAATTGCCGCTGCTGGGTCAGACCAGTGATCCATCTTGCCCAGCAGTCCGCTCACTCGGTGGCCCTCTGGTCAAAGACCAGCTTCCCTAACTGACACTAGCCCTACCAGCGTAAGTCCTTGTTCAGCAGGAACTTGTCTAACTTAGTATTGAATCCCTAGAGGGTGTGTTCCCCTATGGCAGACTCCGGAAGAGCATTCCAGTTTTCTACCACCCTCTGGGTGAAGAAGAACTTCCTTACGTTTGTGCGAAATCTATCCCCTTTCAATTTCAATACAGTGAAATAGAAGGGCCAAATGCATGCTCTGAATTGCTTCTCAGCTTATTTTTTTTCTCTAATGCGACTTTGCTTTTCTTATAAATTTATCTTAGGACTTTCTTATTGCTGACACATGTTTCATTACTTGCTATCTGTATACACTGTCTTTTTAATAGACTGCTTCATCTCTATGAAACTTATCATATGTAGACCTTTTAAGTTCTGCCAAAAGTGATAAATTGTCAGATTTCTTGACGGATGTTGCTTCATTATTGATCCAAACAAGACAAAAATAGAACCCTAAATCGAGGAGGTACACAAACAAGATAATAAATAAAGAACCTCCCTCACCCCAAGAAGTCTACAAAGATTAGGGGAAAGAGATGAAGTCCAACTTCATCTCTTTCCCCTAATCTTTGTAGACTTCTTGGGGTGAGGGAGGTTCTTTATTTATTATCATTATTGATCCAAGCAGCTTGAAGTTATCTACTATTTCTATAGGATGAAATTAGTCCACCTAAAATTTAAAGCAATTTAAGCAAGCAGGAGAGGTTTCTAGACCCCATTCTTTCTAGCCTCCAGCAGCTGCCTTTACAAAATGGCTGCCAAAACCTCTAGAAGCAGCCCGTGGTACTTCCAAAGAATCTAAATATGAACTAGTATATATTTTCAAACGCTTTATGGGTTAGTGTCTATTTTTAGCAGGATTAAGTCTGGTGTGTTTTATTTCTCAGCCCAACCAAGATATGGTTCAATGATCTGAAAGTGTCAAAACAGAGAATTTCATTTCTGCAAATTGTGAGGTCTCTCTCCCAAGCAATGCTCCAAGGAGTAGCCGGGAGTGTGCAAACAACAATTTTTGATCCCAGGATTAGCTATGTATAAAAAAATTTACACATCTGGTAACTGATTTAGTTGAATTAATTCTTTATAGTTTAATTTTATTTGAAAGATTGGTTGGGTCATTTTTTGTGAGTGACCATGTAACAATCATGTAAAATTAATGAGTATTTACACGCTGCATACAGGAACCTCATAGTCCTTTCATAGCATTTACCCACTGCACAAAAAAACTGCTCTCTTTTCCCCTCCACTTCTTATCTATTCACTGGCTTTTCTTCTGCCTCCCTATCTCAGCATACCAAATCCAATGAGGCCCAGAGTCTCCCCTCGGATGCGAGCAGCGCCTGAAGCCATCTCACGGATATGCTCCACATTCTGTATGTAGTTGCCTTCTCTAAGCAGCTGGTAGAGCCATGTATTACGTCTGTAGAGGTTTAGGATATGGCAAATGGTAGAGTCTGCAGTTTCTTCCACAGCAGCGGAGGGAATATTACACACAGCAATGCCTGCAGAACAAGGAGTAAGAAGCACTCTAGCATCAACAGCTCCGCAAAGCTAGGCAGACCTGCTCTAGGATCCATTGAAGATATGGTAAGAACATAAGAAATCATGCTGAGACATACGAAGGCTCATTGAGCTCAACATCTTGTCTTCAACAGTGGCCATTTTGGTCACAAATATTTGAAAGAACCTCCAAAATATGGTAACATAGTAAATGAGATCTATATGGTCCATTGCACCTGCCCTCTGTTTAGCTTATAGCCCTCTATGCCTTATTTAATGTGTGAAACAGAGCTAGTCTTTATAACTTACTTCTCGGGATGATTAATGGTTAATATTTTATTTAACTGGTTTTCTATCTCGCTCTCCCCAATGAGCTCAGAATGGGTAACAGGTTAACATACATAGAATACAGTCAAGATAGGATACAGTTGATGAATTTACATGACAATATGTTAATCTCAACTTAATATATAAAGGATCTGGTTCTAATACACATTTTTCTTCATTGTTACTTAAAGTAATATATATTTTCTTCAGTGTTCCTCATATTGCAATAGGCAAGGGAATAAGTGAAGAGGTAAGTTTTTATTGCTTTCCTAAAATTAAGGAGTCCTTTTATGGGCTTTTCCTCCAGGAACATGTCCTAACCTTTCATTACCTGCCTTGTCCAGCAGTAGAGTGCACAGCTTAATCATACACTGCATGGGAAAAAAAACACCTTTCTACAATTTTTAATTGTGTTCACCATTAGTTTCAAGGAGTTTCTTCTTGTCTGTGTGTTTTGAAAGCTTAAACAACCATTGCTTATTTCAGTGGTTCCCAACCCTGTCCTGGAGGAACACCAGGCCAATTGGGTTTTCAGGCTAGCCCTAATGAATATGCATGAAGCAAATTTGCATGCCTATCACTTCCATCATATGCAAATCTCTCTCATGCATATTCATTAGGGCTAGCCTGAAAACCCGATTGGCCTGGTGTTCCTCCAGGACAGGGTTGGGAATCACTGGCTTATTTAACCATTTTATCCTACTTATGATTTTATAATTATTTTTTTTTATTTATGAACTACATTATATATATTCAAGTAGGTTTCCCACTCTTTCTCTCTTGTGGGTGGTGGCAGCTGCTGGTTGTGCACAAACTTAGCGTATTCTATATAACATTTATAGCTTGATCTAATCTCCAATCAGATTCTAGGCGGAAAACAATATTCTAAGTTCTAAGCAAATTTACAATAACTCAATTAAAACAATGAATTACATTTTTTTTAAAAGATATGATAGGAAGAAACTCTTCTTAATTCAGTAGGAAGATTTACTCAAAGACTTCAAACGAATATTCAACAAGCAAATACTGTATAACAGCTTCAAATAATGCTGGAAACAAGAAGCAATCCTACTTACTGGAAAGGATAAATATCTTAATAAACTGTCAGGTCCTGTACCATATAACATTTTAGAAATCAATCTAATTGCTTTAAAATGTATTCTCTTCTCAATCATCAACCAATGCAATTGGTTTTAAAAATGGAGTCACTCAATCCTATTTCTTAGCTTTGAATATCAGATGCACCCCTGTGTTCTGAAGCAATTGCAACCTATATTTCAACTTCAATGTAATACTACAATACAATGAATTACGATAATCTAACTGGGGCAAAATTGCCCTAACTGTTGTTTGAAAACTATTAGTACAAAGAACATAAGAACTGCCACTGCTGGGTCAGACCAGTGGTCCATCGTGCCCAGCAGTCTGCTCCCACGGCGGCCCTTAGGTCAAAGACCATTGCCCTAACTGAGATTAGCCTTACTTGCGTACTGTCACAACCCTAGCCCTAAAGCCCGGCTTGTGCTAGGGAAGGCTGCGCCTAACCCTAAACTTACCTTAATAAGGGCTAACCAGAGTGACAGGCTGAATGCAGACCAGCAGATAAAACCTGAGTTCCCATTGAACCACAAGGTTACAGGACCCTGGGGAGGAGAAGATGAGAGTGGGAATAGCCTGATGCAGCAGGAGGTGCCTTTAAAGAAAGAACAGCCTAAGAGGCAGGCACACAGCACAGCTAGGACACAACTGCTGGACCCAATTAGGGCTAATCAGAAAGTCCAGCAGAAGCAACAGATTGTCCCTCCCCCTTTCAGGTTAGGGCGTACCCAGCTCAGAAATTTAGAGGCTGAACTAAGGAGAAACAAGTCAGTCTGGCCTGGGGTAGCCCAGGAAGGAGGCTCAAGGAACTGGGCTCCTGAATCCTCTCAGTTTCAGGATGTTGAGATGGCAGATGTTACCTCTGTCCCTGAGACCAACCAGCCAGCCAGCCAGGATACCCTAGAATTCATGGACACTTCCCTGGAACCAGAAGAAAACTCCATGGACCAAAGCTAAGTTTGATTTCTTTGTGATTTTTGGTGGCTGTTGAATCTGGTTTTCTTTTAAGGCTGTCTGGATGCACAAGGCAAGGGCAGGCAGTGTGAGCAGTGCTAAGTTCACAGCTGCAGGTGTGCCTCATTGCTGAGGACAGTGAAGAAAGTGTTTTTCTTGTTTGAACATTTGGACTTTTGTTTTTTCTCCCTGTTTGGGAGGTGACTTTGAGGCTGCCTGTGAGAAAGGGGTGGTAGTGGGGAAGAATCCACACAAGATCCTCAGGGCGGGATTGTGGGGCCAATTTTGGCAAACTTTAAATTAGTGGATTCAGCTACTCCCCTCCCCCACCAGCTATTTGTTAAGCTGGCTGGGAAAGGCCGGCTAAAACCCAGGCCTAGGCAGCACTTGCTAAGTGTGTTTAAACAAACCCAATGTAAAGGGCCAGTGTAAAGACTGGGTAACTTTGATAGCCTTAGGTTGCCCTTTATGGACTGGGAAACTATCAGGGCGAGGCTACAATAGAGACATTATTTTTGAACTTACCTGCAAGAAAGGTGTGGGCTGTAATTTTTGTAAGCCCAGTTTTTATGTTTGTGTTTGAATGCAAAGACTGCACTATAGCTGTACGCTATCGCAGGAATAAAGTTGGACTCAAATACTTTTGAAAACCTTTATTGGTCCTGACGTTTGTTTTGTTTTATATTGATAAGAACCAGCAGGATCTTCAATTTCCCTTGAAGGCACGTCTAAATCGGTCTTTACTGAGCCCTGGTCGGTGGTCATCTGGAAAACCCGGCACCGGCAGGCTCACAGTACGTTCCGGTTTAGCAGGAACTTGTCTAACTTTGTCTTGAATCCCTGGAGGGTGTTTTCTCCTATAACAGCCTCCGGAAGAGCGTTCCAGTTTTCCACCACTCTCTAGGTGAAGAAGAACTTCCTTACGTTTGTACGGAATCTATCCCCTTTTAACTTTAGAGAGTGCCCTCTTGTTCTCTCTATCTTGGAGAGGGTGAACAACCTGTCTCTATCTACTAAGTCTATTCCCTTCTTTATCTTGAATATTTCTATCATGTCCACTCTCAGTCTCCTCTTTTCAAGGAAGAAGAGACCTAGTTTCTCTAACCTCTCACTGTACGGCAACTCCTCCAGCCCCTTAACCATTGTAGTCGCTCTTCTCTGGACCCTTTCGAGTACTACCGTGTCCTTCTTCATGTATGGCGACCAGTGCTGGACGCACTATTCCAGGTGGGGGCGTACCATGGCCCGGTACAGCTGCATGATAACCTACTCTGATCTGTTTGTGATCCTCTTCTTAATCATTCCTAGCATTTTGTTTGCCCTTTTCACTGCCACCGCATATTGTGCGCATGGCTTCATTGACTTGTCGATCAGTACTTGCAAGTCTCTTTCCTGGAGGGTACTGCACCAGACATCCTGTATTCGTGTGTAAGATTTTTGTTACCGACTTGCATCACCTTACACTTATCCACGTTAAACCTCATTTGCCATATCGCAGCCCATTTCTCGAGTGTGTTTATATCACATTGCAGGTCTTTGCAATCCTTCTGCGCCTTCACTATTCTGAATAGCTTTGTATCATCTGCAAATTTAATCACCTTGTTCATCGTACCAATTTCAAAGTCGTTTATAATATGTTGAAGAGCACAGGCCCATGCACCTTACCCTGCGGCACTCCACTCGTGACGCTTTTCCAGTCTGAGTATTGTCCATTTACCCCTGTCAGCATAGCTATTGCTAGCAATCAGCATTTTCAGTTGGCATAACTAATGTCAGCAAAGGCCTATGGGAAATTATATCAATCTGACTCTGGAATGTAGATGCAGATAAATAATAATAATAATAATTTTATTTTTGTATACCGCCATACCCAGGGAGTTCTAGGCGGTTCACAACAGTTAGATGAAATACAGACAATGCGGTTGAGATTGAGGAACATAACAAAGCAATCATGGAGTCAAACTAGTTATACGTTTACAATTTAAGTGAGGGAGAAGATTAAGTACATTACTTACAGAGAGTATATACAATGAATTTAAGAGAAGGAGACGGATGCATACTAGTTATACGTTTACAATTTAAGTGAGGGAAAAGATTATATATAGTACATACAGTAAGTATACACAATGCATTTAAGAGAAGGTGCATACAAGCTTTAGGAGGTGGGAGTAACAATCTTAAAAAGAAAGGAAAGGGAAGAGGTGGAGGGAGTTAAGGGAGGGGTGCGTTAAGGATTTGGTTTGTTGAAGAGTTGGGTTTTGATCTGCTTTCTGAAGTTGAGATATGAAGAGGCATCTAGTACAATTTGGGCGAGCCATGAGTTTAGTTTGGCCGCTTGGAAAGCAAAGGTTCTTTCGAAGAATCTTTTAAGATGACACGATTTCAATGAGGGAAAAGCGAACAGGTTTATTCTGCGGGAGCTCTTATTATTGTAGTTCAGGTTGAAGTGTGGGTAGAGATAATCTGGTGACATACCAAATACTGTTTTGTAGCAGATGCATGAGAACTTAAATAGAATTCTGGATTCGAACGGCAGCCAGTGCAACTTGTGGTAGAAAGGGGTTATGTGTTCCCATTTCTTTAAGCCAAAGATGAGATGGACGGCGGTATTTTGGACCAACCTCAACTTCCTGGTGATTTTCTTGAGGGCACCTAAGTATATGATGTTACAGTAATCCAGAGCGCTTAGGATAGAAGATTGTACCAGCAGACGAAAGGAGTGTGTGGTGCAGTGGTTGGATCTACAGCCTCAGCACCCTGGGGTTGTAGGTTCAAACCCTGCGCTGCTCCTTGTGACCCTGGGCAAGTCACTCAGTCCTCTATAGCCCCAGGTATGTTAGATAGATTGTGAGCCCACCGGGACAGATAGGGAAAATGCTTGAGTACCTGATTGTAAAAACCGCTTAGATAACCTTGATAAGCGGTATATCAAATCCTAATAAACTTGAAACTTGATCATCAAAGAATTTTTTGATTGTGCGGAGTTTCCAAAGCGTCGATATACATTTCTTAAATACAAGATAAGAGTCTTTCTCTAGTGTGAGATGCTTGTCTAAAGTGACTCCTTGTGTTTTTAGGGATTGTTCTATACAGTAATCCAGTCCATTTACATGTAGCATAGTTTCCTTGATTTTGTCGTTTGGGGCTGCCAAGAAAAATTTAGTTTTGTCCGAGTTTAGCTTTAATCTGAACGCCAACATCCAAAGTTCAACCTGATTTAGTATGAATGATAGAGAATTTATCAGCTCTGATGAAAAGCAAGAGAGCGGAATGACTATGGTGATGTCGTCCGCATAGATGAAGAATTTGAGCTTTAGGGTCTGCAAGAGGTTTCCTAGGGAGGAAAGGTAGATGTTAAACAGGGTGGGGGACAAGGGGGAACCCTGTGGGACCCCACAGGGGTTGTCCCAACCGTAGGAGATAGTATCGTCCTTAAACACCTTATAGGTTCTATTTTTCAGAAACCCATGGAACCAATTGAGAACATGACCTGAGATCCCAATAGATGTCAAACAGTCCAGTAGAATAGCTTGGTAAACCAAGTCAAATGCGCTACTCAGGTCAAGTTGCAGTAATGTAAGGTCATGCACCTCGGTAGCGGAAATCCATGCAGAACTTACACCTTAAATGGAGAAACATTGGCTAAGACCTCAGCAGAACGAGATTTGGGAGTAATCATCAGTGCAGACATGAAGGCGGCCAAACAAGTAGAAAAGGCCTCATCCAAGGCAAGACAAATGATGGGATGTATCAATAGAAGTTTCGTCAGCCGGAAACCAGAAGTCATAATGCCACTGTACAGGACCATGGTGAGACCTCATCTGGAGTACTGTGTGCAATTCTGGAGGCCACATTACCGTAAAGACGTGCTTAGAGTCAAGTCAGTTCAGCGGATGGCCACTAGGATGATCTCGGGGCTCAAGGGTCTCTCGTACGAAGAGAGACTGAACAGATTGCAGCTCTACACTCTAGAGGAACGCAGGGAGAGGGGGGACATGATTGAGACATTTAAATACATCACAGGACGTGTCGAGGTGGAAGATGACATCCTTTTTCTCAAAGGACCCTCGGCCACAAGAGGGCATCCGCTTAAACTTAGAGGGGGGAAATTTAGTAGTGACACCAGGAAGTATTTCTTCATGGAAAGAGTGGTGGATCACTAGAACAAGCTTCCGGTGCAGGTGGTCGAGGCCACCAGCGTGCTTGACTTCAAGAATAAATGGGACATCTATGTCGGATCCCTACGAAGTAGAGTTAAGGAACTGGGTCATTAGCATTCAGACTTATCGGGGTGGGTCAGTAGAGTGGGCAGACTTGATGGGCTATAGCCCTTTTCTGCCGTCATCTTTCTATATTTCTATGTTTCTATCAGAGCACATGAGTCTTGGCTGAATAGAAGATGAAGGTAATCATACAACGAAGCTATCATTGTTTCGGTACTGTGACCTGACCGAAGCCCGATTGGTTGTCATGTAAGATATTGTGTTTCTCCAGGTATGTGGTGAGTTCGGTGTTTACCACGCCTTCTGCTATTTTGGTTACCAGAGGGATATTGGCGATAGGTCTAAAGTTAGATGCAATGTTAGATGGTTCTTTTGCATTTTTTTAAATTGGTGTAATCATAATGTGACCTTGTTCCACTAGGAATTTCCCTGAGGATAGTAGGAAGTTTACTCAAGTCAACATCTTGACCTTAAAATTGACTGGGGCAGATTTCATGACATTTGGGGGACAGATAGACCCTGAGTGCTTTGGGGGACAGAGAGACCCTAAGTGCTTATTCACAGAAAGCATCCAGGCAGACGGTTTCATATAGCCCTAAAGACAGTTTCAAATAGCCCTGATTAAATCATGATTACAAACCAACTTGCAGCTAAGAGGGGCGAAGAGGTGCTAAGAAGATGTGTTAATGTCTGATGCTTAGGATGGACAGCTTAGGATATACAATGGGTTCAGGTGCACAGATAACTAAGATTAATCAGAAACTATTGTCAGAGGCAAACTGGAAATTACATTTGACTTCAGCCTATTCTTCTTCTGTCTAGCACAAGTTTACTATGTTTAAGTTCTATTGAAGCTCAATAGATTCTGTATTTAGAATAAGTTTCCAAACTATAAAAGCCCCCTCTCTTGGCTCTGGTCTCTCTTGTCTCTCTTGCTAGCTTGGGGCATCACCCTCCCCAACCCCCTTTCTCTCTCTTTCTTTGTGTGTTCTGTCTCATTCACAAGAACACAGAAGCAGTCTCTGTAATTGTAATTGTAACTTTTATGAATGTAATTGTAACTTTTATGAATCCTACTTTTCTGTATGCCTATTTCTATAATATATTCTTTATGCAATCACCTCTGGCTGTGCTTCTCATTTGATTCTATTCCTGGTGAATCTTCGGTGAGGGAATTGAACCTGGGAACTGGCGTTTTATAAAGGCACCTCTCACGTAACCCCTACAATCTAACATTGTGAGGGCCCCTTCAATCCTTACAACCCCCACTCTCTTTTTCCTATCTGCCAACCAGTTTTTAATCCATGCAAGTATTTCACCCTTGATTTCATAGCTTGCAATTTTTCAAAATAGTTGTTCATGCAGGAACTTGTCAAACGCCTTCTGAAAATCCAGATATACAATGTTGACCTGCTCGCCCTTGTCTATCTGCTTGTTTACTCCCTTGAAGAAGTGCAGCAAGTTTGTCAAGCAAGATCTTCCCTTGCTGAAGCCAAGGTGTCCGCATCATTGATCACCTTGCTGTCCGTCAAGGTGATCAATGATGCGGTCCTTTATCAGCGCCTCTACCATCTTTCCCAGCACCTAGGTCAGACTCATCGGTCTGTAGTTTCCCAGATCTCCCCTCGAACCTTTCTTGAAGATCGGCGTAATATTTGCCACTTTTCAGTCTTAGAACATAAGAATTGCCGCTGCTGGGTTAGACCAGTGGTCCATCGTGCCCAGCAGTCTGCTCACGCGGCGGCCCTCTGGTTAAATATCAGTGCCCTAACTGAGACTAGCCCTACCTGAGCACGTTCTGGTTCAGCAGGAACTTGTCTAACTTTGTCTTGAATTCCTGGAGGGTGTTTTCCCCTATGACAGGCTCTGGAAGAGCGTTCCAGTTTTCTACCACTCTCTGGGTGAAGAAGAACTTCCTTACATTTGTACAGAATCTATCCCCTTTCAATTTTAGAGAGTGCCTACTTTGGAGAGGGTGAAAAACCTGTCCTTATCTACTAAGTCTATTCCCTTCAGTACCTTGAATGTTTCGATCATGTCCCTCTCAAACCTTCCCGATTTGATCGACAGATTGGCTATTAGTTGAAGCAGTTCAGCTATAACACCTTTTAGTTCCTTGATTACCCTCGGATGGATGCCATCCAGTCCCGGGGATTTATCGTTTTTAAGCCTATCAATCTGCCTGCATACCTCTTCTAGACTGACTGTAAACCCTATCAGTTTGCCGTCTTAATTTCCTGTGTATAGCCTGTCTGCTTCTGGTATGTTGTGTATATCCTCTTTGGTAAATACAGATGCAAAAAATGTGTTTAGTTTGTCGGCATTGGCTTTGTCCTCCTTTAGCACTCCCTTTATTCTATGGTCATCCAACGGCCCTACCTTCATGGGTCGTTTCCCTTTAATATATCGAAAGAACGGCTTGAAATTTTTCATCTCCGTGGCTATTTTTTCCTCATAGTCTCTTTTGGCCCCTCTTACTGCCTTGTGACACCTGATTTGGTGTTGTTTGTGCTTTTTCCAATTTTCATCTGTTTTTGACCTTTTCCATTCCTTAAATGAAGTCTTCTTGTCTCTGATCGCTTCCTTCACCGCTACAGTGAGCCACGCCAGCTCCTTGTTCTTTTTCCTCTTGGATCCCTTGTTGATACGTGGTATATATAGATTTTGCGCCTCAGTGACCGTGTCCTTAAAAAGGGGCCATGACTGCTCTAACATTTTTACAGTACTTATCCTCTTCTTAATCTTTTTCTCCACTATGACTCTCATTCCTTCGTAATTCCCTTTTCGGAAGTTCAGTGCCATGCCCCTGTGTCCATGTTGAAGCAGATCATATTATGATCACTTCTTCCCAGCATCCTTTCTACTTCTACACCTTGCGTCGGTCCTCATAGTCCATTTAGAATTAAGTCCAGAATTGCATTTCCTCTCGTATTTTCCTTGACAAGTTGTTCCAGGAAACAATCGCCTACAGCATCCAGGAACTTGGACTCACTACCACAGCCAGAGGTGCCTAGGTTCCAGTCTATCCCCGGATAATTGAAGTTGCCCATGATAACTGCGTTGCCTCCCTTGCAGTTGCGTTTGATCTCGTCTGCCATCTCTCTATCAATTTCTTCAGACTGCCGTGGGGTTCGGTAGTAGATGCCGACCTTTTGTTCTCAGAATTTTGGCCCATAGAGACTCTACCTTATTTTTTGTTTCCGGTGTGTTCTCTCTGGTAGACTCAATTTCCTCTTTAATGTATAGGGCAATACCCCCACCTTTTTGACCCACTCTGTCTCTGCAGTATAGCTTGTATCTTGGTAGAACAGTGTCCTAGGCGTTTTCCTCATTCTACCATGTTTCCATGACACCGATGATGTCAAGGTTATCTTTTTGTGCCATAGCTTTCAATTCCCCCATCTTATTTCTTAGGCTTCTTGAATTTGTGTACATACACTTGAGTTTGCGGCCTGTTACTTTCTTGCAATTCCTTCCCTCTTGTGCCCCTTTCGATCCATCAGGATTTCTGTCTTGCCTATGATCCGGTGAGACTTCCCCGCTATCTTCCTGCACGGTATCCTCCGAGTATACCGGTTCCCGAACCATCAACTCTTGGTCGATTGTCGGCTTTCCCCCTCTTCCTAGTTTAAATCTTCTCAATTTCTCTCTTGATGTTCCTTACAAGTAGCCTCGTTCCGTCTCCGCTGAGGTGGAGTCCATCCTTCCTGAATAGCTCGCTCTTCCCCCAGAATGTCGTCCAGTTGCGTACAAAGTGGAATCCTGCTTCCTCACACCAGCGCCTCATCCACACATTGATTGCTTGCATTCTGCCTCTTCTCGTTGGCCCTGGGTACCGGCAGGATGTCCGAGAATGCTACCCTCTGCGTTCTGGTCTTCAGCTTCCTTCCTAGCATTCGGAACTGGTCCTTCAGTACTTCCCTGCTGTAGTTCCTGTTGCTCACGTTGTTTGTCCCCACATGGATCACCACTGCCGTATCTTCCTCTTCCACGCTGTTGATGATCCTGTTGCTGCAGCTCACTATGTGTTCTACCTTGGCTTCCAGTAGGCAGGTCACCAACTGATCCTGTCTTCCTCCCGCTATGTGTCTGTCGACTTGTCTGATGATGGAGTCCCCCACGACAATTGCTGTCCTCTCTATCTTCTCTTGCCTCTCTAGCCACAGGTGCGTGTCCCTGGTGTATGACCATCTCTCCAGCAGTAGGTCCGTGTCCTCTGTGCACTTCCATCTTCCCTCATCCTGGCATTGGCTTGCACCAGACTCGTCTTCTTGTGGGTTCCTTTCGCTGTCTCTAGATCTTGCTGCTGTGTCACCCATTTCTTCCTTGTGGTTGTCCTCCAGGTGGTCCTCACTCCCTGTAGGTATATCTCGGCAGTTCCACTGTTGCTGGTGATTTTCCATAGCCTCCCTGTATGCCTCCTCGATGAACTTCTCTAACTCCTGGACTTCTTCCTCAATGGTTTCCTCTGTCTTGACGCTCTCTGCCTCTCTTTCCTCCTCCTCCACTGCTCAAAGTGCTTCCAGTTCCAGTATTCTGTCCTCCAGGAGTCTGACTTGGTTCTTCAGGCTCTCCAGTTCCTCACATCGAGTGCATACATAAGACCGACTGTCAGAGGGGAGGTAGTCATACATATGGCAGATGGTGCAGAAAACTGGGTAGCTCAACTTCCTGCTTCTGTCTGCTGCTTCCATTGCTGTCCGCTTGCCGATCTGCTGTGGGTGTCCTCTGTGCCTGCTGTGGTTTGTCCTTCTGCTCTTCATGTGGTGACTTGTCCCTTCTTAAGGCCCTTCGTAAAGGCACTCTCGCTAAGGCGAGCGCCTATAATGCTTGCCTTCGACATGCGCCCAACACATGTCTGGAAGGTGCAGACAGTGGATGGAAGGAAGAAAATGACAAGATGAGGATAGCAGAAACTGGGAGATTACATTACATTACATTACATTCTATTCCGCCTCAACCTTGCAGTTCTGGGCGGATTACAAAAGAGACAACTGGACATTTCCAGGATAATTACTGAGAGAATTCTGGTCATTTCCAGGAGAAGTTACAAGAATAATGGAGCTGTATATTTCAAGAGCTACAAGATGCTGTACAAATAGGAAATAGTGCAGATCCAGTATATATACCGTTAGGGAAGCAGTTGACATGCTTGAGGCTAAAGAGAAGGGAACTGGTGAGGGGAGGGGAGTTGCGTTGAGGGGGGTTCGGTTGGGGTTAAGCCATCTGTATAAATTTTTTGAATAGGTGGTTTTGATTTCTTTGCGAAAATATTTGTAGTCGTTTGTTGTTATCAGCAGGTTGGAGATAGTGTGGTCCAGTTTCGCTGCATGCGTCGCCAGCAGACTGTCAAAGGTTGTTAGGTGCCATCAAGTCCTAATTCAATATTAGATAAATATTGGAGAAGAGCAAAGAATACCAAAACCCCCTATACCTTTGCTTCATCGACTACATCAAAGCTTTTCACTGTGTGGATTACAATAAACTATGGAGAACGCTAGTGCAAATGGGAAGACCCAAACACATAATTCAGCTGAAAATCAAGACGACAAAGGTAGAAAAAAATTATATTTTTTAATTTTTTTGCTATAGGATCAAGAAGTATTGTAGCTGTGTTGATAAATAGAAAATGCAAATACGGCGATTGTTTTATTGGATTAATTTTAAAATATTTTTGACTAATTTTAAGAGACCAAATTCTCCTTCCTCAGGTCAGGACAGGATATTGTAATACTTTACTGACCTAAGGAAAGAGGGTTTGACCTCTGTAAGCTAATTTAAAAATGTATTAGTCCAATAAAATGGTATTATCTTATTTTCCATTTTTTGTTTTATTTTTATTTGTTAATTTACATAGTAACATAGTAGATGACAGCAGATAAAGACCCGAATGGTCCATCCAGTCTGCCCAACCTGATTCAATTTAAATTTTTAAATTTTTTTTCTTAGCTATTTCTGGGCAAGAATCCAAAGCTCTACCCGGTACTGTGCTTGGGTCCCAACTGCCGAAATCTCCTTTCTCTGGAAAAGATTTTGTTCTACGTTAATACCCTTCAAGCATTTTAATGTCTGAATCATATCTCCCCTGTCCCTTCTTTCCTCTAGGGTATACATATTCAGGGCTTCCAGTCTCTCCTCATACGTCTTCTGGCGCAAGCCTCCTATCATTTTCGTCGCCCTCCTCTGGACTGCTTCAAGTCTTCTCCAGATACGGTCTACAAAACTGAACACAATACTCCAAGTGGGGCCTTACCAATGACCTGTACAGGGGCATCAACACCTTCTTCCTTCTACTGGCTACGCCTCTCTTTATACAGCCCAGCATCCTTCTGGCAGTAGCCACTGCCTTGTCATACTGTTTTTTCGCCTTTAGATCTTTGGACACTATCACCCCAAGGTCCCTCTCCCTGTCCATGCATATCAACTTCTCACCTCCCAGCATATAAGGTTCCTTCCGATTATTAATCCACAAATGCATTACTCTGCAATTTTAAAGTGATTTGTTATTTCTCTTTTTTCAAATTTACATCTGCTATCTTTATATTTTATTCAGTATTGGGGGATATGCGCACCACTGTTTATTCTGTTTCTGCACTACTCCGATGGTCATAGAATTCCTATGATCATCAGAACAGCGCAGAACATTCAGTCCGCCAGCACTAAAAACCTCTTCCGTGCTTTTGTAAAAAAAGGGGGGGGGGGAAGGAGGGTATTTTGTTATTACTTATTCCATACTGGATGAGGGTGGTTCTGTGTCCTGTGTGTATGAAAATCATGGTTTTCTATTAGCATTGACCAGCTTTGTTTGGCAAAATGCATCAGGCATGGCTCCTGGGAGCACCTTGAATAAACTTTATTTGAATCTGCTTATTGTCTGGCGATCTTCTTTTATTCCACGTTGGATTATTTGGTGGATCACTTGCCTTGTTGGAACGTAACAGGAGTTACAGATTTGGTTGTTTATACATACATATGGGTTAAAGTTTGACAACATAGAGTGAGACAGTTGAGAGGAGTTGCAAACTTGGTTATTAATACAGACTTATGTTTTGGATAGTATTACTGCTTTACAATGCATTTGAACACTTTTGTAAACGTATGGAAAGGATTCAGAGTTAAAGTCGTGGGAAATAGGTGGGAAGGAAGGGGGGAATTTATTCAGAGATGTTTGGGGCTTGCATAGAACTAAAACTGTGCACTGGTATGGTAATCTTTGAATTTTATAATAAAAGAAAAAAAGAAATACAAGTGGAAATAAAGAAGTAAATAAGAAAACAGGTAAGTAAATGAGGGCGGGGCATAGGCAGGCAGGGGTTGGGTGTGGGCGGGGCAGGGCTGGGGGGGCTAAGTGCACTTGTGTGCCTAGGGGCCCTCGAAGAATTAATCCTGCCCTGGTTATGTTATATAAACAGATTTTATGCTGCTTATTCTAGGAATAAGCAGTGGATTTCCCCAAGCCATCTCAATAACCGTGTTGGAAAGAAAGGTGGAGGCTTAGCAATAATTTTTAAAACAAGTCTATCTGTCGTAGTAGAATTAACACAAACTAACAACACAATTGAAGCTATTCAAGTTAAAGTTAACACGAAGCCTAAAATAGATCTATTATTATTATATATCCCTCCGCCAATTAATCAGTCAGTGGTAACACATCTATTATCCATAATTTCTGACTTCTCTACCACTTCACAAACTCCTCTTCTTTTAGGTGACTTCAATGTTCACTTTGATGATACTTCCAATCCATTTACATCCGATCTGTTAACTCATATTAGCGATCTCAGTTTTGTAATTTTAAACTCGGACCCGACTCACACCTACGGTCATACATTGGATGCGATTCTTGTTCCCAGTAGATTAAATTCCAATTTTTCTCAACCTATTTCACTTCAAGTCCCATGGTCTGATCATTTCTTGATTCAAACCAAATTATCATTGCCATCTTTTAAGTCTACTTTACCAGCCCCGAAAATCATTAAAGTAAGAGATTTTCAACACATAGATCATTCACTTGTTCCATCAGCATTTAAAATTGACTCAGAAAAATTTAGCGCTGAACCTCTAACCGAACAAGTTACCATGTGGAACAAGGCATGTAAATCTCTATTAGACAAAATAGCGCCTCTAGTAACTAGGAAAATTTCTTCAAAAAAATTAAGAAACCCATGGTTTAATGCTTCTTTAGGCCTACTCAAACAACAAATGCATTCAGCGGAACGCAAATGGTGCTCTAAACCTACCCAGGAAAACTTAAACAATTACAAAAAATATTCACAGCATTATCGACAATCAATTAATATCACTAAGAAAAATTTTACGCTAAAAAAATTTCTAACACTAATAATTCATCTACCTTGTTCAAAATTCTTAAGCAATTAACAGTTTTTAAAAACGATAAATTAAGCCTAACTGAAGAATCTCCAACAGCTCAAGCATTAGCAAATTATTTTCAAGAAAAAATTACATTGATTAGATCAAAAATCACTAACAAAAAATCCACCGTTACTAACTTAACTAGTCCTGCTGAAAATGTTAATATGATAACCAGGTCCCAGACATTTCACACTACACTATCTAATTTTCTCCTTCCATCTTTGAAAGCAATAGAAAACATATTACACTGTATTAACATTAAAGGCTCCAAACTAGAACCCATTCCTCCATTTTTTTTTAAACGACACTTTACAGTTTTTGGGCCTTATATTCTTCAAATTATTCATACTTGTTTATCTACAGCCAATATTCCACCAGACTGGAAACATTCCATCATATCTCCAATCATAAAAGACCCAAAAAACAATCTTGACAATTGCTCTAACTACCGTCCAATAGCAAATTTACCCTTTTTATCCAAGTTAACTGAAAAAATCGTGTTTCTACAATTGGTAGATTTTGTTGAAAAAACGCATGTACTCCATCCGAACCAAACAGGTTTCCGTACAAACCATTCTACAGAGTACTCATTACTTGGTCTCACTACATCTATAAATTACTATCTGGACCATCATAAATCCGTTCTACTAATCTCCTTAGATCATGCTGCAGCGTTTGATACCATCGATCATCATCTCTTATTGCAACGTCTTTCTTCTATAGGAGTAGCTGATCAAGCTCTTGAATGGTTTCGTTCTTATTTTTCTGACAGAGCTTCAACAGTACATTTTAATAATTCAGAATCAAAATCCTATCATTCTAACTTCGGTATACCACAAGGCTCTATTTTATCTCCTTTATTATTTAATATCTATTTGGCCCCTCTTCTGACCCTCTGTCAATCAATAGGGTTTACGGTTTACGCTTATGCCGATGATCTACAATTACTGCACCCCATTGACCCAAATAACCAAACTGAGATTCAGGCAATTAATCATAAATTAAGTAAAGTCCACGACTGGTTAAATATAAACAAGCTTTCTTTAAACATTTCAAAAACTAATACTCTTCTCTTCCCTGGAAAAGAGGGAGCACAATTAATATCTCCAGTCATTATCGAAAACATTCCACTTCCATTAATCACAACTACAAAAATTTTAGGTGTTCTAATAGACAATAAGTTAACATTTCGACCACAAATAAGCGCAATAGTTAAAAGTTGTTATTATAAATTAAGAATGATTAGATCATTGGCCCCTCTTCTTGATATTAGTTCCCTTAACATTCTGATCCATTCACTTGTAATATAAAAAATGGACTACTGTAACTCATTATTAAAAGAAATCTACCACAAAGATTTAAAACGCTTGCAGCTTATTCAAAATACGGCCATTAAGATAATCTTGGGCGCAAAAAAATATGATCATGTTACCCCTTTGCTTCAAAATGCCCACTGGTTGCCTATCTCACACAGGGTAACTTACAAAATCGCCCTCCTGACATTCAAAACAATGCAGACTAACACACCAGCATTCATAGATAGACTTTTGATCCCATACGACCCCCCCAAGATCTTTAAGATCTATCTCTCAATATAACCTTAACATTCCTTCTTTAAAAATTATAGGCACACGTCGCACCTCCACTTTTTCTGTAACAGCCCCTACGATCTGGAATGCTCTTCCTTTATATCTAAAAATGGAAAAAAACTTAAAAAATTTTAAAAGCAACTTAAAGTGCTTTCTTTTTAAAGATGCTTTTAACTGAACTATTGTATTTTAGCTATCAATTTTTACGTGTTCTTTTTTATACTGTTCCCCAGTTCCTAAGTGTTTTCCTTATATGTTCCTCACATTTTCTATTACAATTGTATTTCTCCCCCCTTCCCACTTGTGTCTATGGCCTATGGGTCAATATTTACCCAGTTTGAATGGTTGGTAGTCTTGTAGTTTTTATAGGAAAGTATGTTTAATTGTTATTTTTGTTTAAATGTTATTTTTTACCTTGTACAACGCTTTGTAGAAACGAAAAAGCGTTTAATCAAAAACTGAATAAACAATAATGGCCTATGGACTTCTTGTATAGGAAATTATCCAAACCTATTTTAAGCCTGCTAAGCTAACTGATTTCACCACATTCTCTGGCAACAAATTCCAGAGTTTATTTACATGTTGTGTGAAGAAATATTTTCTCTGGTTTGTTTTAAATCTACTACTTAGTAGCTTAATCACATGCCTCCTAGCCCTAGTATTTTCGGAGTGAACAAGTGATTCACATCTACCTTTTCCACTTCACTCAGTATTTTATAGACTATCATATCAACCCTGAGTTGTCTATTCTCCAAGCTGAAGAGCCCTAGCCTCTTTAGCCTTTCCTCAAAGGAAAGTTGTCCCATCCCTTTTATCATTTTTGTGGCCCTTCTCTGTACCTTTTCTAATTCTGTGACCAAAATTACACACAGTATTTGAGGTGTGACCATACCATAGAGCGATATTTGATGAAGAAATGTTTTCAGAGATTAGGAAAGCTGGAGAAATGGGAAACAGTATAATAATGGGTGATATCAATTACAACATCATGAATAGTGGCTCGTGGCCTGTAAGGGGCGATATCTATGGGACGTTAATGGAATGGACAGTGCAGAACATGATGGTGCAGTATTTTTGTGGAGTTTTTCTACAAAAATGCCTGCTTTTCGTATACTTCTGGGTAACTCTAGTTAGATACAAACATATGTGTTAGTTAAGGCCATGCCCAATAGAAGCATACAAAAAGTTGGTGAATAAAATCTGAATATGGATGTAACCAAGGCCAGAAAAACACACTACAGATTAATATTAAGGAAAAGCATAATAATATTTTCCTTATGTACTTTGCTATTAAGCCAGACCATAGAGGAAATGGATATATATAATACATGGAGGTATGAAATTGCCTCCACGACTCTCTCTCTCTCTGTCTGAGTCTTTGTTCAGCTTCCCGCCTTAAACCTCGTGGTTCAAATTGATACCAGATGTGCTTAGGCTGGTTAGGAAGAGCATATTAGATTACGTATCCCAAAATGGAGCATAACATGTATTAGTGTGTTGGATGGATGAAAGATATATATGAAAGAATGGTGTGTACTTAATTTCTAATATTTTATATATTTTAAACCTGAAGGAACACTAAGGAAAAATCCTAAGGCAACATCTGGAAATAGTTAAGTTAGAATCAGAGACCTGTATCAGTCTCCAGCATAGAAAGGGAGGGCACATGTAGCCCACACTTAGGAGTGTGTCAGTGTAATTTGAAGCTGTCAGTTTTGTAAAGCTCAGAGCAAGGGGGGAACAGCCCCTCCTCCTTTTTTTCATGTGCTGATTCAGCAGGTTACCTTACATAAACGAACTGTCTGAAATAAGTTTTAAGAGTGACAAAAAGAATATTGGATATGTAATAATGGGTTTATGTATATTCAGAAATGAATGTAAACAAAAATATGACTTTAAAAACTTTGTTTTGAGTGTGAGAAACATGTAAAGGAATTTCCTTTGTCCAAATCTAAGGACAGCCTCTGTTAGTGGATTGGCTGACAGCCAATGATGTCAAACTGGACTGAAGATATATATTGGGGAGCAATGAATTATCGAGTTGAGAAGGCCAGTGTTTGGCAACTATAAAGACCTCCTGGTGTCGTAATAACCTTTTGAGAATTAATATGAATAATTAATAAAAAATAATATTTTGGGACCTTTTACATCATATGCCATTAGTCATATTCATTCTACCCACCCATGAGCAACCTGGCTGCTCAACCACTAGGAAAGAGTATGTTCAATCATTAATTTTTGCTAGAGCTCATACGTTAAAGAAACACAAAATAATACTCCTTATTATGACCAGGGTAGCCATACAGATGGTTACTCATAATTGGAAAAATTGCGATTGCCTTAATTTTCCTTTTTGGTGGGCAAATTTATGCCTCTGCTACAGGTATGAGAAAATGAATGCTGATATGTTGGGGCATAGCACATTATTTAATTTGATTTGGAGCCCATTGACATCTTTTATTACTTTGTTATAATTGTCTTTTATCTTTATTTTTCTATGGAATTACACACACATCCAGAGTAGGGTGGGAGGTTGGGTTGGGATATATCTTTACTTTGTTATGTTCTATGTCTACAGGTTATAGAAGGGAAGGGAGGGGGTTATTCTTTATGTATTATTATGGACAGATTATAAGTGCTTACTGTGGTGGATTAATGATTGTATATATATATTGTTCTGTACTTTTTGAAAAATTAATAAAGTTTAAAAAAAAAAACCTTGCAAGTCATTCTGGGTCTACAATAAACACTATATCAATCAGAGAGGTCCCAGCATGCCACACTCATACCTTGCAATAAAAAAGCAAGAAGAGATAGATTAGAAGCAGAAAAAGAAAAGAAAGTGGAGAAAAAGCCTCAGTTCAGCTTCATGGGCTCAAAAAACTCCACTTTCAAAGATCGTATCAAAAAATCAATCAATAGCGTGTCAACGGGAATACCCCTACTGAAGAAAAAGTAGAGACACAGATTTTTACAGTTGCAGGCAAGTTCAATAGCCTTATCACGCACAGAGTCACCAAAAGGCATGTAAAGACAAAAAGCACAGGTAATTAGCTGCTGGTCTACCATGATCCCCACAAGGACAGCAAATACAGGACATACTAAATGTTAAATAGGCATCTTCAGTGCAGGACCCTGTCACTATGGTGGGCATCCCTCCTGCCAATTTTGGGGCTCTTGTTAGGGGTCCCCTGCCATAGCTAAACAGCTGATCGTGGCTGGGGTATTTTTCCCCCAATCAGCTGAGCCGGCAGGACTCCCCAAAGCTGCGGCTTCAGGGAGGCCTGCTGGCTAAGCTGATCGGGGATTCCCTTGCTGCGATCAGCTGATGGCAAAGGATCCCTCGATCAGGCAGGCACAATTCTGTAACCAGCGCCAGGTGACATAGGTGCCAGTTAGAGAAGTGTGTATGTGGGGGGGGGGGGGTATGGTGTCTGTTTTTATAGACAGACACGATTCTGTATAGGATGCCAGTGTGAGATTCTCAGCCGCTTCTCAAGCGACTGCTGAGGCCAGCGTCCTATACAGAATCTGCCCATGTTTCTGACATAACTGATTTTTCCTTTATTGCTCTTTCCTTCCCTTTTTTTTTTTTGCCCCTGTTCACTCAAATTTTGTATAGTTGTTACTGAGGTGACATTGCATAAAGTCATCTGCCTTGACCTCTTTGAAAATCCGCGGAATATAAATGATAATTAACATTTTCTCTGTGTACAGTGTGCTTTGTGTTTTTAAAATTTTATTGTTGGTAGATCATTTTGACTTGGCCACAAAGGTAAGGGGGAGGGAGGGGAGCTGCTGAAAGACATCTAGTAACCCTTGCAGGCTTGACTGTGCAGGGAATTATTTTTGACTAGCATTAGTTATGTGACTAGCATTATTTAGACTTTAATTTCTATGAATGAATAGAATTAAAATGATATAAAATTACTAGCTTGTTTTTATGTGCGTGTGCTGAAGGAAAGTGGAGAGAGAGTGGGCTGAGGACGCTGAAGGGAAATGGGAAAGAGAGAGTGGGGAGAAGACGCTGATTTATAAATTGACAATTGTACAGAATATTGTTTCTTTTTATACTTTAATATAATAAGTTCAATATAAAACAATTCAAGGCTTGTGTGGATGGAATCAGGTAGTTTGCGGGGATGGGGACCGAGCTTACGGGGATTAGTCCAATAAAATGGTATTTTTTTATTTCTCATTATTTGTTTTATTTTTATTTGTTAATTTGTAAAGTGGTGATTGTTATGTATCAGTTTTTTCAAATTTACATCTACTGTCTTTATATTTTGCACTGTATTAGAGGACATGTGTTACTATTTTTGTGGTGTTGCATTGTATCCAGGGTCTGGTTTCTTGGCGGTTCAGTTTAACTTTTGTCTACATATTTCTATTTTTAGTTTGTGATTATTCCATTTTGGACGAGGGTGTATCTCTGTTCTGTGTGTATGAAAAGGACATAGTTTTCAGTTGGCATTGACTGCAGAATCAATTGACTGCAGGATCTGGCTTGTTTAGTTTTACATTGTATGTGTTGGTGTTCTAGTGCTCACTGCAGTGTTTAAGATGCTGCTTTTTCCTAGGTACACTCTTGTTGTGCGATAAGTGGATTGTTACTGAAAATCATATTTTTCATATAGATGGGGGAGGGTCAGAAAATGATGGGCCCCGGGTGTCACATATGCTAGGTACGCCACTGCCAAAAGGTACAAATCAAAACTGCTTTTGATATTTTCACTGGCAAAAATACTCCCTCACAGAACAGCTTAGTTTTAGAAAAGGGAGAAGTCACCTGGAGGCATGTTCAAGGACTTGGCTGACAAAAGACAACTTGAGCTCCAACGTTGTCACGTCTTCTCCAATCTTCCCAAGTGACCTTGTTTTACCAATGTTTGGTTCATCAGCCTTGTGCTGTATTGTTTGTTCCCCTGATGAGCCAAACATTGGTGAAATAAGGTCGCTTGTTGGGAAGATTGGAGAAGACGTGAGTGCAAGTCATCTTTTGTCAGCTAAGTCCTTGAACGTGCCTCCGGGTGACTTCGCCCTTTTCTAACCTGAGCTGTTCTGTGAAGGAGTTTTTTGCCAGTGAAAGTATCAAAAGCAGTTTTGATTTGTACCTTTTGGTTCTATACTGCTATATTAGTCTGAGGCTTTTTCTCCCTCTTTTTGGGTGCATGCTGGGTTTGAAGAGGGGGGTACCTTGGTGCCACGATTACACAACATTTTGAATCATTATATGAACACATTATATGTTGTGTGTCCTCGTATAATTTGTTAAATCTATAATAGAGTCTATGCTGCTTATTGGTCTGACCCAGTACAGCTGTTCTTATCTTTCTCTTAATGTGATCTCTTCCATTTTTCTCTTTTCTGCCTCTATCCATTCAAATGTAACTCTTGCTTTATTCCTTTTCACTCTTAATCTAATCAACTTTGTATCCACTTCTTTTATCCCCTTGTTTTCACATTTCCCATCTTCCTATTCCCTTTTATCTGCTCCCCATTACCACATTTCTACTCTCTACTCATTATTCAAGTTCAAGTTTATTGTGTTTAATATACCGACCATCAACATGTATCTTGCCGGTTTACAATGCTAATAAAAAAAAATAAAAAAGATAAAATAATAATTATTCCACTCTCACTCCTCTCCTTCACAACTCTCTCACTTGGATCCACCATTCTTAGCATCACCCTCCTTGTCCTTTACTCCACCATTGTAACCCAGCATTTCCTTCCTTCCTATCTTTCTGGCTAATTTTCCATTTTTCAAATTAATAGCTGCATACCATTACCAAAAATTAGCACGTGAGCCCTTACCACCATCTACAGGAAACTATTTTATGGCACTGATATTTTCCAAGTGAAGGCCAAGCCATTGAGGCCTTTAGTTCTACTCACTGGGTGAAGGTCTAATATGCCTTTCAGCAAATATTTCAAGAGAGATATTTTAGAAGAAACTTTGTGAACATCGGCACTTACCCATGTCCCCAGCAGCTTTGATGTCGATGTTGTCATAGCCACTCCCTATTCTAACAATGACCCGCAAGGCTTTGAACTTCTCTAAATCTTCTCGAGTGAGTGTGATTGTATGGTACATCAAGGCTCCAACAGCTTCATTTAAAACCTGAAATTCAGTACATAAAATGCTTCATTAGGTTCACACAACCAACATACCCTGTTTAAGGTCACTGTTGGAACAGCCTAAAATTTAAAAAAAAATCATATTTACCTGAGGTAAACTGGAACACTAAAGGCCAATAAATTTGTCCCAGCCTTTGTTTAACGCTTAACTACTTTAACAAAAATTGCACTTTTTTTTTTTTTTTTACAATAGATTGAGAAAATTGTGATATTGAGCTGAACCGAGGAAATGTTAGGGAGGTAGAAGAGCTGGAAAGGTCACTCTAGGAGGTCACTCTTGTCATGGCAATCAAAAGGGCTTCCTGTAGGAATTTCCCCAGAAAACAAGGGATGATCTCAAGTACCCTCTTTCTTTGAGAGAATACTGACAGCAGGGGAAGCCTCAGTGGGTTAAATGAACATTGCTAAGCAATCTGAGAACCTGAAGCTTTAGATAGAAGACAGATTTAGAAACATAGAAACATGATGGCAGATAAAGGCCAAATGGCCCATCTAGTCTGCCCATCCGCAGTAACCATTATCTCGTCCTTTAAGAGATCCCATGTCACTATCCCAGGTTTTCTTGAATTCTCTATCTATACCACCTCTTCTGGGAGACTGTTCCAAGCATCTACCACCCTTTCTGTAAAAAAGTATTTCCTTAGATTACTCCGGAGCCTCTCACCTCTTAACTTCATCCTATGACCTCTCATTGCAGAATTTCCTTTCAAATGAAAGTGACTTGACTCATCCACATTTACATTACATAGGTATTTCAGAGGCATCAATACCTCTTTTTTCTTACTGGCCATACCTCTCCCTATTCAATCTAGCATCCTTCTAGCTTTCCCCGTCACCTTTTCAACCTATTTGGCCACCTTAAGATCATCACATACCATCACACCCAAGTCCCGCTCTTCTGTGGTTCTTCACCCCCTAAACTGTACCGTTCCCTCTGGTTTTTGCAGCCCAAATGCATGACCTTGCATTTCGTAGCATTAAATTTTAGCTGCCAAATTTCAGACCATTCTTCAAGTTTTGCCAGGTCTTGCTTCATGTTATTCACACCATCCGGTGTGTCTACTCTATTGCAAATTTTGGTATCATCCGCAAAGAGGTAAATCTTACCTGAAAAACCTTCAGCAATACCGTTTATAAAAATGTTAAAAAGAACAGGCCCAAGAACAGAACCTTGAGGCACACCACAGGTAACATCCCTTTCCTCAGAGCGATCTCCATTGATCACTACCCTCTGTTGCCTTCCACACAACCAGTTCTTGGCCTAGCCTGTCACTTTGGGACCCATCCTGAGGGCACTAAGTTTATTTATTAGACGTCTGTGTGGAACACTGTGAAAGGCTTTGCTAAAATCTAAATACACCATATCTAGCGCACATCCGCTATCCAATTCTCTGATCACCCAGTCAAAGAAATTGATCAGATTTGTCTGATAAGACCGACCTCTAGTGAATCCATGTTGCCTCTGGTCCTGTAATCCACAGGATTCCAGAAACTTGACCATTCCCTGTTTAAAAAGTGTTTCCATTAATTTGCTTATTTAATAACTAGTGTTTAAGCCCGTTACATTAACGGGTGCTAGAATATATGGCTGTCTGTCTTTCTTTCTTTCTTTATGTCTCTCTCCCTGCTCCTGTTTCTTTCTTCCTTTCTTTCTGTCTTTCTCCCTCCTGCAATTTTTTTCTCTCTCTCCCTGGCACCCTTTGCCTGTCTGTCTTTATTTCTGTGTCTCTCTGGTCCCCTGTCTGTCTTTATTTCTGTCTGTCTCTCTCCCTAGCCTCCTTTGTCTGTCTGTATTTCTTTCTGTGTCTCCCCCCCCCCCCCACTTTCCTTTGCAGAAGCAGCAGCGGTATTTCCCTTCCCCTCCAGATCCCTGTGAAGTAGTAGCAGCATTTTCCCCCACCCACCCCCCATTCCCTTCTCTCCCCCCCCACTTTCCTTTGCAGAAGCAGCAGCGGTATTTCTCTTTCCCTCCAGGTCCTTGCTGAAGCAGTAGCAGCATTTTCCCCCACCCCCCATTCCCTTCTCTCCCCCCCACTTTATTTTGCAGAAGCAGCTGTGATATTTCCCTTCCCCTCCAGATCTCTGAGAAGTAGTAGCAGCATTTTCCCCCACCCACCCCCCATTCCCTTCTCTCCCCTACCACCACTTTCCTTTGCAGAAGCAGCAGCGGTTTTCCCTTCCCCTCCAGGTCCCTGCTGAGTAGTAGAAACATTTTCCCCCACCCCCCATTCCCTTCTTACCTTGAGCTGCCCTGCTCCGTTCGGCCCCTCCCCCTTCCCTTCCCGTGTGCTGGCCTGCTGCGGCTGAAGGTTTTTTTCGGCGACTCCTCCTGTTAAAACTCCCCCCCCTCCCGCAACCGCTCCTGTTCAAAGCGGCCTGCTGAGGTTCGCGGCCGCTGTAACGAACCTCGCAGGCCGCTCTCCAACTCGGTAGCATGTTCCCTCTGACGCGATTGCGTCAGAGGGAACGTGCTACCATGTGGAGAGCGGCCTGCGAGGTTCGTTACAGCGGCCGCGAACCTCAGCAGGCCGCTTTGAACAGGAGCGGTAGCGGCTGTTGCAGGAGGATTGGGGGGGGGGGATTCGTGAGCGGCGGCAGGACCATGAGGCGGGATTGGGTTTTTCGGCTTACCCTATCTGGGGAAACCGCCGTGCCAATTTCAAAGCAGCTGCTTTTAACATACCTGATGGAGGAAGGGAAGGAACGGTGGGGCAAATTTCGTCAACGGCAGTCCTTGTGCGGTTCGAGAGAGGGGGGGGGTGGAGTCGGCGACTTGCAGCTTCGCGTGCCTCCCACCCCCCCTTCCCTCCGGCTCCGCCGCCGATAGTCTCCACCTGCATTGCCCCTGGCGCAGCACTCACCGGCCCGTCGGGCGGGGAACGGAGGAACAGGTTCAGGGCTGCCAGGGGGGGAGGAGTGAGTCCGGCTGAGACTGGCAGGAAGAGGAAGGCGGAGCAGGTGAGCCGGCACCGAAAAAAACTTTAAAGAGCCAGCCAGACCGTGAGTGCGAGCTGTTGTAAGTTTGCATGTGCACTCTTGCCGGCCACGGACATACGGATCACGGAAGCACGCGGATTAGACTGCGCATGCGCCGCCTACGGTTTTATTATATAGATAACTTTATTTTTCTATACCGCCATAGTCAGATGACTTCTAGGCGGTTCACATCAAAAGAAGGCTTGGACATTCAAGTTTCAAGTTTCATGTTTATTAAAAGATTTTTTTTAAACCGCTTAATCAGGTTTCTAAAATTACATAAAAACATTAAAACTGCGGATACTGGATAAAATCCAAGTGTCATAATAAAGCACTGATTAGACTTATAGACCTACTTCAAACAATGGGAAAGTGGGGAAGAACTACAATCGTTAAAGAAAAGTGCAACAAAAAAGGGAAAATACAAGTTAAGATAAAAAGTAATAATTTTGATTTAATTTTTTGTCCTTAAGAGGACAGTTGTTGTCCAAAAGCATCCTGGAACAAGAATGTTTTTAGTTTTGCTTTAAATTGTTTTATATCGGATTCACTGCGCAAATGATTAGGCAGCAAATTCCAGAGAGTAGGGGCAGTGACGGCAAAATTATTGGAGTGCAACGTATTAATCAATTTTAAAGAAGGCATAACGAGAAGATTCTGAGACATTGAACGAAGAGATTTTAAAGTATTATAGGGAATTAAAAGTCTGTTAATTAACTCTGGTTGGTTGTTTAATTTTGTTGTGAATGTTAAAAGTAGGATTTTATAACTGATTCTATGTTCAACTGGTAACCAATGTGCACTAATCAGAAGGGGTAAGACGTGATTGTATTTCTTTGCGTCGCAAATGATCTTAATAGCTGTGTTTTGTACAATCTGAAGCCATCTAATTTCCTTTTTTATAATGCCCTTATACAGGGCATTACAGTAGTCTAAACAAGAGATTACATTACATTACATTACATTAGGGATTTCTATTCCGCCTGTGCCTTGCGGTTCTAGGCGGATTACAATATAGAAAATATCTGGGATATTCCAGTAGAGTTACATTTCAGGGTAAGAGTAAGTTACAGGAACAGTGATGAGTTATGATACTACAATTTCACAGAAGATAATACTTATTACAGAAGATAATACATATAACAGAAGATAATGCATTTTACAGAGGTAATACATGTCAACTCGATCGGTTAAATTGGGTGTAGTGTAGAAGAATTACAGTACATTCTAGATCACAGATAAAAGATAATATAGGTGGGTATTTCCGAAGTCGTTGAATTGGGAGCTCATTAGGTGGTGGTTAGATTGATGGGAGATATTTTTTGAACAGTAATGTTTTTATTTCTTTGCGGAACTCTTTTATGTCAGTTGTTTTGGTCAGTAATTTTAAGATGTCAGAGTCTATTTTAGCTGCCTGTGTCCCCAGGAGGTTGTCGTAAAGTTTCTTGCGACGAGTTCCGTTGAGTGGTGGGTAGGTGAAAAGGTTCTGTGTTCTCCTTTTTCTTGGTGGGAGGTAGTGGTGAAAACGGTTATTTAGGTAACTGGGTGCCGTGCCGTGGGTTACTTTGAAAATGAGACAGTAGAGTTTGAATTGTGTTCTTGCTTTTATTGGTAGCCAGTGGGATTCAAGGTATGCATTGGTAATGTGGTCGTGTTTGCTGAGTGAGTATATGAGTCTGAGGGCTGTGTTCTGGATGGTCTGTAGTTTTTTTATTGTGTTGGTCGGGCAAGGTAAGTAGAGGCTGTTGCAATAGTCTACAATACTTAGCACAAGGGATTGGACAATGATCCTGAATTGCTCTTTGTTAAAGAATTTTCTGATTTTTCTTAGATTTCGCATTGTGAAGAATGCTTTTTGGGTGATTTTTTGGATTTGTGTTTGCATTGTGCAGCGTCTGTCTAAATGTATTCCTAGGATTTTAAGGGTGCTCTGTATAGGGTACTTGATTGAGTTTATTTCCAGTTCTGTTAAGGATGGTTTTTTGTCCTTCTCTAGTAATAAGAATTTAGTTTTGTCAGAATTCAGCTTCAACTTGTGTTCTGTCATCCATTTTTCCACTGTTTCCAATGTAGTTTTCAGGTGTCCTGAGGAGATTGGGTTGTTTATGTCGAATGGGAGGAGGATGGTTATGTCGTCCGCATAGCTGAAAGAAGTAATGTTTAGGGCATCCAGGGTGGTGCCTAGGGAAGCTATGAATAGGTTGAAAAGTGTGGGAGAGAGGGGAGAACCTTGTGGTACTCCGCATGGATTGGACCATGGTTCAGATAGAATGTCTTTTGATTTGACTCTGTATGTTCTAGTTTTAAGGAAGCCTTGGAACCAGTTATGAACTTTACCTGAGATTCCTATTGTGTCTAGTATTTGGAGAAGTATGGAGTGGTCCACTAGATCGAATGCAGCTGAGAGATCAAATTGGATGATTAGCAGTCTGTTTCCTTGGCTGAGGTGACTTCGAGCTATGTCTAGTAGAGATACCAGAAGAGTTTCTGTACTGTGGTTGGTTCTGAATCCGGATTGGGATGGATGTAGGATGTTGTGGGCTTCTAGGTACATGGACAATTGTTGTGCGACTAGTCCTTCTATTATTTTGATGTATGTTGGGATAGAAGCGATTGGTCTGTAATTTGATGGGTTATTTGTTGGACCTTTGGGGTCCTTCAGTATAGGCGTAATTATAATTTCTCCGAGGTCTGGTGGGAACTGGCCTTCCCTGAGTGTGGTTTGCAGCCATAATGTGTAGCTGGCTTTGAAGTTGGTGGAAGCAGTTGCTAGTAGGTATGGTGGGCAGTTATTCAGATCACATGATGATTTGCAATATTTATTGTATAACCTGTCCAGTTCAGTCCACTGGGTTGTAGGGAAGTCGGTCCAGATCCTGTCTGCTGGTATTGCTTCATCTGTTGTGGGTTTTATTAGAATCTTGTCTATGTTGTTTTGTGGGTTAGTGAATGTTGTTCTAATTGAGATGATTTTATTTTTGAAGTGGTCTGCTAATTGAGAGGCTGTAGGTATTAGGTTTTCCTGGGTGGCTAGACATGGTTTGGTGTCGGTAAGGTTTCTTACTAGGTTGAAGAGTTTTTTTGTGTCTGGTTTGTCGGTGCCTATGAGGTTGGAGTAATAGTCTTTGCGTTTTTCCTTCAGTTTGATTTTATATTGCTTGATTTGGATTTTCCATTCTGTTTTAGTAGTATCTTGCTTCTGTTTTATCCATGCCCTTTCTAGTTGTCTACATTTCCTTTTTAGTTGCAGGAGTTCGGTGTCAAACCATTTATCTGATTGTCTATGTATTTTGTTTTTTGCTTTTAGTGGTGCTAGTTTGTTCAATGTCGATTCGCTGAGGGACCGCCAGGTGTTTATGAATTCACTAGGGTTGCTGTAATCTATTGCTGGATCCACTGCGCTCCAAAATGTGTTGGGTTCGATTTTCTGCCTGGCCATAAAGCTTGTTTTGGGAGGAGTGGGTTTATTTTTATTATGCTCCCAGTTGATGGTGAAGTTGTATTTATAGTGGTCCGACCATAGGGTGGGTTGCCAGGCGCCGTTGGTGATTTGTATGTTTTGTGAGTTGAGGTTTGGGGATGAGTATGCTGCTATATCGAGTTGATGACCTTTTTCGTGTGTTGGTTCCGGGTTGAGGATCTGGTACGATAGGGTATTGAGGTATGATATAATATCTACTACTTGTTTTGAAGTGTGGTCTTCTAGATGGAGGTTTAAATCACCAAGGATCAGATTATTTGTAGAGGAAAGAGAGTTCTGGAGGATGAACTCTTCTAGATCATGTTTAGTGATGTTCCATTTTCCTGGTGTGATGTAGCATAGAAGGCAATTTAGATTACCTGTAAGGGTGGTGTCAGAAAGTTGGCAGGCTAGAAGGTCTAAATGGGGGGTGGAGTGCTTGGCTAGGACTTTGATGTTGAAGTTGTTTTTTACTATGATTGCTAGCCCTCCTCCTTTTCTGTTGGCTCGGCATACTAGTTCAATTTTGTATCCTTTGGGACAGATTTCAATAATGTGAGGGTCTGTGTCGGATGTGAGCCAGGTTTCAGTGAGGAAGAGGCAACCTAGATCATCCTTGATTAGCCAGTCTTTGATTAGTTCTGTTTTTGGACCTACCGATCGGATATTTAAGTATGAACATGCTATTGGTGTGATTTTTGTGAGTGGGAAGGGGGTAGGAGCTATATTTGATAGTATTTTTTGTGATGTCTGAGGTCTTTGTGAGCTTGTCTTGGCTTTTGTTGTATGTCTTTTTCCCCAGATTGTGGGTATGCTTGATTGGTTAGATGGTGAACAGAGGATCAAGGTTCTAGGGGTTTGGAGTTTCCTGGTTTGTAGAACGGATTTGTGTGGTACTGTAATGATTGGGATTGGCTGTGTGTGGTATCCAGCTATTTTCCATTTGTCTATGAAGAGGGATAGCAGTAGTATGGCAAGGATGAGTTTGGATGTGCTTGTATCCATTGTGTGAGTGGTTGAGAGAAGTTGTTGTGGGATTTGCTGGTACTTTGGAGGGACTCAGTATGTGGCTGGTCGAGTTCCTGTTTGTAGTTGAGTCACCTAGTAGTTGTTTGGTTGGTTTTGGTAGTGGTGTTCTAGTGTGATTTCCGGGTGGTGTTAGGTGGCTATTCTCTCTCACCTCTAGGTTAGCTGGTGTTGGCAGTTTCTGTAATTCGGCAGTCGTCCCTGCAGTCGCTTCCCAAGGGCGCGCACTAAGGCGCATGCGCCTTTGTCGTGCACCTTCGTCGGCGCGCTGAATGGCGGTGCGCCGTTGGCGCAGGATCAGTTAAAAATGGTGTCCTCCTGCGGGATCGGGGGGGCGGAGCAGGGCTCCCACGCCGGCCCGGTCGAGCTGGTGTGTAGGGGCGCCGGGCGCCGGGTCTTGTTTTTTAAATGGTGTCCTCCTGCGGGATCGGGGGGGCGGAGCAGGGCTCCCACGCTGGCCCGGTTGAGCTGGTGTGTAGGGGCGCTGGGCGCCGGGTCTTGTTTTTTTAAATGGTGTCCTCCTGCGGGATCGGGGGGGCGGAGCAGGGCTCCCACGCCGGCCCGGTCGAGCTGGTGTGTAGGGGCGCTGGGCGCCGGGTCTTGTTTTTTTAAATGGTGTCCTCCTGCGGGATCGGGGGGCGGAGCAGGGCTCCCACGCCGGCCCGGTCGAGCTGGTGTGTAGGGGCGCTGGGCGCCGGGTCTTGTTTTTTAAATATATCAATAATATATTTGCAGAAGGTTGCAAGTGTATTATTGTAAGATTGGGGGGGTTTGAGTTGGGGTGGCAGTCGGCTATGTGTTCTCCTGTGTCGGGAGGGGGGCGGAGCAGGGCTCCCACGCTCCTCTCCTTGATGCAGGGGGGGCCAGAGGAGAAAAGCAGGCTCCTCCGGTGAGAAGGCTGTGAAAGTCGGCTCTCCTGTGTCGGGAGGGGGGCGGAGCAGGGCTCCCACGCTCCTCTCCTTGATGCAGGGGGGGGGCCGGAGGAGAAAAGCAGGCTCCTCCGGTGAAAAAGTCTACAAAAGTCGGCTCTCCTGTGTCGGGAGGGGGCGGAGCAGGGCTCCCACGCTCCTCTCCTTGATGCAGGGGGGGCCGGAGGAGAAAAGCAGGCTCCTCCGGTGAAAAAGTCTGCAAAAGTCGGCTCTCCTGTGTCGGGAGGGGGCGGAGCAGGGCTCCCACGCTCCTCTCCTTGATGCAGGGGGGGGCCGGAGGAGAAAAGCAGGCTCCTCCGGTGAAAAAGTCTGCAAAAGTCTAGGGAGTGGATCAATGTATTCAAGGAGGCTGGTTCAAGTAACTTTGCAAGGGAACGTATCATTCTGAGTCGATAGAAGCACTTCTGAATGACCGTGCTAATGTGAAAATGATAAGAAAATTTATTGTCAAAAGTAACTCCTAATAGTTTTAAAGTAGGGACAATTTTGATGGGGAGCGATGCGGGGAGGAAAAATCATGAGTTTTGATTTGTTGATATTAAGAGACAATTTATTTGAGTCTAACCATGATTTGATTTTTCCTAATTTATGGTTAATGGATGCTACCTCTTCTGTATTGTTGAGATCAATGGGATGGATTAATTGCACATCGTCCGCGTAAGCAAACATGGTGAAGCCAATAGATTGGCCCACCGTCAGAAGGGGCGACAGGAAGATATTGAAGAGCAATGGTGACAAAATGGATCCCTGTGGTATTCCATGTTTAGTGGAAAAAGGTTCAGACGATGTGCCATTAAAAATGACCTTAGATGATCTATCAGTAAAGTAGGAAACAAACCAGTCCATGACCTGGTCAGACAAACCAATTTCGTGAAGTTGCATTAATAGCAGACTGTGATCTATAGTATCGAAGGCAGAGGAGAGATCTAGGGAAATAAGTTGTACTGATTGATGATGATGACCTTCAAGACAGAACTTGAGAAACAAGATATTTTGAAATTATACTTCCTGAAAAAGCAAGAGATGTTTTGTGGTCAACGGGTGATAATTTTTCCAGATGTCTCTAGACAAACCCAGTTTAAGAGGAAACAGTTCCTTCAGCTAAAGCCTAAGGTTTTGGCAGTCGGAGCTACTTTCTTCTTAAAATTTCCATGTAAATGCCTGATATCATATGGAAATGATAAATATGTGTTTTTTTGATCCAGCCCAGGTGGAAGATTTTATTAAAGAGAAACCTTTGTTGAAAGTTTAATTCCTTATTTTGGTTCACTTTTGGAGGATGATGTATAATATATATAATAGCCATTTGCCTGTTCCTAGATAGTAGATAGAAAGATTTGCTTTGATGTTTTATTTGTACTGGCGATCAGCTTTAATGTGGACTAGGATACGGTTGAATTAGTTTTCTTATATATTATGTTAATTCCCATCTGGGAATTTACATTTTGTATTTTGTATTTTTTGTGTTCATTCATGTATGTTTGTTACAAAGATATTGTAATGAATAATCCAATAAATAAAGAATTCAAAAAAAAAAAAAGATGGTATAGTATTTTAGTAGTAAGTCCTAGCAAAGAAAGTTTGGTAGAATGACAGTGACGGAAACCAGTTTGATTAGGATGAAGTACATTAGTTTTCTCAGCGAAATCGGACATTTGATGGAAACCTATTTTTTCAGTAAGTTTTGCCATGAATGGTATGTTTGCTATGGGACGGTAATTAGACAAGACCTGAGTGCTAATATTTTGATCCTTAATGATTGGATAAATAATCGATTGTTTCCAAATCTTGGGCAGAGATCCTGATGATAAACTTGAATTGACCAGGTCTTTTATGTACGGGCCGAAGATAGAGAAAAATCGTTTTAAAAGGAAAGGAGGATAACCTCTGTGTTAGTCCCTTTTAAATTAAGCGAATTAATACATCTTTGTATTTCCTCCAAGCTAGGAAGGGTGAAGCGAGAGCATTTTGAATAGGACAGATTAGTTGAATTATTAGAGTCTACATACCCTACAGAATGACAAGGAGTAGAGATAAGCGGGAAAGTATCTCTAATTTTCTATACTTTGACGATAAAGTAAGTGGTGAGGGCTTGTGCTGAAGGTGTAAGATTGGATTTGTTCATTTCTTTTTTCTTTGTTGTTAAGGATTTAACTATTGCGTATAAAGTGGAGGAGTTTTTAGCCTTCTTAATTTGTTTTGTATAATATTCTTTTTTGGTTTTATTGATTTCGGATCTGTAATATGCGGCATGTTCCTTGAATTTATTAAAATTGATCAGTGTTTTATTGTGCCTCCATTTTTGTTCAAGAGAATGTAATTGGTTTTATAGTAGGTTTAGGTTTACTGAGTACCATGGATTTTTTGTTTACGGGGAGAGATCGTGAAGGTGATTGTTGGTGCGATAGAATTTAAAAGATTGCCAATGGACTGGTTCCATGCTAAAAAATTTTCTTCTTCTACATTCAGCGAATTACAAATGCATGAGGGGAATGTTGAGGGGTTATTGTTCATTTCTATGCCATAACATCAATAAAAAGCAAAACTTGCATATTAACATATTTAAAGGATCTAAAATCAATTTGTGTTAGTTTTGTTTTCTCTTAGCCCTAGAATACATGCCCGAAGTACTGGTATTAGTTTGATTTGTAGACTAAAGTCAGTTTGTACTTCTACAGCTCTTATCCCACCTACCCTACTCAACTCCCAATCACTCCAAGTACATCTCTTAATTTATAGGTTGACTTTAATTTGATCTGATATACTGACTTGATATACTGCTTAATACAATAAGTTTTAAAGCAGTTTCCAATAAAATTATGAGGAGAAGAGGGAAAGTTATTATTACGGGGTATTTTTATCAAGTGATTAACCCTTAACAGCAGATTATTTGCAGTTTAATGACAGCAAATACAGTCATGTGAAAAAATTAGGACACCCCATGAACTATTCAGTTCTTTCAAGTTTCAAGTTTATTCAAAATTTTGATAAAATGCAAATCAAGGCTTCTAAGCGTTTTGCAATTAATATTTAAAAAGGGGGAGACAAACAGGTAGATACCCATGGGACAATACTTGACCAACAAAAACAATGAGAAAAATTGGAAGAACTACAAAATATGAGTAAAGAGTACATAAAAGGTAACTCACAATAGGGAAAATAGGGAATAAGAATTATTGAACCTCTCTGGCAGTAACCTAGTCTGTTTAACAGTCAAGGTAACTTCAGAATTACCTTAAATTGATCTAAATTTTTTTCTGCCCGAATGTAAAGAGGTAAGGAATTCCATATCGTAGATGCCGTTATTGCGAATGAGGTGGCCCGACGTGTGCTAATGATTTTTAGAGATGGTGTATGAAAAAGGTCCTGGGAAGAGGGTCTTAGGACTCTTGTAGGCTCATGTGGGATAAGAAGTGTGTAGATAAAGGCTGGTTCTTTAGTGTTTTGATACAGTATGGAATTGGTAGCCAATGAGCAGTTTTTAATAAATCAATGCCAAATCTTTTTTTTTTAAATTTATCTCTGGAAAAGAAAGTGATATAATTGCAGGTATACAACAAAAATTATCCTTGATTTAGTCATGAAACAAAAGATATCCACAAAAACGTGTATTCTAACTGAACAATAAATTAGGATACCCCATATATCCTCCCACTTAAAGTGGCTCAAATCACACACAGGTATATCACATCAGGTGCACATGATTATAACATTGTTACTTAGCATTTTGAAGGAGGTTTGCCCTACTTAAACCTCATAGAAACATAGAAGATGACGGCAGAAAAGGGCTACAGCCCATCAAGTCTGCCCACTCTGCTTACCCACCCCTGTCTATGCCCTAATGATCCAATTTCCTTATCTTGACCCTCGTAGGGATCCCACATGGGTATCCCATTTATTCTTAAAGTCTGGCATGCTGCCTGCCTCGATCACCTGCACTGGAAGCTTGTTCCAATGATCAACCACTCTCTCTGTGAAGAAATACTTTCTGGTATCGCCATGAAATTTTCCGCCCCTGAGTTTGAGCAGGTGCCCTCTTGTGGCCGAGGGTTCCTTGAGAAAGAAAATATCATCTTCCACTTCGACACGTCCCGTGAGGTACTTAAATGTTTCGATCATGTCTCCCCTCTCCCTACGTTCCTCGAGAGTGTAGAGCTGCAATTTGTTCAGTCTCTCTTCGTACGAGAGACCCTTGAGCCCCGAGATCATCCTGGTGGCCGTCCGTTGAACCGATTCAATTCTGCGCACATCTTTACTGTAATGTGGCCTCCAGAATTGCACACAGTACTCCAGATGAGGTCTCACCATGGCCCTGTACAACGGCATTATGACTTCAGGCTTTCGGCTGACGAAACTTCTATTGATACAACCCAATATCTGCCTTGCCTTAGATGAAGCCTTCTCCACTTGATTGACAGTTTTCATGTCTGAACTGATGATTACTCCTGAATCTCGTTCTGCTGAAGTCCTAGTTAAAGTTTCTCCGTTCAAGAAGTACGTCCTGCATGGATTTCCGCTTCCGAGGTGCATGACCTTACATTTCTTAGCATTGAAGCCTAGCTGCCAGGTTGAGGACCAACTTTCCAATGTAAGCAGGTCCTGCGCCATATAATTCTGTAAACTGCATTCACTTACTATATTACATAGTTTGGCATCATCGGCGAATAGTGTTATTTTACCTTGAAGCCCTTGAGTCAGATCCCCTATGAATATGTTGAAAAGGAGTGGACCCAGGACCGAGCCCTGCGGCACTCCACTAGTCACCTCCGTTGTTTTAGAGAGGGTACCATTAACCACCACCCTCTGAAGTCTGCCACTCAGCCAATCATTGACCCATGCAGTTAGTGTCTCTCCTAACTCCATCGATTCCATCTTGCTTAGCAGCCTGCGGTGTGGGACACTGTCAAAAGCTTTACTGAAGTCCAGGTACACGACGTCCAAAGACTCTCCCAAGTCCAACTTTCTTGTTACCCAGTCAAAGAAGCTGATGAGATTGGATTGGCAGGACCTACCCTTGGTGAATCCATGCTGACTGGGATCCCGAAGATTCCCTTCATTCAAGATCGTGTCCAATTTGCTTTTAATTAGTGTTTCCATGAGTTTGCACACTATTGATGTGAGACTCACCAGTCTATAATTCGCAGCCTCTGCCCTGCAACCCTTTTTATGCAGAGGAATGACATTAGCTAATTTCCAGTCCAGGGGAACTTTCCCCTTACTTAGGGAGAGATTGAATAGCTCAGCCAACGGTTTCGCCAGGACATCGCTCAATTCTCTGAGCACTCTTGGGTGCAAATTGTCTGGTCCCATGGCTTTGTTTACCTTGAGTCTTGCCAGTTCACTGTAAACTTCACCTGGTGTGAACTCAAAATTCTTAAACGGGTCTTCTGTGCTTTGTGTTGCCTTCAACTGCGGACCGTGTCCCGGTGCCTCACAGGTGAAGACTGAGCAGAAGTATTCATTCAGTAGTTCGGCTTTATCGGAATCTGCTTCCAAGTAAGTTCCGTCCGGTCTTCTAAGGCGTACTGTCCCGCCTGTGTTCCTTTTTCTGTCACTAATATACCTGAAGAAGGATTTATCCCCCTTTTTAATGTTTTTTGCCAGAATTTCTTCCACTCGAAGTTTTGCCTCCCTAACTGCCATTTTGACCGCTGTAGACCTGGTCCTATATTCTACTTTTGCCTCTCTTTTCTCCATGTGCTTGTAGGAGAGAAACGCTTTTTTCTTCTCCTTAATGAGGTGCGAGATCTCCGCGGTGAACCATTGGGGTTTATTGTTTCTTTGTCGTTTATTTACTGATTTTATGAAGCGGCTAGTTGCTTCATGTATGGTTGATTTCAGTGTTAACCACTTAGTTTCTACATCATCGGTCTCCGCTTGGTCCTGCAGCGTCTGATGGACGAAATCTCCCATGCGTGCGAAGTCTGTGCCCCGGAAATTGAATACCTTTGTTTTCATGTTTGATCTAGGGAAGCCTTTCCTAAGGTTGAACCATACTATGTTGTGGTCGCTGGAGGCTAGCGTATCTCCTACTGAGACCTCTGAGACGCTTTCCCCGTTGGTGAGTACCAGGTCGAGGATCGCCTGGGCCCTAGTGGGCTCCGTTACCATTTGTTTGAGATGTGCTCCCTTTATGGAGGTTAAGAGCCTCCGGCTACCACTGGTTGTCGCTGAAAATGAATTCCAGTCTGCATCAGGCATATTGAAGTCCCCTAGCAGTACAGCTTCTCCTCGTAGAGTGATATTCTCTATGTCTTCAATTAATTCTGCGTCCATGTCTTCCAGTTGTCTTGGGGGTCTGTATACCACACCTAGATACAGGCATTTTTCTCTGCCTCTTGCCAGGTTTACCCAGAGGGACTCCCCGGTGTACTTGACATCTGTGATCCTAGTGGTTTTGATGTCCTCTTTAATGTATAGAGCTACCCCCCCTCCTAACCTGCCCTCTCTGTCCTGACGAAGTAGATTGTAGCCCGGTATAGCCATATCCCACCCATGTGAGTCCGTGAACCAAGTTTCAGATATTGCCACCACATCTAGGTCGGCATTCCTTATTTCAGCCTCCAATTCTAGAATTTTGTTACCTAAACTGTGTGCATTGACATACATGGCCCTCCATATCTTGTGTTTGCTAAGTCCCTGTGAGGCGTATCCTACCCGAGTCGGTGTGACTCCTAAAGAACTGTTTGCAATGTGGGTACTTACCTTGGACATGGAAGCGGCGTTTCGACTCACCTCATCAGGATAATTCCTTTCTGCACTAATATGTGAATGGGTACCCTCCCCCGACTTACCTAGTTTAAAGCTCTGTGAAGCAGGCAGACTAGTCGGTGTCCGAAGACGTTCTTACCCCTACTGGTCAGATGGAGTCCGTCTAGTCCCTGAAGTCCTTGTAGCGCTTCCCCATGGTTTAGGAATCCGAAGTTCATATCCCGGCACCATCCCTGTAGCCACTCGTTCGTCCTCAGGATACGTTCATCTCTGGCTCTTCCCTTGCCTCTAACTGGGAGGATCGATGAGAAAACCACCTGTGCTCCTGTCCACTTCAGCCTCTCACCCAGTGCTCCAAAGTCTCTAGTGATGGTCTCCGGTGTGTTCCTGGCAGTGTCGTTGGTTCCTATGTGAACAAGAAGCATAGGAAAGTGGTCTCGGGGCGTGAGTAGTCTATCCAGACTGGCGGTGACATCTCGTATCCTGGCTCCAGGCAGACAGCAGACCTCCCTAGATTGCATATCCGGTCTGCAAATTGGTCCCTCGGTGCCCCTCAGCATGGAATCCCCGATGACTATTACTCTGCGCTTCTTTGGGGGGAGCCGGTCAGTTGTCCCTGGAGATGGAGCTGTGTGTTGGGCCTGCTCCTGTTCCTGCTCCTTTTCCTCATCGGCAGTTCCTTCCTGAAGAATCTGGAATCTGTTCCGCAGGGCGAGTTGAGGGGTTGATGTATAGCTGCCCTATTTGTAAGAAGAAGGAGAAGATGAAGAGATTGAAAAAGGGGGGGGGGTCTCCTATGTTTGCCCGTGGAGGAGGTCACCAGCTGCCAGGAGTCAGTGCCGCTAGCCATTTCCTGTATCCCAATTGTTGGTTTCAAAGCTGATGATTTGGGGGTCTCGAGGATGGACTTGTCATGGGCCTGCTTGGTGATTTGGGACAGCTCCTGGACGACTCCGTCGATGTAGGCCTCATCCTCTCGGATGCTTCTCAGGCGTATCACCTCCTCCCTGAGGCTCCTTAGTTCCTGCATGAGATCTCCATCCAGCTGCGCAGCCTCCTCTGTCTGTGTAGAGACTGTAGTGTAGCGCTGGGGGATGGTCTCGGTCTGCACAGAGACCTCTGTCCACCAACCTGGGTCTTCCTCCTTCTGCACGCAGTCCGTGGTCGCTTCCTGGATCCCCATAGCGACCTCAGACATTTAGTTTGGTGTGCTCATGACTGCTGCAGTGAGAGTGAATATCTGAGATCAAAAGAGCTGTCTGAGGCCTTCAAAAAAAAAGATTGTAGCAGCTTATAAGTCTAGAAAGGGATTTAAAAAGATCGCGAAAGAATTTGACATTAGCCATTCCACGGTCTGGAAAATAGTGTACACGTGGAGGACTTTCAAACAACTGCTAACATGCCAATGTCTGGCTGTCCAAGCAAATTGACCCTCAGAGCAGACTGCAAGTGCTAAAAGAAGTCTCCAAAAACCCTAAAATGTCATCACGGGACCTACAGCAGGCTCTTGCTATTGTTGGTGTGAAAGTGCATGCCTCTACAATCAGAAAGAGACTGCACAAATTTAACTTGCATATGATGTATGCAAGAAGGAAACCTTTGCTCTCTAAGAGAAACATCAAGGCCAGACTGAAGCTTGCCAGAGAGAACGTAGACAAACACCAGAACTCCTGGAATCGTGTTCTATGGACAGATGAGTCTAAAATTGAATTATCTGGACACCAGAAAAGAGGACATGTTTGGCATGCACCAAATACAGCATTCCAGGAAAAGAACCTCATACCAACTGTGAAGCATGGAGGTGGAAGTGTCATGATTTGGGGATGCTTTGTTGCAGCAGGACCTGGCCAGCTCACCATCATAGAACCCACCATGAATTCTACTGTGTATCAGAGGGTGCTTGAGGAACATGTGAGAACATCTGTAAGAAATTAAAACTGAAGTGGAACTGGACCCTGCAACACGACAATGACCCAAAACATACTAGTAAATCCACCAAGGACTGGCTTAATACTAAGAAATGGAGAGTCCTGGTGTGGCCGAGTCAAAGCTCTGATCTTAATCCTATTGAGAGGCTGTGGGGTGACTTGAAACGGGCTGTACATGCAAGAAACCCCTCAAACATTTCACGGCTGCATCTTCTGCATTGAGGAGTGGGCCAAACATTTCTCAGACCGATGCCAGAGACTGGTAGATGGCTACAAGAAGCGTTTCACTGCAGTTATTTCAGCCAAAAGGGGCAACACTAGCTATTAGGGTATCTTAGGGCTCCTTTTACTAAGGCGCGCTAGTGTTTTTAGCGTGTGCTGCATTGCCGCGCATGGTAACCCTTCACTACGCACCAAGAACTAACGCCAGCTCAATGCTGGCATTAGAGTCTAGTGCGTGCGGCAATGCAGGGCACGCTAAGCGCACGCTAAAACCACTAGCACAGCTTAGTAAAAGGAGACCTTAATTTATTCCTCAGCTGGCATCTCGGAGACCTGGTGGAAGGAGGACAATCAATGGGACACTGTGTTACCAGGATACAAATTATATCACAAGGATAGAGTAGATCAAATTGGAGGGGGCAGGGTTGCGCTATATGTTAGAGGGAGTTGAATTAAATAAAATAAATATTCTGCATGACATAGATAGCAGTGTGGAATCCTTGTGGATAGAAATTCCATGTGTGAAGGGAAGGAATATAAAGGTTGGGTTATACTACCATCCCCCGGGACAAAATGAGCAGACAAATGAAGAAATGTTTTCAGAGATTAGGAAAGCTGGAGAAATGGGCAACACTATAATAATGGGTGATTTCAATTACCAAAGAAAAAGCAAAATTTATGCTTGGCACAGTAATGATCACTCCACTGACCAGTATGTCCAACCCAGTCCATGTGCCTAAGGCCCCGCCCACAGGAGGGGCCTAAGGCTACTGGGCTGATTCCGGTTGGCCCAGGCACCTCAGACAACACTAAACTGGTATGGAAAATGAAAAGGTGAGGCCCCAATGGAAACAACCACAGAAGCCAATATCCTCACTCTTCGGATTCAACCATAGGATGGCAATGGAGATTTCAAGATCATCAAAGTCCATACACCCAACCAAAAAAAAGTCAGGAAAATGCTCTTCTCATTGCCCCCTTGATATGAAGTAACTAGTCAAAATACTTCTGTATCATTTCATCCAGAAATAAAAACTAGTAGACAAAAAATATATTTTACTTATTATTTTAATGCACTATCTCTAGCATGCCCCGACACTCGTTTCGCCCAAAAGGCTTTCTCAAGGGTTCATGGAGGCACTAATTTATCTTGTGAAATCATTAAAAATTATTTCCAATATTTGTGCACCATCTCAAGTGGAGATAATACTGGAGATTTAGGAAAATTTAATAGTCTTAAGTTAGCTCATATCCTTAAGCTTGATGTGTCCGTTCCTCACTGGCTATGAGCTAAGTGAGCCTGGAGTGGTGTTCTGAGGTTCTGGTTCTAAAAATTCTATCTGCTTTAGAAATTGTATGTATGTTTTACTAAGCATACATGAGTGGACTGTCAGCATACCTATTGCTAGCAATCAGCATTTTCAGTTGGCATAACTAATGTCAGCAAAGGCCTATGGGAAATTATATCAATCTGACTCTGGGATGTTGATGCAGATAGATCACATACAGTAAGCATCCAGGCAGACTGTTTCATACAGCCCTAAAGACAGTTTCAAATAGCCCTAACTAAATCATGATTACAAACCAACTTGCAGCTAAGAGGGGCGAAGAGGTGCTAAGAAGATGTGTTAATGTCTGATGCTTAGGATGGATAGCTTAGGATATACAATGGGTCCAGGTGCACAGATAACTAAGATTAATCAGAAACTATTGTCAGAGGCATACTGGAAATTACATTTGACTTCAGCATATTCTTCTTCTGTCTAGTACAAGCTTACTATGGATGGGGATGTTTAACTTCTATTGAAGCTCAATAGACTCTATATTTTAGAATAAGTCTCCAAACTATAAAAGCCCCCTCGCAACATCACCCTTTTCTTCTTGTTCGTCTTGCTCTCTACCTGAAGCTTGGGACATCACCCTCCCCACCTCCCTATTTCTCTCTCTCTCTTTCTTTGTGTGCTCTCTCTCATTCACAAGACCACAGAAGCAGTCTCTGTAACTGTAATTGTAACTTTTATGAATCTTACTTTTCTGTAAGCCTATTTTTATAATATATTCTTTATGCTATCACCTCTGGCTGTGCTTCTTATTTGAATCTACTTCCTGGTGAATCTTTGGTGACTGTATTGAACCCGGGACCTGGCGTTTGTAAGGGCGCCTAACATAACCCCTACAATCTAATATTGTGGGGGCCATTACAATCCTTACATGGACATGTAACAAAATGTTAGCATACAATATACAAAATAATCCTAAAGCATCCTTATTTCCTTAGCAACTTAAACAACTCACTAATACTGTGGGATCTTGTAAAATATTTGTGACCTGGATTTCCCACTGTTGGAAACAGGATACTAGGCTTGATGGGCCTTTGGTCTGTCCCAGTATGGGACATAGTATACCTAGATTTTCAGAAAGCTTTCAACAAAATTCCTTAAGAGAGATTCCTGAGAAAATTGAAGAGTCATAGGATAGAAGGCAATGTTCTGTTGTGGATTAGGAATTGGAAAAAAACTGGGTAGGGTTAGATGGTTATTATTCTTAATGGAGGAAAGTGAATAGTGGAGTGCCACAGGGATCTGTACTGGGGCTAGTGTTATTTAACATATTTATAAATGACCTAGAAAATGGAATGACATTTGAGGTGATTACATTTGTAGAACACACTAATCCAGAGTCCTATTTAAGTTCTCTTGCATTTGCTACAAAACCGTATCTGGTATGTCACCAGACTATCTTTACCCCCACTTCAACCTGAACTATAATAATAAGAGCTCCCGCAGAATAACTATGTTCGCTTTTCCCTCACTGAAATCGTGTCATCTTAAAAGATTCCTCGAAAGAACCTTCTCTTTTCAAGCGGCCAAACTAAATTCATGGCTCGCCCAAATTATACTTGACGCCTCTTCATACCTCCACTTTAGAAAAAAGCTCAAACCTCTACTTTTCAATGGACCAAATCCCCACCCCTACCCCTCTAAGATTGTCCCCCCTTCTCAGAAATTCAATTATATTCGCTTACAGTACATACTATATGTGCTCTGTATTTAGCCCTTCCCTCACCCAAATTGTCAATGTAAACTAGTTGCCTTGTTATGTTCTTTTTTCAATCGCACTGTATGTAATTCATCTATCTGTTGTGAACCGTCTAGAACTCCCTGGGTATGGCGGTATACAAAATAAATTATTATTATTATTATTATTATTATTAAACCTGCCATATGCTTGGGATTTTTCCAGGTACTTGTGACCTAGGTTGGCCACTGGTGGAAACAGGATACTGGACTTGATGGACCTTCAGTCTGTCCCAGTACGGCAGCTCTTATGTTCTTATGTGAGCCAAGTCTAGGACAATCAAACCATTGTGACATCATTGGTGAGGCTGGCTCTTAGGCATTCATGGAATGAGGCATTATGACATCACAAACTCAGCTGTAGAATGTTGCTACCCTTTGGGTTTTTGCCTGGTACTTGAGACCTGGGTTGGCCACTGACAGAAACAGATACTAGGCTTAATGGACCTTCTGTCTGTCCCAGCATGGCAATTATTATGTTCTTTTGTTCAAAGTTGTTAAAACAAATGCAGACTGTGAAAAACTGAAGGAAGACCTTAGGAAATTGGAAGACTGGGCATCCGAATGGCAGATGAAATTTAACGGGACAAATGCAATGTAATGCATGTTGAGAAGAATCCAAATCATAGTTTCCAGATGCTATGGTCCATATTAGGGTCAGCACCAAAGAAAAAGATCTATGTGTCATTGTAGACAAGGCACTGAAACTTTGCAGAGACGAGGACTGTGTCTGAATTTGAGAAAGTATGGGACAGGCATGTGGGATCTCATAGGACAGAAATGTCAAACTCTTGCCCGTGGTGTATTAAAAGTTGGCCTGCCAAACATTTACCTTTTTTACTTTAATTTGGCCCACCGGCACAAACCGCTGCTGCTGCTGCTCTTCACAAGTGTCTGCCTTCGCTTGGTTTTCTCTTCTTCTTCAAAGCAGCCTGCTGAGGATTGCCGACCGGCTCTAGCGAACCTCGCAGGCCGCTGTCAACCTCGGTAGCACATTCCCTCTGATGCAATCCGTATGTCAGAGGAGGGGTGGGACCACGGCAGAGGGAACGTGCTACCGATGTTGACGGCAGCTTGCGAGGTTCGCTACATTCGGCCAGCAATCCTTAGCAAGCTGCTTTGAAGTGGAGACTAGGAAGCCGGGATGGAGGGCATAGAAGGAGAGAAGATGCCATATAGAAGAGGCAGACAGAGGGTAGACTAGTGGATGAAAGGAAGAGAGTGACAAGAAGATGAGGAAAGCAGAAACCAGAGAAGACAAGGTAGAAAAAAAAAATTCTATTTATTTTTTTGCTTTAGGGGAGATGCATTGCTGTTTCTGTGGTGTTGCATTGTATGCAGAGTCCAGCTTCTTGGTGGTTCAATTTAACCTTTGTCTACGTAATTCTATTTTATCCCCCCTTTTACAAAACTGTAGAGCGTTTTTTAGCACCGGCCATGGTGGTAACAGCTCTGATGCTCAGTATTCTATGAGCATCTGAGCTGTTACCACCGTGGCTAAAAACCACACTACAGTTTTGTAAAAGGGGGAAGGGTTAGTTTGTGATTACATATTCCATACTAGGCAAAGATGTTTTCTTTGTTCGAAAAGACATGATTTTATGTTAGGATTGATCTGTACTAGTCTGACTTGTTTAGTTTTACAATGGGTATATTGATGTTGTACTGCTCACTGCCTTTTCCTAGGTGTACTCTTGTGTGACATGTGGATTGTTACTAAAAATCATGTTTTCCAGAAGATGTTTATCAAAAAATGATGGGCCCTGAGTATCACATATGCTAGATACGCCACTGGGTAGAACATATTCAGACTTGTAGAGGCATGTTTTGATAAGGTTGAATTTTTACCATACCCTTATGGATCATACTCTATTGAAGATTTTGGTATCATCTGCAAATTTTACTAGACAGCCCTTCAGCAATATCGCTTATAAAAATGTTAAAAAGAACAGGCCCATGAACAGAACCTTTCCTCAGAGCGATTTCCAGTAACCACTACCCTTTGTTGTCTTCCACTCAACCAGTTCCTGACCCAGCCTGTCACTTTGGGGCCCATCCTGAGGGCACTCAGTTTATTTATTAGATATCTGTGTAGAACACTGTCAAAGGCTTTGCTAAAATCTAAGTATACCACATCTAGCGCACTCCACCTATTCAGTTTTCTGGTCACTCAATCAAAGAAATTGATTTGATTTGCCTGACAAGACCGACCTCTAGTGAATCCATGTTACCTTGAGTCCTGTAATCAACTGGATCCCAGAAACTTAATTATTCTCTGTTTTAAAAGCGTTTCCATTAATTTGCTTACCATAAAAGTCAGACTTATGGGCCTGTAGTTCCCTACTTCTTTCTTATTTCCACTTTTGTGGAGAGGGACCACATCTGCTCTTCTCCAGTCCTCCGTTACCACTCCTAACTCTAGAGAAGCATTGAAAAGGTCTTCCCTAAGTTCCTTCAATAACCTCGGATGTACATAATCCAGCCCCATCATTTTGTCCACCTTTAATTTAGCTAGCTCCTCATGAACACAACCCTCTGAAAATTGATCGGGTCTACCACTCCTCCAACCCTATTTGCTTTTGTCTACTGCATTCCCGCTCCCGACACATCAGCTGTGAACACAGAACAGAAATATTTGTTAAGCAATTCAGCCTTTTCTTTATCAGCTTCTACATATTTCTCCCCTTCACCTTTGAGTTTCACAATGCCACTTTTGCATTTCATCCAATCACTGATATAGTTAAAAAATGGTCTTGTCTCCCTGTTTTTCTTCCATTTGCTTTCCTGACTACTTGACCAGCCTCTTAACTTTTCCAGATATTTTTGCTGCCTTCCTCTTTCTGTGATCTTTTGTAAGGGTACAGTTATGTGCATAAGTGTACGTATACAGTATATTTATGCATGCAAAAAAAAAAAAGATGATGTCAGATGACTTGGAAAGAAAGTAAAAAACCTTTTCATGAATCTCCTGAGTTGATTGAGCATCACAGAATGCTATGATGGCCAGGTCCTTCAAGATGGGCATCTCCACAGAACAGTCTCTCCCATCTAACAGAGCCACTAAAGGTCGGGGCCGCATTGGACCATTCATCACTTGGGGGATTAAACCTAGGAAAAAAAGCAAAATGCACAGTTCATTCATAGTTTCACATACCCTAGCATATAGTCAAATGTAATGTTATCCTATGTATTTCTCCCCACCATCCTATTGTTCCATGTAAGTAAAGTTATGTCAATAAGAGTTTGTTAACTGGACCCTATTTTAAATATTATACTGTTAAACGCTTAGAATTTATGACCCCACCACAATCACACACCCCAGCCAACAGAATCGGAGCGTGGAGGAAACCACGTAAAGATGTAACAAGGACCCCCAGTCCCTCCCACCCCACCCACCCTCTTAAACAAAGCAAAGCAAATGTCCCTCACACTCATACACAAAAGTCTAGTCACTCACCATCCACCCCTCACCCCCCCTCAAACTTCCAGCACAAGGCGGTAACTAAAGGGCAAAGGTCAGACACTGCTCTAGGAAGCAGCAAACATTACTGCCCAACCAGTGATAGACACGAAAACTCACACTCGCCCTCCCGTCAAGGTTCCACACACCTATCAACCAAACCAGCCATCCCAGCCCAAAACGAACTCAGATGCGGAACCCCACTCACACTAAGAGCCAGAACTCCCTACGAGTAATGCAGTCCCAGTCAAACAACCCAAACAAACAACCCCCAACCGCAAACAAAACCCCCCCAAACATATCACAGACACCCCTAACAGAGTCTTCAAGAGACAAACAGTGTAAGGAGGGCATACAAAGTCATCATAAAGTCCCAGGCCTCCTGAGAGCAGGCCCTCTCGGCCTAGCAGCGAAAGATGTCCATGCCCACCGAAGCACATCACTACCCCCCCAGACACCGGGGTAGAGGGGAAATTCAACTGGGGGGCCGAAGGCCAAAACACAGTCAGATCCAAACTGAGATCTCCCCCAATAAACCAGCTTTCAATAATCCACGGAGAGGGGACTGTCACAAGAGGAAAACAGCAACAATGACACCTTGATCCTCAAAGGGCCGAGGAAGGGCCATATTCCCCGGAAGGGCCTCTAGGTATGCCCGCGCCTCTCCTGCCAGCTCAGCTCTGCCAGTCGGGTCCAACCCCGGCACAAGAGGGGGGGAAGAATCCCTACAAGGGGGCCAAAGGTCAAAACTCGAGCCATAGCCAACAAGAAGGCCCCCCCCTCAAGAAAGGGCCTGTAACCGTCCATGATGGAGGGACAACATTAAGAAGGAAAGTGCAACAAGGAAGGCAAAATCCTCAGGAAGCCGAGGAAGTGCCAGCCTCCCCCGGAAGGGCATCCAAGTATGCCTGCGCGTCCTCCGCCGAGGTGTAGCTCTTCCACCCGGTAGCTGTCCAGATTCTCAATAGTGCAGGATAGTTGAGCTGGAAGCGCTGTTTGCGCACGAATAAGGCAGAGCAAACCCTGGAAAACCGACACTGCCGCTCCTGTAAGGCAGAGGAATAGTCCTGGAACAAGCGGACCGGAGCCCCTTCGTATGTGAGCGTGTTGCGATTCTTCCGATAGGTGCACATCAATTCCACTTTATGCGCTGAATTAAGGACTTTGAAGATAGTGACCCTCGCACGGGTATGGTCCTCAGCTCGCCTGCCAAGGCAGTGAGCGTGCTCCAACCGTAAGGGCCCCATCCCAGCAGGGAGCGGCAGTGCTGCCTGAAGCCAGGACTCCAGAGCGGGGAGCAATTGAGAGTCAAAAACTGCTTCAGGCAGCCCAATCAGACGCAAATTGTCGCGTCTCGAGCGGTTTTCCAGGTCTTCAATTTTATCCTCTTGGCGCCAAAGCTGAGCTTTGAGGGAGGTAAGGTCCGCAGTAGAAACAGAGTGGGCCTCTTCCACGTGGGTGACTCGGGTCACCAGCTCCCCAATGCAGCGGGTGGTGTCCGTGAGAAGAGATTCCAAGGAGGAGAGCTGGGTGGAAAGCTGATCAAAGCGAGCATCCAGAGCCCGCACCACCGAGGCAGACAACGCCTCTATGTGAGCCGCCGATAAGGGGAACGCGGAACCCACTTTGGCTGCCGCCCCCATCTTGGTATCAGCCTGCGAGGCTCGCACCTCCCGATCCTTTGAAGCGCGGCTCCCCTTCCCACTCATAACCGGGCTACTAGATTGGAGATAGCGTTCCATACGGTCCTGCGGTATATAAACTGTTATTATTAATAATAATAGCTTTATTTATATCCCATTATACCTTTTCAGTTCAAGACGGTGTACAACAAGAGGTGCTGTAAGGATAGCAAGGTAACATCAATTAGAATTGGGGAGGGGTAGAAAGACAGAAGTGTGATGAGGTGGCATAGGGTAGGAGGAAGAGGTGTGTAAGATGAGGTAAGTGTCACACAGATTTGGAGGATCAGGTAAATTTGTCAGAAAGGTGGGTTTTTAGTGATTTTCTGAAAGAGTGGTAAGATCCTGCTCCTTTATGCGCTCCTTCATGCAGCTTCTTCTGACCCTGACTGCTTCTATTCACTCTCTCTTTCTTTTTCCTCTCAAAACTTGTTCAAACCCGCCTTTCTTTCTTAGAACCATATTCCTTTTATGCTTTCTTCTACCTTCATTTCCCCTTATTTATAACTTAAATAATTCAAATACAATGTCCACTATTCCCACTATCTGGGGTCATCGACATTACAAACATACTTTTCATTCAGCACCTATCACCATCCGTCCCAGACAATACATCACCATACCATTACACTCACCTAATTCCTTTAATCTCAAACAACACGATTCTTCTTCTAAACTTAACTCAGGCCTGATCAACGTACGCTCAATAAAAAATAAATACCATCTAATTCATGATACCATTATACAACACAATCTTCAAATACTATGTCTCACTGAAATCTGGCTAACTACTGGAGAAGAAGCTTACATAACTCAAGCCTGCCCCCCTAACTACAAAGCTATTTTCCAACCCCGTCAAAATAAAAAAGGAGGTGGTCTAGCCGTTATCTACCATTCTTCAATTATCCTCCAATCTAAGACTACCAATCTATCTTCCAATACACTATTAGAAACTCTTCATTTCTCTATTACACGCTCTCCTACTCTCAATTTTCTTCTGATCTATCTACCCCCTCCAATATCAAAACTCTCACTTGCTTCCTTGATCACTGCAATATCTGATTTCAATATCGCCTATCCTGAATCTATAATCCTCGGAGATTTCAATATTCATTTTAACTTTCCAAATCACCATAATACTTCCGAACTATTAACTCTGTTCTCCGACTTATCACTTTCCCCACTCATCCATACACCTACACATTCTGCTGGAAATACTCTCGATATGATCCTTAGTCCTAATTCAATCAATCATCTATTCCAAAATTTCCACTTTCTCTCAGTACCATGGTCAGATCATACTCTTATCACTTGGCAACTTGAATTTCCTCGACACCAACATCTTGATCAACAAACAACTAATAACTTTATTACCAGCGATTTCAATAAAATAACACTTTCCGATATTCAGTCTTCTTTTGACTTAAATCTTAAAGATTTTTCTTCCCTTCCAATCACTGAACAATTCCCACTCTGGGAAACTTCTACCACATTCCTACTAGATTCCTTGACTCCAAAATCTGATAAGAAGCCCACCTCTAATCAATGTTCTAAAAAACAAAAAAAAAACAAAAAAACAACAACATCACCCCTGGTACAATGAAAAATTAGCCCTTCTCCGACGCCAACTTCGGTCAGCCGAAAATAAATGGCGTAAGACACGCCTTAACAACTACCTAATACTATTTAAAGAACAATCTTACCAGTATAAAAAAACTATTCTACAAACAAAAAAAGACTACTATTCCAAACTCATTTCAACTACCCGTAATATGTCTACCCTCTTCAGTTTAGCACAGTACCTTTCAAAATATTCCAAAAAAAAACAAAACCCCCCTATCTCTTCTTTACCATCAGCAATAGAACTTTCACAATTCTTTGACACAAAAATCAAAGATATAAGATCACTATTAGGTCCCTCATTATCTATTTCTTCCTCTCAAATTTTGGATAACTCAATACAGCTACCTTTTAGCTCCTTTGCTAAATTCAAAATGCCCTCTTTATCTCATCTATTTCTTATATTACAATCTCTTAATCCCTCTAATAATTCTATGGAAAGTATTCCTCCTTTTCTACTCAAAAAATTCTATTCTTTTTTCGGGCCATTTCTGTGGGAAATGATTTCCAAATCCTTCTCCGATTCCTCCGTTCCATCCGCTTGGAAAACAGCTCTTGTCTTCCCAAAGCTTAAACAATACAATACAGATCCTACCCTACCTAAAAACTATCGCCCTATAGCCAACCTACCTCTAATCTCTAAACTTACTGAAAAAATTATTCACTCTCAATTAACAGAATTTTTCGACAAAACTCACGCTCTTCATCCTTGTCAAACTGGATTTCGCTCTTCATACTCCACGGAACTATCTTTACTAGGTCTTATTTCAACTATACACTACTATCATGAACATCAGAAATCTGTTATTTTAATTTCTCTAGACTTATCTTCAGCCTTTGATACGATTGACCCTCCTCTTCTTCTGTCCAGATTAAAAGACTGTGGTATCACAGGCAGTGCCCTTTCCTGGTTTTCATCCTATTTTCATGAACGCCTCTCCAAAGTCCAAGTAAAAAACAAAACCGCTCCAACCATACCACAAACATTTGGAATTCCACAAGGTTCTATTTTATCTCCCTTACTTTTCAACATATTTCTATCTCCTTTTCTTACTTTGGCACAGTCTATAGGATTTACAATATATGCCTACGCCGATGATATACAGCTTCTTCACCCTATCAATACCTCCAACATCTCAGACATAAATCAAATAAATAATAAATTAAATACTATAAGTGACTGGCTATATTCAAACAAACTCTCACTTAATGTCGAAAAATCTTGCGGGCTTCTTCTACCAATAAAAAGATCTGAATCACTTTTAGGAACAATATCAATCAAATCTCGACCTCTCCAAATGGAAAACAAAATAAAACTCCTTGGCGTTATACTTGATAGTGAACTTACCTTCCATGACCACATAAGTTCGGTTGTAAAAACTTGTTTTTTTAAACTCCGTACCATTAGATCATTATGCCCTTTACTAGACACTGACTCAATTAACATACTGATACATTCTCTAGTCATTTCCCACCTAGACTACTGCAATTCTCTTCTAAATGGACTTCCTCAAAAAGAGCTCCGACGTCTTCAATTAATACAAAACTCTGCTATAAAACTAATATACAAAAAAGGAAAATTTGAACATGTTACTCCTCTACTCAAAGAGGCCCACTGGCTCCCTATCACTCACCGCATAACCTACAAAATCATTCTACTCTCATTTAAAACTAAACATTCCCATCAACCACTATTCCTCGATAAATTACTGATTCCACAATGTTCCCCTCGCACACTTAGATCTACTGACCAAAAACTCCTTTTCATTCCTTCTCTCAAAGATTTCTACTACACCCGAAAAACTAATTTTGCAGTAACCGCTCCTACACTATGGAACTCTCTTCCACAATACCTTCGGGACGAACAAAATCTAATTAATTTCAAGACTGGCTTAAAGACCTTCTTATTCCAAGACGCTTATGACCGTCCCTAGATCCCTTTCTCTCTTTTTTACTTCCTTTTTTTAATGCGAGTAAGTAATCGCTCCAACAATGCTACCATACCCCACTTGTTCAACCCTTCCCCCACCCTTTCCTATCTTAACTAATATATGTAACTTCTCCCTTCCTTCCCCTCCTATCCTCACTTTCCAGTTAGTCTAGTTAATGTCATTTTCGTTCACTTCATTGTATTTAATCATTATTTACTTTTACTATATTTTGTAAACCGGCCAGATATTCATTTGATGGTCGGGATATTAAAAAATTAATAAACTAATAATAAACTAAACTAATAATAATAAAACATAACTGCCATCTCCGGATCAGACCTTGGGTCCATCAAGTCCGGTGATCCGCTCACGCGGAGACCCAGCCAGGTGTAACCTGGTGGAAACTTAGTCACCCGTATCCCTCTACGCGCCTTTCAAGGAGATGTGCATCTAGCTTGCCCTTAAATCCTAGAACAGTGGGTTCCGCAGCAATCTCCACCAGGAGAGTGTTCCAGGTGTCCACCACTTGCTGTGTGAAGCAGAACTTCCTGGCATTTGTCCTGGGCTTGTCCCCCCTCAGCTTCAGTCCATGACCTCTTGTCCTAGTCACATTTGACATCGTAAATAACTTTTTGTCCTGCTCTATCTTGTCGATTCCTTTTATTATTTTAAAAGTTTCAATCAGATCCCCTCGCAGTCTCCTCTTCTCAAGGGAGAACAGTCCCAGTTTTCTAAGTCAGTCTTTGTAGTTCAAGTTCTCCATACCTTTTACCAGCTTCGTTGCTTGCCTCTGCACCCTCTCGAGCAGTTTTATATCCTTTTTTAGATAGGGAGACCAGTGTTGGACACAATATGTTAGAGAGTTCAGGCTTAGGTCACTTAAGGTGTTGTTCCAGACCCCTGCTTGAAAGGAGAGTTGAGGAATCTTTTTAATTTGCATCCTTTGGGAGAAGGGAAAGCGAACAGCAGTGTTCTGCATGAGAAGCGGAGTTTGTCCTGCAGGGTGAGGTGTTTCAGGAGGTAGGTGGGTGCAGTGCCAAAAAGAGTCTTGAAGCAGAGGCAGCCAAATTTGAAAATTATTCTTGCCTCTATAGGTAGCCAGTGGAGTTTTTTTGTAGTATGGGGTGATGTGGTCAGATTTTTTCAAGCCAAAGATAAGTTGGATGGCTGTGTTCTGGATAGTCCAGTGTGCTTAGGACCAAAGATTGGACCAAAAGCCTGAATGAAGTGAAGTTGAATAATGGTTTTAGTGTGCGTAGTTTCCATAGTATGTGGAAGCATTTTTTGATTAGGATGTTGGTATGTGCTTCGAGTGTCAGATGCTGGTCAAGGGTTACGCCTAGGATTTTGATAGTTGGTTTGATTGGGAAGTTTCTACCATTTAGGTCGATAGTAGATGCAGTTGGTTTGTTTGTCGGGGAAGCCTTAAATATTTTGGTCTTTTCCGGGTTTAATTTTAGTTTGGAGTTTGTTGACCATTGTTCTACTTGGTTGATGATAGATGCGACAAAGTAACTGGTTTCGGTTGACAGTGCATAGATGGGGACAATGATTGTGATGTCATCTGCGTAGATGTGAGATTGGAGGTTCATTTTGGATAGTTCCTGTCCTAAGGAGGCCATGTACAGATTAAAAAGGGTGGGGGATAAGAGGGAGCCTTGAGGGACACTACAGAGGTTGGTCCAAGCCTGGGAGTAGGTTTGCTCGCTGATGACTTGGTAGGTTCGGTTTTTTAGGAAGCCTTTAAACCAGTTAAGTATGTGGCCCGAGATACCTATGGTGTCTAGACAGCTGAGTAGGTTGTCATGGTCAACCAGGTTGAAGGCGCTGCTAAGGTCGAATTGGAGTATCAGTGTGTGTTTCCCAGAGCTGAGTAGTTGTGCGATGTGATCTATGATGGAGACTAAGGCTATTTCGGTGCTGTGGAATGAGCAGAATCCTGACTGGTACTCATGAAGTATAGAGAATTTATCTAGGTAGATGTTTAAATACTTGAAAGGCATTAATATAGAACCAAATCTTTTCCAGAGAAGATAAAAATGGTAAAACTAGAGAGTATAAATTTGAGGTTACAGGGAGGAAGACTTAGGAGCAATGTTAAGAAATTCTTCTTCATGGAGAGAGTGGTAGATGCCTGGAATGTCCTCCCAAGGGAAGTGGTGGAGAGGAAAATGGTGATGGAATTAAAAAAAGCATAGAGGATCGCTAATTAGAAAACGAAGGATGTAAATTAAATAATTAAAGCCGGTATTGCACAGACTTGCATGGTCTGTGTCCCATATATGGTAATTTGGTATAGGATGGGCTGGGGTGGCCATCAATGGGAACTCCACTAACTTGGAACATGAGGATGTTACTGGCCAGACTGTATGGTAGATATCCTGTAAACAACAGGATGGTTGGATAGGCTGGAGTGAGCTTAGACAGTAACTTCAGCATTTGAAATCTAGGACAATACCAGACTTTACAGTCTACGGCCCAGAAATATCAAAGAAGAGACAAGTTAATTTAATCTTGTATTTTTTAATGGGTATAACTTATGGGTAGACTGGATGGACGGTTCAAGTCTTTATCTACAGTCATTTACTATGTTACTATGGTTGATTGCCAATAGGTAATTTAAGCAAGGTGAAGGGGTGGGACTTGCTATACCGCTTTTTCCGTGTGGTTACAATCAAAGTGGGGAATATGTGGTACAGTGGTTAGAGCTACAACCCCAGCACCCTGCTCCTTGTAACCCTGGGCAAGTCACTTAATCCCCTAGTGCCCTAGGTACATTAGATAGAGCCCACTGGGACAGATAGGGAAAAATGCTTGAGTACCTGAATAATTTGTAATACGCATAGAATTGTAAGATTCGCGGAATATAAATAAATAAAAAGTGGTTTACATTCGTATCGTAGACAATGAAGTGTTAAGTGACTTGCCCAGGGTCATAAGGAGCTGCAGTGGGAATCAAGCTCACAACCTCAGGATGCTGTGGCAGCTGCTCTAACCACGAGGCCACTTCCCCACTCCCAGAGGCCTATGTTGCTAACTTCCCCCCTTAGTGTGAAGAGTTTCTGTCTGTGGTAACCAGAGCTGAGATTGTGATGTCATAATGCCTCATTCCACCAATAAGAGTCAACCTCATCAATAATGCCACAATAGCTTGATTATAAAGAGTAAAGGACTTGATAAACTGCTTTTTTTGTATCAAAGCAGTTTGCATATTTTAGACAGGTCCTTATTTTGTACATGGGGCAATCAAGTGTTAAGTGACTTGCCCAGGGTTACAAGGAGCTGCAGTGGAAATCAAGCTTACCACCTCAGGGTGCTGAGCCAGCTGATCTAACCACTAGGCCACTCCTCTGGCCCACTTAAATTGTTCTGAATATCATCCCAATAAAGCCTGCACTAACAGAAAATTGAAAACAGGTGTGGGGACCAGTGAAGGAACACCCTAAAGCAGTGGTCTCAAACTCAAACCCTTTGGAGGGCCGCATTTTGGATTTGTAGGTACTTGGAGAGCCTCAGAAAAAATAGTTAATGTCTTATTAAAGAAATGACAGTTTTGCATGAGGTAAAACTCTCTATAGTTTATAAAGCTTTCCTTTTGGCTAAGTCTTAATAATAGAAACATAGAAACATAGAAATAGACGGCAGATAAGGGCCAAGGCCCATCCAGTCTGTCCACCCTAATGACCCTCCCCTACCTTTCTCTGTGAAGAGATCCCACGTGACGATCCCATTTTGTCTTAAAATCAGGCACGCTGCTGGCCTCTATCACCTGAAGTGGAAGACTATTCCAGCGATCAACCACTCTCTCGGTGAAAAAGTACTTCCCGCCCCTGATTTTCCACGGATGCCCTCTTGTAGCCGTGGGACCTTTGAAAAAGAAGATATCTTCTTCCACCTCAATATGGCCCGTTAGATATATGAACGTCTCAATCATGTCTGCCCTCTCTCTGCGTTCCTCGAGTGAATATAGCCGTAATTTATCCAGCCGTTCCTCGTACGGGAGGTTCTTGAGTCCCGAGACCATCCGGGTGGCCATTCGTTAGACCGACTCCAGTCTCAGCACATCTTTGCGGTAATGAGGCCTCCAGAATTGTACACAGTATTCCAGGTGGGGTCTCACCATGGATCTATACAATGGCATAATGACTTCAGGCTTACGGCTGACGAAACTCCTACATATACACCCTATGATTTGTCTAGCCTTAGATGAAGCCTGCTCCACTTGATTGGCAGTCTTCATGTCTTCACTGATGATCACCCCTAAGTCCCGTTCTGCTACAGTCCTTGCTAGGATCTCGCCATTAAGGCTGTAAGTCCTGCATGGATTTTGGCTGCCAAGGTGCATGACTTTGCATTTTTTGGCATTGAAACCTAGTTGTCAAATCCTAGACCAGCGCTCCAGTAGGAGTAGGTCGTGCGGCATATTGTCGGGCATTGAGTTTTTGGCCATTGCGCTCCTGTCTACTACATTGCATAGTTTGGCGTCATCGGCGAATAACGTTATTTTACCTCAAAGCCCCTCAGCCAAGTCTCTTATAAAGATGTTGAACAGGATCGGGCCCAAGACCGAGCCCTGCAGCACTCCACTAATCACCTCAAACGTTTTGGAGGGGGTGCCGTTCACCACTACCCTCTGAAGCCTACCTCCAAGCCAGTCCCCAACCCATTTTGTCAATGTGTCACCCAATCCTATAGAGCTCATTTTGCTCAACAACCTGCGGTGTGGTACGCTATCGAAAGCTTTGCTGAAGTCCAAGTATACGATATCCAGGGGCTCCCCAACATCCAGCTTCCCCGTCACCCAGTCAAAGAAGCTGATCAGGTTGGATTGGCAGGATCTCCCCTTAGTAAATCCATGTTGACGGGGATCCTGTAGATTCTCCTTGTTTAGGATCGTATCCAATTGACGTTTGATTAGATTTCAATTAGTTTGCTCACTATTGATGTGAGACTCACCGGTCTATAGTTCGCAGCCTTCATCCTGCAACCTTTTTTGTGGAGTGGAATGACGTTAGCCGTTTTCCAGTCCAACGGGACTATACCCGTACTAAGGGAGAGATTGAAGAGCGCAGATAGTGGTTCTGCCAAGACGTCACTTAACTCCCTGAGCACCCTGGGGTGTAGGTTGTCTGGCCCCATCGCTTTGTTAACCTTGAGTTTAGACAGCTCACAGTAGACACTGCTTGGCGTAAACTCAAATTTACTAAACGGGTCTACTGAGCCTCCCTTGTCTGTAGCTGAGGGCCAGATCCCGGCACCTCGCGGGTGAAGACCGAGCAGAAGTATTTGTTTAACAGTTTAGCCTTTTCCGAGTCTGCTTCTTCATAGTTCCCGTCTGGTTTCTTAAGGCGTACTATCCCGCCTGTGTTTCTGTTTCTGTCACTTATATACCTGAAGAAGGATTTATCGCCCTTCTTGATGTTCTTCGCTAAAGTCTCCTCATTTCGGAATTTGGCCTCTCTAACTGCTGTTTTGATGGCTTTTGTAATTTATAGCTAAAGAGAAATATGATCAAGAAACTGTTTTATTTTACTTTTGTGATTATGATAAACATACCGAGGGCCTCATAATAGTACCTGGTGGGCTGCATGTGGCCCCCTGGCCGCACGTATGAGGCCACTGCCCTAAAGAATAGAGATTAAGGTTGGGATTACCAAATCTAAAATTGTACTTTATGCAGATGATATATTTTTAACTGTTTTTGTCTAATCCTTCTCTGTCTTTTCTCAACATGGACTTTATTTTTTTACTAGTATGTATATTATTCTGTTTTGAACCGTGTATATTTTTATGTCGTCCACATAAACAGCAAAAAAGATGCCGATATCCCACGAAGAAAGCCAGGAGACAGAATAGAGTAGGAATCAAAACAGGCATGAGAAGGGAACAAAATTCAATCAGTTCTACAGGATAGAAGTTCAATAAATACAGTTTAGGAAAAAGGCTTGGATCAATAGCTCAAAGTCTTTGAGTAATTGTATTTGTATTTGATATTTCCAGAGATTTGTTTCAAGCTGTTGCTCTTATTTTCATGAGTTTCATTTTCTCTCTCATGCATTTCAGACTGTATCTATTCATTCAATTTTCTACACCGTTTTCCCAAGGGAGCTCAGAACGATTGAACCCACAACCTTGGGTTGCTGAGGCTGTAGCTTTAACCACTGCGCCACACTCTCCCTTTAGCATGTGAAACTATCTGAGATGCTCGTTATTAGCTATAATTATCCAGATATTTAAACAGGTCTGAGGATATACAGTATAGTATAAAAATCTATCTTGTAACCATATTCTCCTTCCTAAGTCAGATCAACATTGTACTAGTATAATTTTAGTACTGTATGTGAACCGCCTAGAACTACATGGTAGGGCGGTATATAAAAAATAAAATTATTATTTTCTCCATCCCGGTAAAACTTTTGCTGCTTCCTAGCTCATGAATTGCAAATTTCAGTAAGCTCTAATGCACAGTAACCAGCTCAGTCTCATTCACTAGAGGAGTTTTTAAAGTCCCTGTCATTTAGAAGTAATCCTCACTGCAAATCTAGAGGAGTCTCTGTCTCCCTAGAGCTTAGCAGTGTTCTTCCTTGAAACACTTCCTCTGACATTTACTAAAGGAGGGGTTTTTTGTCCCTGTTACTCCCAGTGTTCACTACAGCACTAGAAGAGTCTCTGTGGTCTCTATCCCCTGGCAGAGTTCTTCACTGCAGCACTAGAAGAGTCTCTGTGGTCTCTATCCCCTGGCAGAGTTCTTCACTGCAGCACTAGAAGAGTCTCTGTGGTCTCTATCCCCTGGCAGAGTTCTTCACTGCAGCACTAGAAGAGTCTCTGTGGTCTCTATCCCCTGGCAGAGTTCTTCACTGCAGCACTAGAAGAGTCTCTGTGGTCTCTATCCCCTGGCAGAGTTCTTCACTGCAGCACTAGAAGAGTCTCTGTGGTCTCTATCCCCTGGCAGAGTTCTTCACTGCAGCACTAGAAGAGTCTCTGTGGTCTCTATCCCCTGGCAGAGTTCTTCACTGCAGCACTAGAAGAGTCTCTGTGGTCTCTATCCCCTGGCAGAGTTCTTCACTGCAGCACTAGAAGAGTCTCTGTGGTCTCTATCCCCTGGCAGAGTTCTTCACTGCAGCACTAGAAGAGTCTCTGTGGTCTCTATCCCCTGGCAGAGTTCTTCACTGCAGCACTAGAAGAGTCTCTGTGGTCTCTATCCCCTGGCAGAGTTCTTCACTGCAGCACTAGAAGAGTCTCTGTGGTCTCTATCCCCTGGCAGAGTTCTTCACTGCAGCACTAGAAGAGTCTCTGTGGTCTCTATCCCCTGGCAGAGTTCTTCACTGCAGCACTAGAAGAGTCTCTGTGGTCTCTATCCCCTGGCAGAGTTCTTCACTGCAGCACTAGAAGAGTCTCTGTGGTCTCTATCCCCTGGCAGAGTTCTTCACTGCAGCACTAGAAGAGTCTCTGTGGTCTCTGTCCCCTGGCAGAGTTCTTCACTGCAGCACTAGAAGAGTCTCTGTGGTCTCTGTCCCCTGGCAGAGTTCTTCACTGCAGCACTAGAAGAGTCTCTGTGGTCTCTGTCCCCTGGCAGAGTTCTTCACTGCAGCACTAGAAGAGTCTCTGTGGTCTCTGTCCCCTGGCAGAGTTCTTCACTGCAGCACTAGAAGAGTCTCTGTGGTCTCTGTCCCCTGGCAGAGTTCTTCACTGCAGCACTAGAAGAGTCTCTGTGGTCTCTGTCCCCTGGCAGAGTTCTTCACTGCAGCACTAGAAGAGTCTCTGTGGTCTCTGTCCCCTGGCAGAGTTCTTCACTGCAGCACTAGAAGAGTCTCTGTGGTCTCTATCCCCTGGCAGAGTTCTTCACTGCAGCACTAGAAGAGTCTCTGTGGTCTCTATCCCCTGGCAGAGTTCTTCACTGCAGCACTAGAAGAGTCTCTGTGGTCTCTATCCCCTGGCAGAGTTCTTCACTGCAGCACTAGAAGAGTCTCTGTGGTCTCTATCCCCTGGCAGAGTTCTTCACTGCAGCACTAGAAGAGTCTCTGTGGTCTCTATCCCCTGGCAGAGTTCTTCACTGCAGCACTAGAAGAGTCTCTGTGGTCTCTATCCCCTGGCAGAGTTCTTCACTGCAGCACTAGAAGAGTCTCTGTGGTCTCTATCCCCTGGCAGAGTTCTTCACTGCAGCACTAGAAGAGTCTCTGTGGTCTCTATCCCCTGGCAGAGTTCTTCACTGCAGCACTAGAAGAGTCTCTGTGGTCTCTATCCCCTTCTTCACTGCAGCACTAGAGAATCCCCCATTAGTGTTGCAGTTTGTAAGAACTCTCAACTAGAGAATGACACTTGGACAATTTTGTCCCCATCCCTGCTGGAATTCAATTTCCCTGTCCCGTCCCCACGAGTTTTGTTGCTGTCCCTATCCCTGACCCATTCATGTAAGCTCTGCCTTAACCGCACAAGCCTCGAACACTTATGATTTTAAAATGTTTGAGGCTTGTGCAGATGAGGGCAGAGCTTGCAGGGATGGGGCAGGGACAGGAAAAGAACTCATGGGGACAGGATGGAAAAATGAACTCCTGCGGGAATGGGGAAAAATTTGTTCCCGTGTCATTCTCTACTCTCAACCTAATTTAATGAGTCTTTCCATCTACAGTCTGGGTCCCAAAATTGGCAGGGAGAGATAAAGTATTCCAGTGTTTAATCATGAAGTGGAACCTATGCAGAATGACAGATACCACCCTGGCTATCTTTAGAAGCAGATTGGATGGGCCATGCAGGTCTTTATTGCATTTATCTGAGCTCTTAGCAAGGGAGATTGCTGCTTGGAGTTGTGGTACATGGCATTGCTGCGCTGTGTCCCCCCCCCTTGGGCACCTCCCCTTGCATACCTCTTGAAATGTTCGCTGGTATGAGCAACAATTTCCATTCACTGCTTGTGCCAGCTGCCACTTCTTTCCGACATCATGACTTGGTCCTGTGACCAGGACATGATGGCAGAAAGGAGTCGATGCCCATGTGAGAAGCAAGTGGAAGATGTTGCTTGCACCAGTGAACATTTAAAGAGGTGCACAAGAGGCAGAGAGGAGGAGGAGAGGTGCTGGCACCCACCCTGAACATAGCACCCAGGGCAGTCCGCTCCCATGCCCCTCCCCCTCACTATGCCACTGACTTTCATTCCAGGGTTGAGTCGAAGCATAGTTCTAACCACAATATTAACATGTAATACAGACACATCACAGTGTCCTCCAGTAACCCACTAACTATTAAGGTACTTACTTATTTCTGAAGATGTTGTACTGGAGACAATGACTGGTGGTCCGGTACGTCTGGTAATTTTCTGGTGTGGGGAATGCAAGCTCAAGGATGATGAAGGCTCCAAATGAAATTCCTGCTTGCGAAGCACTTGTGGGCTGTGTGTTGGAGAGACTGGTGGGTTGCGTTCCCGTTTCATCAGTTCTATCGGTACAGTATAGCTGGTGGGATATGCTGTCTTAAAGTTGGTCGGAATCCCAGCCTGAGTGGTGTAAATGGATGCTGGCCGAGCCAGTATGGAGCATTGTGCAGACCCATTATATCCAGAGCTGGGCAACATATGATTACCTTGATGTGCTACCCCAGAAGCAGAGTAGGTCGCCATTTCCAGGAGATGTTGGGATGGGGCACTGGATGGACGACAGTTCTGCTCTCCCACCCTGGATGACAAAGGCTGCAGAATTACAGTAGGTTGTTGCATGCTTATTGCATCTGCCATGGGAGTGGTGAGAGACTGGATTCCATATGCATTGTGCTGGAATTCACCTTGGTGGCTGAAACTGTTCGATCTGGCCCTGGGACGTGGTGCACTGTTGGACTTATGAGCTTGTTGTTTCAGCTGTAGTTCCGCTCTGTAGCTCAGAACAATACGAGATAATGCTCGTGCCTGTCCTAGATTGGCAGCCACAGACTTAATATCATTCTCTTCCATTACAGCCAGGAGGCTTGGAGAATCAAATCCTTGCTGCAGCAAAGCATTGATTGTGCTTTCTGACAATCCTTCAGAATGAAGGAAGGAGAGAAATTCTGGATCCAACTTCTTTTTAATACTGGCTCCAAGAAGAGCAATGGGTGCCTGAGACTGGGAAACTGGAAAGTTGCTGTGGGGGGTTAGAGCACCCTCATAACCATATGCTGTCTTTGAATTCATGTTCTCTTGAATGGGGTAAGCACCTCCTTCTATGACAACATTCATTGATGGATCTATCTGAAGGCTAGTTGGTGCTGCCTGTTTACCTGCAGTGGTCTCTACATTATACACCTGTCTATTCACAAAAGGAAGTGCTTCTGCTCCATAGTGAGGATTTGTAGAATTAGTGGCAACATATTGGGCTGGAGGAAGATGTCGGCTTCGCATCCTTTGCCTTTCAAAGTTCACCTTACCCATAGATTCTCTGTACATGTGGGCAGCTTCATGAGGGACAGATGGGGATCCATGTGACTGATCCCATGCTGCTTTGCCCGTAGGAATTCCATAATGTTGTCCGGGTCTGTGAAGTATTTGTTCTCTGTAATAACTGGGATCTTCTGGTGCTCCTTTTCCTACGGTGGGATAAGTATAGTAATCCTGAGATGGTAGTGAGTGAAGCCCATACATTGCAGTCTGTCTAGGGTAGTGATAATTAGGAACTGAGCACTACCTCACAAAGACCCTGCAAAAGAGCAAAGTCCTCGGTTAAGGTCAACACCTTCTAGTAAGATGAGGGAGAATTAGTCTTTCAGCACTTCATAGAGAGCCACTGTTGGTCTTCCAGTTGCCCTCATTCAGCCTGCAGCATCCTAGCTCTGTCAGCAGCTGATGTTTCTGTGCCTTATTGCAGTTGGCATTGAAGATAAAAGACAGGTATAAAGAGGAAGAACAAGTCCTGTAAAATCTTCTGTTACATGCATTAAAAAAAAAGCAAACAAACAAAACAGAAGCAGCTGTGCCTGAAGTCTTCTGGGACAGTACACAAGGTTTTCTATTACAAAGTATTTCCTGAATTATTAATCCTGTGAAACTTCAGCAGATTGCACACAGCAGCCATTGTAGCTCCGTTTCTGTCTTTGGCAACAAGTGCACAGAGCTTTTTCTGCATAATCCTAGCACAGACACGAGTCACTGATACCTTCTGTGCCTGCTCCGACGTTTTGCTGTCATGGATATAGGTTTTAAATGCACAGTACATGGGGATTAGCACTGCAGGCAGCTACAATCTCTAGAGCCTGGCTAGCACGTGACCACACCTCTGCCAGTATTCAAGCTCTGATCCTTGTTCATCTCTCTTAAGAACATAAGAAACGCCTTCACCGGATCAGACCTTAGGTCCATCTAGTCCGGCGACCCGCACACGCCGAGGCCAATCTAGGTGGAGACCTTGATTACCCGTATCCCTCAATGTGATTTGCAAGAAGGTGTGCATCCAACTTGCGCTTGAATCCCAGAATGGTAGTCTCCTCCAGGAGAGCATTCCAAGTGTCTCTTTTTGTCTCTTTTTCTTTTTATGCTTAAGCATTTACAAGATATAACCATGAGAAAACATGTACAGCATAGCTTAAAAAAAAGAAGCTAGTCCTTAAACCCAACATTTAAATAAATGAGAGAAAAAAAAAAGAAAGGCAATGAAGTAAAAAAAAAGCAGTCAGCAGTGGAGTGATTGCAAGAGCAAAACCAAAATCAAAAATCTGACATGCCATTAGCAATCCTCTCTCCATGGATCAACAATGGAGTTCTTTAGACGTCCAAAAGGCAGCCAGATGCGCTGGATCCCAAAATATACACTTATTAGAATGATAAAGAATGATACTCTTGCAAGAACTGAAGTGCATCAGAACGATGCCATAAAAACTGTCACCTCATTTTTTGGTGTTTCTCAGATACATTATTTTAATTCCCAAGAAGACTTTTTCCTTATTCTAAAAATACTTGGCCTGATATTCCTAGATAGACACACTGACTCCTGTGATCGGCGCTGAGCCTGGATATTTTTGGACGCTAAACTTAGCCAGCCACTGCCCATGCTTTAAATTTTGCCATTTAGTACTGAATATTACCACATATGCCCCAAGAGAGAGACGGTGTAGCACAGTGGTCTCAAACTTGTGGCCTGGGGGCCACATGCAGCCCATGGTCTGTACTAGTGCTGTCTATACTAGTGCTGCCTGCTCTTAGCAGTGTCCTCTGGCTTCCCCCCTGGCCTCCCACTCTTACCTTCAGCTAATTACCGCTGCCTGCAGAGAGGATTGCTGGTGCTGTAGTGATCCTTGCAGATTGCCGTCCTCAGAAGCACGTTCCCTCTGCCACGATCCTGCCCCTGAAGTCAGAGGAGGGGCAGGACCACTGCAGAGGGAACGAGCTGCGGAGGTCGATAGCAGCCTGCAAGGAATACTACAGCACCGGCGATCCTCTTTGCAGGCTGTGGTAATTAGCTGAAACTAAGACTGGGAGGCCAGGGGGGAAGCTGGAGGACACTACAAAGAAGGGTGAGAACATGCAGGCCTTGGGGGGGGGGGGAAGATTTATAAATTAGAAAGAGTTTTACCTCATGTAAAATTGTCATTTCTTTAATAAGACTTTACTTAGTTGTTCATTTGCGTATGATCTACAGATGTTTTTGTACTTATAAGAAGAAGAATATGGTGGTGGTGGAGTTTTTTTTTTAAGGCCCATTGAGCTTTAACTGAGGCCTTTTTCTCCACATATTTATAAATAACTGCTTTGTTTGGAGTCTGCATTCTTATATACATGGGATAGTGTCGCTTTCTATGGAGTGTCAAGCATAATATTTTTCATTTTTGTTTGGTGGTTTTGAGATTATGTTTCTTATTTAGATATAGTATGATTTCAATTACCCCAACATTGACTACTTAAAAGTTACATCGGGGAGTGCTAGGAAGGTAAAATTCCTAGATGTCAAATGACTGCTTCTTCGAACCAACAAGAGGAGGAGCTATTTTAGATTTGGTCCTTAGTGAAATACAAAGCATAGTACAGGAGTTAACTGTGTTGGGTCCACTGGGAAACAGTGATCCTAACGTGATCAAATCTGAGCTGATACTGAGAGTGACATCGCAAAAGAAATATACTGTAGAGGCATTTAATTTTTAAGAGGGCGACTATGATAAAATGAGGAAAATAGTTAAAAAAAAAGCTAAAATGATCAGTTGCAAAGGTTAGGCCTGCAAACCAGGCATAGATGTTATTTAAAAATACCATCAACGAAGCCCAAACCAGATATATTCTACGTATCAGCAAAGGTGGAAAGAGGAGGAAATGAGAGCTGGCGTGGTTAAAAGGTGAAGTGAACAAGGCTATTAGAGCCAAAAAAAAACAACCTTTAAAGAATGGAAAAAATATCCGAATAAAGAATATAAGAAGAAACACAAGCACTGGGAAGTTAGATGCAAAGCAAAGATAAAGACAGCTAAGAAAGAATATGAAGAAAAATTTGCAAAAGAGGTTAAAACTCATAGTAGTTTTTTTAGGTACATCAGAAGCAGAAAATCTGTGAGGGAATCTATGGAACCATTGGATGATCAAGGAGCAAAAGAGGCACTCAGGGAGGATAAGGCCATAGCGGAGAGACTGAATGAATTCTTTGCTTTGGTCATAAGAACATAGTAACATAGTAGATGACAGCAGATAAAGACCCGAATGGTCCATCCAGTCTGCCCAACCTGATTCAATTTAAATGTTTTAATTTTTTCTTCTTAGCTATTTCTGGGCAAGAATCCAAAGCTTTACCCTGTACTGTGCTTGGGTTCCAACTGCCGAAATCTCTGTTAAGACTTACTCCAGCCCATCTACACCCTCCCAGCCATTGAAGCCCTCCCCAGCCCATCCTCCACCAAACGGCCATATACAGACACAGACCGTGCAAGTCTGCCCAGTACTAGCCTTAGTTCAATATTTAATCTTATTTTCTGATTCTAAATCTTCTGTGTTCATCCCACGCTTCTTTGAACTCAGTCACAGTTTTACTCTCCACCACCTCTCTTGGGAGCGCATTCCAGGCATCCACCACCCTCTCCGTAAAGTAGAATTTCCTAACATTGCTCTTGAATCTACCACCCCTCAACCTCAAATTATGTCCTCTGGTTTTACCATTTTCCTTTCTCTGAAAAAGATTTTGTTCTACGTTAATACCCTTCAAGTATTTGAACGTCTGAATCATATCTCCCCTGTCTCTCCTTTCCTCTAGAGTATACATGTTCAGGGCTTCCAGTCTCTCCTCATACGTCTTCTGGCGCAAGCCTCCTATCATTTTCATCGCCCTCCTCTGGACCGCCTCAAATCTTGTTATGTGGTTCGGCAGATACGGTCTCCAAAACTGAACACAATACTCCAAGTGGGGCCTTACCAATGACCTGTACAGGGGCATCAACACCTTCTTCCTTCTACTGACTACGCCTCTCTTTATACAGCCCAGCATCCTTCTGGCAGCAGCCACTGCCTTGTCACACTGTTTTTTCGCCTTTAGATCTTCGGACACTATCACCCCAAGATCCCTCTCCCCGTCCGTGCATATCAGCTTCTCTCCTCCCAGCATATACAGTTCCTTCCTATTATTAGTCCCCAAATGCATTACTCTGCATTTCTTTGCATTGAATTTTAGTTGCCAGGCATTAGACCATTCCTCTAACAGAAGTATTTGTTTAGCACATTTGCTTTCTCCTCATCACTCTCCATATATTTGTTCCCAGCATCTTTTAGCCTAGCAATTCCATTTTTCATCTTCCTCCTTTCACTAATATATCTGAAAAAATTTTTGTCTCCCTTTTTTACATTTTTAGCCATTTGTTCTTCCGCCTGTGCTTTCGCCAGACGTATCTCTCTCTTGGCTTCTTTCAGTTTCACCCTGTAGTCCTTTCTGCTCTTCTCTTCTTGGTTTTTTTTATATTTCACGAACGCCAACTCTTTCGCCTTTATTTTCTCAGCCACTAGGTTGGAGAACCATATTGGCTTCCTTTTTCTCGTTTTTATTGATTTTCTTCACATAAAGGTCCGTAGCCATTTTTATCGCTCCTTTCAGCTTAGACCACTGTCTATCCACTTCTCTTATGTCCTCCCATCCTAACAGCTCTTTCTTCAGGTACTCTCCCATACACTCAAAACGCATTTATTCCACGCTCAATATCCCTAATCCCATCTCTTCCATTTCTCTCTCCCCTCCCTCAAACGACCCAACTCTCCCGGTCCCCTCCCCCCTCTTTTTGATCTCCCCCATCTCACTAACTCCAATGACCTACTCATTCCCCCCCCCCTCGCATGCCCATCTTTATCACCTCATTGCCTGTAATTATGATCAACTGTAACCATGATCAATTGTAATTTCTTGTTAGTTTTGTTCCAATACCTTCTTTACTTGTAAAGATAGTTTATTGTAATTTCTTATTAAGTTTTGTTTAATTGATGTGAACCGCCTAGAACTCCCTGGGTATGGCGGTATACAAAAATAAAGTTATTATTATTATTAAAGTCCGTACGTTTGAAACCTAGGACTTTAAGTATTGTGTGGCCGCTCTCCGCTTTAGCCGTTATATCAAACAAAACCGTTTGATGATCGCTACTTCCCAGGTGAGCACCCACTCGAACATTAGAGATACTCTCTCCATTTGTGAGGACCAGATCCAATATCGCTTTTTCCCTTGTGGGTTCCTTCACCATTTGTCTGAGCAGAGCCTCTTGAAAGGCACCCACAATCTCTCTACTTCTTTCTGATTCCACAGACGGAACATTCCAGTCTGCAACAGCAGAACCTCCTCTTTCCTTCCAAACTTTTGGATATCCACAATCAGATCCTTATCAATTTGCTGCGATTGAGTTGGAGGTCTGTAGACTACACCCACATAGATAGAAGTTCCATCTTCTCTTTTCAGAGCAATCCATATCGCTTCTTCCTCTCCCCAGGTCCCTTGCATTTCGGTTACTTGGATATTGATCTTTACATAGAGAGCTACTCCTCCACCTTTTTGACCATCTCTGTCCTTCCCAAAAAGATTATATCCCGGTATGTTTGCATCCCATCCATGTGATTCACTGAACTGTGTCTCTGTGATAGCGACAATATCTAGATCTGCCTCTAACATCAGAGCTTGCAGATCATGAACTTTGTTGCTTAGACTGCAAGCATTTGTGGTCATCGCTTTCCAGCTATTTTTCAGCGATAATCTCCTTTTTCGTATGGATTTTTGTTTCGTTTCACTTTCCGTTGCAATACTAAGAAATGAGTTGCTGATATTGCTTATGTTGCAGTCTTTACTACTATCACATCTTTTCTATTGCCGGGTGTGGTCTCTATAATTGTCCTTCGTACATACACCGCCCCCACCTTCTAGTTTAAATGCCTAGAAAAATATTGTCTAAATTTCTCTGCAAGGTTTCTTTTTCCTGCTGTAGTAATATGTAGCCCATCAGTGCAATATAGCTTCTTGTCCTTCCATGTATTTCCCCATCCTCCTATGTACCTGAAGCCTTCTTGATGACACCAGGCTTTGAGCCATCTATTAAAGTCCTCTGTGTTTTTCACTCTTTGCTCCCCCTTTCCATATGCAGGCAGTATTTCAGAAAAAGCTAAAGTGTTTACAAAAGGTTTCACGCCCTCACCAAGCTCCCGAAAAGCTTTCTGTGCTGCAAGTGTGGAGTTGTTGGCCAGGTCATTTGTTCCCAGATGGATGACAACATCAGTGTTAAAATCCTTAGTTTCTTCCTTAATTATAGTCTGCATTTGCCTGGAACTCCTGGTAGCTGAGGATCCTGGAAGACATTTCACTATTTTGGTCTCCTCGCCTTGTGTTCCAAGGTTAATGCCTCTGATGATGGAATCCCCCAACAGTAATAGTTTTCTGTTTTTGGCCTTTTTATTTGTGCTTAGGGTGTGCTTGTTCTCTTGAGTTACCTTCATTGGTTCCAGTCCCACCTCACTTCTGTTTTCTTGAGTATCGCAGTGCACTAGTGGAGCGAAGGAATTCTGTAGAGGTAATATTTGTGAAGGTGGATGTTTCTGTGTTACATGTGGCAGTCTTCCTGAGCCTACTGTGACCCATTTATTCCTGGGCTGTTTTATTCTTTGAGGTAGAGGTGGTAAGTTGTTATGATTTTGTGGAGTGATGAAAGCTGCTTTAATTGTATTCAATTCCTGTTTAAGTTTGCAGAGCTCCTCCTTAATACTAGCAAGTTGAAGACAGATGGGGCAAGCCTTAAGCCTCCAAATAGTATGTCTTGGAATTAAAGCGCCACAGTGATTGCATAGAATAAAGGTCATCTTGATTGGTTGTGAAGTGACTTGATTTGAGTAGTCCTGATTATTTGGATCTCTATATATGGTGGGACTATAAGTCTTACCCTTATTCCTATGAAGAGGAAGAGGAAATAAGATTTAACAGAGGAAAGAGAAGGGTTTATATTTTTGTGCTTTTTTGTTTTAAAGTAAGAAACAGGGAGGAGAAGAGAAATTAAGCAGATATAATGCTGAAAACCAGTGAAAAGAGCAGAATATGAAATGTTGAGCAACTTATCTTATTGAAGTTCACAGGACAGCCTTGTTCACAGCAATGTCCTAAAGATAATGCAATTAACCTTAGAAGTAAAACAGAGCCCCTCCCTTCTCCACCTAATCAGACACAATGGCTAAAAACTAGTGAGTCAGAAATATAGGCTCTATACCACCTAAAACACAGTATTTTAAACAGAACATAAGAACATAAGCAATGCCTCCGCTGTGTCAGACCTGAGGTCCATCGTGCCCAGCAGTCCGTTCACGCGGTGGCCCAACAGGTCCAGGACCTGTGCAGTAATCCTCTATCTATACCCCTTTATCCCCTTTTCCAGCAGGAAATTGTCCAATCCTTTCTTAAACCCCAGTACCGTACTCTGCCCTATTACGTCGTCTGGAAGCACATTCCAGGTGTCCACCACACGTTGGGTAAAGAAGAACTTCTTAGCATTCATTTTGAATCTGTCCCCTTTCAACTTTTCCGAGTGCCCTCTTGTTCTTTTATTTTGCTAAAGTTTGAAGAATCTGTCCCTCTCCACTCTCTCTATGCCACAGGTGTCAAAGTCGGTCCTCGAGGGCCAGAATCCAGTCGGGTTTTCAGGATTTCCCCAATGAATCTGCATGAGATCTATTTGCATGCACTGCTTTCAATGCATATTCATTGGGGAAATCCAGAAAACCCGACTGGATTCCGGCCCTCGAGGAGGGACTTTGACACCCCTGCTCTATGCCCTTCATGATCTTGTAAGTCTCTATCATATCCCCCTCTGAGTCTCCTCTTCTCCAGGGAAAAGAGACCCAGCTTCTCCAATCTCTCAGCATATGAAAGGTTTTCCATACCTTTTATCAGACATGTCGCTCTCCTCTGAACCCTCTTGAGTAACGCCATATCCTTCTTAAGGTACGGCAACCAATATTGGACGCAGTACTCCAGATGTGGGCGCACCATCGCCCGATACAACGGCAGGATAACTTCTTTCGTTCTGGTTGTAATACCCTTCTTGATTATCCCTAGCATTCTATTCGCTTTCTTAGCAGCCGCTGCGCACTGTGCCGTCAGCTTCATTGTTGTGTCCACCATTACCCCCCAAGTCTCTTTCTTGGGTACTCTCGTTCAATAATATCCCTCTCATCGTATAGTTGTACCTCAAGTTTCTGATTCCCACATGTAACACTTTACATTTCTCAACGTTGAACTTCATCTGCCATCTCGTCGCCCATTCCCCTAGTTTGTTCTTTACGGAAGAAGATGTAAGAGATCTACCTGAACTGGAAATGGTTTTCAAGGGAACTGAAAAATCTAGGTGAATTTGGAAGATGTACTAAGTCAAGTCAACAAGTTAAAAAGTGATAAATCGCCTGGACCAGATGGTATACATCCCAGGGTACTAAACGAACTCAAACCAAAATTACTGACCTGCTGTTAGTGATCTGTAACCTGTCACTAAAATCGTCTGTAATACCTGAAGAATGGAGGGTGGCCAATGTTACACTGATTTTTAAAAAGGGCTCCAGGGGAGATCCAGGAAATTACAGACCGTTAAGCCTGACTTCAGTGCTGGGCAAAATGGTGGAAACAATTATAAAAAATAAAATTGTAGAACAAGTAGACAAATATGACTTAATAAGATAGAGTCAGCATGGGTTCAACCGAGGGAGGTTTCAGGTTTCAGATTTATTTAAAAATTTTATATACCGTCTTATCAAAATTCAAAGCGGTTTTACATAATATATTAAAAAAAAGAATAAAAAGGGCATGAATTAAAAACAAATTACAATTAATATTACAAACAATCAAACGCACAAACAAACATTAACAATACCGATACAAAATGGAAAAGGGCAGAAATACCTTTGTATAATGAGAAAGAGAGGGAGAGACCATCACTCACTGTTTTGGTTTGGGGGTCTAAGAAGAAGATGCTTCACTATTTAATATTTTTCATGGAATGATGTTATTATTGTATAATTTTTTTCGTATAAGCAAGTATAAATTGCTTGATATTTTTTTAAAATGGAATAAAAATGAAATAATAAAAAATTAAAAAAAGAGAAGGAGAGGGAGAGGGAGAAGGATCAAAACAAAAGGGAGGGGAACAAAAAAATAAATAGATCTTGCTTCACCAATTTGCTTGACTTCTTTGAAGGTGTGAATAAACATGTGGATAGATGTGAGCTGGTTGATGTAGTGTATCTAGATTTTCAGAAAGCTTTTCATACAGTTCCTCATGGGAGGCTCCTGAGAAAATTAAAGAGTCATGGGATAGGTGGCAAAGTTCAGTTGTGGATTAGGAATTGGTTATCGGATAGAAAACAGAGGGTAGGCTTAAATGGTCATTTTTCTCAATGGAGGAGAGTAAACAGTGGAGTGCCGCAGGGGTCTGTACTGGGACTGGTGCTATTTAACTTATTTATAAATGATCTGGAAATTGGACTGACGAGTGAGTCATCAAAATCAGCATTAGGGAAAATCAATACCTAAAAAGGCATTTACAAACCATTGTGAGTAGGTTCTTAGACGATCAGTGGTCAGGAGATATCAGTGCCCAAAAAAGGCATTTACAAATAATTGAGTTTTAAGTAATTTCCTAAATGTGCCTTTATCACCACATTTCCATATTTGCCCTACCAAAGAATTCCACAATTTTACCCTTGCACAACAAAAAGTCATTGCGCTGGTTTCAATATATTTTGGATTAACATCTACCTTTAATAGAACTGAATTTTCAGAGTGCAATGATCTTTTGGTTGGTAGTTGGACATCTTACTCTTGAATAGTTCAGGAATTATGCCATACAGAACCTGATGACAGATCATCACTACTTTATACTGGTAGGGCTAGTGTCATTTAGGGCAGTGTTCTTCAACCTTTTTACACCTATGGACCGGCGGAAATAAAATAATTATTTCGTGGACCAGCAAACTACTAAGATTGAAATTTTTTTTTAAAAACCATCGCCGCCCCGTCCCCGCGAGGTCGGTCCCACAAACCATCTGATCCATCCGCACAAGCCTCAAATAGTTATGATTTTATATTGAACATATTTTATTAAAGTATAAAAAGAAACAACATTCTATACAATTGTCTTTTATAAATACAAATAATACAGGGCAAAGATCAACAAAACCCCTGTCTCCCCTCCCCTTCACATATATCCCCTCTACTATCAAGAAAACTGAATAAGCCAAATTATTACAGAATGCTACACAAATATCATGTAACAGAATACCACAGTCACACATGACAGGAATGGTGTTAGGGGAGTGAAACTAGGGCAACTGCTCCCTGGTCAGAGAGAGCCCTAAGCCAGCTGGAAGCTAAAGAAGCACTGCCTGGGCTTTGCACTCCCCAGTTATGTCTAGCAAGATACATATTTCAAATCTGATATATTTGAATCACAAGATAGAAATAAAATTATTTTTTTCTACCTTTTGTCGTCTCTGGTTTCTGCTTTCATTGCCTTTTCACTCTCTTCCAGCCAGTGTCTGCCCTAAGAACATAAGAATTGCTGCTGCTGGGTCAGACCAGTGGTCCATCGTGCTCAGCAGTCCATTGTACGGCAACTCCTCCAGCCCCTTAACCATTTTAGTCGCTCTTCTCTGGACCCTTTCGAGTAGTACCGTGTCCTTCTTCATGTATGGTGACCAGTGCTGGACGCAGTACTCCAGGTGAGGGTGTACCATGGCCCAGTACAGCGGCATGATAACCTTCTCTGTCTCTTCAGTCCAGGATCTGCCCCTTCCATTCACTGTCTGTCTTTCCCTGCCATCTCTCCTCCTGCCCCCTCCCCCCCCACAATTTGGTCTGGCATCCATCATTTTCCTTCTGTTCCCCTCATGGTCTGGCATCTCTGTCCTTCCCTCCCCCTTGTGGTTTTTAGCATCTCTCTCTTCTCATTTCCTCCACTCAGATCTGATATCATTCTCTGCTCTCTCTTCCCTTTTCTTCTCTGGTCTTCCTTCTCTATTTTCTGCCTCCATCTAAATTAAATTCTTTCTTACTATTTAGTCCCGTTTCCCTCTTTTCACTGTGTCTACCCACAACTTGTCACCCCTTTCCCTCACCCCTCCATTATCTTACTATTTTCTTCCCCCTTTATTTATCTCCTCCTTTCATCCAGTATGTGTTCTTTCCCCACTTCCATTCAGCATCTGCTCTCCCCTCTCAACTGATATCCATCTGCCTTCTGCTCTCTCTCCCTTCTTCTCACTTCCATCATCTGTCCCCTTCTCTCTCTCATCTCCTCCATTCCATCATCTGCCCCTTCTCTCTCTCTCTCTCCCCTCCAACTTCCATCATCTGCCCCCCTTCCCCTTACCTTTGCAGGTCACTTTCTTTCCCCTGAGGGTGGCTCATGTCAGAGGGGAAGCTTTAGCCGAGCAGAACCGCTTGCAAGGAACAGTTGAACTTACTTGATTGATATCGATGCTGGGGCCCGTTACCGTTTGAAGAAAAAAAAAAAAGGGACCTGCAAAGGCGAGAGGAAGGGAAACCTCCAGGACAGCTGCTCTTTGCCCTCCTTCAGCGGCCCAAGAGTCCAGACCAACAGCGGCAGCTCTGTGTGCTTTTAACTTTGGCACAGAGCTGCCCCTAAGCAGTAGTTTAGCGCGGTTTCATGAGGCAGCCTCGGGGCCTTTGCTAGACCAGCCCACTTCGATGAAGCGATGTGGGCCAGACCTCCACAAAAGCCTGCCTACCTACCTCCTCCAAAGTCAGCCAGTCTGCCTGCCTCCCCCAAAGTCAGCCAGTCTGCCTGCCTCCCCCAAAGTCGGCCAGTCTGCCTACCTTCCCCAGAGCCTGCCTACCTGCCTCCCCCAACGCCTGCCTGCCTGTCTACCTCCCTCCCCCAGAGCCTGCCAGCCTGCCTGCCTGACTACCTCCTTCCCCCCCTACCGTGGAAAACAAAAGCCTCCCTCCAGGCCCGATTTAAGCTTCTCCCCGGTCCTCTGCCACTGCTCCTCTGCTTACCTCCCTGACGCTAATTGTGCCCAGAAGCCTTCTTCCCGACGTGAATTCTGACATCGGAGAGGACATTCTGGGCCAGCCAATCACTACCTGGCTGGCCCGGAACTTCTTCTCCGACATCAGAATTGATGTCAGGAAGAAGGCTTCTGGCCCGATTAGCATCAGGAAGGTAAGCATAGGAGCAGCAGTGGTGGATGTGGGGGAAGTTTAAATCGGGCCTGGAGGAAGGCTTTTTTTTTTTTTTTTTTTTGGTGCAGCAGGGAGGGACAGGAAGTGATCGCCTGTCCAGTTGTCCCCGCGCACAGCTTCGGGACGCTGTCCCTGAAAACGGGACATTTGGCGTCCTGAAGCTGTGTGTGGGGACAACGGGACAGGGGATCTGAAAATGGGACTGTCCCGTTCAAAACAGGACGAATGGTCACCGTTGTATACCATGGTACTTGTCATATGTTTTTGCTTTATATCAACCACATTGATCTTTGAGATCAGAAATATATCTAGAAACCTGCCTAAATTGGCACTTGAACGATCAAAAAGACAGGTCATCCAAGTGCCGATAATCGAAATGGGTTTTAGACATATCTAAAAGCAGTTCAACATCTGGCACTCCTTAACTTCCAAAAATGACTCCACCTTGCTCCCCTCCTCTCCTTCAGCCGATGTTCTAGCAAAATTCTTCAACGAAAAGGTCACTTCCTTAAGATGCTCTTTCCCACCTGCAGTCTCCTACAACTCCCTGGTGCCCACTGACTCCAACCCTACCCTAACGGTCCCAAACCCTAACCCAGTCAACAGATCCTGGACTGCCTTTGAGCACGTATCCGAATCCCTGGTCTTTAAACTTTGCCTCAAACTGAAATCCTGCAACTGTACCTTGGACCAATGTTCCCTCTAAGCTGAGCGCATGAGCGATCGCTCACTATTTTCAGTGGCGTCGCTCATACGTTTTCTCATGTCGCTCAGCTCGTGTCACGGGCGGAGGTGAGAGGAAGCGGTGGCGGCGGTCTGCTCTGCTCACCTTAGTGTATTTTAAGTGGAAAGATGCAGTAGCGACTCCTCTCAAGATCCCCAACTGCATCGGACTTCCGACGCAGGTGGAGATTCATGAGAGGAGCCGCTGCCACGTCTTCAGTGGCGTACCAGGTGGGGGAGGTCCGCCCCGGGTTCAGCCTTGGGGGGGTGCACAGCTGGCCAGGTCTGGATCTGGCTGGCTGTGCACCCCCCTAAGGCTGCCGTCGGAGAGGAAGTTCGGGCCAGCCAATCGCTGCCTGGCTGGGCGGAACTTCCTCTCCGATGCCAGGGGGAATGCTGGTCGGCTCGACGGTGGGAAGCAGAGAGCTTGGGGCAGCCGCGGCGGTGGCTTTGGGGCCTGTTTCCCCCGATGGTGGCAGCAGTGGCTTTGTGGAGGGTAGGGAGAAAAAGAAAGAAAGGGGGCAGGCAGGGAGACAGAAGGAGGGGGTGTAGCAGTAATCTATCGTTCACATATCTTAGCTGACTTTGAATTTTCTACAAACAACACCAATCCATTAGAATATTTGGAAATTAAATGTAAATCTCTCCCTTCATTGAACTTTTTACTTGTATACATTCCTCCACCCACTAATGTCTCAGTATTGACCCATCTTCAATCCATAATTATGGATTTCTGTGTTACTTCAGTTAATCCGATCATTTTAGGGGACTTCAACATTCATTTTGAAGACTCCAACAATACTCTCACTTCAGAACTTCTTACTTTTCTAAATGATCTAAAATTAAGTCTGTTAATAACTGGCCCAACTCATATAGCCGGCCATACCTTGGACATGGCTATAATCTCATCTTCCCAAAGTAATAAGTTTTCAGAACCTTTAATTACACCTGTTCCATGGTCGGATCATTTCTTAATTTCATTCCAAACACTTATTTCAAAACATCATAGTACTCTAAAACCAAAAACAATAACTACTAGGAAATATAACAAGTTGAAAGATAATGATATATCATCCAATTTTCATTTATCACTAGAATAGTTAGACAATTTACCCATAGACGAACAAGTACAACTATGGAATCACTCTATTATCAATCTGCTCAACTCTACGGCTCCGGTAGTTACTTTCACTATTTCCCCACGTAAACAAAAAAATCCCTGGTATTCTTCAAATTTAATTTTAATCAAAAGACAATTGCGTTGCCTAGAATGACAATGGAGACACAATAAAACAGCATCCAACCATAATAAATACAAAGAACATGCACTATATTATAAATCTGAAATCAACAAATCAAAAAAAGATTATTATACCAAGCAAATCACTAAAGCTAAAAACTCTTCGACCTTATATGCAATAGTCAAATCTATAACTACACAGAAAAATGAATCAAATAATCTTAGTTCTTTTCCTTCAGCAAAGGCTCTCACTGAATTTTTCATCAACAAAGTTCAAAAAATAAGAGATAAAATTCCAAACAACGCAATAACAAATTTCTCCAATGACAGTATAGACTCTATTCGAACAACTACTTTGTCATTTTCTAGATGTTCATATTTTACCCTTCCTAGCTTGGAGGAAATACAAAAATGTATTAACACACTTAATATAAAAGGAACTATCAGTGAAGTAATTCCTCCCTTCCTATTAAAAAAAATTTTTTCTATCTTCGGTCCATTTATCAAGGAGTTAGTTAACTCAAGTCTGTCCTCCGGATTTTTACCCAAAACCTGGAAACAATCAATTATTCATCCAATTATTAAAGACAAAGCCATTAGTACACTAGAACTTTCCAATTATCGCTCCATAGCAAATATACCATTCATGGCCAAACTAACAGAAAAAATCGTTTTCCGACAACTTTCGGACTTCGTTGAGAAAACCAATGTTCTTCACCCTAATCAAACCGGCTTCCATCATTGTCATTCAACTGAATATTCCCTGTTAGGACTCACCACTAAAATACTTTACCATCTCGATCATCATCGATCTGTTTTACTTTTCTCCTTGGACCTTTCATCAGCATTTGACACCATAGATCATTGCCTACTTTTAAAAAGACTCCAGGAAATTGGTGTTTCTGATCAGGTTTTGAATTGGTTTATATCTTATTTCAAAGATAGATCTTCTAAAGTAGTTTTCAATAACACCTCATCTGAATACATGTCTTGCAAATACGGAATCCCGCAAGGATCTATACTATCTCCTTTACTTTTCAATATTTTTTTATCGCCTCTTCTGACAGTTTCGCAATCTATTGGTTTCTCTACATTTGCATACGCGGATGATGTCCAACTTCTCCATTCTATCGACTTAAATAATAAGGAAGAAATTGCCGTCATTAATCACAAATTGGAAAAAAATTAAATCATGGTTGGACGCCAATAAACTTTCATTGAATATCAATAAAACCAAACTAATGATCTTTCCGTTAAAAGAAGGTACAACACATCTGGCTCCATTGAAATTTGAATCTACTCCCATCAAAACTGTTTCAACTTTAAAACTTTTAGGCGTTACACTAGACAGCAAATTTTCATATCATTCCCATATCAGCACAGTCGTCCAGAAATGTTTTTATAGATTAAGAATGATTCGTTCCCTTTCTAATCTACTGGAAGCTTCCGCATTGAAAACTTTAATTCATTCATTGGTTATTTCATGTTTAGATTACTGTAATGCCCTCTATAAAGGAATCACAAAAAAGAAGATCAGGCGATTACAGATCATTCAAAATACCGCTATTAAAATCATTAGCGGGGCAAAGAAATAAGATCATGTTACCCCACTTTTAGTTGATGCTCATTGGCTGCCAATCGAATACAGAATCAATTATAAAATTATACTTTTAACATTTACCACTAAAATGAATAACCAACTTGATTTCATTAACAGTCTTTTAATCCCGTATGTAACAACTAAATCCCTACGTTCCACTTCTCAAAATCTTTTAGTTATACCATCATTAAAATCAATAAATACTTTACGTACCAACAACTTTGCTGTCACTGCCCCTTCACTTTGGAATTTACTGCCTATAAATCTCCGTAACGAATTAGATATAAAACAATTTAAAATAGCACTAAAAACATTTCTATTCCGAGATGCCTTTTGTTAAATTGCCATTCTTCTTTCTTTCCAATTTTTAACCTAACCTACTGTTTTAGCCTTATGACTTATCTATCCTATACTTATTGTAGTTCCTCCCCATTTGCCCTATCGTTTCAGTATGTTTTGAGTAAGTCATTTGTCTCCCCTGTTTTAATATGTTTAATTTGTTTTTGTGTAATTTTATTATGTTAACCACTTAGAAGTTGGATTAAGCGGTCAAACAAATTTTTAATAAACTTGAAACTTGAAGGGAAACAGAAAAAAAGAAAGAAAGGGCAGGGAGAGAGGAAGAAAAAGTTAGGGGAGGGAATGAAGTCTGGAGGAGAGGAAGCATACAGGCTGAAAGAAGGGAAGAAAGATTGGATGCACAGTCAGAAGATGAAAGTGCAACCAGAGACTCATGAAATCACCAGACAAGGTAGGAAAAATGATTTTTTATTTTAAATTTTGAGATCAAAATGTGTCTGAATTTATATATGCTTTCTATATTTTGCACTATGGCCCCCTTTTACTAAACCGCAATAGTGTTTTTTAGCGCAGGGAGCCTATGAGCGTCGAGAGTAGCGCTGGGCATTTAGCGCAGTTCCCTGCGCTAAAAACTGCTATTGTGATTTAATAAAAAGGAAGGGGAGTATATTTGTCTATTTTTGTATGGTTGTTACTGAGGTGACAATGCATAGAGTCATCTGCCTTGACCTCTTTCAAAAAAAACCCAGAATAGGAATGATAATTAACATTTTCTCAGCGTATAGTGTGCTTTGTGTTTTTTAATTTTATTGTTGGAAGATCATTTTGACTTGGTCATTTTAAAGTAGTTCGCAAGCCCAAAAAGTTTGGGCACCCCTGAGCTAGAGCATTGAAGTTGTGTATTTCTATTTTATCCCCCCTTTTACGAAACTGTGGAGCGTTTTTTAGCGCCAGCCGTGGTGATAGCAGCTCTGATGCTCAGAATTCTATGAGCGTCAGAGCTGTTACCACCATGGCTAAAATCCACACTACAGTTTTGTAAAAGGGGGAGGGGTTAGTTTGTGATGACATATTCCATACTAGGCGAAGGTGTTTTCTGTGTTCTGTGTGTTCGAAAGACATGGTTTTCTGTTTGGATTGACGGTGTAGGATTGATCTGTGCTGGTCTGGCTTGTTTAGTTTTACAATGGGTGTATTGATGTACTGCTCACTGCAATATGTAAGATGCTGCCTTTTCCTAGGTACTCATGTGTGACGTGTGGCTTGTTACTAAAAATCATGTTTTTCGTACAGATGGGGGGGGGGGGTGCCAAAAAATGATGGGCCCCGGGTGTTACATATGCTAGGTACGCCACTGTATGTAAAGATACCAGAAAGCTGGCAAAGCAAAAACTTTAAGTAAATTGTTATTCTTCTAAGTTTTGAGTATTTAACCCTCCCACAATCTCACGGGCACTCTTCCTCCGCGCTTGCTCATAAATTTGTGGAGTATGTAACTTGTCGCTCATGCATATTTTTTTTTTGCACACACCTCATCAATCCTTAGAGGGAACATTGCCTTGGACCCATTCCCCTCCTACTTATACGAGAAAATTCCCGCACAGGCCATCTCATCTCTTACCAAACTTATAAATTCCGCCCTACAATCGGGCCTATTTTCCCCAGAAATGGGACATATTGCCTTTACCCCACTACTGAAAAAAGCTGACTTAGATCCTTCCACACCATCCAGCTATCGCCCAATAGCAAATAGCCCTCTCCTAACCAAGATGCTAGAGTCTATCATATCTACCCAACTTTCATCCTATTTAGAGAGATTCTCTGTTCTCCTACCTTACCAATATGGCTTTCGACCCAACTTCAGCACCGAATCCCTATTGACCTCTTTAATCTCAAAGGTTCAACAACTTCATTCTCGTAATAAGTTCGCTGATCTTCTACAATTCGACCTTTCTGCAGCTTTTGACGTTGTCCATCATGATATTCTAGTTTACCAACTCTCCGAGATAGGCATTAACTCCACAGTCCTAGACTGGTTCTCGAAATTCCTACGTTCCTGCTCTTACACTGTCAACATGAATGGCATCTGACACACCCGCGCTCTGGCGCTGCATTGCGAGCCCTGGGATAGTGACACAATACTCTGGCCTGGCGTGTCCCCTACTACCAAGGGACCCTTCAGGACTTTGCTTGGCTTTCTACTAGCCTAATAAGGGCAAGGCAAGAATCTAAGACAGGATGTAGCAAATCAAAAGGTTTTATTATGATCACTGGTTTCATTCAACAAAAGAAATAGGCTTCAGCTCAGCAGGTTTCAAAACAAGTACTCAATACTATGAGGCAAACACAAGCTGCTCAAACAAGGCAAAAACTTCAAAATCCAGTGTCCATGTTTTTGGGTGTGTCCCACCTTAACATACAGTCCCCTGCCTCTGGACTTTCTTGGCAAAACTTTATACAGTCCTTTTCACCAGGGCAGTTTGGTTTAGAACCACTTACTGTGCTGCTTTAGTTCCAGCAGCTGTATCGGTTCAAAGGTAGGTGAATCCAGAAAAGCAAACAAACTTTACCAACAAAAACTGAGCAATGAGAAACCTGGCCAGCATATCACATGGTTTCCCCAGCCTAACGTTTCCTCTCACACACTGTTGCTCTGTAAAACAGATTCCTCATTTGTACAAGTTTCAAAAGGCACACTCAGCACATCTGAGGCTGTGAAGGAGTTTTCTTTCTGCTTAGCCCTAGCTGGGAACATGCAGGGTGTCAGCCTAGCTATCGCTACCATTCAGCATTTTTAGTTGGCATTACTTATGTCAGCGAAGGCCTATGGGAAATTATATCAATCTGACTCTGGCATGGGAATGCAGATAGACCCTGAGGGCAAGGAGACGGTTTTAAGTATCCCTGATTAATATGTTTCAAGTATCCCTGATTGAATCATGACTAGCTAAAAGGTGTTAATGTCTGTTTAAGAGGGTGCTTAGGACAATGGGTCCAGGTGCATAGATCAAGAACAAAGAAGCCAGAGACTAATCCCATCTTCCATGCTTGCAAGTATCACACCCTCCTTAGCAATTAAATTAACCATTGTTTCAAACAGTTTACAAATTCTAATCAGAAAGATACTGGGATATACAATAGTTTCTATATTCAGCCAAGCTATAAAAGCCTGCTCTCTGCAAAACACATCTATCTATCAATCTATCTATCAATCTATCTTTCTATCTCTGGAGGAGAGGGGTCTTGGCTCTCTCTCTCTCTCTGGCTCTTCCTAGAACTTCTGACTCTGTCTCTTTGTTTCTGGACTCTGTAAGGCAGGGAAACTGCTTTGCTCTCTACTTAATTGTAATGCTTCATTGTAATGCGTAAGCCTATTTCTATAATATATTCTTTATGCAATCACCTCTGGCTGTGCCTATTATTTGATTCTACTCCCTGGTGAAACTTCAGTGAGGGAACTGAACCTGGGACCAGGCATTTGTCAGTACGCCTCGCACTTAACCCCTAACACCAATATTGGGGGGGGGGGCCACTAACAAAACTGACACAGGGCTCTCAGCACAGTTCCCTGCTGTGCCCTTCAGTTAATCAATTATGCACAGCTGTGTGAAAGGCTCAGCTTAGCAGCTAGCAAGGAAAGTGAAGTTACTTACCTGTAACGGGAGTTCTCCGTGGACAGCAGGATAAGTCAGCCACACTTTTGGTGACGTCATCTAAGTCCCCAATTCGGACTTGCTCTCCCAGAGCTCAGGTGAGGCTTTTCGGAGCCTCATCTGAGCATGTGCAGGTAGCCCTATATATACCTATGCTGACCCTCATTAATCCAGTGATTTCCATAGCTTGAGTCTTATTGCAGTGTCACCCCTTAGGGGAGGAGAGAGGGTCAGTGTGGCTGACTTATCCTGCTGTCCACGGAGAACTCCCGTTACAGGTAAGTAACTTTGCTTTCTCCATGGACAAGCAGTATAAGTCAGCCCCACTTTTGGTGACTCTCCAGCTGCGGGGGCAGAGGGTGTAAGAGGACGGGGTCCCCATCAGGGGATGGTCCCCTCTGCGTCTCCGCTACCTTGCTGTGGTAGGGTGAGGCTGCATAAAAGTCAGGTGAGGGACAGAGATAAAACCCCAATTACTGAGACCAGTCAGAGGTTATGTGTTGTAAACAATAGGAACTTTATTTTGGTCCTCAGAACTGGACCAACACTTTCTTTCTTACCAACATGGTAGAGTATGTATCTCAATAATAGATGCGATTATAACAAATAACTGTGCAAATTGTGCTAACATGTGCAAACAGTGCAAATTGTGCCAACATGGCAGAATATAATCTGTTGACAGTCTGTTATATCTGATATTGGCTAATAGTCCTGATCAGCTAGTTCAGGTATTGGTGTCCTTTGCTGTGTCTGTTTTGGTCACCAATCGTAATATGTTGAGGCCAAAGTCATTGGAGGTCTGCAGTGGGCGATCCAGGCAATAGTGTCTGGTGAAGGTGTGTGGGGTAGACCATGTGGCTGCTCTGCAAATGTCCTGGAGTGGCGTGTTGCTGAGGTTTGCCAATGTAGTGGCCATGGCTCTTAGTTGGTGTGCTGTGGCCTTTTCCTCAAGGGACGCTCCCTCCTGCTCGTAGCAGAAGGCGATGTAGTTTGAGATCCAGTTGGAAATAGTGCGTTTTCCCACTGGTGATCCTGGTTTGTTGGGATCAAAGGAGACGAACAGTTGTACTGCCTTTCGCCAGGATTGTGTTTGTTGAATGTATAGGCGGAGTGCACGGGTGCAGTCCAAAGTGTGTAGGAGTTGTTCCGTGCTGTTGTTATGTGGTCCCGGGTAGAAGGAGGGAAGTACTATTGCTTGGTTTATGTGGAAAAGTGAGACTACCTTTGGTAGGAACTTCGGGTGAGTTCTCAGAACTGCATGATCATGAAGAACATAAGAACATAAGAAGTTGCCTCCACTGGGTCAGACCAGAGGTCCATCCTGCCCAGCGGTCCGCTCCCGCGGCGGCCCATCAGGTCTGCGACCTGTAAAGTGGTTACTGACCACTTCTATAACCTACCTCAAGTTCTATCTGTACCTCTCTATCCCCTTATCCTCCAGGAACCTATCCAAACCTTCCTTGAACCCCTGTACAGAGTTCTGGCTTATCACCTCCTCCGGAAGCTTGTTCCATGTGTCCACCACCCTCTGGGTAAAAAAGAACTTCCTAGCATTTGTTCTAAACCTGTCCCCTTTCAATTTCTCCGAGTGACCCCTAGTGCTTGTGGCTCCCCACAGTTTGAAGAATCTGTTCTTATTCACTTTCTCTATGCCCTTTAGGATTTTGAAGGTTTCTATCATGTCCCCTCTAAGTCTCCTCTTCTCCAGAGAGAACAGCCCCAGCGTTTTTAACCTGTCAGCGTATGAGAAATTTTCCATACCTTTTATCAGTTTAGTCGCCCTCCTCTGCACTCCCTCGAGTACCGCCATGTCCTTTTTGAGGTACGGCGACCAGTATTGAACACAGTACTCCAGGTGCGGGCGCACCATTGCACGATACAGCGGCATGATGACTTCCTTCGTCCTGGTTGTGATACCCTTTTTGATGATGCCCAGCATTCTGTTTGCTTTCTTTGAGGCTGTCGCACACTGCGCCGATGGTTTCAGTGATGTGTCAACCATCACCCCCAGATCCCTTTCAAGGTTACTCACCCCTAGCCGTGTTCCCCCCATTTTGTAGCTGAACATCGGGTTCTTTTTCCCTACATGCATGACTTTGCATTTCTCTACGTTAAAACTCATTTGCCACTTATTTGCCCAGTCTTCCAGTCTCGTTAGATCCCTTTGCAGGTTTTCACAGTCTTCCGTGTTCCTAACCCTGCTGCAGAGTTTGGTGTCATCAGCAAATTTGATAACCTCACATTTTGTCCCCGTCTCCAGATCGTCAATAAATATATTGAACAATAGAGGTCCCAGCACCGACCCCTGTGGAACTCCGCTCGTGACCCATTGCCAGTCTGAGTATTGGCCCTTTACTCCAACCCTCTGTTTCCTGCCTGCCAACCAGTGTTTGATCCATCGGTAGATATCCCCTTGTACCCCGTGGTTCCACAGCTTTTTTAGTAGCCGTTCGTGAGGTACCTTGTCGAAGGCTTTTTGGAAGTCAAGGTAAATGATGTCTATGGATTCCCCCTTATCCATCTGGCTGTTTATTCCCTCGAAGAAGTACAGCAAGTTTGTGAGGCACGACTTTCCCTTGCAGAAGCCATGCTGGCTCGCCTTCAGTTGTCTATTTTTTTCTATGTGTTCGCAGATTGTGTCCTTTACCATTGCTTCCATCATCTTTCCCGGAACCGAGGTCAAGCTCACAGGCCTGTAGTTTCCCGGGTCACCCCTTGATCCCTTCTTAAAGATGGGCGTGACATTTGCTATTTTCCAGTCCACTGGGATCTCCCCAGTTTTTAGGGAGAGGTTACATATTTGGCGAAGTGTCTCTGCTATTTCGTTTCTCAGTTCTTTTAGTACCCTTGGGTGGATGCCGTCCGGGCCTGGTGATTTGTTGCTCTTCAGTCTATCTATCTGTCTGAGGACATCCTCTTTGCTTACCTCTAGTTGTACCAGCTTTTCGTCGTGTTCCCCATTTATAATCACCTCGGGTTCTGGGATATTGGATGTGTCCTCTCTGGTGAAGACTGACGAGAAGAATTTGTTTAACCTGTCAGCTATCTCTTTTTCCTCCTTTATCGCTCCTTTCCTGTCTCCGTCGTCCAGTGGTCCCACTTCCTCTCTGGCTGGTTGTTTCCCTTTCACATACCTGAAGAAGGGTTTGAAGTTTCTTGCTTCTCCTGCCAGTCTTTCCTCATATTCTCTCTTTGCTTTCCTGACCTCTCGATGGCATTCTTTCTGGTGCCTTTTGTGCTCTTCCTGGTTCTCCTTTGTTGGTTCCTTTTTCCATTTCTTGAAGGATGATTTCTTGTCGCTTATCGCCTTATTAACTGCAGTTGTTATCCATGCTGGGTTTCTAGTTCGATTTTTTTTGCACCCTTTCCTGAACCTTGGGATGCACAGGTCTCGTGCCTCGAGCACTGTGCCTTTAAGCAGTGTCCAGGCTTCCTTTACGGTCTTCATCTTCCCTGAGCTGTTGCTGAGCTTTTTTCCTACCATTTTCCTCATGTCTTTGTAGTTTCCTTTTCTGAAGTTGAGTGCTGTCGTTGTGGTTCTTTTCACCTTTGATGTTCCCATGTTTAATTTGTACTGGATCATGTTGTGATCGCTGTTCCCTAACGGTGCTAGTACCACCACTTCCTTTGCGGGTCCTTCTAGCCCGTTGAGGATTAGGTCTAGAGTGGCATCCCCTCGCGTTGGTTCTGTGACCAGCTGCTCCATGAAACAGTCTCTTATCACCTCTATGAATTTAGTTTCTCTCATGCAATTTGAGTGCCCAATGTCCCAATCTATTCCCGGATAGTTGAAATCCCCCATAACCACCACCCTTCCACTTTTGCACACCTGCCTCAGTTCGGCCTCCAGGTCCAGGTCGTTTGCTTCTGGCTGTCCTGGTGGGCGATAGTAAAGTCCCAATTTGATGTCAGCTCCTTCCCCTCCTGTTAGCTTAACCCATAGTGACTCCAGACTGTCTGCCCTTATTGTTGTTTCTGATCTGGATGAAGGAATGTAGTCCTTTATATACAGTGCTATTCCTCCCCCCTTTTTGTGCACCCTGTCCCTCCTGTAGAGTTTGTACCCTGGCAGGGCCACATCCCATTTGTTGTCCTCTGACCACCATGTCTCTGTGATTCCTATTATGTCTAGGTCCTTATTTCTGGCTATAACTTCTAGCTCCCCCATTTTAGTCCTTAGGCTCCTAGCGTTTGTATATAGGCAATTTAAGTCCCGGTTAGTTACCTTTTCTTTTGGGTCTACTCTTGATTTGATGCTCCTGCTGGTCTCCTCACGGGCTGCCTCCTGTGGTGTGTCTATCCCGTCCTCCGCCCGCTTCTTTGATCTTTGATAGTCCTCTGGTTCCGGCTGTGTCCTCCATGTCTTGCTCTTTAGCTCTACTTGCCTCTCGGGTCCCTGTACTGTATCCTTGGGTTTATGTCCATAAAGTGTCCATTTTGCCTCTAGTCCACTATCTTCCTTTCCTGTTTCAGTATCCTTGCTCGATACTGTGGTCCGATGTGTCGAGGTCAGATCGACTCTCGGCTTTCCCCTTGTTATCAGTTAAAAGTCATGTCTATGCAGGTCTGGATGTTACGTGCCAGCATCCTCATCCCAGCGGTGCTCAAATGCAGTCCGTCTCTCCTGTAGAGCTTGTTTTTCCCCAGGAAGGTTGACCAGTTCCGTACAAAGAGAAAACCTTCCTCGTCACACCATCGCCTCAGCCATCCATTTGTTGCTTGCAGCTCGGTCTGCCTCCTCGCATCTGCCCTTGGCACTGGCAGGATCTCTGAAAAGGCTATCTTCCCTGTCCTCAGCTTCAGCTTCCTCCCCAGGATCTTAAACTGCTCGGTCAGTGTAGTCATGTTGAAATTTCTTCTGCTGACGTCATTGGTTCCGACGTGGATTATCACTGCTGTTTCCTCTGTCTCAGCTCCCTCCATGATTCTCTCAATTCTGTCGGAGATGTCCTTTGTCCTTGCCCCTGGGAGACATGTCACTAGGCGATCCGCTCTGCCTCCTGCTATGTGACTGTCCACCTCTCTCAGGATTGAGTCTCCCACCATGATAGCAGATTTTCCTCTCCTCAGCTTCCTCCTGGGTCTCAGGTCTGTGTCGATGATTGGGTCCTCCAATCCTTCCTTCTCCTGATTTGTTTCTCCGCTAGGTTCCTCTCCCTCGGCTCCTGGTGGGTCCTGGTGGGTCCCGGTGGCTCCTGGCGGGTCCTGTCCTCCATCAGTTTGTTCCCTTCTGAAGAGCGGGTGTTCCTGTGTTTCTACCATCTTGCAGGCCTCCTCGATGAATCTTTCGAGCTCCCTGACCTGTTCGTTGAAGTGGTTCTCTCTGGTGGTGTCCTCAGTTGGTTCAAGCTCCCTTGGTTCCTCTATGGAGCGGAGTCCTTCTAGCTCCTGTACTTTGATCTGCAGTCTCCCGACCTCCTTCTTCAGGCTAGCTAGTTCCTGACATCGACTGCATATGTAGGCCTGCCTCCCGGAAGGGAGGTAGTCATACATGTGACAATCAATGTAGTATACTGGGAAGCTTCGCTGGCCTTCTGCTGCCTCCATTGTTCCTTCCTTGTGATTTAAGTCCCTCGGTGCGCTGGAGTTTGTCTGACGTGTAGCTAGGTGTAGAAATAGAGAGAGAAAAAAATAATGAGAATAGAAAGAAAGTTTTTTTTTATTTTTTTTTTATAAGAAGTTATTAAAGAAGATTGAAGATTGAAATTGAAATTGCTGCTGAGCAGCCTGGACTCCTGGCTCCTTCTCTCGGCTCCTTCACAAAGGCGCCCTCGCTAAGGCGAGCGCCTTTGCCGCTCGCCTTCACCGCTTGCCAAACGGCCACGCGCCGTTGGCTCGCCCCCTTTTAAGGATCTGTGTGTATGTCACCAGGGCCTGTAGCTCGCTAATGCGTCTTGCTGATGTGATGGCAATGAGAAAAACTACTTTCCAGGTGAGGAATTTTATTGGCATCTCCTCCAATGGCTCGAAGGGGTGCGCTGTTAGCCTGTGGAGGATGATGCCCAGGTCCCACGTGGGTGGCGGGCGACGGACCGGGGGTGCAGGTTTGTAAGCCCTTTCATGAACTTGGACACTAGCGGGTGTGTGGCTAGGGTCCTGTCCTCGATGCAGCTGTGGAACGCTGATATAGCGCTCAGGTGGACCCGTATGGAGGATGTTCTGAGGCCCGTCTTGGATAGGTTAAGTAGGTATTGGAGTACATAGTAACATAGTAACATAGTAGATGACGGCAGATAAAGACCCGAATGGTCCATCCAGTCTGCCCAACCTGATTCAATTTAAATTATTATTATTTTTTTTTTTTCTTCTTAGCTATTTCTGGGCGAGAATCCAAAGCTTTACCCGGTACTGTGCTTGGGTTCCAACTGCCGAAATCTCTGTTAAGACTTACTCCAGCCCATCTACACCCTCCCAGCCATCGAAGTCCTCCCCTGCCCATCCTCCTCCAAACGGCCATGCACAGACACAGACCGTACAAGTCTGCCCAGTAACTGGCCTAGTTCAATCTTTAATATTATTTTCTGATTCTAAATCTTCTGTGTTCATCCCACGCTTCTTTGAACTCAGTCACAGTTTTACTCTCCACCACCTCTCTCGGGAGCGCATTCCAGGCATCCACCACCCTCTCCGTAAAGTAGAATTTCCTAACATTGCCCCTGAATCTACCACCCCTCAACCTCAAATTATGTCCTCTGGTTTTACCATTTTCCTTTCTCTGGAAAAGATTTTGTTCTACGTTAATACCCTTTAAGTATTTGAACGTCTGAATCATATCTCCCCTGTCTCTCCTTTCCTCTAGGGTATACATATTCAGGGCTTCCAGTCTCTCCTCATACGTCTTCTGGCGCAAGCCTCCTATCATTTTCGTCGCCCTCCTCTGGACTGCCTCAAGTCTTCTTACGTTGGGACCTGGCAGTTCAGTGGGTCTTCTCCTTTCGAAACACACCATATATGCAATCTTTTCCACTTGAGCCTGTATGATTTTCTAGTTGACGGGCGTCTGGCTGCTAGTAGTACCTCAGTCACCCCTGTTGACATGTGGAAAGGGTCCAGGATTAGCCTTTCAACATCCATGCTGTAAGTGCTAGAGTTTTCAGACTGGGATGCAGAGTTTGTCCCTGGTCCTGGGTGATCAGGTCCGGTCGCAGTGGTAGGCTGATCGGCGGCTGTGTCAACAGCCAATGTAGGAAGGGGAACCACACTTGTCTCGGCCAGTAGGGCACGATGAAGATCACTGAGGCTTCCTCCTGCCTGATCTTCTGGAGCGCTCTGTGGATAAGTGGTATGGGGGGAAAGGCGTAGAGTAGGTGTTTTCCCCAATGTATGGCAAAAGCGTTCCTGGTTTGGCTGTATTGTGCTGGTCTTTTGGAGCAGAATTGTGAGCACTTTTTGTTGTCCTCCATTGCAAAGAGGTCTTTTGTTGGGAGGCCCCACTTGTGGAAGAGGTCCTGGGTTACTTCCGGGTGGAGGGACCATTCGTGGGGGTCCAGCTTTCTGCTGAGGCTGTCCGCCAGGGCGTTGTTCTGGCCCGGGAGGTAGGTGGCCTGGATGAGAGTGTTGATTGCTAAAGCGAATGTCCAGATTTTGTGGGCCTCTCTGCAGAGGGTGAGTGAGCCCGTGCCTCCCTGCTTGTTGATATAGAACATTGCCACCTGGTTGTCTGTCTGAATCAGTAAGGTCTTGTTGGAGATCCAGGGGGCAAAGGCTTGTAGAGCATTCCCAATTGCCCTGAGTTCTAGCAGGTTGATGTGTTGTTTGGCCTCGGATGGGGACCAGGGGCCCTTGGTTCCCAGGTGGAGGAAATGGGCTCCCCACCCCTGCTTTGAGGCATCTGTGGTGAGTGTCAGTTGGTGTTGTGGCTGCTGGAAGAGCCTGCCCCTGAACAAATTCTGCTGCTGTGTCCACCACCCCCTTGTACTTGTGGTTCCCCACAGTCTGAAGAATCTGTCCCTGTCCACCTTCTCTATGCCCCTCAGGATTTTGAAGGTTTCTATCATGTCTCCTCTAAGTCTCTGCTTTTCCAGGGAGAACAGCCCCAGCATTTTCAACCTCAGTATAAATGGCAGTGAATCAGTTTTAATAATGCCTCTTATTCTGGAGCTTCCTTTCAAATGAAAGAGACTTGCCTCCTGCCTATCTAGGTTCAAGGCAACTTACAATTCAAGAAGTTTACATTATGTTTAGGAGTTACAACAATGAAACATAGAAACATGATGGCAAATAAAGGTCAAATGGCCAATCTAGTCTGCCCATCCGCAGTAACCATTATCTCTTTCTCTGAGAGATCCCACATGCCTATCCCAGGCCCTTTTGAATTCAGTCTCTGTCTCCACCACCTCTTTTGGGAGACTGTTCCATGCATTTACCAGAGCAAAGAAATTGACCCTGGAAAATCCACAGAGATAAAGTCCAAGAAAAACCCAAAAAAACTGTTAAGAGACGATGTTCCTGAAAACAGAGGGTAGGGTTAAATGGTCATTTTTCTCTTTCTCAATGGAGGAGAGTAAACAGTAGAGTGCTGCAGGGGTCTGTACAGGGATCGGTGCTATTTAACTTATTTATAAATGATCTGGAAATTGGAACGACAAGTGAGGTGATTAAATTTGCAGATGACACTAAACTGTTCAAAGTTGTTAAAACGCAAGCGGATTGTGAAAAATTGCAGGCGGACCTTAGGAAATTGGAAAACTGGGTGTCCAAATGGCAGATGAAATTTAATGTGGACAAATGCAAAGTGATGCACATTGGGAAGAATAATCTGAATCACAGTTACAAGGGTCCACCTTTGGGATTAGCGCCCAAGAAAAGGATCTGGGTATCATCATAGACAATACAATGAAACCTTCTATCCAATGTGCGGCGGCAAAAAAAGCAAACAGGATGCTAGGAATTTTTTTTTAAAGGGATGGTTAACAAGACTAAGAATGTTATAATGCCCCTGTATCATTCCATGGTGCGACCTCATCTGGAGTATCGCATTCAGTTCTGGTCTCCTTGACGTTAACTCAAGAAAGATATTGTAGCATTAGAAAAGGTTAAAAGAAGAGCGACCAAGATGATAAAGGGGATGGAACTCCTCTCGTATGAGGAAAGGCTAAAACGGTTACATTAGTGACTTCTATTCCGCCTGTACCTTGCAGTTCTAGGCGGATTACATCAGAAGATAACTGGACATTTCCAGGAAAAATTACAGTTTAGGGAGCTGGTTATATAAATTGAGTCTTTGGGAGAACTTAAGGGATGATTACATCAGAAGAAAAACTGGACATTTACAGGGAAATTACAATTTAGGGGGCTGGTTACATAGTTGAGTCTATGAAGGGAAGTTACAAGAGGAGTAAAAATTTGAGGGGGAATTTTACAGGGGGGAAGGGGGAGGGGGAAGGACAAGGGGGGTTAAGATATCTGGATGAATTTTTTGAATAGCAGGGTTTTGATTTCTTTTCAAAATGATTTGAAGTCGCATGTTGCTGTCAGCAAGTTAGAGATGGAGGGGTCTAGTTTCGCTGCCTGTGTTGCTAGTAGGTTGTCATACATCTTCTTGCGTTGCGTTCCTTTGAATGAGGGATAGGCAAATGGGGTCTGAGTTCTCCTTTGGTTGTAAGGTTCCAATTTAGGTGATTGTTTAGGTAGTTGGGTGCAGTACCGTTTATTACTTTGAATAATATATAGTATAATTTGAATTGAATTCGAGCTTGTATAGGTAGCCAGTGTGAATCTAGGTAGGCATTGGTGATGTGGTCAAATTTTCCAAGAGAATAGATAAGTGTGAGGGCTGTATTTTGTACAGTCTGTAATTTTATTAAGATTGTGGGGCATGGTAGGTAGAGGATATTGCAGTAGTCCACTAGACCTAGGACTAGGGATTTGACTATGAACCTATATTGCTCTTTGTCGAAGAATTTTCTTATTTTTCGTAGATTGCGCATGGTTAGAAATGATTTTTGAGTAGTCTTGTTGATTTGGACCTGCAGTATACAGCATCTATCTATCGTCACTCCTAGGAGTTTGAGAGCGGACTGTATAGGGTATTTGGTGGCATTTATTTCTAATTCTGTTATGGATGGGGTTTTGTCCTTTTCAAGCAGTAGAAATTTTGTTTTGTCCGAGTTCAGCTTCAATTTGTGGTCTAACATCCATTTTTCCACTGCTTCTAGTGTTTTTTTCAGGTTATCTGTTGAAGTGGGATCTGGTGAGTTGAAGGGGAGGAGTATGGTTATGTCGTCTGCGTAGCTGAATGATGTTACGTCTAGGTTATCTAGAGTTTTACCAAGGAGAATATGAAGAAGTTAAAGAGCAAGGGCGACAGTGGTGACCCTTGAGGTACTCCACAGGGGTTAGACCAGGGGTCTGATTTAAGATCGTTTGTCTTTACTCTGTATGTTCTTGTTTTGAGGAATCCTTGGAACCAATTGTATACCCCGCCTGAGATCCCTATGGCTTCTAGTATCTGAAGTAGTATGGTGTGGTCTACCAGGTCAAATGCAGCAGAGAGGTCGAGTTGAATTATCAGCATCCTTCTTCCTTTGCTGAGGTGCTGTCGGGCTGTGTCTAATAGAGTTACTAGTAGTGTCTCTGTGCTATGGTTGGTTCTGAACCCAGATTGTGAGGGGTGAAGTAGGTTGTGGTCTTCCAGGTAGTTGGTGAGGTATTGTGCACCTAGACCTTCTATTAGTTTAATGTATAATGGTATTGAAGCGATGGGTCTATAGTTGGAGGGGGTATCTACTGGGCCTTTGTGATTTTTCAATATTGGTGTGATTATGATCTCTCCTTGGTCTTGTGGGAATTGACCTTCTGTGAGTGTGGTTTGTATCCATTGCATGAGACTAGCTCTAAATTTGGGGGAGGCATTTGTTAGCAGGTATGAGGGACAGTTGTTCAGTTCGCATGATGCTTGGCTGTGTTTTTTATAGAGTTCAGCTTGGAAAAGAGAAGGCTGAGGGGAGATATGATTGAAGACTACAAAATCCTGAGTGGAGTACAATGAGTACAAGTGGATCGATTTTACACTCTGTCACAAATTACAAAGACTAGGGGACACTCGAAGTTACAGGGAAATACTTTGAAAACCAATAGGAGGAATTTTTTTTTCACTTCGAGAATTATTAAGCTCTGGAACATGTTGCCAGAGGTTGTGGTAAGAGCAGATAGCATAGCTAGTTTTAAGAAAGGTTTGGACAAGTTCCTGGAGGAAAAGTCCACAGTCTGTTAATGAGAAACATAGAAAGTGACGGCAGATAAGGGCCAAGGCCCATCCAGTCTGCCCACACCAATGACCCTCCCCTACATCTCTCTGTGAAGAGATCCCACGTATTGATCCCATTTAGTCTTAAAATCAGGCACGCTGCTGGCCTCAATTACCTGTATCGGAAGACCGTTCCATTGATCCACCACCCTCTCGGTGAAGAAGTATTTCCTGGTGTCGCTATGCAATTTCCCTCCCCTGATTCTCCATGGATGCCCTCGTGCTGTTGTGGGTTCCTTGAAAAAGAAGATATCCTCCCCCACCTCGATACGCCACATGAGGTATTTGAACGTCTCGATCATGTCTCCCCTCTCCCTGCGTTCCTCTAGTGTGTAGAGCTGCAATTGATTCAGCCGTTCCTGAGTCCTGAGACCATCCGGGTGGCCATTTGCTGGACCGACTCAAGTCTCAGCACATCTTTGCGGTAATGTGGCCTCCAGAATTGTACACAGTATTCCAGATGGGGTCTCACCATGGACCTATATAATGGCATTATGACTTCGGGCTTACGGCTAACAAAACTCCTGCGTATGCAACCTATGATTTGTCTGGCCTTAGATGAAGCTTTCTCCACTTGATTAGCAGTCTTCATGTCCTCACTGATGATCACCCCTAAGTCCCATTCCGCTACAGGATCCCGATCCCGATCCGCTATAGGATCTCACCTTTAAGAGTGTAAGTTGTTGCCAAGGAGCATGACCTTGCATTTTTTGGCATTGAAACTTAGTTGCCAGGTCCTGGACCAATGCTCCAGTAGGAGAAGGTCATGCGTAATACTGTCGGTCATTGATTTAATGTCAGGTCCTGTTGTGCTCTTGCCTACTATATTGCATAGTTTGGCGTCATCGGCGAATAACGTTAATTTACCTTGAAGCCCCTCAGCCAAGTCCCTTATGAAGATGTTGAATAAGATCGGGCCCAAGACTGAACCCTGCGGTACTCCACTGATCACCTCTGTCGTTCGGAGGGGGTGCCATTCACCACCACCCTCTGAAGTCTACCTCCAAGTCAGTCCCTCATCCATGTAGTCAATATATCACCCAAACCTATAGAGCTCATCTTGTTCAACAACCTGCAGTGAGGTACGCTGTCGAATGCTTTGCTAAAATCCAAGTACACGACGTCTAGCTTCCCCATCACCCAGTCAAAGAAGCTGATCAGGTTGGATTGACAGGACCTCCCCTTTGTAAACCCATGTTGACAGGGATCTCGTAGATTCCCCTCGTTCAGGATCGTATCCAATTGGTGTTTGATTAGAGTTTTCATTAGTTTGCTCACTATTGATGTGAGACTCATTGGTCTGTAGTTCGCAGCTTCCGTCCTGCATCCTTTTTTGTGGGGTGGAATGACAGCCGTTTTCCAGTCTAGCAGGATTCTTCCTGTGCTAAGGGAGAGATTGAAGAGTGTGGATAGCGGTTTTGCCAAGGTGTCACTTAACTCCCTGAGTACCCTGGGGTGTAGGTTGTCTGGCCCTATCGCTTTGTCAACCTTAAGTTTGGATAGCTCACTGTAGACACTATTGGGCGTAAACTCGAAATTGCAAAATGGGTCTCTCAAGCTATCCCCTGTCGGTAGCTGAGGGCCGGATCCCGGCGCCTCATGGGTGAAGACTGACCGGTAGTATAGAATATTGCTACTCCTTGGGTTTTGGCCAGATACTAGTGACCTGGATTGGCCACCGTGAGAATGGGCTACTGGGCTTGATGGACCATTGGTCTGACCCAGCAAGGCTATTCTTATTTTCTCTCAATTTCATTTAGCCATTCCATGCAAGGCCGAGCTGCAGACGGAGGCAAAAAAAAAGGTCAGCCTCTGTAAACCTCAGGCTTTTGTGAAACAAAGAAAATAGCCAAATTGTCAGATTAGGCACTTTCCCTAGAATTTTGACAGTCTGTTTCACAGAAAAGATTTTCTTTTAGGAGGCTTGTGCTTGTTTATCTCCCCATAACATTTTGGCACTAAAGAAATGAACGAAAAAAAACCTACAACAAACCAACCTGCCCAGGAGCTTTCAGATAGACTATATGAGTTGTGAAACAGCATTTAGATTAATTGCACCGAGAGTAAGGCACAATTCACTCAGGTTCAGCTGTACTGAGCAAATAGCCAACAGGAAAAACTTTCACACAGACTCAATTCTTCCAGCTTTGCAAATAGTAACCATTTGGCTCCAGAAAAAAAAAGAGGATGAACAGAGACAGCTGGGTTTTACTTCCATTGTATAATACGTAAACAAGATGTATAACTCGACACTGACAGTGTTTCGGCTCTTGTCTGCCTCAGGGGTCTATAATGAACATAGGAAAATATAACAGAACATCATAAATACATATAAACAAACATTATCAAATGAACAAAAACAAAATGTTTTCAACATTATGAATCTGTGATCATAGTTACAAATTCTCAATCTTTTAAACATGTAAAATATACATAAAATACTTTAAAAACATGTATATATTATATCAATCTGTAATCATCTAATTATCAATTTTGTGTCATAATATCTAAACATATGGAAATGTGCATGAATAATATTAAATTGTATGCATATGTGTATGTAATCTTTTATTATAATATTAGTAAAAATATACCTTTCTTTAAAATTGTGTCCAATGTGAAAAATCAGAAAAAGAATGAAATCAAACCATTTATCTTGCGCATTATTTAATTTTTCAAAACAGTATATTTATCACTTGTATCTCTCAATTATAAGGAACTCGATCACCATCCTGATTTTAGCTATAATTTCAATTGTAATCATGTTATTGAAGTCTAAAAAAAAAAAAAAAAAGATCAATACGCTCATTATTTGCAACATAATATCTTATTTTGAACTCTTCAAACTTTAGTTACTATAAGAATTCTTATATATTATAATAAATTTCCAATTACATTTCTAAACATTCTTACTGCTTTTCAAGTATCTATTTAAATCTTCATAATATAATCTGTAGAATTACATTAACAAAATATATACAAGTTTTATATGGTTTGGACTACCATGCCCAGGGGGAATAGGAGGAACCTCATGGCTTAAGTATTAACAGTTCTGAAAATCTTTCATGAACAAGGTTTGAATGCAGTATTGATTAGGAATGAAATATGAATATTACGTATGGATGTTTGGGGCCCCGAATGATGTATGCTATGAATGATATGTGAGTGAATGCTTTGTACTTAATTTCAAATGTTTTATACATATATAAGATGCAAGAAACTCTAAGGAGAAATCCTGAGACAACATCTGGAAATGGTTAAGTTAGAATCAGAGACACTGTACCAGTCTTTGCAAAGCTCAGAGCAGAGAAAGGTCAGCTAGGTTGACCTCCAGCATAGGAAGGGATCTGGATCTTGTGTGTGTGTGTATCAGTGAAACTTGAACTGTCAGTTTTCCAAAGCAAGTTTTGTGTCTGATACAGACAAGCTGTTTGATTTCACCTTTTTGAGAATGACAAAAAGAGTATGTTAGTTGGGTATGTTATAAAAAATGTTTATGCATATTCAGCAATTAATGTAAACAAAAATATGACTTTAAAAACTTTGTCTTTGAGTTTGAAAAACTTGTAAAGGAATTTCCTTTGTCCAAATCTAAGGACAGCCTCTGTTAGTGGATTGGCTGACAGCCAATGATGTCAAACTGGAATGAAGATATATATTGGTGAATAACGGTTATAGTATCAGCCTAGCAATCAGCATTTCAGTTGGCATAACTAATGTCAGCAAAGGCCTATGGGAAATTATATCAATCTGATTCTGGGATGTTGATGCAGATAGATCACGTAAAGTAAGCATCCAGGCAGACTGTTTCAAACAACCCTAATTCAATCAGTGCTTAGAGGACCTGGCAGTAAAAAGGTGCTCTAAGAGGTGTTAAGAAGATGTGTTAATGTCTGAAGATATACCAGGTGCATGGCTATTGTCAGGGGCATACTGGAAATTACATTTGACTCCAGTCTATTCTCCAATCTAGCACACCTCACTCCCCTTTCAGTGGTCAGTGAAACTATCTATTGTTTCAGACAGTTTACTAAGGATGGGGATGCTTAACTTCAATAGATTCTATTGAAATTCAATAGATTCTATATTTAGAATAAGATTCCAAGCTATAAAAGGCTCCTCGCATCACCCCCCTCTATTTCTCTACCTGGGACTAGAGAGCTGCATGGGAACGGGGACGATGGGAATCCCGTGGTACCCGCAGGGATCCCGCGGGTTCTCCCTTCGGGTCACGGGGATCCCGTGGGGACGCCCCCTAGGGTTGCGGGGATCCCGTTGGGAGGCCTCCGAGGGTCGTGGGGTTCCTGCGCGGCTGGATGTATTCAGCCGCGAGGCTCGTCTCCCTACCTGCCCTCAGCCCTGCCTCACAGCCGAATGGAAGTCTTCCTGATGTCAGAGCTGACGTCGGAGGGAGGGCTTAAGCAAAGCCCTCCCACCCTCCGACGTCAGCGCTGACATTGTGAAGACTTCCATTCGTGTGCTGCGGCAGGACAGACAGGGAAAAGGCAGTGGTACAAGGCGGAGGGCGGTCCGCCCCGGGTGCAACACAGCCAGCCAGGTTCCCCCGACCGACCGACAACAGGCCCGGTCCGTCAAACCTCCCTGCCCTGTAGCCGTGAATCTAAATTACTTTCTTACAGCAGTTTCAATACTCCAGCTGTTGTAAGAAGGTAATTTAGATTCGTGGCTACAGGGCAGGGAGGTTTGTTGGACCGGGCCTGTTCTGTTGTCAGTCGAGTGGGTAAGCGCCACAAAGGTAAGGGGCAGGGAGGGAGAAAGGGAGGAAAGGTGGAATGGAGAGGAAAAGGCGCTTAAAGTAAAACTGAAGCTCAATAGATTCTATATTTAGAATAAGTTTCCAAACTATAAAAGCCCCCTCACAACATCACCCCCTTTCTCTTGCTCCTCTGGCTCCTCTTGTTCTTCTTGTTCTCTACCGCTGGAACATCACCCTCCCCACTCCCCTATTTCTCTCTCTCTCTTTCTTTGTGTGCTCTCTCATTCACAAGAACACAGAAGCAGTTTCTGTAATTGTAAAACTTATATCTCATTAATTTTAATGCTTAATGGTAACTTTTATGAATCTTACTTTTCTGTAAGCCTATTTCTATAATATATTCTTTATGCAATCACCTCTGGCTGTGCTGCTTATTTGAGTCTACTTCCTGGTGAATCTTCGGTGACGGTATTGAACTCGGGACCTGGCGTTTTGTAAGGGCATCTAACATAACCCCAACAAGCCTTACATTGTGGGGGCGCGACCATCCTTACACTACAATCCTTACAGTGACATAATAATCTTTTGAGAATTAATATGGATAATTAATAATAATGTTTTGGAACCTTTTACGTCATGTGCTATTTTTCATGTACCCTTTACCCATCTTTGAGCAAACCTGGCTGCTCAAGATATCTGGGACCCCTCTTGGGACCCCTATAGCATCTATGTATACATGAGGATCAAAACTATCAAGGAGATCATGTTTATGTCGAGGCAAAGGGGAGGAGGAATCATGCGGATAGGAAGGATGTCCTTCAGAAAGGATATGCAAGGGCATGATAACCTTAGTTAAAGCGCACTGGCCTATCCACTGGCTGGGTAGTTTAACACGGAGCTGAATGTCTCCACAGAGCCAGTAAATATCACCTAAAGCGAAGATCTGATGCTACAATAGTGAGGCATACCTATAATCCAGGACAGAACAATAACCAGGGGGAAAATTGCCTAAAAAACTATCCTGTGTCAGATTAGAAACATGACATGTGTAATTACCCTTACAGATACCCTTACAGATTATACCTGTTACAGATGGTAACAGCTATGTCAAACTTTTTCTGTCCAGGCAGCAAAGGGTATTTGGAACGCCACAGCGCACAAAGGGGATCGGTAAAATTAGAGGAGGTATTGGTAAATAACCCAAAAAAGCATGGTTGGATACCAGGAGGGAGGTCCAGAGGTACAGTTCCTAAATGGGGTCTAGCTTGAGCACATATGTAACAATTACTCTTATTATATTGATCAGTGAATTTCATCCATTCTAACCAAAGGTTACGTTCTGAAAAAACCTACCTCAACAGCCATAGTATCTTCAAAGGTGGGGGTTGGCAATAGCCATCATGTCAGTACGTTTATTTAATTTGGGGGCTAGTGGATTAGTATTTTTGGGGGCCCCACAAAATGACGGGAGAGGATGAGTGGAGGTAGATAGATCCCGTATGAAAAACTGGCGGGGCAGATAGCTAGACCCACCCTTAAACCACATGCCCATAATGTACATACCTTCATCAGTAGGTCTAGGGTTTTCAATGGTAAGAGAAAGCTTAATAATTTGTTCAGGAACACTTTTCCTATAACAGTTTCCAACCTTACGAAGGGTCATACAGCTAAGCAGAGATTTACCATTTTGGTCCACTCTTTTCTGAGCACTTTCTGATTTATAAGCCCAGTCCTGCCACATGGACCGAGGACACCTGGGGCTATCGGACCCCCATCTATATGCTGAACTACATTATTCGTCTACAAGCTGTATTCGAACTGATAACTAATGAGACCACCCGAGCTTTGAGTATCATTGGCAGAGCGAATGCTAAAATGCGCATTGCTATCTATCAGAACTGCCTAGCTCTAGACAAAAGGTGGTGTCTGTGGTAAATTCAACCTCTCCAACTGCTGCCTTGAACTTGAGTAAAGTGATTGAGGACGATGTGGATCGTATCACCAAACTGGCTCATGTTCCTGACCAGACCTGGCGTGACCTTACTTCAGATTGGATCTCTGGTACCTTCAGCTCCTGGTTGCCCTCTGGTTCAACACTGAAGACCATCTTGCTGGTTGCTGCCCTGTCTTCTCTGCTCCTTTGCTGCCCTGCCCTGTGCTTTGCTGCTCCACTGAACTATGGACTCTGCTGTCAACCATTCCACTGCTGCATTGGCCCTTGCCCTCTCCCAGTATAGTCCCTTACCCACTGGGGACCCCGACTTTCCTGACCCCTAACTTTATTCAGGCTTGGCTCCTTAGGTAGGCCAGCCTGAAAGGGGGGAATGTAGGGTCTAGAAATGGTTAACTGTTGTTTAAAATAGTGCTCTGGCCTACATAGCTGAAAACAGTGTACAATCTACTGACCTCATCTGCCTAAAATGTATGTCCCTACCTTACCACATTGTAAGCTAAATAGATAAGAGTTTGAGCCATGATGTACCCTGCCTTTCTGTACATGTAACATTTAGACCTGTAAGATTTAGATAAGCAGAGAAATGAGCTAGTTTCCTATAGGACTATAAGTTGTACCCCTGAACCTATCATAAGTGCTGGCTTAGGACCAATAATAATTGTAGAAAAGTTATAGAAGTAACAAATGAAAATTGTAGTTTTTGCATATATTAGTTTGCATATGTTTAGTGAAAAGGGCATAAAAGTCCATGCATTTCCTGATTCTAACACTCTAGTAGGCAGGCTGTTAACTGCACTAGAGTCCGGTATGCTCTTGTACTTTCTTCACGCCTCTGACTTTGTGTGTCCAAGTGACCTTTCAGGTCAGACTAGGGGTCCATCCTGCCCAGCAGTCTGCTCCTGCAGCGGTTCTCAGGTCAAAGACCAGTGCCTTAACTTAGACCAGGGCAGATGGTGTGGAGAAGAGATAGGTGGAAGATGATGGAAGGAGAAAATGAAAGGGGAGGGGGCAGATGCTTTATAGAAGGGGATGGTGGGACCTAGAAGGGAAAGTTATGCTCTTGGTGGATGGCCCAAGAAGCAGCAGCCGAGTTCCTGCAAAATTAAGTTGTTTTTTTTTTTTTAATGAGGTTCTGGCAATGAGAACAAAACAGTTCACATTTGATGGAAAAATATAATTTATTTAAAGTTCATCATGGGATATATAATTGATACCAAGATCATTTAACTTGGTGTACAGAATTAAATTTTGCAACATAATCCACATACATTAAGAAGCTTATTCTACTTATAAACGCTCATTAAAGCATTTTGTTTTGGTTCAATATCGTTTGTGAGGTATAAAATCGTCCTCCCTTTGTGCGGGATAGAATTATAACCGGACGATTAATCGGGTGACGTCACCAGCGCACGAAGTTTACTAACATCTACCACCCTATGAGGGGTGATGACCAAAACTAGCGTAAATGATCATATGACAATCAGGTGAGCGATGACGTGGAGCCTAATGACTGAGCGTATAAAGTTCACGGTATTCGCCACTTTTGAGAATGCAACGTTGGAGTGAGAAGGTGTGACTGTGCTCGGTAATCTTTGCGATGCTGTAACCTTGGAAGGAAGAGATTCCGCGCCACAGCAGGTAAGTTTTCAGATGTAAGCGGTTCGAATGAGTTTAAAAGTTTAAATTTTGAACTTTGAGAATAAGACTTGTGTTACGACTTAACTATAGTCGTTGTCTTTAGTATTCCTAAAGCGAAGCTTTGTTTTAGCGTTTCCTGTAGGATGCTGGGAAGGGGTAAAACACGGACCTGACGGACCTCGCGGATCTAAAACCGCACGTCCTTAAAAATCTGAGGTCCGTGTCGGTCTGTGTCCGTGGCGCTTGTAGTTTCTGTCGCTGATAGACCTTGATTAAGATTTGAGCGCTGACGGATCCGTCTCAGCATAGGGAGGGAAAAGTGTTAGGATCCGTCAGCGCTAAAAATCTCTTCGAGGTCTGTCAGAGGCAGAGACTAGTGCTGGAGCGGCAGAGCAGAAGCCAAGAGAGCGGGGAAAAGAAGTCTCCAAACTCCAGCACTAGTCTCTGGCCCTAACCCTTCCGTGAAGCCCGGAAAAACTCGGCCTCGGCAGTGATTCAGCTACTTCCCCCGCGGCTCCCCTTCCGCGCTTTTCCGGGTGGATTGCGGCAGAGACAGACACGAAAAGCGCGGAAGGGGAGCCGCGGGGGAAGTAGCTGAATCACTGCCGAGGCCGACAGTTCTTTTCAGGCTTCACGGAAGGTATAACTTGAATTAAATTAAAACAACCACAATGATTTAACTGATTGAAAAAAGTAACTTTAGAAGCGGTAGAATGATTTCAATTAAATGAAAAAGCAATTTAAGAAACAGTCATAAAATCACGTTGCCAATAGATTCATTATTGTATTATGTACCATGAGGTACTATTAATGTCATAGGTTTTAAAAGTTATAAAAAATTTAATATGCACATTAAAAATTAGCACAGTTTTAATTAAAAGAGAAAATGAGATTTTTTAAATAAGATGTGATTTCAAATAATTTGTATTTTGTGAACACAATGATTTTTATTGCTGACTATAATTGATTGATAAATAGTTGATCTTGTAATTGATAGTATATTAAAAGTTGGAGAGTAACTCGTACTAATCTAGCTTTTGATTATAAAGATTGCTATAATATAATTTGTTTATTCTAATTAGTGAATAAGAGGTTAACTAGTGAAGGAATAAGAGAACAAATTAAAAGCATACTTTTAAGTGCTTCAATTGAGGCACCAGATTGATCTAGCTTTTGATTATAAAGATCCCTATAACATAGGGGATTCAATTTACGAAGATGATTATGAATCGGTAATAAAGACATTAGTTTAAATCTAAGTTTATATATTTTGTTAATATAATTCTACAGATTATATTATGATGATTTAAATAGATACTTGACAAGCAATAAATGTTTAGAAATGTAATTGGAAATTTATTATAATACAGTTAAAGAATTATTACAGTAACTAATGCTTGAAGCATTAACAAAATATGTTGCAAATAATGAGGGTATTGATCTTCTTCTTCTTCTATTTTTTTAAGGCTTCAATAACATGATTACAATTGAAATTATGTCTGAAATCTCCACCTTGGCTTTCTTGAAAGCAGTAGCAGCTTGAGGATATTGCCATTGGCTGCAAAGCTTTGAGATTTTGAGTTGCTAAACCGGAGGAAGATATCTTCAGTCAGCAGAGCTTGGGAATCCACACTAGCTTAAGTATTTATAAATTGCACTCGGGCAGGGAGAAACTTTGGTGCCCATCTACTAATTTTGGGCTCCAGTCCCTCCCCCAAATGAGCTGTATATGACTATACCACTGAATACAAAAATAATTGTGATGCACATATCCCAAAGCTAACACATTCCACTTAAATTCAAAATAAAACACTTTTTTCTACCTTGTTGTCTGGATGTTTTGTTTTTCCATCATCTCGGTCCCAGTTTTTCTTTTTGCGTTTAGTCCATTTTCAACTAATTCTCTTTCTAGTATCTGCTGTCCATTTTTTTTCTCCTTCTCTTGTAACATTCCTTTTCCTTCTTATTCCTGTCTCCAATGTATTTTTTTCCCCTTTCAGCTGAACTTTTTTTTTTTTTTTTGCCTGTGTCCACTCAAATCTTGCCTTCTTTCTCGCCCTTCTTTTTAAATGTTCAGCTACTTCACAATTCTCCATCTTCTCTCAGTCCCTAGCTCTCCCATTTCCCATCTCACTCTTTTCCCATCCTCCTTTTTCCTGTTATCTACTCCCCATTACCCCATTAATACCATTGTACTCGCTGCTCTCTCACTTATCTTGTCATCTCCCTTTTTACCTTATCCACATGGTCACCTCTCTCTTCAAGCTATAATTCCCTGTCCCTTTCTTTCTATCTTCTAGCATCTCTCTGCCTTCTATTCCCAGATCCAACTTTTCTCCCTTTCTCTTCCTGCCTGCCTCCCTTCCCCAGGTCCACCATTTCTTACTTTCTCTTCCCAACAGTTCTTCCTTTAAGTATCTTTCCCTCTTTCTCCACACCATCCCAGATTCAACTTCTCCCCCTTCAGACTATTACCCACCATCTCTCTCTGTTTCTGGCCCCATAAGCTCTCACCCCCCCCCAGCCCTATATAGCACTTCTTTAATACCATCCCCCCCTCTGTACTTTAAAAAAAAAAAAAAGTCCGGGGGGGGCTTCCTCAGCCCAGTATGTTCTCCCCCTTCTCTCCATGCCCATGCATCTCTACCTCACTCCTCTCCCACTCCCTCCCTTCTCTCTCTGCCTAACAGTTCTCCTCTATCTCCCCATGTGCACCATCTTTCCCTCCGATACCCAATTCTCCCTTTCTATTCTCTCCCGCACCTCAGTATCTTTCCCTCACTCCCTCCGTTCTTCCATATTATGGCTCGTGCTCCCCTCCCTCTTTCCCTTCATTCTGTGTCCCAAGTTCATGCCCCTCCTTTCTTCCTGTTTGTGCTCCCTCCCTTAAGACCCAACATGTCCTTCTTCCTTATTTCCCTCCCTTATACTTATATATTTTGTTTGTTTTTTGTACAGCAGGGATTCCTAGGATGTGAGTTACCTGATCACCGAAAGGAGTCGACTGAAATTTTACAGGATGGATAGCAGGTAAGAATTTCCAGTTAATAAATTCAAAATAAAAAATTTTTCTACCTTGTCTGGATGTTTTGTTTTTCCATCATCTCGATCCCAGTTTCTCTTTCTGCATTTTGTCCATCTTCAACTAGGTCTCTTTCCAGTGTCTGCTGTCCATTTATTTTCTCCTCTCATTCCATTGTTTTTCCTTCTTATGCCTGTGTCCAATGTATTTTTTCCCTTTCAGCTTTCTTAACTTTTCTTTTTTTGCTTCTTTCCACTCAATCTTGCCTTCTTTTTAAACGTTCCGCTACCTCTCAATTTTCCATCTTTTCTCTGTCCCTAGCTCTTCCATTTCCGTTTCCCATCTCACTCTTTTCCCAGCCTCCTTTTTCCTGGTCTCTACTCCCCATTACCATATTAATACCACTGTACTCACTGCTCTTGTCATGGGTCACCACTTTCAGAATCCCCCCTCCCTCTTCCCTCAGGCTGTAACTGCCCATCTCTTTCTTTCCATCTCCTAGCATCTTCTTACCCAGCACTTCCCTCCTGCTCTCCTATGGGTTCTTCTCTGCTGCTCTATCCCCAGTCCAATGTTTTGCTCTTTTCTGTTTTTCTTCCCTTCCCCCCTCCTTGATGCTGCATCTCTGCCTTCCATCCACGGACCTAACATTTCTCCCTCCCTTCCAGCCCCAGATCCAACTTCTCATCCTTCCTCTTCCCAAATGCCCCATCCCATCTCTCCCCCCTGCCTGCCTCCCTTCCCCAGGTCCACCATATCTCCCTTTCTCTTCCTAACAGTTTTTCTTTCAAGTATCTCTTTCCCTCTTCCTCCACACCATCCCAGGTCTAACTTCTTTCCCTTGAGACTATTGCCCACCATCTCTCTTGTTTCTGGCCCCATAAGCTCTCCCCCCCTCCTCACAGCCAAACTAGCACTTCATTAATACCCTCCCCCTCTGTATTTTAAAAAAAAAAGTGTGGAGGCTTCCTCAGCCCAGTATGTTCTCCCCCTTCTCTCTGCGCTCATACATCTCTACCTCTCTCCTCTCCCATCACCATGACCAATAACTCTCTCTCTCCCTCCCTATCTGCCCAATAGGTCTCCTCCTTTATCTCCCCATGTGCACCATCTCTTTCCCTCTCAGATACCCAATTCTCCCTTCTATTCTCTCCCACACCTCAGCATCTCTTTTCCTCACTCCCTCCATTCTTGCATATTATGGCTTGTGCACCCCTCACTCTTTCCATTCATGCCCCTCCTTCCTTCATCCTGTTTGTGCTCCCTCAAGTCCTAACACATCCTTCCTTCCCTCACTTACATATTTAGTTTGTTTTGTACTGCAGGGATTTCTAGGATGCAAGTTACTTGATCACTGAAAGGAGTCGACTGAAATTTTACAGGAAGGATGGCAGGTAAGAATTTCCTGATTCCCAAATGGTAAATTGGTTGGTAGTGATTGGTCAAGGAGAACCTTGGAGTTGAGAATCGAATTATACACAAGACGGAAGCCATGCATTTTTTTAAAAAGGAAATATTTTTAGAAGAGTGTAGCACAGTGGTTAAAGCTACAGCTTCAGCATCCTGAGGCTTTGGGTTCAAACCCATGCTGATCCTGATGACCCTGGTCAAATCACTTAATCCCTCCATTGCCCAAGCTACATTAAATAGATGGAGGCCATTGGGATCGGAGGGGGGGATAGTAAGATGCTACATGGGGTATGGGAGGTAGGGAGGGATAAAAGCTGCAAGGGTTTTGCTGCACAAGGGATGGGAGGAAGGGATAGAAAGGAAATAGGAAGAATTGGGGTGGAGAAGAAGGAAGAGATGATCATTGTGTATGGGAAAAATCTAGTGTCTTTTTTTGGGCTCAAAATGAATGAGTCTTATTTTTGGGGAAACGCATTTCTTAAAAATGGATAGAAATGAATTGAAATATTTGAAAAGTGTTTATTGAAAAATTATTTATTTCTGAAGACAGGAATACTTGGAGGCTTTGACTGAGCGGACTTGTCACAAGAACAGCCAGTGTGTATGAAAGACACATGGACCGATCCTGCACAGTGCTGGGAAAGATAAGTGTTTATCATAAGAGTATTAGGAACATTATATACTCGCACACAGTCCAATTACATTAGTGAGAATTTATTACTGAAGACAGGAATATTTGGAGGCTTTGGCTGAGCAGATTTTCCATAAGAACAGCAGTGGTCAACTTTAGGATGTTAACTACTTATTGGTCTACCTTGGTGTTCACCACTGCCTTGGTGTACATCGCTTTGGGGGGGGGGGGGTTGATCACCACCCTGGTGTACACTGCCCTGGTGTACATCGCTATGGGGGGGTTGATCACCGCCCTGGTGTACATAGCTATGGGGGGGGTTGATCACCGCCCTGGTGTACACGTGTACACTGCCTTGGTGTACACCGCTATGGGGGGTTGATCACCGCCTTGGTGTACACAGCTATGGGGGGGTTGATCACTGCCCTGGTGTACACTGCCTTGGTGTACACCGCTATGGGGGGGTTGATCACTGCCCTGGTGTACACTGCCTTGGTGTACACCGCTATGGGGGGGTTGATCACTGCCCTGGTGTACACTGCCTTGGTGTACACCGCTATGGGGGGGTTGATCACTGCCCTGGTGTACACTGCCTTGGTGTACACCGCTATGGGGGGGTTGATCACTGCCCTGGTGTACACTGCCTTGGTGTACACCGCTATGGGGGGGTTGATCACTGCCCTGGTGTACACTGCCTTGGTGTACACCGCTATGGGGGGGTTGATCACCGCCCTGGTGTACACTGCCTTGGTGTACACCGCTATGGGGGGGTTGATCACCGCCTTGGTGTACACCGCTATGGGGGGGTTGATCACTGCCCTGGTGTACACTGCCTTGGTGTACACCGCCTGCCCTGGTGTACACTGCCTTGGTGTACACCGCCTGCCCTGGTGTACACTGCCTTGGTGTACACCGTTATGGGGGTTTGATCACTGCCCTGGTGTACACTGCCTTGGTGTACACCGCTATGGGGGGGTTGATCACTGCCCTGGTGTACACTGCCTTGGTGTACACCGCTATGGGGGGGTTGATCACTGCCCTGGTGTACACTGCCTTGGTGTACACCGCTATGGGGGGTTGATCACTGCCCTGGTGTACACTGCCTTGGTGTACACCGCTATGGGGGGTTGATCACTGCCCTGGTGTACACTGCCTTGGTGTACACCGCTATGGGGGTGTTGATCACCGCCCTGGTGTACACTGCCTTGGTATACACCGCTATGGGGGGTTGATCATCGCCTTGGTGTACACCGCTATGGGGGGGTTGATCACTGCCCTGGTGTACACTGCCTTGGTGTACACCGCTATGGGGGGGGTTGATCACCGCCCTGGTGTACACTGCCTTGGTGTAAACCGCTATGGGGGGGTTGATCACCGCCCTGGTATACACTGCCTTGGTGTACACCGCTATGGGGGGGTTGATCACTGCCCTGGTGTACACCGCTATGGGGGGGTTGATCACTGCCCTGGTGTACACCGCTATGGGGGGGTTGATCACTGCCCTGGTGTACACTGCTATGGGGGGGTTGATCACTGCCCTGGTGTACACTGCTGTGGGGGGGGGGGTTGATCACCGCCTTGGTGTACACTGCTGTGGGGGGGGGGTTGATCACCGCCTTGGTGTACACTGCTGTGGGGGGGGGGTTGATCACCGCCTTGGTGTACACTGCTGTGGGGGGGGGGGGTTGATCACCGCCTTGGTGTACACTGCTGTGGGGGGGGGGGTTGATCACTGCCCTGGTGTACACTGCCCTGGTGTACACTGCCCTGGTGTACACTGCCCTGGTGTACACTGCCCTGGTGTACACTGCCCTGGTGTACACTGCCCTGGTGTACACCGCCCTGGTGTACACCGCTATGGGGGAGGTTGATCACCGCCCTGGTATACACTGCCTTGGTGTACACCGCTTTGGGGGAGGTTGATCACTGCCCTGGTGTACACTGCTTTGGGGTGTGTTCACTTTGTGGTGGTCTACTCTAAAGTCCTAAACAGCTGTGTCGCAAGCGATCATAAAATTTCTTCCCACTAATGTAATTGGACTGCGTCCAGATTGTGTAGAAGAGGAGGTAAAGGAGTGGATGTAGGGGAGTTCTAGAGGCCACAATCCGCTTATTCTGATCTCTCCCCCTCTCAAAATGAGGCGGTACTTTATCAACCTGAGTTGTAGATCATGAAATTGTAGCCTTAAATTTGTAAGCTCATTATGCCTGGAATTAATGGTTATAGAAGAGTTGACATTTGAGCAAATAATTTGGGCATACATCCTGTCTAAGACTTGCGGTTGGCTGCACTGCCATATTGGAATATGGTGTTTCTTCTTTTTCTTAGGGTATGGATTCCATGGTTTCTTTTAACTTCATGTATGTATTCTGCCTAGGTCTTACGCAGGAAGACTAGGTGTTTTCTGTTTGACCTTGTGGATTTCTGACAGGAGGATGCATGTCTGGCTTTGGCAGAAATGTAAAGGTAAGGAGGGAAGTGGCAAATATTTAATTTGTTTATCCCCTCCTCCCAGTAGCTCTGAATGGGTTAGAAGCAAACATTCACAGTGGGATACATTTAGACAGTCGAAAGATTTTACAGTGACTTAAGTAAAGGTTAAGAATGGAGAAGCTAGTGCAGAAAGGAAGGGGAGTTTAAGGGAGGCGATGGGGGTTGATTTGCAGTTGGAATTTTAGTTGAAGTGTCCTGGGATGGTCACATGTTTGTGGGAGATGGATAGCTCGCTGATGGAATTTGAGTAGGGATTCTAGGGCTTCTGCTCGGGAGCAGGGGGGTTCTGTAGAGTAGGATGAGGATGACTTTGTGCTTGTGGCAATTCTAGGCCCTCTAGGGTGGGAATATTCACTAGGTAGTGAAATGGAGTGAGGGAATATGAGGTTGGGTGATGTGTCACCTCCCAATGCTGTCAGTCCTTTTCTGATTCTTCATTTTAAATCTGTCTGCTTTTTTGGTCCATTATAAAAAGGAAAGAGCAGTGCAGGAATGACTGTTTCATTGTGTGAAGGTTGCATATGATAGGTATTCCCCTGTCCTTAATTCATTTTGAATCTTTACTATGAATTTCTTTATTTTAATTTTCCAATGAGTTTGACGCCAATTTGGTTTTTTCACAGTGCACCTATCACTTGAATATTATACAAATGACCTGTCTTCACTTTTGGATTCCTGGAAAAAGATCTGTGAAACTTGAGTGACGTACCCGTCGACAATGCAAAAGTTAAGTGAAACTTATTATTTTTTTATGAGAATTGTTTGATTCTGTCTTTTAAATGCAAGTAACATTATTATGTAAACCATTTAGGTTTTCATCGCTATAGAAACGTTTAAAATATACAGCTAGCAGTCGGCTTCGCTTTAAATCGCGTCAACAGGTATAGTTCCATTGAAGTCGGTGTTCTTTAAACAGGCAATAGATATAATTAAAAAAATAAAGGAAAAGTTAATACCTTTTTTTATTGGACTTGCTCACTCACTTACTCACTAATTTGCTCAGTAAAATAAGTGATTATCTTATTTCCTTTATTGGTTTTTTTCTATCTATTGCTTATTTTAAGCAGATCGACTTCAATGGAACTATACCCGTCGATTCAATTTAAGGCGACGCTAACTTCTAGCTGTATATTTTAAAACTTTCTATAGCGATGAAAACTCAAACCGTATACATAATAACATTAGTTACATTTATAAAATGGAAGCAGACAAAGAAAATCAGCAATAGGAAGACAATAGCGCAAAGCTGCTTATATAAAGAATGATAAAGTTCCCAAAGGCCTTTAAGTAGTTTCCTCAATTTCCCTTTAACCACATTTTCTGTAAAATGTGATTTATACATATCTTATGTACCAAAGCCTTGTGCAGATCCATCCCAGCTTTAAGTTTTTATTTTTTAAATTTTTGAGCTCTATTTGTATGAGGGTTTAGGACATAAGAAATTTATGAATCGGACAGAGGTTCTCTCGCTCACATGATATTACAGAAATGCAGTAGGAAAGAACTTAAACGCAATTGGTTATAGTTTTTTCTAGATATTGATGTTTTTTGACTGCTAAGCCTTGGGAATTTTTTCATAATTGTACAAGCATTTCATGGCTTTCTTCCTAGTACTGATTTTTTTAAGGATCAATTCAGTTTTTTTGCTTCTTTATGTAACTTATATAATTTAAATTTTCCAATGAGTTTGACACCAGTTCTGGTTTTTTTTTTACAGTGCAGCTCTTATCACTTGAACGGTATAGAAATGAGCTGTCCTTACTTCTGGATTCCTGGCAAAAGATCTTCAAAACACAGCTTACATTGGTTCCTGTCGACAACCCAAAAGTTAAGTGAAACTATTTTTTTTCTTTCGGCTCTTGGCCGAATTACACAATCGTTTGTACGAGCCACTTTGGGCTATTGTCTCGCTCATTTTCCTGAGGATTGTTTATTTGCTTCTGTTTTATAATTGTAAGTAACATTAAGTAAACCGTTTAGGTTTTCATCGCTATAGAAACGTCTAAAATATACAGCTAGCAGTCGGCTTCACTTTAAATCGCATCAACAGGTATAGTTCCATTGAAGTCTGTGTTCTTTAAACAGGCAATAGATATAATTAAAAAAATAAAGGAAAAGTTAATACCTTTTTTTATTGGACTTGCTCACTCACTTCTCACTAATTTGCTCAATAAAATAAGTGATTATCTTATTTCCTTTATTGGTTTTTTTCTATCTATTGCTTATTTTAAGCAGATGGACTTCAATGGAACTATACCCGTCGACTCGATTTAAGGCGACACTAACTTCTAGCTGTATATTTTAAAACTTTTTATAACGATGAAAACTCAAACCGTATACATAACGTTAGTTACATTTATAAAATAGAAGCAGACAAAGAAAATCCGCAATAGGAAGACAATAGCACAAAGCGGCTTATATAAAGAATGATAAAGTTCCCAAAGGTCAAAGGCCTTTAAGTAGTTTCCTCAATTTCCCTTTAACCACATTTTCTGTAATATGTGATTTATACATATCTTATGTACCAAAGCCTTGTGCAGATCCATCCCAGCTTTAAGTTTTTGTTTTTAAATTTTTGAGCTCTATTTGTATGAGTGTTTAGGACATAAGAAATTTATAAATCGGACAGAGGTGCTCTCGCTCACATGATATTACAGAAATGCAGTAGGAAAGAACTTAAACGCAATTGTTTGTTCTAGATATTGATGATTTTTAACTTTTAAGCCTTGGGAATTTTTTCATAATTGTACAAGCATTTTATGGCTATCTTCCTAGTACTGATACTTTAAGGATGTACTGTCTTTTTTTTTTTTTTTTTTGCTTGTGTATATAATTTATGTAATTTAAATTTTCCAATGAGTGACACTGGTTCTGTTTTTTTTTTTTCACAGCGCACCTCTATCACTTGAACGGTATAGAAATGAGATGTCCTTTATTTCTGGATTCCTGGAAAAATCTTACACGGCTTACGTCTGTTCCTGTTGACAACCCAAAAGCTAAGTGAAACTTTATTTTTTGCTTCAGCTCTTGGCTGAATTACACAATCATTTGTACGAGGCTATTGTCTCACTCTTGCTTATTTTCCTGAGGATTGTTTGTTTGCTTCTGTTTTATAATTGTAAGTAACATTATTAAAGTAAACCGTTTAGGTTTTCATCGCTATAGAAACATTTAAAATATACAGCTAGAAGTCTGCTTCGCTTTAAATCGCGTCAACAGGTATAGTTCCATTGAAGTCGGTGTTCTTTAAACAGGCAATAAATATAATTAAAAAAATAAAGGAAAAGTTAATACCTTTTTTTATTGGACTCGCTCACTCACTTACTCACTAATTTGCTCAATAAAATAAGTGATTATCTTATTTCCTTTATTGGTTTTTTCTATCTATTGCTTATTTTAAGCAGACCGACTTCAATGGAACTATACCCATGGACTCGATTTAAAGCGACGCTAATTTCTAGCTGTATATTTTAAAACTTTCTATAGTGATGAAAATTTAGACAGTTTACATAATAATGTTACTTACATTTACAGAATAGAAGTAAATAGACAATCATCAGGAAAATCAGCAATAGGAAGACACTAGTCCAAAGCGGCTTGTACAAAGAATGATGAAAATTCTCAAAGGTCTAAAAGGCCTTTAAGTAGTTTCCTCAATTTCTTTTCACCCACATTTCTGTAATATGTGATTTATATGTCTCTTATGTACCAATGTCTTGTGCAGATCCATCCCAGCTTTAAGGTTTTTGTTTTTTTTTTGGTTCAATATTTTTGAGTTATCTGCATGAGGTTTCACTACACAAGAGAAGTAAAAATCGGGCAGAAGCTGTGTCGCTCACATATCTTACACTAATGCGGTAGGAAACAACTTAAGATGCAATTGTTTATAGTTGCCTTTTTCTAGATATTGATGCTTCTTGACTATTGACCTTTGGGAATTTTTTTATAATTTGTACAAGCCTTATTTTCCTACTGCTGGTTTTGTTTTTTTAGGATCAATTGTAGGTTTGTTTGGTTCTGTTTTTTATAAATTGATGTATAATATGTAAATTGTTTAGATTTTAATGAGTATAGAAATTTTAAAAATATATGGCTAGAAGCTAGCTTGGCTTTAAATCGAGTCAACATGTATATTTCTATTAAAGTCTTTAAATGGGCAATAGATGGAAATAAAGGAAATAACGCAAAACCTTTTTTATTGAGCGAGTAAGTGAGTAAAGTGAGTGAGTGAGTCCAGTAAAAAAGGGGTTGTCTTATTTCCTTTATTTCTATCGCCTATTTAAAGAAGATTAATTTTAATGGAAATATACCTGTTGATTCAATTTAGAGCCAAGCTAGCCTCTAGTCTTATATTTTATTGCATTTTAAGTAGTTTCCGAAGGTCTCCTGTTACAAAACCACGATAGCAGTTTTTAGCTCAAGGAGCCGCATCAAACAGCCTGAGCCGCTCCCGACACTCATTGAATTTGTATGAGTGTCGGGAACAGCTCAGGCCATTCGGCACAGCTCCCCCACGCTAGAAACCGTTATCGCAATTTGCCGCCTTCACCACATTTCTGTAATATATTTCAGCAAGAGAACCTCTGTCTCATTTATACATTTTTGTTATGTACCGAAGTCTCGTGCAGATAGAGCCCAAAAATATAAATAAACTTAAAGCTGGGGTGGATCCGCACAAGACTTCAGTACATAAATGTATTAACCGGGCAGAGGCTCTCTTAGAAATGCAGTGAAAGGCAAATTGAGGAAGCTACTTAAAACGCAATTGTTCATAGTTGGCCTTTTTCTAGATATTGTCGCTTCATGATACTACTGACCAGGGTGTCCAACCTGCGGTCCCGGTTGAGGGCAATGCAGTGTTTTTCTCCACTCCCCCCCCCCCCCCTGGTGTTTACCATCACTATTCCGTCTCGCTGCAGCATTTGCACGGCCCCAGAAACTTTTTTCGTCCAATGCGGCCCAGGGAAGCTTAAAGGTTGGACACTCCTGATTTTCACTATTGTTTGTACAAGCCTCTTGGCTACTGTCTTATTGCTCATTTTTGTTTTATAAATTTATGTATGTATTATGTAAATCATTGAGGTTTCATTACTATGGAAATTTTATTAAAGTATATGGCTATAGGATAGAGGTATAGTTCCATTAAAATCAGTCTTCTTTAAATAGGCGATAGATAGAAATGAAGGAAATAACACAAGACCTTTTTTATTGAGCGAGTAAGTGAGTAAAGTGAGTGAGCGAGTCCAGTAAAAAAGGGGTTGCCTTATTTCCTTTATTTCCATCTATTGCCTATTTAAAGAAGATTGATTCTAATGGAACTATACCTGTTGAGTTGTTTTAAAGCCAAGCTAGATTATAGCCACATACTTGTTTGAAATTTCCATAGCGATGAAAAACTGCTAACAATTGCCTTTAAGTCATTTCTTCAATTTGCTTAAATTTTGCCTTTTCACCACATTTCTGTAATACAATACATGAGCGAGAGCCCCTGCCCAATTTATACATTTTATGTACCGAAGCCTCATGTAGATCCATCCTAGCTTTAAGTTGGGGTATTTTTTATAAATTTTTGAGATCTATCCGCATGAGGCTTCAGTACATTAGAGATGTATAAATCGGGTAGAGGCTTTCTTAGTTACCTATCGTATTACAGAAATGAGGTAGGAGTCCACTTAAACGCAATTGTTTAGTTTCTTTTTTTCTGCTGTTTCGGGAACTTGTTCATCATTGTTTGTACAAGCCTTTTTTGGCTAGTACTGATTTTCCAGAGGATCGTTTGGTTCTGTTTAATTTAAACATTTTAGGTTTTCACTGCTATAGAAATTTCTAAAATACACGGTTAGAAGTTAGCTTGGCTTTAAATCAAGTCAACAGGTATATTTCCATGAAAGTCAGTCTTCCTTAAATAGGCAATAGATAGAAATGAAGGAAATAACGCAAGACCTTTTTTATTGAGCAAGTAAGTGAGTAAAGTGAGTGAGCGAGTCCAGTAAAAAAGGGGTTGCCTTATTTCCTTTATTTCTATTTGGTCTGTTTGAAGAAGACTGACTTTAATGGAATTATACCCGTTGACTCAATTTGAAGCCAAGTTAGCTTCTAGCCATATTTTATTGCATTTTAAGTACATTCCTAAGGACTCTTTTTACAAAACTGCAGTTGTAATTTTGTAAAATAGGGGGTAAATTTTGCCTTTATCGCCACAATTCTGTAATATAATATGAGAGCCTTCGCCCAACACATACATTTTTTATGTATTGAATCCTTGTGCAGATCCACTGCAGCTAATCTTTATATATTTTGGCTGTATCTGCACGAGGCTTTCTCTGAAATACGATCGTATTACAGAAATGTGGTAGGAATCTACTTTAAATGCAATCGTCTAGTTTTTACAAGCCTCTTTTGGCTATTATCTTTTTTTTTCTGAAGATGGTTTGCATCTGTTTTATAAACTTATGTATGTAACATGTAAACTATTTAGGTTTTAATCACTATAGACATTTTTAAAATCGGTCTTCTTTAAATAGACAGTAGATAAACAAACAAGGAAATAAGGCAAAACCTTTTTTATTGGGCTCGCCCACTAACTTACTAACTCGCTCAGTAAAAAAGGTGTTATCTTAGTTCCTCTTATCTATTTATTTAAAGACCGAGTTTAACTATCTGTTAGAGATTAAATTTCTATAGCAATAAAAACCTAAACGGTTTACATAATGTTACATAAATTTATAACTAGAATTGGCTAAACCCCCTTTAAACCTGAGATGAAATTCTGAAAATATAATATTTGCTGATAAGACACCAGGGTAGAGATCAAAGACATCAGTATGAGCCCGCCATAAATCGTGGAAACCTCTGGCTCGGGTCTAAATGAGAATTGCCTCATACATCATAGTCTATGATCTTCTCCCGTGAACAAAATAGTTATATTTCCAAGTGAGAAAATACAGGCTTAACACTCAGGAAGAAGGGGGAGGTAAAGACACCACAAACAAATACCCCTTCAAAGACTAAACCAACACAATAACTACAATAAGTAATAATAAATAAGGAAAGTATGTGAATGGCAATCAGTGATTTACACATGCAAGATTCTAAATATTAAATTTTAACAATACATACATAGACATTGACATTAATAAATAAATACATATTATCCAATAAAATTAGTGCAAAATATCTAATAAATAATTCTCACTGAATAAATATGAAATCTTATACAAATATATAAAAGCAATGTATGAAAGAATTGTGCAAATATAAGAAAGGACCCTGAGAACTTAATTACTATAAAGAGATTATATACTCATGAAAAGTGCCTGTGCAAAAGTTCCTGTCTAAGATAGCAGCCAATTCTAATTAAAAACCTTAAACATCCACTAAAAGTAAAGTGCAACTGCTAAAGTGCAAATGCTGAAACACTAAAGTACAAGTAATACCACTCATAACAGGATTGCAACAGCTACTAAAGCACCAACACTGCAAAATATTACCGGGGTCCCAAACCATTACTAACCCCCAAACACATACATACATACACACACTACACCACTCAAACCATATACATATCGCCACTCGACAGAACTCCGTTTCACGTCTTCATCAGGAGTGGGATACAAAAATTGATGACCCAGTGGAAAGACCGACAACAAATTTCTCAGGAAATCAGTCAAAAGTCATGAAAAAATGAAAATGAACGGCATGTACAAATCAAACAACGCTAGCGTTTGATTCATACACACCATTCATTTTCATTTTTTCATGACTTTTGACCGATTTCCTGAGATTTGTTTATCTTTCCACTGGGTCATCAATTTATTTTTTCATGACTTGACCGATTTCCTGAGAAATTTGTTGTCTTTCCACTGGGTCATCAATTTATTTGTATCCCGCTCCTGATGAAGACGCAAAACAGAGCTCTGTCGAGTGGCGATATGTATGTGGTGTAGTGTGTGTGTGTGTTTGGGGGTTAGTAATGGTTTGGGACCCCAGTAATATTTTGCAGTGTTGGTGCTTTAGTAGCTGTTGCAATCCTGTTATGAGTGGTATTACTTGTACTTTAGTGTTTCAGCATTTGCACTTTAGCAGTTGCACTTTACTTTTAGTGGATGTTTAAGGTTTTTAATTAGAATTGGCTGCTATCTTAGACAGGAACTTTTGCACAGGCACCGGCACTTTTCATGAGTATATAATCGCTTTATAGTAATTAAGTTCTCAGGGTCCTTTCTTATATTTACACAATTCTTTCATACATTGCTTTTATATATTTGTATAAGATTTCATATTTATTCAGTGAATTATTTATTAGATATTTTGCACTAATTTTATTGGATAATATGTATATTTATTAATGTCAATGTCTATGTATGTATTGTTAAAATTTAATATTTAGAATCTCACATGTGTAAATCACTGATTGCCATTCACATAGTTTCCTTATTTATTATTACTTATTGTAGTTGTGTTGTGTTGGTTTAGTCTTTGAAGGGGTATTTGATGTCTTTACCTCCTTCCTGAGTGTTAAGCCTGTATTTTCTCACTTGGAAATATAACTATTTTGTTCACGGGAGACGATCATAGACTATATGATGTATGAGGCAATTCTCATTTAGACCCGAGCCAGAGGTTTCCACGATTTATGGCGGGCTCATACTGATGTCTTTGATCTCTACTCCGGTGTCTTCTCAGCAAATATTATATTTTCAGACTCATCTCAGGTTTAAAGGGGGTTTGGCCAATTCTAGCAGTACTTTGACTAAGTTTCTATTGGCTATACAATTTAAGAGGGTTTTCTCTGGTTGACATAAATTTATAAAACAGAAGGGAAATCCTTGGGGAGAATCAGCAATAGGAAGCAAAGGCAACTACAAAATGTTTTCCAAAGTTTGCCTTTCACCACACTTCTCTAATACAATATGTCTGCGATAGAGCCTTTGCATAATTTATATTTTGTTATGTCTTGAAGTTTTGCAGATAGTCAAAAATATAAAATTTAAAGCTGGGGCGGGTTTAGGACACAAGAGAGGCAAATTTAGGAAACTACTTAAAAGGCAATTGTTCATAGTCCATAGTCTCCTTTGCTTCCCAATGCTGATTTGTTGGGTTTTTTTTGGAGGACGGTTTGCATTCTGTTATAAATTTATGTATGAAATAACGCAGAACCTTTTTTATTGAGCGAGTTAGAGCGAGCGAGTCCAATAAAAAAGGTACGCCTTATTTCTTTGTTTCTAGCTATTGCCTTTTTAAATAACATAAGGTAGTCATTTTAACATTTTATACTTTTTTATTGAATGTAATTCTAAAACGCCGACACCATCTTTTTGTCTTACAGATAAGCATGCGGGAGTATTGCGGGTAAGCATCCCTCTTTCATTTTACCTCTGCTCAACTTTTTATATCTTTCTTTAATTGAACGTAGTTCTAAATTCTATAACGCTGACACTGTCTTTTTGTCTTGCAGATAAGTATGCGGGAGTATTTCGGGTAAGCATTTTCAGTTTCCTTTGACCTTTGTCTTCACTCTTTTGTATTGTCTTTGTTAATTTTAATTGTTTTCTGTGCAGGAACCTACTGAAGCTTCTCAGGTAAATATCATTTGAATAAAATGAAATGTATTGTGTGCACACAGGAAAACAAAGTTAAAGGAACTTCTCCGTTTGTAGGTTTTCTTGCAGTGGCTAGAATTAGAGGAGGAAGTCTTGAAGCAGTTGATGCCGGACTGCAGCTCTGGAAGCATCCATGCAGAATACACCAGAACCAGACTCAGCAGAAAGTCTGTTTTCCTTTTTTTAGTGTATAACCAATAAAAGTTTGCCTCGTGTCTGGTTTTTTTCTTCTCCACCTTTTGCAGCTTTCTCTCCTTAACTTTTTTGTCTTTTGCTCTTCAACTTTTGTATTGCATTTTTCCTTTCCCTTCAAATTTTGTATTTTGTCTCTTTGCCTTCAAGTTTGGCTTCTTTGCCTTCAAGTTTTAAAATCTAAATCCCCCACAGACAGACAGTCCTGGAGGATTAATATAAAGTCCAACAATTCTGAACTAAAAAAAGCAAGGAAGAACTACTACGGTAACAATCTCCAGATCCAACAACCAAAGTAATACTTTAACATCTGGTGCTCCATATCCTCCAAAAATGACTCCATAGTCCCCTCCTCCACCTGCTGACAATTTAGCAAAATTTTCAACAAAAGTCACTACCTTATGATTATCGTTCCCACCAACACCCTCCTACAACTCTCTGTGCCCACCAACTCTAACCGTACACTAACCATCGCCAACCATATCATAGTAGACAGATCCTGGACCGCCTTTGAGCTCATATCCAATTCCCAGGTTGCTAAACTCTGCCTCAAGTTGAAATCCTGCAACTGTACCTTGGACCCTTTCACCTCCTACCTATATGAGAAAATTCCCACACAAGCCATCTCATCTCTCACCAAACTTATAAATTCTGCCCTACTTTCAGGCCTATTTTCTGCTGAAATGGGATACATCGCCTTATCCCCACTACTGAAAAGCTGATCTAGACCCCTCCACACCATCTAGCTAGTGCCCAATAGCAAACATCCCTCTCCTGACCAAGATGCTGGAGTCCATCTCTACCCAACTCTCATCCTATCTTGAGATTCTCCATTCTCCTACCCTACCAACATGGCTTCAGCACCAAATCCCTACTGGCCTCATTAATCTCAAAGGTCCAACAACTTCACTCTTGCAATAAGTTTGCTGTTCTTCAATTTGACCTTTCTGCAGGTTTCAACATTGTCCATCATGATGTACTAATTCTCCAACTCTCTGAAACTGGCATAAACTCAACAGTCTTAGATTGGTTCTGAAAATTCTTATGTTCCCGCTCCTACTCTGACCTCTATCCCGATTCTTTTCAATATTTATGTCCTCCCAACTATCCCCCTTGGAAACACTTTACACTTAAGCTGATGACATTCTTGTCCTCGAGACCGACTCTAATCTCACCAATCTCTCTGAGAACATCGCTTCATGTATTTGGAACCTCCAATCCTGGGCTCTCACTGTACAAATGAGACCAAAACAAAGCTACTTTGGCTCGGCCCAAAATTAAATCAGCTACCCACATTGCAGCTTGAGCACTCGAGCAAAGTTCTGGGCATCATTGATTCTACACTGTCGTTCAACGACCACCTTAACTCCCTAGTAAAGAAAATGCTTTTTCGATCTTCACATGTTAAGGAAAGCGAGATCCTGCTTTTGTTAACAACACTTTGCTGTCCTCGTACAATCCATCATTCTTTCCAGACTGGATTATTGTAATTCCATCTACTTAAGCCTAACAAAAGAAAAGCCTTCCTAGACTTCAACAGATTCAGAACGCTGCGGCTAAACTAATCTTTGCAAAAAGCAAATTTGACAGTCTCCCCGCTTATGTCTAAGCTTCACTGGCTCCCAGTAATTCATAGGGTCCACTACAAATGCACCTGCCTAACCTTAAAATCTCTACACGGCATCCTTCCTCCCCTTTTTCCACTATCCTGGAACTCCTCGAATCCCAACATCACAAGATCCACTCAAATTCAAACTATCCTTCCCTTCTTTAAAAGGCATATCCCATTCAGGAAAATTAGGGACGTCCATCGTCTTCAGGATCACCGAACTGTGGAACAGCTTTACTGCCCCGCTTCAGAGTCTAGCCTCCCTCCAACTCTTCCAAAAACATTTGAAAACTTGGCTTTACTCTAAAATATAATTGACCTCTCCCTATTCAATATACTAAGTCCCTCTAAACTTTCTCTTTACTAAGTCCTTTAACTTTCGTAGGAGTTCCTTCTATTCCTGTAAACTGTGTCGAGCTCTACTTATGTGTTGATGATGCAGTTTACAAACTTAAGGTGTAGTTTATCTTTTGCTTTAAAGGTTTGCCCTTTTTCATCTTCAACTTGCCTTTTTTGTATTCTATTTTCTCTCCCTTCAACTTTTGTATTGGATTTTTCTCTAACTTTTGCTTTGCAGATTTCTTCAACCTTCAACTTGCTTTTTTTCTCTATTTTCTCTGCTTTTTTCTTCTCCTGCTACTTCTCAGTGTTTTTCGCTGCATTTTCTTTGAATTTCTTCTATTTTTTCCTCGGGTTTCCCAAAGTTTTTCCTCTGCCCTTTCGGGTTTCTCCACATTTTCCTTTTCCTCTGCCCTTTCAAGTTTCCCAAAGTTTTTCCTCTGCCCTTTTGGGTTTCTCCACATTTTCCTCTGCCCTTTTGGGTTTCTCCACATTTTCCTCTGCCCTTTCAGGTTTCTCCACATTTTCCTCTGCTCTCTAGTTTCTCCACGTTTTCCTCTGTCCTTTCATGTTTCTCCACGTTTTTCTCTGCTCTCTAGTTTATCCAAATTTTCTTTTTCAGGTTTCTCCAAGTTTTTTCTCTGCCCTTTCAGGTTTCTCCACGTTTTTCCTCTGCCCTTTCAAGTTTCTTCACGTTTTCCTTTGCCTCTGCCCTTTCAGGTTCCCCCCAAGTTTTCCTCTGCTCCTGCCCTTTCAGGTTTCCCCCAAGTTTTCCTTTGCCTCTGCCCTTTCAGGTTTCCCCCAAGTTTTCCTTTGCCTCTGCCCTTTCAGGTTTCCCCCAAGTTCTCCTTTGCCTCTGCCCTTTCAGGTTTCCCCCAAGTTCTCCTTTGCCTCTGCCCTTTCAGGTTTCCCCCAAGTTTTCCTTTGCCTCTGCCCTTTCAGGTTTCTCCATGTTATTTCCTCTGCCCTTTCGGTTTTCCTCTGCCCCTGCCCTTTCAGGTATCCCCCAAGTTTTCCTCTGCTCTTTTGGGTTCCCCCAATTTTTCCTCTGCCCTTTCGGGTTTCTCCACGTTTTCCTTTGCCTCTGCCCTTTCAGGTTTCTCCATGTTTTCCTCTGCCCTTTCAGGTTTCTCCACGTTTTCCTCTGCCTTTTCAGGTTTCTTCACGTTTTCCTCTGCCTTTTCAGGTTTCTCCATGTTTTTTCCTCTGCCCTTTCAGGTTTCTCCATGTTTTTTCCTCTGCCCTTTCAGGTTTCTCCACATTTTCCTTTTCCTGTGTCAGGTTTCTCCAAGTTTTGTTTTTCCTCTGCCCTTTCAGGTTTCTCCAAGTTTTCCTTTTCCTCTGCCCTTTCAGGTTTCTCCACATTTTCCTTTTCCTGTGTCAGGTTTCTCCAAGTTTTGTTTTTCCTCTGCCCTTTCAGGTTTCTCCAAGTTTTCCTTTTCCTCTGCCCTTTCAGGTTTCTCCAAGTTTTCCTTTTCCTCTGCCCTTTCAGGTTTCCCCACGTTTTCCTTTTCCTCTGCCCTTTCAGGTTTCCCCACGTTTTCCTTTTCCTCTGCCCTTTCAGGTTTCTCCACGTTTTCCTTTTCCTCTGCCCTTTCAGGTTTCTCCACGTTTTCCTTTTTCTCTGCCCTTTCAGGTTTCTCCACGTTTTCCTTTTTCTCTGCCCTTTCAGGTTTCTCCAAGTTTTCCTTTTCCTCTGCCCTTTCAGGTTTCTCGTGTCTCTAGTTTCTCCACATTTTCCTCTGTTCTTTCAGGTTTCTCGTGTCTCTAGTTTCTCCACATTTTCCTCTGTTCTTTCAGGTTTCTCTACGTTTTTTCTTCTGCCCTTTCAGGTTTCTCTCCTCTCTAGTTTCTTCACGTTTTCCTCTGCCCTTTCAGGTTTCCCCCAAGTTTTCCTTTTCCTCTGCCCTTTCAGGTTTCCCCACGTTTTCTTCTGCCCTTTCAGGTTTCTCCATGTTATTTCCTCTGCCCTTTCAGGTTTCTCCACATTTTCTTCTGCCCTTTCAGGTTTCTCCATGTTATTTCCTCTGCCCTTTCAGGTTTCCCCCAAGTTTTTCCTCTGCCCTTTCAGGTTTCTCCACGTTTTCCTTTTCCTCTGCCCTTTCAGGTTTCTCCACATTTTCCTTTGCCTCTGCCCTTTCAGGTTTCCCCACGTTTTCTTCTGCCCTTTCAGGTTTCTCCAGGTTTTCCTTTGCCTCTGCCCTTTCGGTTTTCCTCTGCCCCTGCCCTTTCAGGTTTCCCCCAAGTTTTTCCTCTGCTCTTTTGGGTTCCCCCAATTTTTCCTCTGCCCTTTCGGGTTTCCCCCAAGTTTTTCCTCTGCTCTTTCGGGTTTCTCCACGTTTTCCTTTTCCTCTGCCCTTTCGGGTTTCTCCACGTTTTCCTTTTCCTCTGCCCTTTCAGGTTTCTCCACATTTTCCTTTTCCTGTGTCAGGTTTCTCCAAGTTTTTCCTCTGCCCTTTCAGGTTTCTCCACATTTTCCTTTTCCTCTGCCGTTTCAGGTTTCTCCAAGTTTTCCTTTTCTTCTGCCCTTTCAGGTCTCTCCATGTTATTTCTTCTGCCCTTTCAGGTTTCTACACATTTTCTTCTGCCCTTTCAGGTTTCCCAACATTTTTCTCTGCTCTCTAGTTTATCCAAGCTTTTTCCTCTGCCCTTTCAGGTTTCTCCACATTTTCCTTTGCCTCTGCCCTTTCAGGTTTCCCCACGTTTTCCTCTGCTCTCTAGTTTATCCAAGTTTTTTCCTCTGCCCTTTCAGGTTTCTCCATGTTATTTCCTCTGCCCTTTCAGGTTTCTCCACGTTTTCCTTTTCAGGTTTCTACACATTTTCTTCTGCCCTTTCAGGTTTCCCAACATTTTTCTCTGCTCTCTAGTTTATCCAAGCTTTTTCCTCTGCCCTTTCAGGTTTCTTCACGTTTTCCTCTGCCCTTTCAGGTTTCCCCCAAGTTTTCCTTTTCTTCTGCCCTTTCAGGTTTCCCCACGTTTTCCTCTGCCCTTTCAGGTTTCTCCACATTTTCCTTTTCTTCTACCCTTTCAGGTTTCTCCACATTTTCCTTTTCCTCTGCTCTCTAGTTTATCCAAATTTTCTTTTTCAGGTTTCCTCAAGTTTGACTCTGCTCCTGCATTTTCTTGGCGTTCTGCTTTTTTCTCAATTTTCTTTGTTTTCCATTGTATTTTGTTTTGTGTTTTCCTATATTTATCTCTAGTTTTCTTCTGCATTTTCTCCAAGTTTTTATCTGCTATTTTTCAAAGTTCTGCTCATTTTGTTTTCTCAGGTTTTTTTTTCTCAAAGTTTTCTTCTGCAATTTGCTCTGTATTTTCTCCAAGTGTTCCTCTTCTCCAAGTTTGTTCTGAATTTTCTAAGTTTCCTCTGCATTTTCTGTTTTGTCTGCATTTTATCTCAATTTGTATCTGTATTTTCTTCAAGTTTCAGTTTGTTGAAGTTTCCTGAATTTTTTCCAGATTTTCTTGTCTCTTGAATTTTTTTCTAAGACCACTGAATTTTTTGTAGAATTTTTTTCTAAGAACCCCTGAATTTTTTCAAGGGTTTTTTCTAAGACCCCTGAATTTTTTGTAGAATTTTTTTCTAAGAACCCCTGAATATTTTCCAGGGTTTTTTCTAAGACCCCTGAATTTTTTGTAGAATTTTTTTCTAAGACCACTGAATTTTTTGTAGAATTTTTTTCTAAGAACCCCTGAATTTTTTCAAGGGTTTTTTCTAAGACCCCTGAATTTTTTGTAGAATTTTTTTCTAAGACCACTGAATTTTTTGTAGCATTTTTTTCTAAGACCCCTGAATTTTTTCTAGGGTTTTTTCTAAGACCCCTGAATTTTTTGTAGAATTTTTTTCTAAGACCACTGAATTTTTTCTAGGGTTTTTTTCTAAGACCCCTGAATTTTTTGTAGAATTTTTTTCTAAGACCACTGAATTTTTTCCAGGGTTTTTTCTAAGACCCCTGAATTTTTTGTAGCATTTTTTCTAAGACCCCTGAATTTTTTCTAGGGTTTTTTCTAAGACCCCTGAATTTTTTGTAGCATTTTTTTCTAAGACCACTGAATTTTTTCTAGGGTTTTTTCTAAGACCCCTGAATTTTTTGTAGCATTTTTTTCTAAGACCACTGAATTTTTTCTAGGGTTTTTTCTAAGACCCCTGAATTTTTTCTAGGGTTTTTTCTAAGACCACTGAATTTTTTCCAGGGTTTTTTCTAAGACCCCTGAATTTTTTCCAGGGTTTTTTCTAAGACCCCTGAATTTTTTCCAGGGTTTTTTCTAAGACCCCTGAATTTTTTGTAGAATTTTTTTCTAAGAACCCCTGAATATTTTCCAGGGTTTTTTCTAAGACTCCCTGAATTTATTGAGAACTTTTTCTGCATTCCAAAAAAATTTTTTCAAACCCCCTGGGCTGCTTGTATCCCTGACTCCTAATTTTTTTTATTTTGGTTTGTTATTTTAGTTTTTTTGCTTTTGAGGGTTGAAAGCAGCCCAGGGGTTTGAAAAAGTTTTTTTGGAATGCAGGACCCTGGGCCAGAACCTATCTCGAATATGCTAATTTTTGGGTAAAGTGAGATTTTAATTTTATTTTTAATTTGAAAGGTTGTTTTTGAATTTCAGAGAGGTTTTTTGAATTTACAGAGGTTTTAATTTTATTTGAATTTCAGAGAGGGATTAATTTTATTTGAATGTGAATGAGGTTAATGTTATTTGAAAGAGGGTTTTTATTTTATTTGAATTTTATTTGAATTTGAGAGAGGTTATAGGGAAATGTTATAGGGAAATGTTATAGGGAAATGTTATAGAAGAGATTTTAGGGGAATATTAGAGAATTTTTAGTGGTGATTGTAAAGAAATTGTAGTAGTGATTTTTAAAGATATTTTGAAATTAATTTTAGTAGAAATTTATTAGAAATGTTAGATATTTGAAAGAAATAGTTTGTATTAATGTTGTGTGGTAGAGATTTGGTATTGGTATTGGTATAGGTATATTGTAGAGTTTGTTAGAATATGTTAAAGTGTTAGAAAATTTGTGGTGTTGGTGTAGAGTTGCTAGGGTTAGGGTCAGGGTTAGGGTCAGGGTTAGGGTCAGGGTTAGGGTCAGGGTTAGGGTCAGGGTCAGGGTCAGGGTCAGGGTTAGGGTTAGGGTCAGGGTTAGGGTCAGGGTCAGGGTTAGGGTTAGGGTTAGGGTTAGGGTTAGGGTTAGGGTTAGGGTTAGGGTTAGGGTTAGGGTTAGGGTTAGGGTTAGGGTTAGGGTTAGGGTTAGGGTTAGGGTTAGGGTTAGGGTTAGGGTTAGGGTTAGGGTTAGGGTTAGGGTTAGGGTTAGGGTTAGGGTTAGGGTTAGGGTTAGGGTTAGGGTTAGGGTTAGGGTTAGGGTTAGGGTTAGGGTTAGGGTTAGGGTTAGGGTTAGGGTTAGGGTTAGGGTTAGGGTTAGGGTTAGGGTTAGGGTTAGGGTTAGGGTTAGGGTTAGGGTTAGGGTTAGGGTTAGGGTTAGGGTTAGGGTTAGGGTTAGGGTTAGGGTTAGGGTTAGGGTTAGGGTTAGGGTTAGGGTTAGGGTTAGGGTTAGGGTTAGGGTTAGGGTTAGGGTTAGGGTTAGGGTTAGGGTTAGGGTTAGGGTTAGGGTTAGGGTTAGGGTTAGGGTTAGGGTTAGGGTTAGGGTTAGGGTTAGGGTTAGGGTTAGGGTTAGGGTTAGGGTTAGGGTTAGGGTTAGGGTTAGGGTTAGGGTTAGGGTTAGGGTTAGGGTTAGGGTTAGGGTTAGGGTTAGGGTTAGGGTTAGGGTTAGGGTTAGGGTTAGGGTTAGGGTTAGGGTTAGGGTTAGGGTTAGGGTTAGGGTTAGGGTTAGGGTTAGGGTTAGGGTTAGGGTTAGGGTTAGGGTTAGGGTTAGGGTTAGGGTTAGGGTTAGGGTTAGGGTTAGGGTTAGGGTTAGGGTTAGGGTTAGGGTTAGGGTTAGGGTTAGGGTTAGGGTTAGGGTTAGGGTTAGGGTTAGGGTTAGGGTTAGGGTTAGGGTTAGGGTTAGGGTTAGGGTTAGGGTTAGGGTTAGGGTTAGGGTTAGGGTTAGGGTTAGGGTTAGGGTTAGGGTTAGGGTTAGGGTTA